>NC_045709.1:2535128-3785128 GCF_009834535.1 Camelus ferus
TCCTTCTGGTGGACTTTTTTAAGGCATCAAGAATCCATGAGATTTGGCTTGAAATCCACTGGCCAAGATCATGTTGGACTTTGTTTTGAGAAAGAGGCTTTGTGGGAGGAACAGAAACCCCATTTTGCAAGTCAGGAAGGACTACCAGGTTATCACTGTTACTTTGCTTTCAACCAGACGGGCATCTAGCTCTGGGGTTCTGACGGGTTTGTCCAGGAGGAAAATCGCCAGTTTCAGTTTGGGAGGCAGAGGATTAGATGGTGATTTCTCTTGAACTCCTAGTATTCATACCTTTAAATCTGCTCTAAGTTATATTGTTTCTGAAGTTAGACTCTCCTCAGTTTTCTGTTGTAAAAAGAGAATTACAGAAAAAAAAAAAAAGTAGGATGCCAGAGCAAAAAGGTTTCAAAAAGGTACTTGGCAAAGTGAATGGGAACATAATTTAGAATGTCTGACTACATTACTTTTTATAATTAGAACATTTCATGATTATAAATGGTTGATTATAAAACCTCAGCCAGCCTGTCAGCCAGACACCTTCAGAAACTCTAAAAAGAATACTTTTTAAGCTTGCAAAAGCCCCACCTCCACAATAAAGTCAGATGAAATAACACTCCCACGTCCCAAATGAGAAAAGAACAGTGGTCGCTGAGGAGTCAGGCGAAAATCAATACACCGAGCCCCTACTGAATTCTAAGTCACCTCCCATCACCTGCAGGATAATGTTTCAATTCCTGATCCAGCGCCTCAGATCCACCCAGATAGACCACAGTTCTGTGTATTTGCAGATCTCAATTCAATTCAAATAAAATTGACAAGTATTAATTGAGACTCAATAGGCTCTGTGCTTGTTGAGAGGATATAAACAAATGACAACAACAAAAAAGGCACAACCTTGAGAAGCTCCCATCTTGTTAGGATAGACTAGCAAACACACAGGTAACAGCTATACCATGATGCACGCAATAGTAGATATAATGCAAGAGGCAGAGGAGGGAGTGATTAAGCTGGAGACGGCCCTGTATAACAATATTGCACTAGATGGTGAAAAGAAAACTGATCGTTTTAGAAATAGCAAAGTTAGCCCAGGGGAGGGCAGGGCAGTGACATGACATCTGTTCTCTCTACCTATGATCACATTTTGTTCAGATTCCATATTTAAGTGAGATCATACAGTATGTGTCTTTTTCTGTTTGACTTTTCATTTAGTGTAATGCCATGATTTGAAAATGGCAGGATTTCCTTCTTTTTATGGCTAAATAATATTCCATTATATATATATAATAATATATATATATATTAGATAGATAGATGGGTGGATAGATAGATAGATAGATAATTTCACATCTTCTTTATCCATTCATCCATTGGTAGACACTTGGCTGTTTCCATATCTTGGCTATTATAAATAATACTGCTATTAAATGTATTGCAGTATGCAATAATCCAGCATGTTTTTAGATTATTTCCTGTGTCAAATTCTCTCTGCTTGAATAACCTAAAATAACTCATGTTATCCTGATACGACATTGACTAATACAAGCTCCTAGCACAGTGTTAGTGCTGAATAATGAAAGAATTTATAGACGAAAGAACAAATAGATGGATAGGTGAACAATGAGTCAATGATGATACACTTATTCTAAAATTAAGCCCTAGTTTTGGCAAGGAAGTCATGCATTTACAGTGACATCGTGGGATTGAAGGACAGCATCTTCAGGGAGCGGAGCATCTCTTAAGTTTCTCAGACAGAAAAGGGAATGACTGCAGCTTCACTGTGAGCATACTAAGCCACAATGGAGACTTTATAATCCTCCACCATCATTCTCCAGCAAACAAGAGGGGAGAAAATTAGCTATCAGTTTGGATTTGGATATTATGAATTACAAAGTACACTCTGTCTATTTCTGCTGAAAAATGGAAGTGCCCATGGTAAGGTTTTATACTCTTCTTTATAAGCTTCTTTAATCCCTCAGTTTACTTTTCTTGTATTTTCATACAGCCTTTGGAGGTCAAATCAGAGTTGTCTGTCAACAGTTTTCGTTTTTGATGAGCCCATAAAGTTTAAAATGTACAGAAAATTATATATTGACTCCACAGTCATTAGGGCTAAAGTGAACAGAATATACTTCTCTTTTTTGAGGGGACAATTTTGTCAGTAAGCTCTGGCAAGCAAAGATCAGACAGGGGAATTAGAGGGACAGTTTGATTTCTTGGGGAGATCAATGAATATGACAGGTTAATAGATGGCACACGGCTGGTGTCAGGTTCAGAAGAAGTGATGACAAGGGACAAAGGAGAGGACAAGATGAGCATTTATAGAAGCAGAGTCCAGTTCTGGGTGGAAAATCAGAATGCCCCGGGGAAGGCAGGAGTTAGTGGTTATCTTCCCTGGGATAAACAGAGCAATCGAAATATCTTAGACATTCAGAGGTCCCGTAGGAACCCAGACATGTCCTCCTCATGGCCATCGGGACTTCTCCGTACAGAAGTCTGCACAGGGAAGACATCAGCCATGGTTTCTAGATTATTTTCCCTTGGGTGACATACTCCCCTTGGGAAGACAGGAAGGTATTCCCACCTTGGGAAGGTCAGAAGCAGGGAAGCGTTTTTTCCTATGACCATTCCCACCTATGGGATGTAGCATAGCTGAGCAGGAGGAAAATGGTCTTAGAAATTAAATATGCCCGAGTTGAAATTCATTCTCTACCACTTATTCACCAGGCGAGTAATTGAGCCTCGATCACCTCAATTTCCTTAGCCGCAGAATGAGAATAATAATACCTACATCCCATGATCATTGAAAGCTTTAAATGAGATGATGATGATAATGAAAATGATAAAAGCAAACATTTGTGTAAAATCTACTAGCAGACACTGTTCTGAGTGCTTCACACATGTCAAGTCAAATCTATATTGCAGATACATAATGTGGATAAAGTGCCTGTTTAATACCTTGCACACTGAAAATGCTTCACAAATGGCAGCTGTCTTGCTGACGCAGTTGGCACTGGTAATGGTGGTGTTATTATCATGCCTTCCCCTGGAGACCCAGCCACTAGGGCTCCTGGTGTAGTTAACTGAAGCTGCCTTCTCAGGTTCCCATTTACATGACTTACATTAAAAGAAATTCTTATCTGAGGACGGTGTGATCGAAGCAGAATGTAGGCCACCTGCAAGAAAGCAAAACAGCTTTATTTATATTATTCTCAATATACTCATTCTCCTTCCCGGAATTAAAAAAATCAGAGTACCATCAGGAGGGTACTTTGGGACACGATGAATATTGAACAATGGAATCAAAATGCTTAAAAGCAGAAAAATATCTGTAAGCAGAGAAAATATGCTAGAAGACAAGCAGAGAGAAAGCATCTGTTTCTGGGGAATACATGCAGGGATCATTTCTGTAAATAATTTTTTAATCACATATACAAATATTTACAGAAATAGTGACAGGGTGGTGGCAGGGGCACTGGCTTCAAAGTCAGGCTTTAACCTGGCAAGCTGCCTAACAGATCTCAAGTTTCTTGTCCTTGTCTGCTAAACAGAAATACTAATATCCGTCTCAGGGAGCTGAGTCTGCTTAACAGTAATGAATACGAGGTGACTAATACGCTGGTCTCTACATAGTAGTCACTCAGTAAATGTTGGCTCTTTCCCCAACTTAAAATCTACAAGTTCCTCAACAATAATGGCTGGATGAGACGTTCCCAATGCATGGTGTTAAAATTACTAACATGTGGACCCTTCTTGGTACCACGTAAGATCAACTTGATAGCACTTGGAGGGAAGGGGAAATGTTTGAAACTTGGTATTATATGAGTCATAATTACTATAATTAGACAAATCATAAGACTAGTAAGGATCCATAATCAAATTTCTTCACCAATTATTTATGGAATTCAGAATACTTTTAATTTTTTTTTTTTTCCAGTGGAGGTACTGGGGATTGAACAAAGGACTTTGTGCATGCTAAGCATGTCATGTGCTCTACCATTGAGCTATACCCTCCCCCTCAAGAATATTTTTATATGATCATCTTTAATAGGCTTAACAGGAAGATGGACAAAAGTAAAATGAAAGAAATAGACCACAATGTTTTGAGAGCAGTCCTTAGCAATTAACTGCCTTAGAAATACAAAGGAAAAAGAAGACTTTGGAGGAGAACACTGTATATAGGTAATAAATATCCCAGTTTGTCACATGCAAAAACAAAATTTTGTAACAGGTGTAAACTATGGAAAATAAACTTCTGTAAAAATAAAATGACAAATGACAACTAGTAAAACTTATATGAATGCACTGCATTAGTATTTTCATTAGATAAAGGAGTGGGTATTATTGGGGAGAATTTCAAAAGACTGCTGAAATTTAACAAGGGGATGGACTTGGGAGGGTGATGGTTCACACTGGTCCAAGAAATGCAGTATAAGATGGTTCATTAGGAGACCTCGGTTCAGTTTCCAGCATCACTTAGTCTCATCTGGGGCCACCCACTTGTATCTACAGTAGACTTTTCAAATAGAGAGCTAGGATGAAAGCAGGAAGGTCACCTGTGGGGTGTCAGCTACTCTAGTAACCGAAGTGTTACTCTAAGACTTCTTTCCAATTGTTAAGATCACATCTTCTGTGCAACAAAAGAGCAGAAGACCCTGAGGTTTGCTTCTCTCTGCTTCAGCATCTTGATTAGGAGTGCTGAGAGGCTGTAGGACAACATCGCAGGTGAAATGGGTATGTTTCAAGTCCAGATATTCCTAACTTGTGCTTTCTGGATCACCTGATTTGACACTGCTCAGAGCTGTCCATGTGTTTGCAGCCACCCATTGACTTCATAAGGAAAAAGTTTCATCCCACTGAAGGTTTGCTTTGTGTGCATGTATGTGTGTGTGTTTTAACAACAAAGTGTTTCTTATTATTCTAACCTCCTTGAAATGAATCATTTTAAATAGCGAATACTTCCTCTTGATCCCTTCCATATAGCAATAACTTTATCTTACATATGATTTTATATTGTTTACATTTTGAGTAAAGAGAAAAGGATTATCCTGACCGTTAGCTATTTATACCTTATTAAGTTTAGCTATATTATAGAGTCAAAATTCCCCTATATGAAAAAGAATATGAAAATAAATATATATTTATATATATTCATGTATGACTGAAAAAATGTGTTGTACACCAGAAATTGACACAACATTGTAAACTGACTATAACTCAATTTAAAAAATAAATAAATACTTTAAAAAGGAAAGAAATACCTGACTAAAAGGATGATTTCTTGTCTAGAATCTTTTTTAATCTGATTAAAAAGAAGGTGGAAATGTGAAAAAAAAAATTCCCCTATAGTTCCCTTTACTCCTTCCCACGTGAGATATTTATTGAGCAGTTACTAGGTACTCAGACCACCAAGCATAAAATGATGGAAACAATTAAAATCCACCTCATTTCCCAAATCTCTATCAACAGACAATGAAAATATGTAGGAGCTGTAAGAAAATGATTGTGATAAATATAATGTTACCAAACATAAATCAATCATCACGTTTACTGATCATATTTTATGATATATATTATGATATATATCATATGATATATATATGATATATCTTATGATATATATTGATATATATTACGATCAATAAAGTATATTTATTAGAAGGCAACCTAATGCAATTTATCTCTCTCACAGATGCATGCATGCTTGCATGGAATTGGAGGTCAAAGAGTCAGATATTTAAATTCAGACTCTGCCTACATAGGAGCTGCAAACTTTATTAATTTATTTAATTTCTCTTAGTTAAAATCCTTATTTATAAAATGAAGACAATAAAATGAGATGTTATATATAACTACATATACAATTATATATATACATGAATAAGATAATGTACCAGTTACTAAAAACTGCTTAGGAAATACTTGCTCCTTTCCCTATGTGCAGAGTTCTGTCCTGACAGTAACTTTAGGATGTGACAAATGAAGAGAATTACAAAGTTTTAATATGTTTTATTTTTCCCTCAAGGAACTACCACTTCAATAGAGCATGATAGATACTCATTCATGAAAAGTTAATTCATAATATTTTACTATACAGGGGTTTATTGGAGATGACCACAATATATTACTTACTTCACTTGGTATGAGCATCTCTAGGTCCATCCATGTTGCTGCAAATAGCATTATTTTGTTACTTTTATGGCTGAGTAGTATTCCATTGTATAAATATACCACAGCTTCTTTATCCAGTCATCTGTCAATGAACTCATTTTAAGCTTTTTATTGTAAACTACACCCATTTGCCATGAGTTTAATTAACCAGAATCATTTCCCTTGAATCTGGCATCCTTGGACACAAAGACAAAACCAAATGAGGCTCTGGACTATCAAACTGTGCCCAGAGCCTAGGTCATATGAAGTGACATGATTTTCCACTCTCAACAAATACTGAGCAACATGGTTTATGTTAGCACTTCAAAATTAAAGCCCAGAAGAGAACAGAACCAGAGAGAAACATTCTCATTTAATGGTTAGACTACTGGAAATATAAAATGAGAAATAAAACCTCAAATACTTCAATAATAATCCTCTACTGTGGTTACACAGAACCACTGGCTTTGGGTTTGGGGTTTGTTTAAGGATATGTACATACTGATAACCACATCTACTGAACCACACATCCCAACCTATGTGGATGGGATGTCTGGTTTTCCATACTTTAAAAAACTCTCCAGGTAACTCCAGTGTGTAGGTTTATGAATCTATGGGCCTGTAGGTAAGCAACATAAAGACTAAAAGCAGACCAGGTGGAAGTTACAGGTAACTGGACACTATAAACCCAGCCTAAAGGGGCAGCCCTTATTCTCTATAACTATTTCCTTGTGGGATTGCAGACTCATTCTCCCTGGATCTTTGGCAGGTTAGAGAAAATTCAGAAATCTGGAATTTTTGACAAATTTCCCAATTTTCAATATTTTACAAACAATTAAAAGCTTTAAATATTATTATGTAGATCCCACAAAGCATACTTTCCAGCCACGAGCTTGTGTCCTCTGATTATAACCCAAGAAAGGCTAGGTGATAGGCAAAGCCAACACAGAGGTTTAAATAAACTAAGTCTTTAAACAAACAGACAAGATTAATATGTATACAGATTCCATTGTTCGACATCCTACAGATAAAAGGATCAATGGTGTAATGTTTTGCTTTTCCTATTGGTATTTTACCTTTATTTTGTTCAAGAGGGTAAGTGTCTTAAAGGCAGGAATTATATTTAGTTTCTCTGTGTTAATTTCACTTCCCTAGCCCAGAACACATCCATGAGCATTTATAAATCTTTGAGCATGTTATAAATGTGATGTATGAAATGCTTTAAACATAGACTAAACTAGTCTTCTTTTTCATGTTTACTCAATGAATCAAGCAAGTATCCAGGAAATGTAATTAGTGGTCAAAACCAATCTGTTAATTGTATTATTATCAAAATTCTTTCTCTCTTTCTCTCCTTTCTTGTTCGTCTTTCTCACTCTCACTCTGTCTCTTTTTCTCACTCAAAATTTGGGATCCACTCAATCTTGAAAATGCCACTTTTTATGTAAAAACAATCTGTAAAGAAACTGATGGGAGTAACTTTTCTTTAGACTAATAGTAAACAACCATAGAAAGGCTGGAATATCGACCATGAAAGATTTTAATTACGTTAACATCGATTGGGATGCTGGCAATTATAGAAAAAAAGTAAAAGTTCTGTCTCACATTACACTGTCTTTTCGTTTCTAAGTGTTTCTTTGGCTTGTCTTTATAAAGAGAAGTTTTTGGGGTTTTGTTTTTTATCTTTTATTTATTTTTTTTCCTGGAACCTTTCCTAAAAATTCAGCCAAATATGATAAATCAGATTGAAACTGGGAAGCCTCTCAAATCTAGTTATCAACTTATTATTTGATTTGAAATGCTCAAGAGAATATGCTGTTTATGAAGAGAAACAATTTCTGACTTAGGGAAGGAAGACTTTTTAAGAATGCAAAGTGCCCGGAGGAACGTTGATTAGAATTCTGTACAGTATGAGAAATCTACTACATGTAAGTAAAGAATTGAGCATTTAGGACACAATTGGAAAGTGTGGCATTGAAATTCAGTGGAGACTAGTAGTAATCACAGCACTGAATTTAAAGTGAAAGAGTTGAATATGAAATAAAATACAAGAGCTCTCACTAGAAGACCATTAAAGGCAGTGTTTGTAGTTCAGGGGTCTTAAAACATTCTACTGTCTGTGACACAGTTTATCTTAAAATACCCGGAGCATCATGTACTTCAAATTTGCAATGAGGTAAGTACTTCATTGTGTTGTAGTATTAGAGAATAGAGATACATAGTATTTGATTAAACACTACTCTTGTGAAATATATTTACTCAAAGGAAATATATGTAGCGAACACTTGGATCTTTAAAAAGAGTGGACTTTTCTAAGAAATTTTTCATAAGAACAAGTAACAACCTTCATTATGAGAATTTTAAAAAGTTAGTTGGTTAATTGGTTATTGTTGGATGGAATTGAAATTCTTTTGCAGTTATAAATTTGGTTTTAATGGCATTTGTTAGAATGGATTTGATCCCATGTGGAAATCATATGTATATAATTTATATCATATAATATATGATAACTTATATAATTTATATCATATCATATATCATAACTATAAATTATAATAAACTATTTTAATTATTTTATAACTATATAGACAATTATGTTACAAATTTAAATACATAATAGGCCATGACAAAACATGAGGAAGGGCATAAAATATTTTAATATATGAGAGCTTAGAATCCCCCTTGAGTCCTTTCTTTGCAGCAAATCTCACTGTATTCTGTCCTTATATTTTGGTTTACAGTCCTTCCTTATCACTTAAGTCATTTTAAGCATGTGTATTCCATAATATCTCTCTGATATTTTCCCCAAGTAGATAATTTCTGGCTCTCAACAGTGGGTTACCTCCTCCTATGGTTTGTCATTTTTACTGGGAATTATTTTAACTCTGGAGGCTCTGCTAAGCCTGGGTTGTCCCTACAGAGCAGTAATGCATTTGCTTCTATAGAGAGAGCTATGGGTTTTACCAGTATGGGACTAATTTTTATAATTAATTTCCTGGCTTGAGGATGTCCGCATTATGCCAACTTATAAACTGGGTCACAAAATCCAAACATGTCACAATTTGTGGCTTTGACTGCTCATGGGTATTTCATCCCATCTCCAGACCTGTAGGCAGGGCACACTGCACTCCACTGAGTAGGCAACCAGGGTCCAGCTTTATGCACGAGTCTTAATTCAAGCTCCCCTTCTTATACAAACCTCGGCTCCTGCCTCCTGTCCCTGTATGGATGTTAGAAATTTAGCCCCTGGGCTAAATTCCTGTAATCAGGAGCCTAGGCTCCATTTGGCTGTGACATCAGCTAGCATGTTTACTGCTCTGGCTTTAATCTCTCTCTTGTGAGCGTTTGGATTTTCCTTTACTTTTTTTTTAAGTTCAGCATTTACATGCTTTAATTTTTAATATATTCTATTAATATGCCTTTAGATTTTTATTTCTCCTAAGAGGAGGCCTGCATTAAATATCTTCTATGTTGCTAAAGTCAGAAGTCTCCTCCCCTACTCTTTGATGATGGGAAAGACAGATTTCCATGAAAAAGCTGCCAAGAAGGAAAGAGAAACTCCCCAAGATTTTATTCAAAGTTGTCACAAAATAAGTAGTTAAACCCCTTTACTATGTTAAAAAAAAATGTGAGTGTGAGAAAATCTTGCCTAGAAAAAGTTCACGCAGATGTAGTACCAGCTGTATATCCAACAGGTTTTTCTTCTACCAAGAAGGTGAGGGCATTGATGCTAGAGGAACATAACAAATGTGAATTGTTGGTGTACTTTAGTCCAATCCAAGATATGGACCGAAACGAACAGTTTCATCATTCATATGAATTGTCTACTGTAAACTCCTTAACTCAACAGAGGCCAGAATTGCAAAATGAAATGAGATGGGGTGGGGACAGCAAAGGATTACAGGGCACTGAATTAGGATCCTTCCTGTTCCTCTATAGAAGCTTTTAGGGAGTAGACAGCTGCAACCAACTACCACCAAATACATCAACGAAGCATCCCATCTATGCCAGAGTCCCTCAGAGGCACAGACCAAAGAACAAGGCAGGTAAGTAGAAGCCAGAGTCTGACACCAAGCATGAGTGACAAAGCAGGGAGCAGTCAGGCATCAGGAGTGCATTCAGGAAGCAAATCTGTTCTGTCCACAAATTTGGATGGTGAACAATTCCTGAAGTTCTAATCCAGCCTTTGGCGTCATCTCAATGCTTAGGTTGGGAAGTGCCTGATCTTTGGGCACAGCGGTAACTTACTTCAACAACACAAGTTCTATTGCTTCCACAAGATGACCACCAAAGCCCAGGCACCCAAAACATACATCCCAGATTCCTGTAGTATCCAGGCTAGGAAAACACATTTCCTAATATTTTGGGGGGAGGTGCTGGGGATTGAACCCAAGACCTTGTGTATGCTAAGCATGCGCTCTACCACTTGAGCTATATCATCACCCTACATTTCCTAATATTGACTAAAAAAGAAAAGGGCTTCTAGCCAGCAAATTTTTCATTAAAATTAACTATATCACTTCTAGTAATCATACATATGTAGTACATATGAAGAAAAGAATACATTTATTATCAATACCTAATGCTAGAAGAAATCTTATGGAGAGTAATGGCAAATACTTGCCCTTAGAGAGAGGAAACTGAGGTCCAAAACTTGATGTGGTTTGGTCAAGGCTGTCCTTAGCCAGTAGCCCAGCAAATATGGCAAGGCATATACTAGAATCAAGTTTTCTGACTCTCAGATCAGTAGTCTTCTCAGAAGAGCAACACTGTGCATGTAATTTTAGTAGACTGGTGAAGAGGGCTGAGTTAATTATAATCTTCAGCTATTGGCATGATGTCATACTGGGTGACATATATAAAAGTATGAGTATCATTCTAGTTCTTAGTTCTCTTCCTAAAATCTACATTTTTAATGCCAAGCATGATGCTTTGTGTACATCCAATTCAGTGATCCTAACCACTACATAACATTACAGAGTAAATATCTACCACATTTTAGTTATCCACTCCCCCAATAACAGAGTCTAAGATCTAAGAGCTGTTGATTCATGTTCAATAAATATCTTTTTATCTCTGAAATTCAAATAATCACTACAATCTACAAATCAGGTTCTATGGTTCAATAGGGTATGTTTCCTTACAGTGTATAAGGTAGATGTCCAATGGGTTTCCAGTTTGCAATTTATGAAATCTTTTGCTCAGTAAGTCATTTCTTAAATACACTACTAACAGCTAATAACACAGAAAGAAATGTCAGTGGCTACAGGAATTTAGACTATGTATGCATTATATCCAAGGGGCATGGGGTTTTGATTTTTTGTAAGATTAGAAATGTGCTTTGAAGTAAAATTCTTGTGGCAATTAGCATTCATTTATTGGTTCACAATAGAAAATAGCTTTATAATGTGTGGGAATAGTGCTTACCAATTAAAATTCTAAAAATACAAGTCAATTATTCCCTTGATGACTTTAGTTACAAAAAATAATGAGAAAGTATTTGCAGAACAATATGTGGGAGGAAATATTCAAAGCAAACAACAAACCAGTGATCCAGTGTCCTAAAGTCTAAATAATGCTAAATGTTACCATAGACCCCTCAGTTGAGTCTATTAGTTCAAATATATATTGAATTCTGATCTTGTATTCTGCCCAATACGTATGATGCATTTTTTACTTATAGTTTAAACTGGAACTTAAAGAGGGAGTGACAAGACACAAGACATGCAAGAGACTGAGACAAATGGGACGCTGGACAAGCCACACTGCATGGCAAGCTAAGAATTATGCCACACGTATTTAAGAGCTACATTAAAATGCAGCATGAACCCCCAGCAGTGACTGTCAGAAAAGGTGAGTCCTAAATGGCACACCTTGTTTAACTGATGTACGACCTTAGGTTAGACACCCAGCCTCTCAAGAATATCTTGTTCCTCTGTTAAAAGAGAGAAGGAACCCATCCCGCTTCATGTAACATGGTGTGATCATAAAACCCAGTGACACTGGAGCACTTAGAGGAAAAATGAACTGCAATATTTTAATATTCTTATAGAATGATTCATAACTGAAGCTGATGTGCTGACCACCAAGAAGGAAACAAGAGTAATACAGAAACTGGTGATACAGGCTTGAGAATTTTCCCTTCACAGAGAAGTTTCTTTTTGTTGGAGTTGAGGTGTTATGCCTTGAGAATATTTAGGGCAGAAGAGCATTTAAAAGCCCCCAAAAAATTATTTAGTGAGATTATTAGGCTAAGACACACTGAGTCATGAACCAGCAAGTGTTACTGGGAACTCTGGAATGTAGGTGCTGTGTGCACAGTCACAGGAGTATAAGACACCTCACCAAACCAACCATCCTTCAAAACATGCACACACATACACACAAACCAGGGAACAAAATCAGGTTCAAAAAAACATCTGAAAAGAACTGAGGGAAAGATGATAGTAATAAAAAGAATGTGAGAAAAGGTACAAGACTTAGAGGACAGATCCGGCAGATCCAGTGCACATTTGAAAAGAATTTCAAAAGAAAAGCTGAAAGCAATGAACGTGCATCTAATACAAGGAAAAAATCTGCTCGTGAAAAGAGAATTGAATTTGCAAATTTAAAAGGATTTTCCTAGCAGAATTTAAGATAGAACACCAATTTCTAGATCTACCTCAACCAAACTTTCAAAGATTAAAAAGTAAAAGGCCAATAACCGTAAAAACAGGAAAAACTAAACCAACTTAACCTGCAAAAAATTAAGGGGCAGACCATAAAAAATAAAGGGAGAAGAGAGAAAGTATAACAGTTTCTCATCTTACATTGAGTATATAAAATAGCAATTTTATCATTTATAATTTGAGAAACACAAATTCAGAAATATTTTTTCAGTTCAAGGTAATAAATAGAATAAAAAGATGGTGCATGCCTTCTTTTACTAAAGACAAAAAGAAAAAATATTCAGAGAAAAATACAAGTAAAAAAGTAAAAAATGGAAGAAATGACACAAAAATATCAGAATGACATTAGATTGCTCCCCTACAATATTGAAACCTATAAAATAGGAAAATAGGATGTACAAATTAAGAAGAAAAGACTATAATTCAAGGTTCCTCTATCAAGCTAGATAGAATGCACCTGTTAGAATGAAAGAAAGCTATGCAACAATAGATAGATGATAAGTAGGTAGGTAGGTAGATAGATAATTATGCAGATATTAGGATATTAATAAAGAGTCTACCCAGATAGGGATGTTACTATAGGGAGAAGCAAGCAGGAAAGAAAAAAATAGATGACATCTTTTGAAATGCATGTATATAGTTATACTTATTTATTAATATACATTCTACTTTTGCACACCTATATAAATTAATGTACAGAATTCTTAATATTTTTCTGAAAAACAATTTCTAAAATTGTCTCAAGAAATAGAAAATATGAATAGACCAATAATCAAGAAGTAAGTTGAAAGATGTTTTAGAATTCCTTAGAAAAAAGGCTTCAAAACAGAAAAAGCTAAAATTATAAAATATCAGAAAACATTAGAGATCAGCATAGCATCCTTGTGATTGATAAGAAATACTGACTAAACACAAAAATTATAAATTAGAATTATTTACAGTAAAAACTTCAGCTCATCAAAAGGCACTGCTAAGAAGTGAAAAAAAAAAAAAAAACAAGCTGAAGTTGGGGACTAAAGATGGATATCAGAGAAAGGACTTGTATCCTGAATACATAAAGGATGACATCAAATCAATGATAATTAAAAAAAATACAAATAATGGGGAAAAGACTTGAAAAGACACTTCATAAAAGAGGATAAATGAATCTCTCAGCAAGCATATGAACGCAATCAGCATCATTAGTCATCAGAGAAATGTAAATTAAAACCACAATGAGATTTTACTTCACACCCACGAGACGACAAAAAGACTGATAATACCAAGGGTTGGTGATGATGTGTAATTGCCATTCTTACTTGTAAAATGGTACAATTGTTTTGGAAAATGGTTTGGTACTTTCTTATAAAGCCTTACTTATGAACCCATAACTATACTTTTAGGTATATATATTAGTGAAAGAAAAGTATATTTCCACAAAAATGACTGAACACAATCTACAGAACCACTGTATTCAAAATAGGCAAAAAAAAAAAAAAACCAGAAATACTCTAAATGTCCATTAACTCATCAATGGATAAAGAAATGGTACCACATCCTTACAGTGGAATACTAGTCAATAATAAAAAGACATAGTTACTAATACAAGCAACAACATGATGAAACTCAAACCGTTTTACTGAGTGAAAAACACCAGATACAAAAGGTCACATTATGAATAATTTCACTCTTAAAGTTCAAGAATGGGCTGGAAAGTGACATGAGGGAACTCTTTGGGGGTGACAGAGATGTTCTACTGGGGTGGTAGTTGTAAGAATATATTAAATTGTCTAAACTCATCAAATATTATGCTTAAAACTTGAACAGTTTGCTATATTTAAATTAAACTTCAATAAAACTGAATTTTAAAAAAGGATCACATGTAAAAATATGAAGTAAAATCAGCATATATTAATTCTAGAAGAAAATTTAGAGAACATTTTGCAGTTAAGAACATTGAATCTACAGGAATTGAAGTGATAAAATTAACAATGGTTTTATCTATCATTTAAGAAGTGCCTTTTGTGTACGAGTGCTGCTCTGTGCTCTTTTCAACGATTCCTTTTAATCTTAATAACAGCAACTATTGGTTCTCTACCCCATTCCTTCCCACCAGAATTCTGATCTTGTACAAGTCTCCAGCCCTTTCCCACAGAGCCGTGTGCTTCAGGGGATCTGATCCCTTCCACTTCCACCGGGTAGCCCAAGGTTTGTCTCAGTCTCCTTGACAATTATTAGTTCAGGAACAGGCAAGTGATCAATTCTGACCAATGAGATATGAAATAAAATCTACTGAGAAGCTTTTAGGAAAGTGCCTTCACTGTAAAGCAAGCCATATGAAATTATCATCTCTCTTCCTCTTAACATCTTCATGCCTGGATGCAATGCCTAGAACTGCTGCCACCATCATGCCATCTTGAAGCCATTGGGTCATTATCTGCAACTAAAAGCAGCCTAAATGACAGCACTATTAGTAGCCACCCTTTACAAATGAAGACGTTTGATAATTTGCCTGAGGTGACACAGTAAGTAAGTGATAAGATCAGGATATGTTTCCAGATCTACCTTATTCTGAAATTAACATTCTCCAACACTTCTTATTGCCTCTACGTAAGTTTATTAGAGTGATGATAAATTTTCTATGTTCATAAAGCTTTACAAATCTGAGTCCACTGTTTATTTTACTACCTCATGGTGTAAAATATTCATGTTACTGCATTTGGATAAGGGTAGGATTAACTTGCAGCTCCTCTTCTTGTCTTTTCCAGAAGGTCCATCTCTTAATGTTCTCTTTGTATGATCAGTGAGCTTTGGGTTAAATGGCAGTTTTTCTTGACCTCTGCAGAATGCATTAAGCTCTCTCTCTTTTGTCCCCCTTGCCTCAAATACACGTCTGCCCCGTGAGCTGCTGTTCTAGTCCTCTTTTATTCCAGCACATAGAACCATGCTTGGTACATCAGATGTGATTAATGATCATGAAGAAGCATTTGAGTGAACTGTGGAAGGAAGGAAAAGAGGGAAGGAGGGAGGGAGGAGAGGTGGAGGGAAGGGGGAATGAGTTATTATAGAGGCATTGCCCTATAGTCTAACCCTATTGAAATTTCAAAAGGACAAACTGACAGTTATGCCCTCTGCCACTGAGCCTCAAAGACATTTTGTTCCTTTCTTCTTGCATCCACATTCTGCCTTGTCTTAAGTTAATTATCTACACTTACTTTTCTCTTAATTCATAAACTCCTTAAGTTGGGGATCTGTCAACTCCACTGATGACCGAAGCCCTGAGTGTAAGGTCTTTCACTTAATAAAAGAATATAAAATGCATAATCAAATTAGAAGGATCTTGTCAGTAATGGGAGAGATGTGAAGTAGTCAGCATTTTAAGAATGGCATCTTTGAAATCTGGGGGGACTTTCTGGAATTCTATTCATGATAGCGCAGGGCTCCTAGCCTTCTTGACTTCATATCTCCTTAATGTTTTTAGAAATGCGATAGTCCTTGGCACCTGCACTTCAATAATTAATACTTATTTACAGCAGTAAAATAGATACACAACATGGCCCTGTTAGAGCAAGCAGATAGCTAGATATGAGCAGATAAAGGGGGACACAGACCAAATGGCAGGAATTGGGCAGAAAGGAGGGGCACAGGCAAAATGCAGGAAACCATACGTCATGTAAGCACCAGGGGTCCCTGGGCAGAGAGAGAAAACCAGGAAACTCTGGGCTGGTAAGTGGTCACACATTTTGAGGTGATGAGTGGCCTGGAGACTGACAAAGGTGAGAAAAGGCAAGAATTTCTAGTGTCCAAATGTAACCTTTTGCTCATTATGCCCTCATTTCAATAAAATTAGCCTTGCAAATTAGAAGTACCCATCTTGCACCAACACAATGACACTTCTGATCCAGACTAAATAAGGACAAAAATCCCTCCTCCCTTCGGGAAGGTGGAGTTGGGATGAAAATCAGGGAATATGACCCAAACCCTTCCCCAGTGAATATTCCACCCATTCATTTTTACACTCTATGCAACCAACTTGCCAAAAAAACTCAGGGCAGCTGCTCACCTGAGCCTGCCCACTCTCTGCTTGAGAGTGTACTATCTATCCGTTAATAAATCCTCACTTTACTTTCTTAACCTCTGTATCTCATCTCTGAATTCTTTCTGGGATGGGACAAGAACCTGGGCACCAGCTACATCTACTGGCAACAGCCCTACCATATAGCACAGGGAAATATACCCAATATCTTATAATAACCTGTAACAAAAAAGAATGTACATATATTTATAACTGAATCACTATGCTGTACACCAGAAACTAGCACCACATTGTAAATCAAATATACGTCAATAAAAAAAATACTTGCTTACAACAGTTTTATATGTGTACTGTTTCACAACTGCACACCTAGCCTCTTCAGAAAGGTTGCAAGTCTGAAAGGAGAGTCTGGAATCCATGATCTCTGATCCATGCTCCCTTCGAGAGTCTGTTTCTCCATTTCAATACAAGAACTATGATGTCTGCATTTTCTTTTATGATGTCTACCAAGGTGCCTGGCTCGGTTAAATACTTGCCAGTCATTTGAATATTTGAAAGAGGAAGTAATGTTCATGTTGTTACATCCTGACATTTTTAATGCCTCAGAAAAGTCATTCTTTAGTGATGGAAACTGTGGAAGGGAAATGAGGATGACAACTTGTCCAATTTGGTTCACTGCGTCAGTGTGAAGCAGAGGTAAAAGAATATATGTATTAAGATACAAATTCATGCATAATCCTCCAAAGTCACCTGGAAGATAGTAGTCCTAAAAATAGTGTTAAAAAATAGCCAAATTCCAAATTTATCCCTTCCCACCCCCTTTCCTCTGATTGTTTACCGTCTGCAAGTCTGTTTCTGTTTTGTAAATGAGTTCAAATAGATTTTTAAAAAAGAAAAATTTCTTCTGTATAGCACAGGGAACTATGTTCAATATCTTGTAATAACTTTTAATGAAAAAGAATATGAAAACAAATATATGTATGTACATGCATGACTGGGACATTGTGCTGTACACCAGAAATTGACACATTGTAACTGACTACACTTCAATTATTTAAAAAAGTCAAAGCAGTATTACGGTGATAAATTTAACGAAAGAACATAGACAACGTAGGTAAAAACATTTGAAAATGAGAATATTTTTTCTAGATGCCCAAGCACCAGAAAAATAGATAAAAGGGGGAAGATCGAAAAATTAGGTTTCACAGATAGGCTATTTTATAGGCTAAGCTTTATTGAAGGGGTGGGGTATAGCACAGTGGTAGAGCATATGCTTAGCATGCACAAGGTCCTGAGTTCAATTCCCAGTACCTCCATTAAAAAATAATATAAAATGATTAGTCTCCTATAACCATTTTTTTTAAGTACACTGCTTCAGAAAGTACCTTAAAAAAAAAGATTTACTGAAACAGATATACCCAGTTGTCTATGCTTGCTTTGGAGTGGCAGAACTGAGTAGTTGGAACAGAGATCACATGACCCACAAACTTGAACATTTACTATTTGGCCCTTTAAGAAAACAGGTCACAGATCTCTAGTCTAAATTATAGAGAAGTACCAGATTGTCATGGGGCTGTTCCATCACAGTTAAGACATGTCCTGGAAGATGGGCAAAAATCATGTTTGACATGATTAGGATTAATTGAAAGCTTCTCCCTAGCTTTGAGGGACCATTCCAAGGGTGTAGCGAGCGTAGGCAAAGCATACGCATTTACTGAATTACCCAAAATGGCAATTTATCTTTAAAATGCCAAGAGTCTTGTTTTTCTGCATTAGAAAACAGTTGCTGATACATGTACAGTATGGATTCCTCACAGCAGCAACATTCTAATTGCAGGCTGTGAAGAGTGCTCATTGAAACAAGATTAATGAAGAGTCATGCCAGCCTTCTACAATATCACAAGCTATATGAACACTTAGCTTCTGTGAGTCATTTTCCTCCCCAAAATAACTCAGATTAAACAGCAACTTCCAAACTAATGGCACCATTTCCATCCAGATTTCTTTTTATGTCTGGCATCATGTTCCAGGATACAGCACACGAAGCAGGACTCATCTTCTGCCATCAGCTAGTGTTGTTAAATGTCAGGCATTTAATAAAGTTAAAGGGCAAAAAAGTTTTAAAGAATTTATTCTGCCTAGCAATCAGCCCTCAAGAAGGCTTGGGAAAACTCGCTGCTTTATTGACTGGATCCAAATGAGAAAAGTTCTTATCAGGTTCTGAAAACATAACCCAACGCCCTCAGAGGGTCTAAATCTCTATGAAGAATGGCCATCTATGCATTCGTATGCACATTTGCATTGGATTGTGTATATGTAGGTATTTAGAAATATTTATGAAATATGGGAGTAAGTGTTCTCATGTATACCTCAAATGTGGACTTGGTGTAATAATGTACTAGGGAAAACAAATCTGACTCCATATTAGATTTTTTTTTTTTTTGGCTCTAAGCCTGTGCTCTGTTTCCTGTGCTTAATCATGTTGGCTCTGCACCTTTTGAAAAGAATGTTGTCTATAGCCTAAAATATACAGGACATCCCATTCTCAAAACTGACCTTTAAGGGTATAATACTTTCCTATCATATAGATACTTAAAAGTTGAAGAATGGAAAATCACACTTGTCTTATTGGAGGTTTGCAGGGACACCATGACTTGACCTAAGTGGACAGCTGTAAGAACAAAGGATTTTGACACCAAGAAGTTTGCAACAACCAACTACACTCCCTCCTCTTCTTGGTGTGAAAGGAGCCTAAATTCTGACTTGGGGAAGATGGTTCTCCAGGACATTAGTCTGTCATCTTCTTGGTCTGCTGGCTTTCCAAAAAAAAGTCATTCCTTGCCCTAGCATCTCATCTTTTGACTTATTGGCCTGTCATGCAGCGAGCAGAATGAGTTTGGACTCGGTAACAATAGCAAAAGCGGTTAAATTCAGGTGTTTGGAAGCCAATGCACAAATCCTAAAAAGAGCTGCTGATAGGTTCCATTTGCCCCAAAAAGAAATACTTTCTATGTTGGCCAAGGCAGTGGCAGACAACAGATATGTGGCAGCTCTGCAAATGGGGACCAGTGGTCTGTCCTTGGTGATTCTCCAGTGTCCTTAAGGGAGGGGATCCCCTCAGTCTGCCTTCTCTTTCTGCCACTGGACTCTGAGATGAAAAGATGAGGTCTGTCCCCTTCTACTGCCTCATTTCCACTTTAAGTATGTTGTGAGGGAGAAGGAACTTTTGTTAGAAATTGAGAGAAAACAATTTGAAAATGTCAATGTTAGAGCATAAAAAATCAAATTTGCTAAGAGAAGGTGGTAGGGAATGTTGGCAACGTTGAGCCCCCTACCCTTACTGAGTTCCCACTCTAAGACAGACATTAGAGCACTCCAGCAGAGGGACGGATAGTTAAATTTCAAGGGTGACTTCCTTGTTTTCAGTATATACTACAGACTGCGATGTGAGCTGTCTCAAAATGAATTCTTCAGGGAAAGGACTGATTTTAATGAAATATGTATAGCGAACAAAACAGCAATGCTTCAGTACTCTTACAGTCTAGTAGAAAATTTAACAGGGAAAAATTATTTATAAATATGGAGCTATCTTTATTATTTTATTTTTTGGGGGGAGTGAGTTGTTTTTAAAACCTCCAGAGCAAGGTGCCACAAGCCTGAGAAATTGTTTCCTCTCATCTCTTGGGTTTTAATGACTCGCTGCAAGCATTCAATTACAAACTGGCCATTAACAAGAAATCTAATTGCTCTTAGCAGACAGGTAAACAACTCATATTGGCATCACAAAGTGCATGGAGGGCCATTTAATAGTATCAAGGGAAATGAAGTTTTCCTTAAGAAAAAAAATGAATAATTCTGTATTTATAAAATGGTATTATTCCTCCTCTTTGGATACATAGAAACAGAAATATAGATACAAACAGTAATGATGAACTATGACACTTATTTTTTTAAGTACATGCAAGTAAAGCTACTAAATAAGCCACAAATCCCATTAGGTAAGGATTAAATTGTTACCATTATTTAGGTTTTCAAAAACTTAAGCCATTATTGGAAACTTGTCTTTTGACCAAAAGTGGTCAGGAAAAGTTTATTTAAGATTATGTTACTATAGGAATGAATATACATACATTTATTAAATTACATTTGTTAAATATGTGTTTATAGACTATATAACTTTATTAAACCAGAAAAAAAGGGAAAGTATTAAAAAATGTATGGAGAAATGTGAGTTTAAGATAATAAAAAGTTTTGTCTTGTTCCAACACAATTTCAAATTCCCACTTTCTTTAAAAAGATCCATTTTGGTTACTTTGACTGGAAGGTGAAAGTTACTCTCTATGTGGAGTTACCCAAGGTGATTTTGCATCACTTGATGATTTATCAGTTAGAGCTTAAAAACACACATACCTACAAAATCATTAAACACCTTCCAATATCTTTTCTGCTCTACATAGAAGAGTTACAGCTGTGAGTTTCAAAAGGCAAAGAGATCTTATCCTAAAAAATCACTAGTAAAACAAAAAAGATTTATTATTATAAGAACTTTCTTTATCTATGTATCAACCCTGTATCACTGATGACTAGAAAGCAGGATAGACCATTGGACATTCACTAGTAATCCAGGACTCCTTCCAGCATTCTTCTGCAATTGTGAATGTTCAAAATTGAGTCTTAGTGATAAAAAGGGTAAGTATTAAACTCTGTTACCAATGTCATGATCAGGCTCGGAAAAACTGAATTTTACCTGCAATTATTATTTAAATAGAATCTAAGTATTTAAGAGGACCTGAAAGGAACTAGAAAAGTCATGTAGCGCCAAAGCCATCTCAAATGTGCACCTGGTAATCATGTCCTCAACACTGCAGACCTTTGGCCCAGAGGGAGGAGTGGACCAGATGACATTCACCCCAAAACTCAGTCTAGAAAATCTCACAGCACCCTCCCCTATATGCATACACACATTCCTCTCTTCAAATAAAATAGTCTTTGTGGTTAAGAAAATATATAATAAACATGTTCTCTATTGTCTCCAGTCTAAGTCTGTGCCACTTTGCAAATTCGTTCTCTCCTGTTTTCCTCTTTAGAGACAGAGAACAGCTGGTTGTCATCTTCCAAATATTGTAGCAATCCTTCATATGCTGAAGACAGTAATTAAGTCATCCTCTTAGGCTTCTCTTTTGAGAAACTCAAATTTTGCTCTAACACAGATTATCAAAAAATTGCCACAGCCTTGAACATGAAAATTGTTATTGCCTTGACTGTCTCTGTAAACCCCACTTGTTTCTGTAAATACTCCTTCTCCGGAAGCATGTTGTTGCCTCCATGAAGTTGAGTCCCTGCTGTCTGGCTTTATCCTTCTTACGACGTAACTCCACTGGTGAACTTGGGCTCTCCGTTAACCTCCCGCAGGAGCACTTTGCAGTTCTCAGGTAAACTTGTGTGACTGTTACCTCCCAGTCACCTTTCCCTCTCTGCCTCCCCCTCATTTTCTAAAAGGAGAGGATGTCACAAAGATCAGGTTCCTAGGCGACCATGACAAGCATGCAGCTCCTATGTGACACCCTCACCTGCGGGAGTTTTCTCCATAGGGTGTTGTATTGGTAAGCTCATACGATTTCAAAACAAGTGAAGCTTTCCTTTTAGCCATATTTCATTTAAAAAAAAAAAAAACAGCATTCATCACATAGAGGTCTAAGGGAAAAAACAGATTTACTGACTGCAATTTGAGGCACATTATTTATTCTCACACTTTCTTCATCTGTAAAATGGGAAAATAAGAGCCCACAGAATTGCGTTAAGGAATGAATGAAATCACATGTTACCCACCCACCTGCCTGACAAAATTCCTTTCTCTGGCACTTATGTGACATTTTCTTCCTTTGATGTACTGTTCTTTATGAAGATACAGTGGATTAATGAATCTGTTCTTTTGGGTCACAGACTTTGTATTTGAATAGGGGATTCTTGAAGTTTTAACAACAACAAAAAATGACTCTAAAACTAAGCATTTGAATTATCAAATCACTCTTGTAAGGGTAATATTTTGAGGCAGGAACACCCCCTGAATAAGGCAAACCAACTCACAGGTGTGTGATTTCACATCCTATGTGAGGCATAAGCATGTTTATTTAAAGACAAATATCCTCAATTTCAATGATCCTGGGTTGCTTATAACAAGATATTCTCTGAAATACCAAACCATGTATTTCATTTTGTATTATTTCACTGGTAGAGGGGATAACCCTAATCTTGGAAAGATTTGACATGCCAATTTATCCACACTATAGATCTAGAGAGAATATTAATGCATCAACCTTTTACTTCATTTTGCTTTGAATAAAGTAAGACAATTACCCTGCTTGAGGATAGAATATTTCACGTGTGAAAAAATTGCAAATAGTTAAATTTTTCTTACATGAACGCAATTCAGCTTTTCATCTTCTCCCTCTCCCTTCCCCCCAACCCTATACAGCCTGAAAAAAGAAGTCAAACACATAGAATAAAGATCTGTGCTCCATAAATATTTTAATAAATAATCATTTGAGAGGGGCTTGATCATCTACTTACTGGAGTTAATGGATGACTCTTAGAATTTCATCATTTCATGATTTACCTGTTTCCTAGTGTCCACAGATAATGATTGATGGTCTGCCCAGTAATTATTTTTCACTTAAGTCCAGGGATTGTACAGAAGAGGTGGGAGGGAAAGAGTTTCATGTAGGAAACAGTTATTTCTGCTAGAAAAAAAAAAAGAGCAAAATTAATTTTCTAAGCAGCCAAGCTAAATAGCTCAATCAGCCAGCCGACAGAACACTTCCTTACCTAATATAAGCCTCTTAAATGTCAACCAATTAAAGTCATCACTTACCTAGAAAGTTTCTCTTTTCTGTGTTTAGAAGAAAGCCACCTGACTATTTATATACCCAGAAATGTGGATGTGGGTGTGTGTGTGTGTAATGTTTGTGAGGGGAGAGTATGTAAGGAATTATACATAATTAAAGTTACTTCTGCTCTTCTCTAAATGTCTGTGTTAACCTGCTACTTGGTGACTCATTTTATGAAATGATTCATTCTCACCCACAGACATATTTCTATTTTTGAAAAGAAATATGCCAATATGCCAGTAGTATTTAAACAAGTTGTGCTTTGTTTATGAAATACTCTACCCCAATGTGGTCATTGTGGGGCACCAGCCTGACAGGGATCTCCAGCAACAAATGAGCACTGAGAGCATAGAAGTCTTGATGTGAATGAGTGGACCCAGAGCACTTCTCTAAGTATTTCAGTAGCATTTTACCATTCTCATTGGTAGCTGCATTCCCAAACAAAATTTTTAAGTTGTTAATTTGCTATTTGACTAAAGTTCATTCAGGGTTCAGTTGAATCCTACCTTTGCAAGAGTTGTGAAATGTTCATCTAAGAAAACATGAGCCCCTTCTGTCCAACTCCTCCTTAGTATCCCCAGAACCATGTGGAGGAGACAGACAACTGGGACCCTTGTTGATAACTAACCAAGACAGCTAGACAGAGGAGGTTTAAGATTTCAGAAGGTCAGACTATCTAACCAACAAAGCAGGTAAAGAACATCAGCAGACTCATTCATGTAGCTTCTACCCTCAACACTCCTCTAAGTAGCAAGCTGACCATGTATTTTGTTTGGTCATCTGTTTCATGAATAGTGTCTGAAGTTCTCTCTCCTATTCAGTCCCTCCTCAGTCTGTTTGTACCACTGATTGATTTTTCAAATATTACACATAATTTAGTTCTCATTTCAAAGGTTACAGTAGCAGGAAGAATTGTCTCCAGGGCTTCCAACATCATCTTCTATAACTTATTTTTAAAACTTATTGTTTGAGTGTCCTCACATGGTCAGCGTGCCTTTCCTTTCTAGTCTTCTACTCTCTCAGGTTTTACTTTCCTCAATAAGACTTTTTCTTCTGTTCATAGGACTCTTCAATTTCCACTTTTTAGTCCATCATTTTTCCTTGCTAGATATTGCCATCAAGATATTAGTAAATCACTTGTTTTATATCCCAACTGAATCTTTCAGAACTGGACATAAATACTTCATTCAGTTCACAAACCATTAAAGCAGACTAGAGCCATATTGGCCAGTAAGGGAGGCAAGTCACAGGTGTACTGACCAAGAAAGTTCATGAACAACATCTATCCACATCAGCCACAGTCCACACAGCACTAGCCCCTGCAGCCTCAAACAGCCTCCCCCAACACCCACACCCCAGAAAATGTTGTAATAACTAGTAATGGGGAAGAACAAATCTGACCCCATATTAGATGTGTTCCTTTGGCTCTAACCCTGTGCTCTGTTTCTTGTGCTTAGTCATGCTGGTTCTGCACCTTTTGCAAAAGAATCATCTTATAGCCTGAAATATACAGGATAGTTCATTCTCAAAGCTGAAAGGTGTAAAAGGGTGAGTTCCTTGAAGAGATAGGACATATTCCCAAAAGTCAAGAGAACAAACCTAAGTAGAAGTTCACAGAATTAGTGAACTGGGAATTGTTTTTGTAGAAGCAAAGGCAAATAGGAATCTCCCTAAGCAAGCAAAGGAGAAAGAGAAGAAAGAAGAAAATTCAGTCAGAAAAGGGTAAAAGTGGATAAACAGGAGACATTTTTTTAAAATGTACATCCTTAATCAGGAGAAGAAACTTAAAAATCTGGAACTGTTTTATGGTATAATTATCATGTACACAAAAATATGTGTGTGTATATATGATGGAGGGATAAGAATATAGAGCTCTCTTAAACATTGTGTACACAATGCGGGTTCCTATCTCAACAAATTTTGTGGAATGTATACTTTCAGGCTGTACGTGAACTCAGATTCATAGCTTGATGGAATTGTGGACTACTGCCGATACATGTTATTGAACTGCTTTTAAATTCTTTTTATATTCAGATAGTCTTGCAAAAACACATGAATGCATAATTCCAAGAAGTAAACTAGTGCATATGTACCAATCTGTCATGATCTTGTTATTATAGGGTACAGGCAAAGATCTCATTCCAGGGAGCATGTGTCCAATTCAGCACAGCCCTTTCAAATCCACAATCCTGAATTTTTCTAAGCAACATTTCTCACAAAGAGCTTTAATTTCTGCAAGAGTTAAATTGACCAAAATGCTAAACTTGGAAGGGAATAGTGTAGAGTCACAAAAAATAAAGGGCTAATTAGGTATAATATTCAGGAATACTTAGAACTGTTTACTTCTTACCGGCAACGGTTTTTCCAAATAAAAGCTCAGGGTGAATTAATTGTTGTGAAACAAACACACAATCAAGGAAATAACATTTTATAATTCTGAAACAAACACATAATAGAAACTGTTTCAAAGATGCCTAATCCAAGAGAACTGGCAACTGGAAGTGGATTTGTGAGCTAACAAACGTGATGATCTGGCAGTCAACAACTCCAGATCCCAGTGTTTCATGTGAATGCACACTATAGAATGAGTGAAAAGCACACAGGAAATTAAACATATGCAGTGTATGAAAAATTGAACAGGTGGGGGAATGAGAAGGGGAATGCGTGAACTAGTCTAGGGGGAAATAGGAAAGCAGAGAAACTGGAGAAGGAAGAGAGAGAAATGAGAAATAGCGGGCTATTCGGAAAATCTGTTTATCTTCTTTGTTCAATATTCTCTATTGATCACCATCAGTGTTGGCAAGTAGCTTGAAGCAGTGATCCTGAGTTGATATTTAATTAAAATCTAGTTCTATTTCAATAATATGGTAAACACATCACAATTTTGTATGTAAATAACATCAGCAGATGAAGGATAAAAGAAGAATCAAAACTAAGTGCTAGGAAGTTTACAAAGAAGGCAAAGAGCAAGTCATGCAGAGAAAAACAATAATTAAACTCTGCTTCCAATTCATTGTTATTGTGGCTTTTATTAAGATTCTGCTTTAGTCCAAAAGTCATTTTCTTTCTGTCTTATTTATCTTGCCAAGGAGGAAAATAAGCACAAACTGCATTTTATTCCTCTTATCTATAAAATCAGAGCCAAGTTCTGCCTTCAACAACTCATTCCCAACTGTCCATTGGCGGGATTATCTTCTCAATCATCACCTTTAACTTCCTCTGAGTACAATTCTTTATCCCAATTCTTACCTTTGATTACACTAAAATAGCAGGTCATGGGAGTTGTATGTGTTTATCTAGGGAAAGACCTGTCATTTAAGATAGATGCCATTAGTCAACAAAGTCAACTTCTTTGAAAACAACTTAGATTTACAAGCAACCTACTAGGTGCTACTTCATAGGTATGGTACACAGCCCTGGGAGCCATCACCACGCATATATGTTCATATGTATATAACTGCATATATGTTTATACTCATACAGGTATTCCTCAGTGTACAACAGGGTTATGTTCCAATAAATCCATCATAAGTTGAAAATATCGTAAGTCAAATGCATTTAAGACATCTAACCTACTGAACATCACAGCCTAGCCCAGCCTACCTTATACATGCTCAGAACACTTACATTAGCCTATGGTTGGGGAAAATTATCCGACACAAATTCTATTTTTTAATTAAGTGCTGAATATCTCATATACTGTGTTAAGACTGGACTAAAAGTGAAAACCAGATGGTAGTCTGGGTACAGAATGGTTGTAGGTGTATTGCTGTTCACCTTTGTGATCGCAGGACTGACTGGGAGAGGCCACCACTGCCCAGGACCATGAGAGTAATATAACCACATATCACTTGCCCGGGAAAAGGTCAAAATTTGAAATTCAAAGTACAGGTTCTACTGAATGTACATGGCTTTCATACCATTGTAAAGTCAAAAAATCAGAAGTCAGGGACCTTCTATATATTTATATATGTGCACATGTATAAAATGAGAAAATATTTATGAGGCTTGTCATTTGAAAACTGCTTTCTAAATTAAAAAAAATAATTTCAATTACAATGGCTAGTCAGTGTCATAAATCTTAGTGCATCACCAGAAACTGGGCTAAATTATGATTTCTTAGAAGCCTGGAATAGTTGCAGCTATAACAAAACTTGAAGCTCTCCAAGCAGGGAATTGCCTTAATCTGTTTGTGCTGCTATGACAAAAATACCATATACTGGCTGGTTTAAATAACAAATATTATGTCTCACAGTTCTGGAAGCTGAAAAGTCGAAGATCAAGATGCTGGTAGACTCAGGCAGATTCCATGTCTGGGGTGGGTGGCTTTCCTGGCAGACTGTCTTTTCACTGTGTCCTCACACGGTTGAAGGAGCAAGGATCTCTTACAGGCCTTTATCATAAGGGCACTAATCCCATTTATGGAGTGGCTTTGATAACCTAATCACCTTCCAAAGGCCCCACATCCAAATATCATTGCCTTAAGCATTAGGGTTCAACAATGAATTTCGGGAGACACCAATAACCAAGGCATAGCAGGAAGACTTACTAAAGACTTACACATTTTTTCCCTTCCGTTCCCAAGAACTGGAAGAAATTCTGAGCTCATGAAACAGAATCACTAAAATTTCTACTTCCTTTCATCTTCCCCTCGAGCCACAGTGTCTCAGTCTAGAGTGAGAAATGGTAAGCAAATGGAAACAGCCAATGGATCACCTCCTACAGAATCAGGCTTGAAAGGACAGGTGAACATGTCTCCCAGTCAGGTCAGCCAAGGAGAAGAAATGCAAGTTTCTCGAGAGAACGCAGCCAGTCCATCTACCCCCACACGTCCATTTCCCCTGAGCTTCCCATCAGGCAGAGCGAAGGCTTCACATTAGCCTCCACTGGGCTTGCGGCAGGGGTGTGGGGTTGTGGGGAGCAGCTGTCACTCCCCTCCTGAAACTCCCACCACTTCCATGAACACAGGGTCTAGTGCACTTGTCTGCATCATTATTCTGTTTCAAAATAAACAAATCTTAGAAACCTAACATTGGTCCAGGTGATTCTCAGGGTGAGAAGAATCACTTATATCACTTGAATACATCTCAGATATGTGTGCAGTGAGCCCCTGCACAAGCAGTAGCAATAGGAAAGGCTCACTGGGCTTATTCTATTCTTGAAGCAGCCAAAATTTCAGAATGAACATCAAAGGGGGCCAAAAGGGAGGATTTTTTTTTCTCTAAGACTCGCTAAGAAGGCAAGCGAAGCCAAACCTACCACCTCTCAGCAGCGAGGCACACGCTAATTACTTGAATGGAAAGAGATGTACCAATGCCAGGAACATAAAGCAGACAGAATTAATTCAAAGATTGGAGAAAAGGATGTGATTTGGCTAAACATTGTTTCTGCCTTTCTCTACTTTCAACCCACTTTAATTCGAGCAGCTCACATCTGATGTCTTACGTGAAGTCAAGAGGAAAACTCAGTGAATCGATGCTGACGAGCTCTAGGCTGGGAACTTGGCCCGTGAGCCCGGGGAGGCGGAGAAACTGATAACGCAGACCGGCTCGTCAGTCTCCGGGTTTCAGAGCCCAGCATTTGTACAAGTCCCTTCATTTCAGTTAGAAGGAATCAATAAAGAAGAGGTAAAATAGTTAAGATATAGTCAATCAGAAGTAAAAATCATGCCGAACCCATTCTAAACCACTCTAAACCATCTGTGGGACATAATTTTCCCAGGAAAAAACTTAATCTTCCAATGTGTGTGTGTTCTAATTCAAACTATGTAAATTCCTCCACTTAGAAGAAGTAAAGATTTTCTTAACATGAAAAAAAAATGCAATGACCTCATTGCTCTGCTATGAAATCCAGCTCATCTATAAATAGCAAATTAATATACTGCTTCTGTATTCTTTTAGAGTATCCTTTACTTTTGAACTCAAAGTTATTGGTTTATTAAAAAAAAATTGAATTTTTTAAGTCATAAAACTTGCAAGGTTTTAATTACAAAGTTAAATGAGATATTCTACATGCTGCCTATGTCTGTAGGTCAAAACAAGATAAAACCACTGTAGTCAGGACATATGTTTTGTTAAAATGAGCTCTAATGGACTGAACTGTCAGCCCAATCTCACCTCCGTGATAAAGGTGAGTAACCCCAGCAGGAACATACTCGCTTCTTCTGAATCTCATTCAAACAGTAAGAATAACATCTCACTGAGAATTATGGTAATAAAAGGGTCTAGAACCAGCTACTGCTGGCACAGAACAGGTGCTAGATAAATAACAGTTTTACTTTCTTTTGGGACCATAGGTCTCTTCTAATGCTCAAAGCTGTCCAGCTAACACAATAACTAAGAAAAGGGACTATATTTCCAAAAACATTAAAAAACGGGGTGCATAATTTGAAAAATGAAGTTGATGCATGGTCATCCCTCAGGAACTATAAGGAGCAGTTTTCCCCTAGGAAACCCCATCTCTACTAATCTTGCTCAGAAGCCTTCCTGCCAACATCTTCTATTTATTTGTCCAAGTTTTGTTCCCATTTAGAAATGAATATTTCAAGGTGATTTATCACAAGCTCCTTAACTCTGATCTGATAAGATAGTCACCATCAATTCATGAGGACTCCTTGGGGAGGGAGTTTTTCCCAGTTTAGCCTGGCTTGTAGTCGAGATCCTTTTGTACCTAAGCTCTCATTATTTTGTTCAATGCTCAGGGATCAGTTGGAGCTTCAGTTCTTATTGCCTATATTCCCTTTGGAGGAGTTCTGAAATGTGTCAGACTGCTGCTCTCTGTTTTCCCAAATTCCAAAAAAAAAAAAAAAAAAAAGCCACTTTCTTCAGGATGTCAGTATTATATACACAGATGAGCAGTCAGGGAAACATCTCATACTTTGCACCAGGATGCTCTGCTATAAACAGGGGGTTGTCCGCTCTCATTTCCTCCCATTATCTGGATAGTATATGACGTTGTTGCAAAAATGGACAGAAGATTCTCTGGTCAGGAGGATAGTCAAGACGCGGGCTGGGAGAAGAGGAAACATGGATGAAACTTGGAGAGTGGGCAGGAGTGTAAAGAAGAAGGTGAACTAGACTCGGGGCATATACTGGATGTGCTAGGGTTTAGGAGCTTGCAGCAAATGCAGGACCCGGTGAAGAGGCTGCAGAGGGAGCAAGAAAGCACAAAAGTTACCATAAGGAGTATCAAATTGCATAACACATCAGTCAGTTGATTCACACAAATAATTCCACGAGCAAGGGATCTATATTGTGGTTATTTCTTGATGAAAAGCAAGTTTCCAGTGAAACACATCTCCCTAGAGATGCCATCAATGGCTAGACAATCTGAAAAATTACAGACCAAAATAAGGATTCATCACCAATTCAGTCTTACATGCCACATCTTTATTTTCTACCTTTGTTTTCCACCTAAAACTTTGGAGTCTTTAGGAACTTTCAATTATCTTTCATCCTACTTACTAATGACAGAAAAGCAGCCAGGTATTACTGAAAATATGACCATGACCCTAACTGAATTAAATCAGCCTAATTCAACAGTGTAAAACATACCCTGTGGCTACAAACATGTGCATCGTTCTTTACAGCTCCATTAGTTTGCACGTGAACTTCAGCCCTTTGAAAATGTCAGTACTACATAGGTTGTAGAGATAGTCAAATCCTTACCCTTGGTTCATTAATATGACTGCAGTCATTGGATCAGTTTGAATTCACATCCAAGGGCTCTATGCACCAGTACATTTTCCAAGGATAGAGACAGAAATAGAAACAGAGATGAGATGGAGATACAGAACTTGGAGACAAATACTATTATAGATAAATGCAATATAAATCTTGTATCTTCTCATACATCTATCACAGCAAAGACCTTTTTAACAAGATCATTAACATTTCAATCATGAAATGTTTTTGGTAGTCTCCTAAAGAAAATATTCCTAAAACCACTTTTAATTGCTTGCAATTCATACAGTGTCTGTGGTTGATTCCATTCTAGACTTGATATCTATTTGGAGTTACCTTTAGAAAACAGAGCTTCTGAAAAGTGATGGTCAAGCCCTAAAGTCAAGAGTAAATTCTCAGAGCTTGAACGAGCAGATGCAGATTTTCATTCTATTCATGGATATAAAAGCTACAGAGTACCATACACAGCTTTGCTCAGTGTTAATTGCATAGAACAAAAAAAGGGAGGGAGGAGGTGGACATCTAAACAGGCTATGAAGACAAGAAGAGAGAAAAATTTTAACTCAGAAGGAAAAAAAAGGAAATTAAAAACTTCAAAAAGATATATAGGACACAAAGTTTAGAAATTGAAAATGTACAAGAAGGAAGATCATTTCTCCTTTCACTTTTAACACTTCCTTGTTCTGACATGTCTACAATGCAATAATGCGATCTTACTGTATTTAGTATTTAAACTTTTCAAGTACACAGCAGCTTGAGAGTTGATTGTTTAAAAATCAAACAAAAGTTAAGCAAAACTTGACCAAACATTGAAGAGAGATTTTAGCTCAATTTAGAATGGTATCTAATTCATCCCTGCTGATTTTTCCACTCATGTTGGCGAGGTTAATTTGTGTCTCTTATTATTTCACTCTTTTGACTCACTACCTTTGCAATGAAGTAAAAATACATTCAGTCTCACCTTTGAAGAGTGATAATTATGTTTCCGTCGCTTATATGAAAGATCACAGTGACTCCCTCCTGCCTGAGGGTTTTTAAGTTACGGGTCTTTCACCTTCGTAACAGAAACATAACAACCACATTTCACAGGTGAGGCATCCTGCCATTATAAATGGGAAGATGGAGTTCCAGCTCCTCTTGGCAAAACAGCCTCCACTGGATGTTGGAAGAATCAGCTCTGAATCATTCCAGCTGGTGACTCTTCAGGGAGATATTCTTTTTCCCAGATGGCAGTTTGGGGATTAAGAAACGCAAGGATATTCTAAGCATAGAAAACACAATCACAAGTGTGCATGTATGTGTGCCTGTGCACACACCCAAACGTGTATACATAACATCTACTCTATGTAATTTATATAAGTATACATCTGTAAGTATATGTATGTGCATTTACATGTGTGTGTTTCAATCATGGTGCTATACAAAGCGATTGTTTATGGCCTCATACTGGGACATATATAACCAGCATAATCTTTTTCTTTATGTTAGTCCTCAGAAGAGCTGAAGATAGCTATCTTAACATGTTTATAATGGATCACATAACTTCATAATTATTTATTAGGGAGACTTGAGTTATCTCTACTGTATTCATTTATCAATTCAAGTGAAACACAACTGTCACTCATCAGTTTAAGCTGTTTTCACCTTTTGTCCCCCTGAATCCACTTGCCAGTAGTTGAGGAAAAGAACAGATTCATTTTAGTAGTAACAGAGAAAACCTACAGAATAAAATTTGGCATAAGATGGACATGGCAGGAGGGTCTGAAGAACAGCTCTGCCAGTGTTTTTACCTGTTTATCCATGTATTAATTACTCATATCTCTATACTTCAGTGTAATTGTCTTAAAAACTGGGATAAAAAAATAGGGTTTCTGTAAAGATTACATGAAATTATTTACATATTACAATTAGCAAACTGGCACATAGTGACAGAAAATAGTCCGTTGCTATATTATTGCTTAAGAAGGAGATGACCCTGCTCCACTCCAAAGGGTTCATGAAATTAGACTTTCAGTTATATTTCTAAATGATATTACTCATATGTGGAATCTAAAAAAAAGGACAAAAAGGACACTATGAACTCATCTACAAAACAGAAACAGACTCACAGACATAGCAAACAGTCTTATGGTTACTGGGGAAAGGAGTTGGGAAGGGATAAATCTGAGAGTCTGAGATCTACAAATGTTAGCCACTATATATAAAAATAGATTCTTAAAAGTTTCTTCTGTATAGTACAGGGAATTATGTTCAATGTCTTGTAATAACATTTAATGAAAAAGAATATGAAAACGAATATATGTATGTATATGCATGACTGGGACATCGTGCTGTACACCAGAAATTGACACATTGTAACTGATGATACCTCAATTTAAAAAAAAAAAAATGATAGATAAGTCCCCTGTTAGGTCCATGATGTGCACTGTGAGGCTTGGGACAAGTCTAAACATTTATAATATGGAAGAAGTCTAAACAGTCATCTTTATGTACCAAAACATAGCAAATCTAAGAGTATTTCCCATTCTAACTTAAGATAAAAATCCATTATAGAAAATACAGTTATTGTTTACCAGCCACACCATGTTCCCCCCACCCCATATTTGCAAGCTTCCCTTGTTTGGATCATGTAATTATGTCTTGCCAATGGATAGTAACCATATATGCCATTCCTCGTCCAACAAGTTTTAAGAATGGCTTGAGTTCTCCAAAGCCTGTCTTTCCTAGGCCCAGCATAATGTATGTGTTATGTGGAAGTAATAGCCATAGGATGGAAACAGTCTAGATTCCGCAGTTTGGGTTAGAGGTTTCAACACCCTTTTCTCAATAACCGAGAGGACAAGCAGACAGAAAATCATTAGGTATAAAGAGTGCTTGAAAAACACCATCAATCAACTTGACCTAAGAACTCCACCTGACAAGAGCAGAATATACAGAGTTTTAATACACATGGACTATTTACCATGTTAGATCACCCTCTGGGTCATAAAAGAAGTCTAAGTAATTAGAAAAGTGTGTAAACCACATATGTTCCTTAATTACAACAGAATTAAATTAGAAATCAAGAACAAATCAATATGAGGCGAATTCCTGAATATTTAGAATCTAAATAATATATTTCTAAATAACCAATGGGTAAACAATAAAATTAAAAAATGATATAAAATTATAAAGTGAAATTCAAACAAAAACACATGTCCAAATTTGAAGGTACAGCCAAAATCATACTTACATGGCAATAATAACATTTATTTAATAACATCAAATAAACTAGAGTACAATAGAAAAAAGGTCTCAAGTCAATGACCTTAAAAGAGAGGAAATTTAATTTCCTAAAAAAGAGGAAATTAAAGAAAATAAAGAAGAAATGAAATAATAAAGATTAGAGCAGAAATTAATGAAATAGAAAACAAAAAACAAACAAGAAAAAAGCAAAACATGGCTATTTGAGAGCCATAAAATTGATGTATACCTAAGCAGACTGATCAGAAATTAAAAATCGATGACATTAATTACCAACGTGAAAAATGAGAGAAGTAAGAATGCTAGAAATTCTAAAAGCATTTAAAGAAAAATCATGATGACAATCTATATGAAATGTGAAAACTGCTTAAAAGACACAAATTACCAAAGCTCACCAAAGAAGAAATAGATAACTTGAATAGCACTGTATCTTTTTTTTTTTTTAATATGAATTTGAGGTTAAAGAATTCCCCACACAGAAAATTCTGGGCCCAGACAGCCTCCCTGGTGAATTCTAGCTAACTTGGAAAAAATAATAATATTAATTTTATATAACCTTCTAGAAAAATAGAAGTAGGAGGGACAATTACCAATTCAATCTATGAAGCCTACATAGTCTACCAAAATTAGACAAAGACATTAACAGAAAACTGTAATTCTCTAACTCTCATGAATATATAAGCAAAAAAAATTTTTTTTAATTTTACAAAATCTAATCCAAAAGTATATGATAAAGATAATGCATCACAACTAAGTGTTTATCTCAGGAATGGAAGATCAGTTGAACATTCTAAGATGTTATTAATCATATTAACAAACTAAAAATGAAAAAAGATCCAATCATCTCAATAAATTAAAATTTTTGACAAAATCCAATATACATTCCTAACTGAAAATCTTGGCAGACTAGAAACAGAAAGGAACAGTAAGAATCCCTCTCAAAACCTACAGCTAACAGCCCCCTTAATGGTATAAGTATGAATAATTTCCCTCTCAGAACATTAAAAAGGCAGGATGTTCACTTGCACCACATCGGTTCAACATCGTCCTAAAGATTCCATCCAGCACAATGAAGCAAGTAAAAGAAATTTAAAAAACACCCATTTGGGAACGGAAGAATTAAAGTGCTCTTTATCTGAAGACAACATGACCATCTATGGGATAGATTCTATAGACTCTATCAAAAACGTACTAGAATTAGTAAATAAGTTTAGCAAGATTACAGGGTACAAGATCAATTCATAGAAATCAACTGCATTTCTATATTCTAGCAATGAAGAATCAAAAATTGAAGTTATTAAAAAACATAATGGCATGAAAGAGTGTTAAACTTATAGGGATAAATCTGACATAGATGTACAAAACCTATGCACTGAAAACTATAAAACATTCCTCAGAGAAATCAAAGAACACATTTATAAATAGAAAGATAAACCATGTTCATGGATCAAAAGATGAATTATAGTTAAGATATTATTTTTCCCCTGTTGATCTATTACATTCAATGCAATCTCAATCAAAATTGAGTAGCCTTTCTTGTAGTACATGAGAAGTTAATTCTAAAATTCATATGGAATGATAAAGGACTTAAAATAGCCAAAACATCTTTGAAGGAAAATAACAAAATCCTGTGAAGGAGAACAGATTTTAAAAGACGTTTCAATAAAGAAAGGATAGTCTTTTCAACAAATGATGCAGAAGCAGTTGGAAAATCATACTAAAAAAGAACTTTGATTGATACAAAAATGAACCCTCAAAATGGATCATATGTCTAATTATAAATCCTAAAGCTATAAAACTTCCAATAGAAAAGATGGAAATCTTTGAGACCTTTGGTTAAGCAAAGTTTTCATTCAACATCAAAAGCACAATCCATAAAATTAGAAAATAATAAAACTGATTTTATTTCATTAAATTAAGAAATTTCTCTCTTTAAAAGGCACTGTTAAGAAAAAAAAAGATAAACCACAGACTGGGAGAAAATATTTGCAAACACATATGTAATGAAAAACTAGTAGTCTCAAACTAAATAATATATTTTTAAATCTTTTTTAAAAAAAGCAAGAGCAAAAGATTTGAATAGATACTTCATAAGGAGCACATACAGATAGTAAAAAATACAGTGAAAAACTCCTTAACATCAGTGCAGTGCCAAGCTATGTTGGGATCTAAAACAAAAGGAACAATCAGTAATATTAATGGTGTCTTTATTTAAAATTTCAATACTTTGTTCACTGTGAGTATTTTTCGGTATTTTTCAAATTTTTTAAATATTGTGCTAAAATATGTATCTTGGTTACTGAGTTTCTTGGCATCTCCTCAAATTTTGTGCCTAAGATGGTGTCATACTCATTTTATCATATTATTGACACTGCTTGATATTATTAGTAATTAGATAAAAGGAAATTAAAATCACAATAAAATGCATCTACATCCCTATTAGAAAACCTAAGAATACTAACTAATATACATAAAATAGATAAACAACAAATGTATACTGTATAGCACAGGGGACTATAATCAATATCTTATACTTAACTTATGGTGAAAAAGAATATGAAAAATAGTATATGTATGTTCACGTATGACTGAAGCATTATGCCGTACACCAGAAATTGACACAACATTGTAAATTGACTATACTTCAATAAAAAATATATGTATATATAAGGAAAGGGAAAAAAATGGCACTAAAGCTTCATTGGCTTTGTGCCACTATTTGATCAAGTTTCATAACATGTGTAATGAAACATATGTAACGTACTGGGAACCAGGGGTAAACAGACTACTAGTTTAATAAAACATAAGTCTTAGAGAAAAAAAAGAACATCTAAGATTAAAATAAGATTGATCATTCCTAGTGTTGGTGAGGATATGGAATTCCTAAAACTCATACACTGGAGTTGGGAATATAAAATAGCACAGTCACTTTGAAAAGCAGTTTGGCAGTTTCTTAAAACACTAAACATATTCCTACCCTACAACAAAATCATTCCACTCAGATATTTATGCAAGAGAAATGAAAGCATATTTCCATAGAAAGCCTTATACATAAACGTTAACAGCTTTATTTGCAATAGCCAAAAACTAGAACAATCCAAATGCCCATTAATGGTTGAAATGGATTAATAAGTCATAGTGTATTCCTACAATGGAATTCTAATTAGCAGTAAAAAGGAATAAACTACTGATGGATGCAAAAAACATGGATGAGTTTCAAGATAATTATGGTCTGTGAAAGAAACCAGAAAAAAACGAGAGTGCCTGCCTACTACATGATTCCATTCATATAAAATTTTAGAAAATGCCAATGGGGCAAGGGCTGTTGCAGGGAGTAGAGGCTGGATGGGATGACGTGGGGCACAAAGATATTTTGAGTGAGAATGATACAACTGCTTTAATGATTGTGGTGACAGTTCTACAAGTCAGTGCATCTGCTGAAACTCATGCAATTGGGCATTTAAAATTTGTACAATTTATCACAGGTCAATTATACTTCAATAAAAGCTGACTGAGAAACATATGGATGTGCAAGAAAGAAGTCACGTCTTACTCTAGTACTTGATAAATATCATTTAGAACTGCCAAGGGGCATGGCTGGAAGAATTCAGTGTTTGTCTCTGGGGAGTTCAAAGTCCAGGAAAAGAGACTGTTAATTTTTGTTATGAGCCTTTCATATCTTTTGATTTCAAAACTACACATAATGCATTGTTTTGATAAAAATAAAAATAACTAATAAAAAGGTGAAAAATCAGGAGGAATTCTGATGGACTGCAAAGGTTAAAAACCACAGGTATGCTCACAATAATACTCATAAACACGGATAGCAGTGTGGAAAAGAAGTTAAACTGTATTATTTTATTCTCAGGGCCACTGATTATTGCCCCTGTCATTTTTCTGGAATTCTCTAGATGTTAAAGGAACATTATCCTTTTCTTCTCTAAAGTAATAGTTCCTGAAATATTAAGAACCCATCACCATCCCCCCAAAAACTTAGAATCTATTGTTGGAAAGCCATGTTTCCATGCTTCCTGAGAAATTTCCAAATATAAGAACTACTATATGACTTTCATTTGTTAGCTCACACATATTCTTAGGTACTGGAAGAAGGAAGGAATCTCACGGTGTGGACAAAAATGATAGCACGTTATTATAACTAAATAAGCCATGTTCAGAACAGTAATCAGTGGTGACCTCTAAAGTCTAGCTTGTCACTTTCATATACCAGAATGCTGTGTAATCATAGCAACTCATTTAGTTTCTGTGAGCCTTGCTTTCTCAAATATAAAATGAAGAAGCTAGACTGATTCTCTAAATTTCTTGGCTTTAAATATATTTAGTTCTACGAAATGATGACTAAATGTTATATTCTATTGAACCTAAAATGCCATTGATCATAAGACATACTATTATTTAACAATACATCTTTAACAGTACATAATGATTTAATAATTTCTGGCATGCCTGCCTCTTATGTATACTAAGATGTTAACATTTAAATACACAATTTTTATTTCTCTCATCATACTGATATCATACTTGCTCTCAAGAGTGAGCTACCTCTAATGGAAAAAATCATCTCGATTTCTGCTTCTCAGTGGCCTCCATCTCTCACCTGGTCACATGGATTTAATCATATCTCATTGCTTGAATGGGTGTTGGTTCCTCTCAGGAGGAAATAAGGCCAGTCTCCTCTAAGAATTAGAAAAGCTAAGCATTGCAGGGTCATTAGTAGTATCACTGGGGAAGGGGTGTCTGGAAGAAGGAAATAAATATACATAGGTCCTCATCACTTTTACTGAAAACAGACAGGCAGGAAAAATATCCAGCTGATCAGTAAGAAAACATGTATTTACTTTTGCTTGCTCAAGCTTGGGAACGAGTGCAGAGGCAAGCTAGCTCTGGGACCAATTTCTCTCTGCCCTTGCTGCCCTGCAAATGACATTCTTACCAGACCATTAAGAAAACTGTTATAACTTCTAGTGAGACCACCTGCTAGGTCTCAGCACTGGGACGATTACATCTATCGGAAATAATGACCCATAACTAGAATAAAACACATTAATAACATCACATTTACCCAGGATAATGCATTTCACCATTTTATATTGCAGAGACCAAGTTAATCAGTAAAAGCATTACCCAAAAACGAGAGCAACTAACAGGCATAGAGTAGATAATGAATATAAAAGCAGAATGTTCAGGCTATATTTTTTTTCCTTTAGAACTGAGAAGATATGTAATGGACAGTAATGGATGGGGCACTAGTTTGGGAATGGATAATTCTACCTTCTGTCTGTGGGCTCCTCTGCTAAAGGAAGACCCAGAAGTGCCTTCCTCTGGACATAAAACAGGAGGTTGTGAGGTTTAATGGAAAGAGCTCTGGATTAAAAGTTAGAAGAGCATGGGCCTTACTCCAGCTGTGCTGTTAATGAGCTGTGTGACCTTGAGCAATTCACTTCACCTCTCTGAGCCTCAATTTCTTATCTGCAAAAATGAACAGCTTAGACTGGGTGATCTCTGAAATCTCCTCCAATACTCCTATGTTGTGATTCAAGGCAGAATGTCAACCTGACATGGGAATGCTATGAAACGTAATAAAAAAGCCTATAAAAGTTCGGCGCTCCATGATCCTCAGAACTGCAGGCAGAAAGGATCTGATTGCAATCGCATTTGGGAGGCTACTTTGACACAAAAGACGGAAGCCCTAGTAAAACTCAGGAACTTTTGAGGGCGCTGCATCAGGACCAGAACGTGCAAGCCTATTATTTACTTTTTTTTTTAGGCAAATGCTTGTGTTGACTGTAGTTTATTTCAGGAATTTCAACATCTACAGTAACAGGAAAAAACAAGTCATAAATAAAACAGATTAGACAAGCTAAAGAAATCTCAACTATTAAGATACATAACATACCTAAAAGTTCAGGCTTACAATTCAGTATTTTTAGAGGTTAAGAGAATTGGAGAGGAGAAAATTAGTTAAACGCCTTAGTGTTTTCAATCTCTCATAATTTTCTGCTTTGTTTCTATGGCTGAGCACTTTTGTCTGAGAAAACACATTTCCTAACTCACCACAACATCATTTCCACTGAGACTTTACGTGACAAGAAACAATCATGGGAAAATATTTACGATGAAACAAGAATCTCTAAAGGTCTCGGGACCAATGCTGTGGTGGGTGTCCTGTCTCCTATACCCTGGTTTGAGGATGCGCCATTCTTATTTTGGAGGAAAAGAACCCACAGTGACCTTTTCATTTTAATCAAGACACAAAGTATTGAGTTGACTTTAGGGGAAAAGGCAGAAGTGGGGACAGTACGTGTTAGCATTTTGCATGCAGAGCCCCAGTGACACCTGCACACCAAACCCTCTGAGACACAAAAACTCCAATCTTGCTTCATAATGCTGTTCCATTTTAGCCTCACATTATTACTTGAATTGAATTTTAAATTAGTCTACTTACAGAACAAATTACTGAAAGTTTAATTTTCCTTTCCCAACAAATCCCACTGCAAGCACCAGCCACCTGAAGCCAAGAGAGTTGTACGTTTTGTCCAAATGCAAGTGAAATAAAATATCAAAATCAACTCATTCTCTCTCAGAATAAATGTGCAACCCATTTCTACTAACCGTCTTTGGTCAAGCCAGACTTTAGCCAAACATAATCCAGAAATGGCCCTTAAGTCAAGCATTCTCCTTGTTACTCCTAAATAAAATACAGAAAATAATAGAAAGGCTGATAGCTTTCTTGTAATGAAGGAAAAAGTGATTGGGAAGAAAAGGATGTAAAAATTAATGATATCTAGCTGACATTTAAATAGACAATGGCTCTATCAATAAAAAGAAGTCCTAACAAATGTGTTTCATGACAGAAATATATTAACCACTTTTCATCATCTGGAACCTTCATAAATCAATAAGAGATAATATTTACTCTATCCTGCTGGGGTGGCTTTTTTGTATTTCTGAGAGAATTCATTTAATTCTGGTTGCCATAGTTACGACAGAGTTCTAGAATGAGTTTTGTTTCATCATAATTGCTGCGTGTTAGTATATAAACAGCTGAACCCTACCTTCAACCAGCAGCACTCATTTGTGAATAAAGAAAATCCCTTATCAAAAAGTAATTGAACTAGAATTCAAAATGTACCATGGAGCCTTTGCCCTCCTCAGAGGGTTGGCAAATATTCCTCAAACTTTTTTTTTTAGTTTTCTCTGAAAGGCACATCAAGAGTACAAGAAGAATGTGAGAAGAAGATTCAAAATGTTTAAAGCAATGCAGAGATTTAAAGAAGTTAAAATAATTTATTCTTGGTCTGCACCATGAGTCAAAAGGACAAATTTGACCTTCAGGCTATTGATCTAATCTTTTTACCAAATACCTGTCACTTCACGTAGATATTAAATTTTGAAGTGTTATTTCCCAGCTCATCCATTGCCAATTGATTCAGTATCAGTTTATCCACTGGGGGGAAAACAAACTGAGGGAAAAGTATTGTTAAGCCTGATATATTTTTAGCATTAATTTCAAAGGCCACAAGGTAAAAGAAAAGGAAAACATATATGCCCTTATTACTTCTCTAAGGTAGCAAGTATCCAGAAAATATGAAATCAAAAAGCACTGGGTCTGACAGTTTGGGAAACAGGGTATTTAGAAATCACCGTGAACAATATTTGTGCCCCAAGAAAAAGCCAAACAAAATTTTCATAGATAAAAGCCCAACAGCCTATGCCAGTAGCAGTTAAAATGTCGGTTCAGTTAAAAAGCTAACCCTTTGAATTTTGAAAAACAAAATACCTCTCTGTTAATCACTAAATCTTTTTAAATATATGTTTGTCTGGTAAAGTTAGACAATGCTGCCTGTGAAATCAGAAAGGAGAACATGTCATGAGAATATGAAAGAACAAGAAAATTCAACTAAAATTGTCTTTTCCCATATGGCAGCTTAAGACAAATGGTCTTAAGCATGTTATTTTGAGAGGTACACAGCTCTTAAATAACTGAAGATACCTCAAGTTATTTTAGAAAGGAAAAGTAAAAAGAAGTACTTTGGCTTATTCACCTTATAAATGTCCTGTTTAGTTAGAGGTTGGATTCAATATATTCCATTTGAAACTCTTTTTATCCTGTGTTTGTAGTATTTACTTGTTTGGAGGGAGAACCATTTTCTTACATATGTTAGATTTGAATCATGACCATTTGCATGAAATTTTATTAAAATATATGGTTTTGAACATGAAGAAGATAATGTGTCCATAATTCGAGAGATAGAAAGATAAATAAGATAGCTCTTCTTCAAAGGAACATGTACTAAAAGAACAAAGAAGAAAAATGGGGAGAAGTGTTAGGATAAATAATACTAGACAGCAACATAATATGGGCTGTGTGTAAATGTGATAAAGGAAATAAGAGCAGAGAGCTACAACAGTCAACACAGCAGAGACACGTTCTTCGCCAAATCAGAAAAGGCTTCAGGAAGGTGGTGGCACTTGATCTGGGTGCCATTAAAGGAAGTTCAACAGGCTGACATTAGTGGGGCATGTTCTGATATTCTGAAAAGCGGAAAAATACTAGCAAAAATGAAAGAGATGACCAGGACAGGATATGTAAACATTTTTTTTTCCAGAATCTTGGCAAACTTTTAATAGATGTTGGTCTAAGCAAATGCAAACTATTAGACACATATATTGCCATCTTTAAAAGGCCAAGTTGTGGAAATTTTAAGTCCTTTTTGTAAATTGAGGGCAGGGATATTTGCATTACATGGTAGACCACAGAAAGAGATATCATTTTGCTTGAGTTTTGCGAAGTAGGGTTACCAAGTCCAAATTCATTCTGCTTGCCACAAGACATGCCAATAAATTGGGAAACTAGGTGGTGGGGCAAGGAATAATGACTTTATTTGGAAAGCCAGTAGACTGAGAAGATGGGGGACTAATGTCCTGGAAAACCATCTTCCCCAAGTCAGAATTCAAGCTCCTTTTATACAAAAAAGGGGAGGGAGTGTGGTTAGTTGCTGCAAACTTCTTGGTGTCATAATCCTTTGTTCTTGCAGCTGTCCACCTGGGTCAGGTCACAATGTTCTGTAAACCTCCAACAAGACAAATATTATCCTCTGTTCTGCAACTTTTTATCTCTTATGAATGGAAAAGTGTTATACCCTCAAAGGTCAGAGCCTTCAAAATGGGCTACCTTGTATACTTCAGGCTATAGGCAACATTCTTTTACAAAAGGTGCAGAACCAGCATGACTAAGCACAAGAAACAGAGCACAGGGTTAGAGCTAAAGGAACAGATCTAATATGGAGTCACATTTGTTCTTTCCTATTACAATTGCAGCTAGTGGGGCAAAAAATGGGCCATGGAAACAGAATACTTGCTCTGACCCTTATAACTGGGTCAAACTGGAAAAGGTACTTACCCTTACCATGACTGTTTTCTTATCTAAAGTAGGAATATTAATAGTGCTCACTTCCTAGGCTGTTATGAGTATTAAATAAATTATTAGTTATAAAACACTCGAATTAATGCCTGGCAAATAGCAAGCACTCAGTGTAGTATTTGCTCATTTTCATTACGTGGAGCAGGGCTGAAAATACTTTAATGCAGATACAGAAATTTTTATTTTATTTTATTTTTATTCTTTTAATGGAGGTACCAGGAATTGAACCCAGGACCTTGTGCATGCTAAGCACGCTCTCTACCACTAAGCTATAACCAACCCCACACCCCAGGATTTTTTTTTTTTATTGATTTATAATCATTTTACAATGTTGTGTCAAATTCCAGTGTTCAGCACAATTTTTCAGTTATTCATGGACATATACACACTCATTGTCACTTTTTTTCTCTGTGAGTTATCATAACATTTTGTATATCTTTCCCTGTGCTATACAGTGTAGTCTATTTTAATTTTCTTTTCTTAAAATAATCTCATCCTGGAGTGAAAGCATATAGTTCAAGTGGTAGGGTGCATGCTTAACATGCATGAGATCCTGAGTTCAATCTCCAGTACCTCCATTAAAAAAAAAAAAAAACTAACAATAAATAAACAGAACTAATGACCTCCCCACTTGAGCTATTCCCCTTCTAAGCTATAGGTTAAGTAAAATTCTGTGACTCAAGGCTCCTCAGCTTGGCTCTGGATGTGGAAATGGCAGATTTTTGAAATTCAGAAAAATCTTTCTCTTTCAGGAAATCCTAGCATGTTGTCTCACAGTGGAGCCAAACAACTTAATTTTTAGCCAAAATTTGAATCGTAAATTTTTTCTTTTCGTGCTCCTGTCCTAACAATTCTGCCAGTACCTTTCCTGAGGTGAGAGATACACGTGTCTGGATCCCGGGATAGCCCCATACAAGGAAATATAAAAAATGAAAACACATTTTTATATTGAAACTATATTATTCCCATAAGATTCATAATTGAAATAATTCCAGCATGAATATTCCACTCTACTTGAAGCATTTAGCTTTCAACCTTGAGGGCAGGATATATCTATTTTCAACCCTAGGGTTTTGATATCACCAATTCTTTCCTTCTGTATCTCTCAGTCCAAACCTATTGTGAGTGTGTATGTGTGAGCGTGTGTGTGTAATTATTTTTCTCACTAGACGTTCTAGTTTTATAAGTCACAACATGTTAATATATTCTAAGGATTTAAGAGTAGGACTCATGCCTTGACTGTCACCAAGACTAACAGTGTAGAGCACATAGTAAGAATCTAAAAATACTTCTTTACTACTAACAACTTCTCCTGGTCTCCTGAGTTTGGAGACTTTGAAAGATGTATTTTCCCTTCCCTTTGGCCTCCTTCAATCCTTCACGGAAAATGAATGCACTAAAGTTCTGGCTTCTCTCATTAAGATTGAATCAATATCCAGAGATTCAAGTCTCATACAATGTGCCTCCACTTACAGAGACCCAGACGAAGTTAACCCCACCCCGATCCTCCCAGAGAACCCCCTCCTCAGCTACAGGCCTTTGTTCCATCAGTTCTGCTTCAGAAAGCTATAGTCATGACTGATTTTTCACTTTCATCCCCAATTAAATATACTTAGATTGTTACAATGGCAAAGGAATATTTCCATTTAAGAAAAACTAGAAAATTGTGAAAAGGATAAAGAAACACAAATAAATACCCAATAATTACCAGTGTTATCATTGTGGTATGCTTTCTTCCATGAGTAAAGAATAAATTATAATTAAATAGATAGCTGCCTTTTTGATTTTAGAATATAATATGACTATTTAGTCATTCAAAATGTTTGTTTCCACTGCTTTTACTCATAAATAAAACTATGATGAAAATAAGGCAACACAATAAGCAAACAATAATAATATTACTTAAATGTATAATTGCCATGTATGAGGCTAACTCTTTAATGTGCAGTCATATAGTCCTCACAGATTTGTCCATCAGTATTAGCATCCTTCCCATTTTACAGATGAAAAACTGAGAGTTAGAATGAGTAAGTAATTTTCCCCGTGGATTCTACACCAAAATTTAGTTCTCTGACATTCTATTTTGTACACAATTCTATTTCCTTAGGAAAAAAAATCCCCAGAAGCAGAGTCAAAGTTCAAAACATTTTATCCTTTCATGCTGTTGATGCCTATATCCAAGTTGCTTTCCAGAAAGGCTTTTTTAAAAATATACAATCCTACAAGAAGGGTATGAAAATACCTCTTTCACAGCACCTTTTCTCAAATTGTTGCCAATCTGAAGGTGAAAAAATGCAACTTGTGTTGGAAAATATCTTCGCATTAATTGCCCATCTGTAGTTCCTTTCTGAATTGTCTTTTCTTGACTGCTGTTCATATTTCTGAGATATTTTCATTTTTAGAGTACTGAATATGTTAAATAATCCTTATAATCATTTGTCTGTCATGTGGATTCCAAATATTTTTTCCCAGTTTGCCAAATTTGCTTTAAATTTGGAATTATAGATTTTAGATTTTGTCCTGTTATGTTTGATTTTTATGTTATCAGTCTTTTGTTGTGTCTTCAGTGACTTTATGCTTAACAAAATCCTTCCCAATCACAAGTGGATAAATATCTGACAGTTTGACCTCTCATTGCTCTATGTGTCATTAGGGGGAGTCCACTGTGGTGGGCAGTGTGTTCACTCTTCATTGGGATGGTCTGTGTGGAATCCAAGCTCTGTTCCCTATCTCTTAAGTGGTGATAATACCTACCTAAAGGTTGTTGGGAATATTAAATGAAATAATATATTTAAAACATAGAATATATAGTAAGTACCCACCCAGTAGTAGTTATGATTTAATTGACATGAAATTAATTTTGGGTTTAGTATACACATACAGATAATTTAATTTTTTCTCAATATATTTGATCAGTTTTCCCAGCATCAGATATTTTTTATATCTTTCCTTTTGTGGTGTCTATTGCAACAATTTGTAGCTACCAAGTCTCTGTTTATGCTTCAGTTGGCCATGGAAAGAAGGGCCTCTCTTGTCAAGTGATTTGTGTGCATGTGTTCTCACTCACTCTTGGCTCAATTGTGCACTAATCTCTGAATATGAGAGCTTGAGCTTTTCTGATCAGTACTTCACATAAAGCATAAAACAACCCAGCAATCCTAGCTAAGGAAATGGCCAGTGGAGTCAAGGGCCAGCCATAGACCCTGATGGCACCACCATATTGGAATTCACCTCCCTTTACCCCAACACACACCAATGGCAGATCCAATCTGAGGCAGAAGACATATCAGGTGACCCACAAAGTGAGCTGCCCCCACCTATTCGCAACACTGTAGAGAAGACTCTTCCAACTTTGAATCCCTGGTGATGATGCTTCAGAGAACAAAGACAAAACTATAAACCTAAAGAAGATCACTATTCTCCTCAACAGAGTGCTGCTTTTCCCACCTCTCTTATTCTCATCGTATCTTAAGGATATCTTGAGGAATTTGCCCCAAATTCCAGGGGTGAACCTACCTGAGATAATCCTTCCAAGTTACCAAGTTCTTTCTCCATGAAACTTAACTGGTGGATTTTTTAAAACGTTCCCTCCAGATATTTAATTTGGCTCTTATGAAACAAAAAAGAAAACCATTAATAAATAATATAAACACCTATACATAGATTTTTCACATCTGCTTTCAAATTGAGAAGAAAGTAAGATTTTAAGTCAATTTACAATGATAGGACAATGTATCTTCAGACTAAGACCTGACTCAATGGAAGCCTTCCCAATTAGAGCGGCTATGGATCGTGGTTGAATTAGGTTAGGTAATGTCTAAACTTCTCTGCTTCCATTTAATTCCATGGGAATTACCATAAATTTTTAATTCTCTCCTAAAATTCTGCTGCCAGTGTGTCTGCCCTGGCCTCTGACTTAGCTCACCGTGGTGAAGTTTGTCTTGGTTCATTAATTCCCACGTAGATTTCTGACTTGCCTCCCAATCACAGAGAGGATTGCGGTTCTGTACGGCTCAGGGGAGCATCTAAACCATGAGAGTCTTAGCTGTGCAGGAGTCACTCCCACCCACTCTGGGCTGCCTGTTTCCACAAGCGCAGCTGACTTTGATTTCCTCCTGGGTCTCAGGGCCGGGCATTGTATGAGACCCAAGACATTAAAACTGAGGAAGAAATTAAATCCCTCAGGTATGCAGGGAAGCCTTTAAGCCTTTTTACTTTATTTCCCAGCTCTTCTCTTTGGGGTAGTAAGAGCTCTAGCAAACAAAGACCCTTCATCTCTCCTCCCAGTGGAGTTTCTCAACTAATGCTGAAGCTGCCTCAAATAAGCTAGCTTTTCTATCAGTCTTATTTCTGAAACTGTCGTTTGTGGCTGTGCTTTCCCACTAGTCAGGACAGACCTGTCCACACTGCCAATGCATCTCAGTTCCTTTGTTCAATTTTAAATCCCAACTGCCAACAGAGTCACAGATTTTTCCAAAACATCACCCAGGTTTCTCTTAATTTATTTGCTCATCGCATAGTCTAATTTATTGAAATGAAAACTAGCTGAATATCTAAAATAGATACAAAAGGAAAAACACCTGTAACCAGACCATAGAGATTCCTTTACCAATTCATCATCACCAGAACCATCATCAACATCATCATTATCATCCCTGACAATTATATAGTGCTTACCATGTATCAAACACTGATATAACTGCTTTCCCCATATTAATTTCATTGGTCCTTACAACTAAGTAATAAGGGAGGCAAAAGTATTATTTTCATTTTAAGATAAGGAATATAAGGCAGAGGGAGAATACACAACCTGTGCAAAGTCACAGCTGGCTTGAGATGCCCTGCTCTTAACCCTGACATCATATCCCCTGCCTACAATGACAACCCCACAATGGCTTCCAAAGAACCTCTGTTATCTAGTGTAACCAAACAGCCTGTCTTCTGGGTTGTCAATTCATTCCTGAGTATGCCATTAGGATTTATTCCTAAAGAGATAGTCACTGAGAAATCCTACAACACAGGGATGGCTTTACAAGCAGGTAAGTATAAAAACGAGTTTGAAATTTCCACAGCAAAATAGCAGATAGTGGTCATGTGAATATCCTGTATCTAAACTATGTCCAAAACTTTTAAGCAATAACATGGAAAGCATTACTCACAGTCAACGGAAGAGGAAACTAAAGCTAAAGGAAGTTAAATATCTTGACCATCCTCACCCAGGTAGAGCCTGAGCTGCTTGCTCATAGCGTGTATGTTCTTTTCATTTTAACACACCCTCCATTAAATAAAAGTGTTCAAATAAGTTGTAGAATACCCGTACGTACTCTAAGAAATTACTCTTAAACTTAATTCTAGGAGATTAAAGCTTAATCCTAGGGGAAATTTTTTTCAACTAGCAACAACCTGTGGTCTGGAAGACCAGAGCTGCCATTTCCATGGCCTTTTCATTGAATTCAGACAATCCTCCCAAGACATGCAAATGAGAAAAAGGACCAATGGTAAAGGTAGAGATGGGAGACCCAGCAGACATTGCACAGAGATGCCCTCCCTCCTATGCTTCACAGCCAAACTCACAAAGTTTTCTGAGATTCGCCAAACAGCTGAAATCACTTTTCTTCACTTCCTATAGTCAGTCCATTTAATGACAGAACACCCAAACTGACTTATCTGCTAGGTGACAGCTAATCAGTGTACCTAAAAATCATTTGCAAAGAATAAAGTGTCACTGTTCCCACTCTTTCGAGACACTGTCTTGTGACAAACTGAAAAAGAACAGTTAAAAAAAAAAAAACAGTCAACTAGATTCAAATCTAAGTTATGTCATTTACTATCAGTTTGAACATGGAAAAACTAACTCCCTGCAGGTTTCAGTGAATTCACTTGGAAAGTGATAGGCCATTATTACTAACTTGTTTGGATTTGGGAGTGACAAATACCACCCCATCTTCCATTCTTGAGTTCAGAATCAACTAAAAAATAAGACAGAAGAGAAGAGCCAATCCATATCATAGTGTCTGTTGTGTCTGTTGTATTGATAAAATTGACTGGAGACCGGGACTTCAGTTGAACTCTATACATTTTTCTAAAAATGAACATGATTAATCCTCCACTTATATGTAGAGTAGGATAAACCCTAGCCACTGGGATCCAGTTCAAAGTTACCCAAATGGAAAACCACTGCTGGGTCTGGAACACCTGTGATCTGCATCAAAAGGACCCAAAAGGCTCAGAGCCCAGCATGCTCAGCTCCATCTAGAAGATTTACCAGTAAGTCAACCTTATCAGTGAAGAGTCAGTGAAGATGCAAAAAAAAGTTAAAAGAATTCTTCTTATATTAACCTTTGTGAAGTGGAAATTCTCTCCTCTTTATGGATTCATGAATAACAAGGAGAAAGTGTTCTTCTTAACACTCAGTACAAGAGTGATGTTTTCAGCTAAGAATTTGCATCTTGAATATTTCAATTTAGATGTAATACAAGTACCTAAATTCAAAAGCTTGAAATTGAAATAATCATCTTAATATATTCCTCCTCCAGTGTGCTCTATCTCAATAAAAGATACCATTCAGACAATGATGCCTCCCCCTCTCAAATACCTTATTTTTTAAACTAGCCATGAGATTTTATTTAATTCTATCTCCTAAACAGCTTTTAAATATATCCTAATTCCTTTCCTACAATCACTACTCTTCCAGGACATCACCATTGTTGTACTTACTTCTTATTTTTCTTCCTTCTACTCTCACTTTTTACCCCAACTTCCACTTGAATGGTTCTCAAAACAGTCCCCAAAGTCACTTTTATAATATGCAAATTGAATTCTATTTATCTGGCTCCAACTCCTTCACTTTCTTCAAGCTTCATATCAAATCTCATTTTCCTAGGAAAGTCTTCCTGATCTCTTCCGGAATTATATAAGGGAATCCTATGATTACAGGTTGCTATAGAAGTTAATTCCTATTATGACAAGACTCACCACACTTTAATTGTTTTTGATATCATTCTGCCAAAGTCTATTATTGTCAAATATTGAAAGCCACAGATAGAGGGAAAATACTGTAATCAGCAAGAGAAAGTTATAATGCATATAGGGGAATAATAATCTGATTAACAGCTGACTTCTTATGAACACCGAAGACTAGAAGAGACTGGAACAATATGTTTCAAGAGCTGAAACAAAAACTTATCTATTAAGAAAATCTTTAGTTTTATTGGTTTTCTTTTGGGGGTGGCAGGTAATTAGGCTTATTTATTATTATTATTTTTAATGGAGTACCAGGGCTTGAACCTAGGAACCTCATGCATGCTAAGCACTGCACTTTTCCACTGAGCTATACCCTCCCCGCTCAAGAATTCTTTAACCAGTGAAAATATTCTTCAGAAAAGTGAAGACATATTTAGATAAAAGAAAACTAGTAGAATTTGCTGTCAGCATAACTGTGTTAGAGTAATTGCTAAAGGAAGTTCTTCAGGCTGAAGGGAAATGATTTCAGATGAAAATGTGGATCCTCAGAATAGAAGGAAGAGCATCAGAAAGGGCAGAGATCTGGTGAATGCCAAAGATTTTTTTTTCTCTTTGATTTGTTTCCCTGAAACCATACAACTCTTTACAGCAAAAATTACAACATTATCTTATGGAATTTAAAATACATTTAGATAGAATTCACATTACATTATATGTTAATTTTCTGTTGCTGCCTTGAAAAATTACTAACACTCAGTGGGCTAAAAAATAACGAAAATGTATTATCTCAAGGTTCTGTAGGCCAGAAACCTGACATGGATCTCACTGGGGTAAAATCAAGGTGTCGATACGTGTTCCTTTCTGGAGGCTCTAGGGGAGATTATGCTTCCTTGTTTATTTGGGTTGTTGGCAGAATTCCATTCCTTGTATGTGTAGAATCGAAGTCCCATTTCATTCCTGGCTATCAGCTATCATTCCCAGCTTCTAGAGGCCACCCTCAATCTTTGTCTCATGAACCTCTTTCTCTGTCTTCAAAGAAATAGCAGGTCAAGTTCCTTTATGAGTCTTGTTCGCCTCCTTCTTTTCTCTCATATCTATGACCCAAATGAGAAAGTCTCTCTTCTTTAAGGACTGATGTGATTAGATTTGGCTCATCCCTATTACCAAAGATAAGCTCCCCACGTCAAACAAATCTGTAAAGTATCTTTTGCCATGTAAGATAACATATGCACAAGCTGTGGAAACTGGGGGATGGGCATCTGTAGAAGGCTATAATTCTGCCTTCCACACAAGAGTACCCTAAAACATGGGGGTAGAGAATATGTATCTATATCTAAGGTTGAAATTTAAAAAAATTAAAATGATATGATGTTGGTTGTCAGTGGAATATGAAGAACTAAATATGTAATATATCATTATACACACACACACATACACACACACACACACCCCTAGGACAATGTACTTATATTAATACCCAGGACAACCATTTTAAAAATTGCAGAGAAATATAAAAGTATAAGATATCAAAATTTATGAGATATAGCTAAAGCAATGCTTAGAGAGACATTTATACCTGTAAATGCCTATGTTAGAAGATTTAAAAATTGATTATCTGAGTTCTCATCTATAAAAAAATTTAGACAAAGCAAAAAACGAATTTAAATTAAGTGAAAGAAGGAAAATAATAAAGGCCAAGGAATAAACCAATGAAATAGGAAACAGGAAGATAACAGACAAAAATCAATAAAACTAAAAACTAGTTATCTCAAACATATGTAAAATTAATAACCATCTACCTGCACTAATCAAGGAAAAAGAGAGGCACACATCAAAATACAAACACTGAAACAGGGTATCACTACAGAGCCTACATACACACAAAGGATAATAATGGAATATTATGAATAATTTAATATAATAAAACATGTAATAACTGAGATGAAATGAATAAATTTCTCATAATGCAGAAAGAATAAAATTTGATCCAAGAAGAAATAAAAAATTTTGAACACCCTATATCACTTAAAGAATTGAATTTGTAATTAAAAATCTTCCTGCAAAGAAAACTCCAGGCCCAACTGGCTCCAGTGGTGGATTGTATTTCATACACTTAAGAATAAATAATACCAACTCTATGCAAAATCTTTCAGAAAATAGTGGAAGACAGAACACTTCCAAAATCCCTTTATATGGCCAGCATTACTCAGATACCAAAACCAGACAAAAATACCACAAGATCATAAATCAATATCCATTATTAACATGAATGCAAAGATTCTGAACAAAACTTAATAAATAACACCCAGCAATATTAAAAAATATATATTATATCATAGGAATGCTATGTAGGTTTGCCATCTGAGACTCAATCAATGTAATTCACCAAATAAATAGTATAAAATAGAAAAACCATATGATCTTTTCAATAGATACAGAAAATTCATTTGGTATAAGTTATGATAAAAACTTCAAAAACTGGTAATAGGAGGCAAGTTTCTGAACTGATTAAAAACTTCTATGAAAACCTGCAGCTAACTGATTACCCAACTGTGAAAGGCTCGGTGATTTTTAGCCAAGAATAGGGACAAAGCAAGGATGTCTGCTCTTCCTACTTCTCTTTAATATTGCAATGGAAAGCCAAGCCAGTTCAACGAGACCAGAAAAAGTGATGAAAATTGTAAAGACTGGACAGAATGAAATGAACTGTATTAGTAGAGGACATGGTTGTGTTCATAGAAAACCCTAAGGAATCTACCAAAAAAATCTACTAGGACTAATAAGTGACTAAAGTAATGTCTCAGAATACAACATCAATACAGAAAAATCCATATAAGTTTTATGAGTGATCAGAAAATAAACTTTAAAAAGTTAACTCTTCTCCAATAGCATTAAAAGTACTTTGGAATAGATTTAACAAAAGATGTGCAAGGACTGAACACCGAAAATGACAAAACATTGCAGAAGAAAATTAAAGACCTAAATAAAATGAGAGCTATACTATCCTCCTGGTTCAGAAAACTAATCTTTGTAAGATGGCAATTCTCCCAAATTGGACATCTAGATTTAATTTAATCCCAACAATATCCTAAGAGACTTTGCTGAAGAAATTGACTCCTAACTTAAAAATTTATATGAATGGGGAAAATTACCCAGAATAATCAAAAACAATTATGAGATCAAGAATAAGGTTGGAGTCATTAGACTACCTCCTTTCAAGACTTACAGCAAAGCTGCAGGAATCATGACAGTGTGGTACTGGCTTAAGCAGAGTTCAAAAATAAACCCACACATATGGTCAACTTCAACCAAGGTGCCAACGTAGTTCAATAAGGAAAAGAGAGTCTTTTCTACAAATGACACTGGAATCACTGGATATCTGTAGGAAAAAAGTAAACCTCAACCCTGTCCTCATGGCATATATAAAAATTAACTCCAAGGGGATAATAGACCTAAACATAAGAGCTAAAACTGTTAAACTTCTAGAATGAAACATTAAAATATCTTTGTGGTGTTGGCTTATGGAAAGGCTTCTGACACAGGACACAGAAAACATAAACTATTAAAATAATGATAAGTGGAACTTCATAAGAATTTTAAACTTTGAAGGACAGGTAAAAATAATTATAACTGGAAATTGGGAAACTGGAATTTCACTTTAGCTATGTCAGGCTCAAAAACCCAAAGCCTTTTCCATTACTCTGTGTGGTCTCTGTTAATGGCCCTTGGGTGAGGCAGTCTGGTGGGAAATACACAGCATGTATCAGTGATACATCTAAGGAAGCCTAAGAACATTTTTCACACAACAAATTGAAGGCCAACAATAGTAACCAATATGAGTATTACACAGGACTAAGCACTAAGCAGAAAGTTTCTCAAAAGCAAAAACCTTTTTCCTTAGCAAATTCCATAGGTAATTACTAAAGTGCATGACCTACTCATGTGAAGGGTACACCCAGAATGGTAATAGCCCTGACCAGGGCCCAGTCTTAACGCTCACCAACCAGTAGTATGACCTTTAATTTCTGTGTCTTAGATTCCTTTTCTCTAAAATACGAAGGTTGACTTAGAAGGGTGACCCCTCAATCCCTCTCTGCACCCTTTAGATTTATAACATTAGCAGTAAAAGATTCTCCCGTCCTTTAGTCAATAACTTTGGTTGCCAAGTTCCAACTGGGTGTCATTCCTGAGGGGGAGCGCAAGGTGGTGAGAAGGAACAGAAGCTGAGCCCCAGACCTGAAGTCAGTCAGGCCCATTATGGCGATGCTCCCCCTTGGCAGATGAGTTGTGCAGACCCCGCTGGGACATCGTCTGTCACAGCTGTGTGAAGTCAGAGGAGAAGCAGTGGGAAACGTTCACCAGCTTTGGTGGGTCATTTTTCACCAACTGCAGATGGCTTTGTAGGGGAAAAAAAAAAAAGGCAGGGGGGTTGCAGTGACTGGCAAACTACACCCAACATCCTGAGATGAATAAGCTGTCTGTCAACTGGGAGCTAGGCCTGCAGACTCGCTTTGGGGAGAGTCCAGCCTCCTCTCTGCTTCCTACCACTCTCCATCCAGACTCCCATGGTGTTTAGTACTGCAAAACCCCAGACCCTAGGTCCTCTATGTGTGGTGATTAGTGAGGCAGTGCCATGACTCAGACTCTGCCACCCAACCCTGAAGTCCTTACAGAGCATCAGTGAGTACCTGGCCCACAGTAAGTGCTTAACAAATACTTATCAAAATATATGGCCTTGAGGAATAAATTAGGAGTTAGGGATTTGCAGATACACACTACTGTATATAAAGTAGATAAACAACAAGGACCTACAATATAGAACAGGGAACTGTATTCAGTACCTTGAAATTGCCTACAATGGAAAAGAACATGAAAGGGAATATATATATACCCATATATATGACTGAATCACTATGCTGTACACTGAAATTAGCACAACATTGTAAACTGATTATACTTCAAATAAAAAATATTTTAATTGAAAATATATGGCATTGAAAAGCTATTCCTTTATATCATGGAAGAATCCAGATGGGAGTTTGTTCTGTCACCTCTATACAGTATTTTCTGAAATTTCTAAATCTGATTCAATCTGATTGTCTCTGTTGTTCCAAGTCCCTGCTCATTGTCCTGAATTCCTGATTTAATTCTGAGCTAACCGTTATTGACCTCTTGTACTTCCTGCAGAGCCGGGTTAACGGGCAGTAACAATTAACGATAAATGAGTTAGGCCTTAGTACGATCATTAAATGGTGCAATTTGGGACATCCAAAACATGTCCTTCCTGCTTCGGCCATAAATACCATCAGCTGCTCTCTCTCCTCGGTCAACAAAAATACTAACTTTTATATATAAAATATATAAACAGCAAGGTCCTACTGTATAACACAGAGAACTCTATTCAATATCTTGTAATGGCCTATAATGAAAGAAAATATGAAAAGTTATATATATATATAACTGAATCATTATGCTATGCACCAGAAATTAACACAACATTATAAACTGACTATATGTCAATAAAAAAAGAAAAAATATCTTGCTTTCAGGAAAGGCTCTGACCCCTTCATCTACAGCACAGTATAAATCTGTCAACATGATAGGCTTCTGAGGAAATTTATATCCTAAGGCATAGCCCTAATTGTTTCATGAAGAGCTTAACCACCTGTACAAGCAATTCGGTAAATGGAGGAATTCAGGAGGAGGGCCTGCATGTTAAATCATAGGGGATAGATTATCTAAAAGTAAAACTGACTTTGACTATTCGTGGGCTCTCCACCACTACTTCTTTTGACTTTTAGCTACCATACACCTGATTTCCAATATTACTTGCTCTTGCTGCTAAAATGTGAAATGGATGGTTAATGACTTAAAAGCGTGACTGCCAAGGAGTGATTAGCAGTCTGGGAAGAGGCAAGCAGAGGCATCCTGTGCACTCAAAGAGTTAATGCATTTCCAAAGCTTTCCTCCCCCTGGGAGGATATCCCTCACTTTGAAGTTAAAAAAAAAAAAAAAAAATCCAGGTGTGCCTGAAGAGGAACGCTGCAAGGAGAGAGGCTGCTTTTAGGAGATACTGAACTCCAGACCTTAAATGATTTAAATGCAATCCCCATGTGCAGCTGCTAAACCAAAGCACCTCACCCCAGGGAAGAGATGAGAAATTTTGAGGGCGATTGAACACTGAGAATTCTCATCGCGGCTTAGCAAAAAGTGACTTAGCACATGTGTTTCAGTAATTATGAAGCATGGGGATGCTCACTGGCTCTGAAAGGCCTAGTCACCGGTGTGACAACTCCAGTGCTGGAGAAAGAGGCAATCAGATGAGGCAGGAATGAACATCTTTTGCCTTTGCAATCTGCTCATGCTCCCGGCAACTTCTCTTCTGGGAATGGGCGTCTGCTGTGCTGTGCCTTCACACCAAGGTTATTCATTGCTTTTTTAAGATGAGGTGTGCAGAGTTAATCAGGGGAAGGAGAAGGAGGGAGAGTGCTTATTAAGTAGCTACAGTGTATGCAGCACCTACAGGGGGCCTAGAATTTTGCATACATTCCTTTTAAAGAAAACAAAATTTTACTGAGAAATTCTACATCATTACAGAAAATTACAGACACAGAAAATTCCTCTATAATTCAGCACATATCATAAAATCAGATATTGCCAAGACCACAAAGGTCATTGTATACAGACCTACCTCCAACCTCAGTACCACCTGCCCCTGCCTTAAAGGTTAGCAGAATGATGATCCATTTCTTACTTTGCTTTGTAGGTTTTACACGTATGCATGCATTTCCAGAAGTGACAGTGGAGCCGTGCTTCTTTCTGAACCATATATAAATGGAATCATGAAACATGGATTCTTTGGTATCTGGCTTCTTTCATTCAATAAAAAGTTATGTTTATGATGTATTTTTTTTGTCTGAGACAGTAGTTTGTTCATTTCCTTGCTATCACACTACGTTATCTGAATGTATTACCATTCATTTATCCAGTCTACTATTAAGGAACTTTGGATTAGAACTACCAGGAATCACCTGCTATGAGCATTCTTATGCAAGTCTTTTGAAGCACATGACATGCATTTCCATCAGTTATATATCTAATGGTAGAACTGGAGGGTAGGTAATCATAATATATATCTTCAACCTAAGTAAATATTAAAAGCCTCTTCTCAAGGTGATTGTACCAATTTACATCAACAATGTCGGAGAGTTCCTGTTGCTTCATATTCTTAGTAAACATAGTATTGCAAGCCTTTCTTTGATTTTAGCCATTCAGGCAGATGTATGTCACTTTTCATTTTCCTGATCACTAATGAGACTGACATCTTAGTGTTAGGATGTCACATTTTGGAAATGCCTCTTCGAGACTCTCGTCCATTTTTATAATTCCTCATTTGTTTAAACGATATCGCATCATACATGTAATTACAAATATGCTCTCACACTTTACTTACCTTTTAACTCTCTTAATGACTTCTCCTAAAAAACAAAAATACTTAGTTTTAATATAGTTAAATTTGTCGATCTTTTCCCATATGATGATCCTGTTCAAAAACAATTATCCTATCCTGAGGCAATGAAGATATTTTCCTACACTATCTTCTAAAAGCTTTATTGTTTTGCCTTTCGCATTGAAGTCTACACTCTACCGGAAGTAATTTTTCTGTATGATGTGAAACAAAGATCAGGTTTAATTTTTTTCAGTGTGAATATCCAGTTGACCCAGACCACTAATCTTTACCACTTATCTCCAGTTTTATCATAAATTCAGTGTCCATAGATGCGTGGCCCTTTTTTTACTCTCTTCCAGTGGCCTATTTGTCTGTCATATGCCGAAAACTACACTGTTTTAATTGCTGTATCTTTAAATCAAGCGGTGATATTTGGAAGCCCAAGTCCTCTTCCACTTTATTTGGCTTCAAGGATATCTTGACTACACTTGGCCCTTTTGCATCTTCACAAACTTTTAGAATCATCTTGCACATCTCTCTCTCTTACACACACACTAAACCTGATTACATTTTTACTGCCATTACATTAAATATAGGTTATCAATTTGGAAAGAACTGACATCTTTACAGTAATGAGTCTTCCCATCTAAGAACATAATATACCTCTCCATTTATTTATCTCTCCTTTAATTTTTTCCATTAACATTTCCTCATTGAGATCTTGCACATCCTTTGTTAAATTGATTCTCAGTCATGTGGTTTCTAATAGTATGTTAAATAACATTTTATCACCTCATTGCTTTTTGCCAATGTATAACAGATTCTTAATATCAGCTTATATTCAGCAAACCTGCAAACTCTTGAAAGATTCTTTTGGATCTTCTAAAATCTTCTAAAAACAAGCATATCTATCATCTGTGAATAATGACATTACCATTTTTACTTTGCACTATTAATACTTTATCTTTCTTTTTTTTTTTTTTTTTTTTTTTTTTTTTTTGCTTTCCTTCCTTGGCTAGGAAGCCCAGTATATGTCAAACAGAACCGGTGGTACCACCATTCTCATCTTATTTCCAGTTTCAAGGGAATGTTTTTCAACATTTCACTATTAAATATAATGTTGGACTTTTTAATAATAAATATTACTGTTGGATTTTTAGGTGTACTTTATTAAATGAAAGAAGTTCCCTCCTATTCTTAGTTTGTTCCTTTTTTTCATAAAATGTATAATGTATAATTGTATAATGACATCACTTTTCCTATATCTACTGAAATAGTCATACGAACTTTCTCTTATATTTTCTCAATGAAATTTACATATTCTGACTAAACTCAGCTTTACATGTGGCAGGAATCTCAGTTTAAGGAGGGGCAGTATTCACTGGGGTTCAGGCAAGCTGAGTGGGGTTGATGGGTCAGTGAAGGGAGCTTTTCAGGAATCTGCTGCATATGAAGACATCCTGGCAAAGACTCCATGAAAGGAAAGAAACTAAACTGTTACAAAGCTTCAGTGTCCAAATGAGGGGCAATTGTGCCGAGCACAGGAGCCTGTCTTTCAAATTTCACCTTTCAATCAGTCCTGTAGATGTGTATCCAGGTTCTAAGGAAAGAGAAGGAGGAGGATAAAAACCAAACAATTTCACTAACATTTCACTTCTTGGATAAGAGTCGTGCAAGAGAGGAGAAAAGCATTCCCCCTCCAAGCACGTTTCGGGCTTCAGAGTATATGGTGCGCCTTTGGTCCTTCAAGACTTGGAGAATGTCAGCAGTGGTGGGAAAATGTCCAGCCAGAGCTCAGAGAGTGACGCCTAGGGACTGAGGCAGCCGTGAGCTGCAGGCACAGCTGTACCTCTTCTCTCAATAGCAACCAAGGGGAGTGCTGCGGGCTGCATTGTATCTCCACAAGATGCTGAGGTCCTGGCCAAAGTACCTGTGAATGGGACCTCATTTGGAAATAGACTCTTTACCGGTATTCAAGTTAATACGAGATCATTAGAGTGGGCCTAACTCCAATATGATTGTGTCCTTATAAGAAGGAGAAAGACACATACATGGGGAGAATACCATGTGAAGACTGGAGTTTTGCTTCCACAAGCCAAGGCACTACTAGAAGCTAAGAATTCATCCCGAACCACATCCTTCTCTCGTGCCTTCAGAGGGAGCATGGCCTTGATCTCAGACTTTTAGCCACCAGTTAAGTCACTTAGTTTGTGATACAGCAACTCTGGCAAACTAATACAAGAAGTAGCATGTATTGTCTTCTGTCCAAGTGATATCCAATAGAAACAGGAGTGGCAGACAAGAGAGAGGGGACAGTCCATGACAGATGTCCTATGGCAGCTGATGAAATTGTTCAAAAGCTCACAAGACATTCCTTGAAACCTGCAGAAATAATTGAAGAGGACTCCTCAGGCTGTTACAGGTCCAAATTCAGCAATAGGGAAAGAGACAGTATAATGGATTAAGACTCAACATCATCAATACAAAACCCTGGAGTAAAGCAGAAACAATGTAACATTAGGATGAGTAATGATGTAGTCTGCACAGTCCCCCTTCTACCTGGTGGCATGGAGCTGGAGCTCCGTTCACTCTTCCATGCTGCCTTGGCAGCCCCTTTCACCTTCATGGTTCTCAGTTTAAACTAGTTGCATGGAAATTTTGCTTGGAACTTACTCCATGATAGACTAGAGGCATACATGGTCAAGATTATATACAAGAGTATTTGGGTGTTTGTTTGTTTGTTTGTGGAGGGAGGTAATTAGGTTTATTTACATCTTTATTTTTAGAGGAGGTACTGGGGATTGAACCCAGGACCTCATGCATGTTAAGCATGAGCTCTACCACTTGAGCTATACCCTCTCCCCAAGAGTAAATTAGTAGTTATTGCTACCTATAGTCATTTTTGAAAACTACACACAAGTAGTTTGGAATCAGGAATCACTCGATCAATTACTATCCCACATATAGTTTATATAATTCACTGGGTTTGATCTACAAATGGGAAAACCCCCAAAGATGACTAAATCTCACCAAAAAAAAAAATCACTCTTTCATGCAACTGTTAGTTTTTCTGTGGGTACCGAGTATATTCCACACATGGTGGTAGAAGCCTGCCTTGTCCTCTATAAAATAGACCATTCTGATAGGACATCAGAATCCCAGAAAAACCACAATTTATAACTGAATTTTTTAAACCACTTATTAAATAAATGAAAGAAGGAACATAGAGAAGTGAAGGAATTGATTCAATGTCTACAGAGAGCTGTAGAAGCCAGGTCTCTTTATTCTCCGGTCTAGAGAAATCTTTACTGAGGCGAAAGAGTGGGTCAAGGAAGGGGACATTGTGTGCTCATATATTTAAACCCAGCTGCTTCTGAGATTCTATTTTGTCTTTCTCCTCCTTTCCAAATCTACGTAGAGGCAAAATTAGGAAGTATGCAACCAACCAAGGAACAAAGGTACAAGGGTTTTTTCTTTGCAAAGTCTCCAATGACTTTGCCTCTTACATTTTCTACATCTTTCTTCCCCAGGTGCTTTTTCTAGCACCCCTGAGATGCCTAACAAACTCAATCCAACCCTTCAAAAATATACACGGATTTTGTTAACGCTCCAGAAAGCCTTGCCTTTTCTGCCTCATCCACCATGTTGCCACAGCAGCTGGGGCATGAAAGAACCACAGCTACAAGAAAGAAATGCACCTTTCCCAGATCGGATACAATATTTCTGGCAAATGAGATTTGCACGGTCACTTTAGCCTCATTTAAAGCTAGCTCAGTCTATGCTTTTTTCATACCTTTCTCAAAAACCTTTGAATGGTTACAATTCAATGATTTTAGAAGTTTCATTTTGACCTATTTTCCTATTCTTTTTTGAAAAATTAGGACAACATTATTTTCTTCCAAGACACAGTTAGTACTCTCGGGTTTCTTCACACTAAGAATTGGAGGTTTCAGTGTGCAATGGTGAAAAGAGAAAAGAGCATGAGACTTAGAGACAGAGGCAGAAAAACTGATGTATTTCCAAGCTCCTAGGCACACCAGCACCTCTGTCTCAAGGTTGTCACTATTTATAACCCATTTGAAAAAGTGTTTAATAGGAAGTGCTTGAAAATGTTACCCCCTTTCCTTTTCTTCTTCTCCTTTTTTTTTTTTTCCTTCTTTGGCTTGGTTTGAGCTCTGGAAAAAGTGCCAGTTCAGGTCTTTAGAATAAAATGACTTTCAGGTCTCATCAAGCCCTGCATAATTCTGTGGAAATAGGAAAGAATACTATGCCTACTGCCAACGGAAGGTGCAGTCCCCAGGCTTAGGGCACCGATGAATGAAAAGGAGCATCCTTATCTCTGGAAAGGTCAAGCCAAGCTCAGCTTCTCTTGACAACAAATCACCACTTCTTAGAACAATTATGTTTCTTTGTTGTTCATACCTTCCTCTACATCCCCATTATTTTTTTAAAATATAGAGGCCTCAAAAATGTACAAGACAGTCCTTTTTTAATTCTTGTGTCAGAATGTGATGACCCACTGCCTACAGTCTCATGAGTTTGTACTCAATGTAGCAGGAAATCAAAGACCAAAAAATGACACACTTAGATAGACTCTTTAGCTCTGGACTAAGAATCAATGTTGGAACATGCTGGAACATGGCTCATGTTGCTGTGAAAGAACTCAATCAGGTCTCAACCTACGGCAGAGTTAAATTAACAGAATGCTTATCTTTCAGAGTGTTCAGTTGGGAGTGGTCACATTTTGATGCATTTTAGTTGGATACTAATTAGCAACTGGCTGACTGCTAAATGGACTGTCACCTTTCCTTTTGACAGTTGACTGAAAATTAGCCCCTCAGTGCCATATGAACATGAGGGAGACGGGTGGAGAGGGCTGGAACTAAAGACGGGACTTCATTTGGTGCATTTACGTGAGAATTTTTAGTGTGCCACTGGTATTTAAGGACTTCAGTAAATGCAAAAGAGGGGAAAAGGTTGGGAATGACAGACAGTGAGTTCTGCTTAGCAGGCATTGACTCTGTAGTCAAAGTATAAATGGATCTAGTTCTTTTTAAATGTTAATAAGCTTTTGCACTGGAGGAGATTTCATATGTAGCTGCCATGATATCAGGCACTGGCCTATTCTGTGGCTGCCGAGATGGATTGGGTATTTGAAGTACTACCAATATTAGGTGAGAACCAATCCAAAAGAGGGGTTTAAATGTTAACACAAAAGGAAAACTCTTACATTTGGAATGAAAACAAAAAAATATGAGTATTCATTTCATTCGCGTATATTTCCTAATTAGTATTATTTTGATTTAGAATTAAATTTCAGTCCATTATGACAATAGCTAGCTTAGTGATAGAAAATGCATGAAAAGTAAGCTTGAGCATGAACTTAGGTAAGTAGCAACTCTATGTCCCTTAGCAAAAAAAGATTTTCCGAAGGATGTTACTGTGACATTCCAGGATTTGGATCTCAAATCATCACAATGCCTTCGCTAACTTCTTAGGCAGCAAAGTCGCAGTGACAAAGTGTCATGACGTCAGGGAAAGCGGTATTAATTGGGACCTAACAGAAATCACATGATATTTATCCTGACTTCTAGAGACAGAATCAAACCCAGCTTAGGCAGATTTTACTATTGGAATTACAACAATGTGAAGGTAGTCCAATATGCCTTTATTCTGTGTTTGCTGAGATCTAGATGCTAAGGTCACCTGGGCTAAAAAATGGTCCCTATCTAGTCATCTGGAAAGAAAAGAAACAAATAGCCATTGGAAAGAAACTGATTGCATGAGTCTGGCCTCTGTGATTCCAGCAAAACAGAGGGCAGTGGCCCTGATCATTTACCTTAAGACCTTCTTAACAGCACAGTCTTCATTCTCAGACTGACGGCCCTGGAGTTTGGGGTAGAGAAAATAACTACCAGGGTAGACAATTCAATCGTCAAGACATGGAAAACAGACCCACCATGTGAGGAAAAAATGGGAAGAATGAGAGAGCAAATGACAAGAAGATAATAAATTTATAAAATCAGTGAAAAACAAATAAGAGTGGGTTTTGAAAGCAAAACAGCATACCAAATTTCATCTCAAAAACAGGTATGATACCCCAAAATAAAAACATATGTTTATATTAGGGTAATTAAAATATTTTCTAGTGCTTCAAAACACACACACACACACACACACACACACACACATATGATACCAGAATTTAAAAGAAACATTGAGGAGGGTTGGTACAGCTCAGTGGCAGAAGCACATAAAGTCCTGGGTTCAATTCCCAGTACCTCCATTATAAGTAAATTTTTTTAAAAAAACTAAGTACCCCCCTCAAAAAAGGAAGAAGGGACTTCTCCTGACTAATATTAAAACATATTATATAACTGACAAAAACAATGTAGGGCAAGAATAGGAATATTCAGAAAAAAAGGGATGATCATATCCCTGTGATTTTTCATTTCATGTTCCAGGGAAAACTGTAAAAGGCAAGAACATGAGACTGACCTTGTTTACTGCACAATTCACACCAAGTTAAAATACCAGAGAGCCTACACTTCTGGCCATATATCCGGACCCTCTAATATTGGACAGTTATTTTCTAGAAGCTCTTTTAATTGTACTTGTAGAGCCAAAGGCCACGTCCACACTTCCTGTTCAGAGATTAGAATGTGCTTGGAAGGGAGCGGCTATCCCCAGTCTCCATCACTTGGGGAAGAGGCACACACCGGGGCAGGTAAAGCTCTTGACCTTTCTCTGGACCAGTGATGGGTAGGCATGGATCTCTGCTCATCTCAGGATTGTGAAGGTAAACACAGAACTATTCCGAAAGGTAGGTCCAGAAGTGATACTAGACGAGCAAGGGCTGCCCCATCAAGGAAATGTGTCGACTGCACTTTGAACCTGAGAGCTCTGAGAAAGGTCACGTCCAATGTCAATTTTATAGCCTCTCTATGGCATGCTGCCCTTCTGTGTTCATCAAACATTTTTCAAAATACTCAATAAAAGTTATAGCCTGAGAGCATTTACAAGAATGTACGAAATAGTGTTTTCTATAACAGTAAAGGCTGGAAGCAATCCAAATGTCCATCAACAGGAAAATGGATGAATAAACTGTGGCATATTCACACACTAGAATGCCATACATAAAAAAAAAGATATTGATAAGGGATGGATACATATATAAGAGATATAACTGTCAAGAAAAGCAAAGGAATGACAAACTTGGAATTTAAATCAAGGATTAACTCTCAGAGGAAAGAAAAGGGATACAATAAAGATAGACACAGAGTGAACTCCAACATTAACAGCAATATTCTGTTTTTTAAAGTGGATGATAAGGACTCTGGTGTCTTTTTATTAGCATCCTTTGTATTAGGATCAGCCAACTACAGCCCATGTGCCCAATCTGGTCACCAGCAGGATGCTTACATGTGGCCTGAGAGGGTGAGAATTTTTTTTTTTTTTTTTTACTTTAAAAAAATCTTTGAAAAATATCTTTTTTTGTCTGAGGGGGGTTAGGTTTGTTTGTTTGTTTGTTTGTTTGTTTGTTTTAATGGAGGTACTAGGGATTGAACCCAATACATCGTGCATGCTAAGCATGCACTCTACCACTGAGTTATAGACTCTCCACTTTTTTTTTTCTTACATTTTTAAAACTTTGTTAAGGAGCAGGAAGAAACTCTGTAACAGAGGTTTCCATGGCCTGCAAATCTAAAATATCCATTATCCGGACTCTTACCAAAAAAAAGTTTGCCAGCTCCTGATTTACCTACTTACACATGGTTTAATATTTTAAAAACATAGTTCATAATACATATTTTTTAACTTACTGCCTGGCCTCTACTGTGCTGAAGGAAATTGAAGGGAAGATCTGTTACCTGGCTGACAGCAAGATCAGAGATGTTTACTCAATGCAATCACGTGAAATAATGAGTTACCTTTTTCTTCCCCTACCAGCTCCACACAGCGACTCCTAAGCGAGATGACTTACATTCCTAAGAACTGCATATCAGGTGTGAGACAATAATCACTGGAAGTCAAAGCTGGCCCCATGGTAACTGATTCCTCTTTCTTCTCCAGAGGAGGAAATTTCAAGGGGATTGGAAGGGAGAGAAGATCAGGGTTAGTGGAGAATGAGAGCAAAATACTTGATACTCTTGATGCTTCTAGCTTTCCTAGGATCTTCCCATCAGGTCCTCATCAAAGTTAGGTGGTTCCCAAGGGTGGAAAACGGTCATTTCCTTTCCCATTTGTTTCTTATTTACTCCTCATTTGCTCCTCCATAGACGAGAAAGACACAGGATGGAGTAGAGTGGGTAACAGCAGAGAGCACCAAAAGAAAATTCAGGAATATACTCCTCCCTGCCCTCACCCCCATCTCAAGGCAAAGACACTTACATTCCTGTACCTCCGGGTCCAGAGCAAGCCAGCATAGCTTGCTGAGATCACAGGAGTAAATTAATCGCTGTCTCTACGCTTATTTGAAGGTTGTCTGGCAGAGCAGGGAGATTCCAGAAGCAAAAGACAGAGAAGGTGTGCCTGCTGGGAGTGAGGGGGTGGGTGAGGAGAGGTCCAGCCTTCTTAGGATCACCAGCCAGTGCGGGACGCTATGCGGACAGCCAGAGTACTTACATAGCCACCCTTTGAAACAGCAGGAGGTGATCTGGAGCAGGCAGAGGGCAGCACAAAGCTCTGTGTTCTTGAAAAATGGATGCTGACAGGTGGAAGATGAACAAAAACACCAAACACTGTGTATTTAGTTTCTGACTCACAGATGGTTAGCTACTTAATAATAACAAACAACAACCTCCTAGTCCCTAATTATTAATAATGAAATACTTCATCAGAAGAATTAGACAAACATTCCTCATGGATGAGAAATTACTGTCACACTCTCTTTCTCAATAGGCCAGCCTCCTCTCCATATGTGAGTTATATTTCAAATGGCCATAGAATTTATATGGAATTTTTTGAGAGTAAAGAATGTTCTCTTAATAATTTTGCCAGACTAGTTTCTGTCTGGAGCAAACAGAAGGGCGTGATTACCCTAATAATACCCAAGCCCTTTCCACTTTAACCTGGAAGGCTTTGTAAGGATAGAAGCTGTCATGAAGGAGGGCCTGTAATGTGGTGCCATTTAATCCTCACAACCACCCTATAAAGTAGGTATTCCTTTCTCAATGTTACAGAAGATGAATCCGACACTCAGAAAGGTTAAGTAACTCACCTAAGGCCACACAGTTAACAAGGGAATCTTTCATCAAACAAGAGAAGCTTTCACCCAGCCTTTAATATATGTTAAGTCTTTTACTAGCTGTTTCCACATTTGATGTGTTGTGTTAATGCTTAACCTTTGAGCAAGGAATAAAGGTATCTTTTTACAGATGAGGAAAGAGCATTTCAGAGGAGTTACTATGCTACTCAAATGCAACCAGTTCAGGAGGGCCTCAGTCCAAGGGAAGCCCAGGACACTCTGAATTGAATGGATGGGGTTTTCAGCTCCCACACCATCCTTCCGGGGGCTGAGAGGGGAAGTTCTGAGTCCTTAAGTCACTGAAACCCATTTTGGTGAAAACAGAGCAAAGTGACAGCCAATAATGCCAATGATGACGTTTACTTGTTTCATTACTTTTATTACTGGAGATTTTTCACCTGCCCTTAGACCCGTTTTTAAGACTCCTAGGAAAAAAAACCCTGCAGAATTATCAGCAACCACAGTGAAGCATAAACCCGTAGATCTCAGCACTAGAACAAGTCCCACTAAGATGCTACCAAAATTAGAGAGGATTTGTGTTTACATGCAATATTCCCAGATGGCCTCCTGAGAGGCACACAGCAGACAGAGCGCACTCATCCTTACTGACGTGAAACCAAGCCTTTCAAACAACATACATGGGACCAGGGCCTCTTACACAACTCATCTCTTCAACGTCAGTCATGTGACTGCAGACCCTCTTTGAACAGCAAGTTGGTGAACTATGTGCATTCAAGCCATCTAAACTTGTGGATTTCCAGAAGGGATTGGAGGTAGTCAGTGACTGAATCAAAGTTGGCAGAAGAGGGCATTAGCCTGCCTTCTGAGGTGACCTGAGGGAAAATTTAATAGCGTTTGCTATATACCTCATTGCTATACATATTAGGGTCAAACCAAGCATACTATAAAAGCCAGACGTTAACAGGTAAAACAGTCATAAAGGAAGGACCAGAAAGGACCTAGTCTTCTTGTGAGAGAAAAAAGTGATTCTCAGGACAGTTCTGAAGGTGAAGGACTCTTTATGAAAACCAATTCATCTCCAGCTAACCAATCACCTTAAACATGAAATAAGAATACGGAAGATATGGATTTCCATGTCAGACGAAGTTGGGTTCAAAGCCTAACTCTGCCATTGCTAGCCTCTCTCACCCTCGGTCAGTCTATTTATCTTCTCTGAGATGCAGTTGCTTCTACAAAATGTGATCCTAGTATAACAGGGAGGAACAAGTCTGACTCCATATTAGATTTGTTCTTTTTGCTTTAAAACTGTGCTCTGTTGCCTGTGCTTAGTCATGCTGGTTCTGTACATTTTGTAAAAAAAAAAAAATAACCTAAAATATACAGGACAGCCCATTCCCAAGGCTCTGACCTTTACGGGCAGAACACTTTCCCATTTAAACAAAGATTAAAAGTTGCAGAACAGAGAATAGCATTTGTCTTGTTGGAGATGGGAACATCGTGACCTGACCTATGTGGACAGCTATAAGGACAGAGGATTCTGACACCAAGGAGTTTGCAATCCCCTCCCTTTTTAAGTATAAAGGGAGCCTGAATTATGACCTGAGGAAGATGATTCTTTAGGACATTAATCCCCCATCTTCTTGGTCTGCTGGGTTTCCTTGCCCCAACACTTCACCTCTCAATTTATTGGCCCATCATTCGGTGATCAGAACGAGTTTGGACTTGGAAACACTAGTACCAACTTCCAAATATATATGCCTGTACCAAGCCCAGCAGACAGCATGGAACCAGGCAGTCAAAGCTCAGTGAAAGTTAACTACCCCCACTTTGCTCTGAATGGGTGACCTTCTGTGAGTCTTTCAGTTTCTCAAAGTGTCAGTTTCCTCATTTCTAAAACGTGGATGATAAAATCTATAGTGAATATGGGGTTAAAAAACTGTGTAAAGCACCTACTGCAGCACCGGGCACAAGTTAAGCACTTAGTAAATATGAGTTCACATCCCTGAAATGCTGTTTCTCCCCAGATTCAATTCCTCTTTGGCTGCACCATTTGATTTTTACCTGAGTCAGAATAATGCTGCCGCTTACCAACAACAGAACTGACTAGTGTCTGCCTAGTTTTAGTCATCAGACCATCTGAACCAATCCAGAACACGTGGTCCTTGGCCAGCCCTGGGCCTCCAGTCTGCTTCTCCCACCCAACTGAGGCCCAGGGACCCAACACCCACTGAGGCTCATTGTCACAGAGACACCCATCCGCCCAGCTGGCCTTGTTAGCCGCTTTCTAGTCACCTGCTTCATGCCTCTCCTGGCAAATTACATTTGACTTTCCATTAAAAATCCAGGGTTCTCTAAAGTAAAACCTCAGTGTAATCATGGTGATAAAACAGCAGCACATGCAGTTTTGACAGGATGGATTTTTCTTGTTTGTCACCAAGAGTCTCACACTACACATCTCCACATCTGAACCCTGCCACCTTCTCCCCCACACCCCCATCCCCTACACACATACAGGAGAATGACCAAAGATCCACCTGTTGGTCTTGAACTCATAAAGAACTCACGGCACTAGGAGGGTTCCTTTAGAAACAGAGGGTGACTGTCCTATTGAAAGTCCTGGAGGTCTTATAACTAAGACTTGGTTCAGTGGGCATGAAATGAAGGAAGTTAGAAATGGGACGAAAAGCTGCACCTCAGCAATAAACTTTTCATCGTATTTAATCAAACACATATTTGCATATTTCTCTGGCAAAGACATGAGGTTCTCCAGTTGATGAACTAAAGCAAAATCTGCCAGAAGAAATTATTTGGGTTCTCCCTCCTTGAATAAGAAATATTTAACTCCAATTTTTTAACATGAAACTTTGGTGGCTCTTAGAGGCATTCTGAATCCGTTTGGGTGTCATTTTGGTTATTTAATTCCAGAAACACAATCTAGGATTCAGAGTATTTAGAGAAGGCATACTTAATTTTAATAGCATTATCAATCACATGAAAGTTGGAAAAGCTTGGTCAACCCTGTTTGAGTGGGCAATCCAAAAGTCTTCACGTTTGGCCCTAGAAAAAGATTGTGTACTTATGTTTGAATGAGGATGTTGGACCTGCATCATATAAAGTACTTATGTTTTTAGCATCCTGGAATTGGAAACCTTAATATCATCCTACAAATTAGGGAATTATTTGAGCTTAACGTCTTTCAAGCATTCTTTGTAATATTTCATCACATACAACATTGTCATCCTGATTAATACCTAATCTCCTCCCTTAATGCCTTCCAGTTGGAAAGCAAACTAATGGTTGAACGAGCCAGAGTAAATTTGATGCTGAAAACTTGAGAAGCACTAAAGATAAAGAACTCTAAGATAATGCAACTTACCCTTGGAGATATATAAAGTATATTTTAAAATTTAGAGCCTATCAGATATTCTGTAGAAAGGTTTCAGTTGCATAGAAAATAGGCATTTATAAACAGGAGACAAATTTCCCCATGCCATACATTTAAAGAAATGTAGAGGAAACACTGTTTTGTCCCCAAAGACACTGTAACTAAAGGAAGGAATTGTGTGATTCATCCTCAAAAGACCTGGGTAGGGGCTTCTCTGGCAGTATCTTTTGCAATCTCCCCATGGGGCACTGATTTCAATGGTTTCTTTTTCCTTCACATCAACTGCTATTCCTGGACTGTGATCATTTTTATAGCTTAGGAAGAAGAAACACTACCTCAACACACAAGAGTTTTCCAACTTTCAACCTTGAGAAACAATCCCAGGAAAGCACTAAAGGTGAGGATGGAGACAAAAAGTCCAGAGACTACCCAGATGTGAGCAGCACCAGTTAATGCCCCCTTCCCATCAACATCCCTGTGACTGGGAGACATCTGTATCATACACCAGAAAAGCTGTACAGTGCTCAGCCAAATCCTTATCTTAAATACCAATCTGGAGACTTCATGGTCTTTATTCACAACTGAACTAAACACAGATTTTCTTTCCCATCAATGAAATCATTATCCCTGGAATTCCTTTTCCAAACTCTCTATTTTCTTCAAGGCCCTCTTTTGATCAAAAATCCATGATGAGATAATGGTCAATATTTATTGAGTATTTAGTTTATATTAGCTAGTTTCCCAAGAGTTTTGTATATTTTAACTCAGAATAACCATATTATTATCATTTCCATTTTTCTCATGAGAAAATACAGACTTAGAGATGTAGAAGGGTTTAATATGAACCCTGAAGACTGACTTCAAGGTTTAGTGTCTTAACTATTACCCTCATTGTTCTCTGGTATACAGTACCTCATCAGAGTGTTTTCTCAGCCTAGTATTATCAGTAAGGCTAGGTATTTGGTGCTGAGTTTCTAATCTTCTGATTTATGCTACTTGCCTTGATAGAAACTTATATTGCATTCTAATTATACAATAGGCACTGGGAGTAATTACTTCAAGATGTATGAAGCCAACAAAGTATCCATCTCCAACAACCATCATCCACTTTTACCTGTATCTTTCTTTAGCTGATCATGGATCCTGATTTATGTTGGCTGAGAGGGCAAGGGGGTTTGAATTCAGTAGAATCAAGAATACTGTCCCACTCCTAGAGTCAGAGATTCACTTATGGAAGAGAATAATGTCCTGGTATGAGTCCCCTGAAACCAACTAATCTGTCTCATCAGGAATAATTCATAGAGGAATAGAGAGGGTATGTAATAATAGGCATTTTAAAAAGGCACAGTAACATGATCTGAAAGTTAGAAGACACCAGAAGTCCAAGAAATCATAGTAATAATCACAACATCCTTTTGTGAAATGTCTGCCATATGCCAGTTATTGTAATAATGATGATGGTAATAATAATGAGTGCTTAATAGTAGTCCCCATGTGCAGGCATTGTTCTAAGTTCTCCAGGTATAACTAACAAATTGACTCTTCACAACAATCCCATGAGATGTATGCTGTTAATACTCACATTCTATAGATAAAAAAAAGAGAGACTCTTAAGAGAAGTTGAGTAATTTGCTGTATGATAGTTCACAGAAGTGGATGCTGCAATCGCCTCATATGATACAAGATCTCAGTTTGCAACATAAGACATAGTTTGCTACTGGAAATCCCCCAAAATTTGAGCAACATGATGTCAGATCTGTCAGAGAAGGACAGGTGAGAACCAGGGGAGAAAGCAAATGACAATAAAATTTCTACTCACTAGTAGCTACAAGAGATACTTCAAAGAGCAAGGGGAAACTAACTTTACAGAAGACAGCCAAAACACTCATCAAATGGGAGAATTTATATCTCAAGGAAAGAAAATATTATAGAAACTTGCAAATAATTTTAAAATACATTTTTAAGAATCTGGAAGAGACGGAAAGCTGATTCAGTTACCAGGGGTTATGAAGCAAAGGGCAGATATGAATTAAAGATTAGTAGATATGGAAAGAAGAAGTATAGCCACTGGGAAAAATATAATAGATGATATAGATGGTGTATATACATATACATATATACACACATATACGTGTAAAGTTCAATATAAACTTGGCACATTAAAAGAAATGTATTAAGTTAGAAGACATACCTAATGAATTTATCTAAAATATAGTACATAATGATACTAAACTGAAAAATATAAAAGAAAAGCTGCTGTAGTATTAGGAAATTCCAACCAACAATAGAATCAAGAATAAAAAGAAGCAGTATTTGAAGAAATAATGGCTAAGACATTTAAAGAAAAAAATAAGAACATGAATCCTCAGGTTTAAGGAACACAATGCAACATTATGTTAATTTAAAAAATTAAATTTAATTAAAAATTAAAAATTAAATTTAAAAAATCAGGGGGGACAAGCAAGATGGTGGAGTAGAAGGATGCTCGTAGCTCACCCTCTCCCACAAATACACCAAAACTCACATCTACAGACCCACTCAGCCAACCAGAACACCTGCCAAACTCTGACAGAACATCGCCCTCTTTGAAGGACAAAGACACCAAAAACCTGGTAGGAGAAAAGGAAAGAAGAAAGAAGAAAAAGCAAAACAGTGTGGGACCAGTCCTGTGGGGAGGGAGTGGCAAAGGAGGAATAGCGCTCATTTGCTGGGTCACCCCCCCCCCAATGGAGAGGCCAGTGGGACAGAGGGGGAGCCTCCGAGGCTCAGATCTGCCCAGAGCACCCCTTGACCTACAGAACTAAGTTAAATGGGCACAGAGGTTCCTTGTGACACCCAGCCCAAGACGCAAGCCGGCAGCTGGGGCCAGGACAGGCTGCCCGAGCTGGGCAGAGGACTGGGGCGGCTGAACTGAGGCAGCCCTGGGGGACTGCAGGGTGCTGCATGCTGTGGCTGAGAGGGGATACAGAGCAGAACAACCTGGGTCCCCCATAAATTATGGGGAAAAAACGCAAAGCAACACTGCTGGTGTGCCCTGGGGGGAGGGGCGCTGTAGCCTTTGTCTCTTCAGACCTGCGGTACCATTACTGGCACTTCTTCTGAAAAGAGAGGTGGGGCACAGCCACAGCCCCCATACCTTCTTGTGCGCAGCCTGGGCAGGGGAGGGGCCAAGACCTGAATCCACATCCAGGGGCTCCACAACCTCCTAGGCAAGAGTGAGACTTGTTAACAGCCCGAGGCAGATAGGATCTTTCTCCCCTGGTACCTCAGATAACTTGTGGTGCCAAGACAAACAAGGAGCTGAGTTTTGGAACAGAACAGGTACGGGCAGTTCTGCGGTCTTCCCCAAGCCCGCCTACGGAGCGCCGACCAGAGGCAGAGTGGGCAGCTGCAAAGAGCAGCGGAGCTTCCAGTGCTGGGAGAGGGCGAGCGGCCACCCACCTTCCTGGTAGGAACACAGCACACCACGGTGCTGGGAGGGGGCACACCTGCCTCTTCCAAGCGCAGCATCTGATTGCAGCATCGGGAGGCAGAGTGACCCACCTGACCACCACGAAGGAGAGCAGCACCTGACCCAGTGTTGGGAGGGGGGGCGCGATCTTCTTGCCGACAGGCACTGGGAGCAGTACAGACAAGGGCAACAACGGAGGGCCTCTGGAAAGAGCAAGCTGAGTTTGTGAAACAGGGAGAAGACAGAAAGACTTCTTGATAAAACCATTAAGAGTGCACAGTCTCAAGGAGAACATATCCTTTTTTTTTTTAAATCTTTTTTACAACTGTTTTATTTTCTATTACCTTTTTAATCTTTACTTTTTAAACAGTTGTATATGTTTACAATTTTAATCCCTCTTAAATTTTTCTTTTAAAATCTTTTTATTATTACTTTTAAAAAACCACCTCAGTTCATTTTTAATTCTCTTGGTTTTGATCCCCTGCTACTGATTATTCACAGGTTTCAAATATTGTTTTTTGATTTTTTTTCTCCTGTTTAATAAGGTTTTTAAAAGACGTCTCAACTCGATTGCTATTCTGCTTCAACTTGCTCTTCTATTATTGATTATACACTGTTTCCAAACCTTTTTTCTCCTTTCTTTTAAAATTCTCTCTCTTTTTTTTTTTGTTTTACTCCTGCATAAGCTTTAGATAGATAAATAAATAAACTCCTTAAGGACCACAATAGATAACTGCTACTCCATAAGCCACAGTGCCAGAGAAATATGAGCAATATGAAGAAGCAGAGGAACCACTCCCAATTAAAAGAGCAAAAGAAATCCCCTAAAAGCACGATCAAGGAAATAGACATTGATGGCCTACTAGATCAAGATTTCAAAAAAGGAGTGATCAAAGTACTGAAGGAACTAAAAGACATAGTGTTTAGAGATATAAAATGTGTCAATAATGAAACAGAAGCTATAAAGAAGAGCCAAGTAGAACTGGTAAACTCATTGGCTGAAATGAGAACTGATCTAAAGGCTATACAAAACAGGTTAGATAATGCAGAGGAATGAATAAGTGACCTAGAAGACAGGACAACAGAAAGCACCCAATCAGAACAGCTGAGAGAAAAACAAATAAAAAACAATGAAAACAATATAAGGGACCTATGCGATAATATAAAGCATGCCAATCTATGCATAATAGGGGTTCCAGAAGGGGGAAAAAGAACAAAGGGGATTGAAAAAGTATTTGAAGAAATCATGACTGAAAACTTCCCAAATCTAAAGAAGGAATCAGATATCCAAGTACAGGAGGCTCAGAGGGTCCCAAACAGGAAGAACCCAAATAGACCCACACCAAGACATATCATAATCAAGATGGCCAGAGTCAAGGATAAAGAAATGATCCTAAAGGCAGCAAGAGAAAAACAGAGAGTGAGTTACAAGGGAACCCCCATAAGGCTCTCAGCTGATTTCTCTACACAAACACTACAGGCCAGAAGGGAGTGGCAAGATATATTCAAACTCCTGCATGAAAAAAAGATGCAGCTTAGGATACTCTATTCAGCAAGGCTATCCTTTAGAATAGACGGAGAGATAAAGAACTTCACAAGCAAACACTAAAAGAGTTTAGCAACACTAAACCCATGCTAAAAGAAATATTGACAGGTCTACTCTAAATTGAAAAGAAGCAGGATGCTACAAAAATGAGAAACTCACAACTGGAAAGGTGATAACTACCATGAATTACAAATAGAATAAACACAAAATTGTAAAAGAAGACATCTAAATCATTAAGAGTGGGAGAGGGAAGCAAGGAAAGCCACTGCGGAAAACAGTACAGCAATTCCTCAAAAGACTAGGAATAGACTTACCATATGACCCAGGAATCCTGCTCCTGGGCATATATCTAGAAGGAACCCTACTTCAAAATGACACCTGCACCCCAATGTTCATAGCAGCACTATTTACAATAGCCAAGACATGGAAACAGCCTAAATGTCCATCAACAGATGACTGGATGAAGAAGAAGTGGTATATTTATACAATGGAATACCATTCAGTCACAAAAACCGACAACATAACGCCATTTGCAGCAACATGGATGTTCCTGGAGAATGTCATTCTAAGTGAAGTAAGCCAGAAAGAGAAAGAAAAATACCATATGAGATCACTCATATGTGAAATCTAAAAACAAACAAAGAAACAAAAACAAAAAAAAAACATAAATACAAAACAGAAACAGACTCATAGACATAGAATACAAACTTGTGGTTGCCAAGGGGGCAGGGGGTAGGAAGGGACAGACTGGAATTTTAACATGCAGAATAGATAAACAAGATTATACTGTATATCACAGGGAAATATATACAAGATCTTGTGGTAGCTCACAGTTAAAAAAGAAATGTGACAATGAATATATGTATGTTTATGTATAACTGAAAAATTGTGCTCTACACTGGAATTTGACACAACATTGTAAAATGACTATTACTCAATAAAAAAAAGTTAAAAAGAAAATCAAACCATAAGGTATGTATTTATTATTTGACTCAGCAATCCCACTGCTAGGAATTTATCCTAAGGCTTTATCTCAGTAAAAACCAACAATATGTGAGCAAGCTTATTCATGATGGCCATTTGTGACATCCAAACAATAGCGACAACTTCATGGCCCATCCATAGGCGACTAATTGAATAAACCAAGGTTCATCTGCAACACAGAACACTATACAGCTATTTTTTTAAATCTCTATGAACTGATATGGAGTGATTTATGGATGTGTTGTTTAGTGGAAAAGCACACGAGCATATAAAGAGTACACACAATGTTTTGTGTTAGAAAGACAGGAAAATATGCATACACACCTGTTGCCTTTTGCAAAATGAAATACAGGACAGATTCAAATAGATACAAACAAAAATAAAAGGGTAACCTAAAGAGGATGGATAGGAACAAGGTGAAAGGAATAAGACTCCTTGATGAACAAATACAGGAAGAAAGACTTATGAGGGAGGGTACAGCTCAATTGGTAGAGTGTATGCTTATCATGCATGAGGTCCTTTATTCAACCCCCAGTACCTCCATTAAGTAAGTAAGTAAATAAATAAATAAATAAACCTAATTACCTCCCTTCTCAAAAAAAAATTAAATTTAATTAAAAAAAAGAAAGACTTGAATAAAAGAAGCAATGGAGAATAAATGAATTAGTTTGAAAATGTTGGCAAAACTATTAACTAACAACTTTTACATTTAAAAACTATTAATATTATATTATATTGGTTTAAAAATATTGGAAATCGAACCCTGTGATGACAAAACTTTGGTAAGTTCTAGTGAAATTCTAATTTTCACTGGAAAGCTCCATTTTTATCATTGGTAACTAATACTGTCACTTGCTTTTCCTGAAGAGACATGCACATTTGTTCCCTTTTGAGAGAATATTAGCCAAATATGAGTCTGAGTAACCATAAATCGTCTGCCAATTGTTCTTTCAAGTAAAAATGGCATTCCATGGAAAAACTACTAGCTCATTTTGCAGTTTAAACAATGGCACGAGTACTTTTGCCTGAGACAACCCACAGTATTTCAGTACACAGTACTCTAGGCAAACCTCCATTTTGTCACACAGAATAATCAAAAAGACAAGAATTCAAGGATCAATATTTATCAGTTTAATAATATTTTTACTGCTTCATCAAGGGCATTCTTAATTAAAACTGGCACTTTTTTAAAAACTGGAAGTATGTGGCTGTGGAGAGTATCATGCCACTGACCATGCTAAGGCATCATCAATTTCACCCACCATTTCTCACCATCAGTGCAAATGTCAACACTTGTAATACTAAACATTTGTACATATAATACTAAATAACAACCAGGTATTATTATGCAAATAGTTTTGACCCCAGGGACCTGCTGAAACAATCTCTGGAATGTTTCCATGAGGACTGATGAGATGCGGGGTATCATTCAACTTCTCATGGGTGGGTTTTAACCAAGTGCCAGAGGAAATAAAAGCCATCTCTTAAATCATTCTCTCCTCTCTCTTTCTCCCTCTCCTCTACACACACACACAGACACACACACACACACACACACAAACAATTTCTCCTGTTAAATGAGTCAAATTTAGCTTTTAGTTGTTTTTTAACTCTGCCCATCAACTATCATAGCTTTTCTCTTCCCTTTGGCCATGCTGAGTCCCTCTCCCCTGCACCACCTACTTTTCTAGGAGTAAGCGCCATTTCCTTGTTCACAGACACCTACTGTGAGTCTCTTGAATGCTTCCCAGTAAGTGCATCTGCCTGGTCCTTTGTATCCTGCTGTTGCTTTTTTAAAATCTAGTTATTTTAGATAGAGGTTCAGAGGGGAATAATTTTCTCTGAAAATTCCAAAAATGATGTTTAAATGTCATTCCCAACTTCGAAGCATTGGACATAGAAATGACCCACATAAAAATGGCTGCTAACACAGGCTCCCCAATCCTTGGACACTCAGATACTTCCCTTTCTTTTGAAAACCACCTGGAAAAACACATGGAGCATTCAGAGAATCTGTCATTTTAGAATTTAAAGAGAGATGGTAAATATTTTGAACAAACCTTATTTGTGCACTTAAATGTTTGTTAAGTTGAATTATTAATGAAAAATGGAATATGGAAAAATCAGAAGCATCTTAAGAAAAATTAATTTTGGACAATAGGCAATTTTTGACAACAGGCAGGGCTGACTTGACTATGTCCTGAATACCTCTACACAAAATAACACACACACACAATTTCGACTTGATCTCATGGCTTTAAATTCTATCAGTAAGAGACTCATCCAGATTAAGACTTTAAATGTGCAAATACGTCTCAATTGTTTCAAGGTCTCTGTTTTTCATGAATGGTAATTGGGTCAGCAGGGGAGGACTGGGCTAATAACTTTGGAATATGAAAAGAGGGAAGTTAACAGAGAAATGAAAGTGGATGGGAAATTAGACCAACTAGGGGCAACAAGCAAAGGACAAAGTGCCAAAGGCATTTCAGGTTCTCAAAAATCTTGCCATGTTAGAAAATGGGGAAAAATAATGTCTCTCTCTTTCTCTTCCTGACTCCTGAATTATATGGTTCTTGATAGCAGATAACAGAACTTAGGTCTCTGCCATCAGTCCCTCAGTGATGTGAGGGTTAGAGAGGCATCAAGTACCAAACATAGAACTGAATTAACTCATACCAGTGTTTCCAGAAGCTGTTGTGTTATAGCAGGAGATATGGACTTGGAGAAGATATTCTCAAAGCATATAACTAACAAAGGATTAGCATTCAGAATGGTGTGATTTTCAACAACTGATTTACAAACATAGATTTCCCACATTACTCCTTTATTGGTTAAGCATATCCTCCTTAGAATCACTTTGATATTTTTTTCCTATTATTTTTCTTTCTTTCTTTGAGATGGCAATGGATGCTGAATACCTTGTTGGGTGCTGGCTAAACATGGGTAAGTAACACACACTCCCGTCCTCAGAAAGCCCTCACAATGTAGCAGAGGAATTCACAGGATAAGAGAGAGGAAAATGTAAAAGATGGTAAAGAATGAAAATTCATTTGGATATGTTTTCTTTCAAATCGTTCCTCCAGTTTTTCTCATTACTTCCTACTAAAATTCTGATTGTTATGGATTGAATTTTTGTGCCCCCTCCCAAATTTTTATGTTGAAATCTTTAACACCCAATGTGATGGGGTCAGGAGGTGGGGCCTTTGGGAAATAATTAGGTCATAAGCGTAGATCTCTTGATACTGACCCAGGTTCTTGGACTCTATAATCAATAGACATTGATAAGAGGCCAAACGAGAAATTCAAGCAAGGCTTTACTGGGATTCATGCTGCAGCACAAGGCAGCGAAAACAAGTAACAGGTTCCCTTGCTCCCTCCCTGGACAAGGGTGAGCTGGCCCCTTACATGCGGTGAGGAAAGGGGTGGATCTGTGAGTCAGGCCAAAGGGGTGGATTAGGTGGTCTGCCCATCCTGTTGGTGGTGCTGTGTGCAGGGATCATGCATAGACCCCTGCTTTTGCTTTGAGCATCTCAGGAGAGGCAGTTGGGTTTTTTTTTTTATCTATTTGTATCTTGTTCATAATTCACCCCAGCTGTGCATGTGCACAGTTATTTTCTGTCCCTTATAGTTTCTTTGTATTCTGTTGCTTGAGGAGATGTTTGTCCAGGTGCAAGCACTGCCACAAAGGGTCTTAAGTCCCAGCCTGCCTCACCCTCATGAATGGGAGTAGTGCTTTTATAAGGAAAGAAAGACATGGAAGCTTGCCCCATGCCTCTGCATTTTCCACCCTGTCCTCACAAGGAAAAGTCAGTAGTTTCCACCTTCTTCTGTGACCATGAGAGCTCCCTAATCTCAGACTTCCAACCTCCAGAACCATGAGAAATATATTCTGTTGTTTATAAGCCACCCAGTCTAGGGTAATTAATCTGTTATAGCAACCTAAACTAACTAAGACACTAATTTCATTAAGAAACTCTTCAAAAAAAATAAAGTTTTAAGTCAACTATATACAAAAGTAATTATTCAAAGAAGGCTGCTTAAAGTGTCCCTCTGTCCCATACGCCTCTCCAGAGTGACCTGGCTTGTTCATATTTTTGCACTTATAAGGTTCACACTCTTCACTGTGCTGACAAGCCAGGCACAACCATCAAAGTGTCCTTGTTCTGCCCACAATCTGTACTCTCCTCGGAGACAATACTGTTAACAGTATTTTAAAATGGTTGACATTGCATATAAGGAACAATGCAAACATGTCAGTCCCCAGTACAGCCTGCCTGCCATACTCCAGAGGTTACCCTTGGAGGAGTTCATACCAGAATGTTCTGCTTCCACTGAGTGCTTAAATGCTCTTAGTAGGAAGAGAAGGTAGGATCTGTTCCCCCATCGAGAATCTAGAAATAAGCAGGTTTGCAAAAAGTGAAACCTTTCCAGTCAGCAAGCTGTGCTGAGCCCTTGACCCATGGGAATTTTTTGAATTTACTTTCAAATGCTCCACTTTTTAAAAGGTTTTCTCTGGGCTTGCAAAGAGTGGTCTCACTGGATGCATCAGTAGACTTCCCTCTGCTTTCTTCTTAATCAAGGGTGGTGTGTTTGTACTTTGTCTTCCATCTGAAGATGGTCTGGCTACAGCCTTTGCTGAGAATCCACCCAGCAGGGCAGGAACCATTTCCTCCTCTGGTGAGGCTGGTGGAGCCCATTTTCCACCAGCTTCTCAGCTCTGAGCATGGTTTGTTGATGAAGGGAAAAAAGCAACTTTTTGCAAGCTCCTTCCCTTGTGTAGACTCAACCCAGATGTTGGAGAACATTTGCAAATGACCATAGATCTATTTCTTTCTTTGGATGCAGCTCCAGGTTTTCCAAATCTGCCTCTCTTCCTGGCTGCTTCCTCCTTGGCCCTTACATTCATACACCAGCATTTACAAAGTGCTTCCACACACAGTAGGAGACAAAATAAACCCACCACTTGCTACACGCCAGGCACTGGGCCAGATACTTAACAGGCATTACTAGATTAGATATAACTTCTTCAAAACTCCCTGTTGGATTTAACTCTTCTCATTTTACACCAGAAAATGAAATATGCCTCTCTTAAATGGAATTTTGCCTTGTGATTTTTGCATAAGTGGCACCAAAATGCATGACTCCATCATTCCAGTTTCTATTTCTAAAGGAGACTCGTGATGTCAAAAACTGTGTAGATATTTATGATTATATCTCTATCATATACAATCGTCCTGCTCATAATTAATTCAACAATATTTTAAAAATAAATTTAGCCACTTGGACTTGATTGAGTCTTTTCAAACCGTGCAACTTAGTGTTTAAGGCAACATCACTTTGTTTTTGTTGTTGAGCTCATATTTCAATAGTTTACATAATGATAAATTAAAAGATGCAAGTTCTGTAGTTCAAGTGGTATAAATAGGCTTGGGAAGAGCTCAACTGACTCCATGAAACAAAATTTCAACTGATGGGGGCAGGAGTGTGGGTGGGGACAGGGATGACTAGAGAATAAATTCTAGCCTCAAACCTTAGTATGAGTGTTTCAGAAAATGGAAGGTAGCACTTTTACTGCTAATTGATGTGTATTGTGTGATAATACCCTTTCCTCATAATTGAACAGAGCAGTTAAAATAGGCAGAGTATCTACCCTTTTAATTTTTACAGATTCACCTAGGTTTGTTCCATAATTAGCTTAATGCATCCTGGGGTAATCTGAGGGCATAAGAGGAATATGGTGGCAGGGACAAGAGGGTGTGGCTCCTGGTAGAGGCTATATTTTTCAAGTGTTAGGCGTAAGTTGTTACTGAGAGTTAGTTAAGTCTATTACAGCAGGATCCAAGGTTATTTCTTAGTAGATGAAGTACAAAACATTGTCCTTTGAGTGCTTTGCGATGGATATGCGTCCATTCATCCATCTTTTTATTCAACAATATTTACTGAGCACCTTCTATGTTTTAGGTGAAGAGGATACAATAGTGAACAAAAATGGGCACAATCCCCCATCTGATAGAGTTTCAGTCTTTGATGAAACACCCACAGGAACAAAAGTTAAACTGTAATCACAAAGCGTGCTATAAAGGAGAGCTAGTTGGTGCTTCCATTTAATGTGGTGGGGAAGGTTGGGGTGGCTTTCTGGAAAATGAGATTTGAGATCAGAAGAAGGCAGAGAAATCAGCGAGGTGACAAGGAGAAAAAGAGCATCCAGGAAGAGGAAACAACATTAAAAAGACTCTCATGGGAGCAAACAAAGCCATTTCAAGGGACTAAAATTATCAATAAGGATAATAGAGTGTCTTCAGTCAGAAAGGATATTCCCAGAAGAAACACTGGGCTTGCTAACAGGTAGTTGATAAGTTTAAAGGGGAACTTACAGTTTTCCTCTTGATTCCAGAGCATCTAGACAAAGCAGTAGCATCAAATGCCCTGACAGAAGAGGAACTAACTCAGCAATCAAACTCCCAAGGTACAGAGTTAGAAGTGGCAGGTGTGCAGGGAATGAGACGGACCATACATGTCATCTATGGAAAGGCCACACGTCTGCATATCAGGGGACCTGGGTCATGTCCCTCGTGATGCCAGATAGCAGCGTGTGACGTTTGGGAAGTCATTGCTTTCTCAAGAGATGGGGATCCCAGTCCTGGGTCTAAATCCTAACTCTGCCTCTTCTTAGCATATCACCTTGGGCAAATTACACAACTAATCTGAATCTCAGTTTTTCTCTTTGGACAAATAAAGATAACATTGGCTTCCTCATAGAACTGTAAGGATCAAATGAGAGAGTAAATATGAAGGACTTAGTTGTATCAGATGCTTTTGGTGCTCTACCCATGGCCCTCGTGGCTGCCAGGGTCCCCTGACAGATTTCCAACTGACACTGCCTGCGTTTCATGTCAGAGTTCCTCTCCAACATCTTGGAAAGTCACTTTGCCCGTGCAGACTTTACATTTTTGTGCCTTGTGCAGCAGCCCTCAGCTCCAGAGTTGAGCATAAACGTGTCAGCTTCCTCACCATTTAAATAAAATAATTCTGAGTTTTGGGTTTTATTCCTTTGACCAGATTTTCCTGGAGGATTATGTTTCACCCATCTGGTGCTTCTTGGAATAAAACACTTGCACTCAAATCTGTGTCTCAAGGTCTGCTTCTGGAAGGACCCAAACTATGACATGGTACAACATCTATCACAGACTAAATGTTTAATAAATATTTGATGAGTTAATCATTTATGATAAAAACTATTTTACCTACTGAAGTAAATAAGTTTTCCAGGAGAACACTAATGATTATTCCAGTTTCTAGGTGAAGTCTAAAGATTGTTCCAGCATAAAACTTGGAATAGAAAGGAGTCATCATTTTTCTCGGGTATAAAGAAAAAAATAGAGAGTAGCTCTCTGGGTAAAGTGAAAAGTAACTAGATTCAAAGTGAAAGTCATCTGAACTGTTAAGAAAGCCAAGCAAAGACCTGACAACAGCAGCAGATGTTACCTATAAATTATTTGAAGGAGCTTAAAGAAGCTGCAAAAAGCCAAATGCTGGTGCTTCCTTTAGGACACAAGCCCAGACTCCTGTCGATACTCCAGACCTAGTAAAAACTGGCCTCTCCTTCTGTCCTCCAATATTTCTGGATCGTCAATCACATAAAGATGCAACTTACTATGTAGGTTTACATATAGAATTTTGAGGGACACTCATGGCAGTAAGTTGGCCTATGTATAGTTGGCTGTGGGGTTATAAGGGTTTTTCAAGATTACAAGAAGTTGGTTTATCTGTTATGTTCACAACCAGCTCCCTTGGCAAGGTCAAGCCTACATTTTGGGGATATGTTTGAATGTTGGTAATGGAAGCAGACTCCAGCAATTAAGGGCATAATGCAAAAATGAGCTGACGGTTCCAGCCACGAACCATTCATTTCATTCTGGGACCCTTGTTTTGAAACTCAAGGTAAGGATTGCAATGATACTATTTTCAATACAAAGTGGTAGTACTTGAAGAATAAAAATCTCTTAGGAAAATATGATCAGAGTGCTTTCAGAGCAGATCGAGAACACTGAGCTATGTAGTCAAATGTATTTCCCAGGATGTTTTTGTGCACATTCAAGCCAGGAGAAGACAACTAACTCTTAGACTTTAACTTGATCTTCAAAAATAATCATTTTTATTGTTTACTACATGGTAGTCACTGAGTGAAGGATTTGGCCTGCATTATGTATTCATCCTCATAGCTATCTCTCAATGTTAGCTGTGACTGCGTAAACAATTTTAAAATATAGTGTCTTAACACAATAACCACTTATCATTTCCCAGGAGTCTACAGCCAAGCCATTCTGGGCCAGCTGATCTCAGCTGGGCTTGCTCACATGCCTGGGCCTTTGCCTGGGACAGCCGGGCTGAGCTGGCTCTGCTCCATGTGGTCTCTCATTCTCCAGGAGGCTGGTCCAGGTTTGATGTTGTGTGTCGGCAGGGTTCCAAGAGAATAGAATCATGGGTTTGGAACTAACACATCTTTTCTTCCACCATGATATGTGCCAAAGCAGGTTAACCCTGATTCAAGAGGAAAGAGTCCATCTCTTGATGGCAATCTGTGAACTTCCAAATCACATTGCAACGAGCATGACTACTGGGAAGGGTGAAGAACTGTAACCATTTTTCCATCAGCCCAGGACATCTGGTAATTGGTATAACAGGCTCACTGATGCTCTGAGGATAATAAAATTTAGCAGATCTTTGGAAATCTCAAGGTCTGGAAGTCTTTGCATGCAATTAGGGCAGGGAGGGATAAGATTAGAATTCCTTAAAATACTCTTCATCTAACTCTTCATTTTACTAATTAGATTTCTCCTCTGTTCCTCTGGGAAGCCGCCTCCACTTAACCCCTGGAAGCCCTTATGCATTTCTATAGCACACTCAAATTCGTCTGTCATAGCTCTTATCATATTGCATTGTATTTCTTCGTTGAACTCTGACTTTTTTTAGAAGACAGTTTACTGAGGGCAGGAATTGGCTTTTGTCTTCATCATTATACCAGATACACATCAACTGGCAGAAAGTAGGGCAATGAATCACCACATGGTAAATATCATGTTGTTTGCAGAATGAATGAAAATTCAGAAAAAATATGAGTGAAAATAATAAAGAAAGGCACTATGTGACTAAAAGTACACAGACACATAGTGTGTACTCTCATTATTATTTAAATGAAGAGATAGGAATTCCCTGTGACAGAGAAATTCCAGCACCAAATGTCAGGTAGCACACAGCCTACTCCCTCTTGCTCATTTCCCTTGGGTAACTACTCACTAGAGGACCATATCATTTTAACACCATAAAAAAAAAGCAGTCAGTCATTTGTCTGCAGGCTCTTGTGCAATTGAGAGCTGAAAGTCTATCAGAGGGTTCTAAACAAGAGTGCATTTCTTGATTGGATTTCTGTCTACCATGGAACTTGGAAATAAATTGTCCACAGTTTCTGGTGAGGTATACAGAGCTTCTGAGCACTTTGCTTTCCAGCCATGTTTCCAATCACTAACTAATGATTTTTTTTTCAATTTGAACCTAATAAAATTTTATTTGGATCAAAATGGAAGTACTGGTTATGTGAAGCTGGACCTGAAAAATATTGGGTGGTAAAGAATATTTTGGAAGACAACGGCGCTGCAATTGCCTGCAATTAATTTTGATGGAAAATATACCCAAATTAAGGTAATTTTTTTCAAAAATAAAAAAAATAAATAAATAAAGCTACTCTTCTCTGCAACCACTTTTCTTATAGTATTTTAAGGTTGAAAAGAAAAACTAGGTTACATGTGGTTTGCTAAAATTTTTAAATAAGCCTCAATAAAACAGAATTCTTGATGATAAGCTTTGTGAAATAAAATTTGATATAAGCTTTATCATGTTCAGAACATAAGCAAATTTATCAAGCAATTAAATTCTGAGAAACTGGTTAAAGATGCCATAGAAGCAGAATGAATACACACACATAACATTTGACCCAACAATTTAACCTATAGGAATTAATTTTACAGGTGTCCTTTAATGTGTTCAGAAAAAAATGCACATTCAACAATATTTACTGTATCATTGTATAATAGCAAATTAGGAACAATCTAAATACTCAATATAAAGGTAGTTTAATAAACCCAGTATAGGAATATTAATAATGGAATGCTATGCAGCAGTTAAAACGTTTAAGACAACATATTCATGACCAAACATGGAGCTTTCTCCAAAATGTACTGCTAAACAAAAGATAAGAAGGTAATGAACACTGTGTAGGCATATTATAAACTGTATTTAATACTTTTCAAATGGTACAAATGTTGTGTTTTCTGGAAGCATACATTAAACACAATTATGAATGATTGCCTCTTGGATGAGAAAAAGAAGTTGGTAGAACAATAATGAGTGAAAGTTACCTTTCACTTTATTTGTTTTTTATCTTTTAAATATTTTACCTTATACTTGCATGATCTAATCAAGAGCATAATAATAACGCTGAAAACAACAAATAAAGTAAAATCTATGTGTACAGGGTAGAAATGAATGTAAACTCTTAGTTACAATCAATATTTCAAATAGAGATAAACCAGGAGTTGAAAAGAATTGACACCAGTGTGTACAAATTACAAAGACAAAGATAAATGTACTTAAGGTATCTGGTTAAGACTCAAGAATAAGTTTCACTGAAAAATTACACTTGTTCTCATATCAATTATATAGTTTACACCTTACTCTAAAAAGAGTTTCCATCCTAATCAAGAACTTGTAAAAGGACACACAAGTGCGCTCACATGCATGCTCACACACTCACACACACACACACACACACAGAGTAGTGGAACATCCTAAAACAGAGAAGTGTCACATATTTAATAAAATGGAGTTACTTCGGTCTATTTTGGAGAATTGAAATATCCAAGATTCTCAAATGGGGATGGTGTGGTTTGAAGACCAGAGATCAAAAAAAAAAAAAAAAGATAAATAAATAAACACTATGTAGAGTAACTTACTTTTAAATCAAAATAGTAGTTTGTACTTCAAAATAGATGAAAAGGTTAAACAGGAAAACCTATAAGGACAGGACTTCCACTTCTGACTCCAACAGAGTAGACTGTATCCAATCAGTTCTTCTACTGGGAACCGCTACAAAAACTGAATAGAACCCAAAACAAACTAAACAGCTCTTTAAGGGCATCAGTGAACAGACAGGCAGACAAGACAAAATTCACTGAGATCCCAAAAGAAAGGGAGATGCATTGAGCTGAACCCAAATTCTCAGCCATTTTTCTCCTTTATGCTGTTTTTCTCAGTAGCAGAGAGAAGGCTTCTAAGCATAAGGCAATGGCTCAGTTTCAGCTTTTCTTTTGGGCTAGGGCAAAAAAAAAAATTGAGTTTCAGTGTCCTTAAACAACCAGGAAGGGAGAAGCCAAGACCAGCAAGAAAAGATAAGCTCAGGGAAGTGAGGACATCATTCATTTTCCCTCAAACCATTTGCAAATTCGTAATTTGTGACAGTGAGGGACTGCTGAACCAAGCAGATGGGATCAGCTAGTAAGCACAAAAGCTAACTTAGAGTTTTTCAGGAGCCTCCCACTGGTGGGAGATGGAAACTGTAGGCCAGAATGCACCATTAATAAGGGGCACTGGAAACCACCCCAGGTTTTTAACTAAAAGCAGTGAAGGCTAAGCCCAGGAAAAAGGGTAAACAGGAAACAGACCAATGCTCACAAAGGATGAACCTACCTTAAATTACTGTAACTCCTGATTAGAGCAGGGTGACCTGCCCCTACTCTAACAGTCATTTAATTTTAATGGACATTAAATATTCTCTGGAGAAAAACAGCATCTAGAGTTTCTGAATTGTTTTTTCACTAGGTCCAACATTTGATGAAAAATGCAGACAAAAGAGAAAATATATATATACACATGTATTATATATGATGTTGTATCTACTAAAGAATCTGAATGTATAATGTGCAATATTATATTTTCTTACCAAAAAAAAAAAAAAACCCAAAAAAAACTCAGTACCAAATAGTTTTGCTATCACCTTTTTATGAGCTTTAATATCTCTAAACAACATCTTCACATTTGGTCAGTTATTGACCACCAAGAAGACTGTGCTTGCAAGCTGTTCAATTCTCCATGGAGTGATTCCAAGGAAATGCCCACTTGTTGGAATTACTTGGGCTGCCAGCCCACCTTTCCCAGGCAACAAACCATTTCACAGCCACCCCTGTTCATGTATTCTTTGAATTGTTGCACTTGAGCAAATGGCAGTGTTCTTATTTCTTTTATGCAGTTTTTGTTTGTTTGTTTTTTAAATTGACATATAGTTGATGTACAATGTCATGTTAATTTCTGGTGTACAGCATAGTTGTTCATTTATACATATATGTATATATATTCCTTTTCATATTCTTTTTCATTATAGGCCATTACAAGGTATTGAATATAGTTCCCTATGCTATACAGTAGGAACTTGTTATTTATCTATTGTATATATAGTAGTTTGTATCTACAAATCTTAAGCTCCCAATTTATGCCTCCCATCCCCTTTTCCCCTGGTAATCATAAGTTTGTTCTTTATGTCTGTGAATCTGTCTCTGTTTTGTAAATTAGTTCATCTGTGTCCTTTTTCCTTTCATGCATTTTTAAGTTGAGTATATTCCTACTCCCTAAAATGGCCTAAGATTTAAGAGACAGACCATACCAAGTGTTGACAAGAATGACAAGAATGTGAAACTATCAGAACTCTTATTATCTGCTAGCAGGAGTGGAAATTGATACAAATTATTTGGAAAATTCTAGGCAGGACTGTCTAAAGTTGGAATTCCAAATCTGCTCTGATCCAGCATTTGCACTCCTTGGTGTACACCCAAGATAAATGTTACCAAAAGACACGTATGAGAATGTTCACAGCAGAACTTTTTTTCACAAAAACACCAACTGGAAATGACCTGAATATCTATTAACAGTAAAATAAATAAATAAAAATTTATAAATGCATACATAGAATGAAATTACTATATAGAATACAGAAAAATTACAGCTATGTATAACATGGACTAAAAATGTTATTTTTAGAAGCCAGAAAAGTGTACGTGTTGTATGATTCTACTTGCATAAAGTTCAGAAATCAATCCAAATATATCTGTGATTATAACAAGCTGGCAAAATGCACAGGGAACAGATATAGTCCCTGCAGTCAACTGCCCTCACTTCAAGCATCAGCCACAATTTCAGGGTCCCCAGGGCCACCTTCACTTCAGACTGGCTGGCTGTTAATTCTGGAGTCCCTATCAACTTCTCTCAGGTTCTGTAATTTGCAAGAAAGACTCATGGAATTCAGAAAGCACTCAATTTAAGATTACTTTTTTATTATTCTAAAAGGATGCAAGTTAGAATCAGTAAGGGAAGAGAAGCGTAGGGAGGAATCTGGAAGGGTTGCAAATGTGAAGCTTCCTTGTCCACAGGACTTTCTTCTCCCAGAGTAGGTATGTCACAGTACATGTGGGGTATGGCCAACTAGGAAAGCTCACCGGAGCCACTGGTGACCAGAGTTTATATTGGAATTTGCCCATTGATTCATGGTTGACCTTTAGTCTCAGCCCCTCCTGTAGGTCTGGGCTGATCCTTTTAGTCTCCAGTTCTGACAGAACGAGTCTCAAATCCTCCATCATAAACCACATGGTTATATTTTTGGTGACCAAAGCTCCCAGGCAAAGACGTTGCTCTCAGGCTGTACATTCAGAAGCCTAGAGATCACCTGCCAGTAGCCAAGAATAAAGTCCATATCTCTCTTTGGGTAAGATTAATTCCTCACTACACAATATTGATGGCAGTCAGAACAGCGGTTACACTTAAGGGCAGAGTAGGATGCTAACTTTGAGGGTGCAGGTAATGTTCTGTATCTTGACCTGATGGTAGTTACACAGGTCTGCTTGCTTTGTAACATTCATTGAGCCTTTTTTTTTTTTTTAATGATCTGTGTGGTTTTCTGTATGTGTGTTATACTTAAATAAAAATGTATACTTAGGGGAAAAAAATGAAAACCAGAGATGTTGCCCAGCCAGAGCAGATATTTAATAGTGTGAAACAATCCATGGCTTCTACCCAGTAGGGAAGCACTTTTCAGGTTGAACTCAGCACAGAAGCCACACTCTTCCTGCCAAAGAAACAGCTGCAGTAAAACCCTTCCTGCTGCTCAGGTGCTAAAAGACCATTTCAACTCAAAATGGCTGAGGTCATGAATGGTGTGTGGCCCTGAAAATACCAACGCAGGATGCGGCATCAGCGTGAGGAAGAGAAGTTGGGGATAAAAGGAAAGAAGGAGGGGAAGAAGGAAAAAAAAAGAAAGAAGACCAAATAGAAATTTTTTTTAGCTGAATATTCACTCATATCTTAGAGTTTCCCAGAACAGTCTGAGATGAGGATTTGCATGCAAGTCATTAAGAAAAGGCTCTTAAGAGAAACAGTAAGGGAGTAGGGGGGAAAATGTCAGCGGAGGTCCACAAGCGAAGCAAGGTTATAATTTTAGGCAAAGTTTCAGCCTCAGTCTGATCCCAAGGGGAGCTCCAGAGTGTAAATTATGCCTTAGAGTCTCTCTCCTCTCAGGGCAAGCCCACTGGGTTTCCGTGCTTCTGTAACAGTTAGTTATTTGCTTGGGGACACATCCAGGAGGATGTAAGTTCCCAGGCATCTCCAGCTCTCTGCAAGTGCAGGCAAAGCTGCTCTATGATTTTGAAGACAGTCCTCCAAAGAGAGCTGCCAACTAATAGTGAGAGTTAGTAGGAGCTAAAATATACAGAAGACAAGAGAAGCAACTCAAATGATAGAAGGTATCCAAGGAGATCTTAGTGGAGCAGTAACCACATTCACTACACCTGCTGAAATTAACATAAAAATACGCTAGATAGTTTTTGCACTTTGTTATACACATTCTTGTTTAAGTTAAACATTTAGAATATTGTATTCAGTTGTCATCCCTGGCATGAGAAGAGTCATTCTCAGTCAACCTTTCATAACGTCCCAAGTTAGACTGTCTTTTAAATTACTGTTAAATACATTTATTCAAACTGGATGAATTCCAGCCAATAATTTCAGGCACTGTTTTAGAGCTCAGAAAAGGAAGACAGGGATAGAAAATGCCTGGAAAATACCTAGAAAGTGCCAAGAAAAAATCATAGGCCTGTCAGGGTAGACTGTGAGTTATGTGATCATTCATTTGAAAAATGGTGAGTGAGAAAGACATCGCGCAAGGTTCTACTGATGAAAAGATAGACAAACGTACACCTTGCCCTTGAAAAACTCACATTCTAAAGAAGAAGACAGTCAAATTATAACTTATAAGACATTATGGTAAATGCTATCATAAAAGTATGAAAACCAAATGTTGCAGAGAAGTAACAAATTTGAGCAAAACTTGGCAAAACAACTTGATGTATTTTCAGCCTTCAACACACTTTTCTGTCACTATATTGTTCTGTGTCCTCTGGACATGTTATCACATTTCAAATAGGTAAGGAACAGAAATATTTACAAATGAAGAAACTGAAGTTTTGGCAAAAGCAAGACTGAAATCACTTATTAATGGTTAACCTGTATGTTTTGTGAACCCAATCCAGCAAAAATTATTCAAGCACTATATTCAATACATTATAGTAACCTATAATGAAAAAGATTATGAAAATTAATATATGTATGTATATGTATAACTGAAACATTATGCTGTACACCAGAAATTGATGCAACAATGTAAATAGGCTATACTTAACTAAAAAAAAGAACAAGGTTTCATAGTTTTTCAGTTCTAAGTAGGCTATGTGATATTAACCACAAGGGTCAGCAAATATTACACATCAGCCACATCAAACCCAAGGTCTGTTTGTGCAAGTAAAGTTTTACTGGAACACAGCCAAGCTTATCATTTGCATACTGTCTATGGCTGCCTTCCTGCTCCAGGGCAGAGACAAGATGTAAAAGAGACAACGTGGTTTACAAAGCCTCAAATATTTATCATCTAGCCCTTTTAAGAAAATGTTTGCTGACCACTGTTACACCACACTAACCATAAATTATGAAAATTGAGACTATCTGCTCATAATTTACTTGCAGCTTTAAAAGAACTTCTACTATGCCTCTACCCTCTTAGGAGCTGAATGTTTGTGTCTTTTCCTATCTAATGCGGTAAAATCCCAGGGGCAGAGGAGATGACTATTTGCATTCTTTTCACTCACCTCTTTTAATGGAGAAATTCAAAATCAAGTACTTAAAAATAAAACTTTGAGACAACTCCTTCCTCAGCCTTTCTGTTAACAGTCAATGCAGCAGACACCCCATAATGGCTTATTAAGTAAACTGCCACTGTGGTTTTCTGTGGCCCTGCTAGCTTCTTAAAAAGTTTTTAAAGAAATCTTTAGACAAATATGTACTCCAGGTCCAACATTCACATGGAAAAAGCCTTTCATTGCCTTCACCAGACTGTTGAGGTTTGTTGGTCAATTCAAAGGCAATGATAAAATTAAACAACCTGCCAGTCCATAACATGGATGAGATAGTTATTAATATTTAAGAATAATATGTAGAGTTACAAATAAGGATAAGATCACTTTTGCTGTTGTCCATATGCTAATTGAGTGTAAAATTATAAAGGATGGAGTTGAAGAAAACATGACACAATAACCTTCTTCAAAAGAATTCAGGACAGGGGGGAGGGAAACAGCTCAGTGGTAGAGTGCTTGCTTAGCATGCCTGTGGTCCTGGGTTCAATCCTCAGTATCTCCATTTAAAGAGGAAAAAAAAAAAAAAAAAGAAGAAGTTGGCCCTTATCTAACACCATACACAAAAGCTAACTCAAAATGGATCAAAAACCTAAACATAAGAGCCCAAACTATAAAATTCTTAGAAGAAAACATACAGAAAAATTTTCATGATATTGGATTTGAATATGACACAAAAAATATGCCAACAAAAGAAAAAGTAGATAAACGGGACTTCATCAAAAATTAAAAATAAAAAAGAATCCTTGAGAAAAATGAAAGTAAGTGAAATGTATTAATACCTGACCCAAAATTTAGAAGGTTGTAAAATTCTCATATATTTTACAAACATGCAAACAAATTTAAAGGTATAATTTACTATTATCTAAAACTGATTGAGAAGAGATTTTAACATGAAGGTAAATAAGCAGGAAAAAAGAATAGCAGTTCCACAGCAGTTTATGGCTAGACTGATACAAGTTTTGGCCTTGTTTATATAATTTTAAAAATTCAAAAAAAATCCAGAATCAATTTTATGTCTTAAGAAAAAAGAAGCACTTGCTTTTCACCACAATGTTATTTACATTTACATTTCTGAAGGATTTTGTGGGTCATGTGGCATGCCAATCATACATCTGGTTCTATAGTTTCTCTGGAATTCTGCTATGATTTACTTCCACGTGGATTTGTCCGTAACCTTACTGTAGTTCAGCAATGTGTCTGTCCCCATCGAGAACTGATTTGTACGGAGGTCTTTGGCTTCCTGCTGTCAGTAAGGAGGTAAAGGCTCAGGTAAGTTTCTTACTGTAGAAAAATATCAAAACTCTTTGAGATTGTGCATCCTGAAATCTAGCTCCTTGGATTAAATAAATCAATCACTAAAAATTAGAACATCTGCATAGTTTCCAATTTAGTTGAAGTAAAATTGAAACCTCTGACTCCCAGGATCAGACCATGGTCTCACCTACCCATGAATGTGCTTCCTGAATTTTCTGGACACTTCATCTTCGCTTTCTGTTTACCAAGATACAGAATTTTATATTAAGAAACCAAACTTTTCCATTAAGCTTTTCTTTATTTAGTTTTGTTTTGAGCCTAATAAGAAGCCTTCAGCATGGAGCATGTAGACTTTCCACTCTTATTTCAAAGCCCAACCAAGAGTGTTGGAAAGTGCAATCCTGAGGATTTAGTAATGAAAGCAAATCCTAGAAAGCTTCAGCCCTATTCATTAGCACAAATCCAAACCCCCTGCAGGTAGCTGTGGGGGCCAGCTCTAAGCTGGCTCCCTTTCCAGTCAATATCTAAACAAGAAGGAGCTCTGTACCTACAGAATTTGAATTATTACAGCAGGGAACTGAGTTCAAGCCGTAAATAAAATAAATAGCTTGCTCCCCATAAAGTTGATCTTAGGTAGGAAATCAATTTCTTTCTCTGCAGCAAATGACCAGCCTTCCACCACCTGGAAGGTTAGTTTGGAACAATGCCAGTCACTTAATGGGTGCCCAATAAACACATCTAGGATTAATCCAGTCAAACCCATTATGGTCTTTTCAGGACAGGTCAATGTATCAGCATGACCTTTGATGTTGTTCTCTTGGGGGTCTCTCCTGCTTCTATAGAGCAGGGATTGTATCCTTTAATTATTCTAAACTTTGGCTTTAGTGCTTTCATCTGACTTGGCAGTTCATCTCCAAAATTCTTTCAATAAAACAGGTCTTGCTCAGTAGACCTTTTATAACTGGACAGGGAGACTCATCTGACCAAAACAATTAGGTGCTGTCTTAACTGCAGGTCAGAGACCCAAAGTAAATATATTTTTATTGCCCTCCTTTATGGTCCTGTGAGTTTCTGATTTAAAACCTATACATAAAGTTAATGTTCTACAAAGAACTTTTTTTTTTTTTGAGTGGGCCTTAAGCAGGCCAGTCATAATCACTCTGTACTGAGGTTCTGGTTTATTATTATTAAGAGGTATCCATTTCACACACACACAAAAAAGACAAATAAGGAAATAACTTCTCCTTTCAACATCATATTTTGTTCTCGCTTTGTAACTGAAATTAACTAACTCAGAAATCTAAAATCTGTTGAAGCAGTAACACAAAAACTTTCCCCTTCTTAATTTCCATAATTGGAAAAATTTAATCTCTGTCTTCTTTTCTGTGGTTCACAACATTTTGTGTTCCTTTTCCGACCCCTGACCTCAGAAGTCTTGCAGGATGGTGTTAATGTTATATGTAAGAGTTTTGAATGCTTTGAGGGCATGGGCCAAGTTTTATGAACAGTGCTGTACACACATGTTCTCATTCTCTCTCTGTTTCTTTCTCACTCTCTCCTTCAACTTTTGTCTACAAATGCTTTCACTAATTATCCCATTTTCTCTCTGGAAGAACTTCATGATTCATTATCATAATTTCCATTTTAAAGATAAGAAATCTGAAATTCATGGACTTATCTAAGATAATGCAGCATCCTTCCATTCATTGGGTAAACACTGAATTGAGATGAAGGTATAGTTTTTTCTTTTCCTTAACACCCTTCAATGTGTTCTAACTACTATTAGAACAAAATCTAAAGTCCTAAACTTGAATCACGTGGTCTTACTGAACTTGCCCTGCCTCTACCTCCCACCTGTCTCATCTCACAATCTCCCTCTCACCTCCCCTCTAGTCCAAGCACAGATGTCAGACTCTCAGATTTCCAAGTCTCCTCCCGCCCATGGCATTTTGCATATATGGTTCCCTCTTCCTGGATGACTCCTTTTTGTCTCTCATCCTTGATTTTCAACTTACATTTTACTTCCCCTGGGAAGCCTTCTGTGATCCTGTCAAACAATGGAGGCCCCCTCATGTTCTTTCTCACAGCATTCAGCTTTTCTCCTCATACATGGATCAGAATTGTTATCTAACAATTATTTGCTTAATTACAAGCCAGTCTCATTTGTTTATTTTTGCTTTTGCTTCCCTTGTCTGAGGAGACATATTCCAAAAAATATTATAAAGACTCAAGGATGTCAAAGAATATGTTTTCTTGTAGACATTTTATGGTTTCAGGTCTTACATGTAAGCCTTTAATCCATTTTGAATGTTTTTGTGCATGGTGTGAGAGAGTAGTCAAATTCGATTCTTTTTAATGTAGCTGTCCAGTTTCCCCAATACCACTTATTGAAGAGGCTGTCTTTTCCCAATTATATATTCTTGTCTCTTTTGTCATAGTTTAATTGACCATATAAGTGTGGGTTCATTTCTGGGATCTCTATTCTATTCCATTGAGCTATATGTCTGTCTTTGTGCCAGCACCATACTGTTTTGATGATTGTAGCTTTGCAGTATAGTTTGAAATCAAGGAATGTGAGACTTCAAGCTTTGCTCTATCTTTCTGAAGATTGTTTTGGCTCTTTTGGGTTCTTTTGTGTTTCCATCAAATTTTAGAATTATTTGTTCTAGTTCTGTGAAGAATGCCATTGGTATTTTGAAAAGGACTCCATTGAATCTGTAGATTACCTGGGCAGTATGATCACTTCAACAATATTAATTCTTCCAACCCATGAACATGGTATATCTTTCCATTTATTTGTGTTGTCTTCAATTTCTTTTATCAGTTTCTTATATTCTATATTTGCTTTAAGTATTTAAGTGCTCCTAAGTTGAGTGCACATTATATTTATAATTGTCTTCTTCTTGAACGATCCCTTGATCATTATGTAATATCCTCCTCTGTCACTTATTACCATCTTTGTTTTAAAGTCTACTGATATAAGTATTGCTACCCCAGCTTATTAAAAAATTTCCATTTGCATAAAATACCTTTTTCCAACCCTTCATTTTCAGACTGTGTATGTCTTTAGATCTGAAGTGAGTCTCTTGTAGGCAGTATATATGGGTCTTGTTTTGTATCCATTCAGCCACTCTGTGTCTTTGATTGGAGCACTTAGTTCATTTACATTCATTTAAAGTAATTATTGATATATATGTACTTACTGTCATTTTAATTGTTTGGGGGTTGTTTTTGTAGTTCTTTTTGTTGTTCTTCCTTTCTTCTTTTTTTTTCTAGAGGCAGATCCATGTTCTAGGGGGTCACAGGACAAGTGTCAGTGCGCTGATGTGTAGGGCTGGGTCATAGACTCTTTGGTGGAAAGGGCCATGTCCTGGGGAGGCTGTGGGCTCAGGTCATCTTAAGACAGTGAGCCTGTTGGCAGGTGGGGCTGTGTCTCCCCCTGGCTGGTTGCTTGGCCTGAGGCATCCCAGTAATGGTGCGCGGAAGCTGGTGGGTGGGCTTGGGTCATGGCATTGATAAGCTGGAGAGAGGATTCCAAAGTGGTGCTTGTCAGCACCAGTGTCCACATGGTAGACTGAGCTCCTCCAAAATGCTGTTGCCAGTGTCCATGTCCCCAGCATGGGCTGCAGCTGTCTCCTGCCTCTCTAGGAGGCTCTCCAAGATCAACAGATGGATCTGACCATCTCTACCCTATGTCCTGGAATGTGTGAAATTTTGTATGCATTCTTTAGGAGCAATCTCTTTATCTCCCACGGCCCTCTGGCTATCCCAAAAATAAGCTCTGCTCACCTTAAAGCCAGCCACTCTGGGATCTCATCTTCTCTGTGCAGAACTTCCAGGCTGGGAAGCCTGATGTGAGGCTCAGGTCACTTGCTCCTTAAGGAGAATCTCTGCAATTGGAATCATCTTCCCATTTGTGGGTCACATACGTGGGGGCATAGGTCTTAACTGTACCTCATCTCTGCCCCTCCTACCTGCCTCACTGTGGTACCTTCTTTGTATCTTTAATTGTAGATCTTTTCTGCTGGTTTTCTGGTCTTTCTCATCAATAGTTGCTCTATAAGTTGTCATTTTGGTGTAGCTGTGAGAGGAGGTGAGCTCAAAATCTTCCCACTCCACCATCTTGGCCACTCCCTCCTGATTATGCTCTTTAATTCAGAATTTTATTGAGTATTTAGTATATATCCATAATGCCAAAGAACTTCCATATCATTGGGATTCAAATCGCACATATATGAAACATAACAAAATTAAAATAAATAATTAAATATAAATAAATAATAAATAGAGGCTCTACCTTGGTCAAGAAAAAATATTAGCAGGGCAAGAAATCTCCATTCTAATTTTCCCTCAAGTCATGCTGGGTGGATATGGGTTATTCACTTGGCTCTTAAACTTCTTTGTGTAATTATTTTTTATGTATGTTTTCTTTATTTCCTGAACTAGACTTTACTTCCTTGAAAAAAGGGTTCACGTTTATAGTGCTTGCCCCACATACTATATGGAGAAGACTTGGTAAAACTTAACATTCAATTAATACGTATATACTCTCTGGGTAGAAACAGTGGGGCCATGTTATTAAGGCTTTTGAAGATCATAATGAAGCAATTCAGCATAATCCCAATTGCCAGGAAATATCTCTGAATAGTTTTGAGCAGAGGGAATTTTTCATGACATTAGTGTTTTATTAAGATTTAACTGAGGGTGGTGGGTGAGTGGATGAGGGCAAGAAAGACCAGATCCAGAAAAATCAGTTTGGAAGCTTCAGTAATAACTCAAAAGAGAGTAGTAATGGGATCAGAAAGAGAAAGAGAGGGAAGAAATATTTGCAAGTAGACCTGAAAGGACTTAGTGACTGATTTGTGAGATCAAGCTGAAGACAAGTCATCAGTTAAAGATATCTTCAAGGTTCCAAGAGTGTGGAATCCAGACAACGGCTTGGTCATTTACAGGAACAGGAAATTTAGGGAAGTCTATCAATTTGGGATGTCAAAAAGATAATGAGTTGTGCTTTGAGATGAGAGAAATAGTCATGACACTATGTAGTAACAGCTGGGACATGGACCTGAATCTTGAAAGAAAAACTAGATTATAAATACAGATTTGGCTGTGATCCACATAAAGCTGATAACCAAAGCCATGAATCAGAAGAACAGATTATTATACTTGCATAGATGCAATATGTATTTTCTTTTGAGTCACTACTTCTAATTTCTTAATAATTTGATAATATTGTTACCTACATAATATACATAAAATTTTCAAATCTTATTGTACTCCCAAATATTTTTGCAAGTTTATGCTCTTTAAAATGAACTCAAAGCCTTAAATTACTGAATTTTATAGAACCCCTAAGGGTTTTTCTTTCTTGTAAATTATTTATAGTGTATTTTTGAGTCTTATGTTATATTCTAAAACCCCTAAATGCTGCACTGTGCCAGTTGGAACTGTGTTTCATTTGTTTTGTGTTTTCCCTAAACATTGCTAATATGATTAATGAACCAGACCAAAAAAAAAAAAAAAAAAAAAAAAAAAAAAAACTGGAGAGGTGGGGTTTTTTTCTCCCACCTCCTAACAATGTAAATGCAAAAGGCACTTAAAAAAAATTCTCTATTCCCCTCCTTCCACTCTAGGGAGGAAATGTACATTTCTGTTTCTAAGTTACACATCCTTCCTGGCATCAGACTTAGCCCCCAAACATTTTCAACTCAAAAAAACAATGTGTTTTCTGTGCAAATCACACAACCAATCTAAATTTTAATGGCATCAATATTGTGCCTTTTCTCATGTCTACTGCAATATACAAATGCAAAGGTGACCTTTAGATATTCCTACCTCTTCTGGAACTCATCTCTCATTCATTGAGAAAAACTGTGACCCTTTGGCAGGTATTTCCAAATGATTCTACATGACTTCTGTTATCTTTCATGATAGCTTCAGGGGTTGTTCACATTAGTTCTATCTTTACAAAAGTGATTTAGCAAGCACTGGCTATCCACCTGTTACAAGTGAAACCCATTTTAATGGGATAAACTTTTAATATTAAAATCGAGATATATTATTAATGGTATAATTAGAAGGGATCAGAAATAAGGGCACAAATAAGAACTCAGGATACACACATGTTCTATGTTATATTTAAGCGATAAACTTTGGTGGAGATCCAAAATTGTGCATTGAACATGTGCTCTGTCCTTTGAAGAAAAGTTCTGTTTTCTTGCAATGAGAGAAACACACATCTCCCTCTGATGAGAGAAATATTTGGACAGGCAGAAATGAAGGGTATAACAAACTACCTATAACTGAGTAAAAGCCAAAAGAGTGATATTCAGAGATTGCCTTCAGAGGACCTGAACAATCTACTCAGACATAATAGTGGTATCTGGCAACCACCTTCTCAAGAGAGAGGAACTATTATGGTCTGGCTGGAAACACACAAAAGCACAAAAGAAACTCATGAGAGTATTCGTGCATTTATGTTTTACTTGTTAAACTATATCCAAGAAGATGATGCACTGTGGAAGGATTGTGACAAGAAGGTTGGCCTAGGATGGGATTATTTGTGTTTATGAAAACAGCATTAAATACACACCCAGGCACAAACATAGTAGAACTAACTTGGGGTCCATCTCCTGGTTAAAGATGAAAGAAAATGTCTTGTATTATAACCAAGGTCAAGAGTCAGGTATTCATTCTGACAATATAAGATGTTTGAGAAAACTTACCCATACAACCCAAATTTTGTTAATTCTGTGTGTTCTCAGATTCACTGGCTTATCATTGTGTAGGCCCTCGGTAATATCAATTATCTCATTGAAGAATTCTAGAAAATAAGTGTAACCTTTCTGTAAGAGCTATTCTTGACAAAAAGATTAAAGGTTGGTTTGTGTGTGTATAGTGTGTGAGAAAGGAGCATGGCTCCCTTAGCCATAATCCCTGAGAAGAAATTCTGGAATCCCCTCTCCATGAATAAATCTCTTAATTTGGAACTCTCAAATACAGATCTATATTTGCCAAATGTAACAAGAGCCAAAGGCATTAACACTCAAGATAATTTCATTATCATTGTTCTGTTACAGATGAAATTTAGGATCCCAAAGACCCGCCCACGTGGAACACTGTGTTCTGGTATGTGTCTCTTCCCTGTCATTCAATGACTGCCAGCAATCCCTGCATGCACTGAACAGCAGTAAAAGAATTCTAAAGGTTTCCACCTCAATCAGTCAGAGCTTACTGCTCCTCTAAGCAGTGCTCACACCTGTAGCAATAATGGTACCAAGTCAGGGATGCATTCACTCTTCCTCAATGCATGTCCTCAATTTTCTGCATAATTTAGTGCAGGACACAGAGTTTCCCCAGGAGGGAGGGCTTTCACTATGGCTACTCACAAAGTTGTCCCATGTCTGGTTCAGCGTTTCACCTCTCCTCTCCGCTAAAGCAAAGCACAAACTATCCTCTAGTAAGCGTGGTACCCTCACCCTGGCCATCAGGCATTTCTATCCATCCACCGAAGGAGATACCACCTTCTGGGTCTTTTTCCCTACTGGTCTGGGAGCTGGTAAGGCTGTAACTTCCCATTTATCAAGATCTTATCAAGTAAAACTACTTGTCCCATATAAAATCTAAGAATGAATAACCTTTAAAGGAAAAGAATCTGAAAAAGAATATGTATATATGTATAACTGAATCACTTTGCTCTACACCTGAAATTAACACATTTTAAATCAACTCTACTTCAAGAACAAAAAACAAATAAATAAAAATCTAAGAATGAATGCCCTGAAGACCTCCTTCCTTCTCTACAAACTATTTCTTGTAAGTCAGACATTTTAAAAATTAAGAGCCAATACTGAAGATGTAAAGAATTTTTGGACATCACAAGAGATTATAGTAAATGCCAAATTAATTTTGGGGGAAGAGGGCTAGTATTAGCCTGCTTTCATTACTTTAAGCTGCAGGAACAAAAGACTCCCAGATTTCAGTGTTTTACAGAATCACTCAGATTCCTGCAGCAGGTCCATTGTGGCTCTGCTCTGTGATCCAGGATGAAGCAGCAGCAACCATCTAACACAGGCCGCTCCCTACCAGAGAGAAAAGAGTAACAGCTGAACTCAGCAATGACTGTTAAAGCTTTCATTGATCAAACCAATTCCCATGGCCAAGACTGATGCCAGCAGAGTGGAGAGGGATAATCTTCTTCAAGAAGTGATGAGGAAGTAATTGGATACAGTGACACAATCTCCCACAGTACTACACGGCACGAGGCAGCCCGAGGTGACTTTGTCCATTTAGTATATAATTCGCAATCTCGTGGGTCCACATGACCTAATAAGCAACGTAAATGAGTTAAGAGAATGAGATGTAAGGAAATGGGATATATCAGCCTGGCCTACTATTTCATTCTAGGCCCCAAGCATCACTTAGAAGTTAGTGGAAAACTTTCTAGGAAGACCCCAGTTAATGCTTGGCTTTGCAAGTTCACCTAATTCAACACTTATCTGTTCACTTGAGAATGAACAGATTTTGATAAGTGACCCATATTATCCATTCCTACAGGAGAATTATCGATAAGTCGGGATATTACCCTAAAGTCTTGATCAATAGGATATAAATATAAAGTGGGACTGAAACAAAAGCCTTAAATCCAGACACCCACAAACAATATCAAAGGCTGTGGAAAGCCAAATTGGTGATCTGAAGGTGTTTCGTTACAGAAAGAATTAAAGCAAAAGGAGTTGAATAGTAAAATAAGATATATGGGGGTTTTTTTTATTATATTTGAGATTTCAGAGTTTGCCCATTATTTCTACTACATAATGTCTACTTCGCTTTTGAATAATTCAAGGTTTTTTTTTCTGACATGGCTTCACTCTCCAGTTTTTATTATAGTATACCATTAAGTTATAGGATACAGTATTAAGTTACAGCACATGCCATTAAGTATAAGTATATATACCATTAAGATAGGTGACTTTGTTTGCATTTGTCATTAAGTCATTTTCCTTCATTTCTCATAATATAATTCCAAATTTGTAGATGATGTGAAACTGACTATACTTTAGATTAGTTGCTTTCTGGTAACACAGACAAGAGAATCTTTAACTCATCAAGAAAATACTCTTATTCTACATTTTGCACTGGATGGTTTCTGATGATTTATTGAGAACTTGTTCATTCAACTTGCCTTGCAAGGTGAAGCAACCCTCCTCATTAGACTGCCCATATGTGACTGTGGTCTCATCTTAATTTTCTCTGATAATTTTAAGATTGATCCACTTATTACAACTCATGGAATGCATCTGGTTTACAGACTGGTTCCCCAAAGTATGAATGACTCAGTTCAAAGATAGAAAATCACTGGGACCACCTGAGTCTGCCTGTCAATCAATCAGGATATATTTCTTGATTACCTATAAACATGCACAAAATTGGAGAAGATACAGTCCCTGCCCTCAGAGAATTTACAAAAGAGTATGTAAGAGAAATGCATAAAAACTAATATACAAGGCACTTAGACGAAATGCCAAAGAAGTCCAAAATGCTGGTGAGGACCAGAGGAATCAGGAAAGCTTACCTGAAGATGTGGACTTTGAGGAATGAATATGATTTTGATGGCAGAATTGGGCAAAAGCACATTCCAGATAGAATTACTTTTTCTTTTGGCTTCAGGCAGGAAATAGTCCGATGTCTTTTTCTCTTATCAATTTCTCAAATGTCTTACCAATTTTCATATGTTTTTTTTCATTCTATTTACTTGATTGAAGACAACTGCTAGTGATGTTAGCAAATTCATGACTTATGAATTACTCTCAAGGTATATTGACCCAATGACAATATTGTGATTTTCCATGGTAAAAATTACAACTATTTTATCCTAAATGTGGCCAGTGCTTACCTGCAAATTGTCAGTGTTCTGAATATAAGACATAGCACGCAGAATGATGCCTTAGAGCTAATGGAATAATTGTGAGTATAGCTGCTCAGCATGCTACCAAGAAAGCAAAAAGCAAAACTTTTTATGTAAAGGCTGATTGTTGTGCAATTGCTTTGGATATTGTAGGCTAATCCATCAGTTCCTTTGTAAAGCTCTTTTTCCTTCCTGAGGATGAATTTATACTTAGTCTATAAGACCGAGCTGTGGAGGTCAAACTCTAAAGCTACATCTCCTCTGTTTAAATTCCAGCTTCCACATTTCAGATCCATAACCCTAGGCAAGTTACTTAACCTTTCCTAGTTACTCTATCAATAAAATGAAGACGGTAAGAGTAGCAACGTCACAGTGTTGCATGGATTAAATGAGTTAATACATGTAGACTGCTCGAAACAGCACCTGGCACACCATCAACCGTCGACAAATGATACTAAAATCTAAATTCTTAATTTTTACAATTAAGATTGCTATCAATGTTATATACATTTAAGAAAGGAGAATGCCAACTGACAAGAGCCAAAATTGACATGGCAGAGGGTTAAGTGGATAGCAGAAGGCAAAGTATTTACTATCAGCTTGTCAGGTAAAGACATTTTCAGGAGAATAAAACTTTAAATGGGGTTGATTCTGTAAGTCAGAAATTTACAAGTGGTCTATGGCTCATTAATGAAGCACTAAATTGGACAATCAGCATTAAAGGGAATTGCACAGGAAAAGTGCTGCACATTAAGCTGAGACTCTGGATGAAATGTGTAATCATACACTTCAGCAATTCAGTTCCAAGTGTTCTTTGTGTCATCCTTCAGACTAGATAGATGGGTTGATAATCTTTATTCGTTAGAGGACATTTTATTTTTCATTTATTAATTACATCTTACCGCCTTCAAAGAAAGAATTTACAATTAAAAAAATAGGCCCATTAGTTGAAAAAACATTATGATGGCATAGAGACAGAATAAAATTTGTCAAAGAAGTAGATGGATATAGTTCTTTTGATTGCATGTAAAATTGAGTTCAAAACTGCCTGGTCGTCAGGGATAAGAGGAAGTGTTTACATGACTATATATAAAATAGATAAACAACAAGGACCTATTGTACAGCATAGGGAACTATATTCAATATCTTGTAATAACATAATGGAAAAGAATCTGAAAATATGTGTATGTCTATGTATAACTGAATCACTTTGCTGTACACCTGAAACTAACTTTGTAAATCAACTACACTTCAATAAAAAACGAAATTAAAAAAAGAACAAGTGTTTAATATTATTGGCAACTCTCCTAGCAAGAAATATTTTAAAATCTATTTCTTTTGTGTATCCAACACATTTGTTTTCTATTAAGTATGTAGGAAACTCGCTGAACACCCCTCATCCATTCTATCATTGCTTTAAAGTTTTCTTACCCCTTTATTTAATATGAGGGACTGGCTTTTTGTTGTTGAGGTTCCTTTATCACATCTCCTAGGAAACCTATCTAATCCTGAAGCAAATAAACCTATTTGTATGATGGCCTTAACTCCCAGAGTCCCCTCCAGAGATGAAGGTAGCAGTCTGCAAACTACCCATCCTTGAGGAGCTAACCTTTTGCTCGTGTGATTAGGCATCTGAAATACATCTTACTTTCCTTTTACAGCTTATATTTCCTGGACAGATGATTGACATGACACCTCACAGTTTAGCATCATGGAGCCGCTAAATCCGACTCCATTACCTGTCGAATTTAGTTTCTTAATCCCAAACACAATATGCACACAACTTAGCCCTAGCCAGCTTTTATTTAAAGCTCATGTCATGGTGCTTTATGCAGAGTCAAGTGGTATTAAATGGTGTGGAGTGAAGCAAATGGAAAGATTAATTTTGCAATGTGACACTAAAGAGAACACTTAAAACAGGGATTAGGGGCTGGGTCTGCTCAGGGAAAATACTAAAACATATCCATTATAAGCATCAATACCTCCACCTACTACCATGAGAAAACCCAGCTTTATAAGTATAAATTTTATATTCTTGGGGAAAAATACACATTAAATGGAATAAAAAGATTGACATTTCTGGCTAAAAATAGTCTGGCACCTTTCTGACTTACCCACCCTCTTCCCCTTTCATCAAAAGGCGATAGGAGAAAAATTCTAACAAATGTTTAATTAAGAATCAAAAATTTTAATTTTGATGTGTATAGCTCAGTGGTAGAGTGAATGCTTAGCATGCACGAGGTCCTGGGTTCAATCCCCAGTAACTCCATTAAAATTAAAAAAAAAAAAACCTAATTACTCCCCAAATTTTTTAAAAAATAAAAATTTGTTAGAAAAACTAAAACCTAAATTTCTGCAGAAAAAAAAGAACTATGCATGCAACTTTCAGAAAACTCAAGCTCACAAAGCTTTGGAACCAAGTCACCATCATCAAAAGTAATCCTTACAACCATTTTGGAGGGTATAAGTTGTCATGACTTTTCCATAAGCACAAATACAAGAGAACTAGAAAAATAAGTTTTGATTTTGTTTAGTTTCTTATATTTTCTCTGATGTAAATTCTTTTGAACATAATTAAAGGGAAAATACTCTTTTTAAAAAATGATCATTTGAAGGCCCATTGTTTTGTCTTGAGGAGCAGCTGAAGGAAGACATGAAACAAACTTTCAAGTGTATGAAAGGCCATCACACAGAGAATGTTTGAAAGATTCAGTGAAAGGGGAAATGGCATGAGGTATTCAGATAAGAACCAAGGGCAAATTTCCTGACAGCTAGGGCTGATAGACCTCAGGAGATGTTACCAAGGGAAGCAGAGGAATCTCATTTTTCTAAAGTATTTAAAAACATGATAGATTCTCATCTCCCTACACAGCAACAGCAGTCTCAGTGGACCACAGCACTGGAGAGTCTTGGGAGTATCCAAAAGCAGTATAAGGCATTCTCTAACTTTGAAGAACTTTAAGTGAGAGGAAGGAATACACAACTATAATGTTATCAAAAACACTGAACCAAAGTAAAGTTGGCAAACTATTTAAGTTGAAGAGTAGACAATCAAGACAGTGAACACTTCTTGAGTAGCCAATATAAAAAGACACAGAGAATGACGGAAAGGAGAGGATTTTCCATCTTGTGGGAGGTATAGAGAGGCCCTAAATGATCATCAGAGTATTAAATGCCATAAAGATAATTTTCATATATTCTGTTTCCTCCTCTGTAGAAAGAAAATAGTGTTAATTTTTTTTCACATACTTTGTAAAGGTACCTAAGGTAATATTTATATAATGTATCATCAGATCGAGTAAGAACTCAACAAATGGAAAGAATTGCTAATAACCATCATCATCATCACCATCAACATCTTCATTGCCTACTTCTATTCCATCTATCCCTTCCACCAGTAACAGAGTTGAATGTAATGAGTAGCAGTTTCTGGTGTTCTGTTCCTACTGTGATCTGCCTTGAATTTGTTTCTTCCAACCAGCTCACATTCGTGCTAGTTAACATGCTGAACGCTTAGTGATTCCTATGGCATTAAACAGAACCCGATAAACCTGAAATAAAAGATTCTTTCATTTTACTCTAGGTTCAATAAGAGTCACCCTTGTCCGAACACAGGCAAGCAAATGCCTCAAACCCAAACTATCAGAAAGACAAATCAACCAGACAAAGACCCACTAGTGTTCAAGATGAATTCTTATCTGGTATTTCCTCAAAGAAAGATCAACATTCATGTGAAGGATATTTTTCAGGGTTTTTTTAGGATTCATATTTATCATTTTCACGTGGGTGGTGAATGATTTTATTAGTAGTATTCACTCAGCCCTATAATTTGGCAACTTGCAGAGATATACCTACTAATTTATCATTGTGAATTCTGTCTTCAATCAGAAGCAAAAAGTTCATTACTGCATTCAAAATAGTCCTTAATGAATGTGCTAATTGGGAGCACATTAGCACATTTCATTGGCTTCTGTGTTTATTTCTAAGGAAAAGTAGTACATTTGCTTTACTGTATGTGTTTAATGTTAAGTAAATTTCTGCTGTAAGAAAACCATTTCCAAGTTCCTCACCTCAGCAGCAAAAAGCCTGAAAGATAAGAAAAATTCACCATCAAGATATTTTTTAAAGTGATATCATTCAAAGGGAAATTGTTATGACTTTTAATAGAAATAGCCGAGAACGTTACAGGTGTCTGCCATCTTGTTACAAAGAAGAGTTGTTCACGATCATGGCCAACATGAGTCTACTGAGGCCCTGACACTCAGCAAAATCCCACAGAGTTTCAAAATGCCTAATAGAAATTCATAGGTTCAGTGTATGATATTCACTTAGATGTTCACTGAAGGACATTTCACAAGGCAAAAAAAAAAAAATTACTTTCTAGAGGAATCATTCTTTTAAAAGGACCCTGATTATGACAGTTCTCAAAGAATCCCTGTTTACAATTTACAAACACTGTTTTTTGGTACACATATCTGATCAAATGCTTTCCATGAAAAAAATCATGTTTTCATTCTTTGTTCCCTTGGTATTCAAGTCACAGGCTTCCTCTTATTTCAGAGCCTTATGGAATGGACTCAAATGGACAATGAAAAACAGGACACTGCTCCTGAGGGGGAATTACAGATTCTAAATCTATTCTCCTTCAGGTCCCATTAATTATTCCTTTCAATAATGGCTTGAGTTTTGTTATAATTTAAGTATATCAAGGAGGGAAAAACAAAACAAAACAAGAAATTGACGGTCCTGAATTCTAAAAGGAAGTTTTGGTCTAGCATAGAAAGCCTGGGTGTCTTATTAAAGGACGTGTGTTTCATTTCAGTCTGTCTCTTTCTAGACTTTAACATCATGGGCAAATCTCTTAACCACTTCAGATATCAGGGTGTTTTTTTTTTTTTCCATTTGTAAAAAACATTAGAAAATAATCATCTACCTTTGGAATACTATTGGAAAAATCATGAGATAACATATAAAAGACATTGGGAAACTCTAATAAGTGGGGAACATGAGAGTTCCTGTTACTGATAATAATAATATCAGGGAAAACAATATCCTCTTTACCACTTCAAGTCAAGGGGATGCCCCCCCCCCCATTGAGTGGTCCATTAGGGAAAATAGCTAAAGACTGTAAGTAGTAGACATCCAGCAGACCTGCTTCAGCACTGGCAGCACTTTGGTCCTTCTTACCCTTTCTTCTCTGGCTGCCCATATAGTACCAATCTAATTCATGCTCCATTCTCTCCCTAAAGCAACTCTCATAGGGACAGTAATAAAAGAAGGTGTACCAGGTGGCCCTTTTCATGACATAATTTGAGAGGGAATCAGTCGGTTTTGTATCCAAATTATTAAACACTGTCTTCACCACTTTTAGAAGTTATCTTAAAATGGAACACACCCAATATTTATAAGCATCTTCATATATATATATATATTCTGTTTCCACCCGAACTGGGTGGACCTCAACTCAATTCTATTCTATTCTAACAGTACCACAGTACCTGGAGTTAGTGCAGACACCAACATATTAAGGTCTCAGTCCTCCATGAGACTACCCTTCTGCAAAACCCATAGTTCAGAAATCTCCAGGTCACTCATATTTTTGATTGACTACAAATTCAGAGGGTCCCACAACCCCCTCAGGATCCACAAGTTACTAGAACAACATATAGAACCATGGAAAGGGATAATCCACGAGGCCAAAGACCTTGCCTGTCTCATTCACTTCTATCCACTGGCAACCCAAAGTCATATGGTAGATGCTCAATATTTACTAATTGAATAAAGGAATAAATGTATGGATGAATCAACTCTACCATTACAACCATTTTCACTTGAATCTCGAAAGATTTAGTAGCCCTCTGAACTCTCCTATTAAACTACATTATCTGTGATGATGACCACCCATAAACTATGAACAAGTAACACTTGGATTAGGACAGACTCGAGACTAGTAAAAAGTCAAGTCAATTAAATAAATATTTATTAATTACCTACTATGTGCCAGGCACTGTTCTACGTACTACAAATTGAACAACTAGTCTAGGTGATTTGAACTTCAGCAAGTTTGAAAGCCACCGTGATCTTACAGTCTACTGGTGTCTCCTACAACCATTTCATGCAACTCTTGCAGCTTAATCGTTCCAAGCACCATTTGAATTGTACCTTTTCTAGATCAAATACTTGGAATTTTATCCACAATCTAGTGGATGAAATTCAAGATCTATCACATTCGAACCAAATCCATCACTCCCATTCTTACTATCCCCTGGGATGAATGCTCTATTTTTCCTCAGACATCAGAACACATTTTATTCATTTCCACCTTCAAACTTGTGCTCTTTCATTGCACCCTCAAAGAATGCCATTCTCTGTCTTCTCCATTTATCTCTGTCTGATTCATCTATCCCTATGATCCCACAGAGGGTCCCTTGATCCCAATCTTTCTATCCACAAAAACTCTCAATTCCTATAGTATTTGTATCCTTAGTACCCGTTTGGCACAAGATTCCTAATGATAATAATTCTGTGAATTTCTAATGAGACTACTACTGATATCTTTCAAGTCTCACTGAGTCAAATGTTAGCTGATTCTTTTAAGTCATATTCTCCACCTCTGGAAAAGCACTCTAGAATGTTGGATTCCTCTTTTTCTTTTTTTTTTTTTTTTCCTGAACTTCTCTTTTACAAATTTAGACAACTGGAATTGATTGTCTGAATCTAACATTCTACAATTCTGCAAAACCAACTACAAAACCCCAAATAACCTAACATAAGATCCACTTATAACCATTATTATGGATTTTCTGCTCATTCTTTCCTGTAGAATTTAACTTAGTAAGGCAGACTCTATTTTTTCCTAATCTCCAAAAGGTTCAAATAGATACAGGAACCTCTTTATGGCCTGAAGTTTCAAGGTATGTATAACCTACGTGTAGATTTCTTTGAGGGCCACTCCAAAATAAGCAGAGTTGTGATATAATTGTGTATTTGTCATTCACAATAGAAAATTATGTGGGCAGATTTCATTACAGCTGGATAAATTTAGATAAATGAAGTGTGTCAACTCAGTAATTACTAAATGTTATATGTGAAACAATTAAAGCATGAATACTTTTAGACACTGCTGTAACTACAGGCTGATTTTTCATGAATTGTGCTTCAAAATTATAAAAGCTACCTTAAAAGGAAGCCAAAGGAGGAAAAAAGGTGGCCAATATCCTAGGAATTATTCTGTTTTTAGGAAGGCTGGATTTTATCCTGTGGTAACCAAGGGAATAACAATGATGAGATGACTTTTTATAACAGCATCCTCTTCCACTGTGCTTAAAAATGAACCATGCATGTTACTTTTAATGTTCCTAAGAGTGTAACTGAGGCAGGGATACAGCACTTTTCATATATAAGATTAAACTGTGATTCAGCAACTAGGCAAGACGAGCATCCAGAATTCATTTATTACAAATTATAACATATCTTCTTGACACCCTTAATATTAGACCATTTCTCCAAACCATGAAAGTTTGAATTCCCTTCCAATGAACAAAATACAGCATACACAAATTTTTGGCAATGAGGCTATTCCAAACCATGGTAATTTATAGATGGGGGTCTTTAAGCGAGTTGATCAATACTCTCTTTTCTCTCTAAATATGCTGCAGTAAGATCAAGCCATGCATTCATTTTGTTAAGCTCTGTGAATTCTCATCAGTTCTAGGAACTACCAATTTTACCCATATTGATGTTTGACTCCAACTTAAAATGAAAAATCAATAATTTAGAGAAAGAAATGTGTCTTGCCCTTTAAATATTTCTTCTCTCTATCTCTCTCCCTTTCTCTTTTTCTCTCCCTCTTTTCAATGACCAAAATTTTGTTCTCAGGGTGAAATAGTTTTCAATGTCAAAGATTGGTGAAGTCCTGTCCAAAACACTGTGACCAGTAGCATTTGTTTGGCTTCTATTTTAAAATCATTCACTGGATGCTATCCAGGTCCAGAAGATCCATCAGTTATGCTCTCCATTTGGTTGTTCCTTGTCAAAGTTATGTCCACCAGGTAACACAGCCTCAGAATTAAGGCTATGTGAAACACAGGGGCAGACACTATACACTTTAACCCAGTCTCTGATGTTAAGGTGGGCACATGGTTCCCCTGAATAAAGCAACATTTCCCCAGTCTACATTCGATTAAGTGCAACATAAACAGAAGTGAAAGGCAAAAATTCCAGGAAAGTTCTTAAAGGGGAATGTCCTGTTTCCCATCTTAAGCAGCCATTTTGGATGGTGAGAGAGAAGACGTCTATTGGAAATAATGAAAGAAACTGGGTCTCTGATGAACCAATCTGGGTACCATAACATCCCATGGTTGCTTATTCCTGCCTTCATTTCTGTCAGAGAAAAATCAATCTCTGTGTTAATTCAGCCACTGTTATTTAAGGATTTCAAGCACATGCAGCTCAACTTATTCTAATTGATACAAATATAAAAGTTCAATGGATGTTTTCCTTTTGTCTGGATACAAATATGAATATGCTGGAAACAGGGAAACCAGGAAAGGGAACAGAGCTAGGAACCAAGGAGCTGTGATCCGGCACCCTAAAGGAGTCCAAAGATTGTCCCAAGACACAGAGGCCAGGAGTTTGGATGAAAGGAGGGTGGCAGAGCCTGGAAGCTAATGACAAGCACATCCCATAAATAGGGAGGCGGCCAGAAAGTTGCCTTGAAAGACTTCACTGCCTGTAGCTTCTGTTTGTCAGCTGCCATGTGGCATCTGAACTGCTTGGCAAGGCTGAAAGGGCCAGCAAAGAGATTAACATACTGGTCTGATCTGATGGGCACTTACGTTAGCCAAGGGAAGTAAAAGTCTTCATTCCAGTGTCAGTTCATAAGATGGAAGGTATGGTCACACACCTGTGTTAAATAAAGGCTGCCTTTGTCTCTAAAGCTTCAAGTTCTCTGGCCACTCACTGAACAGACAGCCCATCCCAAGCTGCAACGCATCATGGGTGGGAAGGGGCTCTGACCCCAGAGGGCTGGAAGCAAGAGCAGCTGAGGGTGGAAAGGTCGTCTTGGAGCTTTGCTTCCTCACTGCTCCAGGCCCTGAAAAACATCTTTGTTTAGTTTCTTTTCTACCTGATGCAAATCCATCCTGGTGTTCCAGAGCCACCTCTTCCCTACCCCACGATTTCACCAGACAATCTCCCCCAGGCTCTAGTTGCCTCCATCACTGAAGTCACATCCTCAGCACTCAGGCAGCGATGTACCTGATTATGCCTGTGCTTGAGAGTAAGTTTTTCCTCTGTGTATTTTTGGTGCTTTTTTGTTCCACCCCTCTACTTTTTATTAGAGTGCCTGGCTCCCACGTAATTCCATCCTGCGACTAGGACAGTTGTCTGCTGCACTGCAGGTACTCAGTAAATGCTGCCCACCTGCCTGACCACTCCAACAAGGACTCCTATCCCCAGCATATTAATGCCAGGATTTCTTTGGAGATGACATTGCTGTTGTGTCACATCTATGCTGGAAAGCCTTTGAGTCTCTGTTGGTCTCTGCCTCATTATTTATTTCTCTAAAGGCTTTATCAGTCACACATACAAGGATTCTAACCATGTCTTTCCCCCGGGAACAAGAATATGGGCAAGAATTGCAAAATGAGATTCAACTCAGAGAAGTGCACAGAATTTTCCCTAAGAAATTCTAAGAAAAAGGAGGGGGAAAGTCAATGAATTGGAGAGGAGTACGCTTAGAAGAAAGAGAGGGAGACAAACAGCAAAACAATAATACTTCTTTTGATGGTTTGCCCTTGACCCCCTGGATCAATCTGTACTTGTCTTAATGAGAGACCAGAGTCCTGGTCTCCTTGACAGCGATGGCTATTGGTGTGCGTTGTAAGCACAATACTCTGGGTGTCCTTATGCTAGACAGCAATGATCGCGCTCACTGTTTAACCCTTAATGTTCCCCGCAAAATAACTGTCTCGGTTGATGTCCCGGAGTAAGTTCATTGATCAGGCAGTTTGGGAAACATCGGTCCCTGTAGACACATGCCACACTTTGATACGTGCTGCATACCTGCATCTTGCTTGACCCTGAAACTCTTCCCTCATATCACTCATTTCTAGTCCATTTCCTGCTGAGCAACTCTGCTTGGCATTGCAGGGTGAGGCTAGGGAAGGCTCTGTAGCAGTAGACAGAGGCTGCTGTCCAAATATACCTCCCCTCCTCGGGGGCAAGAGAACACCGAATGAGCCAGCCTCTCTCTCCCCCAAAGCAGAAAACTTTCAATTAGCTAACACAGCTAGAAACAGAGAGGATGAAATGCACTCGCTTGCCCCCCTGCAACTTTCCGAAGATTCCAGAAGACAGCCTAAGGCCAGCAGCAGGGCCATGTCCAGTACTGGCCCAGGGAGGTGCCTGCTGGGATCTGGATGGGGCTTGGCAGCCAAAAGGCAATGTCAAATCAAAAGAGAATCTTGAAATCTTGAAAGAGAAAGTAGAGGGAAGGGACACGGGGTCACTGTCCTCCCTGGTAAAAACAGTGACTGCAACACCACAGCATGCCCTCCCAGGCCTGGTGACTCCCGGGGCCTCCTGTTGGCTCTTTTCCTTCTGCTTGGAACCCTGTGAGTGACAGCTGCGGGACGAAAAAAGACACAGACAAGTCATGACACTGGTTCTTTCCCTTCCTTCTGTCACATAAGCCTCAAATCCTGCAAAAAGGCCAGAAGTCATGTTATGACTCTGTATTGTCTGCTGTTAATGAGGTCTCCCGTGACATTTCCCCACCAGACAGCAGACCAGGTAACAATCTTGGTTCTGAGAAGGGAGAGCTGGGTCACACCCGGGCACTCCTGATTATTTCCAGCAGCCGACTTCCACCTTGGGGGAAACTCTGGCCCTGGCAGGTATACTAATCATGGCAGGATGGCCGGGAGCAAAGGCCCTGGATCATCGGGGTATGAGCCAAGCCCACCTGCAGTTTTTGCAGATACTCATATTTCAGGGATTTGAAGAGTGAGCTGCTGGTGCCGCAAAGGAGTGCACGTTCCCTGGGACCCTCTGCATCACTTTGCCACTTTTCAGCCACCAGCAGGGCTGAAGGTGCCTCGAAGGCTTGTCCCAGACATGTGTTGACACTGAGTCATGCCATCCACAGGTGGGCTCAGCTTGGCTTCATCGAGAATCTAACCCACGTACAAAACAAAACAACCTTGTTACCAAGACTGATTTGTTTGGTCACTCAAGGCTGTCACCAGATAAAAGCCTCTAAGAAGAGTACACTAAGAAAAATGTTTCCTAAGACGATAGTGTTTAGGGCTGCTTCATGGGCGTGTGGATTTGTTTTGGTAGATAGCGCAAATTTTTATCCTTCCCATCACTCCACCCTCTTCGGTTATTACCTCTAGAAACTCATACATGCAGCTCTTCCCAGGCACAAATATTGCCTGTTGGTGTTTTCCCTGCCACCCATGAACTGGCTCCCACATGCTCCCTCATTCACCACTCTCCTTTTTCTCTTTTTCCTTTTTTTAAAGCTCAGTCTATCATTACATTCTCAGCAAATGCTACTTCCCTGACTATGATTGATCCCCACTTATTTCATCTTGAATGCAAAGCATTTGATCTCAAGTGTGGTTCATTCTGCTCGGTGAACTCATTATAGAGTCAAGCTGAACATCTCACAGATGTGAAGCACCTTGTCTTCGAGGTTCAGCAATCTAATTTGGAATCTCATTATAGACCTTCTACTGGTGGTGGGCACGGGGGGGAACTACCTGGCTGGTGTCTCCCTGCCTATTTTCTAGCCCATAAAGAAACTGTCATTTCAATATCGGCACACCAGAATATTCCCCATTTTGGAAAATAGCTTTATTTATCTCTCCACAAATGCCTCCTGGCACTGATGAGAGAGTAATACTTTGTAGGCTATTTTATTAAGCATCTCCGGAGGTCAGGTGCTGAAAGAGACAGCTCCCAGCTGCTTGCTTCCCATCTGTTTAGTAGGCTTCTCTGTGGATTGCATGTTACATTTTCTAAAGTTCACAGTGCAGTGTCATTTTGCTAAGAATCTATATACCAAGAATCTTTGCTTGGCACCAGAATGGAGTTGAACCCAGGGAGGATCTGATTTCTGGTGTCTCTGTGGTGGATGAAGGGAGAATGGGGTTGAAATGGAAAGTTAGCTTTCTTGGAGAGAGATGCATTGATTCTGAAAGATTGATGCATTCATTTTTTTTCCCACCTATTTGGTGCTTTCAGAACCAATGAGCCTCCAAGGCTCGGTTGTGGCTACTAACGAAGTTTTGATTTCTCCACTTTCTATTTTAAAACTTCGGTAAGGGAGAATATTTGTTTTTCCAATTTCAATAGTTCCCATTTCCCTATAGAGCAGTCCAAGCCCTGAAAAGAACTGGAACTTTGTTACTTTGCTATAGAAGAGTAAATAGATTTCTGAAATCACAGAGAGGAGAGAGTCAGTTGATGGCATTTACTTATATTAATGAATAGGGGTAAGTTAACGTTGCTGTGCCCAGAGACACATATAGATATGTGTCTTGCATTTTATGTTCAGCAAAAACACAGATTTTTCTCAGCATCACACCGCACCCCTTGACTTCTCAGTCTGAGCTAGGAAATGAGCCACAACTCATTTGATCCACAACTTGTGGATCAAATCCATCCCACTTCCTGTCTTTGAAAATAAAATTGTTTGGAACACCGTCACACCTAGTCATTTATGTCCATTACTGCTTTCGAGTTGCCAAGGCAGAGTTAAATAATTGTTTCAGAGACCAAATAGCCACAAAGCCTAGAGTATTTACTCTCTGGCTTTTTACAGGAGAAGTTTTGTGGTCTCTAATATAGGAAAAGCAATTTTGCTGGTTTTACTTAATTCCAGTATAATAAAGCATGTGTTTTGAAAATAATTTTCAGTATGATAACTGGGATGAGGATTACAATGAGCAGAGATAAGACTCTGACCCTGCTGGCCTTTCAAGAAGGCTTTATGAATCTTAAATCTCTGCTATTTCTACCAAAGAGTCTCAGAATGGAATGGTTAATTAACAGCCCAAATCTGCTATAATTTATCCTTATTTTGAGAGACTTCTTGATTTAGAAAAGCTCTCTTTCCAAGTGCTTTTGATTTACACCTGTGGACTGTGAAATTAATCATTTCATTTTATTTTTATTACATTACACTTTGGTCAGACACATTATTCAGGACAGGTAGAGTTAGGAATAAGTGAGAATAAAATTTTATAACATATCCACCCCATAAAATTGTTTCATTATCTGTATTTCTCCCATTTTGATCCTCCCTTCTGATTGTTTTCTTTTGGTTTGTAATGACCCTTTAGAAAGTATTGGCACCTTCAGTGGTGGGAGAGCATGAGAGAATTGGCACACATCACACAGCACTATGTAGCTGGGAGGATGCCAACCTTCTATGACTCTTGTCATCTGCATTCTACTCTCAGAACATGAGTTACATCCACCCATTGGAGTATGGTTACAGTAAAGCAATGAGATTGGATGGATGGATAGATGGATGGATGGATGGATGGAGATAGATGATAGATTGATAGATAGATAGATAGATAGATAGATAGATAGATAGATAGATAGATAGATGAAGGAAGAGAGGGAAAGAAGCATAGGATTAGAAGTGAAAAGATAAGATTCAAGTTTTCCCTCTGCACTCAGGCAAGTCAGGTACCTCTCTGAAATCTCAGCCTCCAAAAATAATAATGTATTGTGAAAATCTCATAAATTTTTTAAAGAAGAAATGTGGTAATACATCTGACAGTATGGTTAGGTTAGAAGTTTATAATTATAAAATTATTGTGATGGGTCTAAAAATGACTTTTTAAGTGAAAGTTCACAACCTTTCTCCTAGCTCAAGAAAGAGGATCCTGGCAGTGCCCAGGCCAACCTTCTCCAGAAGGGAGTGTGTGTGGCTGGAGTTGGACAGGTCAATGGTTACTGTAAAGGAACAGAGTAGGGAAGATGGGGGTGGGGGGGGTACACTGGGAACTGTCCAGCAGCTTCTTGTGTGGGATGGAAACAGAGGGGATGGAAATTAAGATTTGCATAACTACTGCTCAGGGCAATATAGCTGACTAACCTTCCCAGTCTGAGAAATGAAACTTAAAGATTTGTCGTTTCAGAATTCACTGGTTACTGGAATTTCTTTCTTTTAACTAGAAAATACCAATGGGGACTGAACTTCATAGTTCACCCAGGTTTTTAAGGGTTTATTAGGCATTGTCATCATGAATCCTTGGTTTGTTTATACAGCATTACTCTTAGGCAGGCCTGAATTTATGCAAGTGTGTGGCTCTAGGTGTGCTTAATGTATATACAGAAGATTGTCTCATTTTAAAAGCTCTCCTTCAAAATCAGTTAAAGTCGTCAATCATTTGTAATTGTCAGACAATGGCAGGGCATCATCTCCAGTGAGTTGCAGTTAGAACATTAGTTCAGAGATTTTCGAATAGGGGGTGGGTGGGTTTGTGGTCTATAGTGAGAGTATAGTTTGGAACAGAAAACTTACATTCTACCTACTCTCTTAAAATAAACTAAAGAGAATTCAACGCAGAGCCAGAAATAGCATGAAAGATGAACAATTTTTTTAAATGGAATTTTTTTTTTAAAAAAAAGGATTGAGAAACTTGCTTGTCAATCACTGGAAAGGACTCCAGGATGAGTTAACATGATGATAAACTGACCCTGAAGTTATTGAAACAAAAGTTAAAATTTAATGGAGGGATAAACATCACTGTTGAGCACCTACTGTGTGCCAAAAATGTTTTCCATACATTTTCCCATTTAACCCACCCATTAACCCTCTAAAGTCAGCATGGTAGTCATCATATTGAAAAAAAAAAATGTTGAGAATTGTCAGCTAAGTGATAGGAGTAAGATTTGCACACAGGGATCTTGGTTCCAGACCGTGGATTTCTCCACTCCCAGATGAACAGCAGCACCAAGTATCAGGTCCCAAGTTGAGAAAGTAAATCACTCAACTTCAAAGCTGGCTGGGGACCCTGCTGCACTGATTTTACAGACAAAGACCTGAGAAATTACGTGACCTTTCCAGAGTCACTCAATTAGTTGGTGGAAGTCCTAGAATCATCATCTCCTCAATCACACTCATGCCGATTTCTAAACCTGCAGTTCAGGAAAGACAGGCAAAGAGCATCTAGAAACCTGGCCCCTAGGAGCACTGGAGAAGGCTCATTGCCTTCACTAATGATTTTGTTTCCTAATTTTTTTTCTGCTGGTATATTCTCATCATCTCACCATTCTATATCCAATAAATGTAGCCAAGATTATGACTTTTGCACATTATTCTAACTGTGATTTGCAGAAGAAAACCCAGCTGTTTTTGTGTCCTAGGGTTGCTGTGAAAAAAAATCACACAAACTTAGTGGCTTAAAACAACAGAAATTCATTCTTTCGCAGTTCTGGAGCACAGAAGTAAAATATCAAGGTGTTGGCATGGTTGGTACCTTCTGGAAGCTCTGAGACAGGAACCATTCCATGTTTCTCTCCTAGTTTCGGCTGTTCCTCGGCATGACTTCAACATTCATCTTCATCCTTACCTGAACTCTACGTCTTCTCCTTTTTTTGTCTCTTATGTGGAAACTTCTCATTGGATTTAGGGTCCAACCTAAGTCCAGGATGATCTCATCTTGAGATCTGTGAGTTACATCTGCAAAGACTCTATTCCAAATAAGATCACATTCATAAGTGCTGGGGGGTTGGACCTACCACATCTTTGGGAGGAAAATAATTCAACTCACTGCACCAGCAAAGGCCACTGTGACCCCGAAATGATTAACTAAGCCAACAGGAGCAACAGGCCACATAAACCGTGTTCCAACCATAAACAAAGGGGAGTTGTCATCCTCATTTCTTAGAATCATGGATGCATGCACTGTCAGCTGGGCTTTCCAAGGATTCTATTATAGAGACTTGGTCTAAACAAACCCCAGTGGCTTCACCACGGTGACCTTGGGGAAGTTGCCAAATGTCCTTAAGCTTTCGTTTCCTTTTCCATAAAACGGAACAACAGTAGTAACATCTACATCCAATTTTGATTATTATGTATAAAAGTGCTTTGTAAATGATACAATCGCCATTTTTATTAGAGGCTAGTTCAGAGTCTAAGTAAATGACTCTATTTCCTTTTTATATATTGCATAGCTTTTCCCTTCTTCCATCCTTTCAGGATCAGTATTATTCCTACAGTATTTTTTGAAGACTTTTGTGTCAGACCTTTGGCCCAATCTTTAGATGGCTTCCTGTGTTTTATCTTAATGTTGAAATGATTAAATGCAGGTGTATACAGGAAAGCAGAAGTGACATTAACAACAGTTAACTTATGAAATCAAATATTTCAAAAGCAGGAGAGATAGCTAAATATTTCTCTACACTCATGACTCATAATATGGCTTATCCTAATAGCAGATAAATAAGAAAAAAAGGAAAAGTTAAATGTCTTTGGCAAATACCACGTAAACTTGTCCTTCTGAACACATTTTCATGGCCATTTAAAAGGAAATGAATAATATAACTCAAAAATATAAATAGACGATCATATTGGACTGCAATGAGAGCAGATGTTTTAAGTTATGTAAAATCTTACCCCATCTGGTAAACAGTAAAAATGTCTCAACAACAACCCACAGATGAAATGTTGCCAATAAAGCGAAGACAGTAGGGATTGGGTAGACGTCAGTTTCACTGGATTACTTCATAAAAGACTTAAAGGCTATTAATATACATATTCACCTTTTACAGCCATTATCATTCCCAGAATTATTTTCAAGAATTGTAGAACTTGCCCCTACCAACTGCATGATAAATTTCACTATCAATCACAGTGGTGAAATTAAACCTTTCCTTTTCTCCCACAGGACCTAGAACTCCATCCTGGAGTGGTTATAATGTTTAAGTTAATTGAGACATTTACTCCATCTCTAATCTAATAAGGACGAGTGCCAATAATAGAATGAAATTAGAAACGGGCCAGACTCCCACCACCACAGTCCCCATTCTGTTTGGGAAGAGTAGGTGGATCTATCACAAACATTTGGTTTGTGTCATTTTGCCTTATAGCTGGGTTTCATTGTGTGAACTATTTCTAGTCTTTTCAGCTACAAATTCGTGGCTGCCAATAAAAACTAGCTGTATTATTCCAAGTTGAATTACTGCCAGAAAAGTTTTCTAAGAGCCATAGATTTGAATTTCTTCAAACAGTAAAGCCTACCTTCAGCCTCTCCACTACTCAGGTATGAAAGTTGTTTATTCTCATCGCATGTCTTGTCCCCTCTTTTTAACTGCTCCGTGGAAACCCAGGACCATTTCACTGATTCATTCTAACTGGAAGAAAGGATCACAAAGAACCTCCACACCACAAAGTCTGTCAAAAGTTAAATCAATCACTCCCAGATATTTGCAGATTCCTGCTTAGAACAATAAAAGGATTTCCTGAATTTATGAGCAGTAATCCTAGATGCAGAGAGAAATACAATGAAAGGAGATTTTAATTACTGTAACAGAAAAAAACAAATCTGACTCCATATCAGATCTGTTTCTTTGGCTTTAACCCTGGGCCTGTTTTCTAGGCTTAGTCTGGCTAGCTCTGCACTATTTGTGAAAGATTGTTGCCTTTAGCCTGAAATATACAGGAAAGCCTATTCTCAAGGCTCTGACATTTAAGGATATTAACACTTCTGTACTTATATAAAGATAACAAGTTGCAGAATGTAAAATAACATTTGTTTTGCTGAAGGTTTTATAGGGGCACCCGGATCTGAACCACGTGGACAGCTGCAAGAACAAAGAATTCCTACACCAAGAAGTTCGCAACAACCAACCACACCCCCTGCCCTTTTTAGTATAAAAAGAGCCTGAATTCTGACTTGAGTAAGATGGTTCTCCAGGAATTAGTCTGCCATCTTCTCGGTCTGCCGGCTTTCCGAATAAAGTCACTATTCCTTGCCCCAACACCTCTTCTCCCAGTTTATTGGCCTGTTATGCAGTGAGCAGAATGAGTTTGGACTCAGTAACATTACCAGAAGTTTTTGTGCTAATTTGTTTTTAACTGAAGTACAGCCAATTACATTTGTGCTAATGTTTAAATTTTGTCCTGAACTCAACTAAAGGGGCACCATACTCACCCCAAAACATACCACCCCATTCCCCCAGTATTCTATCTATACTAGGCATTGATTTAGCAACCTTTTTTCATAGACTAGCAAAAATGAGACCATTAAAACTAACTGGCCAAAGCAATGAAAATGAAAATTTTGAATTAAGTATTCCTTTATTTTAAATGGTTTTCTAGTCTTACTGATGGAGTAGCTGAAGGCTCTGCGGGGCTTCCAGTGAAAAAACCAAGACCATTAATATTCAATTACAGAAAATAACCCTAGTCTTATAGGAGCTAGTTTAATTCAACAAATATCTATATAATCTTTGAAAAATATAAATCATACACTATCACATTCCTACCAAAAGTCCTTCAATGGCTTCCCATTGTTTATTTTTTTGAGGTGCTTTATGTCCTTTTTTAACAGTGTCTGTAATATATTTATTTATTTATTTTAATTGAAGTATAGTTGATTTACAATGTTATGTTAGTTTCTGGTGGATAGCATAGTGATTGAGTTATACATATATTTATTCTTTTTCATATTCTTTTTCATTACAGGCTATTACAAGGCATCAAAAATAGTTCCTGGTGCTGTACACTAGGACTATGTTGCTTACCTAGCTTATACACAGTAGTGTGTATCTGCAAATCCCAAATTCCCAATTTATTCCTCCCTACCTCTTTTCCAAACTCTTCATACTGAGTGATTTGGCTCCTGCCTACCTGTCCAATTCTATCTCCTGCCTCTTTCCCTCTTATCACAAAATGACTTTAAACCACTCCTAGAATATGCCAAGCTTTTTCCTGCCTCAGGATTCTGTTGATCCTACACTCCAGGATGCTCCACTAAGCTTGTCCCACTGCCACTCCCCAGAGTGGCCCTTTTTCATCCCTGAGGTCACCACTACAAAGAGACTTACTCTTACACCCTATCTAATGAAATATCTACCTTCCTCAGAGACTTTCTTATCCCATCATCCTGTTCATTTCCTTTATAGCATGTACCACAATTTGTAATTATTTTGTTTGTCTATGCCTCTTAATTACTGTTATTCTCCTGTCCCCACAATACAAGTTCCAAGAGGACAGGAACTCTGTGTTTTGTTCTATTGGTTTCCCTGGCACCAGAATAATACAATTAGAATGCACTGAACAAATGTCCTTTAGATGTTCTAGTTTCTAAAAGAGACAGTGATGAAATGATTCATTGTTCTCAAAGAACTTAGAGCCTGAAGGGAAGAGAGGATAGAAACATAGCTAGAATAAGAGAGAAATGTGAAAATATAAAAACTAGGGATGGAAACAGAAAAGGGGTTGCAATGATCTGATTAGGGTTATAGAGAAGATTTAATGAAAAAAGATGAAATTCAAAAAAGGTCATTGAATGTGAGAAGAAGATCGGGAACAGAGGTGCAGGGTGATGTAAGTGCAAAAGGGTCTGTGGCATGATGGAGAGTTTGGGATGGACACAACACTGGTGTGCATCATGGACTTGAGGTGGGAATGACGCTGGGAAAATGGGGTGGGGACTGAGGGATCATAAGAGCTCCACCAAAGTATTCAGACCAAACTTAGAGAGCACTCAGGGAATGGTTACCTCAGCCGACTGAATGACCTGTGGTCCATGTGGAAGTGCCCACCCTAAGGGGGCCAAAAGGAAGGCAGCCAAGAAGGGACCTGGTGGGCAGAGTTTGCTCTGACGCCTTGGTGAAAACTTTTTCCCATCTCTTACCCACTGCTGGCTTCAGCACCTCAGGCTCTTGATTAAATAAGCCCTTCAGAGATAATGCTTCTATCAACAGTGCATCAAAAATGAAATATTACATTTTTCCCTCTTTAAGTGCATTTCATTACAAGTAGTTACCTTTCTTTTCTTTTTTTTTTTTTTTTTTTTTTTTTTTTTTCCTTTCCAATTCTCGAAGGCTCTGGTGAGTGATAAAGGAAGGAAGGACTTAGGTATTGGAGATTTATGTTTCAAAGTAATGTTTTTACACTCATGTCTAGTTTTATCAAGAGTGGAAATCAGGCAATTTTTCACAGGGTGAAGATAATGGCTTATGCCTGTGGCAATTAAGTATCTCTTGTGCCCCTCTCCCTTTTTCTGGCTTTAATGCCGACTACAGCAGGACTAAACTTCTGCCAGACAAAGGCTGATATGGTCAGTGGACTGTTTTACCAAGATAAGAATGAAGGTGAAAATAAGTCTTTATGCTCTTGGCACATATATTTTAGCCAATGATAGCAGGAAACCCATCTATTAGGTTTTTAGAAAGCTGTTTTCTAGTTGACGTAACAGAAAGAGACTTTAGGTCATCAAAAATAACACCAAAAATCCCCTTAAAGCAAGACTCAGTTCCTCTTAGACTTCCTTTTAGAATCTGCCAGGTGTTTCACTCTTTAATGCCACATAATTCAACATTTCTAATGTGGCTAGTTTTGATTCCCCCGTATCTCCCTGCTACCCATGATGATATCACTTCCGTGAAAATATTTCTAAACATCATTGGCGAAGTTAAAAACTAGTTTGTTACACTCTCATAACTTGATCAAGCTGCAGTGTAAACCCTTAACGCAATTATCTGAATTTTGTTACTCTGAACCTAGTCGCCTTTAACCAGACACACACAGACACACAATACGTAAGAATTCGGCATTATTTACATGGGGCTTTTGTATCTATGCATCCAAAACACTTAAGTATTAAAATACACTGACACACCTAGAATCCTGTGGGGAGATTGGAGGCAAGGAAGAACAACATCCCGACAGACAGCTCTCGTGACCCCCAGGTTCAAGAACATGCTCCCCTTTGAACTCCTAGAAACTCTGAGCTTTAGGCTGGAGAAGCCTGAATCACCTGTGTAAAGATTTTACATTCTGTGTATGGTCTCCCACCCTAAACAGCAACCTTCTGTCTTCTCTGTGTGTCCATAGTTACTACGTAACCTATAAAAGACGCTCAATAAATATATAAGAATGAGAGAGAGAAGCAAGATGGTGGAGTAGAAGGATGCTTGTAGCTCACCCTCTCCCACAAATACACCAAAACTCACATCTATGGACCCATTCAGCCAACCAGAGCACCTGCGGAACTCTGACAGAACATCACCCTCTTCGAAAGACAAAGATGCCAAAAATCTGGTAGGAGAAAAGGAAAAAAGAAAGAAGAAAAAGCAAAAGATGTGGGACCAGTGCTGCGGGGAGGGGTGGCAAAGGAGGAATAGTGCTCATTTGCTGGGTCTCCCCCATCCAAAGGAGAGGCCAGTGGGACAGAGGGGGAGCCTCCGAGGCTCAGATCTGCCCCAAGCACCCCTTGACTGACAGAACTAAGTTAAATGGGCACAAAGGGTCCCCGCGACACCCAGCTCAAAACGCGAGCCAGCAGCTGGGTCCAGGACAGGCCACCCCAGCTGGGCAGAGGACTGGGGTGGCTGCACTGAGGCAGCCCCAGGGGACTGCAGGGTGCTATATGCTGTGGCTAGGAGGGGATATGGAGCAGAGCAACCTTGGTCCCCCATATAAATTGTGAAAAAAGCAAAGCAACATGGCTGGTGTGCCCTGGGGGGAGAGGTGCCATAGCCTTTGTCTCCTCAGACCTGTGCTGCCATTACTGGCGCTTCTCACGAGAGGAGAGGTGGGGTGCAGTCACAGCCGCCATCTCCCATGTGCACAGTGCCCAGGCAGGGGCGGGGCTGAGCCCTGAATCCACACCCAGGGGCGCTGCAACCTCCTGGGCAGAACTGAGACTTGCTTACAGCCCAAGACACATAGGATCTTTCTGACCTGGCACCTCAGAGAACTCGCACCGCCAAGATAACAAGGAGCTGAGATTTGGAATGGATCAGGGGTGGGGCTGTTCCACTGTCTTCCCCAAGCCCGGGAGTGCCGACCTGAGGCAGAGTCGGCAGCTGCACAGAGCAGCGGAGCTACTGGCACCAGGAGAGGGTGGGCAGTCACCCGCTTTCCTGGCAGGAACGCAGCACCTGACCATGGTGCTGGGAGGGGGTGCAATCCACCCACCTGCCTTGCCCAAGCAAGCGCAGCATCTGACTGCGGCATCAGGAGGGGGAGTGACCCACCCACCCACTGGTGCCAGAGAGATATGAGCAATGTGAAGAAGCAGAGGAACGACTCCCAATTAAAACATCAAGAGAAATTCCATGAAAGCACAATCAAGGAAATAGACATTGATGGCCTACTAGATCAAGATTTCAAAAAAGGAGTGATCAAAGTACTGAAGGAACTAAAAGACATAGTGTTTAGAGATATAAAATGTGTCAGTAATGAAACAGAAGCTATAAAGAAGAACCAAGTAGAATTAGTAAACTCATTTGCTGAGATGAGAGCTGACCTAAAGGCTGTACAAAGCAGGCTAGATACTGCAGAGGAATGAATAAGTGACCTAGAAGACAGGACAACAGAAAGCACCCAATCAGAACAGCTGAGAGAAAAACAAATAAAAAACAATGAAAACAATATAAGGGACCTATGGGATAATATAAAGCATGCCAATCTATGCATAATAGGGGTTCCAGAAGGGGAAGAAAGAACAAAGGGGATTGAAAAGGTAATTGAAGAAATCATGACTGGAAATTTCCCAAATCTAAAGAAGGAATCAGATATCCAAGTACAGGAGGCTCAAAGGGTCCCAAACAGGAAGAACCCAAATAGACCCACACCAAGACGTATCATAATCAAGATGGCCAGAGTCAAGGATAAAGAAATGACCCTAAAGGCAGCAAGAGAAAAACAAAGAGTGAGTTACAAGGGAACCCCCATAAGGCTCTCAGCTGATTTCTCTACACAAACACTACAGGCCAGAAGGGAGTGGCAAGATATATTCAAAGTCCTGCATAAAAAAAAAAGATGCAGCCTAGGATACTTTATCCAGCAAAGCTATCCTTTAGAACAGAAGGAGAGATATAGAACTTCACAGATAAGCAAAAACTAAGAGAGTTTAGCAACACTAAACCCATGCTATAAGAAATATTGACAGGTCTACTCTAAATTGAAAAGAAGCAGGATGCTACAAAAATGAGAAACTCATAACTGGAAAGGTGGTAACTACCATGAATTCCAAATAGAATAAACACAAAATTGTAAAAGAAGACATCATTAAGAGTGGGAGAGGGAAGCAAGGAAAGCCACTGTGGAAAACAGTACAGAGATTCCTCAAAAGACTAGGAATAGACTTACCATATGACCCAGGAATCCTGCTCCTGGGCATATATCCAGAAGGAACCCTACTTCAAAAATGACACCTGCACCCCAATGTTCATAGCAGCACTATTTACAATAGCCAAGACATGGAAACAGCCTAAGTGTCCATCAACAGATGACTGGATGAAGAAGAAGTGGTATATTTATACAATGGAATAGTATTCAGCCACAAAAACGACAACATAACGCCATTTGCAGCAACATGGATGTTCCTGGAGAATGTCATTCTAAGTGAAGTAAGCCAGAAAGAGAAAGAAAAATACTATATGAGATCACACATATGTGGAACCAAAAAAAAAAAAAAAACAACACATAAATACAAAAAAGAAACAGACTCATAGATATAGAATACAAACTTGTGGTTGCTTTGGGGGAGAGGGGTGGAGGGGTGGGAAGGGACAGACTAGGATTTAAAAATGTAGAATAGATAAACAAAATTATACTGTATATCACAGGGAAATATATACAAGATCTTGTGGTAGCTCACAGCAAAAAAAAAGTGACAATGAATATATGTATGTTCATGTGTAACTGAAAAATTGTGCTCTACACTGGAATTTGACACAACATTATAAAATGACTATTACTCAATAAAAAAAATGTTAAAAAATAAAAATTAAAAAAAATTTAAAAAATGAATGAATTGTGTAAGAGGAAGAAAAATTTGATATTTGTGAACTTAAACAAGTGTTGGTTTTGTCAAGACTCCAAGCTGTATCAATATGCTCGGTATATTTAGAAATCCAGACAAAATGCAGGTCTGTGTCCATCTCCCCCTACTTCAAGGCTTTCAGCAGCTTCACGTTGCATTTAGAATAAATTCAGACATCTTCACGTGGCTAAGAAGTCCCTGCTTGACTAGATCCTGGGTCCATCATTCTTTCTCGTTCCCTCTCATCCCACACACTCTTGCACTTCCTGGTACATTTCCATTCTTGGAACACATCTAGCTGTTACCTTTGCTTGGAAGGGTCTCACCCTCCCTGTTCCAATATTTTCATGACTACATCCTTCTTTCATTTTAGCTCTCAACACAGAGGTCACTTCACCATTGAGATCTTTTCTTACTACCGAAATTAGAATGAAACATTGTATGCTTTTTGTCTGAGCATTTGCCTGTTTTACAGTCTCAGCCTCTTTTTAGTTTCCTCCGTGGGTTTTAACTACAACTTCCCAATCCATGTATTTATGTACGTCTTTACTGTGTGTGCGCTTTCTGTTTCCTGCATTAGAATGTCCACTCCATGAAGGCCCCCTTTCTGTCTTGTTCACCACATATCCCTATATATAAATATCTGCTGATTTTAAAATTGAAGAGTAGAGAGAGGAGAGTATAGCTCAGTGGTAGAGTCCATGCTTGGCACACACAAGGTCCTGGGTTCAATCCCCAGTACCTCCACTAAGATAAATAAATAAATAAACATAATTATTTCCTCCAACAAATAATAGTAAAAAAAAATTTAATAAAATAAATAAAACTGAAGAGTAGACACCCCAGCAACCAGACTTCTACTATTTCTTCCTAAAGCTCCATCTCTGGGGAACATTTTTAAGTAAAATTGTTTTAAAGTATCTCTGGCCCACGTTTTCAAACTATTCTGGGAGTAGTGAGTTGTTAACCTCTCCAGCATGAAGATCACGTGACTGGCTACTTAGACAGTTGAGCCATTTAAATACAATCCATCTGTACAATTTCAGGTCATATTTGGTGAGCATAAAATTGCATGTACTGAAAAGGAGCACTCCTGTTCAGAAATTTGGTTCATTAACAACATTAAAGGGTAATGGAGTGTGATCAGAGCATCACCGCCTTCCTCCGAGGCAGCAGTGCCTTGGGGCTGCTGTCTAATAATGAATCTCCACTTGCTAGCACCAGAGCCCCTTCTCCCAGGCCCTGAGAAACCCTTCCAGAGGCCAACAGCCAGATGCCTTGCTCCTGGCCTGCTTCGTCTCGCAGAATTACAGAACTCTCTTTCTAATTCTGAAGCTCACTGTTGCTTATTTAGATAATAAAGAGCAATCTAAGCATCAATCACGTGGAATGTTCAGTGTCAGATGCATGCTCTCAGCTGTCAAAAAAAAAAAGATCTCTTTATTGTTAACAGATCTCCCCCCAACCTTATACGTTCCTGTCTCTGTTTTTGTATAAGTTGATAAATTTGGTTAGGGCTCATTTTCACTTCTTGACAGCTGCTGTGCTTGTCTGAAATTCTCAGAAGCACATACCGTACGGAGATGAAATGCACGAAGTCCCTGGAAATTTAAGTGGAAAGGCAATGGCTGCGTCTGCCAGGTTTATCCCAAACTTCAGCTCCTCTTCCTAGCTCTGCACATCATGCTTTGAGAAGTGCATGAGAGGTCAGCTGGAATTCAAGTCTCAGGTTACCCCTAATCAGAAGGAAGGGACACTTCAGAGCTGGAACAACTCACAAGGAGTTTGGCACTTCTCAAGTTGCCTGCAAGGTGGGTCATGTTTGTTGACAGTGTAATAACCACACAAAGGTACTTCAATTGTCCAATTGAAACTTTCCTGAGTTGATGGGTTTTTGAGTATCCTCTGTACTCTCAGAAAAGTTTGACATTGCTAAAGCTCAAAGAAAGTGTTAGGATAATTAAATTGCAGCCCTGAAAGGGTGTCCACACAGGTTTTGTAACAATATTAGCAGTGTCAATGGTAAAAATTTCAAACTACAAATATTGAACATTCTCAATAGAGGGAAAAATATCTATCTAATATAAAAAGACAATGTGAAGTAAGAAGTAAGTGAAAGCATATACCTGCATTCTTCAAACTTTACAGTGGTTTCCCATTACATCTAGAAGAATTTAAAGCTAGGTACCAGTTACCATCACTAGATACCATTCAAAACTAAATGAATACTTGATTTACCCATGACCACTTCTACATCTCTTGTCCTCCTGCTGTTTTCTCATCCCCTCCACACCAAACTTGTTTCTGCCTCAGGGCCTTTGCACTGCCTGTGCTGTGTGACTTAAGTTTATCACTCCAGATGGTTAAAAACATCACAACTTAAAGGATACACCACTTTCCCCATTACTCCCACCCTGTTTCCATCATAGTATTGATCACTTTGATATCTTATCTACTTATTTACTAAAGTGATCTTATTTACTTAATTGCTTGTTTATTATTTATCTTTCCCCTCCAGAATGTAAGCTCTAAGAGTGCAGGGACTTTGTATATCTTATTGTCTGCTATATATGCAGAAGCTACATCTACCACACAGTCTGTTTAATAGATGTGTGTTGAGTGAATAAATTAATAATGAACAAAACATCACTAATAGGAACAAACACATTAAAGGCTCTATATTATTAAAAACCAGCAGTACATAGCACTATGAAAAAACTACAAAATGGGTGGAATAGACACAAAGACTAGAGCAGTTCAGGGCAGAAGGAACCAGTAAGGGACAAACCCAAAAAGGCCCCCCTAGGTAGGTGGGTTATAAGAAAAGAGTGAACGGAGGGACAGGAGACTTGGAGGAAGGGATTTGCTGGAACAGATGTAAAGGGAGAAGCAATGTATATAAACATACTGGGAGTCATATAAATTGGCCAGACATTATAGGAGAGGGTTCAAGTAGGAAAATAATAAGAGATAAGAACAGAGCCTCTACCTTGGAAGGCCTTGAATGCAGGGTAAAAAATGTTGGCTTAATTGAGGGTTATAAGCAATTGATGATAAAATTATGAAAGAGCAAGAAAATGGTCAACACAATTATCAGAAAGTGTTACCTCCCAAATTTGGGAGTTTGAGATTTGCAAATGTTAACCACTATATATAAAATAAATTAAAAAAACCAAATTTCTTCTTTATAGCACAGGAAACTATATTCAACATCTTGTAATAACCTTTAATGAAAAAGAATATAAAAACAAATACATGTATACTTATGCATGACTGGGTCATTATGCTGTACACCAGAAATTGACACATTGTAACTGACTATACTTCAATTTAAAAAAAAAAAAAAAAAAGAAAGTGTTACCTCTAGGCAATCAGGTGATGTCAGAGGGAACACGATCACAGAAAGCTGCTTGGAAGCTTCTAGAGCTTCCAGAGCTATATATGTTTTAAATATTTTTCTGTGTATATACTATTTTTCAGAAGGAAAAAAACACAATTTTTTAAAGGCAGTAAGTAAAACAAAGAGGTTAGGAGGTAGGTACTGGTGTCAGATGACCTGGGCTTAAATCTCAGCTTTGTCTCGTACATGTCTGTCTTCTACCATCTGTTACTTCATTCCTCTGAGCACTCAGTTCTCTCCTTGGCAAAAATGCAGAGAATTTACTACCAACTTTAGGGGCTGTCATGAAAATTAAATGAAATAATACAGGTAAACCATTTAAGAAAGTGCCCAGCAGGGAGTAAACACTCACTGTCGGTCACTGTTCATATTAATTCTGAGAGCCTTTATATCCCAAATTGCATTTGTTTGAGTTACATCTTTCATATGTCGCTTGTCTTAAAAAGGAAGCGTCGTGTTATTGCTGGAAATGCACCGGTAACCTAAGGAGTTCTGTGCTCATTCAGAACCTTCAGGGATGATGCCTTTTTTTGTAATAGATTTCCTGCATAATTACAGCCCAACCATCCTGTGACTGGTCCAGAGACTCGTACTGAAAATGATCAATACAGCCAAGGAGGTGATAGGAAGGGTTTCATTTGTCACAGGGTTAAGGAGCAGTGGAAATACTCTGACTGCAATCATCCAGGCATGAGTAGCTTAAAATCAGACTTTACTGAACATCTTAGCAATACAAAGGGAGGTATGACTGTGAGGAATGCATGAACCAGACAAGGAATATTTGAGTGGATGGAAAAGTAAAGAGAGGAGTCACGTATGGCTTTGGATTTGAGACTCTGTGGCTGCAATGTTGATGGAAAAGTTAAATTTTTTCCAGAGGGAGGTATCAGTGCCTTTTTAGCAATAACGTGGCAATTCCACTCCTCCAGGATGGCACGTTTGACATAGAAATAAGTCACGTTATAATCAGAAGTGATCTCCCTACTCATGCTCAACTAAGCCTTTTCTAGAATTATTTTTGCATCATTTTAGGTCTGTCTAGAAGTTGGCAGAAGGAAACCACACATGCTTATCTCCTGTATGTTCCCAATCTATTTAGAAAGAATATTGATCTGAGCAAAGTTAACCAAGAAATCCAAGAATGGAGAGCTGATTGAGGGATTAAAAAAAAGAAAAAAAAAAAGAAATGTGTTTATTTAGGGTTTGTTAGGAGTGTAACATGGAGATACAGATTCAAAAAGCACTTGAATTGTGTTCCACTCAATGGCAAAATGTGGGGAGGGGAGGGTTTATAAAGGCAAAAAACTGCAAGGCTACACCAGTTGTTGAGATTTAGGATTGGAGCTTGCAAGAAGTAAGGGTGCTTGTTAAGCAAAGATTGTTTGCAGGTTTAAAATGATTACATAGCTGTTAAGCATTGAAAAGTTGAAACTACAAGATTGTGGGTAGTGGCTGCTGGAAAATATCCTTTTGAAAACAGGAGGTCATGTTCTTGGATTTGAGACAGTTCAGAAAAGTCAAGTTCTCAGTGATGCCGGAATGTGTCTGAGACCACATCCACAGTGGCCAATTGTTTTGGATTCCTGAACCATCCTTACTCCATTTTGATTGTTAAATGACCCTAAATATGTCAGCAGAACAAGGTGGCGGCAGAGAGCAGGAGGAGAAGCATCTTTACTCATGTTTCCTGCTGCCCACAGGTTCGTCATGTAAAGCTAGTCTGTGCAGGTATGACCTGCCAGAGTTGATTTGAGAAAAATGAGGAATGTTTGCTATGCCCCAGCTTTCAGACTTGGGCTTACATCTTTCTTCCAGAAGAACTGACAGTAATTATTGATGTATTTCTGATTGTATTAGTTTCCTATTGTGGCTGTAACAAATTCTCATAAACAGTGGTTTATAATAACACAAACATACTAGCTTATAGTTCTATAGGTTAGAAATATGGCACAACTCACCCGGGACTAAAATCAAGGGGGCAGCAGGGCTGCTGCATTCCTTTCTGGAAATTGCAGTGAAGAATTCATTTCCTTGCATTTTTTGGCTTCGAGATCCTGCCTGCCGTCCTTAGTTTATGGTCCCGTCCATCTTCAAATACATCACTCCAATCTCTGCTTCAGTCACATCTGTACTGATTCTGACTCACATTTTCCTTTTCAAAATATCCCTGTGATTACACTGAGTTCACCCAAGATGTGCCAGATAATCTTTCTCTCTCAAGATCCTTAATTTGGTCACATAGTAAGTCCTTTGGCCAAGCAATATCCATAGGTGACAGGGATTAGGACATGGGCATCTTTGAGGAAGGAGAAGGGGCACTCTTGACCTACCACACTGATTAAGTGTAGTAGGGAAGAACCAATCTGACTCCATATTGGAGTTGTTCCTTTGGCTCTAACCCTGTGCTCTGTTGCCTGTGCTTAGTCAAGCTGGTTCTGCACCTTTTGTAAAACAATGTTGCCTGCAGCCTGAAATATACAGGACAGCCCATTCTCAAGGCTCTGACCTTTAAGGATATAACACTTTCCCTTTCATATACAGATAAAAAGTTGCAGAATAGAAAATAATATTCCTCTTGTTGGAGGTTTACAGGGACAGCATGACCTGACCCACATGGACAGCTGCAAGTACCAAGGATTCCGACACCAAGAAGTTTGCAACAACCAATCACACCCTGTCCCCTTTTTAGCATAAAAGGAGCCTGAATTCTGACTTGGGGACGATAGTTCTCTAGGACATAAGTCCCTGCTCTTCTCGGTCTGGCTTTCCAAATAAAGTCATTATTCCTTGCTCCACCACTTCATCTCTCAATTTATTGACCTGTCATGTGGCAAGCAGAATGAGTTTGGACTCAATAACATAAGGACCTGTTTACAAGTTTTGAGTTCTCTTGATTCTTGAACCAGAGTCTACTCCAGGAATAGCACATCTTTATCTGTTAGTCATCCCTGAACAATACATTAGAATCCAACTTGTATGAGCTTCAGAAAGCAAAACTTCTAATAATTACCAAATGGGTGTTTCAGCTAAGGCGCCCATGCCTTTGTAAGAGGGAGGCAAACATTTTTGATAATTTACCGAAATCAAGCATATCTTTGCAACATTAACTTCCATGTCAATATCTTGCATCTCCAGCAGAGCATAGCATATTTCCTTGTACATAGTAGGTATACAGAAACTTTAATATTTATCAAGAGTGAACTAGCCTATTATAAAAATAGGTGTAATTTCACATGTCAGTATTTTCACATGGCAGCATTAAAATTAATTACAAAATGAAAGGGTTTTAGTCAGACAGCAGGGACATAGAAACAGTCATCACTGGAAAAGTGGAAATTTCAACTTTGTCCACCAAAGAGCTTACAAAACAAAACAAAAACAAACAAATGAAACCATCTATTTCTAAGTTCCCATCCTTTAACATACATGTGACAGATGTTTTACATGTTATATACTTGAATGTTTGTTAATATCAAGCAGAGGTAAAGTATTTCAAGGTATTTCCTGGCACAGTAAATGTTATCTGTATGAAACTAGATGTATTAACTCAAAGTTATTCAAATAACATGTTTCATCTTCTGTTTGCCACCTCCTCCATCCTTCCCTGAAAAAAACTTGCACCTTGTTCATTTTGTCTCATCTTCTAACAAATAGAAATCCCATTAATAATCTCTGCACCCTACAAATCAGTTGTAAATCTGAGGAAGGTAGGAGCAAACTCATTTCCACCTGCAGGCTTTAAAGGTTTTTTTTTCCCTCCACAAATTAACCATAATAATCATAACTAACTTCTCTAACTTCTCAATCTCAGGCAAGATAAGAGAATAGAAGCCCTTGCTCCCACCACTGACATTTCTGGATCTAAAAGCCTCTAAGTTCTGTAATCTCAAGGAAAAGCTCATTTCCTTACACACTTTGTAAATTAATAGTCTAATACATTCTCTATGAATGTGAGAGAATATAATAGAAAAACGCTTATTTGTTCTCTCTGCTGAGAATGTCTAACATTAGAAGAAGAAACTTCGGTTTCCACAGAAAATATTGGCTTCCCCGTTAGCCATCTGCTGGATGGTGGGAATGTTCTGTGTGGCTTTCTCAGCTGGAACATTTGGAAAATGAATACATTGTTGTAAGAACTTACATTGTTGGCCATAATGTTTGTGATAATGTTGTTGACTTACCAGATGTCCTGGAAATTCCTGGGGTGGAAGTATCTCCAGTCGTTTCAAACCCATTCGTTACGATGCAGAATGGTGTTTGGTATATCTGACTCTTGTTCTTTCTCATTCAGGCAGTCATTTTATAGAGTAAAACAGGATAGAAAGAGATACCATTGAACTGCTCATGTTATTCCAAACTCTACTCTGATGCACACACAGTACATAACAGATCTATTATTTGCCATTCTTCAAAATAATTCCTCCTCCAACCCCAACTATATCCATCTCTCCGTCTGTAAGATTAAACAGCATGACCTTCATTGTACTCCTCTCCAGCTGGTAGAAAAGCAACACAGCTTAACAGTTGAGTGCTTTGCTCACTCATTATGCCTAAGGAGTTTGAAATGTGAACAACCTCTGTTTTCAGCACACACTTTTCCTTTTGAAATTAGATTAATGAAGTGTTGAATAAAGTGAAAAGTCCTTTCCACTTTGGCGTGAAAATAGATGAGATGCCTCCTCCTGCAAGTAGAATGATCTCTTACAGTTCTGCTTCTCTACCTGTTTGCCTTTCATTGAAAGCAACAGAATTCTCTGAGCCGAGTGAGGACCTGTTCTAAATGGGAATCCATTTTCATACTTCATAGAATTCTGACTGCCCACTTATCACACGTGTAGCTATGCTTACTTGTCAAACTACACTATGTAATTTATTTTTATCTTTTACTTCTGTCAAAAAGAGATCACATTAGAGTGTTTATCTCCAAAGATTTTTAAAGGGCAACTTAATTTATATTTGAGTATCAGACTCCATCACACAACTCTGGTTCATTTGTTCCTTGGAGCTTATAGTATCAAGACACAGAGGTGGCCAACTGGTCTTATGTGCTCATCTTTACAAGCATCCATTGACTGTCCATCCTCCATCTTGGTTCTCGGCCATTAACCTACACAATCCCTACAGAAATGACCCTGTCCCAATGGCCCCTCGTGATTCTGTTGCCTAGAGACATGGGAATATCTGATCAGATGTCTATGGCATGTCCTCTTAGATGGGCCCCACAGCCATCCCTTCACTGAGCTTTTCCATTGGTGGGGTCAGCACAGAAAAGGTGGGTTTAAACACCTTTGCCCTTAGGTGTCATCCACCCTTCTTGTTGTTTTCCTGCCTTCCCACCATGCCTGCTGTAATAGGGAAGAACAAATCTGACTCCATGTTAGACCTGTTCCTTTAGCTTCAACCCTGTGCTCTGTTTCCTGTGCTTAGTCATCCTGGTTCTGTGCTTTTTGTAAAAAAAGTTGCCTGTAGCCTGAAATATACAGGATAGCCCATTCTCAAGGCTCTGACCTTTAAGACCATAACACTTTTCCATTCATATAGAGATAAAAAGCTGCAGAACCGAGAATAACATTGTCTTGTTGGAGGTTTACAGGAACATCATGACCTGACCTAGATAGACAATTGCAAGAACAAAGGATTCCAACACCAAGAAGTTTGCAACAGCCAATCATACCCCTTCCCCTTTTCAGTATAAAAGGAACCTGAATTATGACTTGGGGAAGATGGTTCTCTAGGACATTAGTCTCCCATCTTCTCAGTTTGCTGTCTTTCCAAATGAAGTTATTATTCTTTGCCCCAACACGTTGGTCTGTTGTGTGGTATGCAGAATGAGTTTGGACTCAATAACACTCCCACAAACAAAGCCCAGGTCCCTGCCTCCTGGCCGCACTGAGGTCTCTGTTCTCACTGCTCCTCTTGCCCCTTCATTCCACCTTAAGGAATTCCACAATCTGGAGGGCATTCTCTCTATCAGGATGTGACAAATTGAAATTATAATGGAATCATCATAGTTCAGGCATACAGAAAGAGAACTGGGCAGCCATTAAGAATCTTATCCGACAGGTCCCTGTACCACTGAGAACCTGAATTTTTTCTGAACTGTATCAAACTCAAGGACACCACCACCTGTTTTCAAAATAACATCTGCTGGCAGCTGCTAGCTGCACCTTTGTAGTTTCAAAGTTCTCCCCCTTTCACAAATAAGTAATCATTTTGAACCCCAGTGAATTCTTGCTTAACAAGCACCCTGACACTTTACCAGTTCCAATCCTAATTCTTGACCATTTATGTGACCTTATAGTTTTTCCCCTTATAAGTCTCTCCCAGAACACAATTCTTCCAACAGAACAGAATTTAAGTACTTCTTGCATTTGTGTCTCCCAGGCTAGAGTCCTAACAATCCCAAATAAATGCATTTTCATTTTAACCAGGTCTCCATTAAATTCTTGGTTAACAAACGATCTCCCTGAAGGGACTGGTTTTGAGGAACCTAAACCTGTGTAGGTTTTTTTGTTGCCAGCCTCGTTCCACTTTTCCCCTGAGGCAGAAATCACAAAGCCCATGATCTGCTTGAATGACAGTAATGAAGGAGGAGAAGAGGGAACACAGGGAGGAGACATTTAAAAGCATCCACCAAAATCTCAAAAGTATCAGCCAGCACCTAACTAGAAACTGAGAAGAGAAATAAATGGAGGAGAAGGTCAGACCGTAGAATGGAGGATCAATAATATTATCAGCCATTTTCTGATATTCAAAGAACTTGGCTCCAAGTGTCTTTTTTAGAGCCTGGTATCCACACAACACACCTTCATATTCATGGCCCCCACTGCTCGATGTGCAAGTCCATCTAGCCTCATATTCCCAAGTTTGAATTTGGTAAGAATTGCCAAGAGTTATTTAATCTCTAATTACGTGAATGAGTAAATACAAATTGGCTGCAGAAAATAATATTGACCACTATGTTGTCTTTCAACAATGTACACAGTTATGATGGAAAGTTGTTTTTGTTGTTATTGTTTTGGTTATTAACAAGTGTCCTCTACTTTGGGAATCTCCTCATAAGAAAGAAAAATCTTGGAAATGTAAGGCTGCAGAAATTTAAAGGTTATCCAATCCAGTGGTTTCCTATCTTGACTGTAGATATCAATTATACGGAGGGATTTCACAAATATACATCAGCCCTGCTCCACCCCAGACTAACTGGATCAGCTGGGTCCCAATCATTGCCATGTTTTCAAAGTTCCCCAAGTGATTCTCATACTGGAGGTTGAGAACCACCATCCCTACTTACACAGATAGGTTGTCATTTATCCAAGGTGCATCATTGTAAGTTAAAAGTACCACAGCCATAAAAAAGAATAAAATAATGCCATTTGTAGCAACATGGATGGATCTGGAGATCGCCATTCTGAGTGAAGTAAGCCAGAAAGAGAAAGAAAAATACCATATGATATCACTCAAATGTGGAATCTAAAAGAAAAAGAAGAAGAAGAAGACACTAATGAACTTACCTACAAAACAGAAACAGACATAGCAAACAAATTTAGGGTTACTGAGGGAAAATGGGGGTGGGACGGGATAAATTAGGAGTTCAAGATTTGCAGATACTACTATATACAAAGTAGATAAAAAACTAAAATCTTCTGTATAGCACAGGGAACTATATTCAATAACTTGTAGTAACCTATAATGAAAAAGAATATGAAAATGCATATATATATGTATATGTATGACTGAAACATTATGCTGTACACCAGAAATTGACACACTGTAACTAACTATACTTCAATAACTTTTTAAAAAGCAATGGTTTAAAATTGCTTCTCCTGATCTTTTGTTATACAGTCCTTCCACCACACCCTCACTAATTCCCAGCACTTAAAAAGCATCTTAGAGTGTCCAAAAGGATTCTGTTCCAGTTTATTTCAGCATTGAAGAGAACATATTAGAATAGCAGCCAATTTCATTCACATGTATTTATCACTTCAAAAGCTATAACATTTGTTTCTATTTCCCCAAAGAATGACTCCACGGCCCCCCAACCCCACCCCACTCCACGTTTGATAAATGTTAAACAACACCTTTATGAGATGGCATTCCATTCTAGAATGACATTTAAAAGCTCTGAAGTTTAATTGCTGTGGATAACCATCGATCATGGCTGGGATGCCCATGAGACAGTGGACTTTGAGGGACGCCATCCATCTCACAGTGATACTGTGGCTGGCTGCCTTCCCCTCTTCATCACTGGTAGATAAGGCTGATGGAGATGCTGCTGCACTTTCAAAGTGCCTTGCATTCCCTCACCTGCTCTGCATGACTACTGAACTGAGCCGTGTTGTGACAGCCTGCCTGCTCTTCCCTGTTCAGATTAATGAATACAGCTTTAGCTGTTAATTCAAAGCTAGTCAAGCTTGTATCCAACAATTAGAGACCAATTTTCATATTCAGCTCGAGTGTATGTGTGGAAGGGCGTGGGGGAGGAGTGCAATTTGGCTTGATTCTTTATCTCTAGGGCTGAGCTTGTAGAAGAAGTGAGAGTAAGGGACCCTGAAGACAGCACCTCCTTAGGTCTGGCTACGATGAAATGTTTCAAGCCTCAACATCCTTGCAAGCTACAACCATGTGACCCTGGGGGTTTGAACCTCCTGCCCTGCAGCTAGACTGCAGTCTGTCAAAAATAATAAGCACCTGGCAGCCCCTGTGTACCTCTGCCTTCCAGGAGAGGCAGCCGCCGAATCAGTCTTTGAAGGGACTTTAGAATCAGAGCCCCAAATCTCCCACTTCTCTTCTCTTCCCTCCACAATAAGAAACGAAATGTTTGCTTGTCCATAGAGTTAGGTAAGTGACCTTCTCTACCACTTTCAGGATCACCCAGGACAATGGAAACTGAATACTTAACTCCCGACCCTGAAATGTCCTCTCTGATAAAGCAGGGGCTACAAATGCCCCGTCTTGCATGGAAAAGCTATATATGGACACCAGGTCCCAAATTCTGTCAAGATGCACTCCTACTAGAATTTGTATTTACAGAAAGGAGAAAAAAAAGTCCAGCCAGGGCATTCCTGCCCCCGGACACTGATGGGAGAGGAGGTTCAGAGGCACACATGTTCATCCAAGCTCTGCTACACCTTTGCCCTGGGAGTAGAAATCTCTCCCGAATCATTTTGTCTGATCTTATTTTTAAAGCATGTGGCCTGGGGTTGGCGCACAATACAAAACAGCTGGTAGTAGTTTCGGTAATGTTGAGAAAGTCTAGTTACTTTCCTTACTGAATTTCTTTTCGTTCTGCCTTCCTATTTAGCAATCGTCTTTGGCATCAGACTAGCTCAGCTGTGCAAGGATGGATGGAGGAATGGAATTGCTAGCCCTTTTTGAGCAGTGTACCATGGGGACCACATGGAGGTGGTAGAGATCATCCACTGTGAAGATCTCCAGCTACAGGTGAAACACGGGCAGAGGGTATAGGGCAGCACATGCAGTAACCACTTTTCTGGATCTCTATTCTTTCTGCTCAAAGGTTTGAAATCTCTGTGTGCCATTTTTAAAGGGCATCTATGATCTTGTCTGTAAACTAGTGATAGAAAAGTTTAACTTACAGAACTGATGCTAGGAATTAGTGAGATAAACGGAAAGCATTTCGTAGCGTCTAGCGCATAGGTAGAACTTAAGAAATGATATAGTGGAAAACATATCAATGGTTCTTGTCTTCCTGAAAGTTTATATCTAATCAGGAACACAAAGGAAAAAGAGGACACTAATGAACTCATCTACAAAACAGAAACAGACTCACAAACATAGTAAACAATCTTATGGTTAACAGGGGAAAAGGGGTGGGAAGGGGTAAATTTGGGAGTTTGAGATTTGCAAATGTTAGCCACAATATATAAAAGTAGATAAAAAACAAACTTTTTATGTAAAGCACAGGGAACTATATTCAATATCTTGTAATAACATTTAATGAAAAAGAACACAAAAAAATATGTGTGTGTGTGTGTGTGACTGGGACATTATGCTGTACATCAGAAATTGACACAATGTAACTGACTATACTTCAATTTAAAAAAAGCAATGAAACAAAAAAATAAACGGTTACAGATTGAGTAAGGGCTAGCTATGATGGAAGAAATAGTTACTCTAATAGAGGATAATCAGGACTGAGGGGGCTGCTTTGGATAGGATGGTCAAGGTGGAACAGGGAAGAGCAAATCTGACTCCATATTTGTTTCTGTTTCTTTTCCTTTGAATTTTGTATTCTATTTCTTTTGCTATGAGTTAATCCCTGAAGGGATGTTGCCTATAGCTTTAAGTGTACATAATGGCTCGTCTCCCAGAACCCTGCCTCCCATGCCTGATCTTAAGCTAACACACCTTTGTTTAGCCCACAGGAAACATCCTGACCAGTCCCGCCTGTGACTGCCTGCAGGAAAAAAGGAATTAACACATCCTCTCCAGAGTCTCGCCGGAACCAGAAAATATTTGCAACAACTTTTATCACCTCCCCCTCTTTACTCTATGAAAGAAACTAGCATCCAGACCCAAGGAGGATGGTTCTTTGGGACACTAGTCCACCATTTTCTCCATCTGCTGGCTTTCTGAATAAAGTTGCTATTCCTTGCCCCCAACACCTTGTCTCTGAATTGACTGGCCTGTTGTGTGGAGATTAGTATAAACTTGGGCTCGGTAACAAGAAGCAGCCACACTGAATAGGTGATATCTAAGCTAAGACCAGAGGAGGAGCCAGAAGAGCTGGGTGAGTGGTACTCCATGCACAAGGAACAGACGTTGCAAAGCCTATGAATCAGCCAAGAGATGAGAATGGCTGGAACACGGACTTGCAAGGCAGAGAGCAAGGCAAAGGGAGGCAGACAATTTTGATCATACTCCGGGTTCTTGTAACTCAAAATGTGGCTCAGGTATCACCTGGGAGCTTCTTGGAAATACAGAAATGCAGGTACCACCTCAGACTACCAAATCAGAATTTGCATTTTAACATCCCTTTGCACTTCTGAGAGTCAGAATCACTGGTTTAGGAAGCCACTGAGAATGTTAGGCAGGACAATGGTGTGATCTGCTTGATGTTTTTTAAAGGATCACTCCAGATGCTATGGTGACAATACACTAGAGGGGAGTGTTTCCTGCTTTTTTATTATTACTTTTGAAGTTGTCTGCCTAGTTTACTCTTCCTTCTCCTTCCAAGACTGGTCTGGCTCTCATTGGCCATTTTCTACCTGACATTCAGCCCAGAGGCTACTGAGCCCTGCTTTCTGCTAATTAATTGCTCAGTGCCGCTGCCTGCCTGCCTTGTATTTTCATGTGTCACCTGTTTCAGCATTCCCCAGACCTCAGTTCTGCACAGCGCCCCAGGAAGCCCACTTACTCACATCCAGATGAAACCTTCTGAGACTGAAGACAGCCCCTGCTTGGATCCTGCACCCAATGCCTTCAGCTGGCTCTCCCCCAGACCTGACTTCTGCCTCGGAGGTGGTTTCATGACATCCACCTGTTCCCACTGCATGCCCCTTTCATGCCGCAGGAACTCAGGGACCAAGTAAAAAATGAGCATTCCCGGTGACTATAATTAGATCCCAAAGATGAGAAAGGAGTTCATAAGCAAATGCCAACCCTCTTCACATAAAAAAAATAAACTTTGTAATCGATTGTTGGGGGGAGCTGCTAATGAGCTAACCACTTTTAATTCAATATTTGACAGTAATTGCAACAGAATTACATTTAACGAGACAAGAACCTCTATGGGTTTTTAGCAGTCAAATGAGGTAACAGAATAGTTCCCGTTAAGGAACTGAACTATAATCAAAGGAGCCTTTATGCCTATTGCTGTTTCTGAGTGACAAGACTCCCAACAGTAACCCCCAAAGACGGATGTTACTGGTTGTCTAGAATCAGAAATGTCAACATGATATCTTCCTGCTTAGCATCGAAGAGTCTAAACACCAGGGCTGTTGAAGCACATACGTTGTTGAGAATGCTTGGCAATCTTGCTCAGCTAAAACCCTCAAGGAGGCTGGGAGGCAAGAGTTAAAAAAAAAAAAGCACAGCTTAACGAGTTCTGATGGAACTTTTGCAGTGATGCTACAAGTGGATACGACCCCTCCCCATCACATGACAACAGCGAATAATCTTTTTTCCTCCCTCTGTGCTGTGCTGTGAAGAGAAGGAGCAGTTCACAGTACAGCTCAGCATCCTTCTTTCTGCACAACGTTGTCAAGCAGCCCTTATATTAGCACAGTTCAATCATACCCACAAAATGAGGGCAGCATTAAAAGAAGGATGTTTCTCCAGGAGGCAGAGAAGGGATGGTGAGAACATCGTAAGGGTTTAATCAGGTCACATGCATTTCATCCCTGGGAGATCCAGGTTAGGCAGCTGGGAGTACCACAGAGGCATGGCTCCAAAATTGTTTTCATTATGCACTTTCTTGAAACCCTCAGAAGAAGCTCACCTTTCTCACCTCAGATGGCTATGCCATCACCTTTATTTCTGCTCTAACTCTGGCTTTAATGGATTTTCTGAGCTTCCAGCTTTGAAACCGTATAGAAAGAACAGCCTCACCCGAGTACCATAGCTGTTACTCAGATCAAATGTCACCATCCTCAGGGACAGCTTTAACTTCAGAATGGTGTTCAAATTTAGGGGGGATTTAAAGCCAAGCAAATAGATTCTATATATTTTTGATGGTCTCTAAAAGAAACTTCACGAAGAAGACTCTTATTTTCTCTCAATTTAACACTATATCTATCATAAAACAAATAAAGGAAGTCAAAATGCCACTTTATACAGGATTTTTTTTAGGGGGGAAATAATGTGAAAAGAAAGAAAAAATAGCTAACAAAATCTTCACGTTGCTATATAAGGAAAAAGAACCTTTGGATACAAAGTTCATATTTGACAGGTAGTGTGACAATAAAAGAGGGGGGAAACATGAATTAAAATGCAATGAAAAGTTCATACTCTCCGTGCACAGAGAAATAAGTGAATGTCCTTAAATTGATTAGCTCTCCAGCTGGGAGAAGGGCTTCAAATGATTGATGGATGTGTGATGGTTTTCCTTTTAGATGTATGTTAAGCCATAATGAGGAGATTAATTGGAATCATTTTTTAAAAGTATAAATGCATTTGTAATGTACTGTGCTTTGCATACAGTAGGAAGTTATAAGCGCTTCCAATATTAATTCAAAACCAAGAGATAGGTAGATGGTAGAGAAATAAAGATTCTACATATTTAGTGTGAAGAAAAAATGTTGTAAATATTGGAATCCGTTTGGAAGCTAAACCTAAAGATGTCATCAGATGAGCAACATTGGGGAAGTGCCAGTAAGGGGTCCTCACAGCCACAAATCACAAGGTTCTCATGTTCTCGCCAATAAAACCCAGTTAGACTCACCACCTGTCCTGCATCAGCAAGACAGATGTCAAAAAGTTGTTCAAACAGAATCTGTTTACATATTCAAATGGAATTCTCCAAACTGCTTCATGAAAATCACATGGGAAGCATCTGAGAAAAGAGACCTTAAGATTCCCTTGATGCTCATTGAATCAGAATCGCAGAGCAGACCCCAGGGTATTTCCCATAGTTCAGAGGCACTGCTTCTTTTTCAGGCTGAAATCAACATGCGTTTAGACCAATGGTTGAGGATGAGGCTCCAATTGTAATGCTGAAACACTTGGAGGAGCACAATGTTCATGGGTGTAGCATCTGCTCCCACTGCTGAATGAGAAATTTTGCCAGCATATACTCATAGTAGTTCTGCAGCTCAATGGCTGGAATCATTGAGCCTAATCCAGTGTCTGATACATAACAAGTGATCATAAAACATTCATTGACCTGATTAGGGAATTGGGAGGCCTCCAAACGACTGTCTCTTTTTCAGATAAGATTGATGACTTAGGAATACTTCATCCAGCAGTACTGCAATGGAGAGCAGAGAGGAGAGCACCTCATACCCAAGTTTAAAGTCTCAGGACAACTTGATCCAGGAATCCTGCCCACCTTGACCTTTGAGACCTTTGCGATTACTCTTTTGTATCTTTCTGCTTAATACAATAACAGGCTTACAGGAGGTGTACCATAAATAACCTAAATAACCTTCTTTTAACAAATCAATGCATCCTTTTTTAGGTCATTAGGAAAATTCAGATTCATCAGTTATGAGGAAAAAAGTTGTCATGGGCCTTTTCTAACTTTTTTTTTTTTCAAAATAGACACTAAAAGAACCTATAACTATAAGCTACATGAATGTCACATTAATGCATGTGATTAAGAGAGAGCTCTTTTAGGTTTCTTAAATAGCTTTTTAAAGTTAATTCTTTATTAAATCAATAAAAATGAAGGTGCTTAAAAGCTAAAAGAGTGTCCCCATCATATCCAGCACCATTCATCTGTTTCTGTTGATTTGTCAGCCAGTCAGAGTGACATGTGCAATCATATCTCGGGATTTCTGGCAGCTTTCATTACCTACAGCACCTCCCTAGCCATGTGTCAGAGTTCTGAGTGATAGGATGTGAGAAGTATCCTAACCAATTTATGCATGAGCATCTTAAAAATGAAGCTGCCTGTCCTTGCCTCTCTCGCTCTCTTCCCTTTCCACCAGGCTAGCTTGTGGACTTGACAGTGACCCAGACATGGATAACCATCACCCTGAAGGATGATGGAGCCAGAAGCTGGAAAGAACCTGGGTCCTTGAATGACTGCCGTCAGAGAGCCTTCCCCCACAAGCCTGAACTGATTGCATTTGGACTATTATGTGGAAAGGGATAACTTCTGCCTTTGTTTGAGTCTTTGCATTTGTGATTTCCCTGTTTTAGGAGCTTAGCTCATACCTAAATATTACACTTCTTATTCTAAGGTTCTGTAATTTTATATTTTTCCAATAGGCAAAACATCTAATGTTTCATCTACAAGGGGTATTATTAGTTGGAAGTTTTCTCCCAAGGGGACTGTATGAGTTAAAGCAAGTATTTCATTTTGTTAGCCTACCCAGATGACAACCACCAAAAGAAAATGTTCCCAGGACAACTGTGCCAAGTAGTAAAAAAAAAAAAAAAAAAAAGTAAGTCCATGAAGCTAAAAATATTATGATACACGGTATTTTTTGAACTGAATACATCATCTGAAGGTGCACTTTGTTGTGTGCATTTTAAACACATTCTCAGTGACAAGAAACAATATTTGTGAGTCTAATTCTGGACATGTGCACAGAGTTAATTAGCAAACCCTTAACTTACTGTGCATGCAAATTTCAAAGTTCAAGAAGTGGCAATTTGCCCACACAAACCTTATGCAGCTTTTATTGTTTTGTCAGATCTGCTTACTTAAATGCATAAATTAAGCACTATATATTGTATCCACTTAAAAATATAGCAGAATTCCTTGGAAGAAGTGAAAATTAAAATGTCAGAAAGTAAAAAGTTTTGGCATCTCGCCCTCAAAGGTGGGCCATGGGATGAAAGTTTGTTTTGGAGATGTGTTGGCTGCCAGGCTAAGTATGGCAGCAAAATCTGGTGCCTCTCCTAGCCCAGCCCACCTGACACCACATGCACACACATCCACTCTCAGCACTGTGGAAATCTATACTGCATATGTGGGGCACTGAGAACTGCTTCAGGAAAACAATTGGGCACAGTGTTCACCTCTCCTTTTCTGCTGAAACTTGGTCTCTGTGCTGATTACCAAATTGAGACTCAAGGACAGAGTTTTGAAAGAAGTAGAGAAGGCAGCTTTATATCTTTGCCAAACAAAGGTGGTCACAGTGGGCCAATGCCACTAAGACTGTGCGCCTGCTGGGGAGAGAAGGCAGGGGGTCTATAGCAGAAGTTTAAGAGTTCAAGGGGCAGAGCTAGTTTCCATAGAAATCATATACAGGGTAACAAATTGTTGCAAAGTGGTTCTTGTTTTCTCAGATGCGGGAGTCCTCTTCCTTGACTGGACATGATATTTACCTCCTGCTTTGGGAATCTTCTAATATTCTTGTGCCTACAGCAAAGGGTGCTCAGGAAGGGGGTCCGTGGGGAAAGTGCTGTAGAGAAAAACTTGTGCAGTTTAAAGTCAGGTTGGTATGTGCTTCAAGCATTTTAGGAAGACTGAGGCCTGGGACCTCTTGTTACAGTGTTTGCACAGGCTGGGACCTGCTCCTAGGATACAAAGAAACCACAAGGGACTAAAAATAACTGCAGACATGGGCAGCTGGGGTGAGTTATGAACAAGATACAGAAAACAGAAGCCCAGCTGTCATGTCTGAGGTGTCAGGGGCAAAGGCAGGACACTGCACATGACCCTTGCATGCAGCACCATGAGGCAGTCGGGCAGGCCACCCAAGACCCCCTGCCCCCAGCCTAAACTTTGTCAGCAAAATCATGACAAAAACTCTTCATTACACAGTTAAGCAGTTACAAACACCATTACAAATACCAGATGGTTACTGATGACAATATTCCCCATTGTTAATTCATTCCTCCCATTTGTTGGTAGTTTTTAGCATCTGAAAAATACACAAGATACTATTATCTAGGTACTTCAGAGAGGATCCACAGCAGAGGATATGGGGGAGGGGTCTGTCCCAGGAAGTTCCCACAGGGTCCTACTAGGTTACATTTCCATTTCCATATTTTTCATTTAACATTACAGAACCAAGAACTGATCTAAGATTCTCTGATGAAGATTATTTTGTTGTTCTACACAGAGCAGACCTCTTCATTATTTTTGTCTGAATTGTCTACACATTCCTTTGTTCTGCCTCCTTTAGGACAGAAACTATCTCCTATTTAAAAAGATAAAGATTACCCCCACAGCTCTGTAAAATTGCTTTCTACCAAAATTATTCACTTAATACTTTTAAATGCTTTAGGGGGACTACTTTGGAATAGATGATTCATTTCTGTATTAGTTGAGATTGTTCAATGGTTTCCAACATGAATTTTATGTGACTTAGATATCCTTGAAAGTGATGAAGGGACTCCTCTGACAACATTTGGCATCTCAAAAAATGACACAAACTTTCATGTGCATACACACACACACACACACACACACACACACGCATGTGCACACACACACTTAGTCTTGGTTAGACTCCACAGGTGAGAAGACATAACAAATTCCTTTTTCAGGCTGGAATTATTTTAACTCAGCAAGACAAAACTGGTTAACTTTTACAAGCTGCTTAGAAGTTTAACCAGCTCTTACCGAGTCCAAGTTTGTACTGCTCAATGCATGACAGATCAATAAATCAAGAGATGAGTTGCTGGGGCAAGAAATAGTGACCTTATTTGGAGAGCCAGCATACTGAGAAGATGGTGGACTAGTGCTCCAAGTTTGAATTCAGGCTTCTTTTATACTAAAAGGAGGGAGTGAAGTCATGGTTCTGGCCAGACACTGGAGGGGATGTATTAATTTCTTCCTTCCTGCAGCCATTCACAGGTGGGCCTAGTCAAGATGTTTCCTGTGAGCGAAACAAGGATATTTTAGCATAAAGCTCATTACCTGGGAGGTAGGGTTCTCAGAAATGGGTCACTATGTATAATTTTAGCTTGTAGGCAACATCCTTTTATTGATTACCTTGAAACAGAATATAAAGGTTCTTCCATATTACACAACCAGAAATATGGCTCTGACCAAGTTTCTATTCATGAAAATATGACAGAGAGGAAATTACTACTAAAGAAAGTTTTATTTTGGTAGATATATATTTTTTCAAAATAATGGACCCATTGGATAGTAGAAAATAATCTCCTTGTTGCTTAAAAGTTAGGATAAATCTATCATTTTCCCTGGAGGTTTTAAGATCCTAAATGATCTCAAGATAATTTAAACAATTTCTCGATAACAGTCAAACTACCAAATGGGATAATTATGAGAAATTCTGCTTGTTTTCAATCTCTGCTTAATTTTGCCAGGAGAGTAGGTGATACCGTCTTATCATCAACTATCAAAGGAAAAGAAGTCCCTCATATTTCCCAGTTATTTGCTATGTAGAAAAATAAGAAAATAGAACCTATGTCCATTTTGTCCTCCTGAACACTTTTCTGTGTCCAAAGAAAAAGTCCTCATTACTTACAGTTCAACTCTTCCTTATTCCTGCCACAATTTTAAAAATTCAAAGTATATTTTTGACTGAATAGTTCCCACCCTATCCACACTTCCACAGGCAGTTTAAAGCAACACAAAAAGAGAGAGTTTGTAGTATTATATTCCATTGTCATTGTGGCCCTCTGCACCAAGCTCAGCTATCTGAAAGAGATCCCATCTCGGGTCTTACACTGAGTGTTTACTTTTTATCATTTCCAAGTGTTTCTCTCCGATAGCACTCCTGTCAAATTTATGAATAAGTCGGGACATTTTCAAGATAAGTTGAAATTGGTCTTATTTGTTGGCTTCTAACTCAAATTCTCTCTCCCTTTTCAGGGAGGAAGCTACTGATTTTAGAATCCAACTGCTGTCTGTTTCTTTGCCCCAACTCTAGCTGTAAATCACACTTGGTTTCACAGATTTGATAAAGCCTGTGAGCTTATAATGTCCCTACCAGAACTAGCCAAGAGTTACTTCCTGGGGAATGAAGCCAGCGGGCTGCCCTTCCAGCCACATAAACATGACCCTATTAGGCGGAAGTCAGTGGGCCTGTCTAACGGTGGGGATTTGCCCAAACAACTCCACAAAGTAGCATGATCAAAGTGATAAAAGAAATTTCTTAAAATGACAGGGGGAAAAAAAAAGAAACAAAGGGCTTTGTTTTGATGGTTGTCGTCTGCCCTTCAACTCTGCTTGGATTCCACAGCCAGAAGGATTTCCTACCAATACATGACCTGTTTCTATATAAAAACACGAGCTTACCCACTAATACAGACCATCTCTCACACCTCAGATCCCACATCACATCAAAGGCTGCTGTTTTGAAAAGTGAAAGCACAGAAACTTGTACAGATTTTGGCAGTGATGGTGAGAGGAGCAGAGAGTTATAAAAATTCCCTTATCAAGTTTACACATTTCATATCTTTGCAACTTTAAAATACACTCAGTGCCTTTTGCTGATGTTGGCGAGGACCAAGGGTAACGGCAGAGAAGAATGATGTTGTCACGTGGAGTTTGCCCTTGAATTAAAAGGGTGCATCTAATGGAACTGATAATGGTTTGTTATCACAAGAACTGCCTTGCTCAGTTGGCTCTTATTTGAGCCTATCAAAGACCATCTGCTAACATGGAAATATGTTGTTTGAATATTCACTCGTTATTTAATTCTCTCAGCATATACTGAGCATCTATGAAGCACACACTAAATACATTTGCTTCTGATATTACTGACACAAAGAATGGGCACACGTGGTTTGGAGGAGGACAGAAAGAATGTAGGCAAGCATTTAAAAATCTAAAAGACAAAAAGAAGTTTGGGGTTTTTTTTCCTCCTTTATGTAGATATACATTATTCTACTTTATTCCCCAAAAAGGGGGTTTATATTTCATTATATGAATGAGTTAGTTTGTAAGTCTTCAATAGGAGAGTCTGAGAATAAAGGATGCTTTATAAAGGATACTTAAATGATTTAAGTATTAACTTAAGACAGTGATGTTAGATGTTAGACAAACAAACTTGAAGAAATGATAATAACATTGTTTTATCACCTAGGTTGTCTTTAAGAAAATAAAATTTTAAAAATAGTTATTTAAAAAGCTGACAAACCTCAAAGATCAAATAGTCCAACTTTATCATTATATTGATGAGCCAACTGAGACCCACAGGTGTGGAGTTTCCTAATGTTGCACAAATAATTGCTGTGGGATGCCAAAATGATGAATCCTATAAAGGGACTGAGATTGCACCCACTATGACTTGCCGATACCTGAAAGTAGAATCGTACTCAGACTCACGCCTGTGCTACGGGCCTCTATGTTCAGACGCTGGAGGAAAAGGGGTTCTGTGATTAAGATAGATTTTTCATCTAGGCCCTGAAAGGGTTTTCCAGACAGGGAGAACTTGCTTTCAAGTTTCTCTCCCAATGTGATCTTGACAAATTAATGGATGAGACTAAGATGAAAACATCTCAAATTAGACATTGAGTTCTGGGAAGTGTCTTCATGGTATAAATAGACTAAAAATCAAAATTGGTAACCTGTCCATTTCCAGAGCTTTTCAGGTCTTCACAAAAGGGGGACATGGTGTCTCCTCATTATTTTTTTTTTTCTTTTTTTGAGACTGGAACAGCACAAGCTTTATTCAATGGCTAAGGAATGGAGAATCAGGAACCTAGTTTGCAAATCAACTACCCCCCCTCATCTTTTTATTAGGTACAAAATACATTGGAGAAGCCTTCCTGCCTTAAACAGACAGGAATAGACTGCATTTCAGCCTGTGCAGAACCCTAGGGATAGTCCAATCATCTTGCCACTGTAAGGGGACACTGTTAATTGAACGAAAAAATTAAGCAGGCAGTAGTGAACTAAAGGCCACTCATCTCATCCTCGGTAAGCTAAAGATGGGACTGTCACTTGAGAGCCAGCTTCATACCAAGTTTCCGGACACAGGTAAGTTGTCAAAGACACAGAGAAGTTTAAGTTTCTCCAAAGCTGTCATTTAAGATGTATCTGCTCTGGCATCTTATAAAAGGGACCCTCTAGTGGATAATATTAACCTGCTGCAAATGAAAATAACCATGTAAATCCAAAGAATAAACACAAGAGATGATATAATATATTTATGTTTTCCCATATCCCCTGCACTGTAAAATGTATGAAGGTGAGAACAAAATGCCCAGAGAAAAACCTCCATGGAGATTACTGTGGTGTAGTCCCATGAGAACTGCACCGGGAGCAGCACCCTGAGGAAGCCCCCCTGGAGACTCCCATTTTCCAAGTGCAGTGTTTAAAGTGGATTAGCACAGCCCCAAATGTCTCATCTGATGTCTACACTGTACCCTGTTCCAAATGTCTACCCTCATTGTTCTGTAATAGGGAAGGACAAGTCTGACTCCATATTAGATCTGCTCCTTTAGCTCTAACCCTGTGCTCTGTTTCCTGTGCTTAATCATGCTGGTTCTGTACCTTTTGTAAAAGAATGGTGCCTATAGCCTGAAATATACAAGGTAGCCCATTGTCAAGGCTCTGATCTTTAAGTGTAGAACACTTTTCCATTCATATAGAGATAAAAAGTTGCAGAACATGACCAGTTGGTGTAGAATCTAAGAAGTTTCAAGAAAGGTTACCTTTGCTTTAAGTCATAAGTTTTTTATATGATTGCTGTATATGAATACATAGCTCTTTGTAACATTCTTTTTTGGAAATTTGAGACTATTCAAGATACCAATGTCCTGCCATTTTAAGGGTTCATTGTTGAGCATTATTGTGCAAGATTTTTTTTATGCTGTCATTTGTAATGTTTTGTGAGAATCCTTGGGATTAAAGTTTTGGTTACAAAAAAAAAAAAAGTTGCAGAACAGAGAGTAACATTTGTCTTGTTGGAGGCTTACAGGAACATTGTGACCTGACCCACATGGACAGCTGTAAGAACAAAGGATTCTGACACCAAGAAGTTTGCAACAACCAACCACATCCCCTTCCCTTTTTAGTATAAAAAGAGCCTGAATTCTAACTTGGGGAAGATGGTTCTCTAGGACATTAATCCTCCATCTTCTTGGTCTGCCAGCTTTCCGAATAAAGTTGTTATCCCTTGTCCCAACCCCTCTTCTCCTGATTTATTGGCCTGTCATGCAGCAAACAGAAAAGTGTTTGGACTCAGTAACAGTTCCAATGAAGAGTATGTTGGCAGAGAACTCCAGCTGAAAAAAAAAAAAAAATTCTTCTTTAAGTCAGCATACAAAATCAATCAGAACCCATCAACTAGTGAGATTTACCCTAAGATCGCTTATTTGGAGACATCTTGAGAGTATGCAATAATGTTCTGAAATGATCAGCTGGAGCTACCATTTTCAAACCTTGTGAATTTCTGTGTTTATTGTATCCTAAGAGATTACAGAAATATTTCTTTAGGCTAATCATTAATCTTACGTTTTTGTAGCACTTTCCAGTTTGCAAACAGTTTTCACACTTATCACCTTATTTAATCTTCACAACGTCATGAACTATCAATTTTAAAGAAGAATCGGAGGCTCAGGAAATGTAAGTGTCTTGTCACAGGTCATAGAGCTGGGAAATAAGGGACACAGTTGAGCCCATGTGCAATAGACTTTTGTCATGTTTTGCTCACAGCATTCATCACCCTTAAATGGGGAGGTACATACTATTGTGAGTCCCTTGATAGAAGGTGTGGCCCCACTTCCCCATCTTTGTGTAACGAAGTGAAGTTACTAGACATTTTATATGTATCTGTGTGCCATAAATAGCCATACTTTTTGCAAAGCTTATAAGAATTCCTTACCAAATTGGCCATTACCTCTGATTACTGCTGTCTTCCTCCCGCGCGCTCTCTCTCTGGTCAAAGCACTATCTCTTGCTGTTGTTTAAGTAAATGTCTAGAGTCATGGATCTCAAGCAAGTAGAAGGGGGTTGATCTCCATCTGCCAGTTCTCTGAGGTTAGGGTGCAGGCCCTCAACACAGACTTAGTAATCAGAAGTTCCTCCTACTGTAACTGAGCAGGATTTTCCAGGACAGACATTCCCCTCAAACCACCCCAAACCTCCTCCTCTGCCCCAGTCCTCCACCTGCCTATTATCTGTATAAATATTTTAGCCAAATAATCAATTTAATCAGAGACATGAGAAAATGCAGAAGCAAAAAAAAAAAAAGCAGTCAAACAAGACAAAATAATAATAGTTTAGCCATTAAGCAAAGTCAAGGACCTTGTTTCTCCTCAAAGTCTATAGATAAAATTCCAAGTTGTATTCTTTGAGCTGTTTTACAGATACCAAAAGCCCCACTCATGCAAGATGTTAACTACACAATGACCAGATTGTAGTCATGATGTAAGCTGCTCCATTTTTCCACAACTCCAAGAACTGGCCTCAAGGAAATGGGAACAAACTGACCCTGGAACTGAAGATAAACTGTACTTAAAACAATCAAGATGACACTGATCAGACCACTGCATGATCAATTTCAAGCTGTCAGAGCTGACTGTGCTGTTCTGCACAGAGCTCCTTTCCTCTGCCTGTGCACCCCTGAACCTCCCCTTTAAAAGCCCCTGATCTATGGTTGGGAGTTGGTTCTTTTGGACATAAGTCCACCTTCTCCCCAGGAATGCTGGCTTCCTCAATAAAGCTATCTTTCCTTTTACCCAACACTTGTCACTCAGTATTGGATTCTTGAGCAACGAGCAGTCAAACCTGAGTTTGGTAACACTATGGTCCTTATAACTTGAAGGAGAAATGAAAGACAAAAGGAAATATCACCAAGTACTCAGAGATGGTGGAGAGCTCAGTACCCAGCACAGCAGTGGTAAGTATTAGCTGGGATACCTCCAAGCACACAGATATAACCACCCAGCTCCTCAGAGCCCAGGTTGCCTTGGCTACATCCATTCTGGAAGGTACTACCAATAGTCCTTCTGTAATTCCTTTTCTGCTAAGTTAGGCAAGATTACTTTCTATTGTTTACAGTTAAGAACCCTATATGACACCCAATTGTCCAATTATAACGTCAGTGTTTTTACAACATCTTCAGCCTTTTTAAATGTCAAATTTGATATTTGATAGGTTCTAAATACCTAGTATACCCTTTCCTTAAAATCAGAACAACTACAGTGTCAGAAATCTAATGAGAAGTGTCAATTTTTTGTTCTTTACCACTACATATTATGGAGTTAATCCAAGGATAGGCTATAAGAACCAATTATTACTATTTTTTTACTGAAATTGCCCAAGACCACTCCAGTATACAGTAAGTGCTTCCTCCCTGGAACTCAAAATACTTGACACACAAAGCATCATTTGTCTAGCAACCGCCTGGTGTCTTGTAACAATTCTTGCATTAGTGTTATATTAGTTATATATCTTTGAATTTGGTGCTTACATTTTTCATATACATCACCCAATTTTTCTAATTAGAATTATCGAAACTGGAAGAAGGCAGGGACTGGACATTAAATGGCTTTGCATTTCCTACCAACTACATTACAGAGATCAAGACTTATGCCCATAGCAAGTACCTATTCTTCTATAAATTGAATGCAAAAATGTTTCTTCTAATTTGAGACTAACCAATTATTTTTTGCTTACTTATATAGCTTGCAACTCTGTTTTTAGATTTTCCTATATGCTCATACAGTGACTTATACAGAGAGATGAGTAATAAATATTTGAAAATCAATGATTGATTGGTTCAGAAAAGATCTCTGACATCAAAGACTGTCCAATATTATTGAAGCAGTAATTGATATGAAATAGCCAGAGAGGAGTACAGAGAAAGGATGGCAATAATTACAGGCTGGGTAGTAATTACTATAACATAACTTTGTTAAGTATGAACACAGATACACACATAGAGTCTATGTATACATTTGAAATATACTCAATGACTTTGCATTTTGTACAAAGAAATCCACTTCATCTTCCTGTCCCCTGCCTAAGAGGGACCTCATACAAAAAGCTGTAGAGAATTGTCATTTTTGCCATAGACCCAATCTTTTCTAGTCACAATTATATCTAGCAAAACAAAACAAAACAATACGAGCCTCTGGTAGAGGCCGACAGTAGAAGATAAGGAGAAAGTCTAGTGGGAAATTGGCGATAGTACATGCATATTTTAAAAACATTTCTTTCAACTGCCAGTCGCCTTGTCTAATCAGGGCACCTCTGTTCTGAAGGAGGAAATATCAAAGTCAAGATGGAATATAAATGCAGCATTATAATATATGGCATGTAGAATGAAGATATGGCAAAGGTTGACATTGATGATGATTAAACCGTTTGGGAATTGGTCTTAGAGATGTGAGGACGGAATCCATAATCACCAGGCCTCCTCCTCTCCTCTTTTTTACAGTCCCTGCTAATATATGCCAGCTTTGTAATTACCTACTAAAAGATAGGTGGGGAGTTCATTAACCATACTAATTACAAGAACAATTTATGCTAAATCATCAGCAGGAATGTTAAAAACACTCCTTGAAAAACCAAAACAATGTAAAACCGACCTTAGCAGATACAGAACATCTGTTCTCTAGGGCAGAATAAAAGAGAAAATCACAAGAAAACAAAAAAGATGAGAGGCGAAAAAATATTTTCTTTGTCGTTCCCAACTGAATGACAGGTGCAAGTCTATTATGTGAAGAAAATGGTGTGTATTAGAGATGATGACCTCACAGACAAAGGGGATCATCGGCAGCTGCTAGCTCCTCAAGACTTCACCACTTGTCACCTAGTAGCCCAATTTGTTATTGCTCAGAGGGATGCCCTCTCCTGCTTCCTCCTCTTTGAAATGTGAATTGAATGGAGACGAACAACATTCCAAAAGTTTTTTGAGATGTGTTTTAAATGTTGTGTCCATTTTTATATAACTCTACCAGATGTTCTGAAACCAAAGAACAAGAGATGATTGCTAGCTAATGACTCGAGGGTGCCTGAGAAAGACATTAAGTTGGGAAATTAACAAAGAAAAATTACCGCAGAAGAGATTTTACAACATCATTTTCATAAGTACATATAAGCATCGGGGGCTAAATTTTACGGAAGGATTTCTTTGAACCTAAGAGTTTTAGGGCTATTATTATTTCATGATTATGATTATGAAATAATTCCTTGTGATCAGGCAGTGTCAACTAAGGATTTTTCTTTTTCTTTTTTTTTTTTTTTTTTTTTTTTGCAAAAGCCATCTACATCTAAATGCATATAATTACCTTTTTCCCTGCAGGAATAGAATTTTTAAAGGGGAGCTGATTCAGATAATGTTTTAAGATCTCTTTAAAATGGAAATGCCTCTTTGGAAATGTTCCACACATTTGGCATCAGAAGTTTCCTGTGTTCGAGCTGCACTAATTAGAAGCATGCACAGGGAGGTTGGGATGTAAAGCGAAGGGAGAGGAACATTAATGACCCAGGCTGTGATATCATGTGTGAGAACTTCTTACCACCGATCTGACACCCACTGAAGTTCAGCTTTCGATTCTGTCTTTGAAGCCCAGATCAAGCAGTACCACAGACATGTGTCTTTTATGTTACACACTGATGTTTTTTCCCTAAATTGCTATGGACTACTTGTGAAAGAAGGCATCCACTCCAATGCTGACAGTGGACACCATTTCCAACCACTTTTCCGTTTGACATAAAGTCTACTGTGGCAACTTGTGTGTCTTTTTAGTAGCTGTGGACAAGGCCACATCATAAGAGGAAAATATTGCGTTGCAAATGATAAACTAGAATATTCATTGTTATCCAACCTTCCTTTCCTCCCCAGACTCATGGTCTGCTTTGGAATCTCCTAATACATCTGCCCAAGATTGGTAGGCTCTGCTCAGCAACCTGTAGGATTCTGATGCAACAGGTCATTAGAAAATTTCTTTGGGACATTAAGCTATTGCTTTTCCTTTCACTACAGAAAAAAAAGGCATTGGTCAGTCTTAGAAAAACAAGTGTTGGTCACTGGCAATGCCCTGCCTTCTTGGTTGTCATCATTTTTCTCCATTTCAACATCCACCTGATGCCCAGACCTCCTTTACAGCCCACGTTGCCTGTTCCTATTTACTTCAGTAAATGACTTTTGATGTAGAGCAGACATTCCCAAACTCCACAGATAAGAGCTTACAAATAACATTGCCTGGGCATCAGTCTTTTTAAAAGATGTCTCCAGGGGATTCTAATGTCCAAAGAAAATTTAAGAACCATTGGAATCTTGCTACTCAAAGTATAGCCCGCAGACCCAAACACTAACATGAGAGCTTGTTAGAAATGCAGAGTGTTGGACAGCTCCCAGACCTACTGAATCTGAGTCTTCATTTTCACAAGAAGTACTGCTCTAGAGCAAAGGAGCTTATTAACTAAGTTACAAGCAAGACTTCAAAGAAACCTGTGATCAGAATATTATGTTTGTATTCTTCATGTCCAGTGGTTTTCACAATATTCTTCAAAGGCTCTGTGACCCAAATAAAGTAGGAAAAAACCATCCCAGAGCCTAAACCAAGAATAAACTCAAGTACTTACAGGAGACAGCCAAAAGGAGTAAGAGGGAAGTGGGTGGGGAATTGTCAAATAAATATGTAGAAATATTTGGCACAAAAACACCATGCTTTTTCTAGTTTTTTTAAATACATTGTCCTTTCTCGCCATCTTTAATTTTACCACTTTTGGTAGAAACATGAGTTCAAAACAATAACTTTCTACTCTAAGGCAGAAAACGCACCTGTGTGGTGGTACATGGTAATTGACACAAACTTGGAAGGAAACAGGACAAGATGAGATTGTGGAGACCAGAAGAGCACATGCCTGGCATGAGTGGAGGCAGCACAACTGCTCCAGCCAACTGCTGGAATGGAGCGAGGTGTTGGATCTTATGACTTTTAACATGTTGATCACCAGATCACTCAAATCAGGGTGACAGCTGTGTTTCCTCAGGGGCACCTGATCCACAGTGGACAATCTATGGACTGTCTACAGACAGTCCAGAACTCCAGGTTCTTATAGGAAATGAAACCTTTCAATGGTGCCTCAGTATTTTTTGATGCTGAGACTCACTTAAGTATATCTAGATAGTTAACCTTCACTGATACAGACCCATCTCTTATCTGTTACTCCCAAGGAAACATCTTTCTAGAGCACATTCCAGCTAGAATCAAAATGCTATCAATGAGATCCTGCAACCCCATCTTCTCACTTTCAGAATGAGAAGCCAGACAGTGCAGGTGTCTTGACAAAGGTCATAGGGAATTCATCTTGGTTAATTGACTCTGTCAGCTTCAGAGTAGCAGTGAGAATTTGGTCAGGAAATCCTAAAGTAATTGAGAGTTTTCAAGAAAGGAAAGATTTAATACAGGGAAATGAGTGATGAAAAGAGTGAAACAGTGAGTATCTGGAGAAACTTCTTCCAGTTCTCAGGTTGCTGCTAGTTTTCAGAATTAGGGAACTGCAAGAAACTTTAGTCATCCATCCATACCCACAGGGCATACATTCCAGGATCCCCACAGATATAAAAACCCATGGATGCTCAAGTTCCTTAAATAAATTGTTGTCTTACAGTCTGCTTTCCCTATCCATGGATGCAGAACCAGGGATGCAGGACCTAAGGTTACAGAACCCAAGGATATGGGACCCAAGGATACGGAGGGCCAATTATCCTAGCAAGAGTTAACTTCCTGCAGCAATACAGTAAGCAATTCATAGGGAAATGTCCACAGGCATTTTCTGAATCCTACTTGCCAGTCCTCTGCCACCTAAGGAGCAATGGGATATTTTCTGCCTCTCTCCCACCTTTAAAAATCTTTCACTAGAGTCTCATTTGCAAAATCTAACCCAGAACCCTATGGGCAAGGGTTTCTGAAAAATATTAATTCACTGGCTTTCAAGGCTGGCCATGGAGAGTAGAGCACAAAAGAGGAACAGAGATAGTGCTGAGTTGACAACTAATAACCGAGCACAGCTAACTAATCTGATTTTTAGTCTGTATTGATGTCTAACTGGCTACAAATTCATTGCAATATAGGTCTTTTAGAGAAAAAAGCTCTGGTCATATTCATGGGAGGATAAACAAATCTATCATCCAGAATAAACTTTATTCTACTGGCTGGATGGTTCAGAAAGCAAATAAAAACTTTGTTCTATTGGAAAGGTATCTGGAGATTTAAGAAATAGGATGGGTCAATTGAGAAATAGATGGCAAAAATAAAATTTATCTATATGAGAAAAATCTAAGAATGCATAATCATCTCCATCTTAATTTTAACCTCGTTACTAAGCTGCACCTTACTGACAGCATGTATTTTATGTCAAGGGAATAAACATAGATGCATATTAATGTCAAGGAGATACAAGTAAGAGCACAAGTGAAGTAGATACAACGAGTAGATACAAGTCAAGCTCAAGACAGTCAAAATACAGAGCAGAATGTGTATTTAATGAGTTTTCTCTCTCTTTATAACTTATATCCCTTATATTACACACACACACACACACACACACACACACAAATTGCATTCCTACACAAAAGTGAAAAAATAGTTTTGATTGATTGATTAAGTAAAATGGATATATTATTAACTCTCCCAAAAGATGTTCAACCTGATTATATTGAAAAGCACCAAAAATAACAGGAAAAGAGGAAGGATGAAGATTGCCATCCCTTTAAGGCCAACATGCTGAAAAGATGTCTGAACTCCAAGTCAAAGTTCTTTTCCCACTTCTGGCACCAATTCACTTTGTGTATCAAACTTCAGTTCCCCTCAGGGAAAATGGGCACTTACCACAGCCTGGTTATGGAATTATTGTAAAAACTGCCTGGATAATGAAGAGATAACAGGAATAGAGACATTCATAAGAGTCCCAGTGGGCAGAAGCCAGTAGTAAAATAACTGAAATCAATGCTGTCGGGAGAGGTGCATTTTGTCTTATGCCAAATAAGAGCTTTGCTGAGCTGTACACATTTGGGAGAAGGCAACACAGTGACTGCTTCAGAAAGGCAATGTGGTACGTAAATGACTTCTCAGTCTTCTGGTAGATTTGGCCCTTTTCTACTGAAGAAGGAGACAAAGAGTGATAAAGGGTATCTGACCCCAAATCAAGTAGGCATAGGATAATTGTGCCATTGAATAACAGTAGCTAACAATTTTCTGCTGATTACCAAGTTCTAGGCATTGTCCATTTACGTATTAATTCATTTAAACTTCACTCACACACACTTATGAAGGAGAGTCTATTATGACTTCCATTTTATAGCTGAAGGCACTAAGGCATCAAGAGGTTAAGTAAACTTCCCAAGTGACACAGCAAGACAGTGACAGAGCCAGATTTTGAACCAAATCTATGTGTGTTCTTGACCACTCAGCCATTCTGTCACTGAATATAGCTCTCAATGGAGTTGTACTAGTGTGATCATTAGTGCAATTTTCCCGAAGGTTTTGGCAATTGTAAATCTTAGTTCTTAATTTGGATTCTAATGGTCTGTATAGCTACTTTAATAGAAATTTTAGAAAAATCACTAGCCAGGAACCATTTTAAACAAGAAACTAATATTGAAACATCATACATTTTATTCTAGGCCAAACCTCTAGCATCCCCTGAGTTTCTAACTTCCATCCAGGGATTGTGACACCCTTATAACCATGAATATCTTACAAAGACTAATAGCTGCTGATTCAATCAAACATGGAATGAAATATGTAAAAGATAATTCTTAGGAATTTTACTAGGTCCCCACTCTCCAGATGCAAATGTCTCTTTGTTTGCAGAAACAAAGAATTAGTTGTCATACAAATCCCAGCAGAAGAACATAATGAACAATTTGGGAGCCTATGTTCCATCGTCAGTACAGAAGACAAAAGAATGCACAAAAAAAATGAAAACATGCACATGATTGGAAATACCACTGGAAACATCAATTCCGAGTATATAGATCAACTTAACCGCAAACATTTTCAAGGGGGGAAGATAAGGGCTCTCGACTATTTTTCAATCTCTTTCTGAGGTAAAGTCATCCTGATTTTCAGACTGTGCTACAAACATGAAAATGCTTTAAATCAAAGTTCTTCATCAGAGATATTTGACTACTTGCTCACTCAAAATTAATTTTTAGAATAATATATGTGTATACATATATATGTTAACAGTATATTTTGAAGGTATTGAGCATGCATTTTAAAGGAAATGCATTTATTCATATAGAAGAAAATTCAGCATTCTGAACTTCAGAAGATTGCTGCTTTCAACCATCGCTTTCAGGCACTGCATGTGTTTTCCAAAAGCTTTAGCTGAGGTTTTCAAGAATCTCTGGTGCTCACAGCAAACCACTCTTTTGGTCTATGAAGTGGGAATATTTTAAATCAGGGGTAAATCACAAATAAGAGATGCAGTTTCTACCCACACGCCATCTATGTTCCAGAAAACTCTTTACCGGGTCAACTGTTACCTGCGTGACCCCTCTGATCAGCACACAATTCACATTCAGAGGAAGAAAGAGAATTGTGTTTGAAAGACACTCTACCCCAAATCACACAAGGAGAAAGCCACTTCAGTCTTTTCACTTGCTTTCAAATCCTTCTTGCTAAAAGTCATTAGGAAAGGCTAAGAGATAACATAACACAAAATCAACATTTCCAGTTGAAAGAGCCCTACTTTTAGGAACAATATTTTCGGTTTGAGCTTCCAAGATCAGTAATTCAAAGAACAGAGAAACTGGTCCTGAGCGAAAAAGACTGAATTTAAATTATAAAGTTTAAAATACACTAAACCTTGTGGATATCAGCCCTGATCATACTGAAAGCAAACAGAAAAGCAGTTATATAAAGACTATTTTGGTAATATTGCTGCCAAAGAATTTACTATTTTAACTTTCATAAGTTGAAGTAAGAGATTATTTTTATTTAGTAAAAAAAAGTATAGAACACCTCCAAATTATATAAATGAATGGGTAACAAAATAACCATAATTTCAAAAGAGGAGTTTTCCAATGATATAGTTCTAAGGGAAACATATTTTAAAGAGAAAAATTAGTAAACATTTATTAAATAATCTCAAATAATAAACATTTTAAAAATGAGATTTTCCTACCATTCTGATTTTGAATGATTTTTTGTAAACATTTTAAGAATTCAATACCTATTTTCAACTTATCAGGGTAATCTAGATAGCCCTTTTTGTAAAAAAAAAAAGGGGGGTGGAGATATAGAAATTTCATTTTCCTTAAACTACTGTATAAATGGTAATTTAAGGGAAATAATGTTACCAAACCAAAGGTGTATTCACTTACACAGGCACAGTAAAGCCAATCTACTGACACCAGGCTGTTGTGAAGAAAAGTGCAGTGTTTATCATAAAGGTGCCAATTCAAGGAGAATGGGTGGCTCATTCTCTAAAACCCTGAACTCCACCAAGGGTTTCAGCAAAGAATTTTTAATGGCCAGGTTGGGGGAGGGAGGCATGCAGGACACATGATCACCTAATGCACAATTCTCTGACTGACTGATGGTGAGGCAACATGGTGGTGTCACAGGGGTTAATATTATCAGTCCTTAGGCTCCAGAAGGCCTGGGGGCTCTGTGCTCCTGTCATCAAGTAGTCAACATCTTCCATTCGGTAGGGGTTTTGGCATCTGTAAAACAACTCAGGAAATGTGCATCAGATACTACTATCCAAGTACTTCAGAGAGGAGTGAAATCAGAGGATATGGGGGAGGTCTGCCCTGGGAAGGCCCCGTAGGTTCCTCCTCCGTTACATTAAAAGCAAAGCAAACAAAACAAAAATCTGTTTGCCTAAACCATCCCCCATCTCTAACACTGCATCTTTGTCATCCAGAGAAAAGGAGAAGTTTGTTAGCCACCTAATTTATTTAAGCTATGTTAACAGCCCAACCAAAAATTTCAGTTACAAAACTAAACAGCCCTCAAAATTTATTTGGAGCAGAATTATTTGGGATTCGCTATCAAATAACAAAATGACTAAACCTCATCATCACATTCTATTTGCAAAACGTGCTAGAGGAGAGGAATTCATTGGGAAAAAAAAAATCTGAGAAACTCAATTTGACACACTACAAATTTAAAACTCTACTTTTGTGCTTGCAAAAGCATAGAGATAAAACTGTTATATTCTCCAGGGAAAACCACAGCCAACTCTGTAGCCATGAAGTGAATCGTCAATCTGGCCACTCTCTAGGGCAATGCCAAAAATATGATGTTGCTCTCCATAACCGATTTTGGGGAGAACCAAGATTTTTTTACCTCATTTTTCTGGATCAGTATCTAAAACTTCTGCTCTGGTCTGCCTTTGTAGACCTCAAATTTGGGGTGGTGGAGCGGGGAGACAGCCTTAAAGTCACATAAAACTATTCTGCTGGAATGTGTTATGTTTGAAGGTGGCTGAACTTGTTGGCAAAGGGCTCTATTCTTCTGGAGAGTTAGAAAATGTTTATTTTTCTTGTTTTTATGTCTCAGCTCTAGTTGAAAAAATAGGAAAAATAGCTTATTGATCAATTGTTAATGATATTCATCATAGGCTGAACATACCAGCAGAATGATTAAAATCCTACTCTCTATTTGGTTCTGATTCCTTTGTTTAGACCTACTCTTTTGATTAGATCTACTGGCTTCTTCCTGAAAGCAGTTTTTGTTTTGTTTTGTTTTTGTTTTGTTTTGTTTTGTTTTAAGAGAGAGAGAGAGAGAAACATGCCCTGTATTCTTCTGGGGAAGGTTTACATATTTACATAGTGGTCTGTTCTATTACCCACAATGTAATGTCTCAAATGTATCACCAAAGCATCCATTTATTTCCAAACTGTAGCCATTCATTGACACACAATCCCAAGCCTGGTTGCCTCCCAATATTATTTGAATGATTTCTATTGCTCCCAACAACACAAAATTAATCCCATAAAAAAGGATTTCACAAATAATGAAAAACCGTCTTCTCCATTGCCTCAGCCTCAAGGTTGCTACCTGTATAAAGATGCCCTAGCTGCCCAGGCAAGCCCAAAACAATGCTCATTACATCCTGTTAGCCGGGAAACACCTTGTTCTCATCACTGCTTTCCAGGGAGGGGGATTTTTCCCAAGATATCTGCCCTTTTTATTCTCTTCATCAATGGTGGAGATAGAAGGACCCACGTGTTAAATCCAGGAGAAATCACAGGCTTGCTCAGCTGGTTTCCACATTCTTCCTCTGGGGGGCTTCAAACTTAGAGGGAGCAGACTTCCACAGCCCCTCCAGAGGCTCCATCCTATCAGAGCAGGGAGCTGCCCTGGGCCAGTGTGCTGTGACTGGATGGCTGAGTCCACCTAACTCCATTCACTAACTCATTTGGCAAACAGACCTAGAGCCACATCCTCTAGCTTCTACCAACAGTAGAGTGATATTTTAGCTCCTACCTGCCACTCCTAGGTTGACAAAGTAGAACCTTCATCTCCCATGAACAAACGGCTCCATTTGTTCATGGGAGATGAAGGTTCTACTTTGTCAGAGCCCCTCTGAAGAACTCTCCCAACACCATGCCTACAGCTGGTAGTTGCTCTTCCTACATCTGGAGCACGCAGAGCACGTGGGCATCTCTCACGTGTGGTACTGCCTGACTCCTGCATTGCATCACAAGCACCGCCTCACAGTGGTTTATAAACTCAGGCTCTGGGGCCAGCCTGCTGTCCTCTCATGCTCCCTTGCAAATTGGACATGTTCCACTTTCCATAAGTCTGTTTCCTTCTGTATAAAATAAGGAACATAATTTCTTATTCACTGCTATTATGTAGGTTAAATAAATTAATCTATACAAAACACTTAGCACCAGGCCCAATACACGGGAAGCCTTAAATATTTATTATAATCATTGCTATGGTCTGAACTGTGCCCCGCCCCCAAATTCATATGTTGAAGCCTCAACCTCCAATGTGACTGTATTTGGAGACTTTAAAGAGGCAATTCAGGTTAAATGAGATCACAAGGGTGGGGCCCTAATCCAATAGGACTGGTGTCCTTATAAGAAGAATAGGAGACATCAGGGAGTAGGGCACAGAAAGAAGGCCATGTGAAGACATAGCAAGAAGGGGGCCAATTACAAGCCAGGAAGAGAGGCCTCAGGAAAAGCAAACCTGCCAGTACTTTGATCCTGGACTTCCACCTCCAGAACTGTGAGAAATCAATTTCTGTTGTTTAATCCATACAGTCTGTGCTATTTTGTTATGCAGCCCTAGCAGACTAATACACTCAATGTTGGCCATTGCTATTAATATAACTCTGCATTCACCATCAAAACAACCAGGCAAAATACAGTTAAACTAATTCTTTCATTCAAATCATCCAGATTACTTCTGTGAACACGGTCAATATCTAAAGTTTCATGAAGAAGATCAACTTTACTATCAAATGAAAACATAGTAATTTCAGGGTCCTTAAATAGTTAATATAATTCTATTCTACTTAATTCTACCCTTTCTACCTTTTCTCCCACTTACAGATCCTGATGGATGAAACTTTTACAATGCAGAGGCAATGAGTTGCCAGGACTTCAATTTTTCCTGTCATTCATAGTAATAGAACCACTGTTTTTTTGTTAGACATATGGTCACCTGTATCAGTGTTTTAGTCTCTCAATGTGTTGTAGCAGAATATGGCCATGTAACTGAGTTCTGGCTGATGAGATTTAGATGGAAATATTTTGTTTTATTTTCAGACTATCTCCTTAAAAGAGAAAGACAGGCCTTCTTTGTCCCTTCTTAAATTCTACCACCTGGGATATGGAGACGATTACTGAAGATTTAGCAGTCATTTTGGATTTTTGAAGATGATCCCACCTTAGAGATGGCAAAACAGTGAACTGAGAAGAACCTGGATATCTGAGGATTGTGAAGAGTCTGAAATAAGTCCTGGACTGTCTGCTTCTGGACTTCTTTTATGTGAAAGAAGTAGACCTCAGCTCTTTCAAAACAATGTTATTTTCTAGCTCACTGTAGCCAGTACCTTTGGTGCCCCTCCCCCATATTCTCAAGTGAATTCTCTGAGTTCACCTACAGCCTTGGTAGATAGTTTCCCACCTAAAACCCTGTGTCTCTGTTTCTCTTTCTACGGTCTTTCTCTGGCCCCATGGAAACCTGCTCAGCTGGCCATAGGTACAATTCAGTACTTGTGAGGCCGTTAGCACCCCACTAATAAGGAACATTAGTGTCTCCTTCCAGGGGAAAATTTAGAGACTGTTCCTTTTGGTTTCTTGAAGGTCTCTAGGGGACTTGAGTTCTAGCTGTCCAAAGAGGTAACCCACTCTTTAACATATCCTTTATTGGCTTTTCTGTCTTCCCTGTCTTATTCTCTTTACCACTTCATTTATGCTTCTCAGAATCACTAAAGACTTGATCCTGGGAACTACTCTTGGAGCGAACTAGCTGATGCACTATGACTTGTCTTCTAACCAAATTCTAACTGATACAACTTGGCCAAGAATAGCCCAGATATGGCTGTACACATACAGACCTAACTTGGTAGAATGTAAGCATCCCAGCTAAGGAATAATTAGAAATAAATGCAAATGTTTGGTTATTAAAGGCTTAGTCTAAGAGCCAAAGGAAATAGATGATGTGTATGGGAGACGAACATCACCCTTGATTAAATTTGATCTTGGTCCCTGGCCACTTCTTGATAATATATAACCAAGGAAGAAGGCTCCTCTTCTGTGGGAACTATCACATCTCCTCAAATGGATTCAATTCATTCTCACCCAGACAACATGGCCAAGAACAGCATTTTTATTTGCCCACCAAGCAGAAATGGGACTATGACTCTCAGGAAGTCCTAAAGAGATATTCTACACAAGGGGAACTATTCAGACAGAAACTGAGGACAATTATACAGCTTTTCCAAACAAAGGAAACTTAATTAAATGATTTTATGGTGAAGCATTGTGATGCATTTCAATAATCAAACTCCCATTCTCAGTAATAAATTTTCCTTAACAATAAGACTCACTTTTTTATATCCTGGCTGATAGTTTTTACGTAGGCAAAAGGTTTTCAGAGAAAAATGCCATTATGAATCCAGTGATTCATTGGAACATCATTCAAAGAATTCATTCTTTCAAAATTGGGTCTTTCAAGGAAATGTATGTTTTCAAAATAATTGTCCTTGGATCACTAAATCTGGGTATGTAACATCCTCCCTGCCACAAGGCTGAGAGATTTTAATGTTGTGGAAGGAACTGGTGACAGCGGTAAAGTTAACAGGGTCCGACTCGAGAAATAACTGGACATTTCTCTTGTTTTATGAGGCCATAATTTTACTCCTTAGTGAATAAAGACTGGAAAAAAATTGAATCACTGCCAAAAATATAACCTACACTATATCAAATAGCGCCATTACATTTCTCTTAACTGCCTCCTGGAGGTCATATGGTTGCTTACAGGGGAAGCTCTTCTGATAACTTTTTCTGAAAATCACATTAAACAAATACCAGCCTAACAATGCAAAGATGTCCTTCTCCATCTTCCACAGATGACTTATGTAGCTGACTTTCCAGCTTCCAAAATTTATTGCCTTTTTTACTGCACCACTGTATCACTGCCTCATATGTAAATAATCCAGGAAGCATTTAAGTCATTTATACCAGTGTTTGTAAACAGCAACAGAGGAAATCAGCAGGGGAGTCTCTGGATTTCTGGCCTGAAAAGGGAGATGCCTCAGTTGAAAGAAGGGGATTACTGTACATTTGTTCTGTGTTACTCAAAATAAATAGGCATGAACAGAAGTATTTCAAAAGACAATGAAACAAGCGTATTAGCAAATACATTTCCCACCCAAATGCAAAACCTAAGAGAATCCTTCTAGGAAATCAGCTATTGGATTGGTTTGTATTTATCTAATTTAAACATTAACCTGTTCACATTTTTAAAAAAAAAAAGTTGATAGTAAAGAAACAGGCTTTTAAAAGTATATAATAAAGCCCATGGCCAAGTCAGTCCCCAGAAGAGTGTTTTTTGCAATCTCCCTTAATAAGTTGTACCTATAAGACCTTGTCCCCAAGTCACTCCCAACTTTTCTGATTTGATTTGTTGACTATGACCTTAGGAAGATCATTACCAAGTTTCTAAAGTAGCAGAAAATTCCATCAGTAAAGGAAGTTTACCTTATATGTAAGTAACCCATCTTACTCAGAATAGATAAATCAACTCATTTGAACCAGGCTATATCTGGGATGAAAATAACTGCTAAAAATGTTCAATATGCATTAATTTTGCCCACAAGGATATTCTACGGGTAATCATGAGTTTCTAATTATAGAGCTTTGCTTTGAATTTGCTGACTGACATAAATTTAAAACCATATCACAGTTTTAACTCATTTGCCCTATTAAGTAGGTTGGGGGTTGATATTATTACCCTCCTACATGTCTAAATACTAAGTGCAATTGAAAGGTTAAGTAACTTCCCCACCAACTCTTTTGTTTCATTCAAGCCCATTCTCCTTCCGCACCTGGAGAATAAATTTCACTCTCTTCCACGTAGCAACTGTGTCTCCAATGCCCACCCTCAGTCTGGTCTCAGAGAGAACCTTGGGCCCTGCCCATATGACTATACTGAAGAAAAATACAGGCCTTTCTTGGGCCAATTTGTAGCAGGAAAGTCCTCAAACACTGTGCATTGAGACAGCCCAGCCTTTTTCTGCTCTCCCTCCCACTCACCATTTCCATTACTACTATAAACTCACATAGACACCTAGCGTGAGGCCAAAGGTTATGGCATCATCTTTGGGATGCTCTTACTTCTTCTGCTGCCCCTACTTCACCCAAGCAACATAAAACCTCCTTTTCTTTCTCTTACTCAAAAAGGCACCCTATTCTGTTCCCAAAACTTCTTGCTGTCTATGTTTATTAAATGGATTTAGTGAGCTCCCAAAACTGAGATGGGTGGGAACAGATCCCTGGGTTCCTAAAGGAGCCCTGTTCTCTTTTGCATGCAGGAAAGGAGGAACATGAAAGGAAGGTATGATGGTTAATTTCACGTGTCAACTTGGCAAGGCTGTGGTGCTCACCTATTTGGTCAAACACTAGTCTAGATGTTACTGTAAGTTATTTGGTAGATGTGATTAACATCCCAAATCAGTTGACTGTCAGTAAAAAGGGATTACCTTGAATGATATGGTTGAGCCTCATCTAATTAGCTGAAGACCTTATGGACAAAAACTAGGTGTCCTGGTGGAGAAGGAATTCTGCCTCAAGACTGTAACCCAGAAATCCTGTCTGAGTTTCCATCTAATGCCTGCCCTACAGATTTTGGACTCAGGAGTGTAACATCAACTGACTTGAGTTTCTAGCCTGGTGACCTGTCCCAAACTTGCTAGCCCCAACAATCCTAAGCCAGTTCCCAGTTCTTTAAAATACGTCTCTTTACATTTATGTGTGTGTGTGGAGTGGGGCGGGGAGGGGGGTATCCACTTGGTTCTATTTTTCTAGAGAACTCTGATTCACAGAGAATACAACTAATATTTTGGGGAGTATCTAGTATGTGTCAGGAACTGTGTTCATCAAGTTATGTATATTAACTCACTTGTGGAGGCAAAAAGTTCTACAACAACCAAGCAAAAGAACCAGATATATATTTCTTTCAATTGCCACTCACAACGGATTATTCCAAACATCCCCCAGTCACCTCCCAGCCCTCCTCACTGAAGGCTCCATGAGGTGATGACCAATCAGAAATGCTGCTTCGGCTGCAGGGGAAGAGTTCAAACGCAGCAGCGGGCAGATGAGTAAACACAAGCCCACCATAAAAGGCCTACTATAAAAATGAAAAAGGAAACCCTATGATAGTCTTCTATAAAACACAATATTCAGGCATGAAACATAAAAAGTAAACACTGTGTACTGCTAAATATTTAAAAAGATAAAAAATCTGCTACACAGATTCCATTTTAGGAAGTGTCATTTTGTACTTTCTAGAGGGAAAGCAAGGAATCACGTAAAATGCTAGATTGAAAAAGGAGGCACTTTGCAATTTATGTATTCTCTGAGGTCAATTGCCATCATTTCCAAGAAAAGAAACAGCCTCAGTGCCTAGTTTGAGAAGAAACTAAAGACGAGGAGTGGTTTGCATGCCGTTATATATGTGCCTGAGGCATAAATCACATTTGACTTTATTCCAGGGAGAAAAGAGCCTGGTGGAAGGATGCAGATGAAAGACTGTAAAATCAACAGCATAATTGGGATATGTTTTGGTGAATTTTTCCCAGTGAAATAGAGGCATTTTTCCTAGCACGGGCTATTTGACCCCAGGCAGCATTCCCTTTATAATCTTTTCCTAAGTCTAAGACATCTAGCAGCAGACACAATAATACCAAGGACCACAAGAAAACAGGGACAATATCAGTAATAATAACAACACCTACCGTGTATTAAGGGATTGTTTTGTGGGCTCTATTTCATTGTCTTAAAATGTCTACAAAACAGTAAAATATAAACTCCAATAAAAAAGTAGGGAAAGGATGTTAAAAATGCATAAAGAAAATACAATTGCCAATAAAATTAGGGGAAAAAAAGCTCAGCCTTGCTAATGAACAAAGTAATGTCAGTTAAGACAAGACTCCATTTCCACTGTATTTGTTAATGAAAATATCCATTGTGGATGAGGGTGCAGGAAATAGGCGGTTTCATCCGTGACTGAGGATTGGAAACTGGTAAGACCTCTCTAGGGGACCCTTTGGCAACTGAGATTACGCCGTTCAATAATGTGTACATCCCTTGATCCAGAAATCCCTTTTCTTGAAACTGATCCTAAGGAGTGATAAATATGTGCACAAAGATTTATGTGTAAGGATACTTATCGCAGGATTTATAGAAGTGAATATAAGAATATAAATTAATGCACCAAATAGATATTCAGTTTAATTAGGGCACATCCATATGATGGAATACTCTACAGGCTGAAACAATGTGCTTCAGCAAAATACTTTGCAAAACAGAAAAATATTAAAACATATTCGATCAATAGATTTTAAAAGCTAAGTTATTCCAATGAGTACAGCTTTGCACAGCACACTTAACGTTCTCTGGGCCTCTATTTCATTACCTTTGTTATAAAAAAGTTGAATGGAATGGTAATTGGATCTCTTTTCTAATGTGATAACTGGATCTGTAATACTAAGATTCAAAATTTTCCCATTTTGACATGGAAAGTTTTTCCCTGTATTATGAGATAGCCAATAGTTTTTGGCACTTTCAGCTCTAAATCAGATGTATGGTTACTCCAATGAGTCCATCAATAGATGCCACTAATTCTAATTGTGCAAATTTCACTCCAGGTGAGAGTCAGTTTGAACAGGCGGTGTTAGGCAGCACCATCTTTGAGCTACACCATGAAGGCAAAGTTAAGTTACTCTTCAAAAATGGGAACCCCTGTACACTGTTGACAGGAATGTAAACTGGCACACCCACTTTGGAAAACAGTATGGAGGTTCCTCAAGAAACTAAAAGTAAAACTGTCCTATAATCTATCAATCTCACATCTGTGTATACATTCAAAAGAAATCAAATCATATCTCAAAGGGAGATCTGTACTCCCAAGTTCATAACTGCATTATTCACAATAGCCAAAGTGTGAAAACAATGTAAATGTCTTTCAATGGATGAATGGATAAAGAAAATAGGTAAAGAAAATGTAAATGGATAAAGTATAATGAAACATTATGCAGCCTTAAAAAAAAAAAAAGAAGAAGGAAATCCTGTCATTTGCTGCAACGACAAAAGGAAATTTTGCCAAGTGAATTAAGCCAGACAGAGAAAGACAAATACCATATGATCTTACTTGCTGTGGAATCTAATGGGGAAAAGGGCTAACTCATAGAAACAAAGACTAGAAAAGTGGTTTCCAGGGCCTGGAGGTGGGGGAAATAGGAAGAGGTGGCAAAAGGGTCCACACTTCCATGTATAAGACTAATAATTCCGAGTATCTAATGTATAACATGGTGACTATAGCTGATGACAGTTTGGTACAATTGAAATTCGCTAAGACAGTAGAACTTAAATGTTCTCACCAAAAAGAAGAAAGAAATCAGAAACATTTTCTTTGATCCACCTAAATATTATGTTAAATCTCCACTCCTCCCAAATCATGAGAGATAAACACCAAAATAGTGTAAAGTATCATTGGCAACATTTGAAATATAAAGTAGAAGATAAGGAAATGAGAAAAGAAGAAAAATAGTTATTTCTTGTGGTATAAGTTTCCCATCACATATCCTGAAAACTTTATGCTGAATAAATTAATAAATGAAAATACAAAACTAAAACTCTTTGTTATAAAGAATTCCATGCCCAATAGAAGCAAAAGCAGATGTTCACATAAAAAAAAAAATACAACCTGGATGATTTTCCAGAAATTTAAATTAATTTAACAATGAGATACATTGATAAAGAGATATCAAAAGAGATAGATTTTCTCAACTGGAAATGAAACATTAACAGAGAAGATTCCCAGTTAATAAACATGGCCACTCAGAAAGGAGAACACATTTAGGTGATCAATTTAATGATGAAATAGAAATCATGGAACCTACTTTCTTGAGATGTTACTAGCATAACTTGCCTTGCAAATGATTATTAGTATTATTTCAGCCCGCTCACTTCTTTGGACCTCAGAATTTGCATTGATTGGTCTTGCTCTTATTGACATGACAAGAATATAGCATCTTCTTACAATAACTATTGAGTCCCTCCCGTGAACAGTTTCCTGGTGGACAGACTGTGTTGGGCCTTCTAAGCTCATGCCCATCTCTCATTAGGTCCATTCTAAATAACTTAGATGCTGGACTCAAGGTTTACTTGCACGGGTAATTTGGGATATACCTTCACATATTAGGTGTTTTCAAACTGAATTGTATTGAGAAGGTTTCTCATCACTCCTTTTTAATTTTTATTCATTTAAAGACAAGGGTAATGTCTTGTTTTAATTTTTTTTTAATAGAGGTATTGTGGATTGAACCCATGACCTCATGTATGATAAGCAGGTGCTCTATCACTGAGCTATAACCCCTCCTCTGACAAGGGTAATGTCTAACACGATTTAAAGTAGACTGTGAGTTGCAGTGACTAAGTGACCAATTAATAGACTGTCACATAAAGCTTTTCCTTCAATGGAGCAAAAGCTCCCTAGAATAAAACTATTTCTCCCCATTGCCCCTGGCAATATAGATGGGAAAAGTAACATAGTGGATACACAAAACATTTAGTTGATTGATGCTCTGATGAAGGTTATCAACTTGTCTGCAAAAACTAGGGGGATCCCATGCCCTCAAGGCAAGCTTATTCTTTCATATAGACACAAATTCTTCCCTTCACGACTTTACCTCTATCTGACATATAAACTCACCCAAGCTCTCCCCGGACCCCATTTCCCACTCTTTCCATCACTGGATGTTGCTCCACTTCAAACAAATACTTACTTTATTTGTAGGACATCTTAATATAGTGCCACAAACACCCAAAAGATGGAACCATAGTTCAGGTCAGTTAGGATCTCAGCTTTGCCTGGATGTACTTCAAATGTGTGTTTCTAATGCATCCTCCTCTGCAACTGCAAGTATACAAATATTCTACAGACTTTTTCTTCTCCTCATTATATCTATTTCTTCACAAGTGCCAAATAACAAGCACACTTTTCCTAAAGTTTCCCCACTTAGCTCCGTGTATTTCTACCAGCAGTGTCTGATCATTCCCACTCACCCATCACGACAGCTTTCCTTGTTTCATCCATATCGACAGTCACTGCTTGCAAACATAGCAATTAATACACTAGTTCCCAAATAAAATACCATTCTGGAAATGTTAACATGTGTTCTGGGGGAGGGAGGGAAGGCTCGATTTTGCAGAAGTTTACAAAGTGCTGGGTTAAAGACTTTTTAAATGTCTTTATTGCAGGTCTTTTCAGTTTTTAAGCTGTAATGTGCACTGTAAAATCCTTAAAGTGGGAGAGAGAATCTGTAATTCCAGATACAATATGACCTGGTTCCTCTCCCTAACTTGGTTCACCATCACAGAAGCACCGCATATAGCAAACAGAGTACTAAGTTTAGCAGATTAATTCAGGATTACTAAGTAACACTTCCTAAAATAACTTCATTAATGACCTGCGTGACAGCTTTTTGCTATAGTTACTGTATTTTTTCACTATGCCTTCTACTAAAAGAGATTTATTATGACTTCAAAAATACTTTAAAATACCATACAATATAAATTAAGTGAAAAGAGAGATACCAGCATGAAAAAATAATGGGAAGGATGCTAAATAAAGCCAGAGTAAAATGGCGGGTCTCAAACCCAGCTACATATTAATAATCAGCTGGGAAGATTTGTAAAATACATCTTCCTAGTCCCCACCACAAAGTTACTGAATTAGTAGTTTGTTTTGTTTTTAGGGGAGATACTGGGGATTGAACTGAGGACCTCATGCGTGCTAAGCATGTGCCCTACTGCTGAACTATTACCCTCTCCCCGAATTAATGTTTTTAATAAGGTCCCTAGGAGATTCTTCAGCCAATCTGGAAGATCAGAAATCAGAAATTCCTGTTTTGATAAGCAATATCCTTAACAATGTTCTTGTTAAAGTTATTTGAGCAGCTGCTTTAGCTCAAGATTTCTCCTTCACAGGGAAATAGATACCTGGTCAATTACTTAAAGATATTTCCTTAATGTATTTCAGTTGTCTCCCTATTCAATGACAGAGGAATTCCTATAAATAAATATTATATTCGTGCCCCACGTCTCTGAAAGCCTGTGATTCTATTACCCAATTGAAGTGTTCAGTGAAGTCAGCGAAAATTCATTTGGAAAACACTCAGCTACAATAAAACACAACTTAAAAACAAAAACTTTCATTTATAAGCCTACTCTCTTCTCTCTAACTCAAACCATCAACATTAATTGGCGACAGAATTCTCCACTTCTGAAAGCTATATAAACAAACACAGATGTCAAACAAGAAACACATTGATAGGATACACAAAATTATCTCAGTTGCCTTACAAGGTGACACTGAATATATTAAACAAAAGTTGGAAAGAAAATTTAATTTACAAATCTCACAGGAATATTGGTTTCATATGATAACAGTTAGTTCTTATACTATGAATTTTCCCTCAAGGAGGGAACACCAGTGGAGAGTAATCTTTAGAAATTTTCACACTCTAGTACAACACAATAAAACAGATCAGAAATTATCTAATCAATGTTGGAAGAGATGTCAAAATAAAAGTACACAGATTTGCATTCCTTCTGGGGTTGCTTACCATTGCTTAGTTTTGTAAGAGGAAGAGTTGAGGTTTTTTAAGGATGTGCTTGACTGACAGGAGTAAGATAAGGATGGCTTCAGAGAATGACAGGGGCTCTATCAGCTTGGGGTCAGGAGGGCTAGTCATCACAATTTGCTGATGTTTATTGAAAATGCTAAGGACCACAAGGACACTGTTTTCCTCAGTCATCTTGGGTCCAAAAAGAGAAAGGCAAGGAAAAAACAACAATGGTAAAAGGGACAGGAAAATAAAATGTGGCTCAGTGAAAGGAAGAACTCTAAGACAATTAGAGGCAAAAGTGAATTACTTAACGGCAGATCAGTACAGAAAGAAGGCATCAGATCATTAGACTGTATCGACTGAAAACCTAAAAGCTGAAAATTCTGTTTTACTTGGTGTACTTACTGAGAATTTAATCCCGAGGTACAGCCTCCCAGATATCTCTGATGGACTCAAAGAGGTAAGGGAGGGGCCAGGATAGATAGGAATTTTTACAAAAACTAAAAAGCAGGTAGTCGAACATCAAAAAATTACTGCTAACTAAAGAAAATTAAACACCTCAAGTTAGTGAATTTAGCACTTTTCTATCTATGGGAAGATGCAAGAGTCTGGGCTTACAGAAATTATTCCTTCGATGTGCACCTTAACTATCTAGGGCCAGTATCCTATTTTTCTCCATCCTCAGGGTGTACCCTTGGGGGTGGCTGCAGTGGCTGATGGCTTGAATGACCACAACACCCTTTGTTTACTGAAATGGCAGGTGACATTCTTTGTCCACGACTGGCATATTGTAGAGCAGTGGATCTCAAACTCTAGGGTATATTCAAATCCCCAAGAAGTCTTAATGTAAGTCTGCTGGGCCTTAGCTCCTGAGTTTCTGATTCATTAGGTCTGGAATGAGGCCCTAAAATTTACATTTCTAACAAATTCCCAAGTGATGCAAATTCAGCCCATCCTGGGCCACACTTTGAGAGTCTCCGTTGTAGAATATGGGTGACAAATTCACTTGCCTATAAGATCTAGATAAGATTATTCGGTTGGAGATGATTGCTATCCTGAGGGTACACAAGTTAAGTATTTTGGTTTCTCAATCTAAATAAGAATGTTAAATTTTGATAAGAAATCTCTTTATTTTTAAATATTGGCAATTGATTTTTTAAAATTTTTTTCTGATAATTAAGTGAGTTAAACAACAGGTGTCCATGGACCTGATGAAGCCTGTGTACTTAGAGTTTGAAGTCTGTTGTAGAGGGATTCCTGCAGCAGATAAGAAATTTTGTTTAAAAAACATACAGATTTAGAATGACTCTTCAGAACTAAAAGTGAAAAACTCAAAAGACTCAAGTTGTCTAAGATAAGAAAAATAAGAAAGAGTCAAATATTTTCAAAAAATACACCAATAATAACCTTACAATTTTTCAGTGTATTGTGTACTTTTATGTATTACCTCATTTTATCCTTAAATTTATAAAAGAAGTGAGGAATTTATTGTTGTCTCCATTTTTCCAGGTTGAGAACCTGAGACTCAGAGAGGTTGAATATCTGTATTATGAAACACTTGTACTATTTTCTTATAGCAATAGCTTGATGCTTTAAAAAGTTATTCACAGCCATGCCTACTTACAGCTTTTGGGGAAACAACTCTTTTAAAAAATCTACAAATGTAGATTGGAATTGGGATCCGTGTTGGCCCAAGAGCAGGTAGGATGGGCAACCACCAAGGTGATCATCATCAACAAGATGTAATTATGAAGTAGGACTACATTTAAAGTATTGTGTTTATGAAAATAAAATCTGTGGTTCATATAGAAAACATAAATGCCCAGTCCCTAGTCCTAAGGACTCTGTTTTAGAATGTCAGAGGTCATTGAGAAGGAATGATTTTCCATTATCATTTTCCATTTAGTGCTTAATTGTTCCCAAAGAGGCTGGATTTTAACTGAAAATTTTTTACCCCACTCTTTTTTTTTTATTAAAAAAAAAAATGTGACCATAAACAGGAAAACTAATTCACTATAAGGCCATTCATGGAATAAAGTACTAAATTGTTCCAATGAGTGAAAATCTATTTTCTTCTTCAAGATAGCCAGAGAAAAAGGTGATCTAGTTCTTTTGATAAGACATTTTATGTCCAATAACTTTCAGTTCAGGAACTTATTTTTACCTGGCTTAAGTCCTCAGCCTGGAGTATCTGTCATCTCTGTGTTTTTAGCTCATGACCAATGTCACACTGTCCTTTGTCAAGACACTTTCTGTAATAGATCACATACCATAACCCAAGGTCTATGTGATTAGTGAAGTTTCTTAAGTATGATTTTTAAGAAAATAGAAAAAGAGGAATGGCCATATTTTTCCAAATAAAGCATCAGGATAGAAATAAAAGACTTCCAAGTACTTAAAGTTAAAACCACCCCAGAAGTGCATAGTCATCTGGTTATTTGATATAAATATGAACACCCTATGTATAAATCTAGTAATAAAACTTATCAGTCCAGCTTCCATTCTTTCCAGTCTGAGATCTCAGTGAACTACAGTAGTCACCCTTTATCTGTGGTTTCACTTTCCAGTTTCAATCGCCTGAGGTCAAGTGCAGTCCAATAATATTAAATGAAAAATTCCAGAAATAAACAATCCATAAGTGTGAAATTTCATGTGGTTCTGAGTGACGTGATGAAATCTCTTGCCCTCCTGCTCTACCCCACCAGGATCATGAATCAATCCACATATCCATACACGACCCTCCTGTTAGAACAGGAAGAACACAGGATATATAGGACTCAGTACTATCCACAGTTTCAGGCATCCACTGTGGGTCTTGGGACGTGTTCCTGCGGATAAGGGGGAACTATTGTAATTACCTCCCTGCTCCTAATGAGGGGAAAGAGGAAAATCATGGGCTTTAGAACCATATTTGGGGAGTCGAGTGACTTAATGCATATCATATAACTTCTGTAGATCTTAGAGTCCTCCTTTGACAGAAGAAAAAAATAAAAGCAAGAACAATTATACTTATTTACTGGCAGTTTTAGGAGGAGTCAGTGAAAGAGATGACGTACATGAAGAGGGATATGGGGCCTGAGGTAATTCCCCAATTTATTTTTATTTCCCTCCTGTCTTCTCTTCGACATCACCCACCTTCATCAGTGGCTTCTGAGTCTGGTTAGTGTAAATCAGGCCCTCTTGACCTCAGCACCAATGACCTTGGGACCCAGATGATTCTTTACTGTGGGAACCATACCGTACACTGTAAGCTGTTAAGTAACCTCTCCATTCTCCACCAGCGAGGTGCCAGTAACAGCCCCCGCACACACTGTGACAACCAAAAACGTCACCAGACACCACCAAAGACCCTTCGAGAGTCAGAGGGAATCGGGCCCAGATGAGAATCGCTGGTGTCCGCAAGGAACAGCTGTAAGAAATAGACTCGACTTTTGCTTGCCCTTCTGACCACGCCTCTGAGAGGGAAGAAAGAAGTGAGCAGCCTTAAATCTACCTTTAAGCTTTAGCGTGAGAGGATACAAAGTGGCATCATCAAAGTGATAGATGGCTTCTTCACTGGGGCAGTGTGCACGCAAGCAAGATAAAGACAGAAACGAAAGAGCAAATCTCATCTCTGAAACGCCTCTATCTTTTGGCAGACTTTTACATTGTAACCCCATTAAAAAGTAATCTCTCTCTCTCTCTCTTTCTCTCTTTCTCCCTCTGCCCCCATCGCTACCTTCCTGCCCCTCAACTACAAGTTTGGCCTCAATAAATTAGTGTAATACAAACAATACTAAAATATATAGTATTATTGAGTATATTTCCAAGGTATAGGATTGGAGAGAGAGTATCTTGAGTAAGTACACTGTCATTTTAAACTGAATTCACAGTACTATTAAGTTTTCAACTTCACAGTCTGGAGAGGAGCATTTCCAAGATAAACTATCTTGATATTTTCATTTCAGAAAAAGGTAATAAGTGGAATACAACCATTTCCAGAGTCTTCCAGACAGGCAGAATCTACTTTATGCAACCCGTCACCATGCTGAGATTTCTCAAAGAGGTTTACTTTATAGGCAGTCGGAGAAGCGGCACTGCTCACGTGGTCACGATGGATTACGTGATGAATAAATTCAGAGAGAAGGGGATCAGAGGGAAGGACAGAGTGAGGCTCAGAACTAAAATAAAAAAAATAAGACAGGTGAGGTAAAACACAGCCAAGGGAGGAGAGAAGAGGGGGAAAAAGCAGATAGAATGCTCCCTTTTCCTGTACTGAATACTTGGATACATTGTATCTCTAAGAAAATGTGATGGTGGAAAGATAAAATATTTGCTTCTACCCAGAATATATTCCTCCTCCCTCTCATATCTTATTTTATAGGTAACAAATGTCCTCAAAGATATACTACCCTGATCTCCTGACTACCGTTTATGAGACTCACGCCTTTTCCGAGCCAGCAAGAGGAAGTGTCTCCTGTGCCAGGGGAGCCCGATGTAATAGGAAGGGAGAAAATTGTTTCTATCACTCCTGTATGAATAAGAAAATTGAAGATTAAGCAGGGTACTGCTTGTGCTCTGAAACTTGTGGTTAATTTAATCAGACACCCTTGTGGTTCAGGGTCTTAATAACAAAAAAGCAGTTTCCCTTGATAACTGATCTTCCTTTTTTTTTTTTTTAAGTTAGAGAATTGACGGCTGGAAAAAATGCAGAAGAAAATGCACCTCACAGGGGAAAAGAATGCTATGTGAAAGGTAGCAGCAGCACCTGGAGATTAGATAAGAGCATCAGAGCGTTGATGAAAATTGTGCAGCATCTTGGGTTGGAAAACATGCACGAAGAGCTCTGGCGTGGAGGACTGCGGGACAAGGACAAGAGGGACTGGGGGGGGGCTCTTCCTAGCACTGGCCTTTGAGACAGAAAAAGTCCCTTGCACCCAGTGCTCCTCTGTGATTTAGAAAAGGAGCAGTCAATGAGACAGTGTGTGGATTCACGGACCTTGAGGTCTAGGGCTTGAGCACAGAGATAAGGGAAGTGAGTCAGCAGCACTGGGGCTGCCCCTGTCCGGGCAGCAGCTCCCTCTTGCAGTCTGTTTCTGTCTCCCCTGTAGACCCTGTCAATCAAGCCCTCTCCATCACTGACCCCTCACCTCTTGTCATGTACACAAGTGAGAGCATCTAAGTTCAAGTACAGTCTGAGGTGCAAAGAGCAAGTGTCTCAATCACAGCTCTGTGCTCCTGCAAAACCCGCAGGGCTCCTGACCACTGTTCCCATCTGGGACTCTCACTGCCCTTGACCCTCCAGTTAGGCCTTATGGAAAAGTACTGTTAGCAACCAAGTTCACCAGTGCAACACCTTCATGACCACAAAAAAAAAAAAAAAAAATCACAGATTTGATATTTGAAACAAATCAAGGCACCTAAAGTTAAGTCTCTTGAATGAGTGCCCTTTGCTTAGCTTCCTGGTCTCTCTGTTTCTTTGCTGAGGCATAAAATGCAGATTCCTGCTGCCCTGACACTCCCCCCTCGACAAGCCAGGGTGGGCAGATCTGCCTTGCCTTGCTGGGTACTGAAGCCCACAGCAAAGACAGGTTTTCCTTAAATCACTAATCAACTTAGAGATTGAAAACCCCCTCTGTATCTTCAACTACAGATTACACGATGTAATTGTCCTTTCCAAAGTGATGGTTTCTCAAACTTCCTCTATGGAAGTTACCATTTACTTCCTGCCTTAGAAATGAAGGCATGAGGCATTGAGACAGAGGAGAGTAAAATGTGAAATGCCAAGAAGTAGCCAAAGGAGTTACAGCCTAAACAAGTATCTCCTGAATACCTGTTCCAGTGGCTGAGCAAGGCAGGAAGACGTTGCCCCATCAAATCGTAGCTCCTGAGACTCTGAAGAGTCTTACCAGAAGTCTGCTCTAACTCCCATCCTATTTCTTATAAAATATATGGAATAACAGACCCACAGTGAACAGGTGCATTGGCCAAGATCACGCAAGTTGTGTTGTGTTTATCTTCTCATTAGCAAGGACTTTGAAGAAGCTGAGATTTTTACCCTACTTGCGAGCTCACAGGTTAGCCTGTCCCTGTGTCATGGATGCTGGCAGAAGATACGAGACTCCTGGTTCAGAGACAAAGGTCTTCATTACTCACAGCAGTAACAGCATCCAGAGTATCAGCATTTCCTTGCGCCAGTTCCCCGAGCCCTGGGTCCAGTGGGGAGATTTGAAGAAGACAAGATGGCAGCTGCATGTGCAGGAGAGAAACCCTGAGCTTAGGGAATCGAATTCTTTTATAATGGACAATAGGCACGACTCCCCTTTGCTCCAGGGAGATAGTTGTGATGTTCAGGAAACTATAGTCAAGATAAGTCAGAACAAAGGCTGTCAGTACCTCTGCTTACAGGTTGTGCAGAAATGTCAAAGACTCATAGAGTTAATTCCAACATCATCCTTTCTACATTATTTTGGCTTTTGGCAAATTTTTCCAAGTACATCACTCAGTCAGTCACTCTGATCAATCTAACCAATGGAGACTGGGATCAAATCTGTCAGTTTGCCTCCTACAGCATCGTATGAAGGCTATTATCAACAGGACTGTAAGCAGTAGGATGAGGCCAACCTGCAGTGTTGCCCTCAGCCATGCCTCCTCACCTCCAGGCCCAAGACTAACCAACTGAACAAACCTCACAAACCATCAGGATCTCCCTTAGGAAGCAAGGTTGATTACTCCTTATGTTTTGCTATGACCGTCCTTTTGGTCCAAGGTATTCGTTCAGGGATAGCACAATGTATTAGTGAGTGCACACACTCCACCTTGGTCCACGAGGAGGAAATCTAAGGCAATTTTATTATCCGTAGTAATCCAGGCCAGAGGGTGGAGGCTGACCTGCAAGTTTTCCAGGGTAAAGGGCTAAAGATAACCACTACTATGAGTGACTTCCATTGTAAGGGTAACTGCCCATAGAGTGTGCTTAAAGAACAAGTCAGTTAGCCCTCTCGGAAGAGTGGAAATGGTTTGTGCCAATTCCAACCTAGAGCTTTCAGAAGGGAGTGAATGTGCCTTCCCCATGTTTTCCCACTTCCCCCAGCTGCCTGCATCCGTTCAGAGCCCAGAGGGTTCTGGCTACACAGTTGGGAGGAGGTTGAGTCCCTGAGTTCCTTCACAGAGGAGAACATCCACTGACAGAAGCACCTACTCTGGGCTGTTCTAGGAGCCAGAAATGATCTCCTATCCTGCATTTCTTTTTCTTTTCTTTTTTTTTTTTTTTTTTTTCAGGGGGAAGTAGGTTTATTTATTTATTTGGTTTTTCAATGGAGGTACTGGAGATTGAACCCAGGACCTTGTGCATGCTAAGCATGCACTCTACCACTTGAGCTATACCCTCTCTGCCAATCTCCTATCTTGGAGTTATCACAAACCTGTTGACCTTCAGCAGCAAACACTGAATCATGATGTAACAACTCCACTTTGAGGCATTCTCCCCAAAGAAGCGTGCACATGTGCCAAAGGAACCTTGGTGATAAGAAAACAAATGGAAAGAGCCTAAATAAACCATGACTGACTCAGACAATGAAATACTATACAGCAATTCAAGGGAGTATACTAGATTTAGACACATCATGATAGTCTCAAAAACATGATGGCTGACTGCAAAAGCAAGGTGACATACACTTTTGTGACTTATGCAAAATCATACACCACTTAAATCACAGCATGTTTGTTTCTCAATATCTATGTAGATGTTAAAAATAGAAGTATTCATGGAAAGGATACAGTTCAATTTCAGAATAGCAATTACTTCTGGAGACAGGAAGGAGGAAGGGATGCAGGGGGAAGGATCAGTTGTATTGATAATTATTTTCATTAAAAGGAAAGCAATAGCTGAAGAAAAAAGTATGGTAAAATGTTAACATCTGTTAAATCTAGGTAAAGGGTGCATGGACTTTATTAGATTATTTTCTATGCTTTTCTGCATGTTTGAAATATTCCCTAATTAAGAATCATCTTTAAAGCAATATAGGAATACTTCTCTATCCCCAGAGGTCTGTCACTATGAACTCCTACAGTTTATCTAATCTATCTGCATATGAGAATCTTTGGGGAGAAAGAGGCATAATTTGACTAAAAGCAGTATGTTATAGAATTCTTCCTCTTTAGGGAAATAAGCAACGCACAGTAGCTGCTTTAGATGCACAGTCAACAGGGAGTCATCCAATTTAACTCTTCTTTGGCAAATGCAAAGAATCAAATGCAAAATTTAACAGTCTGGGGTAGTGTTGTGAAGCCATGGCATTCCCCAGAGGTCTTCAGGTACATGAAATAATTAATGGGCTATGCTCTCCCATAACTAATTTTTTTTTAATCTCTAAAAGACTTTATGGGAAATTGCCTTCACGTAATAACTAATTGGGGGGAAGTGAATAGCTCAGTGGTAGAGCACATGCTTTGCATGCACGAGGTCCTGGGTTCTATCCCCAGTACCTCCATTAAAAATAAATAAATAAATCTAACTACCTCCCCACTTCCGAAAAAAAAAGTTAAGAAAACTTTAAATAAACCTAATTACCTCCCCTTCTCAAAAATTTTTTTAAGTTAAGAAATGACTAATCAGAGTATATCTCAGTACAAATAAAAATATTTCTGATGTTTTTTTAACAAGCTCAGATCACTGTTCAAACCATAGTTTAAATGGATTGAAATGGTTTAAGGTGAAGGCACGGGAGTGAACGGGTAGATATCATGTCAACCTGGCCACGTTCTACCACGTCCTTCACAGGCATTCCCTGATCAGTCAAGTCCATAGACAGCTCCCCTCTTCCATGCTCCTAAATACCACGTTATGTTTCTACGTATATGATTAATGAACATTTACTGCACTTTTTTTCATTGAATTGTATATGCTTTGTTTGATGTCTGTATCCTCCACAGCACCTAGTACTAAACTTCATATGAATTAGATGGGAAAAATGCTTATTGATGAGCTGAGGGCTGCAATGCACAGCCCAAGTTTGACTTTAAGATCCAATTACATGTCCCTTGGATTGAACCTGACGATCCCTCCTCACCTTGTCTTCCACCACCTAGCATATGGTAGATGGCAAAGGTTTTCCTCTATATAAACCAATCAAATGAATCAATAAATAAATCCAAACGTTCTACACAGTACAGAGTGAGGAGACATATCCCTTCTAATTTCAAATGATGAGGCTAGAGGTAGAAATCGATCATTTTCAGATTTAATCTCTTCTTCCTTTTCCCTCTGCTGCTTCTACAGTGAAAACAGATTGACCATCTGTAACCATGCTCTAGAACAAAGGGACTGTCCCTGAGCTGTATACTTAATGTGACAAAAGACTGTGCAAAGTCTTGCCTGGAAGAGCAAATTAAGAGTTAACAGAATGTGTTCCATTCTTTACCTCAGGGGAAGAAAAAATGTAGTCAAAGACCAGAACTTCCTAACAAGCTTCGGCTTCACAAGAAAGGTGTATATCATCTCAAAAATTATGTCACTATATTCTCCGGCAGGTAATCATTTCTTAGGCAGTTGAGATATATTTACTCTGACACATCCATTATTATCCAATGACAAAATAACAAAACGCTTATAAAAGAAACTGAAGAACTAACACCTCGGGACTAATGAGCACGGCGTCCCCAGGGAACATCTAACCAGGCATCAGTCAGGATCTGTACTTCATCTCAGCCTCACATTCACAAGTTAACTTTTTTTTTTTTTTTTTGTCCATGGTAATTGAGAACAAGAACAATGTGGATAATGGACTCTAACATACAAATAATTATAATGGCGACTTTTAACCGAAGATTGACACTTCCTTCTCTCCTTCTACAAATGACCTGCCAAAATTACCACATTTGTTAATTTCTGGTTGAAAACCCCCCTTAGAAGTCATTGGTGGTTTCCTACGACCTAGGACTAAGGTTCATACTTCTTAGCAAGACATTAAAAGTCCCTCATGTTCAGATCCCAATTTATATTCAGAGGACTGTATCCTACTACAGGGCTCCATTCCCTCTGTGATTAGACACGCCAGTCTATTCACCAACCTAATACCAGGAATAGACCACATCTTTCTACTTGGTGTCTCTGCATAAGCAATACCTTGAGGTTGGAAAGCTTCTCCCGTTTCTTACTCGCACATACCAAGTTTGGCACATTCTCTAAGACCCAATTCTGACGTTGCCTCTTCTGGGAAGCCTTCCCTGATTCTCCCCTGGCAAACTAAATATTCTTCTGTGGAACCACAGCACATTTCTTGCACTTTGATTTAAATCTATTAACAATGTGTTTTGTGTAGAAAAAGCTGTATGTCTTTATCCCTTCCTGTATTGCACATCCCCCATGGTCAGGGTCCATGTCCTAGGGTCATAGTGCTTAGCACTCTGCTTTGCACTTGATGGGCCAATGAATATCTGGTCCATGAATAAATGAACAGATGAAGATGTACAGCTGTTTTTAACTTACGATTTCATAATGCAGAGCATCCAATAAGCTATAAAATCATTATAACCAAAGGGAGGAGTCAGATGAGTAATCTACAGAGGAGACTTTAAAGAGGGCAGAAGAGTAGAACCAGAGGTTAGAGCCAAACTTCAGTGCAAAATCATGCTTAACTCATCTCAGTCCACTTTCTCATCTATATAATGGAAGCAGAAATCTCTACCTGCCAGTGCTATTGTGAGGATCAAATGAGACAATGTGTGGGTACTAGGGGGCAGGGGAAAGACTATTATGAGATCTTAACCCATGATTTTTCCCTATAGTCACTGCAAACCGTTGTCCACTGGATGTTCATTGCCTCAAGGAAGGCATGAGACAGCAGAGCAAGAGTAAAGAGATGTCAGCACTTGGGTTTTGAGTTTCAGGAGCCTAAAGTTCAGCAGGAAAGGAAAAGAAGTCGTGTGTATCTGTCATCAATGTAGAAAAATATGTGATGAGTAGGAGAAAACTCCTTTTTCTCACCCCCAGAACTCAACTCCTGATTAGACAAAATTCTTCAGGTTGGACCATGATGGACAGGGAGGAAGGGATCACAGATGGCTGGATGTTTCAGTTCTCGGAAAGGAGAAGCTTCCCTGGGGACCCACCCCTGGCTGAACTCAGTGGAGACATTTATGGGATTGGAGACCAATGGAGGCCTGAGTTCCATTTCTCAAGAAGCAACAAGATGTCTGCAGAGAAATGGCTGAGAATGGTGCAGAAAGGGCCTTGCTCAGCTTCACGGAGCTCCTGTGACTCCAAGTGGCAAAGAAGCATCACATGTACCTACAGTGACGTGGAGGCATGGAAAGCTCCCACAGTCTCTCAGAGGTCCTGTAACCCCAGCACCAGGTAAGAGATTGATCCCATTTTCTGTAAATCCCAGAGCACCAGAGAAGATGCAAAGAAAGGTGTATCCAAAGGAACCTCCAGAATGGGAAAAAGAAACAATTGTAACAACTTTGTAAGTGAGTGACAATTACCTGGCAGGAGTGAGGTTGATGTTGGGGACCAAATGCAGTTCAGCCCACTCCACATCTTGGCCCTCCTCACTTCACCCCACCCAGTGCACAGATAAAAGTCCCAGGGAAGGAAGGGGAGAAGACTGAATTGACTGAGATTAAGTTTCTGGTGTCCAAAGGATGGGATTTCATAACAAAAATTACATTAAGTTTTAGACAAAAGGAGGGAAGTTATATGTCCTCCTCCCCTGGGTTTATAGTCCTGGTTTTTCCGTGCACAAAGTGCTTAGCCCACAGTTTGCATGAGATGCTCAACAAATGAACAAATGTTAGTTCTTTCCTCTCCTCCTCTTGCCTTCTAGGGCAACATAATTGGATTATGTTTTTTTTACATATACTGCATTACAATTTTGAATGGATGTTTTGCATTTTCTACTAGACACAGGAATTGGAAAACTTTTTTCTGAAGGACAGGTAGTAAATGTATTATGCGTTGTAGGCCATCCTGTCTGTTGCAACTACTCTACTCTGCCCTTGCAACATAAAATCAGCCCCGGACAGTACATAAATAGATGACTTCAGCTAGGTTTCAATAAATCTTTATTTATAAAAACAGGCAATGGCCCAGATTTGGTCTGCAGGCCATAGTTTGCTGATCCTGGGACTAGAAGAAAGGGAAAGTGACTTAAAGAGCTGTTGAAATAATTATGAGAGAGTAGAGGGACGCACGAGTGAAGAGGAGGCAAGAAGCCACAGAAGGAGGGCAAGGGGAACAATTCAAAATGGTCTCTACCTACATAGACAGAAAGAATGAGGTGTTACTGATGAAAATGGAGCCACTGGAAAAAGTTTGGAACCTAAAAAGAGAGGAGAATATAAATGCCTCCCTCATCACAAAGGGTCTTGATGCCTCCACATGTAAAATTCAAAGAAAGAGCATAGAAAAATGAAAGTTCAAGGTTCAAGCTTCAACATCTCGATAGTCACAAAGGTGGAATATAATATTTCGTAAGTGCTGTCTTGACTCAGTGTTAAATTCATGGCTAAAATTCTCAATGTCTTTTTTTTTTTTTTTAATAGTTTGCCAAGTCCCACTCCAACCACTTCCATTATGGAACTCCCCTTCTCCAGGACCACTAGGCCTACACCCCAACCTCCCCAAGGGCCAAGTGTACCAAATAGCTAGGGACAGCATGTGTGTCCCAGGCTCAGCAGAATATTCAAACTGGCCAGGAATCCCGGAAAACCCAGCTACGTCCTCACCACCTGCTGTACATAAACCACCTCTTACATTTCCAACTTGCTGTGACCATGTCCACAGGTGCAACCCCTCGTGCGGTAGACTCCTTTCCTCCGGAGCTTAGATACCAGAGTTCTGCTCTTCACTGATGAGTGTCAGTGTGCTGTATCCCACCATGAAAAGAATCTGTACATCTTATAAAGCAGATAGTTACCTTCAAATTTTGATGTGAATAGTGGTAAGAGGAGAAAACTTCAAATCTGATTTGCCTCCAAGTCCTATTTCAGACAAACAGTGGGTACCCAACCCTGCACGCATGACACAGTGCCTGCCCAAACATTTCCAAATGGCTCTCCAAAGCAGACACAAACATTTGGAGAGAAAATTGAGAAGAGGAATTTGCCATGAGATTATCACAGGACATCTGTTTTTTTCCAAAGTCATTGCCACAGTGTTCCTATCAGGAGGCTGGTGTGCTTCCCCTAAAATGCAATCAGCAAATCATGCCAAACGAGTTAGCTCTCCTTGCTGGAAACTGGAGGGAACTTTGTTAGCGGGTACTTTCTGCCTGTGACTGTCACATGTAAATCACTGATGAGGGTTGCAAAGTCCCCTGGAAGTAAATTTGAGTGCTGTCCCCGCAGGATGTCCATTCCACAGGCATTTGTGATTTGCTCTCTGTAAAACTTCTTGCCATCTGTTCTGAATTTGTCACCCTTAGTTTACATTACCTAAAACTGTAAGCTAGATTGACATTAAGCATGCAATTTAAGATTTTACTTCCATCAATAAATTCCCTCGTAACCACCAATCTAGACTTTATGTAGCTTCCGCCTGCCCTCCATCATTGGTCTCCTTAAATAACAGCGTCTGGAGTCATTTACTTCTTATTCCATAAGCATTTCTTGAAATCTTCTTCATACACTGTTCTGTCCTGTTCCCATGAACATGCTGCTGTCCTCTGTTTCTCTGGCCTTTACTTCCGGTTCGTTTTCTGACCTTTTCCTTGACTGCCGCCATCTTGGTATTTTTTTCCTTCCATATTGAATATATTCAAATGCACATCTCATTGTTTAATCTCTTCACTAAAATCACTCCTCAAATGCTCAGACCTGGGGCCTCCTCACATCCTAGTGGTTCTCTAAAAATGGAAGGTATTATCTTAAGAACTAACAGAAAGAGCATGAACATTAACCCTATTCTTTATCAGCTTAATAGCCTTGGCCAAGTCACTCTAATGCTCTAAGACTCAGTTTCCTCATCTATAAAATGGGAATAAGAAACATTACCTACTATATAAGATTAATGAAAGGAGTAAGTGAGATGTAAAGCAACTAACATAATGTCAGATGCATAATTACTGCCCAATTAATGTTATTTATTGTTTCAATAATTATTTATAATCTAACCTATGTTCTAATTTAGTTTAAATTATAACTTATTTATCATCTACAGAAATGATCCTCAATACTATTATTTTTTCCAAAGAATTATTTTATTATTCCACCATATTATTTTATATCCACATGTGTGTTTTGAATGTATGTTGAGAATCATTGTAACTATAAGGCTAGGGGTAGAAAAAAAGAAGCAGGATCTTTACTGCGAAGAGACCACCCACAAGTTGGACCACAAATGGGGGTCTTTATTTTAGGAACCACCAGTTGAAAGCTAATTTGGAAATCTTGATAAATTATATCGTACTATGACTCTCCTTGGAGAACTTCAGTCTGAGCTCAGAAGCTTCTGATTTAGCTGTAGTGAACGTATTAATTTACATTCAGTTTGGAGAGTAGAAAAGACCTCCATCTTTGGGATTGTTTGTGTTATATGAAGCCATGTGGACTCAATACTGTTTAATCTGGATTAGTTCATTCCTTTTGCCCTTTCCCTATAGTATGATCTCAAGGCACTGCCCCAGATGGGAGGAGCCATCACTAAGGACCCACAGGTGGCTACAGCCAGGGCTGCCCTGCCCTTCACCCAAGACAGCCTGCTCACAGCCTGTGAAAGTGATCCATGAGTCTTGGGACCCAGCAGGAGAAAATTTATTTCTTTCTGTCCCAAGGCCTATAGACTGCCTAGGTTCACTCAGGACTGAAGCTTTGATTTAAAAAAAAAAAAAAATCACAGTCATTTGCTTTTAAAAAAATCTATATCTTACAACACCAAGATTTAACCCTAAACCCCAATGTAAACTAGGGACTTTGAGTGATAGTGATGTGCCAACAAAGTTTATCAATTTTACCAAATGTACCACTCTAGTGGGAGATACTGATAAGGAAGAAGCCTCCATGAGTGGGTTCAGGGGTATAGAGGAAACCTCTGTACCTTCCACCCAGTTTTCCTGTGAACCTAAAACTGCTCTAAAAAGTAAATATCAGTCCATAGCAGAGCCCTAATGCAATAACTGATTCAGGTAAGGACCCTCAACAAATCAGCATCACTGAATGAAAGGTTGTTAAGAAAGCAGCTATTTGCACAATCTCAAAAGATTCTCTACAAATGGCTTAACATTTACAAAACAGAAAACATCTCTTCATAATAAAGAAATTTGTCGATCGTTACCTGCACTACGTGATTAAACTGAGCACCACCAATTGTGAGAAGCCTGATACCATGTCATGTGAAAAGGAATCAGAAAGGAGCGGCCACAGCAAGATGGCAGAGCAGACAGCCTCCAGCCTTTCTCCCTCTGACAAGGCAAGATTTAAGAATACCTGGATCAATTTCCTTCGTGAGAAATCCGGAAACCACGTAAGAGGCTCCTACACCCTAGGCAAGCGTGGACAGCTACATCAGAGCCGACAGGAAAATCACAGCGTAGTTACCTGGTCTCTCCCCCCAGTACAGCTGGTGCAATCCAAGAAAGCGTCCAGCTTCTCCCCAGGGAAAGAAAGAAAAGACTGAAACATATGTCCAATGTTCAGACTTTTCAGGGGGCTTCCAAGGGACTGGTTTCTTTCTTGCCTGAATCTAAGTGCTAACAGTAAAGGGTTCCAGGTTGGGTGCCACTGAGAACCAAGGCAACGCTGTGGACTAACACACAGTGACTCAGCATGGCCCTCCCTTTGGCTCATTATGGAACAAGCTGATAAAAATTCCCAACACTTGGCTGCTCCCTGGTGAGGGAAAGAGTGGGAGCTTGCATCCAACATTCTGACTTTTTGGCCGGGCTGCCCAAGGGTCTTTTTTCTGTCTCACTAGTCTCAGGATGCTGATGAAACCCAGCACACTCTACAACCTGGGGGCCATGGAGAATAAAAGAGAACTGAAGATCTTGCTCCAGCTCCAAAGGCTGCAACAGAGCAGACAGACCTACACAGCTCTCCATGGGGAGAAAGAGAAAGAAATGTGGTCCTTGTGCCTAATGTTCCGGCTTTTCACGGGGCTGTCCAAGGGACAAGTTTCTGTCTCAATGGGCTTAGAGTACTGACATGATCTGGCTTACTGTCGAAGCCCAGGGGCCCCTGAGAACAGGAGAGAACTGGGCAGCTTATAGCAGCTCCAGAAAACCTGCAGTATCATATCACAGAGAGACACCAGAAGGAGGCAAGAGATGACCAACTCCTACAAAAGAAATAATGGCAAAATCCTCTCTAACTGGTTTATAGCAGTAAATAATTGCTTTTAAAAAGAAGAAACAATCTCAAATAACTTAATTTTATACCTCAAAGAACTATAAACAGAGTATCATACTAAGCCGAAGGTCATGACAGGAAAGGAAATAATAAAGACTGGAACAGAAATAAGTAGAAAATAAAAAATAGAAATAATTGATGGAATGAAGAGTTTATGTTTTGAAAAGATCAATAACATTGTCCAACTAGACTAACTAGGAAAAAAGAGAGGACTCAAATAAATAAAATCAGAAATGGAGGAATCGACATCACAACTGATGCCACCAAAGTAAAAAGGATAAGAGACTACAATGAAAAATTACACACCGATAAATCAAATAATCCAGAAGAAATGGATAAACTCTTAGAAACATAACCTACTGAGACTGGCTCGTGAAGAAATAGAAAATATGGGAACAGACCTATAACTAGTAAGAAAATGGAATCAGTAATTAAAAACCTGTCAACAGAGAAAAGCCCAGGACCATATGTCTCCAAGAGTGAATTCTACTAAACATTTAAAGAAGAATTGTTGCCAATTCTTCTCAAACTCTTCCCCAAATTTGAAAAATAAGGAACAGTTTCAAACTTAGTGTATGAGTCCAGCATTACCCTGATACCAAAGCCAGACAAGAAAACTACAGACCAATATACCCAATGAATATAGATGCAAAATTCTTTAACAAAATACTAGCAACTTGAATTCAGCGGTATACTAAAAGGATCATATATCATGACCAAATAAGATCTATTCCTGGGATAGTTCAACACACAAAAATCAATGTGATACATCACATCAATGGCGTGAAGGATAAAAATCACATGATCATCTCAATAGATGCATAAAAAGCATTTTAATAATTCAACACACTTTCATGATAAATACATTCAACAAACTAAGAATAGAAGGAAGTTACTTCAACATGATAAAGGCCATATGTGAAAACCCCATAGCTAACATCAAACTCAATGGTTAAAAAAAAAAAAACTGAAAGCTTTCCATCTAAGATCAGGAGTCTAAGATTAGGAACAAGGCAAGGATACCCATTCTTACCACTTCTATTCATCATTGCACTGGGAGTCCTAGCTAGGAGCAATTAGACAAGATAGAGAAAAAAAAAAGGCATCCAACTCGGAAAGTTAAATTATTTCTAGTCACATGATCTCATATGTAGAAAACCTAAAGATTGTGCACACAAACACACACAAACTGCTAGAACTAATAAATAAATTCATCAAAGTTACAGGATACAAATTAACACACAAAAATCAGTTTGTGTTTCTATACACTAACAATGAACAATTCAAAAAGGAAATTAAGAAAGCAATCCCATTACAGTAGCATCAAAAATAATAAAATACTTAGGAATAAACTTAATAAAGGAGAAACACTTGTACACTGAAAACGACAAAACATTGCTGACAGAAATTAAAGACATACATAAATGGGAAGACAACCCATATTCATGAATTAGAAGACTTAATACTGTGAAAATGTCCATACTACCCAAAGCAATCTACAGATTCAGTGCAAACCTTATCAAAATCGCAATGGTATTTTTTGCAGACACATAAAAAACAATCCCAGAATTTATATACCTTCATATGGAACCACAAAGGACTTCTGACAGCCAAAACAATTTTGAGAAAGAATGAGCTGGAGGCCTCACACTTTTTGACTTTAACATGTATCACAAAGCTATAGTAATAAAAAGAGTATGGTGATGAAATAAAGATAGACATACAAGCCAGAAGAGTAGAACAGAAAGCCAGATATAACCCTACGCATGTACAGTCAAATGATCTTGGACAAGGGTGCCCAGACTACACAATGGGGATAGGATAATCTCTTTAAAAAATTGAATGTTCACATGCAAAAGAATAAAATTGGACCCTATCTTACAGTATACATAAAAATCAACTTAAAATGAATTAAAGACTTAAGCATAAAACCTGAAACTACAAAACTCCTAGAAGAAAACATAGGTGAAATGCTTCATAACATTGGTCTTGGCAATGATTTCTTGGCTATGATACCAAAAGACTGGCAACAAAAGCGAAAATAGACAAATGATGCTACATGAAACTAAAAACACAGAAAAGGACACAATCAATAGAATGAAAAGGCAACCTATGAAATGGGATATTTGGGAACCATACATACAATAAGGAGTTAATAGCCAAAATGTATAAAGAACTCCTACAACTCAATAGCAAACAAAAACCCGTAATTAAAAAATGGGCAAAGGACTTGAGAGACATTTGTCCAAAGAAGACTGACATATGGTACCAGGTATAGGAAAAGACACTCAACAACACTAATCACCAGCGAAATGCAAATCAAAATCACAGTAAGATACCACCTCATACCTGTTAGGATAGCCATTATCAAACAAAACAAAACAAAACAAAACAAAGTAACAAGTGTTTGTGAGACTATAAAGAAACTGGAACCCTTGTGCACTTTTTGTGGGAATGTAAATGGTACGACTTCTATGAGAAACAGTACAGAGTTTCCTGAAAAAAAATTTTAAAAATAAATATCCTATGATCCAGCAATCCCACTTCTGGGTATTATCCAAAAGAATTGGAAACAAGATCTGGAAGAGATATTTGCACTGCCGTGTTTATTGTAGCATTATTGACAATAGCCAAGATGTAGAAACAAACCAACGTCCATCAGTAGACGGATGGATAAAGATCATGTGGTATATACTTACAACGGAATATTATTCAGCCTTGGAAAAAGGAAACCCTTTCATATGCTACAACATGGATGAACCTTGAGGAAACCATACTAAGTGAAACACACCAGTCATCAAAGGACAAATACTGCATGATTCCACTTACATGAAAAATCTAAAGTGGTCAAACTCATAGAAGCAGAAAGTAGAAGGGTGGTTGCCAGGGGCAGGGGGAGGGAGAAATGAGAAGTTACTGTTCAATGGATTCAATGACTTTTCAAAGAGTTTCAATTATGCAAGACAAAAAAGTTCTAGAGATCTGCTCTACACCCATGTGAACAGTTAACAATATTATACTGTACACTTTAAATTTAAACAGGTAAATCCCATGTCATGTGTCTTTTACCACACACACACACACACACACAAGTAGGCACAATTACTCTCTCATTTAGCTCTTTTATGTAACATTTAACCATAAAATTTCAGTGACAAGCAACAAACATACATTTTGCTTACACATCTGCAGATTGGCTTGGATTCTGCTGATCTAGTCAACGCCTGGCAAGATGTGGTTTTCACGCAGGTTAGATCTACAGATCAGTCCATTTTATGAGACCCAGGAAATATTCTTCTCATGTTAATGTCAAAAGCACAAGAGGACAAGCCCAATTGCTCATGAAATATCTGTTAACACCTCATTTCCTCAACAAATTACGGAGACAAACTCTTTAAGACTTGGGTAGGAAATACACTCCGTTAGCTAAGGAGTGTTAGTAAGGGGGAGAGGAGTAGTGAAATTCTTCTGGACAATAAATTAATTTACCACACTCATCTTTTGCAATATTTCTGCCAAACCGAGGTCTAACTTGATTCTGATCATAAGCAAACAACAAGACAAATTCATTATAAACAACATTCTACAAGACATCTCACTTGGATTCTAAAAAAAAAAGTCTTTCTCACAGAAAACTAACAAAATAAAAAGACGAGGGAATTTTTTCTAAATTAAAAAAGGCAAAATGCAACACCTGAAATTTGACTGGATCCTGGAATTTAAAGCATTTTTAGGACAACTAGGGTAATTTGAAAACGGAATATGTATTAAATAATAATATGTAAATCTTATTAAATTCTTTGAGTGTGATCATGATATGGTGGTTCACACCAAAACATCTTTATCCTTAGGAAATCAATACTGAATGTTTATGACTGAAATGTCATAATATCTGCAATTTATTTTTAAGTAGTTCATCAAAAAATTTATTTACGTATAGGTAGAAAAAGGCAAATAAAAGTATCTTAACAGTTGATTCATATTAACAATTGATTAATCCAGGCAAAAGATGTGGATAATCATTGTGCTATTCTTTCACCTTTGTTGTAGTTTACTAATATTATATATGTATATATGTTTTTAATATTAAAAGAAAAACAAAGAGAGGGTTGAATTAATCACTTTAAGAATTTATGGAAAATTTAAACTGAGAAAAAAAACAGGGTTGCTTCACTGAATTAAGCAGATCAGGGGCTATAAGGATTATAATTGCTCTAGGACTGCTTGGTGGACCAGTTTGTCCCATGCTGGTTGTAAGGTGCATGATAAACCTGGAAGAGTGAGGCTTGACACAGAATTTGACCAATTAGAACATTTATTTAGTGATAGGATTAACTTGATTTGGAGGACTAATTACTAAGATAGAGATAACTAAATATGAGAGAAATAATTGTCACTAGAAATGCTTGTCCAGAATTTTTGCAAATGAAACTGACAAAGGCTTGATCTCCAGAATATATAAGCAGCTTATACGACTTCATAAGAAACAACCAAACAACCCAATCCAAAAATGGGCAAAAGACCTAAACAAGCAATTCTCCAAGGAAGACATACAAATGATCAATAGGCACATGAAAAAAATGCTCAATATCACTAATTATCAAAGAAAAGCAAATCAAAACTACCATGAGGTATCACCTCACACCAGTCAGAATGGCCATCATTCAAAAATCCACAAATGACAAATGCTGGAGAGGTTGTGGAGAAAGGGGAACCCTCCTACACTGCTGGCGGGAATGCAGTTTGGTGCAGCCACTGTGAAAAACAGTGTGGAGATTCCTCAAAAGACTAGGGATAGACTTACCGTATGACCCAGGAATCCCACTCCTGGGCATATATCCAGAAAGAACCCTACTTCAGGATGACACCTGCACCCCAATGTTCATAGCAGCACTATTTACAATAGACAAGACATGGAAACAGCCTAAATGTCCATCAACGGATGACTGGATAAAGAAGAGGTGGTATATTCCTCTCTCTACTCAGCCATAAAAACGGACAACATAACGCCATTTGCAGCAACATGGATGTTCCTGGAGAATGTCATTCTAAGTGAAGTAAGCCAGAAAGAGAAAGAAAAACACCATATGAGATCACTCATATGTGGAATTTAAAAAAAAACAAAAAACAAACAAAGCATAAATACAAAACAGAAAGAGACTCATAGACATAGAATACAAACTTGTGGTTGCCAAGGGGGTGGAGGGTGGGAAGGGATAGACTGGGATTTCAGAATTGTAGAATAGATAAACAAGATTATACTGTATAGCACAGGGAAATATACACAAGATCTTAAGGTAGCTCACAGAGGAAAAAATGCGACAATGAATATATATATATGTTCATGTATAACTGAAAAATTGTGCTGAACACTGGAATTTGACACAACATTGTAAAATGATTATAACTCAATAAAAAATATTATATTGTTAAAAAATAAAGAAAAGAAAAAAGCAAAAAAAGAAATATTTGTCCAAGAATCCCAACAAAGGGGATAGAAGGCAGAATTTTGGGGACCATGGTGCTTCCACACCTCCTGGTAATTGTGACACCTGGTAAAACCCAAGGAGTCGTTTATACAGTCATCCCTCCACCTCACGTTATCCTGCATGGAAATAAAATCTCCTGGTTTCTGTGAGTTACTCCTCTCAGCAAAGGCACCCTCGAGTCAACTCGAGTTCTTCACCAAGTCCCCAAGAAACACAGCTCATGTTTCTTGTAAATAAGTTTGATAAGGCTCATTAAGAATTTGATCCTGTTCGAGCATCAAATTCTCACTTTGCTTCCTATCCCAGAAGAATTTATCTCGTGGCCCTAGGTCCCTGTTCAGGGAGGAGCAGGTGTAAAAACAAGAGCAAACTAGAGCAAATGCAAACTCGGCTGTGAGCATGCACATCCCTGGAGTGACTGTTTTCTAATCCACATCCAATAAATTCAGCAAGTGTTTTCTGTTCTGCCTTCTCTTTTGGGAACTGCAGTCTGTCCTGATGAGGCGTCTGCTCATTAATAGGAAGGAGAGTTTAAAGACTTTGTATTGTTTAATTCCCATTTTTCTACAAAAAGGAGAAAGCCACTATTCTAAAGAAGGATAATGTCAAGCAGAGAATATATTTTACCTCTCAAGCCTGTGGGTTCAAAATCTCAGGCGCTTCAGGGATGAAATTTGAGACGGGTCCCCAGGACACAGAGGGCAAGGAGAAACCGAAGGAAGAGGCAGGTCACACCAGGTTGGTAGGTGGCAGTTTTCCTAAGCTTTTTCACAGAGGCTTTACCTGGGTTTGGCCATGTATACCATCTAGTTGATCTTAACAACAAATTACTCTCTGGAAGCTGTACCCTCGAAACGGCACCCACCGTGTGTACGGTGCGCTGAACATACATTCTAAGGACACGGGTTGGGGAGGGAGCGTCCCCTCCCGCCCCGCCCTCATGCTCTGATTGGTTGGTGCAGCTCTCAGCTGTCAGGTCAACAGGTCACGTCCTCCCGATGACCTCCTCCCCCACAACCCGGTTCGTGACCCGCTCTGACCGTCTTACACGCCCCTTTCTTCTGAAACGAGTCCGAGTGGTCAGCAAAAATTCGCCTGGAGGTGGCTAATTTGGCCGCTCTTTGGCGGCGGCACTGAAGGCAGACGTCACGGATCCAATACAGGCCTGAAAACACAGATTAAGACAAGGATTCCCAAAATAAATAACAACTTTTCCCACTGAGAGCTGCGCAGTGCGAACTCCTGATTTATGAAGTCCCCGAGGCTCAGGGTGTTCACTTGTGTCCTCAGGTGATTTAATCGAGATGACACCTTAGCAGAATCATCAGATAGGACCACGCAACACTGTGTGTGGATGATGGCCCGGGGGCCTCCCTGTGAAGCAGTAATGGCATCCGCGGCCATCCTATTTTGGAGGACAACTTTTCTCCTTAGAGATTTCAGTGTTCACTGAAGACAGGCTTTGCTGGCTATTAAAGGCTTGTTGGGCGAACGCAGTAAGGGCTGCTGTGTGTGCTGTGAGGACCTCCAGGCGGACGGAGGAGACAAAGGCAGCCCCCAAATGATCCTACCAAGTGCCCATCGGGCCTCTCATGAGGAGAGGGAGGGTGCCGTGGGGCAGCTTCTCCCCTGTGCCTAGGGAAAACTCAGCGTGCAGTAGCCCAAGTAGGTAGACGCCATGGCCAAAGATTTGTGCCACATCGCCAATGGGTCCCACTCAGGGCTACCCAATAGATACCTGGGTGGTGGGAACAGTCAGTGCCACACTGGCTGCCATCCTTTAATGTGAGAGAATGACAGTACAGATCTGGTGTTACCCATCCCAAACTCCTGGTGCAATTGGTTTGGTTCTGTGTAGGGGTACTCCTCTGTTCCAAGTAGACATGCCACTTAGTCAAAGTGGGAGTTTGAGCCATGATAGAGCCTTCATAGGAAGGGGTATTCTTATCATGACCTGCTATTGCTTTGTGAGAGGTTCTACTTGAAGGAGCGCCGTGTGCACTGCTAGGAACTGTTGCTCTCCGGGGGTGTATCAAATTCCTGCTCCCTTCCATAATGGGACTGAATTCCTAGGGGTACTATCTCCTTCTCTTGTCTCTGCCTGAGTGCCTCACCTGAACCTCCTGGAGTCCCAGACACATCAAAGTCAAATGGCAGCCCTGCTTGGGAGAGATGCTCAGAGCTTTCATCTGCTTCAGGAGTGTTTTTGCTTCTCAAGGCTACTTGCTGCTTTGATCCCCAGTCCTCACATGTTCACATTAGATCATCAGTGTAGTGCATCCATGTCCCTCACGTGGGGAAGGGACAGATCTCAGGGTACTATCCCATGATGTATTATAGGGCTGTGTAGGTCGCCTTGGGGAAGCACTTGAAAGGTACATTGTTGCCCCTCCCATGTGAAGGTAAATCAGTCTTGAGGGGATGTACTAAAAAAAAAGTACCTGCTAAGTCCAGCACAACATGGTATATACCAAGGTATCACACTGGGCACAGCCACACAGATGGAGGGCACCACCTTGTTGAGTTCTCATAGCCCACGGCCACCTGCCGTGAGCCCTCCACCTTTCTTACCAGCCATTCCGGGCTGTTGAAAGTACTTTGGGCAAGGTGTACAATATCGATTTGGTGTAATCCTTGGATAGATTCTCCTATTTCCTCATGCCCCCCAGGCGATATTATTTGACACTTAACATTCTTTGTGGTGATGGCAGACGTAATAGTTCCTGGCTGGCATTTGCCCTCAGCACTGTTTTGATGACACTAAGCCCAGGTGAAATTCACCAACACGGATTTGCAGAGGTTGACCTTGTAAGATATCAATGCCCAATATGTTCTCTGGTATTAGAGGAATAAGAAGCTCACATTCTCGTGGAGAAGAACACCTGATTTGTAGTTTCAAAGGGAACTCCATGATCATAATCATTTGTCCTCTGTGACCATCAGTAATGCTGAAGGGGCCAGAAAACCTCTGATGGTCACCATGTATGAAAGCTCCATTGTCAACCAGAGACACCCCCTGTTGTTTATTTTGGGGGGGCAGTGAAGAGTGAGCTCAATGTGAGGCCTCCCACCATCTCCAAGGCCCTCACCTGGAGGAATCTCAGCCTGCATGTTATATCTGGGACATGAGAGGCACCCACTCCAAGTAGGACTGTGTCCCCGAGGCTTCTGCCAGAGCAGTGGGAGCAGGTGGGGCAGGTCTGAACTTCTGTCTAGGTTTTAAGGCTCTGCACAGGCCAAACAACATGGTGCCAGGTTGTGGCTCTATCTTTTCAAGTGAGGTCCAGCAGCAATGAGGTTAAACTACACTGGCTTCCAGGTTACATTTACCAGACCCTTTCCAGCCAATTAAGATAGACTTCGGCTTCTCAAGTTTCCTGTCTTGGGTCCTCTCCACAGCCTGTACCATTCCTGAGTTTTGTCAGGTTCCCCCAGATCCACAATGGGTTACCCAGCATCACATGTGTTTTGCCCTCCACTGGGCTCAGGATGGGTATCAGCATCCCACACCAGGTGCTGGGACAGACTGGAGTATCTTGGCTTTCATTCCTGCAGTGAATGTGGCCCAGTCACGGCTTCAGAGACAGGGTCACAGATGACCTGTCCCATTCCCAACTCCCTAAGGAGTTGTCGCACCTCTTCTATAGGTTTCCATAGCCCCACATAACCCCCAAGCCCACGCAGGCGCTGCATGTGGGCAAGGTGGTGATGTTGCTAGTGTCCTCTGCCTCCTGCCTGGTTACAGAAATAGCATCACCCTTCTATCCCATAGCCACATCAGCCATGCCTCGATCCTTTCCCTGGGCTTTTGCTGGCACTTGGCAGCCAGCTCAACAAGCTCAGCTGGAATACATTCTCTCATCATGAACACTTCCTGAATCGGGGGTTGCCCGCTGGCTGGGGTTGCTGTTCCTGGGCTTTTGAATTCCTTTGTGTTATGGGCCAGATCGCATGGGGAGTTTTGTCTGTTTTACTGTCAGTCACCGCAACATCTTCCTCTTCCCTCTCCTCGCTTTCCCGGGGATTCCACCTGCCCTTCCCATCCCAGATGCCCTGCCTGCTCCAGGGAGACTGTTCTCTTCTGGGTGGGTGTCTCCCACGCTCCAGGTACAGGATGCCAGCCAGGCAGGACCGCTGGAGGTCATGGGAGGTCTCACACTGAGCTCACTATCTGCTGGTCCCCCAGAAATAAACAAATGGTGACAGCTCTGGTTGACACTGGAGCCAAATGTACTGTAGCGCATGGTGGCCTCAGAGGTTTTCTGGTCTCCTCAGCCATCAATGACCTCCTCTCTGAAAAACTCACCATTTTTTGGTTAATTTAAGCTCTGGCAGTAAAATTGCTTTAAAGTCATTTGTTAGTGCTTACCTAACATAAACTTTGGATTCAAAGGCACTTGAACTGTACAACCAACTTATGAGAAATATCCACTTGGTCAAAGATAGCTTTATCTGTAAAGTGAAGTTGGACCACTTCTGGCTTTCTCATTTCTTGATTCTTTTAGTCCCTTATGCATACATCCATTTATTGCACACCCTTCTGTCCTAAACATTTTTATTAGTTTCAGGGAGTCTCTGATGTTGATTCTAAAAACCATAGCTTCAAAAAAAATTGCTTCTCAAAGAGGGCTAGAACCAACAAAATCCTCCTTTCTCCCCCCGCTCCCTCATCAGATACACATACACACACCTTCAAAGGGATTCCTTGATTGACAGGCCATTCAAGTCTCTCTAAAGCAAGCATCATGTTCTTCCAGACCAATGCCAACCCTGATCCCAAACTTCAAGGTCTTAAAGCCTTTACCACTACTTGTGGTCCAAGGAAACAGGACTAGGAAATCTCACTTGGTGTATAGGAAACACTTAACCTGGCAATTTTTAACTTCAGTTGAGAAATCTAAAGTCCCCTATGGAAACCCAAGTGCCATTCTACACCTTAGAAAAGTGTAGCGGGTCTGCTTCATGGACAACATAAGTCTTACTTCTCAAGACCAGGAGCAGACATATAAAATCGTGGTGGACCCAGAAGGGGCATGGAAATACAAATGGACTTGCCTCCATCAAGGGCACTCCTATGCTCCATTGAGAAGGATCCTGAGCAAAGGAACTGTGTATAAAATGACCGGAAGAAAACTGTCTTTGGGCTCAATCATTCTTAAGTTATAAAGGAGAAAGGCCAAAAGGCTTAGGATCATAAAATTACTGGAGAGCAGGGTTGAGATTAGAATTGACAGCTTATTTTCTCAGTCCCTCATTTTATTTTTTTAGACTTTATCCTCCATTTTAAGTATATCTATGGCAAAATCAAAAAGAAATCGAGCATCAATCCATATATAAGAGTTTGACCCTCTGCTCCCATCCATTCCTTTTCATTCTTTAACAATTATTTCTTCAAATCTTGAACACTGTTTTAAACATCTATAAGTAAAGAGCTTGAGGCGGAGGAGGGTATAGCTTAGTGGTAGAGTGTGTGCTTAGCATACATAAGGTCCTGGGTTCAATCCCTGGTACCTGCATTAAAATAAATAAACCTAATTACCTCTCCCCAGTAAATAAATAAAAATAATTTTTTTAAAAAATCTTGATTTGGATTGTTTTGATTTCTAGAATAAACTTCTATTGCCATCTGCCTCTAAATCAAACATTCTTCAGAACAAATATTGATATTTTGTTCCTTATTTAATACCATCAACACCGTCAATCATTTTTTTCAATAAAGAAAGGAGACAGGCAAGAAAATATTTTCCTTAGCTCTTCAATGTTAGGAATATCAGATTTCACATGATCAAACTGCCTTGTTGCTATAATACTATTAAAAATTCTTCTTAATAGACATGATAAAAGAGAGGGCACTTTCCGTAAATGTCAGTGTAGACAGTACAGGCACATAATATACACATATACAGGTACAGCCACTGTGGAAAACAGTATGGAGATTCCTCAAAAGACTAGGGATAGACTTACCGTATGACCCAGGAATCCCACTCCTGGGCATATATCCAGAAGGAACCCTACTTCAGGATGACACCTGCACCCCAATGTTCATAGAAGCATTATTTACAATAGCCAAGACATGGAAACAGCCTAAATGTCCATCAACAGGTAACTGGATAAAGAAGAGGTGGTATATTTATACAGTGGAATACTACTCAGCCATAAAAACCGACAACATAACGCCATTTGCAGCAACATGGATGCTCCTGGAGAATGTCATTCTAAGTGAAGTAAGCTAGAAAGAGAAAGAAAAATACCATATGAGATCGCTCATATGTGGAATCAAACAAACAAACAAACAAACAAAGCATAAATACAGAACAGAAATAGACTCGTAGACATAGAATACAGACTTGTGGTTGCCATGGGGGTGAGGGGTGGGAAGAGATAGACTGGGATTTCAGAATTGCAGAATAGATAAACAAGATTATACTGTATAGCACAGGGAAATATATACAAGATCTTATGGTAGCTCACAGAGAAAGGAATGTGACGATGACTACATATATGTTCATGTATAACTGAAAAATTGTGCTCTACACTGGAATTTGACACAACATTGTAAAATGATTATAAATCAATAAAAAAAGTTAAAAAACACAAAAAAATACACATATACATGCTATATGAAAAAACATACTTTATAAGATGTATGGGTAAAAATAAACAATAAAAAGCAAACAGGATATCATGGCACTGCCACTTTCTTACAATGTTTACCACACAAGATGTCAAGAATAAATAAATGAGCATTGGATAAAAATATTAAGAGTTTTAAATTCTGCTAATTACTCTTTAGTACCACACATTTATAAAGTATCTGTGTATATAAGAAACTTTTTAATCTACAAAATATACTGTAATTCATAAAACTGCAGCCTACCAAGAAATATTATTCTGAGATCCTGAGTTTTCTGACTAAAAACTGTAGTTAATTGAAGCCACAGATGCTTCGAGTCTCCTGCAAAGTGACTACATTGGTGAAAAGAGAACAAAGGAGTGTTTTCAAAAACAAAAGGACCCCCCGAAAAATAACTCTCTAAAAGTCTATGAAAAGCACTCCAGGCTTATGCACAATGGAATGCTGATTTGGAAAAGAGTATAAGAAAGGACAATGACAGATTAAAACTCATTAAAATTAAATCAGTTCTGTGTGTGTCCTTAGCTAAAAGGAAAATGATTCTTTTGTAAAAACACGTATGCTCCTTTTTTTAAGCCCCTTCATATGCAGTAGTCCAACAAGATACATCTCAGGTATATTAATGTCTATTCCTAGTTCTACAGTGTTGGATTCTACCAAAAAAAAAAAAAAATATATATATATATATATATATACCAAGGCATCCAGCCATCCAGGACATATGAAAAGCTTTGTAGGAGAGACTTTGACCATGAGCCACTGGGCTGAAACAAAAAAGCAGGCAATACTGTCATGATGGTCTCTGTGGGGTTTTATGTGGAATTCTAATTAACCAACCCTCATTTTCTTTTCAGATATCGGGGGGGGGGGGAGAAAAAACAATCTGACTAACATTTCCTAAGGAATTTGGAAGGAAACTATGAATTTATATGGGGCATACATTAGAGGGACCTCCCTGCAGACTCTTCGGGAGACAATTCGAGCATCTGTTTAAGACACTTTAAGTCTTGAAATTGAAATGCCACTCATGAGAAACTGAAAAATCTGGAAAAAAGCAACTTACAAAACAGAAAACTATAGCATTTCAGAGTCTTGGGGTGGATCACGAATAAGTCTAGATGATAAATGTTTGAAACGCAGACCCCTTTGTAAGTCCCTATTTAATGGCCATTGCCTCGCAAACTGTCAGCTCCAGGAAGGACCAGTTAGTGTTGACTTGTTCACTCCTCTTTCCCAAGGGTTAGCTCGGTGGCCAGCACTCAGGAGGGGCCAATAAATATTTGTTAAGTTTTTCCTAGTAACTTCTTTCTCGTTTTAGCAAGAAATGGAGGAAATGAACAAGATCAGCAAACCTCAGTGGAAGACTAGAAGGCTTTTGACAAAGGAGCAGAAAAAGAAAGCAGAGAAGTAAATCCTCATGCCTCTGTTACTGCTGCTTGGAGTTTTCTCCCTTCTGTTTGCAAAAGCCAAAAACAAACCAAACAAAAAACCCCAAACAAAGGGGAAAAAAACCCTCATGATAATAACAGTAGTAATAGTGGCAAAAGATGAGAGAACACACAGATGCATTACCCAGATTCCTCAGATTTTTAATAAAGCATCACCTTTGTGTGATTTGGTTTAGAAGCCAATAATCTGCTGGGGAATCTGTGAATCACTTGCCTGTGTATTTTATAAAAATTTGTAGGCAATCAATCAACACAATGATGGGCATCAGAATGCCATGTTTATTGCTGTTGTTGTTTGTCAGTACTCATGTATTAAAACCTATAAAGTCTGCTTAAAAATTTGAAACCGGGAATGATGTCTGCACACAGGACGAGAAGGCTGCAATGTAAAACCCAACACGGCCCTATAGGATGTTTCAATTTTAGGCACCTGTTCATTTGAAAAACATCTGGGGCAACCAACATGCGTGAAACACAGAAGCCCCAAAGACTCCCAGAGAGGCTGGTGACTGTGTCTGCCTGTGAGTTATTCCAAGCCAGTATCTTGATGTTAACATGCTTTCTCTGGCTTTGGTAATTATTCCACTAGGCTGCGTAAAGCCTGTTTTCACATGGGAACACAATTACCATAGGTAATTGTGTGTAAGCAAATATCTACCCTTCCATTGGGTAGTCACATCATCACCCACGTTCCAAAGCACCAAACTCTGTTTGCAGGGATACACTTGACATGTTATCGTTGACATAATTAGCATGCTTAGGGTTTTTTAAAAATGTATAAATGCATCAAATTTTCACTAGAGACTTCTGTTCTCGTCAAAGTCTCTACCATAACAACCTGTGAATTACAATAGAAGGTAATTGGAACACAGCGTTCAATAGGAGCCTGTTGAAATACAGAGCTACCTCGCTAGAGCATTAACTAGGGAGACAGGTGCAGATTTCCAAGCTCTCTCTGTCATCTTCCTGAGTTTCTGTTCACACTGTAACTAAAGAAGTTCAAGTGCATGAGCCTGAGCTAGTCACAGTGCATGACGGCACAAACACATTAAAAGCAAGGAGCGTTCCACATAATTCAGACAAAGCAATTCAAAGCACAATACAGAATTCAGAGACTTTCAGTGCTCACTTGTCTGCACTGAAAGCAGCAAGAGCAATATTGAATTTATTTATTTGCATCTTGATCCAAACACTGTAAATGCACCTCCCAAAGTGCAATAATACAACGGGATTTTTAAAAAGCAACTTCAGAACTCCGGGGAAAAAAAAAGAAGAAAAAGAAAATGAAGTCAGAGGTGAAATTAACACACGAAATGCATACCACGAAGTCTGAATGTGGCACCGAGCTTAGCAGTTAACACACAGATAATGCACAATGTCCTCGTTCAGCAGAAGTGCAGTTTCTGGTGAGAAGACTGATGTTACCAAATTAATTGTATCTGGTTTAGAAAGGTACCTTGTGATTCATATTCTCCACTGGATTTCCACTAACAGTAGCTAGTGTTAGTCAAATTTTGAATTACCCAATAACATGTTAACAAGAGGAAATTTTTGGTCATGACCAACAACTGTTCCTAGAATAGAAATTATTAAAACGCATTACACATGAACTGTTGTTTCATGAAATTCTTGTTTAAATATATATATATATACATACAGGGTTACAGGGTTGTGAATTTTTAAAATTTCTTTCTTTATTACAGGTTATGGTCTTTTTTAAAGGTTGAAAGCCCCTGAGCTAGTCTGCTGAAGTCTCTCCTTCCTTTCACTGGGCAGCAACAGGAAAGCAGACATGAAAATTGCGGAGAATTGAGAAGAGAAAGAGAGAGGTCTAGGGGATGGGTATAGCTCAAGTGGTAGAGTGCTTGCTTAGCATGCAAGAGGTCCTGGGTTCAATTCCCATGACCTCCTCCAAGAATAAATAAATAAACCTAATTACCTCCCCCTCCAAAAAAAATTAAAAAAAAAAAAGACTTAAAAAGAGAGAGAGAGGTCTGTGCTGCTGCGCCTTGCTCAGTGAGGACAAGGCAGCTGTACGTAGATGAGGCGGGCTCTCTGGAGGGTTCTGAGTGAGGTTTTATAGCTGCAGCAAGTCCCCAAAGAAAATCATCTTCAACTGCTCTCCTGCTATTACTTTTGATGAATTTTAATTAGTAGTATTAAGAAGAGAAGATAATAGATATTAAAGTTATTTTTAAATCACAAGTCAGTAGTAATATGGACACCTGCTTCACAGCCCAGCTCAGGTGAACTGGAACCGGGTAACTGTTCAGGCACAAGCGACTCCCCCAACCCATTCCACATGCCTCCGCTGGGGCCCTGACAACATTCTTCTATGCGCATCCATCTCCTTCACTAGACAGAGAACCTTCAAAGATAGAGGCTGTGACTTTCGAGCAGCAATCACGCTCCCTGGCACTTTGCAAATACTCAAAGCACATTCGTGGGGGGGAATGAATACATGAATGAGTAACTGAATAGTCAGTGTCACTCCTTTATTTCTCTGATGCAATCAAAATTTGTTTTCAGAATGAGGAATCCCTGTTATTCCAAGATTCTACAATACTTTCAGAATTGAGAGAGAAAGGGGTTATTTATGTTAACTTCATCTATTCAAATTTTTTAAATTTGTCATTTACACTCATCAAGGACGGCAGATCAGTTTCAACTCACGTGCTGACACTTAGGGACTGGCGGCAGCTCCCTGGAGCACCATGTGATGAAAGATTCCGAGGCTGGCTCAGGGCCAAGCTGGCAGAAGTGAACACCAGGGTTGTGGAGCACATGAAGAGATGACAATGGCCCACATAGCACCTATCTGCCGTCCAAAGACCCAAATACTCATCTGTAACAGATAATGAAAACTGGTTTTGTTTAAGTTGTGCTCCCCATCTTCCCAGCTCCTCTGAGAAACCAGATGACTATAAGGAGTTTTGGAATAAGCAAGGTAACCTCATGATTACTTCACTCCCACTTTATCATTTACAGTAACAGATGGTACAACCATTAGTTCCAAAGTGGGAGAGATGACAATGGAATTCATTATATATACAACCTCTTCTCCCCAGAATGGAACAGAGGAAGAGAAAGAGCAGTTACATCAAGAGTGTAACTCCTAAAACAGGTATTTCTTAATTGCTACTTAACAGCAATTTTAAAAAATGAAGTGAGCAGCAGTGGTAATTAGAGTCGACTTGTCAAAACTTTGCAGTGTTTGTTATTTCTTGATAGGCGGCCATCCCTCTATTTCCTCCAGGATCTGCAGGGTTGAAACAGGGTAACCTGCATTCTTAAACGCTACAAGAGATATACATTTCAAAGAGGGTCTTTTGTTTTGCTTCGTTTTTCTTAGATCCATGTTTATATCCAAGATATTTGTGAAGTAGAAAGCAATGCACTCAGGAGGAAATTGTTTGCAAACCAAAGAGGGAATTCAAAATTATGGGTCAGAGCCATTTGCTTGCAGTTATAATGAAAATTCATGGTTAGATTTCAGAAAACTGCTTGATCATTAAAGCATTCTTTGTGGTGCCTTACCTGAGAAATTAGATAATGGACTCTTAATCTCACTCATACCTCCAAGTCATTCTGAAAAAAGGTAAGTTGGCGACATTCGGAGAAGTCGTGCTAATGTCCTCCGATGGTGCAGAGACACTTCCCGAGAGAAAGCGGGCAACAGTGGAAGCTGCTACAGCCAAGTCCAAACTCATTCTGCTCACTGCTCAACAGGCCAATAAACCAGGAGATGAGGTGGTGGGGCAAGGAATAACGACTTTATTCTGAAAGCCAGCAGACCAAGAAGATGGGGGACTAATGTCCTAGAGAATCATCTTCCCCAAGTCAGAATTTAGGCTTCTTTTATACTAAAAGGGGAGGGCGTGTGGTTGGTTGTTGCAAACTTCTTGGTGTCAGAATCTTTTGTTCTTGCAGCTGTTCACATGGGTCAGGTCAGGATGTTCCTGTAAACCTCCAGCATAACAAATGCTGTTTTCTATTCTGTAACTTTTTATCTCTGTATGAACGGTAAAGTGTTATACCCTTAAAGGTCAGAACCTTGAGAATAGGCTATCCTGTATATTTCAAGCTATAGGCACCATTCTTTTACCAACGGTGCAGAACCAGCCTGATTAAGCACAGGTTAACAGAGCACAAGGTTAAAGCCAAAGGAACAGATCTAATATGGAGCCAGAATTGTTCTTTCCTGTTACATGTCCCACTCTGGAAAGAGAGGACCTTTGTATAGAACATTTAATGAAATCTTAAAAAAAAAAAAATTGCAAAGCCCATTCAGGATTTCGCTTAATTCTACAAGAGCTCTCCCCTTGTCCCACCCCCACGGCCTCAGACTGCAAGGAATGTGTAGAAAGCAACACTCAGGCACCGAACTATAGCTGAGAGAAGGAAGGCCACTGATTTGGGGAAGGAGATGATGGATAAATAAAAGATCTGGGTGGAGCCCAGCAGGTTAAACACGGGCAGGGTTGGAAGGAACAGATGATAACAATGCAAACCTACTACAGTCAAAAGGAAAGAAAGAAAGAGGGAGAGGAAGAGAAGAGACCGTAAGATGCAAAGACAAGGTCAGAACTGAGCCTGGAAGGAAAAAAAAAATAAAAGCACTAAAAATAGGAGCTGTTGGAAAAAATGCATTATTAAAAAAGTAATGAGAACACAGCTTCCATGAACCAAGAGCCCAAACAAAGGTGACAAACAGCAACAGCAAAATGAAATTAAAAGAACCATAATAAATAAATTAAAAACAAGAAAAAAGAAAAGTGTACATGATTAAAAATCAAATTCATCACTCAGTGGAGGAGTCTTCAAATTTTCCTGTAAAGAGTGCGATAGTAAATACTTTAAGCTTTGCAGACCACACATCTTCGGTCACAGCTGTTCATCTCTGCTGTAATGAATTATATTTGTAATATATTAACATTCATGAAGTGTTTAGAACAGGGCCTTGACCTAGTAATTGGCTGTTACTATCAGCACTATCAGGGCACATCCAAATTAAGTCACATAACTAAAGATAAAGAGAGAAAAAAAATCATTGCGGTACTGAGGCAGAAAAAGTTATCCAGAGTGGGGGAAATCATCCTGATCCCACGCTTTTTCACAGCAATATTTAATACCAAAAGTCGACAGAATGGCATCTGCAACATACGAAGGCACGTGTGTAACCAAGAATAGTATCCCCAGCCCAGCTGCTCACACAGAAAGGCAATAAGTGGTATTCTCAAATATGAAAGAACTCTTGAGCATGAGGAATTTATAATCCCTTGGCTAAAAAAACAAAGTCAATAAAAATTTTAAGACAAATGCCAGTAAAATCCAACCAACCAAGTGATAAATTAAAAAGCAAACTCAGTAATGGAAAAGTCATGCTAAAAGAACTGGTCCTGAGCATTGCTTCCAGTTAAATAGAGAACTCGGAATGATCAACAGAGGAAATCATGTTTGCAGGACACAGTGTTAGTGCTACAATGCTGACAAAGAAAGATAATTCAAAACAAAAGTCAGGAGGCAGAAGGTGGGAAGGAAAGGAGAAGTGACGAGAAGGAGAAGTTTTATCATTTCATCTTTCCTATCAGGTTGCCTGTCAAACACTATTTAAAGTTGAAATACGTAATTTAAGAAAACTATGATTCCAATCTTGTAAGAGCTTTTATACATTAATGGGATGACAGAAGACTTATTCTTTCTTTTTTTTTCCTTAGGGGGGAGGTAATTAGGTTTATCTATTTATTTATTACTTTGGGTGGAGGTACCAGCGATTGAACCCAGGACCTCGTGCATGATACACACACACTTTACCACTGAGCTATACCGTCCTCCCCCGCCTTATTATTTCTTATTGATTAGAAACATTGGCGATTCCTCAAGTTTCACTTTAGCTTCTTTTTCTTTTAAAATTTAAATAAAATTAAATGTGCTATTTTATACAGAGGATGATTGCATTATTTCAAAATCATGTTTTGTTTAGCCATTCAACCATCTGTCTATTCACCCCATATATGACCAGAAAAAGATGCACAGAATGATATTCACCAAATTATTTTTAGGTGGTTCAGTTTAAGGTGATTCTTGATTTCTTCTTGGTACCTTGCTTGGTTGTGGTTTTTATAAGCAATATGTGGAATTCCCAGGTGCCCACCAAAATTTTTTCATATGTCTTGTCTGCACCCATGGCTAAGCCATGTTTCCCAACCTCTCTCTCACAGTTACATGTAACCATGAGCCTAAGTTCTCTTCAGTAGATTGTGTGCAAAAGTAAAGTTCAACTTCCACCTGGCATGCCCTTTGATGTCTTCCTCCTTCCTGCCTGGTGAGCGGAGCCAACTTAGAAAGCACGTACTGTAGATCGCAGATGTGCCGGCCCGGGAGTCTGAGAAAGTCTATGGAACAGAGGCACAAAACAGCCAGAAATGCCCACCTTGGTTGTGTTACATGGGAGAAGAACAATGGTTGTGTTCATTAAGCCATGTTATTACAACTTCCATAACAGAGCATCCTATTTTTTTGGTAAAATTAATGTCAGTATGCATTATTATAGTCAAAATAAATAAATAAATAAATAAATCATAAGCCAATAATCTAAAAATAGAATCAAACTAATCTAACAAGTAAATAAAATCCAGGTGAAACTCCTGGCACATAGTCACAGATTCCAATTAGTCTGGCAACAGTGTGAGGATGAATGTAGCTGCCACCATCATGACGGAGGACAGTGGAGGATGGATGGACTTCACCAGCTGAGACACCGAGTGGTAAAGGCACTTAGTGGTCTCATGGAGTTTCTGAATTGAATTCATCTTTGAGATGTGTTTGTTTTTCAGAGGTAGTCTGGGTTATGGTGTTTGAGATTAAATTTTAAAAATGTTTTCTCTAAATTCAGAAGAATACTGGCCTCTAATATCATGATCCTTGCTACTCAATCAGATATTTCACTTGGTTCTAACTAAGCTGTTGGATCTAGACCAACCTATGTTCTCTAAACACTGTTCCACAGCATTTTGAAAATTAATTTTGATGTAGATCCTTTTTACATAGATTAATTAAACACCTATGTCCAGAACATGGTCTGGGATACAACACCAACATCATAAGCCAATAATCTAAAAATAGAATCACCCCATTTATTGTGCTTTTGATGTGTAATAAGAGATTACAGCTCCATGTCAGGGTACAGGGCTACTGAAGGCCAGTGAAATGATTCAGACCATTTAGCTACTAATCCTGGAATCAAAGTGTCTATACAGAAAGACTACGTGAAAACTGAAGGGGGGCTCAAGAGGCCATTTGGTCCAGGCTCTTTCAAATAAGGTATCAAATACTTTTTGTAAACTTTTTAATGAAGCTGCAGGATGATAGGTTTCCAGCTTTTATTTATCACCAGAGATAAATGGTTTTCAAAGAATCACTGAGGAGAGGAACATGAGAGGTTAAACTAAAATCTCTCATTTAGTTCTCTTCACATACAGGCCCCTGAAAAATATTTTTTGAACTCCAAAAGTTTTTTTTTTAATTTTATGAAAGAACAAATTGGAATATGAAAGGCATGAGAACCCTAAATGTCTGGCTCACTTCCTCTTAAGAAATAAAAATCTTTCAACAACATGTTTATAAATTACAAGCCAGACACAAATACTAATTTCTCAGTCCAGAGATATCCAATTTCCATTATAATGCATTTAAATCTCTGCAAACAAGAGTGGTTTTAGAAATCATGCCAGTCTCAGATGTCTAAAACAATGTTGCCTGATTCTTTTCCAAAGTTAACTTTATACCAATTAGCTATTATTTCTGGTGAGTACTCAGCCTCCTCAAAGATAACCATTCCACTCTCTTTATTCCTGACTGTCTTATTAATTTTGACATTTTTCCTTTTATGCACTAAGGTAGCAATAGCAGCACAATCAAATTCATCAAGTCGAGAAAGATACTTCCAATTCGAAATCTAATTAATTTTTCATGTTCATTATCTTTTAAGAGTGTTTCCTGCAAAAGGACATTATCTGCTCCTCTTTTCATGATAATTGATACGGTTCTTTCCCCACTCTTTTATTTTTTTCTAATAGGTGAGGAAAGACCTTTTAACACTTATACTTACAATCTTGCCAATAACTTTTTAAAGGATATGTATTAAATATGCCATTCAAGAAGCATAATGTGTTACAAAAATCAGATCCATTAGAATAAGAAACTCATTAAGGGGTAAGTTTAAAGAGTTTACAGAAGTACACTGTTCTTTTATAAAGCACTGAATTATTAATGTGAAACATGGTGACATCCATTACCCTTGTATTTTTAAGCAATCATATAAACAAGAACATTATTTTAGTAAAAAATATAATAAACAATACACTCAATATTTTTAAACATTGACTCCCAGTAGGATATAATAAACTAGTTTAAAGAAAAAATAAATGTTAGAAGAAAACCATGAGGGTGTGTCTGTGTGTCCATGTGTCTGTGTTTTAGCAAAGAAAGGGAAATATTCTGAACAGTCAAAGCTACTTCATGTACCTAAAGATTCAGCTGTGCACTAAAAAGAAATAAATAGTAAACAAAAACAGTCTTCCTCGATCTACAATGAGGTTACATCCCGATAAACCATTGTAAATTGAAACTATCATAAAATTGAAAATGCACTGAATAAACCTAACCTACTGAACATCATAGCCTAGCCTACCTTACACATGCTCAGACCCTTACATTAGCCTACAGTTGGGAAAATCATCTAATGCAAAGCCTATTTTATAACAAAGTGTTGACTATCTCATGTACTTTATTGAATACTGTACTAAAAGTGAAGAAAAGAATTGGTTGTCTGGGTAGAGAATGGTTGTAAATGTATCACCCTCGGGATCACGTGGCTGACTGGGAACTGCTGTCGCTGTCCAGCGTCCTGAAGGAGTCTCATACCACATATCACTAGCCTGTGGAGAGATCAAAATTCAAAGTATGGTTTCTACTGAAGTTATATCACTTGTACACTGCCATAAAGTTGAAAAATCGTAAGTCGGGGACGGTGTCTTATATAAAATTGTAACAACTTTTAATGTTGGCATTAAAAAGATAGAAGTGGGTGAAAGTTTGCCATTTGGTATTGGAAAACAATTCTTTATAATATATATGCCTACTACGTATGTCTGCTTAAGGTATGCCTGAGGTTATGTAAGTGTCCCAGCATCCATCCTCAGCCCACCTACCCTGATGGGCCAGAAAGCTACATATAACTAAGAGTGAGAGGACAGTCATGTTGTCAATGAAAAGAAAAGAGACTTCTATATATCCAGAGGGAAGGGAGTACAGTGGAAATAAGTCAGCTGAAATGAACGGAATCCCAGCTACTGGGCCAGCAGGTCCTGTAAAACAATGCCTGGGCCAAAAAGAAAACAGAGGTGGTGAGAGTGGGAGAGGGAAGAGCATGTGCCAGAGGAGGCAACTGCTTTTCAAACTTGAACTCAGGACAGTTGCTTTTCTCTTCAGGGTATGGGTATGCTGAGTCCCCAAGAAATGATTAGTTTAGGTCAACCTGGGTTGCCTCACAAGTCAGAAATGAAGAGAACGTCCAAATGGAAGCTTGGTAAGGCTGGCTAAATGTAAACTACAGTTTTCTTCACTTTTCATGCTCACTATTTTTTAATGAACTGTTGTGGTGGATACTAATCCTTTCCTTCCTTCAGTAGAACTTGTCGCCTTCAGTTGTCTTCTCAGCAGTGGAAACACATTTGCTTACACTTGGGAATCAACAGAACAGATTAGCAAATTGAAACCATAGCGTTTGTCTCATGAGTGGTATTTTTCTCTGTGAAAATCTAGCTACTTCATTAACTAGGAGCGAATCCCTATACTCAGCTTCACTAAGCATACGTCTCTTCAACAGAAATCTCCAGCCCCAAAGACACTGAAATGCATGTGAAATTGGCAGAACAATACTGAGGATTCATGGAAACATACACATTTGTCTCTCTGCTCAGGTAGAGATTTTTAACATAGTAAAGAGGACATTCAAGGGAACAAGATTACAATTAACAGTAAGAAAAAGGAAAAATGGCAAAAGGAAATTAGAGAATTTGAAAGTTTTACCTGAATTCATCCAAGTCTCACCATTGAAGATCAGGGTGTCGGCAGTTTCCCAAAGAATTTACACGGCAAAACCCCTGCTGGAAAAGCCACAGTCCCACACCTGAGCATTCACATCAAAAACAAAACAGGCTCTCAGCAGGCATAACTACATTCTGAAGCTGATTTAGGACATAAAGTTAATGCTTTCTGAAACTACAGGGTTTTTTTTTTTTTTAATACATTTGTCTTATCTCTAGCTACTTATATCTCAAATCTTTTTCTCTATTGTAGGAGAAAAAAATGTAAGCCAAATTTGAAGAAGGAAACTAAAAGGTGAGCGGTGTTGCGGAAATAAATAAGCTAACATTTCCCTGGCCGTGACTTCCTGCGCTGTACAATCTGAGTAGAGAATAAAATGAGTCTTATTTTCCACAGATGAGTCTCCAATTGCACTCTGAATAAACCCAATCATGACACCATCATCTTCTCCATTTAGTCTTCAATTAGATACTCAGGGCTTAAATGATCACCTTTCCAAAGATGCATACTCTCTCTCCGCAAGAAATACTATTTCCTGTCTATGCTGTGTTGCTTCCTTCTTCAGGGGAGCTCATTTCTGTGTCCTACAAAAGCGATTCTGCTTGCCTGATCGTTATCATCATTAAGCATTTATGAAGCACTTTAGACTTACTTACTAGAGCTCATGATATCCGTATAAAATAGGTTGGTATAATGGTCTTCTCATAAATGAGAAAATAGAGGTTAAGTAACTTAACCAAGGTCACACAGATAATTTAGATAAAAGACACAAAGTCCCTGACTTACTGTTTAATAATACCGAAGGGAACTCTAAAATGGCATAAAAAGTTATCTGTTTCAAAACTTTATACCTCAACAGTTACTCAACATGAGTAACAAGAGAGCTTGTTTGTTTGTTTGTTTATTTGTTTTTTGGCTCTAACCTGTTGACTGATGGCATTATTTTGGTAGCTCCGAGATGCCAGGGCCAGTGTCTCTGTAGTTTTCTTGATCTTTCCTTCTTGGTCCCAACATTACAGCTCCAGCTCCAGGTAATATGTCTGCATTCAAGGCAGTAGGAAGAGGAGAAAGGATTTCACTAGCCTTGTCTACTCTCGGCAGGAAAGAAAAAGTTTTCTCAGAAAATCCCCAGAACAGTTCTACTTTATAAGACTATGTCAAGGGAGGTTGATATGAACATTTAGTGTTCTGTCATCTTTAGTGAAAGACAATAAAAAGGAAGGGCAATCGCACCAGCCAACCAATGGTGTCTGCCACAGTTTGCATAATTTTCCATTGAAAATTCATTTGTTAAGCATCGTTTGGTTCCATTACATGCTAGCATTTGTTAACAGAGCAGTGGGAACCAGTCCTTAAGGTTTTTTTAAAAACTGAGATAAAAACGTGGAAATTGAGAAAATGTTATCTATGGACTTACTTTGGTGAGGGGTGGGGGATGGAGGGAATTTTACAAGAACAGGCAAACATTGATTTGGTTGGCTTAACTCTATAGTCTAGCTTATTGTTCTAAAATTGCTATTTTAGTACAGCTGGGCATGCACTTTCCAGAATCCATGCCTCTCCTTTGTTAGGCACATGAAAGATGTGCCTCCTTCATTCTCTTTTCTATTTATCCAAACCCTATTACTTAATGTAAGGCTCCATCACTTATTTGGCAAACTACAAAACTTTGCCTTGCTGGGACGTTCACCACCTACCATGGGAGTATTTACTGCCTATGAAGAGTCATGATGTAATTTTTCATTTGTTTGTCTCATGTCCCAAGGAGTGTGGTCTCTCTTCTGTTATATATACATATATACTGTGAAATATATAGAACCATAGCCAACACTATTGAGTGTTCTGTATGTGTCAGTTAAATAATTTATACATATCATCTTATTTAATTCTTATAACAATCCTATGGGACCAATACTATCATTATCCCCCTTTCACAGATGAGATCATCAAGTTTAAGAGGTTCAGCAACTCACTCAAAGATACACAGGTAGTAAGTGATGTAGCTGAGATGCAAATCCAGGCAATCGTTCTTAATCATTCTGATTTTGTTTCTTTTCCCCCGGCTTTATTGAGATTCTATTGGCACATCAGATGTATAAGTTTAAGGTGTACAATGTGATGACTGGATATACATTTATATTACAAATGATTACCACAATAATGTTAGTTGACACCTCTATCCCCTCACATGACTACCGTGTGTGTATGTATATGGTGATAACATTTAATATCTGCTCTCTTAACAACTATCAAGTATATAGTGGCTGGATGGAGAAGGAGTCCTGAATGAGTCAGACCCGAGGAATAACCATTTTCCAGCAGAAGGCGGGGCAAACAGAATCAAGATAACTGAGAATGAGATGCCAGCTGCATTTTACTAGGTTTGTCCAAATGATAAGAATATTAATTTCTTATGTCAACTGAGTGTGTGTCATGGACCAGATGTTAGGCTGAGCACTTTACAAACATAATTGCATTTCACATTCACAACACTTGGAAGCAGGTATAAATGTTATTTCCATTTTACAATTTGAGAAAATTCAGACCTAGGAAAGTTAAGAAACACACCCAAGGGTCATGGAGATGGTGATTGGTGGAGTTTTTATGGTGCTCTTTCCGAAAACAAAGTTCAGGTTTGTTAAAACTACATCCTAGTACATACTATTAAACAAAGGCTCAACTCTAACTCAAATTAGAAGCAAATAACCTCCGTTTGCAACTTTGCTCACTTTAAGCTGCAGACAGGATGTTATTTTCATTTTCCTGCTTTTTGTTTTCACCCGCATACATCTGTGTCTGCAAAGAAGGCAATTCACTGCCTCACTCCCTCGAGTAGAAAACACTGCAACAGTCTATTCTGAATCCTTCTTTCTTTCAGGTTTATTGTTAGAAAGGAGCATCCAGATCTTGGTACCAATTTCCTAAATTAATGCTCCAGCCAAAAACTGGAGTCAACTCTGGACCATATTTTGCACCCCATTCTCAAAGGGTAACGAGCTTGAGTTCCATCAACAAACACCGCAGCACATTTCAAGCATTGCCTAGAACTCATGTCTCAAGTCATTCATTATAGACAACGCCTCTCTATGCAGCCTGGAGATAACTGTGTGGTTTTAAATCTCAGTGTCTCTAGCTTACTGCATCTATACACATAAAAAATAGCTAAGGCCCTAATTTTCATTAGGAACTAATGGCCCACAAAATTTCTTGTCTTAGCTTAAAACTGTGCTTGAGTTAGAAGCCACTAGATTTCTCTTTACTCTTCTATAACTTAAATTATCCAAAATTGACATCATATCATTTTGACCATACATGATGTAGATTATCCCCCAAGCAGAAAATATTAACAAATTTTAACTTTAAAAGAAACTTAACAAACCTGGACAAATTATAAACTCTTGAAGCAGAGAGTTCTTCTCCAACATTCTGGTGAATTCTAACCTAATTATTATGGCCATTTAGAATATATTTGAGATTGTATCCAATGGTGCGTGTATTTCCTAACATATGAGTAACAAGTCGCAATGCGGGGCTCGTATGTTATTTGAAACATTAACACTGTTGGAGCTCATGTGAAGGGTGTAAATTGTAGAGGCTCCAGATCTGGGACAAAGCATGCCAGAGCAGTGAGTGTGTGTCCTGAAGGAAGAGCAGTGGTCGCTGGGTGGTCTTGGCTCTCTGAGAAAATGGAAGCATTTTAGGTCATTTGGCTTGAAATCAAATAGTTCTTATGTTGATCTTGAGTAGGCTACTCAACCTCTCTGAATTTCTGCTCCTTATCTGTAAAATGGAGATCATGATGTCTGTGTCCACTGTCAACTGAGCACCAGACATGCTCTGTATAAAGCAGAGACATGGATTATCCTGTGGGGCATCTCTTCTTGAATGTTCCCCGGGCATTTAAAACCCAATATATCCCCAAAATGAACTCATCGACTCCTTCCTCCACCACCACTTCTGCCCCATTCCAATTACGCAAATCAAAATCATAGCTGGCTCCCTCTTCTCCTTCATCTTCCGTATTTAATTGGACCTGCAAATGCTGTCAAAACTGCCTCCTTGATATATCTAGTCTCATACCAAAATGAAACAAGTTTTCATATGATTCCAAGGCCTTCCTAGAAAAAAATGTTAACATCAGTCCCATCTCTTGGCCCTTTTTTCTCACTCTTTAAAAGCTCAGGAATCTCTACAGTCCAAGGTCTGCCACTTCCACTGATACCCCAGGACAAAATTTCACTTATAGCATTATTACCTTAAAGTGTCCTCTTACTGACAGTGTAAGAAAATGATAAGGCAACTTTCAAGGCTATTTAAAGCCATCAAGACAGTCTTCCACAGAGCACTGCCAGCCTCCTCACATCATCCTGGCACACAAATACAATGTGGTGGGATAACAGGACTATACTGAAATGTTTACCAATCGTATTTCCCTCCTTGGTAACTGTTCTGGGTTGAATTGTGCTGCCCACCTCCCCACCAATTCACTTGTTGACGTCCTAATCCCTAGAGCTTCAGGGTGTGACCTTATTTGGAGACTGAGTCTTTCTTTACAGGAGCAATCAAGTTAAAATGAGGTCATGAGGGTGGGCCCTAATCCAATATGACTGGTGTCCTGATAAGAAGAGGAAATTTGGACACTGACACACTCAGAGGAAAGATGATGTAAAGACACAGGGAGAAGACAGCCATTTGTAAGCCAAAGAGGGAGACCCGGAACACATTCTCCCTCACAGCCTTCAAAAGGAACCCAACCCTGCCAACACCTTGATTTCAGACATCTGGCCTCTAGAAGTGTGTGACGGTGCATTGCTGTTGTTGAAGCCTCCCAATCTGCAGTTCTTTGTTCCAGCAGTGCTGGCACATTAAGACAGTGATCCAGAGTCTTTCCCAACAGCCCTTTCACCTGCAGCCAGGGAAGGGGTAGCTGAGGACTTCTGAGGGGAGGAAGAGGATGTGGTTGAGGAGTGACTCTTGTCAGGCTGAAAGGGAGTCACTCAGGACCCATCCAGAGTCATGGGAAAGAGCTGATTTGGACTGGAGAGGCAGGGAGGAAGAGGAAGAAGGAAAAGAGAGAAGACTAAACTATGAAAGGAGAGAAGAATCAAGACTGTCTTACATTTCTACCATCCCTAACTCCAGAGTTGAACTTCGGTGAAGGGATGCAGTTGGAAACACGCCTTACAAGGGTTATTCCTCACGCCTCTGGAAATGTGCAAGCCCCTTAGAGAAGTTTTGAGTTGCTCATGATACCACAGCTCCATGGTCCCAACTGTGATGGGAGTGGAAGTGGAATTGACCAGGGTGCCCATCCAGGTGGATGGATGGAGCCAGCACTCCTGATTCTGCACAGTCCGTTATCCAGAAGCCCCCATGTGCTCCAGGGGTGGGGGAATATGTGAATGCTTGGCAGAATTGTGAACCAGGAGAAGCCCAGGTCAGAACAGAGCCCTCAGGGTGGGGAAACTCAACCACAGGCAATCTCCCCTGACTTGGGCAGCAGCTGCCAGTACAAAGCCCGCAGCGTGAGACAGTAAACCTACCAGCTTTGGGGCACCCACTTGCTCGCTCAGAGATCAGATGGAATGAGACATCTCTGGGAATGCAGACAAAATCCCAGAGGACAATAAGGGAAACAAAGGGTCCCTCCCCTACTCCCATGTGGACACTTAAGAATCAGCTGGCCCCCGTGTGGCCTCTTGTGAAGGACAAAGGCAGGAGAGGGCCCCTGTGATGAGAGAAATAGACAGGAAGTTTGAACTTTGGACTATGTGTTTACAACATGAACCCTAGCAAACTAGTACAGTAATCGGGATTCTTTCTCTGCAGAAGATACCAAGCTGCCTGTAACCCTCAAATTAAAGGTTTTGCAGCCACCTCTAGAACAGAGGTCCCAGGTAAGGCAAATTTAATTATGATAGTTACTGTTTTTATCTTGTATATCCAAACTGTAGTGAGTAAATTTCTACCCCCACCCCACCTGGCATGAGAGTCAGGTAGCTTACATGTAAAAAAAATCAAAATTAAAATTAAAATTAAAACATCATGCTAGAATGAGTGACTCTATTCATTCATTCAATGCAGTGCTGCAAGGAGATGCCACACTGGGCTCTAGAGGAGATTAAACGATGTCTAAAGAAGCAGACCTGGAAGACCAGACAAGCCACTAGGGATAAGTCCTCCAAAGAGATAATCTCCAATTTCAGAATCGATGAAGCTTACGGTTTACAACACTGTCTTAGCTCTCTGTGCAGCAAGCCCGCACCTCCTAATCTATATTCAGGTAGTGATTGTGAGTATTATGTAGCTTGAAAACTTGAAGTGAATTTTCTGGGTGGTTAATAAGCTATCTGTATGAGTATTAATGAACAGTGACCTTGCACTGAAACAGACGCTCCCTAAGTGTTTGTCTCTTCATTACTCCTCTAGTATCAGAGTGTTTTGCCTCCTTAGTTTCCAAGCTGATTATTTTAGCCAATGTTTCTACCTTACACACTCAGGCATGCTGTGGAGGGGGGGGGGTTCCCCAATGTGTACCCACACATCCTCCAGAAGCCACCCTCAAGGATGGGAACAAACCTCTGAGATGATTTCTTTAACTTTTGTCACAGCCCAATATGCACTCATACCGTCTGGAATATTTGAGTAGGTGTGAAGATTTTAAATAGATGAATCTGATTGTTCTATGTACCACGCATAGTCCTAAATGACAACAAAATGAAAAACGATGGAGAATCATGTAGTGCCTCTTCTTAAAAACTATTTACTGAAAATTCTGAATGTGCTGTGTTTCTAAGGGATTGACATTTAATAAAATCCTTTAGAATATGCAGTGTAAATCTATAACATAAACATAAACATTCAAACACTATTAATAATAATAGCTAACTTTTATTAAGTGCCCTACTCCTTGGTTTGATTGCTCTGTATTCATTTTAACAATTGATCTCCACAGCAATCCTATGCACTACATAGTAGTATTAACTCCCTCTTACAGGTGAGGCTGTAAGAAAATTGCTTAAAGTCAGGTTGCAGCTTAAATGTGGTGAATCTACTATTAAAACCCAGGACTGCCTATCCAAAATCAAAAGGAACACTCCTATACCCCTGTACATTTCTGGTTTCAAAAATACTGCACAGGAGATTCTAATATAGTATAATATAGGCTTTAAGTCGGCTAATTATGAGAAGTATCTGAAAAGCATTGTGAACACACATATACCAACTTGATAGACTTGCGCTAGGCTTGTCAATCTCTATTTTTATGAAGTCATCCACCCAATTCCACTGACCATTCAGGTTCAGAAACCATTGCTTTTAGAGCTAGAGAGACAGGGTCCTCACAGACCAACGGGTGGAAGTGCTAGAAAGCTTCCACATTATTTAGGGTCTTTTAAATTAATTCAGAACAAACACACACACACAAAAAGCCTAGAATCCTAAGACATCTTGATTAGTCGAAATTGTTAAGAAAAATAAGTCACCTAGACAGTGGGCTATGTGTTCACCAGAATGTCGCTGAAAAGACTCTGGCTCTGGGGCTACAAACATAGCTGAGCTTTTGAGCCTTAAACAGTAAAAGGCACGGGCTCATCAAATAGGAGTTTTCCCAACTGGGTGTCCCCTGAGCTTCTCCTGCTGAGTTTGGGTGCCCATGGACTGAAATTAACTTTAAGCCAGTCAAGAATGGCAAGACTGTACACAGGTGCCTGTGCTATTGCGCCAGCCTACAAGGAGAGAAAGGGGTGCCTTTTACATACTTTTACTTTCCCCCAAATGCCTCAGGTCATGCCCTGAGTACTAAAAAAATATCTGTGCATTTAGAGCTTCACCCTCTCTTGCTTCTCTTGAAATTCATCCTCCTGAATCTGTAACTTCTCCCATCAAAGACTTAAGTTAGTCTATGCAGATGGATGATAGATTACCCAAGATTAAAACAATGTGATTCTTTCTTAGTCATGATGCCTGAGTCTCTGGTTTATTAACTATGTCCAGTCCCCACTCACAGCCTTGCCCTGAAATCCCAGGATAACTTAGCATGAGTTCAAATAATTTCAGGAGTGGGAGGCAGTCTCCAGTTGCTTAATTACATACATGGGAAAGAAAAGATATCAAAAGTTCTCAGTGTTGTCTATCATATGCATAAAAGTAAGAAAATGAAATGAGTTTGTTGTCATAGACACTGCCACAAGGAACAGATTTCTCTTCATCTGTCTCTGGAAGACATGAGAAAAACAAAAAGGTATAAAAGTATTTTGAGTCTTTAGTTGAACTTAACTTGAACGCTATTGTTTCTCCACTCAAACATCTCATTAACTAAAGCACCGTAAACCTCAAATGTCAACTTTGAGAACTGTTACACAAGCACCAGTCATCATTATTTTAACTTTACTTTTGCTTGTCAAACTCAGATACTCTCTTGCTATTTTCTCTCTGCTTCATTTGTAATTTCTTGGCTGAGGTAGACGATCGGCTCTGATGAAGTAAACTCCCAAGTGTCAGAAGGAGGCCAGAAAGAAAGCTATCACGCACACACAAATCATTTCTAGGCAATGCAACCTGTCACAGTAAAGGACCTCTCTTCCATTTATAGAATGCCTCTGTCCCTCTCTCCCCTCCACACACACTGCCTTTCAATCCTGCCCCAGTGAGCACGCAGAGGTCAGGGAGAGAGAACACACAGACCCCACCGCAACAGAAAGTGAACTGCTGAGATGAGACAGCTCAGAAGATAGGTAACAGGTTGTAGAAGCAGCTGCCCCTGAGTCAGTCACCAGATCTGTTCAGGAGTATCTGGCAATGTCTACACAGCATCACCTAATATGAAGCCAGGGTTAAAGTAATTTTCTGGGTAACATAGTTGCCCTTTAGAGAAATAAAAAATCTTTTTATATGAGAGAAAAATATCACATTTGGGTTAAGTGGATTACGATCCCAGTTTTCTATTTCACATGGCAAGAATCTGTATTGACAGCATTACCTTTGGGTGACTGTGCTGACTTGACTGTTCTTGTTCAGACACGCTATACATACGCATATAATGGACCGAGCCCCTCATCAAGCATTATGTGGCTGGTTGGAAAGGAGGCAATGGATTCAACAGGTATAATCCACTGCAAAAGAAAAGATCTACAACTATTATCTCTGGCCCTAAGACTATATTAAGATTCACACCAGCATTGATCATTCAACAAATATTTATTGAGAGCCTAAGATGGCTGAGAAATGTGCTGGGTCCTGGGACTACAGCAATAATTAACATCAAATAAACACCATCCTTGGCCATCTGGGGTGCATAGTCTAGCCATGGAGATGGACAACTGTGTAAATAACCAAGATCAAATGTGACATCACAACAGGCGTTGTGATGGAAGGTTTAGGGACCTCCAGATACAAATGGCGAGATATGCTGACCAAGACCTGGAGTGAGTGGAGTCTCCCAGCAGGAATGACACCCTACTGGGACTTGACATAGGAGTTTCTTGGGCAGAAAGTGGCTGTGAAGGTCCAGAATACAGAAAGCCTGATGTATCTGAGGACCGAGAGAAACCCAGCATAGCTAGACTAGGAGCCTGAGGGGAGGGCAGACCACCAACAAGCTGGTGAGGTCCCTGGGGTCAGCTGGTGAGGGTGATGCCACCAGAGGAGGGGCAGTCCTACTGCTGGTCAATCCTTCCATGATCATTGGTTCAAATCCTTCCCCATTGCCCATCTCAGATGTTCCTCATCTTTCCCCCATGTCCCAATCTCCCTTTCATTCTCAGAGAAGAGTCTTGCCTCTTCCTTTACTGGGATGGTTCCCTCGGGGACAGCTCAGAATGGTTCCGTGTGTTCATTCAACTGGTCTTCCTGGTCTCCCATCTCAGAGGAGGAAGAGCTGGTCCACATGAGAAGCGGGCGCATGTGAGCATCTATAGGGTTCAGACTTTGCGATAGGAACCGAGTGGGTACAGTTGTGGGAGAAAAAGTCAACCATTAACTATTAACATGAGCTCTCTGTTCCCTGGGGTCTCAGCCGACTGAGATGGAGGCACAGAAAGGAGAGAGTTGGGAGGAACATGTGAGTGGAGCCATGACTGCATCTTCTCTGACTAAGCTGAAAACTGGAACCCTGATGGCTTGGGTAGCCCCTATTTCCAACTGCCTTGATGTTCCAGCCACATCTCAAACTCTACGTGTTGAAAGTCAAACCATCCTCTTTGTCTCAGACCTATTTCTCCTCCCAGGATTTTCATATTTGCTGGTGACACACCATTTTCTAGTTGTCCTGCCATGAACACCTTGAACTTAATAACTTCTCTCTCTCTCCTTCACCCACCAAATTCATTCAAATGGTTTTTATTTTTATCCCCCTCCTGCAATATCTCTCACATCTATTCCTAATTCCATTCTAGGCAAACTACAGCTCAGAGGCTGTTGAAATAATCACTGAACAGAACACATTAACCAAATCTCTAATAGCAAATATTTCCTGGTGGCTGATGCGATGGAGTCAGTAACTTGAATAATATAGGGTGTTGGGTATGGGGGCCCAAATGCATGGAAACACAGCATTAAGGTTATAGTGATTTGTACAGCTATAAAAGCATTTAAACATTTATATATAATTATATAGTTATATAATTTATAGTTTATTTATAATATACGTATAATTATTACATATATCATGTTTATTGAAGAAGTGGAAAAAATTAAAAACCTTTTTAAAAAAAAGGCCCTTAGGGGTTAGGGATTAACAGGCCCATATTACTACATATAAAATAAACAACAATGACCTACTGTATAGCACAGGGAACTATATTCAATTTCTTGTAATAACATACAATGGAAAATAATCTGAAAAGAAAAAAATATATATATGTATGTATATGTATAACTGAATCACTTTGCTGCACACCTGAAACTAACACTGGAAATCAACTACACTTCAACACTTCAATTTAAAAACCTGAGAAGGGATAGCTCAGTGGTAGAGTGCATGCTTAGCATGCACATTGAACCCAGGACCTTCAAAAAAAGAGTAAAGTGAAAGAAAAAAAAAGAAGTCTCAACTTCTCACCTTCCTGAAGTGGTTCCCATTGCCATCTGAGCCTCAGAAGACCCAGGCCTGACAGCGGTCCCCCATGCCTCAGCCCAGCCTGCTTAAAGGTGCTGAGGGGACTGGAGACAGCAGATGGGCCCCTCCCGACCCCTTTCTCTGCCAGGGTTAGTGCCCTCCCCAGTGGCAATGGTTGTATGGTTTCCTTAACCATACATACAACCCTGGGCTTGAGTCAGGTTTGAATTAACCCCCTTGGTCGTGCTACAGGGGCACCCTGGGTATCTTCTGGTTTCTGTTTGTGCTGTAGAACTCTGAGAATTAGGCCCCTTGCTGTGGCAGAGGCAGCAGAGCAGGGCAGCAGAAGATAGCTGGGCCCAAAACCCAGAAATTGGTGGATAGAAACTGTCCTCTGGGAAAGCTCTGCCTTTTCTTGCAGTGCTGGCTTCCCTCACTCCCTTCTCTCTGCGTACAAATCCTCTCCGAGCATTTTAGATTTCTAGCTGCATCAGATTGCAGCTTTCAGTTTCTGTCTCCATCCAATCACTCACAGCGTGGACCTTCTGGCCTCCTCAGGAACCAGTCACTTAGCAAGGAGCAGTTTATGAAAGCTGACTGGAGGCCCTCAACTGTGGCTGGGCCATTCTGCTTCTGAAATCAGGTGTGCTGATTGTCTCCTAGTCTCTCCACTGGTGAGGATGGATCCTTTGCCTTAAATAGTGAGAGCTGGTCAGACACAGGACATCCAGCTGGACAGATGAAGTGGGCAGCAGTTTCTTAGTTGTCTATACTCAGCATCCCAGGGAAAGATAACATCTGTCATGCAGGCCCACAGAGGGGCTACCCTCGGGGACAGAATGAACAAGCAAGGGTTGTGGGTGACAGGCTTGCAGTAACACGAGGGTGCATTGGATCCCAGTTCCAGTGGGAGGATGTGATTGGCTTGTTTGAGGAATTTCACAAGCTGGCAGGGAAATGAAACCTGTTAAGCTGAGGACCAGGTGGAAAATCCCTGGTCCAATGGATGCAGGAACTTGCCAGGTGGGGAGACTTTGCTGCTGGAAGGGAGGGGGTTATCTGGCAATAGCAAGGAAACTCACACATCAGCCTTTGGGGCCCTGTGAAGCTTAAAGACGTCAAGATAGCAACTGCACCTTACTTTCAGGCCTTATCCCATATGTCTGTCCCCCAAACCCATCCTGAACATCCTCCCCTTCCATCTCTTCCATCTTCACCACCTGAGTGACAGCCATCATCACCCCTCACCTGTTCGACTCCAATAGATGCCTGCGCAGCCTCCCTGTCTCCACCCATTCCCACTCCCCACACCACCACAGCCCATAACTTACCCAGTATCTGCAATAAGCGTGCATTTCCTACTCCGAAGGCATCAATACAGTCCCATCACACTTAAAATAAAACAAAATCGCTCCTCATGGCCTACAGATCCTGCAAGATCTGGGTTCTACTTCCCTTCCTGACTTCATTCCCTGCCTTCTCTTCCCCTGTTACGTCGACACAGCCACAGTGGGCTTCTTTATTTCCCTCCAATGTGGCAAGGTTATGCCCCTCTAAGGGCCTCTATACTTGCTGTTCTGAAATCATCTTCCCCCAAATATTTGCAAAGCGGCTGCTTCTCCTGATGCAGGTCTCCGCTTCAGTGTCACCAGACCTGCCCTGAGCATGCTTCTCATGCTTTATCGTCCTTTGTACAACTTATCCATACTTAAGTACATTACATATTTGTTTCACTTGTGTTCTTTGTACTAGAATATATAGTACAAGGAGAGAGGGATCTCTTCTAATTTTCCACCATATCCTTAGCATCTAGAACTATGTCTAATATATAATAGAAGCCCAATGAATGTCTAAGTGGAATAACAAATGAATAAAGGAAGAATGAGAAAAACAAATGAAATTGGCTGTACCATGCTTAGCACACAGTAGAGAAATGCCATCTACCTCATCAGTAGTATTAGCACTATAAGCTGACCTTTCTCTAATTAGTAGCATGCACTAGGGTTACATTCTGACTACATGTGTGTATATATACACAGAGAGAGAGAAAGAGAGAGAGAGAGAGAGTCCTAGGAATTGGCTTACCCAATTATGGGGTCTGGCTGAGCAGTCTGAAACCTGTAAGGCAGACCAGCCCCAGGCTGGGAACTCTCAGGCAGGTGGTGATGCTGGAGTCCACAGGCAGAATTTCTTCTTCCTCAGGGAAATCTCAGTTGTGCTCTTAACACTTTCCACTGATTAGATGAAACCCACCCAGATGATCAAGGATAATCTCCTTCATGGAAAGCCAATTGATTGTTGATGTCAACCACATCTATGAAATACCTTCCCAGCAACATCTTGATTCATGTGTGATTGAGTAACCTGAACTAGCCAAACAGACACAAAGAATGAACCATCCCAGCAGGTAAGCCAGCCAGGATTTAAACCAAGCCTTCTGACTCCAAGCCTAAATTCTAAAGCATTGCATCACACTGCCTTGCAACTAGTTATTTGTTGAATGAATAAAAATGGAAGACTGACTCTGCTATGAAGGCACATGACCGATGTTCTTCCCCAAAAAAACTGCCTACCCTTCCTTGCACCTGTCCCCCGCCTTGTTGAATACCTCAATTTATAACTTGTTTCCAGGATCTTTTGAGTGGAGTTGTTTAAAATATATTTGAAGAGATTTGATGTGTGAAGTTTACTAGTTTTTTTAGCCAGAGGTCTCTTTATACGTTAGGGATTTGTGGCAGAAAAACCCCAAATGGAATTTCATCACATCTGAATTCAAATGTCCTGGTTGCCTGACAATAGGATTGGCAGCCTAACAACTTGCAAGCTGACACGTCTTGCTTTCCTTGGGAGAGTGACTAAAAGCAATTTGCACATTACAGAGGGCTGAGAGTGTCTTTTCTTTACCTGCTCTGGGGAGCAATGTAACCAATACCACTGTAGAGATTTAGAAATTTCTTTCTATAGCCTCCCTAGTCTGACTCGAAAGTTGAATTCTGAACATCAGTCTTCTTTTTATCATTCTTTTTTTTTCCTGCTGGTTCCTTTTGCCTCTGCTTAAAGACACCTATCTTTCTTCCTAACACCTCCAACCCACATCTTGCCTACACATGGTCAGGAACTCAAGACACACAGCAGATACTGATACAAGCTTTGAAGACATGAGCTTTTTCCTTTGTTCACCTGTTGGCCAGTTCTGCTTCTCTTCCTCTTGAACCAATCAACTGTTAGCAGGTCCTGTAGAGTGAGCTCCTGAATAGGGAAATCAGGAAATAAAGCACACTGGGGAGAATTAATACCTGAAAATGAACATACTGTGCAGTGACTGTTGGAGGCTGTTACTAATTGTTTCCATTTCTCTCCCATACTACAGAGTGCTACTTAAATTTGTTACTCAATTTCCTTTAACAACAAAAAGCATATAATTGAATTCGGTAAATATATACAGGGCCTTGAAAAGCTTCAACTCTCACAGGAGAAAAAAATACCTAAGTGCAAGGTAGGTGTCGTAAGAGGAGCTAAGACCATGGGCATTCATGAAGGAAGTAGCATTTTAGACATCTTCTCTCAGGCAGCCAGCATTTATATGCTGGCCTTGATCTGGGCACGGGGGATGCCAAGAGTGGTTAGTAGGAATAATACTCCTCTTTGTTTGGGGGAAGCTTGACAATAAGCAAATAATTATAAACAAGAATGTCAGTGAAAAGAAAACAGACTAATAGGATATAGAGTGACTGGGTGGAAGGGATTATTTTATGCATGGTGATTGAGGACACCCCCTCTGAGGAGCTGACATTTGAGCTTAGACTTGAACTTGAAGAAGCAGAGATTTGGGGCTAAATAGATTCTGCGCAGGTGGAACAACAAATGTCAAGTCCCAGAGGAGAAGACGCTTCCATTGTTCAGGAATGGAAAGAAGGTCTGTGAAGTCAGAATATAATGAGCAAGAGAAGTAGGAGGGCAAGTTGGGAGGCACCCGAGACCAGGTACCCAGAGCCAGTGGAAGCCGCTGTGGGGTTTTAAGCAGGGGATGCTACGATCTGATTGATACTTTTAAAAGGTCACCTTGGCTGATGAGCGGAGAATGTTTCCTACGGGTCATTCTCAGAAACAGGAAGACCGTCAGGGGTCAGCTGTGGCCTTCCAGGACAGGCGGTGACTTGGAGAGAGTGGTCATCATCAGGAAGATGGTGAGAGGACCTTAGAAGGTAGAGACTATATTTGGTAACAGAATTGATAGGTGCTGCTGATGGGTAGACGTTGGCAGGAGAGGAAAGAAGGAATCAAGACTTGCCTCAAGTGTTTTTGTCCCAGGCAACATGGAGGACAGTAATGCCATTCACTGAAGTGGGAAGCCTCTCAGACGTACTGATCATCACAGGTTCAGTGGAAGGTAGGATCACATTCTGGATTAAGGGGAGGAACGTGGACAAGGCCTGGCACAGAGAGTGCTCAGAAACCATCAAGACCTACCAACGCCTCATCAGAACCCTTGAAGGTGGTGCCTAGGATGTCCTCATCTCCTCAGAATGTCACTTTGCACAACAGGAAGATGAGGGCCCCCTTATTTAAGACTGACAGAGTAAAGGTCCCTTCCTGACAACGGTATTTGTGATTCAGAATTTTAGTGCCCACCCATGACAACAAAGATGGCTGTAAAACATAAGCTATTTGAAATTCTCCATAACTTTACAGAATGCACCTGAAATATTTCAGTTTCAAGAGAACTTAGGGGTTTGCTAATCCCCTCCCCAACACATGCTATGGAAATACCTTCTCCAGCCAAACCAGGGCTGTGATTTTCAAGAGGAGAAGGAGACCCACACCTGATACACAAGGCTGTATCAAAACGACCTGTGGAGCCATTCAAACCACACAACTACCTCCCAGAAGTGGTGAAATGTTGGCCTGCCCCAGCCCCCACTTATGGGGTGCAACTCATCACCCTGAGAAGCATCCATATAGAAAGAGAAAGCTGGGCACCTCTGAGTTGGGGGTTCCTATCAGCATTTGCTTTTTGTCCATTTCAGTCACCAATAGGCAATTTTGTATCAGTAGGCAGAGTCTAAGGAAAAGAAAAAAGATCAGACAGGTTTTTGAAACCAAATTATTGCTTTTCTGACAGATACCACTGCACTGCTTACAAGTATTTTTCCCATTAAGTTTTAGTGAGTGCAAGGGCTATAGTAAATAACCTTTCATCTGCAGAAGCTTTTCAAGGAACAAATAAGGAGTAATGCAAAGTCATCCTGGGAGAAGTTTAGAGATTGTATCGCCTGAATTTAAAGTAATAGAATAGAAGGAAAGGTAGGAAACCATATCCAATTGCTTTTGGGGGCAAGCCTGAGTTCTAATATATAATTTAGATGCAAATATTTATGTTATTATAAGAATAATTAAGCCTACTTGAGTTGGAAAAATATATATGAGATTACATTGAAGGCAGCAAAAAAAAAAAAAAGTCTAAGATATAGCAACAATACCTCGAGACATTTAGAAAGGTTCTGATATCCAATAGTTAATGGATAATTCACACTTCCATTTCTAATTTTGCATTTTTCTTTTTTTTTCCTGAGCTAGATGAGAGACAGTGATAATTTCTCTGGCAAACGATGGTAGGCTTGTTGTGAGGTCGTATTTACATTTTTTTAGAAAGCTCAACTGGAGTTTTTCATGCCATAAGCATCACATTTCCAGGCGAAGTTAGAAAATCTCCTCATACTGCACATGAAGTAGAAACAAGACCAGGAGATGCTAGAGTTTGCACTGGTTTGAAACAAGACATGCATAGCTAATGAGTTAGAAAAACCTGGATGACAACCAAACCATAACAGAAGAATATAAATGAACAGAGGGCATGTGAATGATTCTTGCTGGGGAAGACAAAAAGAAAAACTTGAATTATCAAGTGGTTTTCTGAAAACTGAAAAATAGAAGACATTCAATTATTGACAGTCCGCATCCTCGATTAGGCAAATCTGTGTGTCAGTCAAGCAGAATATACAATAGAATAATTTAGGTTCGTTCTCTCTCAATCTACAAACATAATCATTTTCACATGGAAACTTGGCAATGTCACACTTAATTTCTCAGCTGGCTTAAGAACCGTGTGCAATTCTCAAGGTGTTTTGGATCACCTTTCCAAAATGAACCCCAGTACGTCTCCACTCCCCTTACAGATTGTTATCACGTACCATTAAAGCTAAACTGTATTTGTCAAAACAAAATAACAAATCGCTCGTTCGGGTGCAGGAGTCCTAGATTTCTTTTTAATCATCCTCTGTCACCTGCTCACAAAATTTACCAACTGAACCATTTGCAATGCAACCCCGATCCTATTAGTGAGTTAGTCAGAGTTACTGCCATAATTATAACTTTGAAAACTTTAACAAATAATTAGTACTTAACAGCTTTATATGGTGATGTTTAATGAAGCACTAATCATTTACTAGAAATAAAAATGTGAGAATGTTACAATTTTTTTGGTCTGTTTTGGGACTCTGTGATGATAAAATAAAACCAGTACAATAATTTTGAGTTTGCTGTGTTTGGGGGAAGACTATAGATTTACATATGCATCTGCAGAATGCATGACTTTGCTCTTTTCTCATATACCAGTCAGGATAGGCTAGGCTCACAAATCTCAGTGGCTTAACAAAGATATTCGTCATTCAAGCTAATGTGTAATGTAAGGTACCAGATGGGGCTCAGCCCAACGAATGCAGTCAGAGACTCAAGGGAGTAGAGTCCACATCTCAACATAAGCTTCCAAAGCAGAAAAAGGAAAGTCACACATGATCACTTCCGTTCACATATCATTGGCAAAAGCAAGTTCCAGGGCAGCCTGCTTTCAAAAGGAGGGTGGAGAAGTGCAGTCCTACCACGTGCCTGGAAGATGGGAAACCAGAATATTCGTGAGCAGCTCTGTGACCACCACATCCAAGTACGCAGAAAGATGGCTAAGTGGTCACTGAAGAGCAGGCACCTTGACAATCTCAAGAGGAAACATGAAGTTGCTGGGATCATGTTCTGTTCTATATCTCACCCCTCTACGGAGGCTACTTATTTCCACTACCGGAGTGATAGTTTTATAAAAAGTTCAGTATTCCATACAGAGAATATCTGAAATCACCAATAACAAAATAAGCAAATGAATCCCTACCCCCCACAAAGTCTTATATTTGTATCCATAGAAGTAGGGTCTCCTACTTACATACCAATTGATGGACCACTAGGGTAAGCAACAGAGGTGGAGTCTCACCTTGCCAGGTCTGTGGGGGAGATGCTGGCAGCCAGAAATCACATCTGGGAGCCCAGAAATTAGATGCGTTACTGCCTGTTGTACCGTTCAAGTGAGCCTGGCCATGATGTTCACAAGCAGAAAGTTTTGTCTCTGACCATTTGACGCAACCATTCCGACGCAGTTGTTTTAGCCAGGGAGACACAGACAGCTATTTTGACACAAAAATTTAGTGTCAAAATTGCAAAGGCAAAATGTAATAACATTCTTGTATTGTCAGCAATGTATGTAACAGACATCCCCACCCTTCCTGAGCCTCACCTCATTACCAGTCTACATTTTAGAGGACTGTATCAAAATGAGAACACTCTTTGCGTGGGTGTTATTTTTATTATGTAATAATGTATACAATTATTATCCTTGACCTTCATCCCGTTCGGATATTCTCCTCATCTTTAAGAGTCCACTCTTCTCTTGTGTGTTTGCTACTGTAACAGGGAAGAAGAAATCTGACTCCATATTAGATCTGTTCCTTTAGATCTCACCCTGTGCTCTGTTTCCTGTGCTTAGTCATGCTGGTTCCACACCTTTGGTAAAAGAATGGTGCCTATAGCCTGAAATATACAGGACAGCCCATTGTCAAGGCTCTGACCTTTAAGGGTATAACACTTTTTCATTCATACAGAGATAAAAAGTTGCAGAACAGAGAACAACATTTGTCTTGTTAAGAGATTTACAGGAACATCATGATGCCTTCAGCTAGGAGATCATTCCTTATTATTCATTGACTTACTATGAAATGAAATATGACATGAAAATAATGAAGATTGACAGTGTCCTTGATCATTTATGTATGTGTGTGTGGGGAGTGTGTATATAGGCATGTAACAGATGGATAGATATATAGATAGGTAGAAACTTCTAACCAATTTTAAATTGAATGCAGTTGTTCCATTTTATTGTCTTCTAAGACTTTGAGTGTGCATTTCAGTTGACACTAAAAATATAGTATTTTTATTTTTTAAAAAAGTCCTAAGAGGATATTGCATATGGGGTGATGCTCAGAGGTAAGTATCAGAGATAAACATTTCAAAACATTACCTAGTAATAAACAACAGAGTTAAAAATAAGGGAAAAACTTAACAATGAAACAAAGGCCAGGAATGGAATATACATCGCTTTTGTGCACTTTACTCATTAGGTACATAAATAAGTTTAGTGGTTCTGTTCTTTTTTGTACATCAAAATATCGCCAAGTCAAAATTTCTGGTGCAAAATATCAAAATGTGGTTTATATTTCCTGTCTAAGACTCTATATCTGAATAACAATTCTTTCATTTATTTCAAATGACCTGAATATAGCCTCAGTGTACTTAAGTATTTGGGAGGATAGTAGAAAACAACACCGATGCTGACCATCAATTCAAGAGGGAGGCAAGTACCATACAAGACGGAGAGTCCCTAGGCTAAGATGACAGTTCTTTGACTTCAAAGAAGAAGGCTAATTTAACAGTGATCTAGAAATCTACAGTCTCAAAAAAAAAAAAAAATATCCTTTCTTATATATGACCATTTGAGGTGGGACTTGGGTTTATCAGTCAGAAAAATTTGAAAGCTGAGTCTACCAGGCAAGTTTAGGTGTGAATTCCTCCAAGTTCATTTTCTGAGCATACAAAATTTTGATCTTCAAAATATCAAGTTTTCACAGGAATCACTCTGTGCTGAGTTGCAGGCACATGTAGAAGAGAAAACAGGTCTGGTCAGAGGAAGGATCGCTGCCTGGGACCACAGGCATCCATGGGGAGATTTCAGCCTCCAAGGTTATTTGACTTAAAATGTGGATGGCAAGAGAAGCCTGATCTTTATCCTGTGCCTTCAGCATCTATGCTGTTTCCTAAATGGTCAGTGGGCACCCTGCACCAGCCCAAGATCTTGTTCTTCAACAGGAATATGAACAATCAGCACGCCGAATAACTGCCTCATTGCGCCCGCCAATCAGAGGGTGGTTCACATATGCTGTCAGACAAACTTCCTTCTCAACTCATGGGCCTGAACAGAGTGCTCTACTCTGCTAGGTAGACAGATAGGAGTCAATGCTTCAGTTAACTCTAACTAGCTTGCCCTTTTTCATCAGCATCTGAAATACATAATTAATCAGTATATGTTGCATCAGTAAAGGGTGCATTATGGGAAAAGGGAGTATCAAGAAGGCCCTATAAGTAGTTTTTCACCTACAGCTACAAGCACGCACTGCACAATTAAGAATGTGTGATCATTACCTGTTGCAAACTCTACTACTGAAATGTGTCGAAGCCCACCACTTGAATGTTGGGCGTGCCTCCTGGAAAATGTGTGTAAATAAAGTTGTTTGAAACATACTGACTCAAAGCAAAATTGTAAAGTAGGTTCATGTTTTATTTTCAGCGACATCTTCCTTTCCCAAATTTCCTTTCTCTGTTAGTTTCTGATTTTTCTGGGTTCCTGCTCCAGAGAGCTGACTAGTGTCTCCCGAGACCCTGCCCCTCTGGTCACAGAAGAAAGCTGCTCTGATACATTCCCACCTTCCACAGAGCCTATTTGGAATGTCGTCTGTCCTAAGAATTGAGAACACAAAGGATTGCTGAGAACACAAAGAATTGCTGCTCTCTAGCTGGCTGCAGTCTAGTGAGGGTGATGGAAATGTACACTCTACAGTTACAACCCATAATAATCAGTCTTCCAATAGAAGGATGCCCAGGCTGTAGTGGGAAAGCACATGGGGCATCAGTTATCCAACTGTGTGGAAAGTTTCCTGCAACTGGTGACAATGGGCTTAGCCTTGAGGGAAAAATGGGTAATATCCAAACAAAAATGGCACATACGCACACTCACAATCACAGGGATGAGAAAGATGATGCCAGCCATGTGTATATCCCCTCTCAAGATAAGAGAGCTCACCCAAAGCTAGGCAGAGAGAGCTGGAGTCAAGGCCCTGTGTCCTGGGCTGGGGTGTGAAGTCCACACAGACCTCAGGATATACGTAATGGATCTGAAATGCCACTGTGATCAGTACTCAGTGGACGTACACTACTATTTCCTCCTGTTATGACCTCTGTTGCTCCTTTTGTTCAAAGCTGATATGATAGAAAGACAGCAGAGGCTAGAGGGGAAGGTCACAGGCTACAGATGGACCAGAAGCCCAGGCCTGACCTCAGTCACCCTGACGTCCCAGTGGGTCACTCATCCTTCTGGAGAAGCCCCAATCTCTCCATGCTCTACCCCACTGATTAAAGTTGAGCCCACTGTTCCCAGTCATTTGAATTCTTTGAATAAGCATCATACTAGAACTAGAAAATGTAGTCATTATAAATAATAATAAACATTCCCGAGTACTGTTATCAGACAGTGTTCATAAAGCTTTACATGTGTTACATCTGAACCTTCACAGCTGTTGTGTGCTGATTATGCCATTCCACCACGCACAGAGAGGTGGCGCTAGCGAGAGGAGTTATTAGCATTCTGAGTCCTCTGCTAGCCTTCCTCCACCCCTGAAACCATCGCTTTAAGCTGAGGTTTCCAGGATCACCTGCTTGGATGTGGCTCACTACGTGACCACAAACTCCCAAGTCTAGCCTTGCTAATAGCAACAGAAGGAGAAAGTATGGACTTTAAAGAACATTTATTTTTCATTCCTACTTTTTAGGAATTAACTATGTAATTCTCATGATGTCCCTAGAGATATATATTATTTTTCCCTCTTAGAAATGGAATGACTGATTTTGATGCACATTAAAGTTTGAAGACCCCAGGGCTAGGGGCCTGGGAGTCGTGAAGGTGAGGGATAGATTCTTGGGGTGACAGAAAAAAAGAATGTGTAAAGGCACTGAGGCAGGGAGAAACATAATTACACATTCGGGAAGTGGGCAGAGGCCCTCCTGTGGCTGGAGTCCAGAGAGGCAGCTGAGGCTGGGGAGGAGGCCGGGGCCAAGCCAATGCAGGCTTCGGTCAGGGAAGGACTCGGACTTTATCCCACGGGTGGTGGGCAGCCACTGTGGGTTTCTAAGCTGAAGTGGCACTAAACTGGGCTTGCACTGTGCAAGGATCACTCCAGCTGCAGTGTGGACAACAGATTAAATGGAGAAGGGTGGACTGAAGAGACGGGTCAAGAGGCTGTTGCCCTAGTGAGGTGAGAGGTGCCGGTGGCCGTGGAGAGGAGCCCCTTAGGAGGCGGGGCTCTCTGTCCACCCTCCAGGCAGCAGCAAGATTTGAAAAGTGAATCAGCTCCTGTTAGCCCCTCCCCCCGCCGCCCCCGCTCTCTTTGGCCTTAAGAGATTTTCACTGGCTGTTTCTTCTGTCTGAATCACTCTTCCAGCAACTTCCACAGGGTGGACTTCTTGGTTTTTAAGCCTCAGCTTAAACGTCCCCTCCTCAAAGCAGACTTCCTAAAACCACCCAATGGAGGTAGGGACCCACCGTCTTACCTACGTCAGCACCCCTTCCCCAGGCCTTAGAGCAACCTGTCATTTCCTTTGTCTGTGGTTCATTTTACTGCCTTGTGTTTGTCTCTTCACGAGGAGGGTAAGAGCCATGGGAGTGGGGACCCTGTCTGTCTTGTTTATGCAGCACAGGGCCTGCCCTGGCATATGGGAACCTCTCAGCAATCCCTCACCACCTTTGCAAATAAATTCACGGGACAGCTCAGGAAGGTTCAGGCAGGCACAGAGGCTGGGTGGTGGTAATCTTCTCCAAGGACCAGATTTGGTGGAAAATAATCATATTTTAGGTACAGAAGCTGTATGTCAGCCTTACCTTTATTTCTCCTTTCTTTCTTACGGCTTCCCTGAATTTTGTCTTTTTTTTTTTTTCCCAAGAAGGTAGCAAATTCAGAACCAGTGGCCTAGAAACTCCCAGATCGTGCATAAATTTTGCCAAATTGTCTTTTTCCGGTGACTTCTGTTATATCCATATTTCATTTCATTCCCTTAAAAGTTGCCAGGACAATGAAAAGTCCACCTCATTTAACCAGCCAACCAAAACAGCCAAAGGTCAAATTCAGCTGCAGTTTCATTTGTGAAGAGGTGTTCAGATTACTAAGGAAGGGACCCTTTTCTGTATGCATGGTTTTAATTAGTATTATTTCCCTTCGTGTTCTGAAGCCCCTTCTATTTGCAACCTCACTTCCAATGAGTAATCCTTATCATTCTCCATAGAAGCCGAGGTTTAGAAAATTGTATAATCCCTATATTCTAACTCAGGAACTTGAAGCAGAGAGAGATTACCTTTGCCAAGAAAGAGAGTGGTTTTGTGCCTGAGTCAGCTTCAGATTCACAGTGTTTCCCAGGCTTTCAACACTCTGCTAATGAACTGTGCACTATTTTCATCTCTGTTTGCTTACGTGAGTATTCACCAAGCCACTGGCATCACATAAGATCAGTATCCAGGCTACAAAGACTTTTCAGATTGCTAAAACCAGACATAGTTCAGGCTCTAAGTAGCAGGAAGCAACTGGGAACAGCTGCTTTTGAATTACACATAAATCTAAGCAATGCTCCAATACAGCAAAAGGAGGGGAAAGACCTTGTCTCATTAAATAGCTAACAGGAGAGTGTATCCGATAGTAAAATCTTGGCAGAACATAAAATACCTGCTTCCTGCCAAATTCTAGTCACACAACATTAAGGTTACCTATCTGAGCACAGAGCACGGCCTTCTCATCATATATAATTCTATCAAGGAATCTCCCCGGTGAATCTTAGTTGCGTTTAGAGTGAGGAGAAACACTATTGCCAAGATAACCAGGGCCCAACCTTACAGGGATTTGTAGATAAAAATTAATCCCTTGAATTGTGCCCAGAAGCAAATCAGTGACTAATGGAAACTAGCAAGCAGAGGCATAACTAACCTCTTGGCGCCTCTAACAGCCAAAGCTTTTGAATAATTTTCCAGGTTAGCTCCTTAGTGGAGCACACAGACAAAAATCCCAGCTGAGCATTAGAAATGAGCGCTATGCAGTCTTGGTCTGTTTAATTTTCCTTTATCCTTTGTCGTGGCTCTCCTCCATGACTGTGTTGGAGGGTCTTGAGTTTGTTAGAGGGTGACCAACTTATGCCCCGTAGAAAGGTAATTTTTTTGCTTTTACTTTTATGTAGTCAAAAGGTAATTTTAAGAAAAATCCTGGGGTAAAAACATCCCATGGGAATATTTTTAATCAAGTAGCACAACATTTCCCATATAAATGCTGCTCAGGGGCCGCCATGAAAATAATCCATTAAGTAAAATATTCCAGAATCAAATCTAATAAAGCTGGACAGGAAAATCCATCCTTCTGCTTTGGAATAGAAAGTCTCATAAAACTAGGCAAAGGTGTGCATGGCATTAAACTCTACCAGCTTTGTGTAATTCAGAGCATTTGCAAAAAAAGCAAGAGAGTTAAGAAATGGGAAAATAAAGGGGTGATAAGATTCTAGCACTGCCACAAATGAATAGATGTAACTTCAAATAAAAGGAAAAGAAAATCAATTCAGTTAGAGAGATGTCAGGATGGAACAATTACTCATGGCTAATTACCTTTTCAAAGATGGTGACGATGGGTTAGTTTTCCGTGATATTGATGAAGGAAAACCTTTGGGGAAATCATTTGCAAAGGTTAGCAAGGATATGAATTATTCTCTGGTATGTCGGAAGGCAAAGAATAAGTAAAACCCTAGTCCAGTCTAGTGAAGGTCACCAAGACAACCGAGCTGATACTATAAATTACCGTTTTCTAAAATCCAAACCTGTCATCCATATGTCTCCCAGTGAATTATTTCCTCGAAAAGATGATTTGTTATGAAATGTTCGGTAACTCACCAAATGACTTTAAATAATTTTGTTCAGGAGTACGCTGTGAAAGGCAAGATTAGATGTAGTCACTCTACCTATAAATTAAGAATCCTTTCGGAACAATTACAGGAGGACTGTTTTAATGTCTGCTCTTGGCTTTGGCCTTAGAAAAGTTGGTGGTGTGTAGTGACACCTGCTCACAGAGTGTACCTGAAAAAGCAAAACCACCTTGGTGGTTTTCACTGGCAGTCTTTGAATATAGGTTAATTACAGATTACAGCCTAGAGCTCTGATCAAAGATCATGCACATTTGTAAGAAATGAACAGACCGTGGCTTGGTTGGTCTATTTATTTTCATCATCAAAGATGCCTGTAAGTAACAAGAGGAGATGCGTATCAAAGAAACCCTTCGCCTGGGTATGGTGAGGTCAGGGCTATTTACAATATACCAGGATGTTCAGCAACCCCTATTTAAACTCTTTGTTTAAAATACACATGAATGCATACAACGGATCTGTGTATGTGTGTGTGTGTATCTCTCTGGCCTTATAGGTAAGGCCGTGTGCTTCCCCCGTACACAAAGGGGTCCCCCTGAGAACCTTCACATTGGCTGATGGTTAGACTCAGTTTGAACAGAAAATACATGGTGTTTTGGGCTCTTGTCAAAAGCATGGTGAACCAAATAAAGCGCATTAGCAGTACTGTTTAGACATCCAGTCTTGATGCTGAAACTTGAAGCAATTACCGAGACAACAGGGTTAATTCCCACTTGGACAGGAATTTATTTATCCTGACTTGCAGAAGTCACAGCTGAAAAATCCTCGTTTGAATGACATTTAAATGAGTTCACTGGGCATTTTAGCAATGTCTCCTGTCTGGTCTGCCTCTCCTCTGGGTTGACTGACCGGTTCACCATCCTTCTCACTCAAACCCCAACACTCCTTGCAACGTTCTGCTGATGGATCCCAACACTCTTTGCAATGTTCTGCTGATGCATTTTTAGCCGTACCAGTCCCTCCACCTGCAGCACACTCTCTCCCTCCCCACTGTCCTAAGTACATCTCTTACAGACCTATACATACCTCCACCTTGCAGGTACCATTGCTTACTTATACCTCATTTATCACAGGCAAGCCAGGAAGCCTTCTCAGAACACAGCATCCGCAGAGGATGGTGAGCTCTCCATCCTCTGGCAGCTCAGACTGTCAGACTTGACATTATCTTCCTATCTTTCATGATTACTTGTCTTTAATAATTACATTAGCTCTAAACGGCTTAAAAGCAGACCAGTGAGTAACATGTCTCTGTGTCCTTAAAAATGAGAGCCTCCTACCTTCTTTATAGTAGGTAGCTAACAGTGTTTTGATTCACGAATGGATTGAGTTTAAATGGCCCTACATGTTTCTCCAGATTTTATGTGGGCAAACTTGCCTGTAAGTAGATGGCATTCATGGAAGCAAACTAGATGAATTTGTTAACCATAACATACATGCCAGAATTCTACATCATGATAACACTAGATACAAGAATTATTTCATCAAGTGAACAATGTTTTTTAAAAATATAGAAAACAATTTTCATCATCTTAGTTAAAAACTTTCCTCATTAAGGCCATTATTTTCAATTTGGAAATTTCATGGTCGAGACAATGGTAACTGCACATGAATTTTCCTTTTGTTGTTCTAGTTAAGAATTTTCAGTCACTGCCTCCTAGGAAAGCTGTTGAGAAAGAGGAGAATTTGAAGACAGAAGATGAATAAAGTCTTTCTATGAATGAGAAAAAACCACAGTGAAACCACTCTTGCTTGCCTACATTTTAAAAACACGTTTGGAAATGGGAAGAAAAGAAAAGGAAGAAACAGGACGAAGAGGTATCAGACTTTAAGATTCCCAAACATGAGCAAGTGTAGAGTACAGTGAAATAACTAACTTCAATTGCTAAGTCTCAGAAGACATTTCTGGAAACATCCATTAGCCTCTTCTCTCCTTGAATATTGGCTGTGCTACCAAAGTGTGGCTTCATGGACGGATGTTCCAAGTCTCCTTCTGCCATCCTAACAGAATCAAGGCATTAATGGGATTAAAACTGCCAGCGTCCAGAGAGATTTCAAACACCGACGTTCTGTTGTCAACACCATAGAAGAAGTCACCATGTCTGTTTGTTAATGCGTATTATGAATACTTTCAATGACTTCTGTGAAAATGCCGTGTAACCAGCTAAGGGCATTTTTTTCCCCAAATCTTTGGAAGTGTTGAGAAGAGCCTGAGCATCCTCTCTTCTGAACAAAGGAACAATTACTCCGATTATTCTTCATAAAGAATATTTTAAGGTTATGAATGCATTGTAGCATGTGTATCTTAACTCGCCTCTCTCTATGGGCATCTAGAGAGCTCTTAAAAATACAATAAAACTTGAACTAAAATTCCATGAAAACTCAGATAAGAGAAAATTACCTATCTCTGAATCCTCTTTGGAGAGCATCTTAGAGAGTTTGAAAAAGGACATTGATGGATTCCTGCAGACGAAAGTTTAAGAAGTAATAACATCTGAGCTGGGTGGAAAAAAAAAAAAAGATGCTAAAGTGCTCCCAGTGTATTCTGCTGATGCTTTAAGTTCTACACTGTAATAATTGGAATGGGATTTCATTACGAGAAGTTTTTACCCACTCACACCAACTGCATCCTTATAAGAGTGTTGGAGACTAAGTGTACCTGTTCTGACCATTACCATTGTGGTCTCCAGGGAAACAGCCCAAGGAAGTTATGAAAGCTGTAAAAGTAGAGGAGGAGGGCAGAAGTCACTTCCAACAAGCTCAACACTTTGAATACTTGAAGCTTTAAAATCAATAAATAACAAATTCACACAATTTGACTTAAATATTCATGAGGGAGAAAAAAAAATCTTCATTTCCTCTTTATTTCAAAGATCCTAACACTAAAAAGCAGCCCATTTCCCTTGAAAAGTATTATTTGCATTCCATATTTCTTCAAAGAATACAGAGCCTCCATAAGATTGTCAATTATGGTACATTTTAAGGTGTAGGTAAAGTTAAAATTAGCCATGAACACGAATATTTCATCTAAGTTCTTTAAATACAATAATTATTTATGTCTCTTTCACAGTTCTATTTTAGCTTTCCAAAGTACGTGGCTAAATCACACATAGGCATGATATTGTCTAAGAAACTCTTACATGTGATGGCAAAACCCCCATCCCCAATCTCCACACCTAGGATATACATTTTCCTTCTTGACCAGAGCTGTCTTTGAAATTCATGGGCCCTCACTGTAATGTGATGAGTAGTTACAGCCGGTGGATTTTGCCCTGGATTTCTTAGTCCTCAGCCTAACTTCACTTGAGACAGTTAGTCTCCAGTGTTACAATCCCTGTTTAGTGAGGAAAGAGAGAGCTCTTGAAATCTGTACTACAGAAGTCAAGAGGTAGCACGGGGAAGGAGAGCTGTCTCGAGTTTACATCCTCCAGATCCAGTATTTTCCAACATCTGCTATGTTGCTCTGCTGGCTTCATGGAGGTGGCCAAGCCTAGACAATTGGCCTAAACAGTTTGCCCTAAGTTGACCAATGGCACCAGGTTTATACACCCTAAGTTGACTTTCTAAGTGAGGTAAGAAAACCCAGCTTAACAAACATGAGCAGAGCCACAAGACTGTGGATCGAAGCAAGATGGCAGGTATGTTTTCAAAATTCCAAGTCACATGTGGTTCTGGGTATTTATTACATAACCCGTACAATCTGAGATACGATCCAGCAGACTCCCATCTGCTGCCCAGCCCCTATCTGATCCAGACAGAGTGAAGCTCTAATCTTCTGTGAGGGGCAGGGAAAGCAACGCCCCTCTTGCCTCCCTGAAGATAGAGGAGAACCCTGCCTAGGGGAGGGGGTGGATGAGGACAGGACTGCATCCCCTGGAACTCCCTGAGAGCAGAGCTCATTCCTTCTATATTTTACAGAGGATTCTTCCTCTTTAAATAGCCATGTTCTCAGATGCTACCCTCAGCCCCATTCTCTTTTCACTCCACTAACTCTCCTTCGATACAAATCCAGACCCTTGGCTCCAAATCCTAGGGAGGATACAGGTATTGTGAGGGCAGAAATTTATACAGTTAAGAAAAAAAAAAAAAAAGAATACACAACTTCAGATACAAAATTAGGTATGGAAGTGAATGTTTACTAAGAATAAGAAAAAAAAAAAAACCAGCATATTAACAGATAGGTCACAGATAGTCCTAGGTGCTACCCATTACGTCCCTTCCACTGTCACAGCATGCCAAGCTGCTGCCGTCACTGCAAACAAACTGCGACCCCTACCCTCACTCCCACTTCTGTCAATTTCCATTTTCACGTACTTGTGCCTTAGAAAATTACCTCTCTCACATAAGGCACCTGGCTGGTTGAGAGAGTTCACTGATGCTTGTGAGTCTTTCGTGCAGTATTTTAAGTTTCTGCATATTCTGGTTGATAACTAAGAGGGGAAATGAACCCAGTTATATCTGGTTATTACAACTGAAAAAAAATATTTAAAAACTAAAAATCCTTTAGAAAAATCTTGTTTCTTCTTTCCAAGAGCTTTGTTTTGTTTTAAATACATTTCTTAACCAAAACCATATGTAAAAAAAAAAATTTTATTTTAACAGCCCTACCACTGCTTTTTAAAATGCACATGGATTTGCAAGGTAGACAAAATATAGACTAGAAATTACTCTCAGTAGTTAAAATTCAATTGCACTGATGAAATTACGGGAAAAGAGTTCATTTTCTGGTGCTGTCTTTGGGTGTTTCTGAAATCCTGGTTGCTGGCTTACTCACTAATTTGGTAATTTGCAATAGGCTTCCCAGTCATTAGTGCAAATTAGTGAGGTTTAGCTATAATGTGAATATTAATATCTTCATTTAGATCGATTCCACGTGCCCTCTCCTAGTTTCTAAGGCCAAGTTTTTTTTTTAAACCTTGGAGAGGGGCGATATGAAATGCATGAATATGTTTACGAAAAGGCATTTGATAACCAATGCATTATTTTTCATTGTCTATGAAGAAAGTGTCAGTGACTTTGGTAATATTGTATTTCAAAAGCCCAAAAGACTGGCAGACAGCCCCATGCAGACAGCTCTGTATTAAAGGAATATTGGTCCTTGGCTGGAAAGGATTTTCTAGCCCAGCCTGAGCAATAACCACGTGATCACATCTCACCAGCATCTAAGCTCCTGATGACAGAACGTGTGCCTCTCATTGGCTGGCTCCGAGCCCTCCATTCAGCCTTCTGCCCAGTCACCGGGGCCGTGTGCCTTCAGCTGCACAACCTCTGGGGCACACTGGAGAAGTGACGCCTTCTGTCCATAACCCTTTTAAGACCCTTTAATGTCTTCCAAAGTTGTCACCATGGCACTCACTTGCTTTTAAAATTCTCCCTGACAACCAATCCTCTTGGACGCCTGCCTTCACCATGGTGCTCCAGTTTCGTGCATGCTGGAGACTGCCACTGTCAGGGTCCTTTTTCCTAACAGAAGCAACATTGGAGTTTATCCTGTGAATACACTGAAACTACTGGCTTACTAGTTCCTTCAGGATAACCCTCTAAGCCTGGCATCCAGTCTGCTATTTTCGCCCGACCGGGGCCTCTGAGAATTCCGACACTTTCTCTCCCGTTCTTTCCTAAACGTGGCCTTATTTAAATTGAACGCTTGTCATCAATCAGCTCTGAGGCAAGAATAATCGCATGAAACTGTCTCCTCATGAAAAAGAAAGATACATTTACCAGCTGAGACCTCAAAATAAGACCACAAAACGGATGGCAGGATGGGAGGTCAGAATTCCTTGTTTTTCTGTGTTATATCACCTCCCACTTATGGTTCTAATATTCCTGAAAGAATCTTGAGCTTTGCATTTGAATCTGTGCTCTGACACATCTCAGAGACTCGGTTTCCTTATTTACAAAATGTGGATACTAACACTACCTCACAAAGCTGCAGTACGCACTAAAAAATAACACACGTAAAATGCCTAGCCTGGAGCCTGGCCAAAACAGACAGTGATGTGATTACTGTAATTGGAGTCATTAGTAAAATGGCATGTGTTGGAACATCCACCCCGGTCCTTGCTGGGACCCTGGAGGTAATCACCGGTGAAATAGTCATTGGCACAATTGGGGGTCCAAATCCAAGAGGGATTCTGACCAGAAGCACCGTGATGTATGAAGAACCAAAGAGCTAAGCCAACTCTGCGTTCTTTCAGAAAAGATAAGACTCAAAAAACAAAAGGGGATGATCATCCAATACTGCAGCCAAAAGTCCAGCACAAGAAATTCTAGGGCCAAGATGTCAGAATTGAGATGGAGACAGCGCCAGAACAAGAACAAGTGGGAAGCAGGTGGCTGCCATCTTGGACCTCAAATGCAGGTGTGCGTTTCCAGCTGACCCCACTGAGCTAGTGGACACGTGGTGCTTGGGAAGGTGAAGTGGGTGGAAAGGGCCTGCAAGAGGACAGAGAGCCTAGGATGGAAGAGAGAGGAATGCTCTTGGCCCACTTGAGCTGTTTTTGAAATGCTGCATAGAGACTATTCAAATAATACCACCTTTGGAAAACACCTGTGTTCAGAGCCTGTCTACCTGAAAGATCACATTTTCCGAGCAGCAGACCTATTTCCTGAAAATCAGACACCTGCTACCTGAAGTCACTCCCTGCTGTGCAGAAACAGCCATCAGTTGCAACAGCTGTGTTCCCTTGAACTTTGCAGTGAAATGACCCTGCGTGGGCAGCAGGGCTCTGTAGAGTGTCCCACTGAGTGGCTTTGGTGGCCCTCTCCAGCTGCAGTCAATCTGTCAGCAGCCTTTATTGGACACTTGTCCTCAGGGCTGTGGGCAGTGCTGGGAACAGATGCTCGGCTCTTTCCAGAAGAGAACAAGAACTTATCACTTCTCCAGCAGCATGCGTGGGCTCTCCCCTCTCAAAGTCCCTTCTCCTCACCCAAACTCTTCCTAGGACATTTCACAACTTCCCTACAGCCACTGTCAGGGTGCATCTGTAAGTTTTTAAAACTCTAGTGTAACATGCCTTCTCTTTAGACTCTTCTTGCCTGCTCTTGGAATTCACTGAACCCTTTCCCCGCAAGTTAACACACGCTTTCTGCTAGTGTGCCCCCACTTCAAAAGTTCGTTTCCAGGGGAGTGTTTGAGAGCTTAGTCTAAGGAAGGGGAAAAAAAAAAGGAAAAAGAGAGAGAGAAGTGAAGGTGGGAGCCTCGCGAAAAGGGAAAATCAGAACAGATTGTAATGAAGCTAAACTGTCTATTCACTTGAATCAAATGCTATAAATTTCTGAGCACAGTGTTTGACAGTAAACTGTCATCAAAGCAACAGAGTCATTATAAAAATGCTAAGGGTATATAAATCTCATTGGCTGCTTATCATTAACAGCACGGGGTGCTGATAGGAGAAGCCTGGCTCTAATTTGTTTCACTAATAAGGTCCATTTTTGAGCATAGCTGTCAACTCTCTTACTCACCTTTCCCCAGTTTTCTAGTTGTTCTGGACAGCACCGAAATGAAATGTTAAAAGTCTGGTTTCAAGCATTATCTTTTGCTCTAATATCTCATCCCTGCATATTGAAGCCTGTCTCACCTCTAATCAGAACTCTATAGCCAGATTGTTTTTCAGAAAGTAAACCAAAATGAGAGAGTGAGAGAGAGAGAGTCTTTGAAAAAAAGAAAGATTCAACAAAATATCATTTGCCCACTTTCAAAATGTAAAAGGCACAATGCACTGAAAATATTGGCCATCTCAATTATTCCATTCTTCTAACATGGTATCAGCTATTAATAATGTTCCTTTTTGTTTTGTTTTGGTCATGATGAAAAAACCTGCCCATAAGCTCCTAGAACACAGCCGGTGAGAGACTGGGTTCTTCTACCTAGATTGTCACATTTGTCTTCAGGCAAAGATTCAAGGAACTCAGAGCAGTTTACCCAAGTATTGGGCCACGTCCTCATGATCTCACAGATCAGAAAAAGCATCGCTGGTCCTTAACAGACGCCATCTAAGGCAGGGAACGTGTCCAAGGAAAATACTAACACAAATACCAAACAAAGCAGCACATGGTTTAACCTCCACTACACCTTAGGGCTTGTCTTCTTGACATGCCAACACTCAAGAAAAAAAAAAGAAAAGAAAAGAAAAGAAAAAATTCAGTAAACTTGGAGAGAAAAAGCTTTCCTCCTTTTGGCATGTGATAAATGGAGTGGTATGTTGTATCTCCAAGCCCCAGCTTATTAGAGGCTTCTGGGGTTTCAAGGAATAGAAAGAAGTTTCTAGAATGTGTCAAGCTGATATGTTGGACGGGGATTAAAAACTGAAGGCCACAGTGGGAGCTGAGCTTTGCCAAAATATTATAGCAATGAAGAGTAGATTTGTCAGCAATCAAATCACAGACCTCCTGGGTCATAACTGGTTCTGAATTAAAGAGGCGAAGATAAAGCCCGGGGGGGCAATGAGTTGCGGTCCCCCAGCCAGTTGTTTCTGACTGTGAAATGCCTCCTCTTTTGTGGCCATGGCCTCTGTGTATTTTAAAGCAGCATTTCTTATGAATTACAAAGGACTGTGCCTCAAAGTGAGAGAGATAACCAGGTTGCAGCGTGTCTACACTGAAGCACCATTAACCGAGTTGCAACACATCTACACAGCAGCGCAATTCTCACAGTCTGTGCCCCCGGGATGTCTCAGGTTTCTCATAACTGATGAGGCCAGTGTTTGGAGGACAACTCGGAACTGTGTGAGACTGAATTCTGCTACAACAGGTCTGGGTTCCCACTCCCCCAGCCAGATCATTCAGTTCAAGATCAACCAGCTAGGCTAGTGGTTAGTGCCATGGGTGAGCTGTTAGGGCCCTACCACCACTCCTTTCTGAATTTTGCTGTAACTCTCCAGAAACTTCCCCAGGTTCTTTCACCAGAAATCTAAGGACTTCACCATCTCCTATTTTCTCTAGCCTTCTGAGGGTTCACCCAATCCCCTTCAAATCTGCCCAGCGGTCTCCTTCCATCCCACACAACCACCCAGCACTCCGCTGGCTTGTCACTCCTCGGTCTGTGCTCTAAATCCTTTCCACCTTCTCCCTCTTTTTTTCTTTTTTTTTAATTGAAATACAGTCAGTTTACAATGTTGTGTCAATTTCTGGTGCACAACACAATGTCCCAGTCATACATATACATACATAAATTCCTTTTCCTATTTTTTTTTTCATTACAGGTTACTACAAGTTATTGAATATAATTCCCTGTGCTAAAATAGATAAACATGCTGTTTATCTATTTTATATATATATATATATAAGTTAGTATTTACAAATCTTAAACCACTTTCTCCTCTCTTCAGCCTGTAGTTCCATGAAAGCAGCACCAGCCATTTAGTCAACCTGGATGGAATCCTGCCTCCAACATCACTAGATCCGTCCCCTGGCAGAAAGTCAAAACCTCTCTGAGGTTGGAAAAATGAGCATGGAAATCCAATTCAGACCCCTTCTCAAATATATTTAACCACTCACAGCTGCCAAGAGGGTAATCTCAGCTCTCTGCCATTCGGATCTGATGTATTCCCAAGAGTACATGGTGCTTTTTAGAGTCGCTCTGGGGAGGTGGCAGCTAGACTGTTGGTGATGGATAATTGATACCCCATCACCACCATTTGTCACCACCTATGCCTTGATTTAGAAAAAAAGGTCTTGTATAGTATAAAAACTAAGTTCCTTTGCTTGTTACCCCAGACCCTTTGTGATGAGCCTGACCCTGACTCTCTGTTGTCCCACCAAACACAGCCCCCTTCACACACACACAAACACATTTTAATCCCCAGCCATACTGAACAACCCAGCTCTCTTCTGCCTACAGACTTTAGGACATCACCCCCGACCCTTGCAGTGCTCTTATTTTGTTTTTCGTCTAAGGTTCTAATCATCCTTCAAGTCTGAATTCAAATTTTGTCCCCATCAAGAAAACTCCCCGAGACCCCCCAGGCCAACTGTGGCTCTTCTGCACCCATTCTCTCTCCACAGCTTAGACTCAGTTCCAGCAGCCGTCATGGGTGAGTGTTTATTTGTAAGTCTGGCAGCCCCTTAGATTTAAGCTCCTTCAGGAACTGTGTCTCTTGATCTCATCACCAGGACGTACACAGTACCCAGTACACTGCAGATGCTCAAGGAATGTTAGAAGGATAAATGAACGTTACCAATCTCTTCTACGGAACCTCTCCCAAAACTTCAAATAGAATCAACTCTGATTCAGTCTGTGGCTCCATAAATAAGGCATTGGTCTCGCCCACTCTTCCAGCATTGTCTCTAATGAGGGCTGAATGACAGTTTGCTCAAATCATCCTCCGCCAAATGTGACTTCATCTAGAAACTTACCAAAATTGCCCACCTATGTGAAGTCCACGTAACCCTGAGAGACTTGTAGAGGATCAGACTGCAACCATCTAACTCACAGTCACTGCAATAACTAACTCCACCAGTAGGGAGTAGGGGTTTAAAAAAAAAAAAAAAAAAAAAAAAAAAAAGATGAAAACAGCAATTCCAAGACCTTCCGATTTAATGAGCTTCAGAGAGGGAACACCTCTGCTCTTCCGTGTCTGGTCACACTCCTAGTTTTAGCCAGATGTCTCACTAAGGTGCGAAGCACATACCAACAGTCCATCTCCATGGCTGGAAAAAGAATTCAGTGCATATATATCATGAATGGAGGAACGATGATTTGATTTTGTTAACAGAAGCAAATGCATATATAAACGACACAACTAAATGCTTATAGGTGATCCAGTCTACCCAACAATACAGTCAGAATCACACCCAGATGTGACAAGCAGTGCAAACAGAAGAAATAAGACAACCTTCCTCCTAATTCAAGCTCGGCTCGGTATTATCGTAAACTAGTAAGAGTATGCAGTTCAGCTGTAAATGCTGAGATGACAACAGCCCCACAAAGCACTCCTGAATCTCCAGGCATGCTAAGCAAAGAAAAGCAATTTTTATTTTTTGCTGATAAATGGTTTAATCAAACCTAACAGATGAGGCAATATATTTTGAGAACATTTTGTTGTTCAGATCATGGGGTCAGTAATTTTCTTTGGTGCAGACACATTACAGTGTAACCAAGCGTGTGTTGGGGGAGGAAGTGGTGGGAAGGGATGACATAGATTTTCTGCAAAAGGTAGGATAAGATGCTCTAAAACGCCTTTTATATTCTTATACTTAAAAAATTCTATAAAAAGAGATAGGTATCAGAATTGAGTTTTCCTGTGATTTGGCCAAAAAAAGACAAAAGAGCAATGCAACATCACATTCTCCAAAAACAAAACAAAACAAAACAAAACAAACAAACAAAAAAACACCAAAAAAAAAAAAAGCATTAAAGTAGTAATAAGGTGGCTGTTAAATTTCAATACAGCTTCCAAAACTCAACTCAACTTACGTATGGTCTGAGGCCGACTTGGGCAAATGTCACTAAAAATTAATGATCAGTTCACCTGAGTACTGCTGTGTAATTTGTGCAATTCAGTTCCGTAAAAGAGATGATCTCAGGCTGAGCCACAGGAAGACGTTGTTTTGGGGGACCGCTCAGCCCTGCACCACAGTCCAGGGCTTCCAACATTTGCAGCTGCGCACCAGGCACTTGCAGATTTCCTTCATGTTTTTGTGCAGGTCTTTTTATATGCTTGAGAGCAGACACTTCCAGAACCACACCAACTATAACTTAGTGGAAAAACTCAGCCTGCATTCACATAACGTTGTTACCAGATAATGGTAGTCAGCCATACTGGCAGACCAGTCGTGGCTTTCAAATGATTCTCACACACTAGCCTTCTGAACCGCCGACAACTCTGAGATGATGTGTATAGGAGAAGCACTGTCTCGTTTTATAGCTGAAGGCACTGAAGCTTGGAGAGATTAAACATCTAACAGTCAGCTAGTTTCGGGAAGTTACTAAGAGCCTATAGGTCTTCCAACCCCCCAGTTTAGGACTCCACCTCTGCTCACAGCTGCCAAGAGAGGGAGCTTTACAGAAGCTCAGTCCCAAGTCTGAATTTCTGCTCCACCAGCTACCTCCCAGGGCTCTTGTGAGGAAATTGCTAAGTCCTCTAGCTTCCCAGCTTACAGAAAGCTGACACAATCTCAGAAACCCTCAGCTCACACTTAACCTTTTGCAATTTTCCCATACAGCTGCATCCCCTGGAAGTGCTGGAGGTTCTGGAGCTAAGTAGGGCAGAAGTCCTAGAAAGACCACCTCCAAGGCACGAGACTTCAAAGGTAAGTAACTGTCCCAGTGTGCCTGGTTAACCCGGGGCCTGGGGTTGGCTTCCCAGCTTATGAGACTTTCAACACTGAAGCCAGGAATGAGGGCTCTCCTGGGAGTAGGTCTTTAATTATAAAAACCAGGACAGTCTCAGGCAAACCCAGGCATTTGGTCCTCCTAGTTTGCAAAATTTTAATGAAGTATCAGAAACAAGGACTTAACTCACCAAAGATGTTTGGAATGTTCTGCCCTTTATTTCCAATTTGCCCATCAATAAAAATTTATCAAGAATTCACATGAAAGAAGCCCAGTTTAAAAAAAAAAAAACCGAGTATGGACAAATATTGGAACTAAACTGATCTTTCATGGGGGAGGGAGCATATGAAGCCTGTAAGGGAATGTTGGCACATGAGGGCTTCTGGCAGAGATGGTGCCCACCGACCCTCTACAGGCTTCTCTTAGAGAGTGTGTTGTGTATTTCTAGTTCACTCCATCTCCCACTTCTGGTGAGTTCTTTATAGAGAAAGGCTGTGTCTTATTTATTATACAACCTTGCAGAGTAGATGCTCAAGATGGGTAGGTGGATAGATGGGTGGGTGGATGGATGGACGGGTGGGTGGATGGATGGATGGGTGGGTGGATGGATGGTGAATGAAATGAGTGAAGGAATTAAATGAATAGTGACCTGACCTCAAACTACTGGGGAAGAATGGCCATCAATTCATGGAAATTACCAGGCAAATAGTGCTTTTTGTTGAAAGGAGATTTATTGAGAAGGTACTGGATTAAATGGGCTGTCGGTTCAGTTTTGTTTTGTGGCATCTGACCTTTATCAGTTGATTCTTGTTGTTTAGTATTTATTGAGCAAGATTTGCTCTGTGCTTAAGCTACTCCCTGGGAGAAGGTTAGACACTTCTGGAAACTGCATTAACTCTTTCAAGCCACTAAGGTACTATTCAGTGAATTACTTTTCAGTAATTAAAGATGCTGCAACACAGAAACACAATGTGCTGGGAAATGGAGCGCTAATCTCTCTGCCTGCCTCCTCCTGCTGCGACTTCTGATTACCGAGGAGACAGGGTGCAAAGACTTGGGGATTACCCAATGACGGTCAGCCCTGGTTTCATATAAGAACCTCCAGTAGTCTCTTGCTAAAGCCTGTGGAATTTTCACATTAGAGAACAAAGATTAGCAGGATCAAGTGACTAAAGCACTTAACAGTGCTAATCCTCATTCCTGCACAAATTCACTCTGTGGTTTATACTTATCTCCTTCAAACTTTTTACTTTCTTTGCCCCTCTCTGTGCATCTGTAGGATGATAAGCACCATTGTAGGCTCTGGACAACCAATATCTCTCATCTTTTTACCTTCTACTATAAAAAAAAAAAAAAAGCACTAGGTTTGAATGACTGCCTGTCTTTTTTCATACCCATATATACGCCTGAAACCTATTCACTGAGCAATAACGGTCTGCCCTCCCCAGCCCGTGTCACCTCGCCCCTTTAAAGCCAGTGAGATTCACTTTCCATTTTCAAACATCTCATGCTTTTAGTTTGCATCTTTAATTACCCAGGGCACTGGTCTTGTTTTATATGACTTACAACATGCAGTTTTGCCCTGAGTTCATTTAAGCAAAATCATCCCTGGTTTGAGCCAAGACATATTCAATATACAATTACCTGGTGGGTCAGAGCGCTGCTGTTTTGTCATTTTTGCTGGCATTTTCTCCATTATTGCTAAGTACTGAGCAGGAGAAGCTGTCAGAGCCACATGGCCGGCCTGAAAGTTAATTTTCCTAAATTGCACAATTCTTCAGAAACAGTTTACCCCCCCAAGCACAGTTCCCTTGAAAAGGGGCAAATAGGGTTAAGCTTCAAACTGAGTTATAGAGAACTTATCAAACGCAATGGTAGGAGGAAGCAATTAAGCAGAAGTTGGGTTTGCAAGGCTGCATGAGACTTTTAAAGACAATACAGAATTCGGTGTCGAAGCAGCTACTCAGAAACCTTTGAGGAGCAAGAGGTCTCACAGAACAGGATGTGCTGGGGTCACAGGAAGCAGGTACGACCAGGGAAGGATGTTTACTGAACACCCACTGCTCAAAGACAGGGTGCTAGACCTTTTATATGCATCAGTTCCTTCATTCTGATAATAACCTTTTAAGGTAGATATTTTTAGCCCCATTTTACAGATGAGAAAACAGAAGCAGAAATGTTAGGGGACAGACCAGAATACACAGCCCAGATGGGAAGTGAGGCAGCCTTGTTCAAACCTAGCTCTTCCGAATCCATGCACAAGGTTTGTGGCATTAAGTCACCCCCGAGATGGCTTGAAAGCAGCTCCTTTGTAACAGAAGACTAGTAGTCTAGTATCATGGTCTCTCCGACTGTAAGTCCTGAGAAGTACCAGAGGAACACAAAATGCCCAGAGTTTCCTGTCTTTACCCTACTCTCCTCAGCTCTACGCATTCTTACCTTGCCTCCAGGTGATCTGAGAGAAGTGTCACCTTGGTCTTTTCCTATTCTGGGGATCTCTTAACTCCCTGCACTTACTTCTCATGAAGAAAAGCTCTTTGAAGTCCAGTAAGTCACCCGGTTCCCAGCACCTGGGGAGTCTGAAAAGCATGAGTCAGCTTAGCCTCTTGCTTTGCCTTCATCTCAAAGACAAACGGCCTGTTCCAGTTTCCAAGGAAGAACAGAACCAGACAGCTGGCTGTTCCCTAAATCAGAGTGGCTTAGGGAGCAAACGCAAACCTCAGAGCTCATCAAAACACTAATGCTAATTATTTGGAGATAATTTTTCCGAACCCATCCTCTCTTAATCTTACTGTAAAGAACTCAAGAGTTTTGAGAGTCAATTTTAACAAATAGTTTCTCAGCCTGACACCTTTAGGTATTTCTGTTTCCAGCTGCATGAGGCTGGAAACTCAGACTGTGGATCACAGCCACTGGTGACCTACTTGGAAGGTAAAACTAGGTCGAGCCCAGAGATTTGGACTGTTTTAACCAAACATGTCAGTAGCTTTCATTTCCACTCAAATGGCATCTCCACCTGGGTTCATGGTGGACACAGCCCAGCACGTGTAGTTCCGGGACATGGAGGGTGAATGAGGGTCTCCTGATGGCGATGTGGCCCCACTACGCACCTCTCTCCATGCCCCACCCTTCCAGAACCTGACAAGTTTACACATACATGTGCTTCAAGTCACCCCTCACTGCCAAGCTGTGTAATAAAGAATTCACTTTACCCAAGGAGAGGTCTGGCCTTTAATCCAGCTCCAGCTGACCCCTGGGGAGGGACTGAGTTCAACCACATGGGCAACAACTCAATCAATCATGCCTTCAGTGGGAACTCCAGACACCAGAGTTACAGCGAGCTTGCTGGGCAGACGAAATCATCACACAATGATGCCAGGAGGGTACTATGTCCCTGAGGACATGGTAGCTTCATGTTTGGAACCTTTACAGTCCCAGATTTCATCCTAAGCATCTATTCTTTTGGCTAGTTTTGATTTGTATCCTCTTGCTATAATAAAACTGTAACTGTAAGTATAGACACCCCTTGGAATCCCTGGGGGGTTGGGTCCAAGAACCCACCACAGATACCAAAATCCCAGGATGCTCAAGTCCCAGAGTAGGCCCTCCATATCCTTGGATTCTGCATCCTTGAATTCAACCAACCACAGATCATAAACATAGTACAAGATCTGAGGTTGGCTCATTGATGAAGAACCTACAGATACAGAGGGTTAACTGTATACTTACTGAAAAAAAAAAAAAAGCCCACACATAAGCAGACCTGTGCAGCTCTAACCCATGTTATTCTTTCTCAGTTTCTAATTCAGCCTCATCGTAACCCTTCATATCATGACCTGAGATGTGTCTTTCCCAGGCTCACCCTAAAAGTCAAAGATAAAGACCTTGAATTTATGATCGCTACTCCCTCTGTCAAAAGAAAATTGTTTGGACAACTCAAATAGAGATTAAACTGCTATATTCATTCCATTCACATCAGGAAGCATTCAAAGACCAGGGAGTCTCCAAGTGGAAGAGAAACAGGATTGGAGTTCCATAGGGCAAGAAGAGAAGACTGTGTGTCTTTGTGGTCTCGCTCAGGTAGCAGTTTTCACCTTTAACTACTCTGAAACTCAAAATCAGAACGTGGTTCAGGATCACTGACATCGTCCCATCCCAGCAACTGTGGGAACAGAGCTCCTACAAGGCACTTTTGCAAGCCTTGCATTTTGTAGGTCAGTTAGGGTTTGGGGTAGGAGAGGTAGCAAAAAGAAGGAAAGTGAGAGAAAGGAAAGACAAGGGTCAAAGTTAAGGGAAACCGTGGCCCCTCTTATCTGCCGGGACTTTCATCTTCTTAAACTTCCTACTCGTAGGTGCTCGGCATCTAGACATTTAGAAGTGAGGTCTTTCCCACCAGTCACCTAACTCCTGCCTCCTCCAAGAGGCATGTACGCATCGGTGTTACCGTGCTGGCTAGACCTCCCTGCCGTGAGACTGGAGCCACAGCGCCCGTGGGTCTGTGTGGAACAGAAAGCGATGCGAGGCTTGTCTCTGGGATCTCTGTTGTGACATGCAGCATCTTGTTGACATTTTACTTGGAGGCTTAGAAATGAGTCTTGCTGGCTGCCTGGCTCTCTGAGCTTCAGAGATGGTGATTCTGCATTTTTATACTTTTGGGAAAAATAGACCTATCACAGCCCCATGAATATTTCTCACTGACTCACTGCAACACTGCTCTTCCTCTGGTTCCCAGCCCTCTGAACAGTGTCTTCCCATACCCTCCGCTCCCTCGATGATCAGGACAAGCATGTTTACTGAGCTGTTGGATGCTTGGAACACTAAGAGCCCTTGACTGTCCCTAAGTACGTGTGCTACTTGCTTCTCACTGTGTATTTTACAGGAAACAGTTTGTCGGTTCTCTGCACAAGATGTCAGGTTGGCCTTTCATGTGAAGAAGTGGGAGAACTGGGAAAATGTAAACAAACAAATAAACATCTTTGTACAACAAGAGAGAAAAACTTGAAGGAAGGTCTCTCTATCATAAAATACAGTGTGGAATCTTCCCTGCTTCTACTGCCCCTGCGCCTTTTCGAGCCTGATAGAAGAGTCTCTGGTGTGGAAGTCAGAAGACCCGGAGTTCAAGTCCAGCCCTCGGCCAACCAGCTGCGTGACCTCAGGCAGGTCACATGACCTCTCCAGGCCTCAGCGGCCTCACCTGTCAGCTTACAAATGATCTCTGAGGTCCCCTTCAGCTCCACGTTTTTACAATAAAGAGCAGGCAGAGGAACACGTGCTTCCCCTGGGACCAGAAGTGGGACAGGAGAGGGAAAGCAAGGGAAGGGAAGCCTTTGCCACGTGACTGGCTTGAGAAGGAGTCATGCTTCCCTTCTTTCCCTAAGGGACTACTTTGCCCAGAGTGGCCCTGAGCTCCTCAGCTCTGAGGAATATATTAAACATCCAAGAACTGCTGTTATTTTAAGTGATGAAAGGTACCTCTGAGACTGGACTGGCACTGAAGGCAGCCTGAGGGTTATGTCGTCCTAACTAATGGGCTGTCAACCCCCCGAGAAGGCATGATGGGCGCCGACAAAGAAGAGATGATTCCCACTTAACAATGAAATAAACTACCAGGAACCTACAGACATCATGTTAATACTGGGAGGGAAGGTACTGAGACGATTCTCTTAAATATCCCTCATTTCCATGTTAAGTGCAGTCATCAGATATTAATATTTACATGAAATATGTAATAATTTGATGTCCCAGTTGCAAATGCTTTACGGTCAGGCACTGAACAGCCCAAAACGATGCTTGGAAGTTTTCTCGGTAGCATCCTGGCTGCAGTTAAGTTCTGTTGTAAGTCTCATAGCCACTAAAGCTCTTCTAGTTTGCATCTGTGTTTCTGAGCATCCTGACAAGCAAAGAGAATATCGCTCTTCAGAATACACAGGATAAAGCAAATTAAAAGCAATTGGTATTTTCCACCAAAGACGCTGAAAAGTTTTAAATTTGAAAGGAGCATTCAGATCCACCCGACTTCCTCGCTGATGGACGGAGAAGCAGCAGTGGGCAGGCGTTTACACTCTGGGAAGAGAAGCATAAGAGTCTTTCTTATTTGGGGTTGAAGTAAAGTTTTCTTTACTTTTCTAAGAAAATAAACACTACTCCTGAATTCCTTCCCACCTGAGCATCAGATGGACTTGTCTAAGCCCCAGGTTCACATCAGCAAATAGTCCATGTTTGAGATTTTGTCAGATTTTGCCAGATGCTAACCCTCAGCCCCCAGGTGTGTGTATTGGCAGGTATTCAACAAATAGAACCACCGACTATGTGCCCACCTCTACGCTCGACACTGGGAGGGAAGCAAAGATGGCAGAGATTCCTGCCCTAGTCAAGAAAACAAACATGCATACGGAGAGAGAAATTCAGAAGAACAGGGGGACAGAGACAGAAATGACCAAGTCTGCTCGGAGGACCTGGAGAAGGCTTCTTCTACAGAACTCTCTATTTCTACAGAACAGCCCGTGCACTCAGTTCCTAAGCAAGGCAGAGCTATGAAAAGCCCCCTTAGGAGACGCAGTGCCTCTCCGTGTGGCACAAAGCCCTCGTGAGCACTTGGAGTGAGCACGCTGGAAATTCAGGGAAACCTTCCACTCTGTAGGGCGATCTGCATGAGAATACAAGGCATGAGGGCACATGACCATCACATACCTACCCATCTTCCTGCCAATTAATTCTCACGCAAAAGCAAAACACATCAAGAACCTCCACTTTGGAAACACATTTCTCCCCACCTCCCAGGGGTGACACCTGCCAGACATCAAAGGCCCTACCTGCTCTTCGGGCTGTCCTGCCAATAACAGAGGCACAGCCAGACCCAAAGGGAAGAAAACAAAGGGTGAACATAAAACAGGATGTTTCTGTCAGCCAGAGAGCACGGCTTTTGCTGGAATCCACACGACTGCTGAGAGGTACCGGAGAACTTGAAAAATCAAGTTGACACTTGCTATTTAGGATTGCAATAGAAAGTCCGTTATAGTAGTTGTTAACATTCTGAATAATACTTAAAAACAGTCATCTATTTATAATTTATCTTCTAATACAGCACTATTATTTCGGGAAAGCTTGCAGCAAGACTCAAATGGCCTCATTCCAACCACCAAAATCAATTCTTTTGTACAAATTTGATATAGGCAGCCTGTGTACCATTTGAAAAAGCTCACTGACCTGTGAAGCCTGGCATTTGCACCATAAAATGCAGGCTTTATTTGATGAAGTTATTGAACACTGTGCTTACCTCATCTAGAGTTGAAAAGCAGTCAGACATTCTTTCAGTTTTTCTCTTTAGGAAGAAGTTTGGTATAAGTGGCAAATCAATTTGTTTGTGCTCTGGATTTGGGTAAAGACACAGACAGTCTAGATGCACTTAATGAAAACTATAAGTTAATTTTGAGTGTGATGTTGGAGGTTCATTGTCAAGTAAAAATGATGGAGATTATTTTTAAAAAGCAATAGAAATGGTGGGAAAAGACAATGCAATGTCTGAATGGGGGTCTATTTTCTTCACTAGATTGCTAATGAAAAGTTTATTTTCATATACTTTAATCATAGAATTCAGGGGAAATGAATGATGCACAAAATCTATCTGCTATGTTAAATGGGGGATAATTAAGAATAAAAATATTCACCTTCTTAATATTTGGCTTTCCAACACTCCATACATGAATTAACCTCCTGATTTCTCACTGCCACACTGCAGCCAATCAGACATTGACTTTTAATAGTAAAACAAAAGCAGTCCAAAAATACCTGGAACCACTCTCTTCATAAAAGGAGCAAGCTTAGTTGTAACCATTCACCACTATTTTACAAGATTGTAAAAATATCAGTAAAATTTAGCAGGCTGAACCATAGGGGAGAATTGTCTAATTTCACACAGGTTCATATCACTGATGAGGGCTTCCAGCATCTAATTCCGGCAGCTGTATACAATACGATCTATAACCATGAGTCCAAAAAGGTCCAAACACTGGCTGGAGTGTGGCAAAAAGTCAAACTTTTCAGGATTATTCTGAGATTCCTTGTTTGATGGGCATGATTTTGTTTAAACTCAATCCGTTTCTTCAGAAACTTGACAGAATTGATCAAGCAGACACTTGATAATCTGGATCAATCCTAAGGTTACAATTCAATAGGCAATGGCAGAAATTTAATTGCACTCAATAAAACCCATCCATCATTTCTGAGATTGTGATTCTGTTTCTGCAGATCTTCAAATTTAGTGATTCTCTTAAGCATGGGTTGTTTGCTAAAAGAAATCTTATTCTTCACTGTTCAATTCTCAGATAGACTCTGAGTTTGGACACATGCGTATCTCATAGGTGTGTGCATCATGGGGCTCAAGAGGAAGATGATGTGTGTGAGAATGGAAGTAAGGATGTCAGCTGAGAGATGCACTCTAGAATTAGCAGAGGATCAGAACATAGTATATACAGTCACCATAAAGAGACAGACCATCTCCAAAGACAGCAACTCCTGCCCTTGACCTACTGGAAGCTGTTGGCCCAGTGGCTCCCATGAACTTGACAGGGATGGTCTCTCCTCCCTCATTCGAAGGGCACTGAAATGGATGCATCATGGGGTCACAGGCTGGTGCTATGGAGTACACAAATGGAACTAACTCCTTCTAGTGCCACGATTACGAGGCAACTGCTGATAATTTGGCTTCCTCTGTAGCCTGCCTACAGGGTGAAATAAGCTAATCAAGCCAATTTGAATACATAGTCCACTTGACATTGCGTTTATCAACGTAAATCATGATAGCTAACCATTATCCGGTGCTTACTGCACATCAGACAACATTCTAAGCAATTTATGTCCATTATCTTGTTCAGTCCTCTCAACAGGACCACAAGCTAAGTCACCTATCCAAGGTCACACAGCGAGTTAATAGAGAAGCCAGGACTGGAATCTAGGAAGCCTGCATCGAGAATGTGTACTCTTCACCTCGGTGTTGCCAATAGTCTGATTTTAATCAACAGGGTTGTTGTGGTACCATTAATTAGCATATTAACACCTGTCATTTGGGAAGCATTACTAAGATCCTATTTCCAGTGCTAATGGGCGACAGCTAACCCAGGACCATAGAGAATTCCCCAAGGACACAACACCCTCTTGGGTGAGCTGCCAGCCCACGGTTGCCAGAAAACATCTCCGTCCACTGCCATCCCAGGATATCTTCCCTTTTAAATTCCTCACTTGAAAAAAATGAACTACTTCTTATTTTCTTTGTTGTCGTTTCAATTTGACTAGTGTTCACATTGTCACTTCAGTAAAACAGTGTAATCTCCTTTATTACTGGGAATCCAAGGAGTTGGATTTCTTGTGTGGATTAATTCAGAAAGTCGGTAACCTCGCCTCCTATTTGTCTAAACCAAATCTCCAGGCTCTGCTTTGAGGTTTTTGAAATATCACCCAAATCATAGACAGTTAAGGACACGGGCAGGAACATCATGTGATTCACAGCACCGTCCCTGGCTCCAACGTATCACACACGGAAACTGGGTTCAGTGTCCTATTTTCATCATGAATAAACAGCCAAACTCTTCCTCCCCACTGATTTTTATTTTGTATCCCTTAACTGAAATAAAATTAAGTTATCCTTACCTGGATTAACTCTCTCAAATACCTTGAAGGTACATGAGATGATATTACTAGTTTTCATATTCTAGTTAAATCACTAAGACATACATTTCTGAACATGGAATACAGCATCATGTTAGAGTGTGGTATTTGCCTACCGACTCCATTTACAGTACATTTTTACAATATATTATTGTGCTTTTTAAAATATAAAATGCTTTACAAATACTGCTCATCATAATTCAACATTTCCCAAAATGTGTACTGTAGAACATAGGTTACATAGAATACTAGTAGTGGTAACCCCAAAAGGAAAAAATATGGGTTCTAAAGCCTTGTAAATACTGGACACAGTGAGTCAAATAGGTCTCTTTCCTGCATGACTTCTCAGAGCCTTTCAGTTATTACATATTATATACTGTGAATCTTGAAGGGCGGGCAACAGTACAAATCAGTGTTTCTCTTACTATCTGTAGTAAAGGATCAGTTTCAGGTTTTTTCCCCCAACTCACAGAAGAGCATTACTTTACTAAAGTATAATAAAAAGTGACTTACTAGAAAACAAATAAACAATAAATACAAAATACAATCAATTTTTTATTGTTAGATTTAACAGATGTAAAATCGTGAAGTCAAATTTCCACTCAGGTTTCTAAACGTCTATTCTCAGCTTTCGTACACATCACATAATGGGCAGGAAAGAAGCTGTGAGCCAGCATAAGGGGATGGATCACAGTTTGAGCAGCAGTGAATCTAGCACTGACCACACATATCTAATCACTGATCTCTGATGCAGATGATATAATGAGTCTGGCGTTCAAGGAACTAGGGGTTGAAAAATTCTGCTTTACTTTCAAAATCTTTTTTACTGCTTATCCCAGTTTAATTGCCATCAGAGGAAAATCCTCTGATTAAGAATAGAATAAGTTTGAATTCTGTTCTTTTACAACTCAGAGGTAAACACAGTCAAAGTGAGTGAAACGTTGGGCATCTGAAGGTGTGGAAGATGGGGCCTGGTCATTGTTCTCTGCTGATACCTGCAAAGTCCAACCAAAGCAAAAGCTAGTTGGAAAAAGAGGAGGGAAAAATGTGCGACACCTGCTTGCATTTGAGTTTATTTAAATAAATTTCCACTGTAAGGAAGCAGATTCCCCCATCCTAGAGGTACCAGCATTCTGTACAAACCCACAGTGATCATGTGAATTTCAACTAGGCTGATCCTAGATTCTCATCACTTTGGATCAATCAATCACATTTTGAGTTGACTTCTTTGTACCAAGCAATGTGTCAGATTCTCTGTCTTTTCAGATTTGGAGCCTGGTTTGTAATATAAAAGTCAAATAAAAGGTTTCCTAAGAGCTACTGGTATTTCGCCTAAGCTTTTCTTCCTTGTCAGAAATATTAAATTATAAAATCACAAAATGCAGTTTTAAGAAATGTGCCCTTGTCTAGGAAAAAAAAAAAAAAGATTAATTGTAAAATTCGACTCCAAGTTTGGAAGAGTTCTAAAAACCAAAGCAAATAAATTCTGTTGATATTGGGCTTTTGACACTGTTGTTGAAACTGAAACCAAATTACTTGAATGTAGTTTCAGGTGATAAAAATGAACACTTCTTCCAGCAAAATGTTTTAACCAGAACTGAAACACACAGGAAAGGTGTTTCTGCTTGTCAGTCTTCACAATGGTTTTTAAGAAAGGTGAAAGTTGGTGTTATACATACATGCAAAAGGCGCCTGGTTAATAATAATTATAATTGAAATGTGAATAATCACAATAGATGAAATGAATTATTCAGCTTTAGAATCCTTTTAAAAAGAGAAGACATTCTTGAAAACTAAATGAATGACTCCGTGACGGGGAGAGCACTGTCAATATTTGAGGTCAGAATTATCATTCATTACCCTTTTGCCGAAGACTACCTTGGTAGGCTGGAAATCCAGAGCCAACAGTAGAAACAGAAAAAAAAAAAAAATTCTACTATTGAGAGTATTTCCACTGGCCCAGAAACCTAGGAAACTCATAAGTAAAATGTTGTTGGTTTCAGGTGACCTTTTCTCTCCTGTAGTCTTCTTACTTTTGCTAAAACCCCATTTGAACACCTGAAAAGGTCATTGTCTTAGTGCAGGCACCAGAGCATTGATAATGATGATGGAAATTTCGCTTTCCCCATCGAGTCAACCTATGCCACAAGCTGCTTGACATTAGGGTGTGGGCAGGGTGAGCCCTGTAGAAAGGTATCAGATGGGGTGTCACTTGAGAAGTGGCAACATCTCCACTTTGTCCTCCAAATTTCTCTCCCCTTGAATGCTATTAACTGAAATTTTCAGCCTTGAAATTACTATTTGAATTAAGAAAGAAAGTCCTCATAATCTCAGTATCCTTTGTGAATACCTTATTAGGGCTGGCATTTTTAAATAGAGGAGCCTGACTCACAGCATGGTGTGAAGGCATAGGATACAAATGTGGGGATGGCAAGGAGAAAGTGAAACGTCTTGCATCCATTGATCACTGAGTGGTGAGAAAGGACAAAAGCCAAAGAACCACCTAGGCGCTCTGTGGGCATCATAGGGGGAAGGTAGGCACCAGGGATGAGATGTACTCACGTAGAGCTTAGCCTGGAGCTCACTCGTGTGAAGTACCTACAACACACTGGTACACGTCATGTGCTCAACAATCTTCCCTCTCTCTCCTCTTCTCCTAGGGAAGAGCCTGATCTAGGGGATGGGTTCACATCACAATAAACCTGAGCTGGACTTCCCTGTTTTGCAGTTTGAGATTAACATCCTATAAATCTTACCCTCTAAGTCTCAAAATTGTAAGGAGAGAGTAGAGATTTTAGACAATTTAATACATTTCAGTTGCTTTCTTATTTCATCTGTTTATTCACATTTTCCAAAAGAGCACACTGACAGTGCTACTTTAAACCTGGATATAATAGGTTGCTTACCTGGGCCTTTACCCACTCAACATAGTGCTCAAGTAGGAAAAGGTAGTTGGCATAATTTGCATTTAGGATGGGAGGAAACCCAGATGTAAAATGAGTAAGAAAAATCAGAGTTCAGAGTTAGATTAAGGACCCCTGGTCTCCATCGGTCTACCCGATGTTCTACAGAACTACAATTTCAAGCCTTAAACATTACATGCAATGTACTGAAGCCATTTATATAGCATTGGGTCGGGACCTGATGAAGTTCAATGAAGGGCAAGAACTGGGTCTTATTACTGCTCTACCACAGGACCCACTGACAAAATGTCACATGCATTAGATGCTCAATATTTATTTGTTAAATCTTTGAGTATGTAGAAGAGAAGCTACTGAGGAAGAGTTAGGGAAGAACACAAAAAGCATGGAAATTAGGAAGACATTTTAAAAATTTCATTTAAGAAAACCAGGTTCGTAGGACCAGTAAATTGTTGTAACAGGTAGCTCTGGTGCCCATATCAAATTTCTTCCTGGCACCTGGAATTCTGGCTACAACTACAGTGGACAGTCCTGTGCAAGTGTAGATTCACACCTCGTGGATGTGCCTTCCTCTTGTACATCCTATACCTTTCTGCTTCTGCCCCAGGACCTTTTCTCATGCTGCCAAGTCTCTTCAATCCACACACACATGCAAACAGGAAGTGCAAGTAAGTTAATGTTTACAGTAGACACCCTCAACCCAAGGAGGATGTGAGCCTGGAGATAAAGTTTCCAGCATCCCCTTCCTTAAGGAGAGTTTTAAGAGGAATTCTGTTTGCCACCGAGGAGGTGAGGCCAAATTAAGCCCTCATTGCCTATGGCAGTGACTTAGAAATACACCCCTAGCATGGGCTTCTCTTCCCTCTCCCCTCACTCTCCGGACTCCTCACTCCTGGTCCCCAGGAGCAATTCCCAAAGAAACTGGCTGCATTGAGCCCTCGACTCAGACCCCACTTTCAGGGGAAATCAACCTAAGACAATCATTTGAAGGGTATGTTGACTAAGACTCAAAATGTGGCAGGAAATATGTACAAGAAATAGACAAACAGAATTAGTATGGGGAGTGTTTTGATAGAGGAGGTAAGATGGGCCATAGTCAACACTGGTGTTTGGCTCTTAAGAACCACCATGGGGCCCAGCTGTTAACACAATTTCTGTACCACCTGGAAGACAGCTCCTGCTCCCCACATTAACCTGCTTCCCCAGCCCCTCTCCTGGATGCCCAAGAGTGCCTCACAGCCCAGCAACTAAAGGAACGATGCCGGGAGCTCCCGAGACCTCGCTCCAGTGCCATGGCTAGTATAAGGTTCATGCCCTGCAACACTCATTATTGCATAGTCTGAATGTCATCTTTGGCTATCACAATTCCTAGGAAATACACCTAATTTTAGAGATGGGGGAAGTGGTTATCATGGAAGATATTCCTGAAGAACTGACAGTGAAGTTGGAAAGGTGCTGCACATGGAGAAAATAGCTCACGTGACAACCTAGAAATGAGGGAAAGTACAGCACTTTCTAGGAAGCAAGAGGTATTCAACACAGCTAGACAGGAAAATAAACAGAGGCCACATCAAACAGGTTCCCTCAGATCCAGTTAAGAGCTGACACTCTTCCAAAGCCATTGAAAGAGAAAGGCTCCCATCAGAGAGGTCATGATGGTCCCTCACATCTAACTCAGGGTCTGAGTCTCTGTCCGGAACGGACGGACAAGCTCCCTAAATGAGCTTCTTTCCAATGGCTTTCCCTGAATAATAGCCTCAAATATGCACTGTATTGTCTGCTTGCTTCCCACCTGCCAGCCATAATTAGTGTGTTTATATTAAGTTATTCAGTCCTCACAATCAACGTGTGAATTGGGTGCTATTATTATTCCCACTTCACAGGTGAGGAAGCCAAGTCAGAAAGAGGTAGAATAATCTGGCTGAAGTTACAGTGCCAGCAGGTCATTGAGCTGGCTCCCAAAGTCTCATGTTCTACACTTTAGAGAGACAAATGCAATTTCAAATTAAGGACATGAAATTCAGAAGCTGTTCTACACAGTGTTTTTCTCAGAGCCAGAGCTGGGTTTCAGAAAAGTGTATCTATTCAGATTAATAATGAGTGAACAGAAACCCAAGGGTCAATTATAGGAGTTTTGAGTCTAAAAACACATCGTGTTGGGTCAGCATATCCCAAAGCCAGTGATGAGTTTCACCACATCATAAATATATAATGTACAGAAAACAGAAGAAAACTCAATGGCTCGTCAATGATTGACATTCTAAAGAACATATTTGGGATTTGGAGAGTAAGTGGAGATGAAAAAGGTGAAATATTTATAGATCTCAACTTCTCATTTACCAGGGAATGCAAATGTGAGTGATTCAAACGTCCTTAGTGGGTAACCACAATTTTGGAAGATACAAAAAAGTAGGAATTATGCTCCCCAAATATGGGAAGTGTGCTTCCCAATCTCTAGGAGTTTACGATCTTGAACAGAAAGCCAAGATACATGCATAAACAACTACGACATAAAACAGGACGCAATAAATGCTCCAAGACTGCCTGAATGCAGTACCAGGGACCCTTAGAGGGCAGATCTGGGAAGGCAGTACACAGAATATAGACTTACAGGTGGGTCTTGAAGGCAGAGATGGGGAGGATGGGAAAATTCCAAAGAGAAAGCGGAGCAGTCAAAATGAGGAGGTAGTAAACAATACCATTTTGTAAGTGAGGAAACAGTAAATAATTCAGATTGATTCAGTGTATCATTATTCCGTTACAAAGTGGAGTGAAGACATTCATTCATTCAGCATGTTTTCGTCCCATGCCTCCTATGTCTCAGACGTTGTGCTAGGCACTGCGGATGGAGACTTCAGTGGGCAAAATAAGCACAATGGGGATTATTTCCAGTGGGATCGGCAGATAGTAAGGAAGAAAAGCAAATAACCAAAGTGATTAAGTTGAGATAAGTAGCCTGAGGACTCCAAAGGGACATTGGTTTTGCAGCCAAAGGCGTTTGGAGTTCTTCGATAGGCAATGAGGCATCACTGAGGGTTCCTGGTCAGTAGTGTGGCGGGGGTGGGGGGGCGGAGACAATAAGTGGATTTGTGAGACCCTTGATCTCAGGACAGAATGGAGGAGGAAAGACTGGAGCAAGGGGACCAGTCGGGAGGCTTCTGCTCTAGTCCCGGCGGGAGCTGATGTGGGGCTGAATTTAGGTAGTGGATGTGGAACTTGGAAAGCATACATGGGAGAAAATACATGGAAAGTAATCACAGGCCTTGGTAGACAGTTGGATGTAGCAGATGAAGGACAGTCAGGAGCCATAGCCAAGGATGATGATGGTGCCACTAGCATCCTACGGAACCAGAAGAAGATGGCTTTGAGGTTAAAACAAACGTAACATTCTAATCTAACATCTATTTGGAAATGTCTACTGGTCCATCAAGATTGCTATCTGAGTACCTGTATTTTGTATTAGGTACTGTCAGGGATGTTTCCAATAAGTAGATTAAAAGCCTGCAATTTGGGTAGCAAATCTGAGCTGAAAAGAGAGCTATATGAGAATTATCCATCTAGACATGACAGCTGAAACCAAGGAAAGAGAGAAATACTGAGACACATCTGACACCACGTGTGTCACTGGGATCTCTTTTTATTTTCAGGTAGAATTATTTTTTCTAGACTGAAGACAAAGAAGAATGCTAGTTCCCTTCAGAAATATTTTCTGTCCGGGCCACTCTTGGCTTTTCATGTAATTCCCCAACACATTTAAAGAAACATGGGCTTGCGGATTCCTCAAGCCTCTTCCGTGCTCCCTCGTGCACGCAGTGCCAGCAGCCCAGGGGGAAATGACAGTTGTACTGCCGGAGTGTGAGAAGCAGCTTCCTGCAGGTCTTTAAAGCCATTATATTCTACTTAACTGCTTTTGGTATTTATAAATATTAATTGAATAACTTAGCCTTTCATTAAAAAAAATTAAAATTGAGGGAAAAAAAATCCATTCTCCGCTACGCGTGCTGTTGCTTGTGTCTCTCTAGGTCAAGGGGGGGAGCCCAGACGTCAGTGGCCTCAGGAGGTGGCTCACCTAACAGCAGACGGGACTCAGGAAAGGCAAAAGGAGCCTCTGAAGTCTGGCTTGAAAATCTACTCCCATAGTGCTAGTTTTTATTCTGAGGTGACGTCTAGAAGATTTGCTTGAAAGTAATTTCATGCAGGGACTAGGGTGGATAAAGGTGAAGAAGAAACGAGATTGCTTGTGAGATATTTGCTGAAGCCAGGTAATGACCAAATGGGGGTTCATCTGACTGTTCTCTCTATTTTCGTATGTGTTCATGTTTTCCATAACAAAAGAGTATATTGCTCACTTTAAATGTGTTCTGAGAAGTATCTGGGCTTTGATGCTGCTCCCCTCTGAAAGAAGCAGGAATAAACTGTAGAAAAGCCAGAGTTCCCAAGAGCAGCAGCCTGAGATGGTCATAAATTGTGACTACCTCCCAGGGAACTTCCAGGGTAGACTAAGCACACGCCTTTATCCCCACGTTCTCAAAAAGAATCATAATGAAATAGCGTGACTACTGCACAAAAGGGAAACTGATGCAAAGGTGCATTGTGAACAGGAGGTTGATCTTCATTAGTTGGGGGGTGCTGCTGAATTTCTGAAAGATAGAAACAATCATATGGCAGTTTAATCTGAGCAGAAGAAGGCTTAGCAGAGGGCTGCAGGGGGTGTGGAAGCCACTTTTCATCACAGAAACTTGGAGAGGCCCAGACTCTGAAAGCATGAAAAGGACAAGTACATTTGAAAGAGCATGAAACTAACAGAATGGCTTCCCTGACACTAAAGCTGCTTGCGGATTCATTCTGACTTAAAATTCTTGCAACTTGCTTTACTCATTTCTCTGGCAAACCTCCGTCTCTGCTTCACCTGCTCAATTGCTTTTGTGCAAAACAGCCCCCAACCTTTCCATTACACTCTCCACTCTCTATACATTCTTTACCCAGAACAGCTTATCCTTTAACCCAGAAGCTGTGTTCTAGGAAGGTGGTCATGGGCTGAGAGCCTCAGAAGAATGAACAGACTCTGGAGTTTCTCCGTGACACCAGGTGAATTCATCAAGATTAAGAAGAACACAGCACCCAGGAAAATGCTCTGATTATTGTCACCTTTCTGTTCCATCCAGTTTTTCTATAAAACCTCAGGACACCAACCCTAAGAGGGGTTCGCAGTCTCTAAGGCATTAGCCTGCCATGACTCCCCTTTGCCTGGCAAAGCAATAAAGCTGTTCTTTTCTGATTCTCCCCAAACTCTGTCTCTGAGCCTCAACTCAGCTACTGGGGCACAGAGACCAGTTTTTCAGCCACACAAGTCTGCCCAGCACACTTGTCCCCAAATCGCTCTGTACAGAGATGCTAGCAGTAGTGGTGTTGGCCCCCCAAGGGTAGCAGGAGATCAGCTCTCAGAAGAACCTGAGTAAGTCACCTGGGAAAGACTGAGGCTGACATACCTGGCTCACAGATGCTAAATTCACAGCCACCGCTTTGTCAGAACAGCCTTCTTGGGGAAGCGCACCCACACGATGCCAGAAGAAACCCTGGCCATCCACCTAGTACTGAAGACAGTAATGTTAACAGTCAGGAAACTCCAGACATTGCAGAAAAAGATAAAGGTAAACACGCCAGAAAAAGCATCCCAGAGGAAATAGAGATAATTTAGGAAAGAAAAGATAACTTTTTAAATATAACTAGTAAACTTAGAGAGATTGGAAAAGATAATCTAACCACAAATAGAAGAGGATACTGTTAACAATAGACATCTGAGAGAACTGTAAATGAAAATTTGGATCATCAGAATGAACAATTTAGTGGAAGACATGGAAGATAAAGGTGAGGCCATCTCCCCAAACCTTCAAGATATCAAATATTCATCTCATCAAAGTGCCAGAAAGAGAAACTAGAAAACATGGAAGAGTGATAATAATTTTCAGAAAATAAAATAAAATTTCCCAACACTGGAGGGGGAAAAAGTCTAATTTGAAAGAACTCACTCAGCTTAAAAAAAAAAAAAAATCTATGCCTAAAATAAAGCCTCATAAAGTTGAAAGGTAAAACTCTATAATGTAAAAATAATTAATACAATCTAGCCATTAGAAGTTGTGGAAAGAAAAATATAAATCCTGTCTTATGTAAAAAGGAATCAAGAGATATGACTGACATTGGATATATCAAGAAATAGAGGTTCAATTTATTACTTGAAATCATTAAGGTAGCCAGTAGAAGATCTAAAAATAATAAATGAGTAACAAACTAATAGGAGTAAAAGGAGAGAAAGACACAGGCTTCTGTAAGGATGCGCTATTCCTCCTCTTTCACAACAGGGTGGCAATAGATACTGTCTGAATTCAGTCAATCAAGGAATTGAGATATAAAAGCATAGCGTTCAGAGTTTTACAGATAACTGCATGAAGAAAGAGAAATTGCCAGAAGAATTACTAATAGAAATGGGAACAGTGGGCACGTCAGCTTCGGTCCTCCCCAATGGTGGGTTTAGTTTCTTCAGAGAGCTGATCTCTTTTTCAAAAAAAAAAAAGTATTTTTTTTTTTATTGAAGGATAGTCAGTTTACAATGTTGTGTCAATTTCTGGTGCACAGCATAATGTTTCCATCATCTGTATACGTACATATGTGGGGCAACACCACAACAGTTAGTACCTCTGCCCAGAGTTGTGGGGAAATGGCTGGAGGCAGTTACTTCTGAGGGAGTAAACTTAGGGGCTGAGGAGCCTGGGAAGAGGTGGAAAGGCACAAGAAGGTTTCATTTTATAACCAGATTTTATGTGCCTGAAATATAATACATATGTTTAATTTATATTAAAAAGCTCTCCCTGCTGGATCAAAAAAAAAATCTGAACTTATGAAGCTTTTTCAAATAGGTGAACATACCACTGATACAAGTTGTGCCAAGCAGAGGCAGAATATCACCATGATTAAAACAAGTTCTAAGCCCATGACAGCAACCAAGTCATTCTAGGCAAGAATTCTCACGATGGAGACTGGTGTTGCCAATGGCTGTGGACAAGGCAGTTCAGCTGGATATTTGCTAGTGCTTTTTGGTTGTTTGTTTCATAAATAATTTTTATATAAGAAATGCATAAAAATACACTATGCTCTGAAGATAAAATGTATACATACATTTTAACTAACAGCAAATATCACCATAAAACAAATACATATAGACATATACATACAGTGGCAGCCTACTAGTGAGCAGAGAAAAATATACATATGCAAACACAAAAAGATTAATATATTAAAATATACTGACCTCCTATTACTAAGAAATAATAATATATGCATGTGCAAGCAAACACAGACTCTAATGAAATTATATAACATATCCAGGAGATAATAATTAACAGCTTATATAACACAAATGCTGAATTACTAAGACACATCAGAAATAAGATTGCTAACCTTGAACAATAAAAGCTTTAGAGGGACAACCTAAAACGTTAGTGGGAAGAGGAAAAAATAGTAATATTAATGTCAACATATTTGATTTTCCAGCACTGATGCTATTGATCACCTCCTGAGGCACTTTGGTTGGAAACAACCATTTGTCTGATGTAATTTTATTTCAGTTATTATTCCCAACAGCTACTTTTTCAAATGGAAAGTGCAAAATAAAACCAGATTTGAAAAGTTGGGAAGGTGCTTTGTTTTTTTTCTTTTTCCAGTGGGTTGTAGTAGACAAAACCTCTAAACAGAAACACAGAAAGAAAGATCCGTTTGGTCAAGCAAGGCTACTGATTTCAGAAAATCATACTTTAAATTTGGGTCAGCATTTATTTAAGCATCCCTGAGTCCATCTCAGACTGGCAACCCAAAGTCCACAAAAACAGCTCCTGCCAACCGTAAAAGGGTTGCACACAGAGAATTATGGCAAGCCCCTGAGAAGGCATTCCATTTGTCTGGGTCCACTAAGTTTCACTGTAGTCCAGCAGTCTTTTGGAAGATAAATGCCTTATTTGAGATAGGGAGGCTGGCTGATGGAGGCTGATAGAGATGACAGATCTGGACCAGCTATCATTCTGGTGTTAGGAAAGCATCAAAGCCTCACTAATCCCGACAGCTTTGAGCTACCCAGTATCTGCCTCTCTCCCTCCCTCAGCAGAGTGGAGTTTCCAGCAGCCAACATCCTGCCATATAATCCGCAGGCTGTCTTCTCAGCGGCTCTCTCTCACGTATGGGGAGTTGTGCAACACAACTTTCTATTTGCATATTCTTGAGAGCGTGTTATTTTAGAGCTATCTAAAGGTTAATATTCTTTTTACCTATTAAAAAGAGTGCTGGTCTCAGTAATGTAGGCTTACCGCCAGGCAGCCCACACTGCTTATTTGCTGCCTATTTGAATAACAGAATCATGCCATAATGAAACCTTTTTAACATATGGTAATTTAATTGCGGAAACCCTGTCTATTTCAACAAAAGCCTTCCAATAAGTAGCTTTAAAGATTAAGTTATGGGAGGCGACTCTCATGCCATCTCCCAGTGGATGGGTATTACACTGCATTACACCCCTGCCATTCTATGCCAGCACAATGGCAGGCTTGGATCTCCTTAACTCAGCTCTGAAATTAACACTTGGGTTTATAAACCATATAAACCAATGAATCACTCTGCACGGTTGAGGGAGTCCGCTTTCAACCAACATCAGAACTCGATATTCTGTGTTGAGAATTACAGAAGAGGGAATGGGTAGGATCCTGCAGATCTACAGATATGACAGGCTTGCACTTGCTTACATTCTGAGGTCTGCTCTAGAGATACACTGTTTCCTGCTTACACTTTGGCCCTACCAATGCCAAATGAAGGAAGTCCTTATAGCTCTGAGTGATCCAGCCCGACTCACCAGGAGACTACAATCTTCATGAAGTAGTCACCAGAGTCTGTTCCCTTGAAACAGGTCCAAATATGTAGCTGGTCAAAGATTCTGGGAGTCCCAGCTCGGTTCTAGTAGATATCAACTCCCTCATGTGCTATCCCCAGCATGGGTCATGACCTAACATGATAGATCATTCATGTGAGATTATTCTAGGTATCAGCAGAGTATGTCCCAGGGGGTTCCTTGTGATGACAGCGTTGTTCTGAGAGTTCCTTAAGACCCAACACCAACTACAAAGTGTAGCATACAAGCGGAACCACAGAGACGAGACTGAGGATTAGAAAGCAGATGTAGGTCAGCGGGAGACATTAGAAAAAGAAGAGATGGAACCTATAAGGAATCAGAAATATAACGTATTCATTGCCTCTCCCCCTTAAGACAATCATTCCATGACTGCACTCTCCTTACAAACTGTGATACCTTGCTTTTCGCTCATTTGCAGAGATCTGAAATGGAATCAGCCTTCTCACTGCACACAAGTTTGGATGCGTATCTTCCGCGGCCAGCAGCCTCTGGAGCACATTTTACAGTTTATTAACATCATTACTGAGTCTCAATACAGAAATGTTAGAATCAAACAACAATCCTCACAGCCTTTTTTCCTGGACTGAAGGACAGCCCCTGGATGTTTTAAGGAAACAGAAAACTCAAGCCTTGCCATTACCTACAACGCGTCAGTGGGAGGGCTTCACAACAAAACAGCTTTTGTCTAGGGCTACCTTATGCAATCTTGGTTCCTAACCAAGACTTGTTAAGGAACATATTTTAAGAAGATAGCTTCATTTCCCTATAATTATTGGTCACTGTTCTGCTCAATGAGTATGCCATTTGGAAGTCTTTCCCCAGCACCATCAAAAGGAAAATTATCAGCATTTAATGGGACTATTTCAGAAACGGTGAGATAAGAGTCCTCCTGACTCAGCATGCCTAAATGATTTGCCTGAGATCATCCAAAACACTGTGGTCCTTGGAAAGGCTCAGTCATTAATTCCCAGGCCACTGCTGGAAACATTCGTACATGCACTCCATCACCCGTCAGGACCCCGCACGCCTGCCTTCGGTCCGGAGGTATGCCTTCCCATGGCACTCACTGAGTTCAGTCCTTCTTGCTATTCTTTGAGGATGAATTGTTTAAATGGTTCCTACCTTATGATTATAATTCGGCAGGGCACTGTTACCTTATTAATTAGGTGAGCACTCTGTAATTTATTAGTGCAGGAGCACTGGGTGTTTTCTTTACTTATAATTGCTCTGAGCACACCCAGGGAATCTAAAATTGGAGGGGCTGGGGAATTACGAGCACTGCCTGAGGGGAAAGAATGTAATCATCCCTTCTTGCTTATTCAAAGCAATCCTCTGGGTGAACAGGAGACTGAGGAAGGGCAGGAGCTGGGAAAGCAGCCAGTCCTCCCTGCCTGCCCACTCTCCTCCCCCCGCCCTGCCCCAACAGACACAGGGAACTCAAGGAAGCTGGGCTGTTTAAGAAGTAATTGCCTTTGGTGGCTCTAATTGACTTTTGAGCATCCCTCAGAGGTTGAGGTAAAGTGAGGTGCCTTGCAATCTGCACAATTTATCTTACTTGGGAAGAAGAGCTGAATGGATTCAGATCCTGAAAATCAAGCAAGTCCTATAAAAACTTCGACCACTGTAATTGAAGGAGAGACTGCTGATGGCAAAAGCTCTTCTTCCCCAAGGACTTGAGTAGGAGACAGCATGATCACCTTCCCCATCTGGTCTTGGACTTGTGGTCAAAGAGGATAGGAGATGGATGGCAGGAAGGAAGGCTGGGAGGAGAAAGAAGACAGGGATCCTGAAGGATCGATGGATGGGAGAGCAAAGAGGGAGGCATGGGAGCAACATGATGCTGGGTGCCTGGAGAACTCCCAGGTGGCTCACGGCTTGCTTGTATAGAGATGTTTTTTAACTTGACTGAATTTGGATTTCTTCCCCACACTAACAACTTTACCCACAATTCTGGTTTCCAGACCAATTAACATGGGAGAATATCGACTTTTGACTCTAGGAAATGAATTCAGGCCATACCAATATCTGTTAGATCTGAAACACTTTTCCAGCTTCCATATTTGTGGCTGCTCTCTAGAAGGCTGGTGAACATCTACGTGGAAGGCTCTGAATGCATGGGCCAGTTTTATTTACATAATAAAAAATACTCCCCCCTTCATATTTTTGAGAACCTGCCATGGACCAAACCCTGTACAAATTGCTCTTATTTTTATCTACCTCCAAACAAAGATCTGTATAAGATAGAGGTTAAATGCTTAGGTTTTGTAACCAGACCAGACCAAGCTCACATCCCAGGTCTGCATCTTACTATCTATTGAACTTGAGCAGGTAGAACTGGCATCATGTGATTTGTAGTTTCTGGAATTTGGGAAGAATTAAGTAAGTGAGCAAAGCAGATAGCACAATGCTTAACACACAGTATCGAATCCTCAAGTAGTACCTGGGGGTGACCTCTTTGTCAGAAGCCAAAGGGTAGATGGACAAAGGACAGGACAGACTGAAGGTACAGAGATGGTACCTATGTACCTAGAAAGCTGAGCTTGTCTGTAAACCTACTTCTTTGTTCAACCTGGAAATATAAACGAGCCCCAATGATTAAAATGAAGCAACAGGTCTCCCCCTATCACTGGGTCAATGGCAAGGGGTGGGAGGGAGGCTCCAGCTCCTGTAAATCTTTCCCAACCAGTTTCTGAAGCTCTCTGTCCTTCTTGTCATGACCACACAGCTCCCGGGTTACAGCACTGACATTTCCCAATAATTCCAGTGCTGGTCTTATCCTAATTACTCTCCCAAAAGGCTGCACTGAAGTGTGATACCCCGTTACCTCCTCCACACCCATTCCATCGCCCCATGCCCTGGAGCCACACTGCCACCTACTACAAAGCAGTGGGCAGAGATAAACTGTATCCTCGATCCTTCCAGCTGCTATAAACTGACTCATTTCTGATTACTGCCTCTCTCCTTATGAGCCTGGCAACCATTTCTGAGGAGCCAAGATTGGAGACAATTTGAGAGATGATCCTTGTTATACTCAAAATCAACCACACATAGTCTACAGAGCAACCTCTCTCTACTATATGTAAATTCCTTCTTCCTCAGAAGCTCCACCCAGGAAGTTAGACAGTGGTACTTCTTTTCCAAATGCTTAGAAATCATAGTCCTGGGAAACAAGTTACCAACCTCAATAAAATACCTATGAGATCCCCCCCAAAAAAAGACCTCAACTGGTCTATCCACCTGCTCTCTCTGTCTTAATTCATCTCTTTCTTTTTGTTGTTTCATTGTTGTTGTTGTCAGATTCTTTCTTTTCCTGAGTTCCCGTTAAGGGTTCCTGAGTTCCCAATTAAGACACCCTTTTGGATGTCTTAATTTAAAATCTAAAGAATTCAAGTTAGAGGATCAGCGTGGTCCCTGAGGCCAGGTTCTGGCTGGTGAAATCCCCGTGCTCTAAATCCTGCAACAACCAAAGAGGGCGGAGAGATGGGGAGGAGAATCAGGAATCAAGGAACACAGGAACAACTTGGATCTCTTCCCACCAGGGATTCTTTCCCAACCTTGTCCTGACATACTTGTCAGAAATGACTGATGCAAAGGGGGTACCCTATTGCAAATTAGGTACTATGTTTTCTAGCCATTACAGACTGGCTCTCCAAAGCCAATAGAGAATTTATGAATTTGAAGCTTATTTGATAGTTTATAAGTTAATAACAGTTCACAAGATGTCAGGACTTTTCAGATCCTTTATCTATGATTTCACTGTGTCACTGTCTCATACCTCCAGAACGGCTCTGCTCTTGGATACATCGATGTACACTGTGGTAGAGCTACAGTCCCCAGGGGGATCAAAGATTAAGAAGCAAGAGAGAAACAATGAGATTTCAGGGGAGACTGGAACTTAGATGGAAAGCTGGTGAGAGAAAGTTGGTGAAAGGAAGCCAGGGGCCAGCAAAGGAGGTCCAGCAAGATGGAGGCCAGTTGGGAAACAAAACTGCAGCAAGGGCAAGAAACAGAAAAAGCAAAATTTATTCAGCGTCATACCTTAAATTGCCTTCCAGCTTTATGATTCTCAAAGCAAGTCAATATGCAAACCCTCCTGTCTTTTCATTTATTCAACAAGTTTATAGTGAATGCCTGCCGTGCACCAGTCACAGTTCTCAGCGCTGGGAACACAGCAGTGAAGGAAACACAGATCATATCCTCACGGTGCTTGAATTCTGGAGGGAAGGCAGACAATAATAAGTAAACATAAAAGACCACTAATGACAAGCACTGTGATGGAAAACAAAGCAGGGTAGGAGGTTACAAAGTGGTAAGTGATGACAATTTATATAGGATGGTCAAGGAAGTCTTTGGGGGGGGACTGACAACTAGGGAGAGACCTTTTGGGGGAAAAGCCTTTTGGGCAGAAGGAACAGCAAGTGCAAAAGCCCTGAGGCTGAAACACGATTGCCTGTTGGAATTGCACCCCAGAGGCCTCATGATGAGAATCAGGCAGGAGGGAGAGGGGAAGACAGGATTAGAGGTAGCCAGAGGCATGTCACACAAGACCTGTTAGGTGTGGGAAAGACTTTGGATTTCATTCATAGTTAATGTTGAGAATGCTCCAATGAAGCAAGTAGAGGGAGCTGCTGTACCATCTTTTAGAGCTGAGGAAATAGAAGTTCATCTTGAATTCAGGGCTCCTTTACTACAAATTTGGAGAGTTAGCAGGTAGGCCAAAAAGAGGTGATAGTTAGGGATGCTACCAAATGAACTTGAAAGGAAATGTAAACTTTAGGAAGGTACTGTAATTTGGGAGGGAAAAGTGGGACCATTTCTGTCTTCTCCATGGCCATTTTCATGCATGAAATTCCACCATTAGTAATTTATTCCTTTGTTACGATTTTTTTTCCATAAACACAGTATGTAATATTGATTCTCAGCAAACTGAGAAAGTCTCTGCTAAAATGGAGCACAAAATAGTAAGATGTCAGGAAGGGACAGGACAGTATTGAAAATAAAATGGACAAGAGCAAACATCCCCGAACAGGATATCCTGAGCATTCACTGTTGTAGGTCACGGGCTTGCTTAGGCAATAATTACCAAGTTGGTTCTTTCCCCTCTACTAACTATAGTTATAAATCCCCCTACTAACTACAATGATGACAAACTGTTATTAATAATAACCATGGCTAATACACATATGATGTCAACTATAATGCTGTGAGTATTTACATTCATAAACTCATTTAATCCCCTTTAGGACTTAGCTCTGTTTTATAGACGAGGAAACTGAGGCACAGAGAGGCTACTAGCAAGCTGAGTTGTCATCCAGCTAGCAGATGGCAAAGATACCTTTCAAAGCCAAGCTGAGTACCTGGTTCCACCACCCATTCTATTAACAATCATGCTATGCCACTTTCTTCTATTTCTTAAATTGTGTTGATTGATAAGTAAGTAAATAAAAATTTTCCCTTAGAAAGAGGACACTGTATTAATGCAGTTTGACCTACTGGGGGTATAAACCAAGGGCTGGCGGCGTTTTTCTGTAAAGGATCATATATAATCAATGTTTTAAGCTTTGAGGGCCATACCACCTTATCGCAACTACTAAACTCTGCCAGAGACATGTGAAAATAGCTACAGACGGTACAAAAATGCGTAAACATAGCAGCGAGTCAGTAAAACTTCACTGACAAAACAGGCAGGGGCTGTGATGGCCCACGTGTCTTACTTTGCCAACCTCTGACATCAGCAGTTTCAAAAGGGAAGGACAAATCTCCCAAACATATTACAGTTAGGGGTGTGCTGTCCCTAAGTCAGAAAGTTCAGAAAGGAAGTGTCAGAGATATCTGTGGATTGAAAGTCAGATTACACCTGACTGGCCTGTGTCTCAGATGAGAATCACGTGAACATCCACTTGAAATCCTAGTAGAATCTCTGCAAACAGTTTAGCAGAGGAACACAGGCATGCTGATCGCAAAGGCACTGGAGAAAAGGTATATTTTAAAAATTAAACGCTTGTGTATTCCCCCAACAAGACAGCAAAATTCTACAGTCTCTAAACATCTTAAATGTTTTCCAAAGTTTCCATCCAGTCCTCTGAAAGTAATCTCAACCTCTAGAACCATCATCTCGACTCACCTCCACTCCGAGACCTGGCTGTGCCTCACTCTCTTGGCCTCACACAGGACCTCCCTTGGCATAAAAGAAACATTTCCCTGCACCTGTGCTAAAAACCCCAAGAAGATTTGACTTGAGACCATTACTATTGGAGTCAAAACTACTGAAATAAGAGAGTGAGACTGAACTCAACTCCCCTGAAACAAAAGGTGGGAGGATTTTTAAACACCAGGGCGAGCTAGTGGAAAAGTACTGGGGGGCTTAGTGAGGAGGTTGCTAACTATCCCTGACGGAAACTGGATTCCTACCTCCCATAGAGACTGGGGACAGGGCCCTCTCTTTCCTGATGATGACATTCCCAAGGGATGGCTTCCAGGTCCTTGAGAAAGACATTCCTGGACTGTAGGAGACTCACATTTCAGAGGGCAAAGAAATTTACAATGGCAAGTTTCCTATAAAATAAATGCAATAAGAAAAGGGAGGTCATGGGCCTAGAGTTAGGAAGAAACCTGCCTAAAGTTTAGTCAAGATGAGGGGAACATGGACTGGTCACCGGATGCCTAGGAAACCGCAAGGAAGCCTCAGAATCTGTCAGTAAGCTTCCTACCCTCAAAAACAGACACACACTCAGAAGTCCTTTCTTTAAGATCTGAGCATCCCTTCAAGATGGCAGCACAAAGGCCAACCACCAAGGCACCTTGGCATCGCACCTCACAACTACCTCCAGCTCTCAGAGAGAAGGCTGAACTCAGACTCTTCTCCTCTAATCATATTACAAATCAATGATTGGACTAAATAATGTGAAAGAAACCCTTGTATTTAGTTTTCTGACGTGCAGTAGGCAGACGATGTATTCTACCTCCCTCTCTCCCTGCCCACACCACCTCATTTCTTTTTTTTTTAACACCTCTATTGTGATATGGTTCCTGTACCATATACCACACATATTCCAGATGTACAATTGGATGAATTGTGATCAATGTATACACCCATGAAACCACCACCACAGTCAGGACAGCTAACATCCCCACCACTCCCCAAGGGGCCCCACCACCTCACTTCTAACTGAACCTGACTATTTCTGCCTTTCACGCTTTGGTTCCTCTGATCTATTCTTATATTTTTTAAATAATCTTTTTATTTTAGAATAGTTTTCAATTAATAGAAAAGTTGTGAAGACAGTACAGAGAGTTCTCATATAAATCTCCCACCCCACACTGCTTCACCATTGTTTTCCTACATGAGTATAATATATAATACAGCTGTCTAGTATTGACACATCATTGTTTCAGATTTTTTAAATTTTTATCTAAAGTCCTTTCCTGTTTTAGGATCACATCCAAGACACCTCATTACCTTTTTTCAACATTTCTCCTTTTCTTTTCTTTTCTTTATGGTTTTACAGATCAAAAGAATTTCAAAAACAATTTTTTTTAAAGCCCAGGGGATGAGAAACAACCAGTATATGTTTGGGAAGCATCTATGTATTCTACTTTCTAGTCACTGGATTGGCTGGAGCCTGGGGTTGATATAGTGAATAGTGACAGACTGAGACTAGAAATGAAAGCTTTAGAGATCTTCCAATGCCAGGTTCCATAGTTTGAAATTTCAGTCTGTAGAAAATTAGAAGCCACTGAAGACTTTAAAGCAGAAGACTGACATAAAGTGATGCTGTAATAAAATTAATCTGTCCATGATGTACAAAATGGATTGAATGAGGGAAATTCTGGGAGCAGGAAGATGACTGGATGGGCCAGGGTAATAATCTATGTGTAAAGTCATCCCAGCCTAATCTTGGCAGCTGTCCAAAGGGATAGAAAGAACAGATAGAAATACAATTTTAAAAGAGCAAATTTCTAGGAACTGCCACGTGATTAGAGGTGAAGAGTAAAGAAGAAAAGAGAAGATACTGAAGATCTACTCAATGTTTCACGCCTCAAAAATAGGGGGAAAAGTTGTCCTAGCTTCAGAAATAGTGAAATCAAGAGGAAAAATTGATTTCTGGGCTACAACAGTAGCTGTGTACTTGTAACTCTTAAGATTGAGAAGTGGGTAAGCCTGATTTGGCACGTTAATAATAAAACCATCTCTCTCCCCACAGTGGCAGGGCTACAAATGCATCTTTTAAGTGGCAAAATGCTATGTAACTTAACTCTTCCATCCTAACTTTGGTTTGATTGTCCTGCTCTAAAGTTCTCTAAAGATTGCCACATCAATCAGCTGAAGGGGCAATCCTCTTTCTTACGGTGAAATTGGAGATCTGCACCAATGTGTCAGACTGTTCCTGTTTTAATGGCCTTGGATTTCAGCATTGTCACCAAGAGCTCATATCAAAGACTAAAGACAAAAAAATCCTACATTACCTTTGACTCTTTCACATGAAGCTGAACTACTGTAAATATTTTCCAGCTTGGTGCTATAAGAGGATGCATTTCTCAATGACAATCTTTATGAGACACAAATCCACCATCCATGAACCAGAATATTCTTAATTCTCTGGTCAGAATCACAAAGATACTATAGGTAAGCTGTCTATCAGTATCATGATTTTCGAAGTAAAGATAACTGCTTTTGTTTACACTAGAAGAAATTCCAATTTTAAGAAACATGAGCACCTCTGAAATTAATAAATTTGGAAATCAAGGGCCAAAGGCTAAGTGATATGACAGCTCAGGTGCTTCGCAGTGCACAGGTAATGCTGAATCACTTCTTTCTGGGGCTTTATTCAAGCATTCACTATAATCTCTAAAACAAGATGCTGTATCTAAAAATGCAATTGCCTGAAGCCACAGTCTGGCAAACTTTTGCCAAGTGCCTTGCCTATATTTCCTTTCTCATCACAGCTGATTACCTAGACACATATGTGTGTGGATGGAAGCACTCTCGTTTGTAATTATCATGCTCCTTCTGCTTAATTCAGTTGGATGCATCAATTCAAATTTCGTGACATCACAATTTTACCAGAATGAAAGGAAATGTCATCTCTCAAGCTGTGGGCTGTAACATCAGTGAATGAATCAGACAGCAGGGGAAGGCTTAATTTTAAAAAGGAATTTTTATTTACACCAAAAGATCCTGTGTAATCAAACAGAAAAGAAAAGACACAAGCTGTTCTGAAAGGATTTGGGATGGGTACAAAGTCTAACCATTGTTGTTTACTTGAACAGTATGGAAATTCACAATTTCCCCAGGAGCTGTTTTATATTTCTATTTTGAGAATTACAAACTAATGAAATCACTGAACCAGAACAGATCCTACAGGTTATCCAGCCTAACCCTCTGATTTTATACTTGAGAAAGTGGAGACCCACAGAAGTTAAGTGACTGCCCCCAAAGGCCCACAGTGAACAGAGCCAGACCAAAGCCCAGGGCTCCCACTCACCCATTCCAGGAGCATTTGCAAATTTCCACTTCACCTGGATGTGCAAGTCCCTTGAGCAAGAATTCAGAAACCCTTTGTATCAGAGACTCTGGACCAACTTGGTAGCTTACCAGAAGGGCTGAAAAATACACACTAAGAGAAGAGAAATAATTATCTTTGTATTTTTAAAGGTAAAGATGTTTCATACATGTTTTCTCCACATGTTCTATCTCAGTGGTTATAAACTTACATTTCTGTGAGATAGCCATTCATAGAAAACTTTAACATGTCTGGGAGTGATTTGGATTATTTTCTCAAAGGGATCACTTATCTAACTCAACCCACGTTTCCCGGAATTACTGCTCCACCACTGAGCTAGATTTTATTGGGCATATTCTAACGCCTAAGGCATTGCTTCTAATGATTGTAATGGTGTTCTCTGCAAAATACTGAGCTCTTCAAGTGCAAAGGGGAGGCTTTTGTGGTAGTTCCTTAATGCTTAGTGTTTTTCTTAAGAGAGGGGAAAGGACTACAAAATTGGATAACACTCTGTCCTCTGATAGATTCCTTTTTCCTCTGTCCAGATGAATCAGACTCTCTTGGCTTCCTTATCATTATGCTCCTGATGTGTGCAAGTGTCAGCAACTCTGATTTGAAAATGGAACCCACAGATTAATCTTCAGCTCCTGTCTTTCCTTCACTTTCACGATGAATTAATAGCTGAATCCCGCTTTACCTCAAAGTAAAGCATCCCTCTCACAGAGCTCTTTCTGCAGCCTCCTGCACTGATCAACAGAATAGAGTCTTCTGGGTGCAATATTCAGGATCCAAGAAGGCCACTATGATCCCAGCATCTCCACTCCTCTGCTCCCCCACGCAGACACCACTGTCTAGAGTCAACAGGCACAGAAGTGGAAGCTCCAAGGGGCCACCAGCCTCTAAAGGTTCATGACTCGGACAAGCATCTGGCTGTCCCAGGACCTCCAATTCAAGGCCTATACCATGCTCCCCTCTAACTTCCGTTGTCTTCTCTGAACATGGCTTTGAGAAGTCCCAAGGTCAAGGCTTTTAACCTTGGCTCAAAACCCTTTGCCCACTCCCCCTCTCTTTCCTTTTAGCATCTATCTTGGCCTGTTCAGTCAGTCCTTCTCCAAAGTGATTCATTTTTATCCCTCAACCTGACAATCTACTTTCCACATGCATAACTAGTAAAACCTTGCCTCGGTCCTTAGACCTCATTGGCCCATTTAATATTTCAGCTCCTTGTGTGCATGTGATTCATGCTGTAATATGGCACTGTAATACCTCAGAGAAGATTTTTCTCAAAGACTAGATCACACAAGTTATCAGGAAGGTATAGAAAAAAATAAGGGTAATATTGAGAGTTTTTCATCAAGGTAGATGAATCTGCAGAACTAACCTTTGGTGACTATGGAGAATTTTATGAATTCTCACTGTATTACAATTCCAGAATTTTCTTTCATAAAACAATGGTGATGATCAATAGCTCACAATATAAGAGACAGGCAACCCTATGTAAAGCAACTCCCTCCCCAATTAAAAGAATTGTCTGTCTATGAAGTCTAAAAGCTTGGGAATATTATGTTAGAAGATGTAGAACACATTAATTAATTTTCTTTTGGCTGTGACCAGAACGGAGTTACTGTGAATATTCAGGAATAAAATTAGATAATTTAAAAAAGCCTTGGTAGTCACTGCCCCTTAACAAATGTGCCTATTCTCGTCCTGGGCACGTGGTAGGATTGCCTCTTCCTACCCTTTCGGTTTATACGTGCCCATGTGGTTTTCTTTGGCTAATAAAATGCTAATGGAAGGAATGCATTTCCACTTCTGAGTGGAAGTGCCGAGAGCCAGGCATCATTTCACCACTTCCTCCTTCCTTCTTCCTCGAGGGTGAGCCACATTCTGGAGAGTGGCCCCCAGTAAGGATGACAGAGACCAGATATTCCAGCCAACCCATGCAGTGTCAGCAAGAAATCAACCTTGTTGGTTAATGCTACTTAGAGCCTGATTAAGTACAAATGCACTTTGAATATGTTGGAAAAAGCATATCAATGCAAGGTATTACTATTCTTTTCTTCAAAATTGACAGCTAGAAAATAGACCCCAGAAAGAAGTAAAGAGTTCATCTTCAGTGAGAGCCCGCATTTCCCGCATTTCCCCACGAAGGAGATCTGAGTGACTATTGGCAGATCAATTAACACTACTGCAGGGGTGGACACCGTGGAGGCACAGGACGGCTTTACACCATCCATATCAGGGCTGTTTGATCTATTCAAAACGAGATGTTATCTGGAGCTCCCTCTTTCAGGGAGCCTAAGAAAACTAAATCAGGAGAAAAATAGCTGTATCTGCTCCAGTGGCTAAGGCTTAAGAGGCATACAACACAGAATTGTTGGTACAAAGATCTGCACTGCCCTTGATTTCCATCTAAACAGAAAAATCCTGAATTTATACCCTCATCTACAGGCCATGATGCCAAAACATATTCCCCTTACTTGACAGCAGCATGAAAACATTTTTGCAGAATTTTAGGTGCCTTTATACTCCAAGCTCATGGCAGACCAGAGACAGTAACTGTGGGGCAGGTGAGGGCAAAGAAGGGCAGAGAAATCTCTCCAACCTTCGTATGCTTCAGGGGGCCACGCTCCCTACTGGTTGTGCGGTCAAAAATACCGGCTCCCTCCCACATTTCATGACAGCAGTTTGCTGAGCAAACAGATTCTTATCTTTTACAGCCAGCAGCTTCAAAGACTGCACTAACCAGGCTGCTGCCCAAGGAATCCCCCCAAAAGGTGAGTGTCTAAATGCAGGAGGCCACTGGCCACGGCTGCTACGTTTGTTTTCACTCTGACATCTCGGACCCTGGTGCTTTTGAGTATTCATGACTACCTAACCCTGATTTGGTTGAAACGTTAACAATGATTTCCTCATTAGGAACTGCTCGGAAATCCTCAGGCACTTTTCACCAGAATGAGCAGAGCACAATTATGAGATGAGTGGATTGCCAGAGCCCAACCACACAGTTAATGAAATTGTCATCGGGGTGGGCAGTGAGTGGCAGCTTCATCTTGTACTTCATGGTTCGCATGCAAAGGGCAAGAGCAAAGGCAGCCTGTTGCATTTTAAGTGCCGAGTGATGGCACACCCAGCCTGAGTAGGTTCATCAGTCCAGGCTACCAGGGAGATAAATGGAAATTCAGGCAAGAATAAAGCATCACGAGGAAGCCTGACCTTGTAACATGAGTGGCACAGGAGGCCTGGTTCCAGGTGTGGCTCTGTTTCCGAGCAGCCGTGTGACCTTGAGAAGGTCATGTGATTTCTCTGAGTCACCTTCCTTGTCAGGAAAATAAGGAGACTGGGCCAGATAATTCCTCAGGGCCCTTCCCTTTCTAACGTTCTGTGGTTCTCTGTGAACACTTACTGGAGAAGCTGCCAAATAGCTACTACTCTGGATTAACGGACAGCCCCATCCTGATGGAGCGAGCACGTTCACATAAACAGAGTCCTCACCCCTCACACCCTGTGAAGGCTGTGGTTGAAGGGTGTACAGAGTTAGAATGAATGGCTAGTGTGATAACTCAGAAGTCATTTGACTTGGCTGGGTCTCTTGGCTTCAGGCATTATTCTTTTTTTCCCCTTTTTTCCAGGGGAGGTAATTAGGTTTATTTATTTATTTTAATGGAGGTACTGGGGTTTGAACCCAGGACCTAGTGCATGCTAAGCATGCCCTCTACCACTAAGCTATACTCTCCGACTCTGGGTATTATTCTTGATCTAAAAGAATTACCCACAGTCCCCTCAATCCTTCCCAGGGTCAGGATCCCCCATCCTATATCTCTGGATCAACAGCATTACCAGCCCTTCACCTAAGCCTAGTCCCGAGATGATCAGAGTCATTAGCATGATCCTCAAAGTTCCAGAAGTTCTGCCATAGCCTTGTCACCACAACCAGCTCGCTCTCCACCTCCCTCTGGTCCTAGCTCTTCTGACCTCAAGTGATAAACTCTCCCCTGGGACGTGACACTTTTTTTGTAGGTCCCAGAGACCACTGTTAATAGCTCTTTCTGGTAGCCAGAGAAGACTTCTCTCTAGTATCAGCAAGATTACAGACTAGATCCAGATCTAGAACCAGACCTCGGGAGCTAACCTGCTAACCTCTAAGCTGATTACTATCTCTCTTCAAAATGCCCTTGGCCCCAGTTATCCCTCGAAGTGGAGTTTTTGTCTTTAGTTCTCCCCTATATGCACTTTCCCCCAAGGTTCCTCCTTGACCATTCCAGAGAACCTTCTCTGAAATTCAAGGGTAGCTTTTCTCTCCCATCTTTGGTGTAAAACCCTTCAACCCAATATCCAGGTCCTGTCTAGATTGCATGCAATTATAGTTTCTGGTAGCCTGAAGTACATATCAGAGATCTTGGGTTTCATTTGCCAATTACACATCACCAGAGCCTTAGGTTAGAAACACACACAAGCCAAGAGACGGACAACTAACAACACAATTTAGACGATACAAAGATCCAAGTGTGAGGCATAGATTATAAATCTTATTATCGTTTCTGCAGATAAGAAATAAACTGAAAGCTAAAGTAGCCTGTGTTATTCCCAACTATATTGTTGAATAAGAAGAAAATGTGTTTATAGTCTTTCTAGAATGTTCTAGGAGCTGTTCAAATTTGGGGCTCCATTAATCCCTATAGCAATACCATGAGAGAGACACCACTGTTGTAATTTTACAGATGAAGAAATAAAGGTTGAGAAATGTATGTATCTTGCTCTAAGTCACTTGTCTAACATGTAGCAGGCAGGTTTTAAACAGCAGGTCTCTCTGACTAATGAAGTCAGGTCCATCCTGCCGGTGTCTCTCAGAGCCTCGGACATGGACTGCCTGAATCAGGTGTATCTGGTTTACCTCTTAAAATGTAGATTCCAGGGCGTCTTCCGAGACCTACAGAATCAGAATCTCCAGGCATGGTTTGACAATCTCTGCAGGAGATTCGGATCCACTAAAGTTTATTTACCAGCATGCTATAGCGTGCTGGCACCCTCTAAAGTCAAAGGCTGAATCTCATCAATCTTCCCTATCCATGGCTGCCTCGAGCACAGAATTGAGCACCTGGTAGGTGCCTAATTAAATCCATGTAGAAACAAATTTGTTCAGATGCAGCCTTTTTCTTCAACTGAGCAACAGTGTCTGAGCAGAGGTTAAGGTGACAAGAGCCTTCCTTAAGCAAACACACTGCTATGAACCAAATACAAAACGAGCCACCTGGAAGGAAAAAAGTCCAGGAAAGTTCCAGGGCTTCCTCACTTTGAGTCCTTCTACCATGCCCATGGCGGTCCCTGGGGAGGGGGGATCCGGAAAAGGGAGGTTGCTTCCTGACCGCCAGTTTGGATCAAAGCCTCTCTCCTAGTACTTCTGTGCTCCTGAAACTCACTCCAAAATTCAAGAAATAACTTGGCCAGGGGCTACACAGGACTACAAAGAAAATACGTACAGAAAATACAAGCAAAATGAAAACAGGCCCATATCTCGGATACAAATGGGACAACCCTGTTGGCCTTGAGATTTCATGAGGCAGAGTGACAGTGACGAGCTTACTGAGCCCAAAGCCCCTTCTGAAGAGGAGCTACACTTCCGTGCCGAGGGACCGGCACAACATCAAAGGAACCCTCCTCCTCTCGCAGTTCTTTGTTTCTACATGAGTTTTATTTAACTAACTTTTTTTCCAAAGTAAACACTTACTCCCTTATACAGACAAGAGAAGGATAGGAAAGTGGTTTAACGTGGGCCTCCTGTGCACACAAGGAAGCCCAGAAGGTGGCATCTGCTAAGGAAGGAACACAGAAGCCAGTCTCCGCGCATCTCCAGAAACCCGAGTATCCCTAAGGGGGAAAGCACTGATTTTCTCTAGTGAGTAGTTTTGAAATTTGCATGTCAGCAGGGCTTTCGTAATATATTCAATTAAAATTCAGCCTGATTATTTATTGATTTTACATTTTCCTGCCCTGTTACTGTCCAGGCAATTTTCTAGCCACTCTCAAAATACCTCTCATGCTTCCTGGGAAAAGGCTGATACAAACCCAGAATTCCCAAACAAGAGCTGAAATACAGAGCTAATTATTTCAGGCATGCCTCTGCTACTCCAGCAGGTCTTTATGGGTTCAAGAGAAGTCTTAGGTCTGCTACAAAGGCCAGATTTCAATTTGGGTAATTAGACTTTGCCCTACCCCCGAGAGTTCCTCTGACACAGTTTCCTTCCGTTGCTTCCTGAGTCTCCACACATCTGTTTTTTTTTTGTGTGTGTGTGTGTGTGTTTTCTTAATAAGATTGGTTCCTCCACACTCTACTAGTCTTTTTTGAGTAGATGGCTCTGACTCAAAAAATTCCTGGATATTTCTCATCAGCAAGATCAGAAGCAACAGTTTCGAATCCTTCGGGACCTTTGTTAACGTCACCTGCCTCCAAAAGCCTTCCCATGCCACTTCCCAGCAGAATCAATCATACCTGTGTCTCCTGGGTCCTTTGATCTCTCTCTTATTAACACACTTACTTCATTTAGCCCCACATGATCGTCAGCTGTGTGCGTGTCTCTCTTCCCCAATGGAACATGAACGCTTTAAGTTCACAAACACCTCTGACTTCTCTTAACAACTCCCACAGCCCCTAAGTAGGGGAAGGGGGGAAAAGCTAATGTTTACTGAAGCATTCTAGGTACTAGGCACCCGAAATACTCCTAAATACATGCTAAATCCTCCAAACAACAATTGATCTTAATTTTACAGGTGAAAATAAAAATAGGTGCTAAACAAAATGGTATATCCTACTCAAGGTGGGGGTGCTAGTAAATGCTAGAGCGAGGCTGGGTTTCCAGGAGCGCTGGACCCACAGCTTATTTCACTGCGCAGCATCACTTCCCTCACCTTACCCAGGGGCCTGACCGACCATGGGCACTCAAAGTTGTTGATGAGCTTTTATCTAATAGCTTTCTGAATCTAATACCTACTTCTGTGCTGATGACCCAGTCCACTAGCCATTTATGGGGCTTGAGGGTCACTCTTCATAAGCTATTAAGTCCCCTCCTGCATGCCTGTTAAGGCTTTGCTAGAATCCTATCTATCTCCACCCACAGTCATTCGAAGGATCTCTAAACAATGCTATAACCTTTCTACCGTTACTGCCTCCTTCCTGCTACATGGATTGATTCTGATATAAGGTATCAGATCAATTTCCCCCACTTGTAGATTACATAGATTGATCTTTCCCTTGCTTTTAGAGTCTCCAAAGCAAAAATCACAATCTCAGGATAAACAATAGAGAATTAATTATGTGTACAATAATGGAAATCCTTCCAATGGGAATGACATACATCCTGCTCAGCCATAAATATGAATAAACTTCCCAAACATACCTTCTGCCACCACTGTTGCACCTCAGGTCTCCAAAGTCCAGCCCAAGGTGTGAAAGCAGATGCCAAGCTTCTACCAACAGGGAGCTTCACTCTCAGCCTTGGCAACTCTGAAGATGGCCTCTGCTCCAACGAGGCTCTCTGTCCCTCCCAGATGAGTGAATGTCAGCCAAAACCACTGCTCTCCCTCCTCTGCAACCATCCAGCACGTGGGGAGTTGATGGACAGACTACGAGCCACACAAAAATGCATAAAACGCAAGAGATTTTTGCCATTCGTCTCACCCACAAGACACATACACAAAATGGTATAAGAAACACCAAGAGGCAGGAGCGAGCCCTCTTTTGGCTAGACTCTTCTCCAAAGCCATTAAGTCATTTAGTTGATGAAAAGGTAATTTGGAGTTTTTATTTCAAGTTGTACAAAGATCAGAGATGTGAATAAAATCTCTTTTTTTTTTTGATAAAGACCCTCCCCCTATTGTCTGAATTCTATATTGAATATTATTTATATTCATAAGATTCTCAAGTATTATTCCTGGGGTCTTTTCTCTAGTAACTATGGAATCTACTCCCTTACTGAGTGAGAAGTCAAGGGGTCTCTCTGTTTAGGACAAGCAACGAAATGAGAGATACTCTTATCATGTCCCAGGTGCTGGTATTTAATTTAGCTTCCTCTCCAGCATTACACAGGAGAGCTCCCCCTTGGTGGCAGAAAGATGAGAATGACAATTTCAACCCACTTTTTAGGAGAGGAAAACTGTGCTTTAAAAAATTTACAGACTCACATACATAGAAAACATACTTATGGTTACCAGGGGGAAAAGTGGTAGGAGGGATAAATTGGGAGTTAGGGATTAGCAGACACTAACTACTATATATAAAACAGATAAACAACAAGGTCCTACAGCACGGCACAGGGAACTATATTCAATATCTTGTAATAACCTATAATAGAAAAGAATATGAAAAAGAATATTCTTATAATATAAAGGAATATGTATAACTGAATCACTATGCTGTACACTGAAAACTAACACAACATTGTAAATCAACTATACTTCAATAATTTTTTTTTAATTTAACAGAGTTATTCAGTATAATGAAATACACAGGTCAGAGATGACAGCAGGGGTCCTGGATTTGGACCATCATAGGGTTTGCTCTCTTCAGACGTTATTTCGGTTGAAATTATTTTTTGACTCCCAGGATTCAGTTTTTCTTTTTCTGGAAACACGACCAGGAGAAGGTCCTTGGTCTATATTAATTTGGAGGCATTAATTAAGCAATAACCCAAGTCTAGTGGTTCTGAAATTTCTTTGCTTGATTCTCTTTTTATTGTTCTGGGAGGCGTGAGGTTTTGAAGTCCTTTTTTGGACACCATCAGCAGTGTAAGAGAAATACGTTAGAGGAGTGGAGCGGAGGGAGGAGTTACAGGACAATTCCCTGTTGGCTGAGATGGGCAGACGAAAGGCGGAGGAAGCAGCAAGAAACAAGATTACAGGTCAGAAAACAGAGACCCAATCTCCTTCTCATCTGGGAAGAGCCTACCTCCCTCTGTCTCTGGTGTTGGTGACTGGGTAGAGTTCTCTGGTTAGACTTGGTATCTTCCTGGGAGAAACAGTGTTTTATATCCCATAGTAAACATTCCAAAAAGGGGAAAGAACGTCACTTTATCAACTATAGCTGCATCTCTGAAAGCAAATTAACAGGCAGGCTCTGCCCTCCTAAGGAAAGACTGGTGTTGATGATCAGCATATTAATAATGGCACGAATGCTCAGTTATAAATATACGGCAGACACCATAATAATGGTCTGGATAGAGTTTCAAATTAATTGTTCTATAAATTGCACATGTCTGTGTGTTTATTCCATAATAAATCTCAAATGAGTTGACTAATTTTGACAAAATTTGGTTCATTTATCAAGGGAATAAATTTACATCACATGAAACCAATGAGTCAATGCATCAGCTGACAGCCCATAAAAGCTTTCAATGGGCTCTATTTTCTGTCTTTTGTAATGACTTTCAGAGCCTTCATTCTCTTACCTCTGTAACCCACCTGCAAAATACAAGGTAAATCTCCCCATTTCCACTGATTTCACCATATTCTACATGTCACATTCCTGCTTAAGAACTTAACCCATAAAGCCTCAGTTCCTCTACCTGGCTTTTGATTGACTGATTGACAGGTAATTATGCAGAGGAAGACCTACAATTCACAGAATCACAAGTAACCAGGCATTTTTCACAGGGGAGAGGGCAGGAAAGGTTACGATATGTACATTTTGGAGATCAGAGAAGGGATCGCCTCTCTCAAGTTAGACTAGGAAACTCCACAGAGACTTATAGGAGTCTGAGATGTGTTTGAAAAGCAAGAGTTGAAGGTGTCCCGGGCATATGTTTCTGTCTGGGACAAAAGTTCTGATGCAGTCAGGAAAGGTATTTAGAAAGCCATCTTAAAAAGGAGAAAGGTCATCAGCTCTGTGCACTCGAGATAGTAATCTTCAAACTTTCGGGCACATATGGATCACTGAGGGCCTTGCTGGAATGCAGATTCTGAAACAGCAGACCAGAGGTCGGGCCAAGTTCCTACATTTCAAACAAGCTACTGGTGAGGCCCAGGATGCTGGTCTGTGGACCATGCTTTAAGTAGCCATCTCCGAGCTCTAAGGAAGAGTTTTGTTCTGTTTTAACAAAAGGAGGGGGAATCTCTCAAGGGCATCAATACGTTTCTCAGGAAATGCTGTATGCGGCATGTGGATGAAGATCTCTAGTTTCACTCCAACTCTATCATTTAGTGTCTCTGTCTCATCATTTAATTAACCTCTTCAGCTCAATTCCCTCATCTTTAAAATGGGGATAATGAAAGTCAACTTGTAGGGATGGTGAGAAAAGTGAAAGGAGCTGAGGGGCATAAAGCACCTATCGCAGCCTCTGCACAAAGCACATTGTTCAGTATAGTAAGTCTCCTTCCCCTCACCTCAATTACCTCCTTTGTCACTTGAGACGTTCAAGCAGAGTGTCCACTGACACCCATGAAGGAAGCTATAAAGAGCATGCTCACCTCAGGGTGAGGGCTTTGATGACCCCTCAGTGCCATCTACAATGCCTGGCACTGATCAGTGGAACTCGAGGGCAGTGGTTTTGGGGAGGTGAGCCCCAGACACACTGGTATTATTCAGACCCGCCATTGTTGTGAACACATCTATTATGCTCATATGACAGATCAACAGTCTGGAATCAGAAGCTAATCACAGCTAATAACTGAATAAACAGTTCAATAATGAAGTGCACAGGTGCATAAAGATATTTCCACCAATACTCTTCAATACAAATACCTTCCACTTATACTGCCTTCTGGATGCCTGCAGTTCTGTTATCTCATCTGAGCCTTAAAAGAACTTCTAGGAGAGAGGCTTTCTGCAAATAGAGAAGCCTCTTAGTGACTTGCCCGAGGTCCCCACACCCACAAGGCCTAGGACCAACCCCAAACCTGGTGCCCAGTTTGCTCCTCTGCGCTCCGCTGCCCCTTGGAACAAGTCTTTAACTCTGCGGATTCCAACAATATGTAAGTGCCCTTTGGGAGGTAAGTCCTGAACAAGGAGAAAAAAAAAAGCTTAATTAAAGACTGTAGAATATACAGAAGCATTTGCTTGCAGCTACTTCAACTCACTTTATAGATCAGGTCACTAAAGTTCAAAGAGCGAGTTGCCTAAATTCTCACCTAAAAATGGAAAGCACATGTGTAAACATCCCATTAATCCTGCATAGTAGCTTTTAATATTCCACACTCCAGGCCACCCCGGGTTCTCACTTCTGTTCCAGAAGCTTTCTGACTTGCTATAATTACCAATTCATCTGGGGCCATAATGTACTTATTTTAACAAATATGCAAAACCTTGGGATTTCGATTTAGGAGAGAGAGCAATCCTCCAGTTATCTTTGTCCTCTTAAAGTCAAATACTCTTAGGAGATTCTGCGTTCATCTTTAAGGGTAAGATACACGGCTAACACGTGGAATCCCTCCAGGACTGGCATTAATAGGTTTCAACTCCAAATGGGTGGGAAGAGTCACACCCACCATCTTCTCAGTAATGAATTAACCAAGGACCGGCCATTCTCCATCTCATTTCCACTACCGCTTTAATCAAAGCTGAACAGAATGAATTGCAAATAAAAAGGAAAAACATTAAATATGAAAGGCCAACCTGCTCACCTATATTTTTAGTTCAAGTGACAGGTTTTAAAATTACAAAGGTAAAAACCCCTTGCTAAATCGGGTTTTAAGTGTGCCATTTGTCAAGCGGGTACATTTTTACAATTTTTAAAACTACTGTTTTATCATGAAAGGTAAAAATACAAAGTGGTGGTATCAGTCTTCATTTCTGCCACCACCTCCCCATTTGCACTTGTGGGGAGAAGAGGGTGTTGTCTTTCTAGGCGGGAAACTGGGCTGTTCTCAGCAAAATGCTTAGACACATTTTCATTCATGGAGCAATGCTGTTAGATCACTTTTCTACCCCAAAGCTGTTACTGTTTCACAGAAACAGAGAAAATGATCGCTGCAGCAATCACAGGGTTTCACAGCTGAAAGCAACCTGAGTGGTCATTGCGAGCAGCGCCCTCCCTTCGCAGATGAGAAGGCTGGGGCCAGAGAGGTGAACGGACTTGCCTGGGTTGCTCCAGCCCATCCGTGGCAGAGCCTGGTCTACATACCAATTCTCTCCAAGCCTCACAAGTTGTCTGGCATCATGTTGCAATGCCCTTTCTGACACCGCCTCCCCAAAACCACCAGTTCTGACTGGCTTTGCCCCCAGGTCCCTTCTCTTTTTCCAGCCAGACTTAGTAGCTTGACTTACAGAATGACCCTAACCTGAGGACTTGTACAGTCTTCGTAGAAATGGCCAAGAGAAAAACACCTTTTCTGCAAGGTCAAGATAAGGACCAAATCTTTATTTCATCATAAACGGGATGTGGGCATCTGGGAATGACAGATGAGAAAGTACCAACATCTCAGACAGAAGAAGTTGGGAACAAGAGAACCCTCCTCCACCCTTCGATGAGTTCTGCCTTTTCTCCATGATTATCTTCCACAACAACTTTGTGAATCTTCCCTGCGAGAAAGGGAGAAGGAATTGACTTCAGAGGCACTCAGAGGCACTCTGTACAGCTGTGGAATCTGGGACTCTGAGTATAAATAGCCGTGGCTGATGGGAAGTGGGCTGAAACTGTCACCAAGAGAAGCAAACAGTATGCAAGAGGATCCCTGGACCAGGTTCTGCCTCGGGTCTTGCGTGGATCTTTGACCAAAGCCCCCAGTTTCTCCAGTCCTCCGTGCTTGCTTCTCAAATGGAAGCCCCAGTAACACAGTTGTAGATGGTTTTATTTAATGCCTAGGACCCACTCAGGTTGTCCATTTCCACCATGCCCTGTGCTGACAGCCCTCCTGAGGATCAGACCAGCCTCGATCTGGGCACGAGGAGACACCAGCAGATGAACAAGCATGTCCTAAATATAATGTGCCACATAATGGAATTGCAGGTCTCAGTATGAAATTAAAATTTCTATTTTGCTAAAAATGGATTATCACCATATGATTCATTATTAATGAAAGAAAAAGCATGTATTCACATTTGCTAATTATTTTTTACTCACTTATGGCAAAAAAAAAAAAAAAGTGCTTTCAACCCTATAATTTGGTCACCAATTAGTCTTTGATTTACCCTGATGTACTTGGAGAGCTTTTTTTTTATATTAAAAAAGGCTTGCAGCTGAAAATTTACATTTAAAAAGTAATTAATGCCAATTCAAAGAAGAAATCCTCAGTTTCCTGCAGAATTACATTGAACCCCAAGCCCTTTTTAAGGACAGAAAGAACTGATCGTCAGGAAGAGATGCTTCCTTGGTGCTCTGCTGGGCAAAATTCACAGGATGCCTTTCTCCAGGTGCACGGATATCAGACCCCTTCCCACTTCTCTCCACTTCGTCTCCCTCACTCTTCGTACCTACTTGTGTTGTTACTCAGAAGAGAGCATTTGACGAACGGTTTCCATCAAGTTCCATTCCTTCCTGTTCCAGCCGAGTGCCTCTCAGACACAGAGCAGCTCCGCTGCTTAGGAACCAGGACAGTGATTCAGGCAAAGCCGCTCTCATCTGCTGTCAGCTGAATTTCCTCCCTCCCGTCTCCTTTCTCCCCTCCCAGTTTCCGGAGGCCTCATATACATAGTCTTCTCCTTAGTGTGAACTTATTACAGCCTTCTCCATTTCCTTCTATCACCTCCCTCCAAAGCAAAAGCTCCTCTTTGGCATGGGAGGGTGCAGTGACCAGAAGCCGCTGCTATCCACAGAGCAGTGGTCCAGCTCACAATCATCATTCTGCCATTAGATGAACTGTAATTGTTAAAAAATTAACCTCTGCGAGGTTTTCTGAGTTATCTTAGATAAAAGAGGGTATGTGGCAGTCTTTTTACCATTGGACCAAGGAGACGTTCCATCTTTTGAACGCACTGCTTCTGGCTTTTGTGTTGGCATAAACTCGAGCAAAATGCAATTTATTGAATTTTTCCCTTAGAAAGAAAAAATAAAGAGCTACAGTATCTCTGGGTGTTTCCAGCAGGTGCCATGCGTATCAGTGATTTTGAACCTTTCATTCTACCTCTGTACTATTCAGATATGAACACTCGGCTCTCACTGACACCCATGATCCCAAATGGAGGCGAGGGGCAGGATGCAGGGGAGGAATCACAGCTGCATTCAGCCTGTAAAGTATTTAAAAGTAAATGACATGGGAAGGGTAAAGCTCAGTGGCAGAGTGTGTGCTTAGCATTCACAAGGTCCTGGGTTCAATCCCCAGTACCTCCATTAATAAATAAATAAACCTAATTACCTCCCCCCCCAAAAACAAACAAAAATAAAATAAAATAAACTGAAATGCCAGATCTATAATGGAACATTGCCATGTGGTTTCTGATCGACAGCAAAATGCCAAAAAGAATAAAATCATTTGATCGTTGTTTCTGACATCCTCAATTCATGGCAAGTTTCGCCCTGGCTTCCTGAGTACCCGTCCACACATGCACTCCAGCTACTCAGCAGCGACTCTGTGCCAGGCATCCCGCGTTACATCATCTTGAAAACTCCACAAAGACAATGTTCGAATTCCCATGTTATTGTTGAGGAACCTGGGATTCTCAAAGAAAGCATTTGCCCAGTATTGTTCAGCTCGTAAGTGGCAAAGCTAAACTTCTAACCAGTTCTGTCAAGCTCCAGACACTACGCTCTAGAGAGACCTGAATGTCACAGGATACAGCGGGTCAGTGAGTGGGCGGTAAAAGAATTTACCAAAGACAAAGAGTGAAGATAGAAAAGGAGTTTATTAGGTATGCTGTCACAGACGAGCGGTGCCTGTGTGGGCAACGATGATGAAAGCTTAGGGCCTTTTACGGGGAAGGGGTTGGTAAACACAGTGGGTTGGGGGCTGTGTGGATTAGCTAGTGCACAAGTTTCTGATTGATCATTAAGTTAGGGTCCGTGAAGGGGCAGTGGGATTTATGACTCCAATAAGGAAGAGATATGGGTTGAAACAAACCCAGCCTGAGCTTAGGCATTACCTAAGGCTGTTAATTCTGCTAGGGCAGAACACAGGTCAGAAAAGAAAGTATTTTATTTTTTGAGGGACTGCAGGTGGACATCTGGGAGCCCAGCGATGGGGGTTGTTGGACTTCAAGGGGCACCAGTTGGTCCCACACTGAAAACAGGATCTATTCAGAGTTACAAAGTTCACATCCGGAATTGGGTCACATGGCCAGTAACCTCTGTATGACTTCTTTATGCAGCTGACCCTTGTACAGCATGGGGTCGAGCTGCACAGGTCCACTTACGCCCAGGTTTTTCCACTAAATGTGTACTAGAACTGTACACGGTCAGCAATTGGTTGAATCCACCAACTCGAACCCCTGGGCCTAGAGGGATGACTATCAAGTTATATGTGGGTTTTCCACTGCTGGGAGTCAGCGCCCCAGACCCTGCACTGTTCAGGGGTCCTCTGTATTTCAAAAATATGAATGTTTTCTAGGCTGTGATTCTCTAAAGACTTCAGGGATGTAAAGGGTTCAGGTGTTGCTTTTGGCATCTTCATCTGGCAGCTGTTTCCTGGGGATCTTGATGGCGGTCAAGGCCCTGGCCAGTGGAAAGAGTGGGCTTTGTGGGACGTGGAGGCACTGTTCTTAGTAACTGGGCAGTGGTCCTCTCTCTGCCCATCTCTGTCTTCCCCAGTTCACAGCAGCCTGAGTTTCTGGAAAGGCCCACCTTCTGGTCCAGATTCCCCTGCAGAGTAACAGCCTCCATTCTGCTGGCTCTCCGTGCTTCAAATCGAAAGCCTGGGTTCCAGCCCTGAGATCTGAGGAGTCTACACAGTTTCTGGGTTCCCACATTGCCCTCTCAACAAACGTCTGTCAAATCTGGCAGTCTCGGGGTGTAGAGTGCCCCAGGGAGCCCTGGGTGTCCAGGTCACTCCATTCCAGAGTCCTCTCAGCTCCTCCCATGCTGGTCCCACCCACAAGACACTTTCCTCATTAATTCCCTCTGTCAGGTATCGATCACACCAACTTCCAAGCCTAGGTCTGCAGACTTGCTCTGAACCCTGGCGTGATCAAGGCCTCAGGGGCCGCCTTGCTCCCCGAGCCCTCTTCCCTGGAAGCTGGAGTTACTTTCTTGTACTCAGGGGAGGTGGAGCTTGGCCATGTGTGAAAAGATCTCTGGCCCCAGCTGCCTCCCACTCAGCTCTCAGATGTCCAACCACTGCATCTCGGGACCCCGCCTCTACAAATGGCCAGCTCAGACCCACTGATTGTTGTAGGACATCAGATGCAGTCCTTGGTTAGTCCAGCAGCTCTCACTAGACGGCTCCTGGCTAATCCCTCATTCCCAGACCTAATGAAAGGTCCTTTCCCAGGGCCAGCTCACTCGCACCCCTCAGGCCTTGAGTCGCTGCCCATGCAACCCCAAACACTTGGCGGCGGGGTTCACTCAATTTTTGACTGTTCCATCTGAACAGGCCTTGGTGCCCCTCCCACCACTCAAGTTGCCCTTCCCCTCAGCATCATTGCGAGAGTGGAGGGAAACAATCGTGTGCCATCCCCCAGGCAGCCTGTCCTAAATCAAACACCCCATTATTAGCGCCCTGTAAAGTGACCCTATAGTAACAAGGTCAGTTCCACCTGGTCACTCTAGATAAACACTGGATGGGGCCCTAGTTCAGGTAGTTGGAGACATATTTGGAAATATCTCTGTAATGACTAATTTCTCCATGGTTTAATTTCAGTGACTGCCTCCACAGAAACCCAGCGAGAGGCCCAGCCGAGACCACTCAGATGTGGAGGTCTGGCATGGGTCTACTCAAGCCACCAGACTCTGCACCCCAGACACTGCAGAAGGTACCGGAGGGCATCCACCCAGCCTGCACTGGGATGCACAGAGAGGAGCAGCCCCAGCAGCTCAGCTTTTGATGCTAAGGAAAACATGAATTGTAGAAATGACATTATTTCTCTAGCAATTTCATTCTCTGCTGGAACAAAATCCAGCACCACCAAAAAGTAGATTTTTCAACCTCTGTAAGCCTCAAAGACAGGAACCTGATTGCTTACAAGCCTCTCTGTGGCTGACTTGCAGATATGTGGTGGCACTCGATTCTAACAGCCTCTTTCCCAAGTCAAAGGCTGCCTCCCACGCAGCCAACCTAATGAGTGATACTAAGTGCACTGTTAACTGTATCACTCCGTTAATTGCTCAATCTAAATTAATCAGATATTCAGAAATTTCTCTTGTTTTTCCAAAGGCTCTTGTTAGAGCAGACTTAAAAGAACCGGGGTCCCTCTTAATGAGGCAATAACAATATTCCATTTTTATGTACTGCCCTACCGCCCACTAACTCAAAAGCTTACTGCGTCTGCACAGGCAAAGGGAAGTGCAGGGCCAAGCAACTGCCTGTAAATATAATTGCTGTAGTGATTTAACCTGGTTCAACTGGCTAAAGGAACATTTTCCACAAATAGCAATTTAAAATTGGAATTATACTCATAATGACCTTGGCTCTCAATGCTCTCCTTGTTTCATTAGATCTCAGCACCCCAGAATAATAATGCCAAAGAACCATATGCTTCTTTTTAAAAGTCCCATTGCTGCTTCTATGCCAGCCGAACTCATATTTCTAGGAAAATTCCTTCTCCCAAAAGGAGCCAAAAGGAACCATCTGAACTCAAGGGATAGTCTTCCAGATCTAGGCAATGCCTGGGGTTGGATTTACAGACAGGTCAGACAGGTGACCCTTAGCTCTGCATGATGTGGAGGCGGCCAGAGGAGAACACCCAACCAAAATATCACTTTCCTTAATTTCATCTGCTCCTAAAATTATATAATTATTTGAAGATGTTTTAGTCTCCAGGACAGAGTACAAAGGCGAGGAATCAAAAAACTTGATTCAAGTCTCATCTCTGTCCCTTACTAGCTGTGTGACATCAGCAAGCTGCTTCGCCATGCTGGGTCTTCATTTCTCATACGTAGACAGTAAGAGCAGCAACTCCATGTCAATGCTGTTATGAGTGTTAAAAGAAACTGCATTTATAAAGCCCTTAGGGAAGTTCACGGAATGTCAGAAGCAACCCATAAATGTTAACTCTTTTGTTTTCGATGGTGCTGGCATCAATATTGTTAATACAAATTAGTCAAGGCAGGGTGAGAGACTGCTCACTCATAGGTGAGGAGATTAGGAGTAAGGAACAAGACCCACATAATTCTATAAGCTCAGTACCCTGGACAGCTGCCTCGGGGGCAGAAGGGTCAGGTCCAAAGAATGAAGAACGCTGTCTCGAAACATCTCCCATCCCTAAGGGTTTGCCTAAGGCTTGAACTCTTACCACCATTTCGGGGACAGAGATGAACTATTTCTACATCAGGTCACGTCCGATCTTCCCGCGGCCTGCTCCAAGGCAACAAGGAAACACATTCAACAGGGGGGAGGCTCTGGCGGTTGGGGGATCAGAGCGCAGGGGACAGTGGGGGAGGCAGTAATCCAGGGGGACGGTGGACCCCGTGCAGCAGAGGAAAGCACCACAGCTTCGGAGGAGCTTGTAGTGACCCCCCAGGGGGGACCAAGGTGTGACCGGTCCCCCCACCCTGGTGGTGGAACAACAGTATGTTATCTTGGCTGCTGAACTTCTCCCATCAGTACTCTCTCATTTGGGCCAACTTAGAGAACAGAGACACAGAGCGGGGAAAAGGAGCAGAACAGAAGTGAGAGAAATCCAGAGTCCATATTCATTAAGCACTCAGTTCTATCATTCACGGTATTTTCTAAATACAGCATTTCTTCCTAGTCGTACACTGGAACAAAATGGTAAAGATACAAGAAAACATCACATAGAGAGACAGACCAGGAAAAGCAATTACAATACAATGTTTAAACACTGATGAGATAACCCAAAGTTCTTGGGAGCATAAAGAAGGGGCAGTCAAAAAGAAATCAAGGAAGATGTCCCTATAGAAGTGACGTCTCAGGCAGCACCAAAATGACGGTAGGAGACAGTAGGAGAAGCTGGAGGCTCAGAGGGCACCAGGCAAACAGAAGATATATGAAGGACCAAGGAAGTTCTCCTTGTCAGAAGAACTAAGAGAATTTCATTATTCAAAGGCAGAGGGAAAAAAAAGTCTAAAAAACTAATGAAAACCACCTGGCGTTGAACCTTATAAAGTGGAAGGACATCACTGCTTCCTCAGCCTGCGGGAGAGAAACCAGAATGCAATTCCCATGTATCAGTCAAAAGAGTCCAGGTTCTGCAGTCATAACAAATAACCCCCCAAGCTCAGTAGCTTGGCACACAAATGTTTACTTCCACCAAATGCCCACCTTGGAGTGACAGACACATACATGACTGGGGAGGGGCTTTCTCACTGTGATCTCTTCAGGGACTCAGGCTGATGCATGCCCCAGCTCCAGAAATTCTTAGGTAAGGGGAACAGAACAAAGCCATTCAGGTCAGGTTCTTAAAGCTTCAGCCTAAGAGTAACATTCATGTTTCTTTGGTCAGCGCAAATCCTATGACCACATCTAGCTGGAAGAGGGCAGAAAAGAGCACCCTCCCAAGGGCTGAAAGGGAAAAGAACCAGATACATGTGCTGCATAATGACATCTGTACCCCCTTGCTCCTTCCTCATGGGTAATTATCAACTAATACTTCCTTACATTGGGTGTAGGAAGTAGTTCTTGCCAAAATGCTCTCATGAACTTACCTGAACCACCCAAGTATGATTCCCTAAAGCAGAACTTCACTAGTGAACACCACAGGGTAACTGAAATATTTCCCATGCAATTCAGGGGAACTCACAGAACACCAATTCCAAAGGATTCGTCTGGCTGTGTTGGGGCTTATAGGATTATTAGGACCAATGCTGATAATGGAGTTCACGCTTCACAAGTTAGTAGCCACCGAAGCACTTTCTGAGCCCTTTTTCTCTTCTTTAGTCATAGAGCCTCTTTGCGGGGAAGCAGTTCCAAATACTGTAAAGGAGGACCATGCAATAACTCAATGCAGAATACCGTACGTTGTAGAATGTGCCACTTTCTCTTGGGCACCAAAGTTCATTCTCATCATTCTATTATTATGACTCCAAACTACTAAAAGCCTGCTGCAGTGATGACTAATTTAAAAAAGAGAAATAAGTAACCCAAAAGACTGTGTTGGGTCAGTACATACACTCACGCATACATAAGTAGTAGGCATTTGCCATGTCTGAAAAAGAAATGAATGTTTTCACATGGTTCCCCCAGGAACAAATTAGGGATGACGAATGCCAAAACTTCCCCTCTGCTTCTTCCAAAGATTTCAGACGGTAAATCCAAGATCACGTCCAGCAATTCTTCCTGAATAAAACCAGAATCCAGAATCTTAGCCTAGACCCAAACACTTCATTGAGGTTTCCAGGTACCATCTGGTCCTGAACTCAAGGTGAGAGCTGGAAAAAAAAGAAGAAAAAATGTGCTCAGCCAGTGGCCAGCCCTCTGAAATTTCCCGGGTGGCTTGGAGCAGTCTTCAAGTCCTGCTTTCTCCCCCGGGTGATTTAGTCTTAGGTATTTCTAAAGGCTTGGGAACAGAGATAAAGATCATCTCTCTTCCTGCCCATTTCTCCATCAGTTCGGAGCCATATATCTGGGGTCCAAGACATATGTGTCCTCACCCTCGATATTGAATTCTGGGTTCGCCTTATAAATCACTCACTTGCTGCATTTCTTCACCATCTTTTTTCTTTCTCTCTTCCTTCCCCCCTTTTCTTCTCCCTCCATTTGAGAAAGGCTGCCAGGCCCTTTTAGAGCATGAAGATGAAAATGAATCTAACTTGAGTACGGAGGCTACTCTCCCTAGAATATTTAAATGAGATAAATGATGCCAGTCGCAACAGCGGTTCCCTGACATATTGGAGTGCCAAGAGCCATGTAGAGCTGTCACTCAGAAGAATGACTTCCCAGCCGCCACCCTGCCATCCTGCCATCCCGCCACCCCCCCATACCTTCTCATGAATGTGTATTTCTGCAGGAGGTGAAAAGACAAGCCCATCTATACTGCTTGGGGCCAAAATCGACTAAGAAACAGGTATTCCCTTAGAAGAAGCTGGCAGGCTCTAACCCAATGTTCCAGGTGAGGAATTGAAATTGTAGCAGTGTCGTCTTCCACAAAATGGATGTGGCTTTGTATTTATTGCAAATGTCCCCAACAGCCGGCAGAGCTGCCTCGGGTGCACAGTCTCTCTAAATTGGACTATTGTATTCAAGCTGTCATTTTTCATTTTTAAAACCAGGATCCCTTCAGGTCATCAGTAACCTTGAAAAGAACTGAACTCTAAAGCACAGGTCTGCCAAATGTCCTCCGGGAGCCTGGAAAAGTTGGTGAAAAATGTAAACATCGGTGCCCGCCCGGCGCCCTTCCGCCTCCTCCCATCTCCCTGGCGAGCCCCTTCTATCTTCGCCTTGAATGTTTCACAAAGTTTAGACAGGTTTAGGTTATCACTCAAACGCTATGACTCAAACTCGGGGAAATTGTTCCTGTAATGGAGTTCTCAATTTATTGGTCAATTTCACCTTGATTTTGTGTCACTGTTGGCTTTGCTAGCCCTTCAGCTTGTATTACATACTCTAAAAATGTGAAACATTTTCAAATATTTTAAATATCACAGATAATTTTATTCAGTTCATAATCTCCTTCTGGAAAGATAAATAAAAATAATTTTTTCTAAAAGGCAACATTGTCTTCTGTACTTGTCATCTCATAAATAGCTAAAATCTGCCACCTTCTGGATTTTCTATGATGGCTTCGACATAAACTGGCCTTATTTTCTGGATCGCCTGCTCAGATGGTCTTCAGCTATGCAGTGACACTGCCATCTAGCGGTCATTCTCCAGACTAGTCACTCAGCAGAAACGTATAAAAAAGAACATGGGATTTTTAGGGGGAAGCAAATATTCATTTAGCGTAATTTACTCAAATTACAATTACTAAAAGAAAATGAACCTCATACAGAGTATTGATATTTGAAGCTAAAAGTCATCATTAATTAAATAAATTTGCAAAATGAAAATAAAAGGATATGTATGCTCAAATTAATGCAGCCTCCTATGAAAAATGCATTTTTATTTCAAATTTAACAATACACACACATTAGAACTTCATTCATCCTCCACAGTAACTTGAAAGAAGATGGAGAAATTGAGCTCTCAGTCTTTTTTATCTCCTTTGTGTGAGGAATAGATTAAAACACAATGGTTGTCTAATTCTCAGCCTTAATACTGCAAAGAAAGTAAGATACACACTCCTGCATTTTTAACAGTTTCTGAGCTCTGCACTTTAAGCTCTTCCTGGAATTTCCTCCCTGCCGGAGGAGAATCCAATCTGCAGAACATGGGAGACCATGACTTGACAACGTGTTCATTACCCAGTCTCATCCCCAGGAATCCGGCCGCTGTGAGAGCAGAATGTAGGATCAGATGGGTCCTTGCTTGTGACGTTGCAAGGATGTAATTTCATTGCTCTCTCCTCTCATGTGTTCTGAAATTTCCCCAGAGTCCTCCTGGGGGAAGATGAAAGGGTTTGGGGAGATTTTTTTCCCCCTCAGTGTCAGAAACCGTCTCTGCAGCTGTGAGCTCTGTTTGGGGGGTTGTCAGGGATTTGACAAACTATCTCAGCTGCTGTAAATCTACTTTGTGCTGAAACACAGTGAAGTGTCTACTGTAGACTTCCAACGTGGTACCAAATTTAGTCTCAGAAAATCAAAATTGGTTTAAAGTTTTTACTGACTGAAGTGACCCTCCACTCAAGGCATCTTCCCTTCCCCCTCTTCCCACGGGATCCAGTCCTAAACAATGCCCCAGAAGCTCTGGTCTCCCCGGGGACCGTTTGATGCTGGAGGTGAGCACTGACGGGCTTGCGCTTTGTGATGTACAGGGAACCTCGCTCATTGGTCAACCCCATAAAGACAACCCCAGAAAAGGCTTTCCCCTTGGTTCCATGGATCTCAGCAATCCTTATTTGTTGTCTGTTTGTTGTTTCTTGGGCAGGAAGCGGGGGAGGAAAAGGACTACTGAGGCTGAACATAGAAAGTAAGTTGATCTGATCACCCCAGGGAAAGATGTTCCGCATCTGAAGCCAGTCTCGAACCTCCCAGCACTTTAATAAAATTTGGCACTCCAAGCAGCAGTGGCCTGGCCTGGCCCAACTCCCAAGCTGTTTGATGCTTCTGGCTCAGATATGATTATCAAGACCATCTCCAGACTGACATTGATCACAAAGGGATGACTAGAGGGTACTCATTCCTCTTTCCTTCCTCTCCCTCCACGGCAGATGAGCTGCCCCCCAGCCATCCCCAGGTCAGACCTGAAGGGAGATCAAAGTGCCAGCAGACTGGGGTGAGGGGATGAGGAAGGGGGGAGGGGGCCCCGGGGCTGGACAAGCAGCCCCAGGCTTTGGTAACATTCTGACTGCGCATAAACAGGGTTTTAGTGTTTTAGCTTCTGCCTGCTGCGGTCTTCCCTGAAATGGCTTGAGCTTTCTGATCTCTGGGGCCAACATCCTCACACCTCGGCTTATCTCATCACCCCCGCCAAATAGAAAAATAAAAGCAAGGTCAGACCATGATTTCAGTTCGCTAAATCTTGGGCAGATAAATCAGCTGTTGTAACAAAGATGAGACACAAGCTGGAGGCCAGACTCTGTTCTGAGGACAAGGAACACATCACAGCTGCCCACAGTGGGCTGAGCTGGCAGGAAGGAGAGAGGTAGGGGCTAGTGGTTTTGCTGGAGAGTACATGGTGGTATAGAAGTACACGTTTCTAACGTGTAATGTAAACACGCCCTGATCAGCCTTCTATGCCACACTGTGCTAAACGCCAAAGATTCAAAACACCCAGGAAGGTTCAAAGGGCTCTCGGGCTGGAGAGCACAGCACTTACACAAGGTGCACAGGAAGAGCAGACTATGGGAGTGAAAAAAGTCATACATTTTCCTGGGAAGGTCCAGGGAAAATCTCACAGAGAAGGTGACAGCTATCGGGGTTTGAGTAACAAGGAAGAGAGAGGAAAAGGACGGGTAATGGCGATGAGGGAAAAGGACCCGAGCAGAGGTGGGGCAGCCAGGGCGGCCATGCAGGCCCAGGGAACGGAGCAGAGGCCACGTGGTGGGGGTCAGATGGTCGGTACTGGTTGGAAACTGTCTTGCCAAGAAGTTGGCAATGGGGAGCTGATGGAATTCTTTAAGAAAGTACTGTCGGGATGAACGTTGGCTGTAGTGATGAGAAAGATGGAAGAGGGAGAAGGAAGCAAGAGACGGGCAGACCAGATAAGAGGCTACTGCAGTGGTCCAGGTGAGAGATGGTGAGATCCTTAACTGTGAACAGAGAAGTAGAACTGAAAGGGAAGACAGATTTGGGAGAGAAATCTGAAGCAGAATTGAAAGAATCTATTGGAAATGAGGGAAAAGGACAAGATGGGTAGGACTAACTTGGGCAGAACTGGGGGCGGGTGGTGTCATACCTTAAGATGAACAGAGAAGAGCCTGGGGTTTGGGTCATAACGAATTTGGGTTCAGATGTGTTGCGTCTGTGAGGCATGTGGGACATTCATTGGGAAACTGAATTATAACTCTGGAGCTCAAGTGAGGCGCCAGTTGCACAGATTTGATCCCAGAAAAACAAAATCTAGCTAAGGGCATGAATCTTTTGAGTGTTTAGTTCATCATACATCCTACACCTCGAGCAGTGCTTGTCAATATCTGTTGAACAAGTGAATAAACTTGATCATCAATCTGTGGGGTGAACTGAGTGCACTGGAGGTGGGTGAGACGTCTCAGAGAGGGCAGGGCAAGGATGCGGGGCCATCAAGAAGGATATCCGAGGTACATACAGGATACTTTCAGGAAGCCTGCTGTGAAAAGAAGGAGAAAGGGCTGTGTCTTGAGGTTTCTTTAAGATCGGCACTGTGGAGCATTCGTTAGTCACTGTCCCAGCAACAAAGAATTCCATTCAGATGGTTCAAATAAGAGACTTAATGACAAGGCTGTCGGCAGAGGTCTGGCATGGTTAAGGGGGCCACAAAGAGTGGTGTAGCAGCAGGAACCGAAGCAGCAGGAAGCCACTGCCATCCCCAGGTCTGAAGGGGCAATGGGAGCTGGAGCCTATATGCAGGGAGCATCAGGTGGACCTGTCGCGGAGGAATAGAGCCATCCTGGACAGCAGTGCCAGAGCCGGGAGTCAGCGGGGAAGGAAAACCCTGATCTCCTGCCAGCACCTCCCACTGGCAGAACCCAACTGGAAACCAAAGGGCAAGAGGGCAGGGGGATACCGCGTGCGGGGTCAGTCTCCTGGGGCGCAGAGCGGGGCAGGGGGGGAGGAAGTGGGACCTGGTGGGGTGGAGCAAATGGAGAATCACCAATACAGAGCCTGAAGAAAACTGGCCAGGAAAGATGGAGAGCTTGCAGGTGCCAGAATGAGTGGAGATGCTTGCCGGAGTTAGGGGACCTTACTAGGAGGTGGCAGAATAAAGATCACAGAAACAGGTAGTTCAAGAGAAGGTAGATCTGGATGACCCCAAGCCCATGACCTCCTCAGTGCCCTCCAGACTCCAGAAATAAGTGCTCCACTAAGATCTCCCTCCATGTGTCCCAGAGGTGTCCTGAGGCTGTGATGTGCAGACATCTGGTTCAACCGGCTCATTCCAGGGTCCCCTCTGGGCGTATCCTGAGAGCCCCTCCTTCCCCGCTACCTGCTGTCTCTCTAGAGCCCACACATGCTGACCCTTCAGAGGGAGACAAGGGAGACGCAGAAACTTCCAGAAGCACTCCTGCCACTGCAGATCTTGAAGCAGAGGTTCTATGAGCAAATCCGCAGCAAGCATCCATCTGTGAGTCCCAGAACCCCGGACGGAAATCGGGGCCACGCTTCAGATGCCGTGGGTGTCCCGACAAGAAGGCTCCATTCCTCATTCCACAAGGCAGGAGCCAATGCTGAACATTGCGAAGAAACTTGTCCAAGGCCACACCTGAACAGCCTGGCTGCAGAGCCCTGCTGGGACCCCTCGCTTCCAAGTGACTCACACTCACTGAGCACCTACTATGCGCCAGGTGTGGCTGTGATCGCTGGGACGTGAGCAATGAGCAGGGCAGACCCCCTCCCTCCCGGAGCTCACATGCTGGCGGGGGCAGATGGGCGGGCAGCAAGCACCAAAGCAAGCGTGAGTCAACGTGACCTTCTCCCAGCGTCCCCAGGCCCTTCCCCCAGCAGCGCCTCGCCAGACAGCACCTGGGCACCCTCCAACGCCGCCGAGCTCCAAAACTCCGCGCGCACAACACAAAACCCCGATGGTGACATAGAAGGCGACCCCCCCCCGCCACCACCCTCGACGCTGCAGGTCCGTTGTCTGTGTCTGTGCTGCGCCCTCCCGCCCTGCACTTGAAACGGGGTAAATCATCCTTGCCGATCCCCAGCCAGCGCCTTTCTCTTTTATTTTAATCCTATTATAGAATTTTTTGATGGCAACCTGCTGCTAGAGTACATCTAACTATGTTACAGCTCTCCAGGCCCTGAGCATGAAAGAACCTCTTCAGAACACACGCTAGGAGGGGTCTACCTTGTTAGCATGGAAATGAAAATAAAAAGGGCTGCTCTGGGGCAGAGAGGAGGAGGCGGGGGTTCTAATACCAACACTTAGGAGACCGGCTCTCCTTTGCTCTCATCTTCCTGCTTCGGGTGGTAGAGGCTGGACGGCAAGGATATTTTTCTGTATTCTGCCCAGTGCCCAGTGCTCAGTTTTGAGCCTTGATGACTAGCAATGTAACTTGCAACCCTGCAGCTAAAGTTCATCTCTGTTGCTTTTATGCTCCAGTTGCTTTTTGGTGCGAGGGAATCAGTACTCAGGATAATCTAGAGGTTCCCTCCTGAACTTGGGTGATGTTCCATTAAAGAAATGGAAATATGTATCATTTAAATATGCCACTGAACATACTTTTCTCCATCTGCAATTATGCAAATGGAGAGCAGCCCTGGTGGGGCCCGAGTAACAGCTTCAGAGAGAGTATCGAACTCATAGCTCTTACACCAAGTTCCACGTGCAGGTTGCCACCAGAGTGCGTATTTCGATGAATTATTTCACTCCAGAGAATAGCAATATGCAGGGAATCCTTTCTTGGCAGTTCAAATTAAAAAATACCCAAGGCCCAGGAGAATATATAATGGATGCTGTCAATAAAATCAGTCATTGAAGTCCATCTGAATAAAAGATGGACAGACTTGTCTGTTCTTGGTGGTGGCGGTGGAGGTGGAGGTGATGACCATTTCCATCCTTCGCGGGTTCTGAAAGGCCCATCCCTGGGGAAACTGTAGGTAACGATCAAGTTCTCCTGGGAGAATGACGCCTTTGTATGACCTTGGGGCCCACGGTCCAATGTTCTCCTGGGAGAATGACACCTTTGTATGACCTTGGGGCCCACGGTCCAATGTTCTCCTGGGAGAATGACGCCTTTGTATGACCTTGGGGCCCACGGTCCAATGTTAGGTCTCAACGTTTGTTCAGGAGTCACTGTAAAGAGTTAGAACCATTAGCATCCTCCAAATATTGCTTACAGATTCTTTTTATACTAACAGCCAAAAAGTTGCACAGAGGAGATAAAATTGGATTGTTTTAAGGAGAGTTTGGCCAAGTTATTTCCATATAAATGTGGGTGGGTATGTGTGTATGCATGCAGTCACAGGAGTCCTCACCCACGGGGGAGAGTGATATATAACTCATCCCTTTGTATAAAAACATACTGAGTCCATCCCTCAGCTCGGGGGGTTGAGTTATATGTGAAATATTTAACACCCAGCCACGCTCGAGGCATTGAGAATGGATCCTGGTGTCACCAATACATTTGTCATGAACACAGGTCCGTCATCAGCCCATTCAAGGCTCTCCCGCAGATGGGCACATCTATTTAACTAAGCGCACCCTATGGACGTCAGGGACCCTGGCTAAGCGTTAGTGACCCGTAGAATAAAAAGATACGGCCCTTGCCCCCAAGGAGCCCAGAATCTAACAGAGGAAACAAAATCCATACAAAAACGTAAGATGCTAGAGAAAGCATGACTTCCCTAACAGGCTTACAGACAAAGAGTTACAGGAGTTGAGGAGACAGAAAATTACTCATAGTTGGAGGAAGCCAAGCAGGGAACTCTTCATGGAGGAGGCTGTATTTTAAATGCGGCTTGAAGGATAGATGGGATTTAGGCATTGTTACAGACTGTGTCCCCCCAAAATTCATATGTTGAAGTCCTAACCCCCGACATGACAGTATTTGGAGGTGAGATCTTTGGTACATAATTAGGTTCAGATGAGGTCACGAGGGTGGGGCTGTCATGATGGGATTAGTGTCCTTATAAGAACAGGAAGAGACCAGAGCTCTCTTTCCCCACCTCACAAGGACACACAGCAAGAAGACAGCTAGCTGTCTGCAAGGCACAGCGTGACCCTTATCGGGGAACCAAATCTGCAGGCACCTTGATCTTGGACTTCCCAGCCTCCGGAAGTGCAGAAAGTAAATGTCTGTTGCTGAAGGCACTCAGTTGATGGTATTTTGTTACAGCAGCCTGCGCAGACTCAGACAGACATGGGAAGTTGGGAAAATGAACATCCTGGGGAAAGGGACAACGGAAGCAGTGACACAGAGGTGGGCAACTTGGGGGCAGATTCCGAGAGCAGTTCAGCTTGTCCGCATCTCAGGACTCGTGAAGCCTGGTAATCAGAGATACAGCTGGGAAGGCAGATTGGGGTCAGATCGTGACAAGCCATGAATGCTAGGGGAAGGCATCTGACCTGATCCCGGAGGACTCAGAACAGAGTCAAAAATTATTTCAGCGGGAGAGTAACATGATCAGAGCTTCAGCATCCATCCACTCAACCAGATTTTAACCTCAACAGGTAAGGTGGCAGGAAGCTAGCCCCAGACTGGCAGGCTCAGCTGCGTAAGGTCAGGTAGGGGGCTGCACATGCCCCACCGCCCGGGCCTGAGCTGGGAGAAATAACCGCTTATTTAGCCTGTCAGTCACTGAGTCGCTCGAAGCACCCTCCGCGCAGGAACGACAATGCACATTTCTCCTGCTTAGTACTTAGCAGCAGGCTCTGCCCTGCCCCACAGCTGTCAGCCGGGACCAGGACAAAGAAGGAGCTTAAGAGGATGGGAGAGAGGAGTCTGCAGTAGCTCCTGTTTTTACTGGTGGTTTCCATGCACTCGGCTGACACTGCTGGTCAATGTTGATTTTTTTTTTTTCCTGCGTGAAGTAGAAAAGCAGAACTCTGTTGATTTTGTGTTTTATGACTGATCGATGGGGTCAGAGTGAGGGTTTTGAGACCTGCTGAGGGGGAGGAACTGTGCTGCTTTTGATGGCCTCATTTCTGTCCTGCCTTCTTCTGGGGAAGAGGAAGGTCAAGGTGAATCCCTCTTTCAGACTCAGATGACTCAGGCGACGTCACCCCTGGGCAGAAGAGGCAATGGTGGGGGCGTTCCCAGCCGAGCCGGGCAAGGCAGGGTGACATCTCAGGGCTTTGAAGAAACACAGCACTTTTGGCAGAGGGTCCCCAAACTGCACCTGCGTTTCTGCAGGCTCTTCACTTGCTTTTTATATTCGTGCAGGCTGTCTCTGGAATTGCTGAAAGGTGGAAAATCTGCACATCCCTTAGGCGTTTGGAAAGACGGCCAGGGCAGGGAAGAAAGTGGTAAGAATTCAGGAGACGAGGCTCTGCGCGAACCTGGCATCTGTAACTCTAACCCTCCCCGCGGTGCCCTCGGCCAAGCCTCATTGTCTCCATTACTGTAACATCACCACTAAAAACAACAGCCACCAACCATTCAACATCCTCTGCCCTAAATGCGTAACTTACAAGGATCGCATTTAATCCCCGCAACAACATCTGAGGAAGTGATGACTGTTCCCATTTGACAGAAGAAATTGAAGCCCTGACAGCTTAAGTGGTCAGTCCAAGGTCACAGAGACGTAAGCAACAGAATGGACTTGAGCCTAAAGTCCCCGCTGTTAGTAACTGTCCATGCCGTCTCCACCACCTTCCTCTTCTCACCTGTGTTATGGGGATAACTGCCATTAGGATCAAAACCAAACTAAGCCACACTGTGTATAGACAGGCCTTGCAAACCAAGGCTGGTGAATATACAACATCACTGCCCTCGGGTCCACGCTGCCTCCTTCTCATTAGGTAGAATCCAGAGGTGAGTGTGCTTCCAAAAGCCAAAAGGAGGTACAAACTGAAGGGTTAATATCGTGAACATTTCCAAGCACTGGTGAGCAGGAGTCAGAGAAGCGGAGAAGCAGGCGGGGCTACCCTGGGATCCCCAGAAAACATCCAACTAGGTAAGGAGGTTGAGTGGCCCCTTGAACAAAAGCAAGAGGGAAGAGACCCACGCAGAGATACATCTGCTGCATCCGACAGACGGAGCAGAGACTGCTGTGTCCCTAATCCAGCACCCGCCGCCCTTCCCTTCCGCCGACTGTGGCCTCTTCCATTGTTCTGCCCCAACGAGGTTTGCAGGGAAAAGCAGCGCAGTGTGGACATCATTAAAACTATCTTGACTGGAGGCTGAAATGAGACCCCGATCATCCTACTGAGCAACAGATTTTGTAAACAAATGCAAGTCACTCCGCCTGCAGCCTGACTCGGCTGTCGGAGAAGTGCTGCTGAAAATTCTATGTCTGCTGGTGCCCTGCTTAAGGTTTCAGATGCCGGAGAGCCCTACTAAGTCACAGAGAAAGAGGTCTGCAGACAGCCTGCTGCAGCCTCAAGGCCATGGATGAGCCCTGGTCCCACGCAGCCGCCCCCTCCCTACCCCCAGAAAGCCTCCGGGTGTCCCAGTTGCTGTTGAACTGCCATGGCTACAAAGCCACTGGTGCAGCCAACCGGAGCAACTGCCTCCCGAGAAATGACAGATTTAAAGGAAGAAATACCATGCGCTTGCTGGAGGCGAGTTATTCTAATATCATGTCAGGATGACAGCTCTCCACATTTAATCATCAGACTCCAGATTTTTTTTTTTTTTTTTTTTTTTGCCATAACATTAGAATTTCTCACAACTGGGGAGAAGGCTTCTTTTCCACTCATGCCTGACAGTGGCATGTTGGCAAGAAATGTCTGTAAACACCTCCAATTATTTTTAATAACATGTAAATGATTGCCTCCATAAGCCCTCTCTCTCCCCGCAGCCCCTGCCCACAGCCAAGGGTAGCTGTTGGCCGTGCCTTCCGGGCATGATCTCTGCAGCTTTGTCATTGTCCTCCTGGTACTAACTTGCCACTCAGAAGGCTCACCTCTCTCTTTGTCACCTGCCACTGTGACCATTTCTTTTTTAACGGTGTCTGTGATCAGCAGCTGTCGGAGAGACTGAGCATTTGATGATCTGTTCCTAAGTGGGCTGAAGTGGCCCGGCTGCCTTCCAATCACGAGCTCGGCCACGTCTCAAGGTCTGGCAGCCATTAAAATGGACATTTGTGTAAGTCCCGAGTTGTGTAATTCACACTAGGTCCCCTAAGGTAGGTCTGTCCTATTCTCATGCCCGATTCTTCTTAACAGACGAGAAGCTGAAAGGGACGCAAGTTATATCTTAATTAAAGATACAGAGCATGACAAGATTACAGCCAGGACCTGCACCCAGTGTACAAGCGACTCTGTTTGTTCCTTCTTTCCCAAATCTTTCAGTGAGCATCTAGCCCCTGGAGGTCCTGAGGATACAAAAATAAATAAGATATGGGTCCTTCGCTAAGGAGTTAACAAGGTAATAGAGCAGACAAATGAATAAACAATGTGAGTGCATGTGAAAGGCAACACAATCCAGGTAAACTCAAAGTGCCACAGAAACACTCCCACGACTGAGGGTGCCCGTGGAGCCGGGGAGGGGCTCGCACAGATGACAGCGGAGCCAAGCCCTGCAGGATGGTCAGTCAGGTAGGGAAGCGAGGAGGGCTGCTGGCTGCTGACAGACAGAACCACCCCCACCCCCACCCCCACCAAACAAAGGCAGGAGGCGTAAGAGAGCACAGAGTGGTTCCAACGCAGGATGTCTTCAGGGAAGAAAGAGTACAGGCCTCTGAATGCAGGGAGCATCCGGGAATTCAGCTGGAAAGGAGGATGGCGGTCAGAGGATGGCTGACTTCAGTGGTTCTCTAATTACTGATGATCTAATTAGTGATGGTCCGGAAGCAGGCTGGCCTGGGATAAGTTCTTGTATGTCAGCCACCGTTCTCCTCCTGCCCCAAGGAAGGGCAACCCAGCCCGCAGGGTGAAGTGGCTACTATCCCGTGTGATCAACCACCAGTGTGCCTCCAGAGGACAAAACAGCCACTGAGACTACGGAACCCACTTCTGACACTTGGGTACACGAGAGAACGCCGCTTTCCCCAGAGGAGCCTGCAGAAGCTCAGCCCCTCCCCGGACTCCGCCCCTGCCCATCAGGGCTTATAGTTCACCTCACTCAGAGCCTCGTCTGTGAACTGGCATGTGGGCCTCTCAGAGAGAATGAGGCCGCCATTAGTATGCCTTCCCTGTGCCGTGAAAGAGAAGCACTGATACGCCATCCCCTGGAGTGGGATGCGTGGTGGCCAGACGACCAGCACCGGGAGCTCCCAGAGCCACCACCTCCTTATGTCATTTTCACCTCCTTCTAAGAGCAAAGCTGGGACTTGAGCAGCGCTGCTCTGCATGGTAACAGGAGGCATTCTGCAGATCTGAGCTCGCTCCTGGATTGTATTCGGGGTAAATAATTAGTGCTTCTGTCCAGCGATCTGGGTCCAAAGCTCCACTCCCCAGAGATAAGTTGGGGATGGTGGAGTCCTACTGAGGATGTCCCCAGAGACGAGTGACATTCCTGCTCTGTCACCAGCTACCTTGCCCAGCACCCCCCACTCACCGGCAGTGCTCACAGGATAATTCATGGACGCGGCCCTCTCAGGATGCCTGCACAGGCGCCTGCTTTGCAAATGCAAGATAATGTTCCCAACAAGGCGCGCGCCTGCTTCTGGGCGATGGAGGAAATCCACTCTGCAGCACCTGTGTCATTTGCGACTTCTCTTCCTTCTCTTTCAACGGGTTCAGCCAGGATACAAATGAGGCTGAAAGAACCCAAATCTTTTACACGCTCTACACGGCAAAGGAAACACGCGCTCTCTGGAGGTGACTGTATTTATTCCGCCACGGCTCAGTGTCACCACCATACCGCTTCACCGCAGGTTCCAAATGACAAATTGTGAGGGCTGTTGAACACGCTGCAAGTTTTCAGAGTAGATCCGCGGAAATTTACTTAGCACAGTGGTTTCAGTAATTGTGAGACATTAGAAGGGTGTGTGGTGTTCAGCAGCCCCAGGCCTCGCACTCGCCTGGGCGGTGGGACCACCCGGGGCGGGGATTTGGTACTGCAGTCCACGAACACCAGCAGGGGTTCGGCTCCCCGACAAGCATCCCGAGCCAGGCTCTGCAGCTTAATCCTATTTGGTTTAATGGATTTGTCTCCCATATCAGAAGGTTACAAATAGAGTGGGGATAAAACCAGTGCTGTGGTGATGCCTTTGAACTGGCCCAGCATGCCTATCAAGTGGGCTGCCTCCCCTTATAGCCACGCGTCTGGAGCACCGAATGCAGGGCGTGTGCACACTCCAGGGCCCTTCTTAGCCTGGAAGCAACTAGGGCGTGTCCCCTCTGCCACCCTCACGGCTCCTACCCCCATGCCCGCCCGTGCCCTGCACACTGGCTTCGTTATCCAGCTCACCAGCCAAGCTCCTACGCATAAAAGGGATTCAGCATTCTAACAGACAACTTTTTTCTTTAGTTCTTCATTCATCTATGCATGTGTGAATGCCCTAGTGCCCCCTGAGCTACTGAGGGAAGAGCCTGGCATGGAATAACAATACAAATCAAAAGTTATCACCTAGTCCATGCTAAGTAATGACGGGCCAGGCAGACACAAAGTGCATAACTTGTCACTGCTCTTTGATTCATAACAACCCTGTGATGGAGCTATGGCTACTCTCCCCATTTTGCAGATAAGCAAACTGAGGCTGGAAGAGGAAATTTTTAAGTAGACATTATTGACTGCAAGACAGTGTGTATTATTATAACAATACAATAATAGTGGTGGTAGTTGTCAAAGGCCTGGAAATTCTCTTCTGGAGTAAAAGAAAGAACTCACATTTCAAAATCGGACTGACCTAGAAATCCCAACTGCACTACTTACTAGCTCTGAAATTTTATACCATGTTCTTAACGTATCTGGATTACACCCAGTTTGCTATGTTATGTACGTTTGCTCAAAATTTGATCAGAAGCTGTAAGTATTTTGCTTAAGAATGAAGCTTCTGAATTCTCATCTGGTCCTTCTGCTGCAATTATGAAATCCTGGATTGAAAGAGCCCTTCCAAATGCACGCAGTTTGGTAACTTTGAAAAGGTAAGTGCTTTGGAATCAGAAAACCCAAAGTCTGAGTTTTAGCATCAGTACTTAACATAATGTAGGGACAGTTGTTACTAACACTACAGAAAATCCAGTTTCCTCTTCCATAAAAATGAAAATGCTGTTCCCCACTTTCAACACCATAGTGATAACCAGATGCGACGGGGTCAACAGTTTTCAGAAGAGTCTGGCACAGAGCAGCTTCTCAATAAATGTTTGGTGTTTTCTCCCAACCTTGTTTTTACTAGTTAACCAAAGAATTCCCAACTAACAGTTGTACAAAAGTTCCGTGGCCCCCAAGTAAAACAGCCTGGGAAGTGGCATTCCTTAAGAAATGAGTTACACCTCTTCCCAGTTAAATGTGTCCCTGACAGACAATCCCTTAACGTCCACAATGAACCTCTGAAGGTAGCTCGAGAACTTTCAGAAACAAAATACTTCAAGTCGCCTTTTCCTGTTATTTACTGAAATGGCAAAGTGGACCCCAGGATGTTTAGACAGAATTCCAACAAGACCCTCTGGGCAGCAGACAGTAGGAGAGAGTAGGAATGCTAGAGGTTTAACTGGGGAACTGTACCTGCGAGAGATCAGAGGAGGGGGAAGCATGTAAGGACAAGGAAAGGTTTCAGTCTCTGATGCAGAGCTGACCCCTGAGAAAGGAAAGGGGAGAAGTAGCAGGACTGGGTAGGGAGGGCCTCAGACCACGATGCGGTCCTGACAAAGTCTTGACCCACAGGAACGCCAAAGCAAGCATCTCTTGGGAGAGGACATTTCCTGGTGGAGGTGGCCTGCAGTAGGCAGAATTAGGCCCTGGTGGTCCCACCATATTCGGTCCTTGTTTGGGGGCTTCCCAGGAAAAGCTGATGCTTTTTCAAGCAGAGGAGGACCCTGATGGCACTAATGATGGAAGCCAGTGAGCTCAGTGCACCCCTCGCAGCTCAAGGGCAAGTTCTTTCTTGAAGGGAGACCCAGGTGGCCCACCTCCATCACTGCCACGATTTCAAAGTAACTGAAAGCTAATTCTTTAAACACCATCATGGACAAATACTAGCATATTCAAACACTGTCATGTAAGAACTGAAGGTTTACCATCATTAGAAGTTGTTCCTTTCCTCCCTCAATAAATATCACAATGACAAAATATGGTTATCAAAGAGAAAAGGGATTGGGACGGGGATAAATTAGGAGTTTGGGATTAACATACACACATTACTATATGTAAAATAGATAAACAACAAGCATCTACTGTACAGCACAGGGAACTATATTTAATATCTTATAATAACCTATAATGGAAAAGAATCTGAATATATATGTATGTATATGTATAACTGAATTACTTTGCTGTACACCTGAAATGAACACAACAATGTAAGTCAACTATACTTCAATTTAAAAAAATACATTGTAATGAGTATTACTCTGGGCCAGGCTCCAGTCTAGACACTGGGGTTGTGACAAGGACTAAGAATGAAACCGCTGCTCTCAAGAAGCTTACATGTTTGTGAGGAAGAGACAGAAACGCAAACAATGCTATATACCAGCAGTGACTGTGTGGATACTTTTGATTAGATAACTTTAAACTGGGTGGTGAGGGAAGGCTTCCTGAAGGAGGTGGTATCTGAGTAACAAAAAGATGCCAGCCACACCAAGCTTTTGGTAAGCTTACGCCAGCCACGGTAACAGCTGGCATCTCAGACAGGGGGACCATGTCAATCCCAGGGCTGCTGAACCCCAGGCAGCCTCTACGGCCATGAGGCAAAACTGGTAGCAGGCTCAAACGTCAGCCACAGCTTTTTCCTCACAGAAAAGCATCGTATGCCCAGCTCAGAAGACTCATGAGTCATATCCCTTCCCATTGCCACCCATGCGTAACCAAGCAGTGCACCAGGGGGCCGTCTGCCTAACCCTGAGATCATGGTGCAGAGACATCCCATTAATAGGTGAGCCCAGACTTGTCACTCGGAACATGGGAACTGCCTGTGAGATGGCCAAGGGATATGTCTTTCTGCCTGAGAAAAAAAATCTGTTGTTTTAGGTATTTGGAGAGATACATATATTTGAAGCTTTGGGGTATTCCCAGAACCCCCTTCTCTTTATGCTCATTTTCATGATGTGAGTCCATATGAATGGAGAGCCATTACAGAACCCACAGATGGGTGAAGACTGGTGCTTCTAAGGGGCACCTTCTCCAAGAAGGTCTGAATTAAACAGGGAGGAAAATACTGTGCTCACTCCATTCGAAGAGAACAGATTGACCAGCCTGTTGAAATTCATAAACCCCACTCATGTGACAGTTGCAGACATGTATCTTCCTTCATGGGGCTCTGTCAGAGGTCCATTTGAAGTTATTTATCAAACCAAATCAACCCAGCTGATGACCAGACTACTCCTTTCACCAGCAATATTTCAGGTTTCTTTTCCACTCTTTTCCAAGACGTGAGTTTCTTAAACTTCTAAGTGATCAGGTTCCCCATGACAGAGGATTATTAATTCTGATCCCTTTACCATTTAGAACTTCAGTGAAATCTTCCCATTTGTCACCTCTTTAACCCAACACAGATTTGACGCCTCTCAGATTAATTTTGGTGATGAATCCGATTTCAAAGAACATTCATCCAAAGTTGAACCCATGCACCTACTAATGTATTTCAGTACTTTTACTAATAGCTTTAGAGAGCTTTTTAATTTATATTTCACTGTGTATTAAGATAGCCTCCTTCAATTCACCTGCCTCTCCATGAAAACATTTTTCATACTTCTGATTAGGACCCCAAACGCTAGAACTAAATGGATGAGATAATTTTAAATAGTATGCAGATACCCACGCAGGTCAGGTATTTTAATATTTTTTCATCTCTAATTTATTTCTGTACTTGTTGAATGTGGCATCTTATGTGTCCTTTTAAGGATCTTCTTAATTTTAATGACATTTGAGAAAATTATTTGAGTATATTCTGTATGTAGAAGTTGTTATGAAATGGGAAAAGGCCGTGGGGGTAATGAAGTAGAAACTATTCTGGGTTGGAGTTTTTAGCACAATAAGGACCACATAATGCTGCTATCAGTGTGTTCCCTGATGTTGAGCAAATCTCTTAACCTCTATGTGAAATGGGGTGATTGATGCTCAGCTTATCACTGTCCACCCAACTCTCCCAAGACAAATCATCTATTCTGTACTCATGTCCACCACATCTTGTCCGTCTCCAAGTTCTCCTGTCCCCATGCTTTCCAGTTCTGTTCACATTACTTCCTCCCTATGGTCCCTTTCCTGGTTCAAGCCCAGGTCACCCTGAAGGCTGCCTCAGCTTCCTGCTCGGTCTTCCTGCCACCACTCTCTTCTCCTAAAACCATCAGGTTCCTCTAAGACTCAAATCTGATCAGACCACTCACCTGCCAACAAACAAACCCTCCCTAAGTGGCCTCCTTCCCCACAGGAGAGTCAGTTCAGTTCAACAGTAGTTTCTTGAATACCTCCCAAATGCTAGGAACGCCTCAGCCAGACACTGAAAGACCTTCAAAAGCTGCTCGCTGGACCAAAGTTGAGATCAGATGCACAGACACAAGGCAGATACCCTCTGACCAAACTTCTGTTTTCATGAATTTTTATGTATTCAGGGTTTTTTTTTTTTCATTGACAAAAGAAAGGGGAAGAAAATGGTGCATTAATAATGGTGCCTGTGTAATACTGGGAGAGATAAAGTCAGAGGAGAGAATGAGATGGCAAATGTTTTCCCTTTTGACTTGGGATGACTCTGAGTCCTAATGAGGGAAGAGTTTAGGATATAAGGGGAAGTGTGTTCAGGGGAGTCTATGAGATTTGAGTCTTGAGAAATATAGCCCTGTGGACAGCACATGCGCACGCTCTCGCTCTCTCACTCTCTCGCTCTCTCTCACACACACACACACACACACACACACACACACACACACACTCATGTGAAATGGAAAAGAAAGCCTGACCTATCTACCCCCACTCCCACTCCCAGTCACAGACCACAGGACAGATTTTGGGTCCCTGAGTGTTGAGGGATTTTCTCAAGTTTTTTGGTTTTTTGTTTGTTTGTTTGTTTAATTTAGAGTTAATCAGTTACTCTGCTACCTGCAATCTGGGGAAAAAAAGTTAGTTGGTTCAGGAACTAGGTTTTCCTTCTACTTTACTATTTTTCGCAGTAAATAACTAGATGTGTAATCCTGAGCAAGCCACTTAACCTCTCCGGATCTCCATTTCTTTATGTAAAATAGGAGAGAAGAGGACATGACGGCATTTAATTTTCCTCCCAGCCATAAAAATCCTGATTCTATGACAAATTATTCAGTTTCCACTCCCCTCCCACCACCTAACCAGCCCCACACAAAATATAATTTAACTTATCTTTCTTCCTTTCTATATTTCAAATTTTCCTCAAGCAAATTATCTCATTAAATGGAAAATATTTTTCTACATCATGAGGGGTATGATTTGGGGGGGGCCAGAAACGCATTCTTTTCATTAATACAGCCCCATACTTTGTTTCAATTTAAATGATAAAGGGAAACAGCAAATTATCTCCTTGCTCCCATCCCTCTTCCCCAAAAGTCACCAACTATTTCAGCACCCTGGAGACTTCCTCCAAGAAAACACAGAGAAGTGTGATAAGATGAAATGTTTTTCTTTCTAAATCCTCTGGTAACTTGAAAGGAAATAAATTGTACTAGGACAGGCTTTCACGTGTGGCAGTTTCTGTTTTAAGCATCTTGTAACAGAAAAAAATAAAACTTTGAAGACAAAGAAAAATGCAGTCTGTTCCATAATAATATGATGTAGTAGGCAACAGACCACAGGAGTAGGAGAATTGCATTTCAGCTTCTGACTTTCTCACTCTGTCCAAAAAAAAATAATAATAATAAATGGCAGCCAGAACCAGACTTGGTGTTCAGCTCCTCTTCCAGGAACAGCTGCATCTTGCTCATGTCTGGTCCCTTTTCTGATTGATCAGCCAGCTGTTCGGATGGATTGGTACCCATGCCACCCAGTTCTCAGATAGTTCATTATTGCCCCTGCCTGTAACTCAATAACAGAAATACTGTGGTTGCTGACTTGTGAGTTTGGAACAAGTAACAGAATGATACACAATGAGTAAAGGAAATGTAGAGAAGGAGAAAGAAAGGGAGGGAGGAGGGGAATTAGGGCTGGTAGTACTTTGTTATTTCACACTGATCGCATACCGGTTCCAAGAATCAGATTTTGAAATTAACATGATCTGTAAGCTACTCTGCTCCTTAGACAAACAAACTGAATTAAACAACACCTTGCTCTCATTCTGTTTACACTACGGTTGACTGTATTTGAACTAGCACCACCCAGCTGTCAAAAAAACCACCCAAACAGTAGAGTGTTAGGGACAGCATAAACCTGCCTTCTGTCAGTGGATTAAGTGTTTGTCTGTGATATTTAAATACCATTTTCCAGGGCATCTGTGAACTCTTCAGTGTCTGGGAGGAAGTAATTTATTACCTGGAAATCCACATTTATTCCCCTCCCATGGATGAATACTTTGCACTTAGGAAGTAAAGTAGGTCATTAATCAAAAGATTTGACCAATGTCACCCTCACTTTGTTGAAAAGATTTCTCATAATGATGTAAACATCAACTTTGACACCTTGGTTAATCTGTAAGAAGGAATCCTCTGTAGTTGCTAAGCTTCTACAGACTTCTGCAACTTCCAAGTGGAAAAATTTATCCTTATTTCTTAAATCACACACTACCTCATTTCCAAATAGATTCCTGAAAGATTACAAAATAAAGTATACTGAGTGAGTAAATAAGAAAGGCCATATATGAGGCCATCCCTACCTGCCAAGAAAAAAATGTACTTAATAAAATCCCACATATTTGTTAGAAATAAAACAGAAATGGAAAGAAGGGAACATAATCAGCCACATAGTTCATTTTGTCTGTTTGATAAAAATGCACTGGCCGATTAGCAGAAGCACTCTTCTTGGGACTGAGGCTGGAGAGGAAGTCGTCTTTGGATCCCTTGAAAGACATCACAGTGTAAGGGTACCACATTCTCAAAAAGCATCCTCATGAAAGACTTGGCTTTCTTGGACCATGATACAGTAGTTTGCATCAGACTAATCTTCCTACTAAGAACAACTGTAAAATGCAAAAAACATCTATTTGCAGGCATCAGAAGCATCTGAAACAGCCCCAACAAGATCTCAGAGAAAAGAGAAGTATAAGGAAGTAAGCCAACACTTTGCCACGTTCCCCCTAAAATATGTGCAGATTCCTAAATGTCCCATGATGAGAAGCCAGGCATACAGCACTACGTGAATCAGTCCCAAATGTAGACAAGGCTTGGCAAGTGCAAATCCTCAGGTGCAACCCCTTGAGTACAGCTACTCTTGATCTGAAGACCCGGAAACTGAAGACACAAATTACTGGCCCCCCACGCCCAACATACAAGGATAATACCAGGGTATTCTAACTGTGATAGACACTGTCACTCAAAAGTAGGGGGTCAGAGGGCCAGGGTCGGAGACATAAGGGAACATGAGTCATGCAGCAGCCACTAGTCCAAAGCGATTCTGAAATTCACTTGGGCATATGTTACCTGTTCCTTGATCAGGGCTCAGTTTTGGGAGTTGTTTCCCAAAACTCTCGGCTCCTCTCTCTGGAATTTGGTCTCCTCCCTCTTGGGTACTGATGGTAAACTTCCTTTTCCATAAGAAACGGTCCATATTTGCAGGCAGGCAAATATGGCAAATATGTTGTCTCAGCCCGCCTCCTCCCCATAGAAGATTATGGTTCTTTGCATGTTGAACTACCTCCATCCATTTCAGTCCAGGAGTGTGATGTTTCTGTCAATACGACTCTCTTCGAGACCTTCCAGCTCCCTGTGACAGTGGAGGAATTCGCTCCACTAGACAAAACTCCACTCAGAAATCTTGATACAGGCCCCAGGCTGCTTTGTGCTGGAAGTCACGGAGCTGAGGAACAACACCCTTGAGGTTCTAAGGAAATTTTTGTCTAATTCTAATGGTCTATGAGGCACACCCTTAAATCTTTCTGTCATCTTAACAACGTGCCTTACAGCTGAGCCAACAAGATCATCTTTATCCTAAGATCAGGTCTCATATTGAGAGCCTTTGTTATATGCAGAGGCTGGAAATAAGATACAGTTTGATTTGTACCTTTAATAAGCCCTGGATCCTTTATATTTTCTCTAATTTCTGCTTGAAACAGAAAAAGTTCCTCCTTTGCACCTAGCATCTTTCTCTCTTTGGTATATTTTATCAAACATGGCTAAAAATGACCAGTTAGCACCTTGGGCATTCTTTCTGGAAGTCTCCTTACACAGGTTCACTATTTCATTAGGTACATTTCCTATTGTCCACGTCACACCAGGCGACAGTTACCCTACATTTCCTGTCTATCCTACATAACGCAGGTTGCCCTTCGTCCAGCCTCTAGGAATAGCCTCTTCCCTGTCCTTCCAGCTCCAACAATTCCTTTGATGATCTTCCAGCCTCCTCCTACCTCCTGATCCCAAAGCAGATGCCACGTGTTTCACGGTTTTATTTCAACTATATCCTACTTCTAGGATTATTTTCTGTTTCATTTGTCTATTATTGTGTAACCACATGTATTGTGTAACCACATGTGTAACCACCCCATGACTTAACACCTTAAAATAATTAATCCTTGGCTCTAACAGTTGTGTAGATTGACCAACTTCAGCTACACGGGTCTTGCTCGGGGGCCCCTCGCAGTAGCAGATAAACAGCGGCAGGGCTGTAGTCATCTGAAAGCTTGACTGGGCTAGATCCCCAAATGGCCTCTTCACTATTGTGTCAGGCAGCTCGGATATTCATTCTCTTTCTCCCTGTCCCTTTCCCCTCTTCCCCACGTCTTCTCTCTCTCCTGGAATTTATCTTCCATGTGGCTTGATTCTCCTTTAACACAGCGGTCTCAGAGGAGGTGCACTTCTTAATAGTGAGCTTCTCAAAGGGAACATCCCAAGATTGAGTGTTTCAAGAGGGCAGATAAGCAGCAAAGCTTACGCTGGAGCCTCAGAAGTCACACAGTGTCAAAGGTGATGTGCTCTATTGGTCAAAAGTGAGTCACAAGTCTATCTGAGATTAAAGGGGAGGAACAATATAAAGGCGAAATACTAGGAGGCATGATTCATTTGAGGGTCATCTCTAAAGACTAATATAATAAAACCACTGAAAAACAAAGGCAAAGAGAAAACTCTGAACGGCAGTCAAATAAAATATGACACATCACCTTCAAAGAAACAACAACAGGAGTGATGCTGATGTTTCAAAAATAAAATGATGGCATCCAGAAGATAATAGAATGGCATTTTTTATTTAAATCCAGTTATTTGCTGAAAGAAAATAACTGCCAACTTGGAATTATATCTCTAACTTGCAAAAATGAAATAACTTTCAAAAACGAAAAATGTAAAAAGATATATTTTACAATTGCATCAGAGAACATCAAATTCCTAGAACTAAATCTAAAGAAATATGTGCAAGACTTCAACACTGAGTAAGAGACATTTTTAAGACTTCCAGATTCAGTACCATCAAAATTAAAATTCAAGCCAATGCTTTTACAAAATTCCCCACTGCTTCTTGAGGAAATGAAAAAAGTTAAAAATACATGAAGTAATCTGGAAGAACAGAGCTGGGATCTTATTCTATGATATGTCAACACATATTATAGAGTCAGGGTGCTAATGACACAGGGATAGACAAACTGACCAAAGGAACGTAAGAGATGTCAGACCCACACATCCACGGTCACCTGATTAATAGCAATAGCAAAGCTGCAATTCAATATGAAAAGATTTATCTTTTCAATAAATGGTGCTAGGTCCACTGGATATCCATGTGGGGGAAAAAAAATGTGACCTGGTTTCTCCTTACTGCTTATAGTGAAATGTGAGAGGAGACAGATAAATGAAAGGGATTGTTAAGCAAAACAGAACCAGAAATTAAAGGTATGGAAAACTATCAGTCCGTCTATGCTGCAAAAAAAATGGGAAAGCATGTCCTGAAGAGACCCACCACAGGTGTGGCTGGACACATGCTCCTTAAACAGATTTTTCCAGCAGCCAGTTCAGTAGAAGCCAAGAACAGAGAGAGGATGATACCAGGAGAAACACTGCCATTGTGGACTAAAGGAAACAGATAATGGGCAAAATGATGGAAGGCTTTTGGGCTTCCAGGATTCTACACGATGAAACAATAGAGCTGCTTGGCTTTGAACATGCCTTATTCCTTCAAGAAAAGCAGGGGGAGCGTATAGCTCAGTGGTAGAATGTGTATCTTGCATGCATGAGGTCCTGCGTTCAATTCCCAGCACTTCTGTTAAATAAATAAACCCCCATTCAAAAAAACACTTAAAGAAAAAAAAAAAAAAAAAGAAAAGGATGAATACTCCTGAAGGTGATTTAGAGATGGGCAGGGCTGTCACTGTCACCACAGGCCCAAGGGCTCAGGCCCAGAGGACAAGGCTGTCCTCTCCTTGGCTTCAGAGGGCCAGGCTGCTGCCGCTACTGCCTCAGGGACCAGGCTGCCACCTAGAACCTTGGATGTGGGGCCCCAGCCAAAGCCTCAGAGGCAGAGCTGCTGCCAAGGGCCATGGAAGGAACCCTGCTGCCCCAGTGGGCTCATGGAGCAAACAATCAAGGCAAAAAGATTGTTCTTGAGCCTTAAGATCCAACGTAAGTTGCCTTGCTAGGTTTTGGACTTGCTTAGGACCCATCGTCTTTTTCTTCTTTCCAATTTCCCCCTTTTGGAAAAGGAATGTCTGTCCTATTCCTGCACACCACTGCATTTTGGAAGCACATAACTCATCTGGTTTCACAAGTTTAGAGTTATTAAGGAATTTTGCTTCAAGATGTATTGTACCTTGAGTCTCACCCATATCTGATTCGGATGATAGTTGGATGAGACTTTGGACTTGATGAAATGAGTAAGGACTTTTGGAGCTGTTGGGATGGAGTGAGGAGTGAATATATTTTGCATGTGAGAATGACATGAATTTTGCACTGAAATATTCATAGCTGCACTATCTGTAACCCACCAAAATGGGCAACTACTCAAACGTCTATTAATAGTAATATGATAACTGAATATCGGTATATCCACACAACAGAATGCTACACAGGTCAGCATCCACCCTCTACGACTAAATGTAACAATACGAGTGACTCTCACAAATAAAACCAAGTGTAACAAGTCAATCACAAAAGAGCATCTAATATATGATTCCAAATACAAAATGCAAAACCAGTCCAATGTAATCTATGATGTCAGAGTCAGGAGAGTGGACACACTTTGATGGGAACAGTGAGGAGCATGTGGGCTCCTAGAATGCTGGTCACGGTCAGTTCTATTTCTTGAGCTAAGCGCCGGTTACACAAATGTATTCAGTTTGTAAAAATCCATGGAGCTGTATGCTTATTATGGGTGCACTTTTCTGTATGTATATTATACTTTGATAAAGTCTTTTAATGAAGAAGAAATAAAGTTTTTTTTAGATTAATGAAATACAGAGGATTCAGAGCCAGCAGGTCCAGAGTAAAAGAATTATTACTGTGAGTTCTTCAGGCAGAAGAAAATGATCCCAGATGGAAGCACAGAAATGAGATAAAGCACAAGGAATAGGATGTAAATGGATATGTCAAACTAAATAAATATTGACTATATAAAACAGTAAGAGGATTATCTTATGAAGTATAAAGTAGACATAGGATTAAAATACCTGACAGGATCACAAAAGGTAAGAATGGAATCAATGCACAGTGTTCTACATTCTTACATTTTCCAAGAAATGGTAAAAAGTACTAATTCACAGTCGAGTCTTGCCAAATCTAGTTTGTCTGTTGTAATCCCTGAACTCTGAAAAAAACAGTAATAATAATTTATAACCAAAGGCAAGTAAATAAAGGAGGAAAATGGAATCGTCATTTTAAAAATAGTTGATGCATTCAAAAGAAACCATGAAAGGAGAAAAACAAAGAAAACAAATAGTAAAGAAGTAGACTTATGTACATGAAATAATAACTATATCAATATGCATGAACCAAATATTCTAAAACTAAAACTGCCAGACTAGGTTTTTTTTTTTAAACTACGCTGCTTGTAACAGATACTCTAACATGGGCACAAAAAATGATGAAAGTAAAAACAATAAACAGAAACAGATATGCCATACAAACTCTAAGCAAAAGAAAATGCATGTTATATGAACATCAGGCAAGGTATATTTTAAGAAACAGCATTCCTAGAGCACAGAGATGTTAATGAATATACTTCACACTATTGAACTGTATGCTCACAAATGGTTAAGATGGTAAGTTTTATGTTACATGTTTTTTACCACAGTTAAAATTTTTAAAAATTAAAAATAGAAGTGTTGCCAGAGATAAACTGAGATTTTATAATGATAAAAGGGTCAATCCACAAGGAAGATAAAACAGTTCTCAGTTTGCACTTACATAGCATCGCCTCAAAATACATAAAGCGAACACTGAAAAAACTAACAGGAGAAATGGATGAAAACATCCTTATGATATATATAATTGAGTTTCATAACTTTGCCTCTCGCAATGTTCTCCCCACATCAGCCTCAGAAGTAAACCCAAAGCCTAGTTTGGTCAGAGGAAGCCCTTAGGAGGGCAGAAAAATTAATTTCAGGTATGCAGATCAATAACAGCTTGGCTCATCTGCAGGCACTTTTTAGGGTAGCTAGAAAGATGCACAGCCTGCATAGCCATCAGATAATCAAAATCCCCTAAAAGGACCAAAGAATATTACAATGAATCACATCTTGCTTGCCTGAGAAACTACTGACATATAAGCTCCTTTTTTTTTTTTTTTTTTTGACACCTGACCTTTTGAAACACAACTGGCCATGATCCGAAATGAGACCCTTAGTCACTGGAGGTGCACTGTGTTTAGCGAACTATGTGTGAAAAACTGTGCTCAGTGACTCACAGTTAGCATCACTGTGTTTAGTGACATGTGCATGAAACACTTTGTTTAACAGTGCGTGGTGCACTTACTGCCTGTTTGTTGACGTGTGTCTGAAACACCACCAGGTCCAAAGAGCCCGACCGGCAGCTTTACCAAAAAGGGAAAAAGGGGTGGTGAAAAATGTTTGGGCTTCAAATCCCACGTGCACAGATTAAAATCCCAGTTTGACAACTTCATGACTTAGACCCTTAGAGGAGTCACTTAAGTTCACTGAGTATGTTTCCTTGTCTTAAAATGGGGTAATGCTGTCTCCTTTCAGACGTCTGCAAGGATGAGAGGTAAGAGACTTGGAGTACCAGGCCTGGGCCCGGCGCACATACTGACATCACAGCCCAAAGTCACTTCTCCTTGTGGAAGATCTCAAGGCATCCAAACCAAGTTCATCCCATCCAAGTTCAAGCACAGTTCCCAACACAAGCTCCACTGGCTTTCACAACGTCTTATCCACAGAAATCAATTTATGCCTAAGTTTTTGCAACACAAGCAATAAACTTAAAACCTACTTATATTCAAACAGTAATCTAGCTAATACATGACGTCATTAAATTCTACCTTATCCTTTGGTGATGAAGTGGTGAAGCCTGACTCCTCCTTTCACCTGGAATTAGTAAAGGAAGAAGCATCATCTTGACCTTTAGCATGCTGACATGCTCATACTGCTTTCAGAAGAAAATAAAGATATAAAAGTGTGCTAAGTCTATTGAAATGAAATTTTCATTTATGAAACATGTTTCTCTGATAAATCATCTCAATTTAACAAGCATTTCCTGAAAGTCCATTACTCTCAAACAAGATGTGCGCTAAGCCCCATATAAACGGGGAAGGAAAAAGTTGCTCTGCTTTCTCATTAGATTGGCCACTTAAGGACCAGACTTTTGATATCCTCTAAATTTCACCAGCTCTGAACTACAAAAAGACAAAGGAGAGGAAAGTATGAGTGGAAAAAGATCATAGTGTATATTTTCCATTTCCCAAACCACCCCAGCCCAGGTCCCGACAAAACTAGGGGTGAGAAGTTATCTCAACCAGCAGCGCCAACCACCTCCACTAACAGCAACACTGGGAGACCCGCCATCTGTCCCGGCTGCTATGGGGGAGAACCAGCAGGTGGCTATCAGTGACGGCTTCTGACAGACACCTGGGCCCCCACCTGTCCCCAGGCTCAGCTGTCTCCTTCCCCTCAGGGCAGAACAGATGCTTGGCAAGAAGGAAAGCTCTGTAAAGGGGTTTCCAAGTCCAATCAAACGTGGGCAAGCTTCAAGGCTGACAGAACTTCTATTTTATGACCATGTTTACAGAATTTTTAGTAACTAAAACTATGAAACATTTTTTTTTTCACTAAATCGTCCTTTGGTTTGCTTTAGAAAGCACGGGTTCCAGCTAAGGTGGCTGTTTTAAAAACAGTAACAAAGACAACAAGAACTCATGCCATAAAACTGGATTCTTTCAGTTTTCTGTGTCCTTATGGTTAAACTGAGTCTATAAATGGGACTCTTGTAGCCAATAATCTTGAAGCTTTTTAAAAACACAAACTTGGACATCTAGCACAATCATTTCGCCCTGTATCTTAGTCTTTATGAAGGAGCTGTGGCAGGATTGCATGATATTATAAGTCTGATGGTTGGGATCCCAAGAAAAATAAATAGTGGCCTTAAGGGAAGAAGTTCACATTAGGAGGTGAAAAGTTAATACTGCTATCTATGCCCTACCCCAGTTGACTCCCAATCTTCAGGAAAAAAAAAAACTAGTAGAAACTGCAGCTCCAAATTTTGAATTGGTTGCTTGATTTATTTGACCACTTTGCTAAAACACTGGTTTGATCAAATCACAAAGAAATCAAATCTCTCTATTTGACTTTTCCCACCTCCTATCCTAGTTCCAAAGTGCCAATGAGTTGGGGGAAAAAATGAACAATATTCAGGTGGCCAAAAAAGAGAGAGAGAGAAGGAAAAGATGCAGACGCTCCACAAATCTGCAATAAGTCTCAGAATTAATGAATGTCAGTTACATCCACGTTGAGCTGGGGGAGACTGGGGCTCTGAGATGCAGGTATTGACAAGGGCCCACCGTCAGTGGAGGTGTCATAAAGCTGCTCAGGTATACAACGCGCTGTCTTAACTTTAATTATCAGGCACTGAGCATTTTCAAAATACACGTGCATAGTTTCTCTGCTTACAGAGGTTTTGTTACCTTTAGGGAACATTATAAAAATAAGTCAAATGGCATTAACATAACCAGAGAGAGGAGGGCTAAAGAAGGCTAAATACCTTGGGGGCTTTATAGTTTTAAAAGTAGTTCTCTTGCACACTGGAAAGCCAGTGGTTTGTGGATTCCAGGAGGGGGAATAGGTTGCAAAAGGGTTAAAGTCACCTCAAAGAACCACTGAATTACAAGCATAACCCCTGACCAGGCCACTAACTGTTTTCTAGGGTTTTATGTAAAACTCAAAATTGAATTTGCCAACAGACATGGAAAATGAAATTCCCTTGAGGAAGTCGCAAGGGCCTACATTTTGCTACAGGAGAAACAGAACATTAATGGAAGTTGCACAATATCTGTCTTTTCTAATCAAAATCTCAACAGGGCCCTGAACAGCAGCACGCCTCAAAGGATGCAGCACTGAGACAGGAAGAGAAGCTCCCTTTGCACCAGGCTGCCATGTCTTTTCAGAGCATGCATGATGGATGAGGGGCACTCAGCCAGAGGACAGATCACATCTTGGAGTGGCTGAACATGCATTTAGATTGTTCATCGGCTCCTGGTGATTTGAGCAAAGAAACTGAAGAAATGGGTTTTTAAGTACTTTGATCTCTAGACCTAGAGACCTAATAAAATGAAGAACTAACAAGCTTAAAGGGGAGGCAGTAAGGTAAGGTGGAACAGGCCCGGAACCCGGAAGATGCAGTCTGGCACTGAAGGTCTGCCAGTCACTAGTTCTGGGGCTTGCCTAAGTCGTTTAACCTCGGTTTTCTTAGGTGTAGAAGAAAGGCAGGATCACAGCATCACTACACCATCAGGCCTGACGCAGACACTTACTTAGGAAAGCTCTGTTATGGCCAATACGGGGACGGGGTGGTATACTGCCTGGGGATGGACCAGCAGACTGTCCCCAGGGAGACCTCAGGGACTTGCATTGATCATCTTTGTCCATTTAGCATCATACAGGCTCCAGCCCTCAGACAGGGGATTCCAGTCCCTGGTTTTTCTACCCTCTGAAAATTGATCCTTTTTTGAATAGCAGAATCATGTCAACCAACCTCATAGTGCTAATGTCTAACACCAAAATCACAATTTAATTGACAATGCAAATTCTAATCTGCACAGGGTTGGAATTCATACATCTAGACATGCAGCCCATTCTCTCTCCCTGACAACAAACCCACATGGAAAACCAAGTCACAGGCAGAAGGCTGGTTGGAGGCAAGTACTCAGGTGAGTAGGTAATTGGCACATTTCAGGAGTCCATCTGTCCACAGGCCCTCAGGTGTAACATGGCCTCAGGGCTAACCGAGAGGTGGGCCGGGCTCCTGTGACCAGGGCTTGGGGTATTGTCTACATGGCTGTCCCATCTCCATCTCAGGGGAACTGAGACTGGGGGCAGGGGATACAAGCAAGAAGGTGGCAGGAGACAGAACTAAAAACTCAACTCAGCAGGACTAGAGCCTATGCCTGCTGTAAAAGACATCTACCAACATAGCTATGAATGTCTGTGAACACCTTCTGGGCCTTATGTGGAGGAGTTTTATAGGTTTTCCTGGCTCCAGGTTGGAAAGAAAAATACCTTTCAGGCCATGTCCTTTCTGGAAGACTCTCCCCCATTATTTGGAAATGCCTCATTATCTATCATCTTCCCAGCTACAGTGGCCTGAGCCAGAAGTTGACCGCTCACTGTTGTATTAAATCATGCCTCTTGCAGGCATTGCAATAGCACCATGGGCTGACAGGAGGGCACCGGGTGCAAAGAAGGTGGGCTACAGGCTCAGTCAAATGGCACATTAACATTCACCAACGCAGATTAAAGTAGGATGCTAAGTTCTTATGAGTTTTCCAAAGGATTCTTGAACTAAAGAACCAGTGCATCCATTATTACTGGACTCTAAACTTTGCATTAAAATGTCCTCAGATGTCTGTCAAGTTCACTGCTGGTTTGAAATAGAGCCATAAGAGAAAATGATCGGCTAACCTAACTTTACAAGAACTACTGTAAAAAAATGTTTCTACCAAAGGATTTTTTTTTTTAACAGAGGCTCATATCACTGTCAAAAAATATTGCAGTCCTCAGAGAACTTTATTATTGTTCACCTACTTGAAAAGTTAGTTTAAAATAAAATAATAATAGCCAACCAAAAGAGATGGAAAAAATTACTAGTTACACCAAACAGAAAGGAAAAAAAGAGAAAAATTCAGGACTCTTTGTGATAGCAAACTACATCAACTTAAACAAGGCAAGAGGAAAATCAAAAATGTTTCTGATAGTAATAAATATTTATTAAGCAATCACTATGAGCAAAGTATTTTCTCTAAGCATTTCATATGTACTATCTCAGTTAGCTATCACAAAATCTCTACGAAGTAGGTACTATTACCCCTATTTTAGGCGAGGAAATAATAACGAAGGAGGTTATGGTATTTCTTCTGAGAAAGAAGACATTATTTTCACTTTTACTTCCGGTCACTATTTTTACATGAATAGGAGCATTTGAGCACAGCGCAAGATTACACATTCTGTGTCATGCCAGGTCAGAAGGTATCACAACTTGTCAAATCTTATACAAATCCTGTCTGGATTACTCTTTAAGAAAACCAGGCACCCGGTGGAAACCTGCTCTGTAGCGCACAGGTCAAGTCATTCCCCTAAAATGTAAAGCTGCGTTGTCAAGAGTTCAAGAAGGCTTGGGAGAATTCAGTTAGCCTGCAAAGTCAGTTTCAGCCCCATCTTCCAACACCACATTATAAAAGGGCTCTGCTGTACAACATCCAACAATAAGAATCAATGGACATTAAATTGAAATGAGTCAGAGTCTGAAAGAGGGTGATAGAACAGAGAGCTGGCTGAAGGTTTTTCCTTCCACTTCAGCTAAATACTTCATCTTCCTCAAGTGAGTGAAGTGACCAGCCCACACCTAATTAAACCACACAGTGACTGTGCTGCACTACCTTTAAAGAATGACAGACACATGGCCTCGCCAGTGGTAATCCGCAGAAATCAACAGCTGACATTTACTCAATGAAATACAAATTGAGATTAGCTAGCTTCACCTTTGATTCAGCAAATTCAAGTCTGCAGTCAATTCCTGTGCATGTTGTAGGCTATTGAAATTGGGTTGAAATTGATTTGTTTCTTCCTTAGCTAATTACAGCACACAAGTAAATTAATAATCGATGGCTAGCTCTATTTTTACTGTATGCATTTCAATGAGCAAGAGAAGTCTGTCAAAGCTGGATATTATTATGGTCTTAACAGAGAGAAGCTACAAAGTGTTCCACATTCATTGTAATACATCAGCTATTTAACGATAATTTAAAAGACTGTATTATTTGTTGAACAAATAGAAAACTTTCCCTGTGGTTATTAGCTAAATGTGTAGAAAGTTTTCAATTTTATCAAGAGCTTACTTAGGAAAACAGAGCTTAGTAGAGTGTCCAGGACACAGAAAACTCTCAGATAATGTCACTGTTATGAATGTGGTGGGTGGGGCACAATGGGTAATACTGGGGTCAGAAAATGTGAGGTTCAAATCCTGGATCCATCACCGTTTGACCCAACTGTTCTACTCCCATGTATATGGCCAACAGAAGCAAGTGTTACACCCACCAAAGAACGTGTGAATTAATTCACTAGAGTCAAAAGCTTGAAATCACCCTAATGTCCATCAACTGTAAAGTAGATAAACAAATTGTGGCACATTCGTAAATGAAACACTAGGCAGCCATGACAAAGAACGAACAGCATGGGTGAAGCTCAGAGACATAACGGTGAGCCAGGCACCAAAGAGGATATGCTGCGCCACCCATTCTGTTTATGTGATGTTCAGGCACAGGGAAAAATCTGAGATGATGAAGGGGGTTTGATTATGGTTACTTTGGGAAGAGATATTGCCAGGGAAGGTACATGAAAGTGCCTTCAAGGGGGCTGGAAATGTTCTGTTCCTTGATCTGGTTAGTGTGTTTATGTGTACATATAAAATTTCATCCAGCTATAAAGCTAAAATTCATGTACTTCATGTTATATCATGATTCCTTCCCCTACCATATGACCTCAGACAAATTATCCTCTCGGAACCTCTACTTCCTCACCTACAGAATGGGGATGACAGTGTGACTACTTTCTGGGATAATTATAAGGTATAAATACAATAACTTCTGTAAAGCATTTAGCAGAGAGCTTTGTATACAGTGAGCATTTGATGAATGTTGCCTATTATGATTTCTCACTAAGAATGCAGTCATAAACAGGCAGGATTCAGGAGTTATGAACTGCTGGAGGAATTGTAATTAAGGTAGAAGCTGACATCACAAATGCATGTGAACCTGGTTTTAAGAAAATACAGCTAATCCTATGTTTATAAATTTGAGGGAAAACTTTAGATCCTCGGCTTCTAAATAATGTTTCCCACAGAATTCACTTACATGATAAATTACTCTAATGAAGCTGAAATATTATTCAACGTAGACCAAAAGACAGGCATACATTTTACTTTCAAGGTATGTCTCACATGAAGTTCATTCATATTCGCTTGATCTCTCTGGGGCTTAGACCACCCGCTGTAGAAAGCTGACGCTTGGGACCCCATCCTGACTCTGAAACACCACGGGACCTGGAAACCAATTTGTACAGCAGTGATTTTCTATGGGAGGGCAACGGCCAAAGGAGTTTTAAGGTACTTATTGGCTTCTTGACTGCATGTGGCTAAAGAATAAATTACTGGTCTTTAAAACAGCTGAATTATTTTTTGGAAAAGGTTAGGAGTAAGAGTAAGTTTTATAATGACTATTACTGCAAAATCTAAGATTATAGGACTAAATATGGGACTACAAATTTAAGGTGCTAGCTAGAAGAGCAGAGGAACTGTTAGAAATTCCCCAGGCCTGCAGGAGCCATCTTTTACCATTGGGAATTCTTTCTTTAAACATTTTTCAAATTTTTTTATAATAAACAGTATAATGTGTCACTCCATTTGGTGCCTGGTTCACCATTATGTCTCTGAGCTTCACCCATGCTGTTCATTCTTTTTCATGGCTGAGTAGTGTTTCATTTACGAATGTGCTACAATTTGTCTAACCACTTTACAGTTGATGGACATCAGGCTGAACCGATAAAAGACTCACGAATGAGGGAAGTGTGGAGGACAGAAGAGAACAGTCACCCTGTGAGTGCTGAGCAAGGACAGAAGGACATTATCAACACCTGCCCAGCCTGTGGATCCTTCTAGATCCACGAGAACTGTGATGATGGAAATGTTGTGTAGCTTCACTGTCCACGCCAGCCACACGTGGCTAATGGGACCAGGAACCGGATTCCTCATCATCTTGAATTTTAATTCATTTAAATTTAAGCAGCCACATGTGGTGAGTGATTATTATACTGGCCGGACAGCTCTTGCCTCTCAGATCTCGATGAGCCCAGACTCTCCCAGTTGGGAGGACACTAGTGTCCTGCACTTGCAGACTCAGTCCTTCCCACAGTCTGAGACCATCTTGAAGCAAACAAGGCACAATCCAGATGCTTCCATCCTGTCTCCTAGCCTGGCTGCCCCTGGATCTGGCCAGTTGCTCACACAGCCTGCAGGTCACAGCACCAGGGGTGCGAGCTCTCCTCTTACCGTGGTCTTCTGCCTTCGAGTCTGCCGAACCTGCTATTCACAGCGAGGGGAGGATTCCACTGGCAGCGCTGACCCAGATGACTGAGGCCTCAAGACTCCCACCAGCTCCCCCACCCCTGCTCGCTGCAGCCCTGCATCTGATGGAGCTGCTGCTATGATTAGCTAAGTGCCCAAAAGCACAACACCACTGCTACCTGTATTTGATTTTCACCCATTGCCCTAATCTGCCACTGCTCTACCCGCTAAGTGCCAGGTAACCCTCCCGGATGTCAGGGGAGAGAAATGATTTGGGTTTCCACACCCCAGTGGTGCCTGTCCACAGCATCCTTTCTCCTCACTGGGCCTATGGTTGCAGTTGAGGCCCAGATTCTGTATCCAGTCTAAAGTTATTCCAAGTGAAATCGCGTTCCCAGTAGAACTGTAAATGCTCAAATGTAAACGAACAGCTAGATGAATATTTTATTTGCATTCATCAATGATACGAAAAGATAAAATATATATATTCACTTACTGTATTTGTGGCCAGAAAGACTACGTCTAGAACTCTTTGGTAAAAGAGCCTGGATTATATAAAGTCATCATATGCTCTGACATTGACTGTTAACATAATTTAGGGAAACGTCTATCAAAACGAAGAAGCTCATGTGTGCATTTCAGCTTATAAATATTTGACAGAAACATAAATGTGTCTATTCCCCAAACATAACCATCTGTATGAGCTGCAGCATTTCAGAAAGAAGTGGCTATTTCTGAGGCATTTGGAGATGATCTATCCACTGAAGGAGGCTCTAATTCATCATTCTGTCTCGGGAAGGCACTGCTGGCCTGCGGTTCTGAACTCTGTCACACACACTGGGCAGCCTCTCACTTTGGGAGGCATGGGCTGGAAAAATCACAGCCTCTGAGTTCTGAGTGTTCTGGCTGGAAACTCGTATTTCTCAGCTGAGAAACAGGAGGGCAACGGGTACCTGAACAGCGCAATCCTGGAGCTGTTTTCACGATGTGATGAAAGAGTCTCGCTGCCCTGAGATTCCTGGATTAATCTTTCAGGATCCTGAAATGTCTTTTGTTCTGACCGATCTGAAACAACTTGGAAAGAAAAGGAAATAGTTTTAAATGTTTTTAAATGATCAGAATGCTAGGCAGCAATATACTTAGAAATGCAAACAACGTTCCGTTGACCAGGGACTGATTTTCTAGCTGTTTCTTTTTTTCTTCCTATGGATTTTCTACCAATGACTCATACCTCCACCTGCTGGTGCAGTGAGGAAAAGAAATGGAATAAAATTCAAGCAAGTGAATTAAATGATTTGTTGGAATCGAATCGGTGATAGAGGTTGGGTGGGAGGAATGGTTGAAATTACAGTTTAAAATGAAGTTTCTGAAGGTTATCAGGTTGATCCACTCATTCTCTGTTAACTATTAAAAGTGAGATGCAAAAGTAATAAAAATACCTTCACCAATCTTCTGATCTCCAGCTCTCAACATCTAATTCAATTATCTTGCCATCGCCCAAGTGACAGCCTTTTAATACTCCCACTAAAAGTTTTACAAGAAAAGGCAGCAGAGACGTGGAGCATAAACCAAGCCATAAATCAGGCCATCTCACTTAAAGTCAAAGACAGAAACATCCTCAGGAATGTAAATCGGTCCTAAATCTTCAGCAGACCCATAAAAGAAGAGTTTAAAACCCTACTGAAAACACGCTACAGCAGAACATTGAAAGCGTAGTTCCAGAGCCAGACTTCCAGAGTTGAAACCCAGCTCGACCCCCTTACCAAGCTGAGTGGCTTGGATCAAATTACTCTGATAACTCTACGCCTCAGTTTTCCGATGTGTGAAATGGGGTTAAATTACAGTACCTACTTCGTAGCATTATCATGAGGATGAAGTGAGTTAATATTCACAAAGCACCTAGAACAGTTCCAGGCACATAGTTAAGTGCTGTGTAAGTGTTTAATAAATAAATAAAATGTAGCTGTTGAATACTGGTGAGAGGAGAGGCTGTTGGAGTTATTCCTGAGAAACTCTGTCTTCTCAGACTGCACGCAGTGCCTTGATCACATTGTTTGCCAAAACTGCACCTTGACCTATCATGGATTCAGAGATCTGCCTATTATTATGAAGAGGAAACTATGGAAAGGCAAGAATAAACTGGTAATGCCCCAAATAGAGAATAAACAGTAGGTGTTCCAGGAACATGATTTTTTCTTTGAAAAAGCTAATTTAACATTAAATGATCAGGAAAGATAAATTTACTGTAAAACCCTCAAGATGACATTAAAATTTTCCACAAAATAAAGCGGCACGATGGAATTTATAAAAACATCAACATTCTTTTATACTAATCTAAACTGTGATCTTATCATAGGAAATAGGCAAACAGTTGCCACGTATATGCTGGTGAGACCACTACTTTATTTAACCATTTGGTAAAAAAAAAAATTTTACTGCATATTTGATGCTGGTGATTCAACATGGAACAGGGAAAGAATAATAAACAAACAAATATATAAAATAATATTAGGCAGTGGTAAATGCTATAAGGGAACATAAAGCAGGGCAGAGAGGGACAGTGGCGTTGGGGAGAAGCAATCTGCAGTCTGTCCTCTTTGAGAAGATGGATATTCGAGCAAAGAACTAAATGAAGGCAGAAAGCAAACAATATGGATAAATCTCGAGAAAGAGTGTACCAGGCAGAGGGAACAGCAAGATCCTGAGGTTTGAAATAAAGGTATGCTTGGTCAATTCACAAAAACAAGAAAGCCAATCAAATGACTTAAATTATCAAGGGGAAGAGTGGTAAGAAATCAGGTGGGGGAAGGAGCCAGGAGCCAGGTAATAGAGGACTTGGTGGCCCACGCGTGTTTACAAACACAGTCCAGAAATTCTTTGATAATTTTCCAGTGTAGAGGTGGGGTCTTTGTCCCATCTCTTTGAATCTGGTTGGGCTCAAGGCTTTTGGGGCCAGTAGAATATGATGGCAATGGCTACGGGTCCCGGAGGCTGGGTCATAAAAGAAGATGCAACTTTGCCTTGTTGGGTGGAACATTCATGCTTGCAGCCAAGAGCTTGCATGTGACTATCCTGAGGCTGCCATGCTGAGGGAAAATCAAGCCATATGTAAACGGTACACATAGCCCCATTTCTTGCCTCCAAGTCTGCGATCCTAGACTTTCCGTCATCCTAGTGCACATGCTAGACATACGACTGAATAAGCCTTCAGATGATTCCAGCTCCCAGTGATCACATCTTCCCAGCTAAAGCCTCAGACACTGAAGCAGACATGAGCCATCCCTGCTATGTCCTGTCCAAAATGGCCATAGATAATCCATGAGCATAATAAAATGATTGTTGTCAACTGCTACATTTGGGGCTAGCTTGTTACACGGCAGTTGTAACTGGGACACCGTGGCAGGGATTTTGTATAAGTCAGAAATCTTTGGAGAACTGAGTAATGTGACCTGATTTGTGAAGTAAGAGGATCGTGCTAGTTCCTATATGGAGAACAGACAGCAAGAGGACAAGAGTGGAAGCAGACAGGCCAGTTTTAAGGCCACTGTAGTTGTCTGAGCAAGAGATGATAGAGGCTGGGGGAGGGTAACAGCAGTGAAGACAGTGAGAAGAGCTTTGATTGACCATATATTATCAAAGTAATTCCAATAGGATGTGCTGATGGATTGGAAGTTGCATGTGGGAAAGATACAAATCAAGAATGACACAATGGATTTTGGCCTGAGCAAGCAACTAAGTGAACAGAGGTGTCATGTAATGAGATACAAACGTTAGAGGAAGAATGGGTTTGGCCAGAGAATGTTCAGAAGAACAACACTAGAATGCAGATGCTTTTTGAAGTCATCTCATTAAAAACAAATTGTGAAAGAACTAAACACAGGATGGACAAAAATATCCATGATCGTGAAGAGACACTTGAATCAACGGGACACACCATTAGGACGCATCTTTGAGAGTAAGGTATCTTCTTTGAGGGACTGAAAATCTAATGCCTACTTTTATAAAGATTAACTCAAAACACCTCAAAGCTGACTACGCCTCTCCCAACAGGAGCTACCACTCCAGAACCAGATACCTGTAATGACAGAGATCTTGACCTAAAACAAACCCCTCCCCAAACACTACAAGAGACAGACTGAATAGTATGAGGTTGTGTTGGCCAGATTCTCTAAGCAGAGAAAAACCAAACAAAACCACATCCTCATAGGTTCCCAGCAAACGATGCCCTGGCCTATATGAAATTTACCTATTCCTGTGCTGTTCCCTTGCAGAACGCCCAAACAGGGGAAGTTATCCTTAGTAGCACTACATTATTTTAGTATTAATAACCAAAATATTCTAATTTTTTCAATATTTTAATCTTTTTTGCATTAATAGCAGCAGTTTAGTAGGGTAATTAAGAGCAGGAGCTCTAAAGCCAGAATTCCTGGGCTAAGATCTTAACTCCAACACTTGAGCAAGCTACTTAAACTCTCTGTGCCTCAATTTCCTATCTCATTGGGTTTATTGTGGGGAATAAGTAAATCAGTAAGTGTAAACTATTTAAAAGACATAGAAACAGCTAAATAGTCAGTGATCAAAAATATCAGCTCTGTTTAGCACCACTCAGCATACTTCCATCTGTGAACATACAGTTGAGACCCCTTGTTTAGTTTTCTTCATTACTCATTCGGGCATATAGTATTACGACCTTGAGAGGAAGAGGTTCAAAGTCGCAGGTGTGAACTTACCCTCTTGCTTTGCATCACTGGAGGCAATGTTTTCCTGGAGCCCTCTCTACTGATACCATAACTGCTGTCATTCAGTTGTCTGTCTCCTTTTCTGCCATCTTTCACACTAAATTCATCTGGATTTGAATGTGTCCTGCAAGTGAAAAGGAAAGAATTACTCCATCATCCATAGAAATGTACAAATCGTCAAACACATGGCTTAGAGATAATGATGAATACTCTGCAATTACCCCAAACTTGCAGCAGATTTATCCTCTCCCCACAGGGATGGGGAGTGAAAAGGACCTGAGACTGAATCCTGTTTAAAACGAGGGCTGAGTGCAGCAATTAACATCTCACCCTTAGATATCAGAACTGACAGAGAAGGCACAGCATCCCTCACCCAGAGCCCTGCAGGAAGACAGCATCTAAACCCTTTGGGAAAGGGACTGGAGCTGGACCCATAAGGAAGTTACCAGGGACCAAAACAGCACAAACAGGAGAGGCCCATGTGAACAGCAGGCTTCCTTTTGCTTTCATCTGTGAAAGTTTCTTCTCAGGTAAAAAAAAAAAAAAAAAAAAAAAAAAAGACCCAGAAAATTAGCCACTTTAAGTCCCCAACCTGATCAGGCACAGAATTTTCGTAACGCTCCCAGCATGAAAATGTACTAATTAACGAGGATACGGAGAGCTGGCGGGTCTCTATCTGAGCCCACGAAACCCCTGGGCCTCCAGCAGCCGGTAGGTGACCTGGCCGTTGCAGCCCAGGCCTGGGTCCCTGGCGGCCACCGTGGCCAAGTAGGCCCCAGGTGGGTTGTTCTCACGGACTGACACCTCATAGACCTGCCGCGTGAAGAGCGGCGCGTTGTCGTTCTCGTCGCTCACGCACACCGTGTAGGGCCACACGGTGCGTAGTAGGGGCGAGCCTCGGTCCTCGGCCACCAGCGTCAGGTTGCACTGAGCGATGTACTCGCAGTCCAGGGACGCCGTGGTCAGCACCGGGTAGCTGCCGGCCTAGGCCGGCTGCAGCCAGAAGCGCTCGTGCCCCTAGAGGGCGCAGCGCACCTGCCCGTGGGAGACCGAGTCCCGGTCCGAAGTGAGGACGAGCGCCACCAGGCTCTCGCGCGCCGCCCGCTCTGGCACCAGTGAGATGGCTCTGGCCTCTGGCGTCCCGGGCCCGGTCGACATTCGGCCCCACCCAGACCACCCCCACTCTCTCCCCCATCCCCGTCCTCCGAGAGCAGCGGCGGCGAAGGGAGAGGCGGCAGGGGCGCCTGGGGCGGCCAGCGGGGTGATGGCGATGTCAGGCGCGTTGTCATTGACGTCGCGGATGCGCACGATGACCTTGCAAGTGGCTGCGCGGGACCCGGAGCCGCGGAACTGCGCCTGCACATCCAGTTCCTAAGTGTCCTGGCGCTCGTAGTCCACGGGCCCGGCCAGGGTGAGACGGCCCGAGCGCGGGTCGAGGCGGAAGAGGCGGCGAGCCTCGGGCGGGGTGCGGGCCCCGAAGGCGAACACCACGTCGCCGTTGGGGCCTTCGTCGGGGTCGGCTGCGTCCCAGGTCGAGTAGCAGAGAGCCCACCGGCGCGTCCTCTGCCAGCTCCACCTCGGCCACAGCGCCCTGCGGGAAGGCAGGACTGTGGTCGTTGGCGTCCAGCACGCGCACGCTGAGGGCAGCCGTGGCGGAGCGCGGCGGGCGGCCCCCATCCTGGGCCACTAGCCCCAGGCTGTAAGCGGCCTGGCTCTCGCGGTCCAGCTCCTGCAGCAGCACCAGGTCCGCGCACTGGGCGCCGTCCGCTCGCGTCTGCAGCTCCACGCGGAAGGGGCTGTGCGGCTCGGCCAGACGCACGCTCTGCAGCCCGTTGGCGCCCACGTCCTCGTCCACCGGCACCTCCAGCGGGATGCGCGTGCCCACGGCCGCACCCTCCGACACCTCCACGGGGATCTGGGCCCGCGGCGCGTGGTCGTTGATGGCCCTCACCTCCACCTCCAAGTGCACCGGCCCGAACTGCTCCTGCGGGAAGCTGACCACGTTGAAGGCCAGCACGCATTGCGGTGCCTGGCCGCACAGTGCTGTCAGTACAGACCCGCGTCTCCGACCATCAGCTGCCGGTCGTCCTGACCCACTTGGATCAGCGAGCTGTTGAACTTTATCCAGCAGAACTGTCCTGGCACCTCACGTTGGGAATTAAGCAGTATGTGGTTAGACAGAACACCGATGATGGTGCCGGGGGCTTCTTTCTCATTGGTGAGGATATTAACAGTTTCAGTGCAAGACCCTGACACCAGCAGTAGCCACAGAAGCAGCAGGGACTCCAGTCCAGCCCTGCATAAAGTGTCAGAGGGGAATCTGAGCCTCCAGTGAGACATTTTTGTTCCTCAAAGGAAAAAAAATCCGAGTCTCTGCACCCAGACTTCCAGCCTTCTCAAGCCCTCCTGAGTGCAGTCAGGAGACACTCGCCCTCTTAAATACTTCTGATCACTAAACCCTCTCTGCTGTGTAATAGCTTTTCTCTGCCCCAGGCCCAAGCATGCTTTTCTCAACCCTGCAGGGAAGGTTGCATAGAGAAGAATGTGCAGAGACGTATTCATCTGGGCCAAGCTGCAGTGTCCTGGCCTTGGGGTCATGTTGTTCCCTTCAAAGAGCTCACAGAAGGGCCTGGAGAGCTTAAACAGCGGCCAGGGCAGTGCAGGGGGTCATTAAGATCCCTATAGAAGTTTACACTATAAAAATGTACCCCGCTTGCTTTGCTAGTGTGCTGGATTTTCACTTAGTATAAGAAGGGGTCTACTGCCTCTTTAGTCCTTTCTGAGCGCAGGGTCCTCGGACAGAGGCACAACTGCTCTTCTTTTCTGCCATTTGGAAACAAACGCCTTGCCACCCCCAGTTATCCATCTATATTGGGTCATCGTTTCCTGTAGTGAAAGATTCTGGGGAACAGCTTCTCCAGAGTCAGGCAATGTCCAATCAGAGAGGAACTGTTTTCCAAAGTAATCATTTCTGAATAGTTTTTCCGAAGCAAAGAAACCATTAACGATGAAATTCAGCCCCTTCATCTCCTTTTATGTCAGTAATTACTTATACATGAAGACTCAGTGTCAGCCAGGGAGGTTTGTCACCCACAAACCACTGTAAGGGATAGTTAAGGCGAAGAAAAAGATTTAGGGAAATATATTGCAGTCAGTCTTGTTAGAAAATGGCTATAGACCAATTATTTTTAAAAAGCCCTTGGCTGAAGTAAACCACGGGTGGCCTGATAGACTGAAGGCTAGAGAAACATTAAACCATCTGTCTCAAGCACAATAAATAGTCCTGTGTTAAGTTCTCTTTATATGCAAGGGGTTCTAAATGCTAAACAGTCCCCCATGTTAATGGTGACATTGTTCCTCACACCATGGAGTTGTCATCAGTGCAGAGCATTCTTTAACCAGTGCTCTTGAATAAAATCAGTGAGCAGGCAGAGTTATTAATATGCCCAGGCTATTCTTGGCTCCTCCATGATCTGTAATGTTATTGATTCCTGCAGAGACATGACAGTAAGTGACTGTTTTTCCTTCTTTCATTCTTAAGAGGAAGTTGCACTTATTTTAGTACCAGGATCTGTGAACCCAGCTCCGAAACGGAGCCACCTTTGATGAGATAATTAATTTCTAGGGGTTTTAATTTAGTAGAGGATTTGGCAATGACTCTAGTTATAAGGACCAGAAACCGACAGAGAGGTACAGCAGGGAGCAAGGGTTGATTTGGTCGGGTACTCTGACATCCTAAAAAGAAAAAGAGCTTCATTTTGTTTACTTTAGATTTTTTAAATTTTGCTGGACGAGGCATTCCTCTGAGGAAGGAAACAAGTCTATTCAGTTTAGTGAGAAGAGATTCCTTGTAAGCCAGTGTCCTCACTGGTATAAAGACAGTTTGCTTTCTTTTTTAGAACTGGGTCCCCCAAGGAAGCATCTGGGTATTCAGCCCTTGGGTCTCAGGGAAAACAAGAGTATCTGATCCCTTTACCCAACTTAATTCCTAGATGCCCCTTAACTGCAGGCTGAAAGCTGATTGAGCCAAAGCCTTTTAAAAGGCACTTGCTTTCATGCACAATAGCCAGGAGAGGGACCCATTTAACCACAGTCCAACTCTTGGTCCTTCCTCCTCTCCCTCATCACACACAATCCCTACCAGGCTTGGCTTTTGCCAGTCTTCAGATTTATTGTTGCCATTCTCAATCAGAAAAACTGCTCAGCATCCTGAAAATGAAGACTGGTCCACCATTCTATCTACAGAACACCAAACGATCGAGATAAAATATTAAAAAGTGGTCAGGCCATCATACCCACTGCCTCCACGATGCTAAACATCTGGACACTTAATGTTTGGAAACATCCAGGGTATGATGCTTAAACGCTTGATTGCATTTCCCCCCACTTCTCCTCCAGCTGTCTGGCAGCAAGGAGACCATCTCTGATAAGGAACGTGCTCTTATTGTCAGTGATTCATGATTAGCATTCGCTTCGTTTCCTAGTAAACAAACCACCTTATTAAAACTCCGCTTTATGAATGAAGGACAGCTGGAGTTTCCAGAAAGAGACATTTTCTGAGGCAAAAATCAGTTCTGTGCCAGTAGAGTGACAAGCTAAATAATATAGAAACTGTACGATCTGTCCCCCTAGGGATGTGTCATCGGGAAGCCGTGTTTACAGCCCTGAGCTCCGGGTGCTCTCCCGTTCCATCCTGTCAGCTCTGTTAGATAGAAATCTGTCCCAATATTAAAAGCATTGTGGCAGAAATTTGCTTTATGTTGCTTGTTTTCCCATTTGCTAGCATATTGCCAAACTATAAGTCCATAAAATGTAGTTTTCATCTCTGTTGGAGTCAAACATGGAGCAAAAGAAGCAGTGGGGTGGGGGTAGGGGTAGGGGTGGCTAAGGCCACCGCAGGAAGACCGAAATGGAAACAAAGCAGCAGTTTGGGCCTCTTGCTCAGGGGGAGGGGGAAGGATTTGGGTGAACCCCCTACAGTGTTTACTTTTGTTCCTAAAACAAAAGCACCAGACATGCTGGTGTCCCATCCCCACCCCTGAATGCCAGGAAACTAGACCTGTAAAACAGGATTTGCATTCCAATCATTTCAATAAAAGACTTTCTCTTTTGCAGAACAAGTTAACACCCGTGTGTCACTTCACACACTAAAGCACGCTGTTCATAAACTAAGGTAACTTTCACCATAAATTGGGGAAAATGGTCCCCTAATTCAGAATAGTGCCTTAGCATATTCCGTGTTTCTTATTACATAAAACTAGTAACATATGTTTAGGGGACAAAAAATGAAGCCACTGGAAAGTTCCTAATGTGAAAATTTGGCCAGATTATGGTGTCCACATGTCAGTAAGCATCAACTTTTACAGAACCTTGAACTGATACTTCCCTGGCCCGGAAACAGTTTTTGTGCCATTAGAACAAATCGCTCCATGTGCTATACTGAGACCCATTTTCATTTCTCAGCTGAACGAACAATTCTGGAGACAAATGAGAAAAATAATATCCAGTACAGTGTTGCTCTCTTCAAGGAGCAAGTTCTAGAAATTGAAGCTATTAAGACTGTTGGAAAGAAAACAAATCAACGTAACAGCTGGGGTTTTTTTTTTTTTTCCATTTTTTTTAAATCATACCTTGAAAAAACTAAAATCATTCTTCAGCAGTTTAGCTTCCCCCAAATTGAGAGTAACTGTTTTAAGTAATCTCGTAAGAAATGTCATTATCTCCCATTCCTGTTACCCCACTGCATAATCAGTCTGTTATTAGGTCTTGGCTGCGCAGTCATTTATAGGAAAAGTTACCAGTAAATTGCTGGTCCTATTTGTAAAACGATTTCAGGGAAAATAATTCAGCCCTGAAGTCAGCCAAAATACTGTCTACAAGCATAGCCTAGAAACAAATGGTATTTATCAACTACTTAAGTGCTTCAACCGAGAGAACATCACAGGGAACCACGACAGAGGATCAACACTAAGTGCAGATTCCCCTTAACATAAAAAACAAGGATTTAAATGGTATAACCTTCACTTAGAAAAAGTTTCCTGGAGGATCATTGCATTAATATTAGCAAAACTAAATAATCTTAAAATACTACATAAAATTAGTCTTTAAACTGCTGATTTTATTAGTCTAGCTGTATGAAGGAAATTAAATCAATGAATAATGAAAAATACTTTATCTTTTTGGTTCAGGGATGCCTCAAACCCCAAAGGAGCCAGAGGAATCGACTGTGGTACTTGACTTCGCGGCTCAAGGACCATACTTTGTATTCTTACCACCTTGTAGGAAGGAAAGCCACTCCCTCTCCTCCACCCAAGAACGCTGCAAAGCAAGAGAAGAATACAGGAATACCGACTGAGAAGCAGCTTTTCATCTATGCCTCATCATCGCTCTTCCTCTTAGCTGAACTTCTTTATTCCTCTCTACACAAAAGCTTGTGACCAAGTAATCAGAGCACTTCAGGGCCCTTTATCAATGGATATTTGATCAACTGTTGGTAACACAATAAAGCTCACAGCCTTGTAGAAGAAAATACTTAAATGTTAAAAAAAAAAGAAGCCATCAGAATTCAGAAAAGGCGCAGTGCCAAATGACATGGAGAAAGTCACATCAAGTGCAAACAAGAAGTGATCTTGGAATTTACAGGTAGAATCACAGTCGGCCAGAACTGCCAGGGATGAAGAGAACCTGGGAGTGATGGGGACAAGCTGTGGAGAAAGGCAAGGACAGACAGAGCCTTTTATTGGAACTGAGTAGACCAGTTGGTTGGAGGAGATGGTTTTTTAGAACACTGTGAGGTTGCTTGAATGGGTGGCACAGCTGAGAAAGACCGTGATGCCAAGCTAAAGAGTTGAGACACTTAAGGCAGCATGAGAAAGCACTTAAGCATGGAGCAAGGGGGTGATAATGTGTATTCTATTACAGTAGTGCCCCCTTATCCAAGGGGGAAGTGTTCCAAGACCCACAGTGGATGCCTGAAACCACAGATAGTACTGAACCCTGCTACACATACTATATTTTTTCTATACATATATACCTATGATAAAGTTTAATTTAAAAATTATACGTAGTAAGAGATTAACAATAACTAATAATAAAATAGAACATTATAAAAATATACTGCAATAAAATTTATACAAATGTGATTTCTCTCTTTCCCCCTTTCTCTATCAAAATATCTTATTGTACAAATTTAATACCTTTTCCATCCTAACTAAGCAGTTCTCATGCACTGTGGCCATAGCTTTTACAGTTTGAGATGCAGCAACGAAACTAGCACACATTTCTTTTTTCTTCCTCACAATTTCGTGGATAGAACGTGCATACCATAGATCTTAGCAACCTCAGCATACAGTTTTTTTTCTTTCCTCATTATGGGGCAACTTTCACCTCTTCATTTAAAGGAAATGCTTTATGGCTTCTCTGTTGCATATTCGAATTGCCAGCATCAGTACTCTGGCACTTTGGGGACATTGTTAAGTAAAATAAGAGTTAAGTGAACAGAAGCACTGTGGTGCAGTCAATGTGATAACCAAGATGGCTACTAGGTAACTAGGAGGTGGGATACACTGCACAAGGGATGATTCTGTACCGAGTGGGATGGAGCAGGACACGTGAGATTCCATCACCTATCATTCCAACAGCATGCAGTTTAAAAACTTAGGAATTGTTTATTTCTGGAATTTCCTATGTAGTATTTTCAGACCCTGATTGACCACAGGTAACTGAAACCAGGGAAAGTGAAACCACAGATAAGGGAGGTGGGGGGAGCCACTGTATGAAAAGTAATGTAGACAATTGCTTTTCCTGAGCACTGGTGAAATCCTCAGAGAGGACTGTGTTTTATTGGAAGCTTTAAACCATGATCCAGTACAATGACCAGCTTATCATAAATATTTGCCAAATAAATGATCCAGGCAGTGTGTATGCTATATAGCTTCTGCCTACCTCAAAACCCACCTGGTGGCAGAATGAAAGAAAGGCAGGAAGCAAGAAGAAGACCAGTTCAGGTGCCCCTGCAATCTACGTACCAAAGGTTGATGGCCTGGACGATGACTTGGAAGAAGCATAGGGTGAGAACATGAAGAACATTGCAAAGGAAGAATCGGGACGATTCATGGCAGGTGAGCTCTAGAGGGTGGACAAGAGAGAACAAATAAGTGACTCCACAGCTGTTGGATGGGTCAGACTTTCTCAGTATTCCCAAATACTGAGGAATATAGTATTCCCAAGCAGAATTCCCAAAGGCTCCTGCTGTCTACCAGCTGAAAGACCAAACACAAAAGGCTTTATCTCTACAAACCTCAATGTCTTTAGAAAAGAATCCTACTTTGAGGGGTTGCTTTGAGGTTTAGGTAAGAAAATGTGGGAAGAGCAAGAAGCCCGGTGCCTGCCATTGTGTGGGGTCTCAGAAGACAACTAGATCCTTTGTTACAGGCCTTTTGCATATCACATGGTGATTGATTTATGTAAAGGTATATTTTGTAGCCCCATTATGAGTCCTTCTAGGTATTAATTATGTCTTCATCAGATCTGCGTCCCGGTGCCTAGTATGTTGTCTGCTACATGAAAGGCTCATTAATATTTTGGAATAGTTGCGAGGGTCCCACCACCCAATCACCCAAGGCCACCTCTTCGTAATTACATCATCTGAATTCCAAACTAGAAAACTGGCTAAAGGATCATAAGCTTAGTCTATGGAACTTGTCGATTATGTTAGACTTCTGCAAATAAGTGAGGCTTATTGGATAATATGCAAGACTTGGCCCAGCCACATGTAACTAGATTTTTAAGTCTCAACACTGCCTATCGCAGTACATTGGACACTTGTTCCTGCTCAGCATCCAATTTTCTTTTGAGAAACTACCTCTTCACTAAATCAGTCCATGTGAGTAGGGTATGATAGACACCCCCACCCTTGGGGCTAGGATGGCCACATGACCCAGGCTTAGCCAAACTAAAATATCCCATCCTCCCAGCTACAGTGATTAACTCAGGTAGGTGCATGTTTCCCAGCTCAGGCCAGTCAGGGCCATTGAGCATCAGCTCCAGGATTACTGGTACAGTTACTAAGAAAGGGGTATTTTTCCCTCTGGAGTTACTGAGCTAAGAAGATGTAAGCTGGATGTGCACCACCAGGTTAGGAGTGCTTGCCTGAATATAAAGTCAACATTTTTCAAAGAAAAGCTCAGATGACTCTGAGCACTTAGATCCAACCATGCCTGATTTCCCACTAAACTTTTCACTTGAGTGTAACTGCAAGTTCCCCTTTTATGTTCAAGACAGGTAGCAGCTGGATTTGTTATCTGTCTCCTAAACAAACATAACAAATTCCAACATTGAGAAAGGAATTTTAAGTAACAGACTTGAAAATGGGTAATTAGCTGAGGGGATCCAAGGAGGAGGTCCACGGAGACCTATCTCTATATTAAGTCAAGAAGTTGCCCTATACCAGGGGAGGGTATAGCTCAAGTGGTAGAGTACACACTCAGTATGCACAAGGTCTTGGGTTCGACCCCCAGTACCTCCTCTAAAAATAAATAAACCTAATTATCTCCTCTCCTCAAAATTAAAAAAAAAAAGAAATTGCCCTGCATTCTTACTATCTTATTTGCACAGCCGCTAGTAAACCGTTACTCCTATGTGGGGATTCAGAACATGCGCCTATTAAAACCAGAGAGTAGGGGGTCAGGGATTGGAAAGGCTTGGCTACATTTATTTAAAAAAAAAAAAAAAAAAGATAATCTCCAGTTGAAGACAGTCCCTCTGAGAGCAGAAAAGGAAGAAAATATAATGTCACTAAAACAGCCCCTTTTTGACTGAGGCCAATAATCCAAGAAGGCTGAAAGTTAGCAATCTTGGCAAGTCTTCATGGTTAAAAAAGCAAAATTGTCTCCACCAAACTAAAGTTAAGGCAAAAAAAAAAAAAAAGTGGCAAAAATAATCAGGAAGATAACACGAAGGTCTCACAGAGCCTTGAGCCCCCCGGCCCTCTCAAACTCCCTTTAAGTCTGGAATAATCCAAGTTAAGAAAATTAAAATCACCTCACGGCAAAAAAATATCCCTTGAGATGCAACTTGAGAGCAGAGGGGCATATATTAGCTGTGACTCCCACCCCAAGAAGTTGTTCTGAATGACCCTGGAGACACCCAGGTGGAAGTCATTTAAACTGAGGGCTAAGGGCATGAACAGATTCCAGGGCTGTTGCTAGGAGATGGAAATCCCTGGGCTGGGAGTAAATTTGAGCACTGTCTCCATCTTTGATTGTGGAGCTGATCAAATGCAAATAAATACTAACCTATTACCTGGCAAACAAAGGACTGAGATTCCTGAACCCCCAATAAAAAAAAATGGCCTGTTGTACCTTGATAAAGGCCCTGGAATCTCACCCCTCCCAGTGCCCAGCTCAGATGTGGTCACAAAGGACAAAGACTAAGAAAAATCATCCTTGTGACGAGAATCCAGGGAGCAGCCTGGCCAATCCAGGAGCACATACCTCGGTCAGCATAGGGGATCCTTGCATTTTCTGGCAGATAGGATATGCTTAGATGCTATGGACAGTGGCCACTGTGTGTGGTTTTCCCTTTTCCAGATGAGTTGTTTAAATTGTAGTTATTTGTCATTGATCTGTTGGGGAATGTTTAGTGTATCAGATAAGTTGTCAGATCATGAGTAGTTGTTACAACCAACCCTGATTGAAAGCAAGGCCAATCTTCCCAACATCTGACTTGTTAGAGGACCCAGAAATTATATCTTATTTTGATCTTTAAGCTTCCTTAGGGGAACTGATTAAGTCACCAGCTGGTGGTTTAAAGTAATTTTTCTGTGTGGTATAGAACGGGAGCCGACGTTTATTTTTTCCTTATTATTTTATCATACGTGGGAAGACAGACGGTATTTGGAATTTCCTCGTTTCTAGTCTTTGTGGAGTTTAATAGGAGTGCAGCAGGACTTCAGTCCCACTTCATGGTTTAGGGGTGGGTGGGAATGAGGAAAAGAACATTACGACGAGCATAGATACAAAACCTGCTTCTGAATTTTCTCTCACCCATTATTGCAGCAAAAGCATCTCTAAGCCCTGAGTCCACAAATCAGCCCTGACACCAAGGAATTCCTGCACCTCCTTTATTGCTTTTAACATGGCAGTCATCCTCAGAAACGTTTTTATTCTGATGCAGTTACCAATTAATGTGTGCTCCAGAACCACTTCAGTCTCAGCACGTTAGGATCTGGGATGTTTTTCTCCCAAAAGCAATCACTCAAAGCAGGTTTGAACTGCCCTCTGAAAGAAGAATCAAATTGTGCTCTGTAGTAGGCTAAAGGGCGGAACACGGACGATAGAACTGTCTTTGCATCTTATAAAATCCAAGTGAGTCGTTCAGAACAAACAAAGGAGCCCAGAACAGGAAAAGGTCAAAAACCTGGGGCTGTTTGGGGCCATTCAGACTTCAAGACCTTAGAATTTCACGTGGTCTTGCCTACTCACCAATTTTACAGCCGCAAAGGCATGAGAACTCTATGCAACTGCAAATCACTAGTAAGTCTGTACAAGGAGACATTGAAAATCCCAATTCATCTTTACCAAGTGAAGGCTGTGCTAACAGGGGGAAATATAAACAGCACATGGAGAGAGATACATAAGAAAGGTACTAACACGCCAATTCAAACCCTTGTCAGACGTCTCTTTAGAGCTCCTGACAGCAGGAAGCCAATTACTTGGGAAAGAATGAAGTTTGTTTTATGAGCACAATATTACAAACGCAGCCCCTTCATCTGAACATCAAGGAGGAATTTTGCATTTCCGATGGAAGCCAGCAGTGTTTTGCAGCTGATGGGCTGCTCGTTTGTCTTGGAGGTTAAAGCAATGGGAGGACTCAACAGCTTCTTAACTCCCTGATTTAGCTCTAGGTGATTAATCCATGACACTTAATTTGCAATAACCTGCAACAGAAAACCGCGATCCTCAGCGCAAAGTAACTAATGCTGAGCACAACTTTTGGCCTCGTGGCCTTCTAAAGGTCTCTCTAATGTGACAAGTCTTTATATGCTTTTGAATTTGGAAGCCTGTGGTCTTCATCAAAGAGGTCGAAAGAGGAACAGGGAGCAGCATCTTTCCTTTCATAACGTAGGGACATAATAATTGTTATTTAATCATGTAACATCCCCAAAGAAGAAACAATTTTTGGAGAGTTTGCACATAAGAAAATGTTTTCATTAAAAGACCACCTTTGACCTTATTCTGAACACAAAAATATCTAATTTGTCTAGTTTTGTGACTATAGCCCTTCCCTTCATATTTGAGCAAACAGCAGGATTCTTAATGACTCTGCACAGTATGTTTGGCTAAATAACGGTATCAAGGGCTTCTCTGTGCCCCTGCCCGTCTGCCAGATTTTTTTCCAGTGAAGAAGTAACATTGTACATGAATGAGAAAAGGAAAGGACTCTGGCCATCCAACAGATCTTGTGGATGACAGAAATATCACTTCTATGTCTGGGCACAGAGTGCCGTGTCCCTAATATTGCCATCATTATTGTCCAGAAAGCCACCCTACATTGACCGTTTCACCTGTAAGATTCATACAAACTACAAACCAGGCACTTAAAAAGCCTTACCAAGCCATTTCTGTGTCACAGATACAAAATTCCTTGAAACATTAAGAGAAGGAGAGTGAAAAAGAAAGAACCCATTCCAGCTCCTTCGGGCTTGCGTCTTGACTGCTGCAGTTACGAGTTTAGCGTGATGGTGTTAGTTCTCCTTCTAAAGCCTAAATAAGTTCCAATTTCCTTGTGATTTCTTCTCTGATCTATGGTTTAATGAAAAGTATACGATTGGTTTTCTGTATCTGCATGTTCCACACCTGTGGATTCAACCAACCACGGATGGAAAATACTCAACAACAACCAAAAATCCCAGAAAGTTCCAAAAAGCAAAACTTGAATTTGCTGCACACTATCTACTTACATAGCATTTACATCATACTCACAACTATTTACATAGAATTTACACTGTATTACGTACTGTAGGTAATCTAGAGGTGATTTAGGTATACAGGAGGTTGTACAGAGGTTACGCGCAAATACTCCATTTTCATATAAGGGACTTGAACATCTGGGGATTTTGGTATCTTCAGGGATCCTGGAACCAGTCTCCCCCAGATAACAAGGGATGACTATATTGCTTAATTTCCAAATATTTGAGGATGTTCTAGTTATCTTTTCATGACAGCTTTTTAGTGTAATTCCACTGTGTTCAGAATGAATTTAATTCTGTGTGCATTTAATACCTGGAAACTTGTTGAGACTTGTTTTAGGCTCCTCTGCAGTTGCTGGGTATCGTGTTCTATGTATGTCAATCAGGTCAAGTATGTATTCTCATTAATTATTTTCCTCTGTTTACTCTCCATCACTGAAAGAGACGTATTAGAATTACCAAAAACTAGTATGGATTGCCTTTTTCTTGTTTTGGTTCCATGAATTTTTACTTTATAAATTTTGAGACTCTATTCTTATATCCATGCAAAGTTGTCAGTGTTACCGGAAGATTAATTATTTTATCATTGTGAACAATCTCTCTAGACATTCTTCTTGCCTTAATGTCTACTTGGCCTGTTATTAGTTTAGTGAAACCATTTTTCTATGATTAATGTTAATAAGGAATCATCCTTTTACTGTCGACCTTTCTGCATTCTTATTTTTAAGTTGTTTACTCTAAGCAGCATAAAGGTCTTTTTAAAATCTAGTTTGACCATGTTTGTCTTTTAATTGGAGTATTTAGACTTTCATTTAATGCACTTACTGACATGCCTGTGAGTTTAAATCTACTGTCTTACTATGTGTTTTCTCTTCTCACACATTCCATATTCCTTTTGCTCTCATTTCTAACTTATTTTGTTTTAATTAAAGATTCTTATTATTCCATTTCCCCCTTTATTACCTTGTTTATTATACTTTTGCACTTCTTTTAAGGGTGTTCCTAGAATAAAACACACATCCTTGACTTTTACTGCAGTATAATACAATAGAATAGAGCTCCGTTTATCCACTTTTGTTCTATTTTTGTCATATGTCATATGTCTATCCCATAGATATTTAAACCCCACAAAACAGTGTTATTATTATTATGTTCTTTCAATATTCATCTAGTTCACCCATATATTTACCTTTCACTTTGCTTTTCATTCTCCCTGCTTCTGTCTGTAATCATCTTTCAGCAGAATTCACTCTACTATTTACTATCATGTTGGTCAGCTAGTGATAAAATTATCTCAGCTTTTGTCTTTTTTGGTCTAAAATTATTTGATTTATTTTTAAAGGATGTTTTTACAGTATAGAATTCTAAGCTAACTTTGAGTATATAATTTAAAGCAATTTTTCAAAACTTTGAATAAATAATTTCATTGCCAGCTGATTTCCATTGTTGCTTTGAACAAGTCATATGACAGTTTTATTTGGGCTTCTGCCTGCTTTTAAGACTCTTTTTCTTTGGTGTGCAACAGTTTTACCATGATATGGCTACTTATGGTATTTTACTATATTTATCTCACTAGGGATTTGTAGTACTCCTTGACACTTGGTATCTTTTGTTATTTTTGGAGAATTCTTGGCCATCATTGCTTCAAATGTGGCTTCTGTTCCAATTTCTCCTTCCATTGAAGGGTTGTAAATGTACCCCTCAATGAAAAGTGCGTTCAAAATATGTTTGATCTGTTTACTAAGGTCCCATATTTCTCTAATGTTGAGATTTTCTTCTGGCTTATCTTCCAGTTCACTAATTCTCTCTTAAGCATTTTTTTTTTATCTTCTATTAAACATAACATTGAGTTATTAGTTTCAGTTATTATTTTTCACTTCTAGATTTTGTGATTGATTATTTTTTTAAGTAATCATCTGCTTAAATTATCTAACTTACCTTTAATTTTAATTATGCTTATTAAGTTTATCTCAGATAACTTCAACATCTGGGTCTCCTCCAAGTCTGTTTCTATTGTGCTTTTTCTTATGGTTTTCAGAAACATGTTTTATCTCCTGACATTGCCCAGTAATTTTGTGTTGAATTATAGATAGCACATATGAAAATTTGAAGAAATAGTCTGAGACTTTGGATAATATCAACTTCTTCAAAACAGCATTTAGTTTTGCTTCTGACAGAATAGGAAAAGATTATCTTCATCTGATCAGGGAATAAGGTGATTTGTATCTGGGCTCATCTTTGTGGGACTGGTCTATTTTGTCTCACCTTCACTCCTAGGATATATACTATCCAAAAGCCTAATTAAAACCCTGTAGAGTTTGCCAAGTTCTCCCTCCTCCAGCTGACGCTGAATCCAGTTTGTGTCCCCTAGCCCAGGAGACCACCAGAAGCTTAATTTGGCTTTTCTACCTTTCAGCCATCAATGTCTGCTCAATTTCTCAGCCTCTCTACTGCTTCGTTGGAATTGGCAAAGGCCTTGAAGGGAAGAGCATCCCTGAGAATCAGATTTACCTATTTGCACTTTTCTCTCCAAGATCTTAGCCCTTCAAGTTATAGTTGCTTTAGTAGCTCTCCAGTGCTTCGAACGGACTTCTTATAAAATACATTTTGTCTAGATTTTTTTTTTTAGTTCAGTATGGCTAGGAATAGATATCCTTCCAAAGCAGGTCTAACATTTTAAACATGCAATCCCAGCAGCAGCAGAAATTTTACCACTTCTGTAAAATACTAGATGTCTTGGGTTTAGCTAAGGGGAGATTCACAGCGTCCAGAGCGAGGTGGCTCCTGCTTGGCCAAGGGCAAGTTTCAGCAGCACAGAGCAGCTGTGAGCTATTAGCAGCCACTATTCACAGCAGCTGGCAGGTTGATGCACTAGGTGAAAAGCAAACCTAGGAGGGCATCAGTAGCACTGAGTGTAACAGATATCCTGATCATTTCTGTCATGCAGGTATTTTTGTTTCTTGTTTTTTGTGTTTTACTTTTTCAGTTTTTATCTAGGTCTTCCTTATTCCCTTGCTTTCTCCATTGCAAACATTTTTTTCTGGACCCACATGACTGGAGTGGGGATGGGAGCTGAGAATGGAATTAGGGGGAAAGAACCCACCCCAAAACACACACATACAGTATCTCCAACACCATTCCTAGACCACCACTCACCTCACTGCTGCCCCAGTGGTGTACCCCATTCAGCCTCTTTACTGGGGATGCCTTGCCCTGAAAAGCAGACCTCTTAGGCAGAGTCCTTTCCGATTCCTCTGAACTTGCTACTTAGCAGAGAATGTCCAGTTAGCCGATGAGAAAGCTTGCACCTCTGTCTTTCCAGAATCTAGATGTATAGGGCTCTCCTCCTGTAGCCTCTTCCACTGGTCTAATCATTGGAAGCATCTCCACATAACCTCTTACCTTTAGGATTTTCTACGCTAGAATCAGGGCCCAATCTCCAGCTTCAGAGTGCAAAATGCCTAAGTTGATCTGTCTAGAACTCTCTCTGCACTCGGCTCTTTTCCCCTGGTGACACAGAGATGGATAAGATTCTTCAGCTGAGCCAGTAGTCATCCAGGATGAGATATCAGGAATATGAAAACGAATATATGTACATATGTATGGACATTATGCTGTACACCAGAAATGGACACATTGTAACTGACTATACTTTGATTTAACACCAAGAAAAGGGAGATGTCAAGATCTCCTTCTGGCAAACACCACACTTTCTTAAGTCCCTCTTACATGGCATAGAGTAGAGGGAGGCATTCCCTTGCCTTTAACCCATGAGGGAAGGGTTCTAATTCATTTGAAAAGTACAGAAAACCTAACTACAATGGCTTTAAAAGACGCCTGATAGGTGAAGGACTAAGATGGGCATTTTTGAACTGCTTTACCAGTAGCCCTAATTTTAAGTGTTTCTGCCTTAAAGACAATGGACAGATTACTGGTGGACTTGTCTTTTATGCTTCTGCCAGAACTCATGAAGCCTCAGGAATTCTGTACTTCTGTCTAACATGATTTGCCACAAGATACTATGAATTATTAATTACTTGACTCTAAAACATTACTTTTAAAACCTAAATGTTTAACTTGATAGATTTTCCCCCTCTAGGGAGTAGGATTTCCAAGTTTAGAAAGAACACGTAGAATATAGGCTAATTCCTACATGACTGCCATCTCCTTCCTACTGAGTGACATAGAATCAGCATTAAGGTCTGACTTTAAAAATAGCTTCATGTTAGCAGAACACACTGGACAGAGCTTTCTTCCCTTTACACTTCAAGGACTGTGAAATCAGAACACGTCAAGCCACTATCACTATATCTGAATTTTGGGAAGCTACATATAACGTAAGTTCTTTGAAGACCCCTAAGTTCTCTTCTTGATTCCTTAGCATCTACCGAGTGTCTGACTCTGGGCTCGGTGCTGAGATACAAAACCAAGTAAGAAATGATCACTTCCCTCAAGGAGCTTGCCAACTAATAAAGGGAACCAGAAAAATAAATAGGTCATTAATATATGGCTGAGCAATGATGGTGATATGCACCGAGCACTGTGGGAGCCCAGAGGAGAGCAAGCAGTAGTCAGGAGGGGCTTTCCAGAAGCAAGTGCTATTTGAGTTATCTTAAAGGACAAGTAAAAATTCACCAAATGATTCTCAGTCTTCTATCCTGGATGGCCAAGTGAATGTCGGTCACATCAACAAAGATGGAAAATAGGTAAGCATGATTTAGAATGGAAGACTGTGAATTTAATCTTGGAATTATTAAGTTTGTACTGTTGGCCCAAAGAAGCAAAGATACGTGGTAAACATTAGGATGTATAGGAATAAAACTCAGAGGAGATTTGGGCTAGAAATACAGGGTTTAGAGGCATCAACATTTAGCTGGTATTAAAATACTGAGAGTGGGTAAAATCACGAAGGGAAAACACATAGTAGTTTTACATTGTCTGGTTCATAGATCCTTTTGAGAATCTGATGACAAGAATGGACTCTCTTCCAAGAAAAATGTACACAAAGGAATTTTTGCATACATTTGCAGTGAGTGCAGATTCCCTGAAGCTCATTCCTGAGTAAGAAAAACACAGTGGGTAATAATAGCAAGGGAACTGAATGGATGATCGAAACTTCCTGAGCCACAATCAAAAGCACTGATGTTCAAGACTGCATGCAAGATAAAGCTATCCGGACAACAGAGACTTGAAACGATTGGGTTTCTGTATCTAAATACTTTCATTTTTATATCTGTTTAACTATGGACTACCTGCCTTTGGAACCAGTTCAGTCTGTAAAACACAGCGCCACAAAATTCCAAAACCAGAGGCAATTTTGAAATATACATGTGAAATGGAGTTGGATCTATTCATATCACAGCTCCAGAGAATATATCAAGCTGCAAGTAATGAGTTCCAGTTTATAAGGATTTTTACAGCTCAAGAGAAATTGGCTTTTCTAAAGCTTTCCCTTCTCTCGGTTGCCAGAACATTGTGTTTATGTTACCACTATAAAACTCATTTCATTCCTTCTTGTTCACAGGTCAACCTCCCCCCTTCAAAATTTTAGGGTCTTTGTGGAAAAGGACTAATTCATGTTTATCTTTGCCCACAATGCTGCCCCCTCAACCCCTCCAATCACGCCCCCTCATGCCAAAAGGACACCTCAAATACAAAGACTGGCATACACATATGATGAATATTTTGGAACAACCAGAATTGTCAACTCAATCACAGAATCTTCTGACACCAGCAAAGCAGAAATGAAAAATGTGGAAGATAGCGGAAACCAGAGGTTCCAATTGCCTCTTTCCAGGGCAGGTCTGCTGGCTCGCATTTCTGCAGCAGTCGACCAGAAGCCTCACACTAAATACTATTAACCAGCCCAGGGTCTCCACATCACATTTGTCATGCCTGTATTACACTGCAAGGTGTGGAATTAGAGAAAATGGAGGGGGGGGAAGATGTAAAATCCCAGGGGTAAAAACAGAGAATTCTCTTCTCATACCATATAGCAATCATCTCCGAGACCAAAGGAGACTATCATTTATGCAAAGCAAAGGACCAAACAGGCGTTAGTACAAAAATAGATGATGATCTCCGGGGTCATAAGCCAAATCCTTTACATTAATCAAGACAGAAATCAAGAACACACGTGCAAGAATTAAATCTCAGTTTAGCCTTGTTTGCTGTGAAACATTGTAACTAAGATTAGTGCAAACTGACATTCTTAAACACTTCATATGGGCCTGAAGGGAAGCCATTTTCTGACCTTGGTAGATTTACAGTCCCACCTAGAATGAAATGGAGAATGTCTCTGATGTTTCAGGAGAATCTTCACCCCAGCCACTTGCTGATGCCTTCATTACCTTACGCCAGTAAATCTTCACTTTCTGTTTATCAGTGGAGCACTTATGGCATCCATTCATATACAGAAAAAGTCTGAGTTTGTTACAATATCAGACCAGGTGTTTTTTTGCCTTTTGCTTTGTATTGGTTTTGGTTTTGGTTTTGGTTTAGTTTGGTTTTATTGGTCTGTCCATCTTCAACTACCTAAAGGGCACTTAAGCCCCAATGCCTCACAATTTTCAAAAACATGAAATAAAATAAAAAAGCAGATGGAGACCAATTTCAGACTAGCCTTGACTCCACGTGAGCCTCTTGAGGTAACGCATAGCCTAAAATAAGCTCTGGCGAGAACTATGGTTTGCCCAAACGATTTGTCTTTTCTATGGGAATGTAGGGTTTGTTCTTTTTCCAGGGTGATTGGGTAGAGGCTGTGGTAGCTCTGGAGAATACAAGGTATTATTTCGGTCTCTAATAACAACAACAAAAATTCTAAACCAAGAAATCAGTTTGTCCTAGACAAGGAAGGCAGCGTAATAAACACAGCACAGAATGGACTTACTCTTTGTTAGGCTGGGTGTCATAATTTTTATACTGAGTGAAGTGCTTGATTCGGAAGATTTTTGAGAGAAAATCAGGTACGAGACAAGAGGGAAAATGGCCAGACTGAAATAGCGAATGAGAAAGGAGAAAAATGATAAACAGGTCTCGAGTGGTGGCTGCTTTCGCTGAGGATGGGAATTCAACAGTTGGGTTCATTTTTGTAAATTCAGACCTTTGCCTGGAACGATTCCCCACTCCCCCAACGATACTCTGTCACGTGACAAATCTATACCCATTATTCAAGCCTTACCTCATACATCATCACCTCTGCTATAAAGCTTCCCCAGCACCATGAAAAGGATTCCTTCCTTTCCTCCTTTGTCCTCCCGTCCCTCTCAATCAGTCCCCTCCTTAGAGGGAGTCTCTGCCTCCGCTCTGAGAGCACCTTGAGGGCCCTGGGTTATTATTCATCATTTTCTCCCCAGGGCTTGTCATTACAGTTAATGCAGAAATGTGCTTAATAAATGTATGTTGAATAAATCTAAGTGACTAACATAAAAAAAAAAAATCAAGCTTCCAGATCCTTAAATTAGACCGACAACTAATAAAGCTCCACTCACTGTATGTCAAGAAGACCCAGTCTGAAATTAGAGAAACACGCCAGAGCACCGCAGTTATGAAATCAGCCTTGGAGGTGACAACCTCTAAAGGAGTTAGAATTGAGACAATGCAGAGAAGAATTTTTAAGGGAAAAATAATTCTTTTATATTTGGTCTATTTTCCAAAGGAATTTTAACAATCGGCACTTTTTTTTCCATCAGGCCAAAAATGAAAATATTTACCCTGAAATATCTCCATGTGCTGTATCATTATATCCTGGGCAGAAATGTTATACACCCACGTCAGTTTTACAGAGCACCAGGGTAAGGATCCGAGGAATCTCCTCCCACTCAGAAATTGCTCAGTCCCATTTATGAGCACTTAATGCTACGCTTAAAAGTACCCTTACATTTAAAATGAACACTGCATGGACCACTGCACAGATTACCATGGACACTGTCCAAATGTTGCCTCCTAGTACAGTAGGAACCTAAAGCTTATTGAAAAGGACTGTTCCTTTTCCATAACCCCTTTGCAAAAATTTATTTAGGTATCTACTGACTTGCTGGCGTTACTCAACTGCTGTATAATGTGAATAACTTTCTCCATAGGAGCCTCTTAATTCTCTGCAGGGCACGAAAAAGCATAAATAATGAACACACATATCATACACACAGACATACACCCTCGCACGCACTCACACATATGTGCATTCACACCCAGGTGTGCAAACGCTTTCACATACATGTTCATACATGCACCCACATACATATTCTCTCTCTCTCTCTCTCTCTCTCTCACACACACACACACACACACACACACACACACACACACACACATCCAAGTAACCAGTGGGAGCAGCTCAGTGAAGAGACTGTTTCCAGAACAGCTATTACCTAACTCTCACGTGATGTAAGGGAGGTCTCTAGTAGATATCAGACAGTTGCCATTCGTATTTTATAGTGGCCATCAGTAGCGACCCAAGTCCCAGAAGTGAAAGTCTTGTTCATTAGCAAGTTCTCCCACACCCATCCAGACTTCTGCTAAACATTAAAGATAGCTGGCAGGTCTTGACCCTATCAGAGATAATCTTGATATTTTGAAATCTCAGGAAAGTAAGCTGCAATCACAAAATCAGGACAAATAAGAGCAGCATTTCTTAGGTCTAAAAGTATCTTGGTGTTGCTTCTCTAACTCCAGTTAGTGAGTAAATCTCTTTTGTTCTTCCCACAGGATTCTCCTTAGCCAGACTCAAAACCCCACAGAAACAGGTCCTTGTGTGCCCTGCTCACCACTGGAACCCACAGTCAGCACCGTGGTGAGGGAAAAAGTGACCCAGTAGATGTGGTAAAACTCTCTAGTTAACACTCTAGCTTATTTTGGGGCATTTGCCATGACATACCGTTACCGAGTCTAAACTCTGCTTGCTGCATGACAGGGCAATAAATGGGGAGACACGGTGTTGGGGCAAGGAATAATAACTTTATCCAGAAAGCAAGCAGACCAGGGAGATGGTGGACTAATGTCCTGGAGAACCATCTTACCCAAGTCAGAATTCAGGCTCCCTTTGTACTAAAAAGGGGAGGGGATGTGGTTGATTGTTGCAAATTCTTGGTATCAGAATCCTTTGTTCTCATAGCTGTCTACGTAGGTCAGGTCATGATATTTCTGTAAACCTCCAACAAGACAAATGTTATTCTGTGTTCTGCAAGTTTTTATCTTTATATGAGTGGAAAAGTGTTATACCCTTAAAGGTCAGAGCCTTAAGAATGAGCTACCCTATTTCAGGCTACAAGCAACACTCTTTTATAAAGGGTGCAGAACCAGCATAACCAAGTACAGAAAACAGAGCACAAGGTTAGAGCTAAAGGAACAGACCTAATATGGGGTTAGAGTTATTTGTCCCTATTACAATATTAGGATCCTCTCCTCTAGAGAAACAAAGGGACAATTAGAAGCATGTCCCCAAAACCCAGGCTTTCCCAGGTGTTTCCACAGCTCAGAAATGCATTTCTCAGCATCCTCTCTCTCCAGGTGCTTGGCTTCATTGTGGCAACTTCCTCTGTTTAGAAAAGAGACTGAAACCATGCACACACTTTTCATATAAATGATCTTTGTTCCTTCCCATAGCAACTGGAGAGCAATGACTCAGCTTATACCTACAAACAAAGGGGAAGAGCGGAGGATTTGTTCAAAGATGCTAATCAGAGCAGCAGCAAATACATTTTATTCATAGCACACCTTTCCCTTGGTGAAATGTTTTGACCAGAAAATCAGATAATTATTGCCAATTTACACCTCATTTGTCTTATGTAAGCATCATTTCCAGGATGCTAAAGAGAAGGGAGTTAACCTAACGGTTTTTGTCCAACCATTTGCACTAAATAAATGAAGCCCTAGAGTAGATTTCTAACAAAAGTTTGAATAAATATATGCAGAATGGTGTTACATGGAGGTCCCATGCAGTATGTTTATATGATACCTTTTAATCATATTGCAGTTGAGAGAATAGAGAAATACTTACAGTGTTCAAACGAGAAATCAGATCAGATTGGTTTGGAAAACTGACTTTGTACATTCTGCATCTATTATATCTTATTTATATATATAGTATTTTTATACAGGTGAAAAGAAAATACCGTATGATATCACTTATATGTAGAATCTTAAAAATTGGCACAGATGAACTTATTTACAAAACAGAAACAGACTCATAGAAGTAGAAGACAAATTTTGGTTACTAGAGGGAAAAGGGGATGTCGAGAGATAAACTGGAAGTTTGGAATTTGCAGATCCTAAGTACTATACACAAAATAGATTAAAAAAAAAAAAAACAAGTTCCTACTGTATAGCAGAGGGAACTGTATTCAATACCTTAATAACCTATAGTGAAAAAGAACAGAAAGAATATATATACACATATAATTGAATCACTGTGCTATACACCAGAAATTAACACATTGTAAATTGACTATACTTCAAAAAAAATTTTTTTAAAGATACGTACAAATCTATCTATACAGAGTTATCCCAGCCCAATCACACTTCCTGCATTTTTAGGAACTGTAGCATCTGCAAAGCTACAATATAAATTAAAAGACAGAAAAAAGACAACAAATGTGTCTTTGAAAACTGTGCCAAGGAAGAGCCCTTTTAGCTTGAATTAGTGCTCAGTTTGTCCCTGCCCCAGACGAAACAGTACCCATTTGGAATGCTACATGAAGATGTTTTGCTTTTGTGGAGATAATTGGCTCTAAACGGGCATCGTAATTAGCAGCATCAGGTAGCTCAGGCAGCATTTGGTCGCCCATTGCCTATTATATGTGAGCAAATGGGAGGGTGTAGAGGTGACAGGAACAGATGGGGAAGAGATACAAGTACTTCACAGGCACCTTGCATGGATGCCTCACACTGTCTTTCTCCCTCTGGCACCATTATTAGTGCCTCTGGCTTCTGAGCCGGGTCTGAAGAGCCCATGGGCAAGTGCAGATGCCACCAGCTGTTCTGACCGCCCTTCCCCATCGCCTGCTCCTTGCCTTCCACTGACCTGGCCCGAAGAGGGAATTTCTGTGCTGATACCTTTCATCTCTGCACACTTTGGTTTCACGGTCGAGGAATTTTTTTCTTTTTTTTTTTCTTTTTTTGCAACAATAACAAGCCAATAGGGCTATAGTTAGGGATTAATTGGGCATAAGGACAAAATGTGAAAAGACCCAGCTGTTCCTCTCAGGGAGGATTCTAGAAAGTTATTATAACTGATGGCTAACTTTCAACAATGACTCTCTAGTTGGGTGGCAGCATCAGGAACCAAGACGTGACCAAAGTCCTGGGGGAAGGAATACCACATAGAAATGTCCGTAAAAAGTTGGGTGGGGCTGGGTGTAGGGAGCCATGAAAAGGGGCAAGTACAGAAAAGTAAATAACTATAAAGAACCATAATGGAGATATTTGGATAAACATAGAGTAGCTAATGTTCACTGAGCAATTACTACCTGCCAGACACCATGGTAAGCAATCTACGTGGACACTACATTATAACTTGGTATCTGTATTACCCCCGTTGTACAAAAGAGAAAGCATAGGCTTAAAATAAAGGTTTTAAAGGTGGTTGGCTGCTACTCAGCCTACAAGTACAGGACTGCGATTCAGACCAAGAAGTCCCTTTCTAAGGCTCTCCTGGGAGTCCAGGAGACTGGAGTTCTGCTTCTGGGTCAGTTCCTGTGTCACTACACTTCAATATCTATCTCTGTCTCTACAGACAAGAGTGGCAATTCCAAGTATGGTGGACAGCCTTCTGCATCAGAACTATCTGACAAGCTTATTTAAAATGTGGATTTCAGAGTCTTTTCTTAAATCTAATAAATCAGACTCTATAGCAAGGTGCCAAAATTGCAACATAAATAATCCTTAGGATTTTTAGTTTCCATAAAGTTTAAGGACTGCTGGACAATTTGATCTTTAGGGTATCTTCAAAATCAAAAATGATATGACTCTGGTGGTTAACATGACACCCAAGTAATGTGTTACATTGTTGATACTCAGATTTTGCTTACTTAAAAGAAAACTCTAGCTTTATTCAGTATATATTATTTGACTCAAAGAGGTGATTTTTTAATGACTTTTTTTTTTAATTTCCAAAATTCAAACCTATTGTCAAAGGGTAAAGATGGTTTTCCAAGCGTTGAGGACATGAGAACCCTGAGGTTTAGGACTATTCTACAATTGCCCTAAGCCAGGCAGCATTTTTGGAATCCGACTTCTATGGGGATGATTTTAAAGGGGTCAATACTCTTCTGAATGTCTGAACTCTTGTTTTGTTTGTTTGTTAATAAAGCTTGATTACCTTATAATCATACTTCCCAAACAGAAAACTGTATTTGGTTGAACCATATGAAATTGCCTTTTACTTGCAAAAACAGTGATTTCATATGGTTCAACCTAGTGTGTGTGTGTGTGTGTGTGTGTGTGTGTGTGTGTGTGTGTGCACATGCCCGCGTGGGCTGAATATAATTTCTGTGACTAGAATATTTAAATTTCAGCTTGCTTGGTCCTTGTAATGCAGTGCTGCCCTCTCAGTGCATTCTCAAGCGATGTTAGATATTGATGGTGCAATTTCCCATTTGACTTCCCAGACTTTGTCCTAAATCCTTAGATCTTAATAAAAAGGTGAATATTCACAACTACAGAAGACAAATCAGTAATCATACTGAAAATCTAATAACTTCTTTTTCCTATCCATTCCCACACATAATCTAACACACAAATACGGGCCTCCAACCCCTTTCCCTCAGTTACTCCTGCGTGTGTTAATTTCCTGTGTCTTTTGAAAGATGGCTTAATAATCTAACAATTTTTTGTCAGCTGCTTGTTTTCCCACTATTCAGGCCATTTTCCTCAAACTAAATAGTCGATGTCATTAAAAACATATCAATAGGAGAAAGAAATTTGAATGTTAAAAATTAGGTGAAATGACATGGATTTGCATGGATTGAATGCTTGGGGAAGAAATAAAAGCGATTGAACTCGCTCAGCCACATGAAATACTTGTTGCTCTCTCCCCTCTGTATCTCCCTCCTCTGCACCCACCTCCGGTGCCAGCGGGACTGTTGGGCAGCAGTGAGCTCCAACTAAAGCTTCTAGAAGCTCTCATTCATCCCTGAAATCGTTGTCTTCCTCTGATCCTCAGATTATGGAGATGAGGGGATGAATGTACAGCACTAAGATTTCCTACCGAGATAGCTTTTCACTCTTTTCAGTAAGAAAAAGATCAAAAGGAAGCTGGCTAATTAGCATACCAAAGGAGACAAAAACCCCTAGAGCTTTACTGTTGTTGCAATCCAATAATAAACACCCGAGTACAAAAAAGATTATTTGATAATTATTTGAGAATTGAAAGCCTTTGAAATGGCAGCTTCTAGGAAAAAAATATTTTTGGATGGGAAAATATCCACAATTATACAGAATAATGCTTACCCGTTGGGGAGCGGCTCTTCATTCCTGGGAGAGCTGCTTGCAGACCTACTTTGCCTAAGAACGGTGGTGGTGTGGATTGCCTTTATCTGAAAAACTCAAAAAGCCTACAAAAGGTTTCAAATCCTTTCCCAAGTAAACATTCTGTGCTTTCATATTCCCCAAAATTAGACACAGAATTCTTGTCTTAAAAATAAGTGTCCCCTTTTCCCAGGCCAGCACCCAACCAAAGGCTGGAGCTCAAAACTAAAGGAATTTGCAACTCTTTGGGGCTCATTATTCTTCTCGACAGCCCTTTTCTGGTTTTAGAAACTCTGGAAGTCCTCTCAAACATGGGCTTTTTTCAAAGGAGAACAAAATAATTGTTCAGTTGTAAACAACTTACTCTGAGACACAAGTAGAGGAACCCACAGGACTATGGATAGAGACAGCCTTGAAAGAAAACCAGACCCTTACTCCTTGGGTTAATATTAATATTGTAGTGCTTTTTTCAGACATTGAGGGGACAGTAATCAGCAGAATGGATTTTTCATAGTCACAGTGGGTTTGACTAAGTTATGAGCGAAGTTAGCCTCTTCCTCCATCAGTCAACATTGTGCACGTAGCCAAGCCTGGCTTCCTCTTGAGAAGCTGACCACATCCAGGTCAACTCCAGGACCTTTCTAGGACAGGAGATGGTTGGACTCAGAATTTGGGGGGCAGGAACAGAGGTTGCCAAGGCTTAGTTTCCCTTAGTTCCCATTTAAAATGCCTACTAACCACAGAGAAGGTATTATTTTGCCTGGAGATCACCCAGGTAATTATAACGGACTTGCTTGCAACCTTGGCCCTAAGCCATTTGAATTAAAAAGCCCAGAGGCCCGGGTTATTAATACTTTATCCTGTTTCTAAGAAAAGAATCATCGTTAATGAGTCAAATGGTAATGACTCTACAAATCTGATTTTAAATGAATAATGCCTCTCCTACTTTACAGGTTTTTTTTTTTTTGAAAAATAATAAATGGATGAGAAATATACCTTTGGCCATCAAGTAGCCTACCTTTCTTTTTGGAACATTTAGTTCTTCTCAGATTTGACAAGATCGCTTAAGGATCTTATTTTGTTAGTTTCCTACAGAATTATTTGTTTCTTTTTGTACATTGTCCATTTGCAGTGAAACAAGCCCCAAATCAGAGTTTTACTTAGAAAATGTGTCTAGAAGAGTAAAATAAATGCCATTTACCCACCACTCCAAAGTATTAATTAGACTTAGCTGTTTGCCAGCTAAGTACCAGGGGCGCCCATGGTGATTAGCTGCACTAATTGGAAATTCGAGTGGCTCTGATAACCGCACAAAGATAATAGGATTATACCTTCCCTCCCTGAAAAAAAGAAGTAGCTTTGTCATAACTGTTTAGATGACAGTTTTAAGCTGTTTCACACCTAACTACCCTGGAGAAAGGGAACATTTTTAGATTCTATTTTTATGCCTACAAAAAAAAAAAAAAGAGAGAGACAGAGAGAAAGAGAAATAGAATTCTTCCAGGTAGCAACAAAAGTATAAAGGAATGTCCCTCCCTGTTTCTGGATCTCAACTTGCTCTCCAAGAAGCACAGAAAAGCAACATTATGTGACCACCAGCAGCAAGTCAAGCTGAGTCAGAAAGTCGGCTAGACCTGCCCCTCTCTGCAGGAACATATTTTTGTTTTGGTTTGCAGAAACTCTTGCAGAAATTTATGAACACCTCCATTCCCAGGATGGCCAGAGCTATAAATATAACTTATATTTGAGAAGGCTGGGCAGATGTTTTTATCTGTCTTTTATACATTAAGAATCTATCATTTGAAGAGGTTGACACTTCCCCAGAATTCTCTTTACCTGAGAACATTCCACATTTATAGAAACATAGCCATTTCCAAAGCTGTCAAGTCCCACAGGCATTAAAGGGCAGAGCAGGTCTCCACAGCCTCTGTCCTCCATCTGCTCACAGGGAGCCAGGCTCTGGCTCCCCTTGCTGAATGGCCTCTCCGGGGTTCAGAGACCTCTATTTAATGCCCACAGATAAAAATCCAGTGTGGATGCGGAGCTACCAACCCGGTGAGTGGATCACGTTAGCTGTCTTCCCTTCCCCTCTGATGTTCAGGCCCGCTGTTGCAGACCATGGCATCAACAGTCATCAAAGAAAATTGCACAAGGGAAAAAAGAGGATGGGGTTGGAAATCTTTCTCAGGTGTTAAATATTCAAAAGAGGCAAATTAACATAGACATTTCAAGTAAATATGAAGAGCAAATGCCGGTCACAAAGTTCCTTGCACTTGCAGGCAAAGTTCTGGTGGCCACGAGGTAGAGATTCTACCACTCAATTGATCAGGTCCCTTCGGCAATTTGAGGGGTCACAAGGTGTTTTCCAAAATAAAGATGGGAAGCCAGACTTACATTTCAAACCTCTATAGCTTGGGACGGGGGGGAAGGATAAATTTAACTGCACAGCCATTGGTTCTACCCACACTTGAAGGTACACAGCCTGGCTCACCTGGAAAATCTCAGGAGGTACAGAAGCCATACAGGGTTGCCATAGCGACTTAAGTAAGCTTAAAAGGCCAACTTACCCCTACACATCTCCATCAGAAGCCCAGGGATAGATAATATTAGACACTCCTTGGGTTGGGGCATTACAGCTTTAGGAAATTCCTGTCTAAGTGTTAGTATTTCATCCAGGAAAGCAATGATGACTGAATATCATATTACTGAAAATGAGTTTGGGGGGTCAAAAAGAAGGCCATGGAGGAATCAAAGAAAGTAGAGAGAGATGTATTAGCATAAAGAAAGGCAGGAAAACTATGGGTAGATTCCGGGGGCAACCAAGCAGAGGACAAAGGCTTCCTAAGAAAAATGTGAGAATGGTCAGCTCCAGGGAGAGGATTTCCAAAGGTAGGGAAGAGTTCACTAACAGGTGAAGAGAAGTGAATCAAAGATGAACTGCTCTCACTTTGAAATTTTCACTTGGATTATCTAATAACCAAAATGGGTTCTTTGGTTCATTTGATTTTTAGAATAACTGAAGAGCTAGTTCCTCCCTAGAATATAAGCTTCATGCAAGCAAACAAATTGTCTTATTCTTGCACTCTAATGACAAATACTGTGTACCTAACTCATAGGAGTACTCAGTAAATATTTTATGAATGAATGTGTGAGTGAGGAAAGAAAGAGAGAAAGGAGGAAAGAAAAGAGAACCATTGAATGCAACTTTTTCTAAGTGTAAGAAAACTGAATCTTTGGCAGTTGAGAAATTCCAATAACTGCAATTATGGCTATTCAGTGCTATAACTGTTGATTCAGAAGATATAGGAGATCAAATTAAATGTGTACTTATTGCCCTAAGGAAATAACTTGGAAGAGATTTTTGTTTGTATTTCTGTGTTAGTTGAGAATGCAAGGGCAGTGAAGAGATAGCTATTGGATGTGGGAGAAAAGGGCTCCTGAGTGATGCGCTGGTTGAACAATTAGTAAAACAGCCCCTTAAGGTAATTGGAAAATTTGAAATTGGTACCCAGAAGTGAAGTAATGCTGTAACAAAAATCTAAAATATGTGGTATTTGGAATCGTGCAGTGGGCAGAGGCCTGACAAACCTCAAGAAGACTGTTAGTGATAGTCAGAAGGGCAGTGAGGAATTGCTTTTGGAAACTGGAGGAAAGGAAACCCATGTTGTATATGTGCAGACTAATTAGCAAAACTGCCATCTGCAGTAACATGGAAAAGAGAAAGGATCCCTAATTAACTTGTGGATCCAGGGAAACATCCATACAAAATGTTGAAAGTAGCACCTGACGTCTTTTAGTTGCTTAAGATAAGTTGTGGAAGGAATAAGATGCTCAGTTTCCAAGCAGAATTTTGAGAAAATGTAAAGGACTTTGGGGTTCAAAAATAAAAACTAATTCTCACCCCCAGTGTGTCTGGGAGAAATATCTGTCAAAGTAAGAAATTGTCTCAGGGAAGATATCAAATTCAAGGCACTACCAGTAAAATGAACCCTTAAAACAGAGATTGAATCTAAGATGTTGTTTATGAGAACTCAGAAAAATTTAGGGCACTGCCTCATAAACTGTTGGCTAGACAAAAGGGCTTCTAATAATCCTCAGGACTCGTAGAATCTCTCAGCTAGGAGAGGGGGAAAGCCTTCTAGGAATACTAAGGGCATTGCCCAACATCACCCTGACTTGCAGGCAAAATTAGAGGGGGGATGGTCTTGAAGAACTTTTTGGGCATGATGAAGCTAATGTCTAGTGAGGTGAACCCAAAATAAGATTTAGAAGAAACTCACAATGTTCTTAAGAGAATTATACAATATCAACATCACCAGATTCAACTAAAAGAGACCGGAATATTTCAAGATAAAATTTGAATTTCAAAATGAAAAGATGACTTTATCCCCCCAAACCTCTGTGAGCAGGAAGAAGCCTTGAAAAGTGACTCACTTGCAACCATGGAGAACCAAGAAACTGGCGTTACGTACCCGACTAGATTTCAGATTTGCTAAGGACTAGTGATTGTTGTATGTCCCCCACTTCCCCTTTGTGAATAGGTGATTTTTTTGCAGTTTTTCTATCCTTGCTCCACCATTATATGGTGGTGGTGGTGGGCAGTAGGGGGAAAGATAACTTACCTATTTGTATTCAGACTGAAAGCAGCCACATGTAAGAAGCCTTATGCTCCCTGGACCTAATTTAGCCAAGGAGATTCTAGACTTCAAGCCTGACCTGATGCTGTAATGGAACGAGACTTCAGAGACTCAGAAAGGGTAGAGTGCATTATCTGTACAGAAGGAATGAGAATTATTAGAGTCTAGAGAGTTGATGATGATAGGCAGATAATTTGTTAGCTCCCAGTGAATCATGCCCTTGTTTAGTTGCCTCTCTGATTGACTCTGGGCTTGACCATGGGACACGTTTTGGTTTTAATGGGGCATAAGCAAGTGAAATGCAAGAAAAGGCACCTATGTATTGGCCTTCTTCTTTTGGAATGTTCCATCTTGGAACCCAACTGCCATACTGTGAGGTAGCCCAAGCTAGAGAGATAGAGGAGAGACCACCGAGAGATAGAGACACCTGGATAGCCTCAGCAGTCACAATCATCCGAGGCATTAACGAAGAATGAAGAGGACATCTTGGACACTCCAGACCAACAGACATGGAGCACAGATGAGCTTTCCCCACCAAGTCTGGGCCAAACTGCAGAATCATGAGTGAATATATAAAATCGCTGGAATTTTAAACCTCATAAGTTTTGAGATGGTTTATTATATAGCAGTAGGTAACTGAAACAGCCTCCGTGTTTCTATTTTTTTTAATTTTGTCTTATAAATATTCTGTGTGATTTAGTCTTCTCATTACTTGACTTTAAGACCTAAAGATGTGTTGGTGGGTTCTGAATTCCAGAAATTTGAAGGTTCTGTTCAGTTGGGTTTCAGTTAATATAAGAATGGTTATATGACATTTTGAATTATACGAGAAAGCAAAAATAAGCACAAACCTTTCAATAAAAGACTAAGATTCTTGGAACATGCTGGTGTTGAGATCAGAGGGACATTATCCTTCACCATATTATCCTGTTCTATGTTCTTGTAGCACTTATCATAGTACAGTATGCAAATATCTCATTTATTTATTGTCACCCCTTTGTCATCCTTGCCCCACACTGGAACGTAGCCTCTAATCTGTGTTGTGTACGTGGAGCCACCAGCATTGAGAACATTGCCTGGCACACAGTAAGGTCTCCATAAATGCTGTATAAAACACAGTGAGAATATAAAATACACTTTCTAGGGAAAAAAAGTTCCTGAGGTAGAAATTACTAGTTTTCGGCAGCATTTCTAGTCCTCCTCCCCTTCCTGACACGTGAAAGACAATGTTTCTTAACCCCAGTGCTGTCAGATCCTGAGGCTCATGAGACTAGTTCTGGCCAACAGGCTGGGAGCAGAGTGACAGGTGTCACTTTTCAGCTGAAGCATCTAACATGCGGTGCTGGCTTGTGCACGATCTCATCCCCAGCCACCGGAAACCCCAAAGCTTCATGCTGAGTTGCCTGAGATGCTTTGCTCCCACAACTGAACATGACAACCTTGGAGAACGGTCTGTACCTGCAGAAGATTTTGCCTGAGCAAGAAATAAACTTTGCTGTATAGAGTCACTGAGAGTTAGGCGTAGTCTGAGCCTGCAGCACGACCTAACCTGTTCTGACTGATATAGTGCCTGACAGTGAGTTTGCATACTTTTTGAACTCTGTAACTATAAAGCTTGCATAGATTTATAGATTCAATGACAATTTATTCGGTATCTGTTATGTCCAAGGCACTCTGCTGGGTCAAGGACTAGAAATAAATATGAGTTAGATACTATTTTCGAGGAGTTTATAGTTTCATAGGAGAGATGAATTGGGTGCATAAGGAACTGTAGTACAGGATAGAAAATTGTGAGGGTCATAAGACAGGTATGGGTAAAGTGCTGTGGAAATCTACCTGAGATGGATGTGATACAGGTTTTTTTTTTTAATTGAAGTTTAGTCAGTTTACAATGTTGTGTCAATTGCTGGTGTACAGCATAATGTTCCAGTCAGACATATACATATATGTATTCATTTACATACCCTTTTTCATTATAGGTTATTACAAGACCTTGAATGTAGTTCCCTATGATATAGATTTCTTGGCCCAGAGCCTTTTAAGTATGGCGATTTATGAAAGCGAGCGGAATGACTTCCTGTTCATATATGTCGTACAAAAGGTCAAGCTGTGAGACTGGCTGTCTCCCCACGTTCCTATTTCTCTGAACACCCGCCTCTAGGCTTGTTATGGGTTGAATTGTGTCCCCCCACCTCAGTTTTCTATGTGGAAACCCTAACCCCCAGTACCTCAGAATGTGATTTTATTTAGAGACATGTTCTGAACAAAGCTAATTAAGTTAAAATGAGTCGGTAGAGTGCACCCCGATCCAAAACGACTGGTGTATTTATAATCATGCCAGCAAACCCCCAGAAACTAGGAGAAAGGCATGGAGCAGATCCTTCTTCCCAGCCCTCACCAGGAATCGGCCCTGCTAACACTTTGATCTTGGACTTCTAGCCTCCAGAACTGTGAGACAATGTTTCTATGGCTCAAGCCACCCAGTTCATGGTACTTTATTACAGAAACCTTAGCAAAACCAATAGAAGCTTTAAATAGATGCATGAGACAGGGAAAGGAATAAAAGCCTGAAAAGATTCAGCCAACCCCATGTTCCAGCTGCCCGTGAGCTATTTCTCTTTCCTCCTCTTTACTGGCAACAAATTAGGTTGATGAGAAAAAGGTGGAAAGAAGCCAAAAATTTCTGGCTATCATTGCGGACAGAAGTCTGAGGGGTCCTGAGTTGGTTTCTCAGAGTATCAGATCACTCTAGTGGAAAAAGAAAGGAGAGGGTAGAGGGGTGTGTGTGTGTGTGTGTGATGTTATTCTTTCTGTTTGCCTTCTTTCCTTCAGTGAATGTCTTTTTTTTTAAATTCAAGACTAGGTGATTTACGATATTGAGTCAGTCTCTGGCATATAGCAAAGTGATTCAGTTATACATATATATAGTCCTTTTCATATTTTTTATTATTGGTTATTACAAGCTATTGAATATAGTTCTCTGTGCTGTGCAGTAGGATCTTTTTGTTTATCTATTTTATATATAGTAGTTTGTATCTGCTAATCTTAAACTCTTAATTCATCCCTCCCTACCTTTCCCCTTTGGTAACTATAAGTTTATTTTCTATGGCTGTGAGTCTCTTTCTGCTTTATAAATAAGTTCATTTGTATCATTTTTTAAGTTCCATGTATAAGTGATATCATATATTATTTGTCTTTCTCTGACTTACTTCACTTAGTATGATTATCTCTAGATCCATCCATGTTGCTGCAAATGGCATTATATCATTTTTTCTGGTATTCCATTGTATATATAGACCACAACTTCTTTATTCAATCTTCTATTAATAGAAATTTAAGTTGCTTCCATGCCTTGGCTATTGTAAATAGTGCCGCTGTGAACATTGGGGTGCATGTGTCTTTTCGAATTAAAGTTCCCTCCAGATATATGCCCAAGAGTGGGATTGCTGGATCGTATGGTAAGTTTATTTTTAGTTTTTTAAGGAATCTCCATACTATTTTCCATAGTGGCTGCACTAATTTACATTCCTACCAACAGTGTAGGAGGGTTCCCTTTTCTCCACCCCCTTCCCAGCATTTATCGTGGACTTTTTAATGAGGGCCCATTGTAGTTTTGATTTGCATTCAGTGAATGTCTTTTAAGCATGGTTTTGATTTTTATCCCAAGCAACCAAGTTTAACAGAAAATCTAAATTTTAAAATGCTCTAAGCCTTTCGGTATTTGTGTTTGAAATTTTCTCAGGCTTATACCAGTGGGTAAAGCATTGGGATGATTTGCTTCATATTATTATAATGGGTTTCTAACTCATTAACTCTCTGAGCCTTACACACAGCAATACAGAGAGGTCCCTTTGGGTCTGTTTTCCACTTTTTGATCTCTCATGCTCTTTTCATACATAAGATGTGACATGAAGTAATGACACTAGCTTTTAACATGGTTTGTAAAAGTGCTTCTGAAAGCAATTCCAAATGAAGAGATCCAAAATATTTGGAGTAATGTCAGCATCTCTGGTAGAGTAGACTCTACAGTTTCCCTTGGTGATCACTTTAAAATGCAAATCTCTTTAGTTACTTAAATTCTGACTTTTTTTTTTTTTAACTTACTAGTTTGTAGTCACAGCGAGGATTCTAAACATACATTTTGCTTCTCTTAAAGGTAAACCAGCCACTGCCAATCCACTTATAGAGTGACAAAATGTGCATTGCACTGCTAGGCACCTTACAAAATAGATAAATGACACAATCTCTGCCCTCTTGAGAGGACAAAAGAATGGAAGAAATGGTATTTTCATAAATGTGTATTTGACTTCATTAAAAAAATGCTCATCTAAAGGAAAATGATTTCCCTTGAAGTTAAGAAGTTTTATGATAGATCTAACAGCAAAGGGAAAACGAAAAAGGTCGTAGGGCTAATAATAATAATTAGCACTTATATTGGCTCTTTCTGTCTTCAAAGCATTTTGTGAAATATTAACTTGTTAATCTTCCCAACGTCCTTGTCAACTTTATAAAGCTTTAGACTGTTCTGATGTTCCCTCCAGTATAATTCCATGTAATATGTGAACATTTGATTTTGGCACACAAACACTACTGGAGTTCTGATCAGCCCACACGGCGTCCCCTACCTATCAGTTCACAAATTTTAGTATGAAGAAGAGATGATACTTCCTGGCTCATTAGTGCAAAGTTTCATTCAAAATTGAAGGGTCTGCCTAGAAAAAGAATTATTACTTTAAGCACCTAACCATGTTGTTGTTGTTGTTGTTTTTTAATCAAAATGGACTCTTTCTGTGTTTTTCTCCCTTTAAAATATAAACTCCTCAAGGAAAAAAAAAATGTGTTTTTCATATTGGCTCCAAGGATCACGTAGGCTTGTCTAGGGTCAGAGTGATGCTTCTTAATAAGCATTCGTTGAACAATAAAAATGAAGTCATTATTGAGAACCTATTATTAAAAGGTGAAGAATAAATTACATGTGGACTCTTCCCTGCCTTCTAGGAACTTAGAAGATGAAGCAGGACTTATACACAGAAAATAATTAGACACAAAATGCAAACTGCAACCAAGGGCCATGATGTTTGGCACAAGAAATAAATGCTAGGGGAGGATTATAATTTTTTTATCTTCACCTTTGAGTTTATATATGTTTGTCTAACCAACTTTTGACCTGCAATAAATCATTATAGTAAAATATTACATTTCCTAGATACTTAATATAGAAACTTCACTCATTTGAGAATTATATACATATAAAAAGTTTCTTTCTATGCAAAGCAACAAAGACATACAGACACACACACACACACACACACACACGACTTAAATGCTGACCCTTAGTCTAAATTAAAGCTTTAGGATGTTTTGAAGAAAAAGTAATACAGCTCCAAGCTTTAATTGAAATTTGTAGGATTTTTATGAATTTGAAGAAAGTTTTTTTCTGAAAGAGAATTTTTACTTAAATTCTTCTTAAGTTGAAAATTTATTTTTCATTCCTTTTCTCTTCACGTGTGAATTTTGTAGCAGTTGTGGAAATCCATATCCCCGCCATACATTTGAATCCACTGTGCTTTTTCCGGGAACTTCTGAATCTTCTCATTTATTCTACAGCTACCATAAATTAACATTCCTAACAGAATTCATTATCTTCCCGTCAAGCCCAAAGCTGTTCTTTCTCCCAGCTATGAAGTCCACTAAACCTGGGGGGGGGGGGGGGGGGTCCCTGATGCTTCCCTCTCCTGCATATCCATCTCATCCGTAAGGAGGTCCTATCTATCCCACCTCATCAGTACCACTCTAATGCCCCCTCCCCGGATCCCCATTCTCTCAGCCAAGTTTCAGGACCAAGGTCAGTGCACCCTCCTAGGAATCTCAACTTACCTAACCTCCCACCCCATCCACTCCAGCCTCCAGACTCTCCTCTTCAAGCTAATCTTTTCTTCACTGTCTATTCCAATTATCCACTTATTGTCTCTAAGCCCTAAACATACCCTTGTTTGTCCGGCTTGTAGACGCTGGAGCTGAATCCAATACACATTTCTCTTGTGAGGGCCTGCAGCACCAGGTCTTGTCAGTAGAGGGCGCTAGAGGGAGACCACAAGAGGAAAGGGCTTCTTTTCCCGGTTCCAGGGCTTTTCTTCTTACAAAGCGTTGAGCATAATTTCTCGCCCATACACAGCTCCCTTGTCAGTCGTGCACAGGAGACACAGTGACACAAACCCTCTTACGAGTTCCTTCCACACTCCAGCAGGTGGCTTCCTGCTCACCAGCCCGGCGTGCATCACCTCGGTGAACTACTCTGCCATCTACTGGACCACACTGTTGAATCGCATCCTTGGAATGTTTCATCAGTGAATTGGAAGGGACCGTCTCCCAACTTTGCTCCTTAAATGCTCTCTCTCCGCTCCATTACTGATGACTGTTTCCTACATCTTATTCCTGTATTTGTAAGCATTCTCTTTAGACTTCTTGATGGTAATAACCTTTAACTAGCTAGTAGTTTGTATGCAGCATTTATTTTTCCCTGCTCAAATTACTATTGTAGGGTTCAGTCTCCTGGCGGGTCCACCACTTCTGTTCTAAGTATAAATCCGATCATATCAACTGCTGCTCAAAACCTGCAGTGACTTCCCACCGTATATAACATTAAATTATCTTTGGGTCCAAAACAAAAGTCTATGTGGGATCTATAATCATACAGTTGGCTGATTCCGCAGATCACGGGATGACCCAAGACGATTAAACTGATACTTGCCTTGGTTGTTGGTGGACATGGCATTTGGCCACAGATACCAGGGGTTACTCAGACAAATCCTACTTGCCCTTGTTTACTGCTGGACTGATTGGACCACAACACAGAAGCACTCATGTGACTGCCCACAAAGCATCATGGTACCCAGAGGGAAACAAAACCACCCAGAAGAGTACGCAGTTTTCCCCATCATTTCAGCTCAGCCCAAAGGCCTTCAACACATTCCCTGAAGTGAGAAAGTTCACTGAAATAATTCCAGGCACGTTTGAGACAAACTTTCTCCTTGCTGAAGTCCCAGAAGTGGCCGGCTCTACCTGTTCCACTCTGAAAGGCCGGTGGTCACATGGCGATCACCGTAGTCCCAGGCTGCTGTATCTTTCCCCCTTACCCACCGCCATCGCCAGAAGCCCAGTTCATCACATCCTTAACTGCACTCTTCAGATTTATCGGTCAGGGAAAAGGATCCAGATTAAAACTGAAACAGCCATTTCACTTGCTTGACAAATTTCCATCCCTATCACTGGGGAACAGGACTTCAGGAAATAAATAATAAATGCTTGCTGACTTGGGGCCACCTCGCCTGAAATAGTTGGGGGCTTCTTATCTTAGTGCGACAATTATTCCAGTTAATAGGTTAAGGGATATATATATATATTCGATTACTGGTAATCCTTTCACACTCTTGTTCGGTACTTATTTGAGATGCAGGGCACACATATTTGAGGATGAGCTCCCCCCTCTCCTTACTCATATCCTTCGAGTGACACCACTTCCTGCTATCTTCTCTTGCAGAATAGAAATGAAGAATCGTTACACTAGGGGAGTTATTACAATCAGGCTCTTTTATATCTTTAAGGCAATTACAGGCAAAGACAAGAGAGCCTAATGCACAGCGTTTTCAGAATTTGTAATTTCGACATCTCCTCTTGCCAAGCCATGATAACATCCAGATGTTGCCCTATTGAAAGGTGTTAAATAGAATAAGCCTGGAGCCAAGAGCCAGTCTGTGTTTTATTTGGGGGGCTTCCAAAATGTAAAGTAGATTTTTTTTCTTGACATTATCAGAAATTCAGTGGTTTAGGGAATAATGTTCTGGTCTGCATAATGTCTTGGTCTCTAATAGTAAGAGCAGCAGTAATATTTATTTAACAAGCCTTTCTCCAGTGTCGTGTGATTTTCAAGTATTCATTCATTGAATTCCCTCTGTGTTCTCTCCTGATACAACCAACTTCACCACAAATTTCTCCAAACTGTTCTCTAATTCCAGTTGGACGGCATAAAAGGCCACGTCTTCAGGGTTGTTTGCAAGTAATGAGAAGGAAACTGACCCTCACTGAGGACTTTGCCAGGAGTTAGCATAGGCACTCCTCATAAATCCAAGAGGAGAACAGAAGGCACTGTGCTCAGTCACAGAGTTTGCCAAAGAATTTGGCAGAAGAAAATTAAATCCTAAAGTCAACACTCACAAGTCACATTCTGGGCAAGAGTAACCTGGGAGCCATTGGGGGTGGCGGGGTATTTTACAGATGAATGATGCACCCTAGGAACAGGTTACCTTCTCTGCTTACCCTGCACGTCCTTTCTCAGTGCCTGGAATATCTCTGTGAGCCCTGCACTCAGTGCTCCTACGGTGCCACAGACAAGAGCTTTGCAGTGGGCAGGGTGCTGTCAGAAAGGATGGCATTGTGTGCTAAGGGGGCACTTAGGAGGGACACATAACTCAGCCTTCAGATATCAAGGTTGGCTTCCCAAAGTCTAAGCCGCAACCTGAAAAAATGAAAAGGCATAGCCAGGCCCCGAGAGCCTTAATTCCCCCTATCTTTGCCCTGGGGACTGTCCATTCTCTTGGGTTAAAGGTCTGAGGGTGGAGGGAATAACTTTAACAAGCCAGTGTCATATGCATCTCTTTAGATCTGTCCTGTTCTAAAGCTTTTTAATGAGGCTAGCATTCTCACTAGTTTCCCAAGAAGGTTCTCGATGGACTCCCCAGCTCCTTTTGGGAGTCAGCATGATCTTTCTGGCTGTCTTGAGCAGAGGTGCAAATAGAACCCACAGATCTCTTAGCCCTAAGCAACTAGATGACGGTCGGGCCAGCTGAGTGCCCTCTGAGTGAGGAAGAGAGATGCTTGTCTTATATTCACCCCCAATCTCCCCCTATCACTCAGAAAGCTGAAACCAGTCTGAACAAAACCCTGTCCTGGGGAACTAGCGTCCTTCTCCCTGGATAGAGCACAAGGTCAAGGGGTCTGGACTGCTGCGTCCCATGGACCAGAGATGAGGGCAGGGTGAGATGTCAAGAAAAAAAAAAGATATGAGTTGTTCATAGAAGTCCTGAGAATTTTCAGGTCAGTCAAAAAGCAGATATTCCAAGAATCAGGCTACCACACCTAAGCCAGGCAAGAAGAGAACAGTAAAACAAAGGGAGAAGCCTAAAGAGGTGGGAACCATGAGGAAGTCGTGTGAAGGGAGATTCAGAGTAGACAGAAGGGAGGAGAGGTCTGAAGGGGCTTCACGGAGCCAGGGAACAAGTGACTACAGGGCATAGGTGGAGCTCTGCACCCAGGAGGGGGGCGTGCTCTGAAGGTTTAGGGGAAGCCAACACCTTCTCTTCCCTGGCAGGAGAAGAGAAGAAATTGCTTAGTCAACTGATGCTAAGTAGTGGCCTCTGTAGAAATGCTTCAGTGCAGAACACCCAGACCAGAAACACGTTGCCACATTTGTTCAGGGATGTGTTCAGGCTGCCACCTCCCACCCTCCAAACCACTTCTTTTTCAAGCTACTCAGATCCACTGGGATCCACACTTCATATGACCTCACAACGACCTTACGTCCAGTGTATCTGGAATAAAGACAAGGAGAAAAAAAGAAAACAGCATGAAATTGAATGTAATTTAAAGAAGTTTTGAGAGCACATATGGTTTGGGAATACAAAGATGAGAGAGGCATGGCCTTCCCTCCATGGAAAAGCTCATAGAGCCCAAAGTAAAAGACAGATTGATAACAATAATCAAAAAACAATCCAAGCCCCCATTCATTCATTCAGCAAACATCCTCTACTCACACTTTGGAAATAAAAGCATATACAAAGTCATACACGAGTACAGAGACGTTGCTGCTCTCCCAAGGAGATCCCAAAAGAAGCAGGAAAAAACTGACCAATCTAAGCTAAGGAAGGATCCTATTTACTTATTATACTAATTAATTATTTTATTTTGGGGAGGTGGAGGTAATTATCTTACTTATTTTTATAGGAGGTACTGGGGATTGAACCCATGGCCCTCATGCATGCTAAGCATGCACTCTGCCACTTGAGCTATACCCTCCCCTCTTTAAGGAAGGATTCCAGTGTGTACTTGGCCACCCTGCTTAGGAAGTCCTTACATCAGGGTGAAGGTCAGAGTTGGGATGTAATTAGCAGGGAAGAGAAGTGACTTTTTTTCCAGCATTTTCCTTATAAAATCCCCAGGAAGTCTCTGAAGACTGTAAGCTTTCTGAGGGCAAGAATCACATCCTACTCACCCCAGGATTCCAGTACTTGATGAATAATAGTTAATATATTTTTAACTGAACCAACCAGAGGTACTCCGATTCTTGGTGGTTTTTTTTTTTTTTTTTTTCTAGTCTTACAGGCGGCACTAAGGGCTGAAAAACAATAAAAAGTAAATAAATTCTTAAGGAATAATAAATCTACTAATAGCCTGACTTTAAAGGTATTTTTAACTCCTTTTCTCTAGTCTTTGTAAAGGGGGAAGGCTGAAACCTGGGTTTAGGTTTTATTTTTTAAAAAAATCAATTAGTTGAACTGTCTTGCAAGGTCTGTAAAACAAGGTCTGTGAGGTTGCAGAGGGAGAAAGAATCAGAAATCAGGATGCAGTACTTGGTCCGTGGGCGTTTGCTATTCGTTTGTTCTGGATGTTATCACGAGCTCAGAACGGGGAACGTCAAGGTTGCCAAATCAATAAGGTTTCGCTCATGTTTCATCTCTTTGGATTTACAGAATGATTTAGTAATTCTGCCTCTCAAGCCTATGCATCCTGAGCAAATGAGGGTGATCATTGGTGTCTTAGCCCATTAGATTCTCTATCGGAAAGCTGTCGGTCTCCTGGAAGTCAGCTTTCTTCCCAAGTGTAGGAAGGGTTAAAGGGGAAACATGCCGTTGGTGCCTCCTCAAGACAAAGGAAAGTTCAAGTTGCATCCGCATCCTCCTGAGGCTCCTCTTCCTCTCCAGCCAGGTCAGCTGGCAGGGCTCACCGCGGGCTCCACCGGGTCCGCGGGGACCAAGGGTGGTGCCAAGAGGTAACTCTGTGAGCATCACCCACGTCCTGCTGCAGCCTGGGAAGCCCCTTTCCAGCAGACAAGAAATCAGTGCATTTCTCAATGATGAAAAGTCTTCAGATGCACTGCTCAAGTAGCCCAGGCTGACCCTGGGGAGCTGCCGTTACTCATTCATCACAGTTCCTGAGCCTTGCCGGTTAATAGAAGACACTTTCCAGAGACATGCGCCATCACTCCTCATTTGACTTCAAGGATCTTGATTGCAACTCAGAATCTAAGAGGAGGGGAGGGTGGAGGGGAGAGGGAGCCCGCAGAGAGGAAGGCCAGGAGGAGCGGATGTGAGGGAGAGGAAACGGGAAGGACCACCGGAGGAGGGATGGACAGATCCACAGAGAGACACAGATTCAAAGAAAGAGATGAGGAGACAAAAGGACCAGGGAAGACAAAATAGAGAAAGGGAGAGAAGGAAAGTCTAGTGGCAACAATGTTTTCTAAGTGGAGCTGATTATTCTCTTTTTCAGACATACTGCAGGTTTCTAACGTAACTGATGTGGCTTGCCTCATAGTCTAAGGGCTGACAATGGTTATTTCCTGAAGGACCTGCTGAGTGGAGGAGAGCCTGGTTAGGCCAGCAGATGTACTGAAAGGAGAGGCGAGATGCTTTTCAATTTGGAGAATGATTTTCAGGAAGGAGGGCGGTTATCCAGGGAGAAAGACGTTCAGCCACAGAGAAGCCTCCAGCTCAAGTGCAGAATCTTGCCTCCTCACGAAGGCAGCACACGTTTAGAGCTGACTCCCAAGAAGAACTGTCAGATAAAATGTTTGTGGAAAATAATTTGAGGGTAATGGAGAGAAAATAAAGGCTTATCTTGCTCATTAAGTCTTCTTTTCTCCTATTTCCCTCATTCTTGTTTGTGCCTCTATTCTTTGCATAGGGAAAAAAAAATAAACATAAGGGCTCACTATGTTTCCAGCAAAAAAGAAAAAGAAAACATGAGTACTTTCCATAATATATTATTACATCAGGAAAATTTAAATTTAGTGTTATAAATCTTTTTTGTTCACCAACTATGCTGTCAACTTGAAGAACAACTGTTTGGTTCTTTCTACTTTATCGTGTGTGAGCTTAATTAATCACAATGGAATCCTATTCAAACTATTTTCCAGCCCGAGAGGCAATTGTTTCCTCTAGCACGTTGTTTCCTTCTAACTAAGGATGGTACAAAGCTGGAGAAAACATTAAAACCCTGATGCGCATCGTAATGAACTCCACGCAAAGTAGTTATATTAATGTAATGGAGTTGAGATCTTAATTGCACTTGTGTTTATATTTGCATCCTACTTTTTTTTAAAGCCTTTTTATTCTACTAAATGATTTGAACGATGAGGTAGGGGAGGTTACATGGCCTGCTAAATAGAGATGGGTTTCACCATGCGAACAGAGGAAAAATGAATCTGGGAGGGGAGCCGGGCTAATTTCATTTCCTAAAGTAGGTTTTATTCGCAGCTGATAATGGCTAAAATTGCTCTGTGAAAGCAATCTTTCCAGAGCCAGAAAATGTTCCCTGGGTGCTTAAAAAGAAGCCTGTCCAGGAGCCCTTTTTGTTCCTTCCTAGGATAACCATTAACTGCCACAGAGAAACCTCCAGCTCAAGTGCAGAATCTTGTACAAAGCGATTTAGGCAGATGCATCCTCTGGCCTCTGATTGATAATATACCTTCCAGCCAAACAGGATGGGAGAGATTGCACAGTAGGGGGTGGAGGAGAAATCTCCCACAAGGCTTTATATACAATAGACATTCAATTAAGAGTTATTGCCTGATGAATGAAAGGATGGATGGATGAATGAATGAGAGAAACTGCCTGGACTCTGGGATGGGGGCATTACCCTCTCCACCCTTTCCTGCCCCTGTTCATCAGACACAGACCAAGAGGAAACAGACTCGCATTTTCCTAATTAAAACTCACTAATGTGGACACTGGGCAAATATTACCTCCTCTCCCAGAGCTCAGCCAGGAATCATCCTGCTGCATGCAGGCTATTTTATCCGAGGGGAGAGGATGGTAGTATTCTCCAGCTGCATGGTGCCCTTGTGAGAAATTTATCTTGGGTCTTGAGACTTAGAGTTACTGTTCTTTCTCAGAGAAAGGTTTCATTATATGGGCACTAATAACGGTGTAAAGAGATCTTGTAGTCTTTCTTTGGGCTGCTGGCAAGCTCAGAACAAGTCCTGAAGCCCGAAGTACCTGTATTGCCTCAGGCAGGTGGACAATGTCCTGACCCCATCCTTGACTTAATCCCAAAGGTGACTTTTTTTTAACCTCAGCTTATTTGTGTGTGTGTATATATAATTTATTTATTTATTTATAAATATTTATTTATATATATATATATTTATGGCTTACATAATGCGGATTTTGATAAACCATCAGATCCTTCTCTATGGAGACAAAGAAAGTAAGAAAGACGGGAAAGATTAAAAAAAGACATAGGGTTGAGTTACATGTTATGAAGCTCTCCATCATTCAAAAACATCTGTGGCTTTCCCGTGGGATACCCAGCCCTGTCCTAACTGCTAGGGAGTTCACAGTCTGATGGAGGAGACAAATGAGGACACACAGATTGTCATAAAGCTCAGAGCCGTGCTGTACAACCATGAACAAAGTACACGGGGCAGGAGGAGGGAGAGCCACCAACTCGGCCTGGGGAATTACTCTCGGCTTCACTAAAGTGAGAAGGAATTTGTTTGGTAAAGAAGGAAAGAAAGGGCACCCCAAGCAAGGGAAACAGCACGTGCAGAAGTACCAAGGCAGGAGAGGGTGTGTTGTCTCCAAGACATGATGAGAAGCCCCATTATGCAGAAGTTTGGCACGCTTGGGGTGGGGAGACTGCTGAGAGACAGCTTGAGGGATGAGAAGCAGGTCGTAGTCAGATTTGTGAAGGCTTAGAATATCAACCTACATAGTTTAGAGGTTTATCCTAGGCAGTGCGAAGCCAGCAACAATTTCAAAACAAGACACCCCCATGGTCAACTTCACTCTTTCGAAAGGATCTATTTGGATTGGAAGACAGAGACACTGGAGGGAAAGGTGGGCTAAAGGGGGCTCCAGCTCAGTGAGAAATGCTGGGGACAAAAGTCAACAGAAGACAGACACACTGATTGGTACAGAGCCAGGGATGAGGGAGGTGGAGGACTTCACTCCAGTTGACATCAAAATTCAGACCACAAGAGGAAGGGATGGGGCACACTTAAGTATGAGGTGCCAGGTGGGTAGCAGAGAGCTGAAAATATAGATCTGGAGCGTGGGAAGAGTACCAAGATGAGGGAATTCAGTTTAACATCTTCCAGCATATAAACAGTCCCTAAAAAGTTATCAACACAATTAGATCACTCCAGAAATGAGTAGGTATAATTCAGACAGAAGAAAATGGGCCCTGAAATGGGGGGAAGTTTTTAATTTTATCAAGGGAGTAACTCAGTCCCTTTTTCTGCAGGGTTTTTTTTTTTGTTTTGTTTTGTTTTGTTTTGTTTTTTAAGGCTAGATTATATCTTCCTAGTGTAGTTTGAGGTAGCCATTCTAATAAGCAAACCTATCAGCCCAGCACTCTTCCATATAAGTTCACGTAGCTCCCCCAGGGAGGGCACTGAGCTCATCAGAGAGCAGCCAGACGTCTACACACCTTAAATTTTGTTGAAAAAGCACCACACAATAACATTAGCAGGAGGCCACCTCTCCGTGCTGGGGACAGAACACACACTGTCCCCCAGGGGACCAATGTCGTGTCTGGAAGAATCAGCAGAGGTAGAGAAACGGGCTGTGTTCCAGTACGAAGTGACGTCCTCAGGCTGTTTAAAATACATCAGAAGCTATGAGTGTTGCTTTGAAAAAAAAAAAACAGAGGAGTGTCAAGAAGTGGTAAAGAACTGTGTTGATGTCCAGAACCTATAAACGTAAAGGCTAGAGACTGCCTGCTAAATTTAGGTGTGGATGGATGCCGGCAGGTGTCGGATGCTGCAGTGTTTAAAGAAATAAGAGAACAAAGAGAGTGAGACAGAAAGGAGAAGGGCAGGGAAGAGATAAATCCTTGAAAGGAAACAGAACAGAAAGGCAAGTGAGAAATTCGCCACTAGGAGCCAATATTGCTGGTCTGTAAGCGCAGAGGCCAAAGTCATTGAAATAGACAAAGACAGGGAATGACTGGAGACTGTTGAAGGAGAGAAGAGATCAAAGGCAGTGTGATTTCTTAGCGTCAAGGGTAGAGAGATCCAGCTGAATAGAAAGTAAAGCTGTCCCTGAGTCAATGCAGTTTTGACCTGATGCAGTAAACTCGAAGTCAGAAGCCCTCAGCTCAAACGCTGAGCTCTGACACTTCCTGCGAGAAGATGGGCAAGGGACTTAATTCATTTGGGTTTCGTTTTCTGTTTTTGTAAAATGAAAATAATGTTACTGATCTTTCTAGGATGTTTGAAAATTCAACAAGATGATAGATATGAAAGTTCTAGGTCAGGTACATGGTAAGTGCTAAATAGATACTTTTATGAATGAACAAATGAATAAAGGCCAGACTGTGATGGGCTTTGTTGTTTTGGTTGAAATGGAGATAAAAAAATCAAAAGGATTGACTCGAGCCCCAAGGAGGAAAATATAAGAAGTAATTTATGTATGTGATAGGCTGGATTGTTTTAACCCCTCCCACCAAAAAAATACAGGAAGTCCTAACCCTAACTCAGAAGGTGACCTTATTTGGAAATGGGGTCTTTATAGATGTAATCAATTCAAGATAAGGTCATTAGGGTGGGACCTAATCCAATATGAATGATATCCTTATAAAGAGGGGAAATTTGGACACAGACATGCTCAGAAGGAAGATGATTTAAATACACAGGGAGAAGGCCACATGATGGCAGAAGCAGAGGTTGGAATTACACAAGCCAAGGGTCACAAGAGTCGACAACCACCGCCACTGGCTGCAAGAGGCTGGGGCGGATTCTCTTCTACAGACTTGGGTGGAAGCACGGCCCTGGCAACACATTGATTTGGGACATGTGGCTTCCAGAACTGTGAAACAAGAGATTTCTGATATTATGAGCCACTCAGCTTTTGGAACTTTGGTAAGCAGCCCTAGGAAAGGAATATAACATCTAAGTTCAGAAAGAAATCAAGAGGGAGATGGGAATAAGTTCATTTGTGTTCTCTTTTTAGATTCCACAAATAAGTGATATCATAGGGTATTTTCCTTTCTCTTTCTGACTTATTTCACTTAGTATGATGATCTCCAGGTCCATACATGTTGCCGCAAATGGCATTATTTTATTCTTTTCTATGGCTGAGTAGAATTCCATTGTGTGTGTGTGTGTGTGTGTGTGTGTGGGCACGCATATATATATGTGTGTGTGTATATATATATATGAAAATACATACCACATATTCTTTACTTCTGTATGTAAAATAGATAAACAGCAGGTGCTACTGTATAGCACAGTACTGAATATAATTATATAATGAAAAAGAATGTGAAAAGGAATATATATATGTATAACTGAATCACTATGCTGTACACCAGAAATCACACAATGTTGTAAATCGATTATACTTCAATATAAGAAAAAAAGGAAATGGAAACCCACGGAGTGTGCAGAAACCTGCCACTGAGAGTTTCAGCAACAGGACAACAGAGCCTTGTAGTCCTACATGTTGGCTCTGCCGGGAGTCTCCTGACAGCACTCAGTAAAGTGCCAACAGCCTAAGTGGCTGTGGGGGGCTGACGAGAGGGGAGGAGGGAAAGAGCGGAGGGGAGGAGGGAAGGGAGCAGGAGAGGAGCAAGAAAGTGAAATTGTAGCACACGCGACAGGCAGGCAGAGGCTGGGCTGCACGAGGTGATTTTCTATGAGGGAAAAAACCATTCTATTTGTCCAGCCCACCGCGAAACAGCAACATAGGTCCAAGAGGAACAAGACAAACAGGGAATCTGGTGCCAGTTGCATCCGTTAAAAAAAAAAATCATAGCATTCACGTGACTCTGTCAGAAAACTCAAAAGAGGAACATTTGTCACGTTTACGAACCCAGTTACTAATCAGACACACAGCAAATTAGGAAATCAGGCAACACAGAGGAACATTTCTAACAGAGAGGTATTTGAAAATGCAATGAGGAAATTTAATTTTTACATGATCTGAGAATGGGTTCAGAATCAGGAAAGGAGAGGAAGCGGTGTCATCTATTGTGTGCTGGCTGGTGCCACGCTAAGCCTGGAGTACAGGCAGCTTGTTCACTCTTCTCAAAGGCTCTGTTTACACGTGAGGAGAGGAGGCTCAGAGAGGCCCAGAAATATGCCTGAACCCATGAGAGATCCAGGGCTGGGATTCACACCCCGATATGCAATTCCATGTCCAGCCCCAACTCCAAGAGGAGACTCACTTCCCCCTCACCTTGTGGACCTAGAAGGATACAAGTTAGAATTAAATTTCTGGGGAATCTGAGAAGTCAGCTCCAGAAACGGACTCAGGTAAAGTAAAAGCAGACCGTGAAGGGGTCACGCAGCACCCTGTCCCGCTCAGAGCCTGGAGCCCAGCCTGTGCGCTGGCTCGGCTCCTGGCCTCTCCTGAAGGTCGTCTGATGTGTGTGTGCCTTTCTCTCCTGGAGAGAAAGGGCCCGCGCACAGCTGGGTGACTTTCAGGGGCCACCTGGGCTCCACTGGAATTGTCCCATGGCAGAGAGATAAAAGCCCAAGGACCCAGCTCTGCTCCCCAGAGACCCCCGGCCCCGGCCCAGAGCCAGGTGGCTGCGCCCCACATCCTGAAGTAGCTCATTACAATCAGAGGCTGAATAGGAAAACAGAAATTAAATTGACACTTCGAAGCATTAATCTAAGCACAAATTAATATTCATCAACATCTGCTATTTGTTCAGGTGAATGTTCAGCTTAAACAACACAAAGCCAAAGAAATAGCATTCTTCCTACCCAGAGGGAGGGCGAACCAAAGGAAACGGTGCGGGGCGCAGGTCCTCCGTGTCTCTGCTCCCGGCAGAGACGACATCCGTGATGGTCCTCCCAGAGGGACCCTGAATATTTCTCAATCAATTATTTTTATTTGGCCACTTGTTTCTTCCTGACTTTTAAGATCTTGTTATTCTTTCTCGGAGGAGAAAGACTGGGAAGCCGGGTGGCATTTATTCCAGCTCAGTACTTGGCTACAGATGCTACCTCTACTGTCTACCATTTGATCATCATCCTCTGGGCAGGAGAAATTTCTCTGCTGGAAAATTAAGGCTAAATCTCAAAATGTGCCTGGAGAGAAGTCTGCAGTGGGGGCAAGCTGGGGTAGTGGAAGCATCGGGCTAGGTGCAGCTCCTCGTGGACGGAGAACTGAACAGTCAGATGGTAAGAGCCTGTACGGTGACAGCCAAGGAGAGCGGTGGCTGGGGTAGCACGGGAAGTACCGTTGACTCGATAGCATCTTTGGAGCAAGGGAGAATTTCTTCCCTTGCTAATAGTCGTTCTCTTCCTGCCAAAAAAGCCAGAGAAGCTCCTGAAAGCCTTCCCACGACTGTAGGCCGGGGCAGAGCTGAGAGATATTTAGAGACATACTCTGTTCCTTGGGTAACACAGTGGCTTCAAAGAGCACTTTGGAGAATGTCTCTCCTTCCACCTCAACATTTCTCCTCTCTCTGTCCCAGATAGTTGAAATGCAGTCACTAAAATGGTAGAAAGACAGTTAATGAAGACAGGAAACAAATCAAGAGGCTGCAAGTTCTGCACACCTTTGAAAGAAATACCTGTGAGGGCTGCATGAATCTCGTAACCGGCCCATTCCTCTGTGGAGTAGTGATGGGTTTTGCAGAAGTTGCTACACTCTGAGTGGCAGGAGAATGTACTAGTTCAGAGCAAGGACTCTAAAGTTAGGCCATGAGGTCAGATTCCAGCCTTGCCACTTACCACCTGTGTAACCTTGGGCAACTTAGCCTTTACGTGCCTTACTTTGCTCATCTGTAGGATGGGAGCGTTGTGATGTTTAAATGAGTTTAAACATGGTGAGTATCATACAGCTGTTTGCTATTGTTATAAACTTAATCATGGAAATTGTGTATTAGAAAGATCCCTGATAATTCTATTACTAGAGATTGATATTACTGAAGCTGTAGTGTGAATGAGGCAAGGCTGGAAAGGGTCGAATACAGTTAATCCAATCTATTAATATGCTGAACTGCTAAAGCCATTTCCATGTGGTGTCTGGACATTAGACGTGGAGATTATTCAAAAGTGAATCCCACGAAGGTAATACAGTGACATCCTGCCCCGTAATGCCTGGGTCCTCAGCTGGGCTGTTGGCTAGAGCACCAGGCATGAGCTCTCTAGAAGTCTGGGCTTCCTCCCAGTGTGACCTCTTCAGTCCCACCAGTTCACACTTCCAAAGACCAATGGTCCGGGGGAACCACGTGGAAGCTTCACGGCCTTTTCAGACCTACACTCTGGTGCTCGGAATCTTCTCTCCCACTACATTACAAATGAATCACTAGTTCAACCCAGATGCAACAGCAGGAGACACAGACCCCACCTCTGGAAGGGAGGAGGGTCAAGGAATTTGCAGGCGTGTTTTAAGACTGCCACAAAGGGTTAATACAGAATCAGAAGAGAAGGGAAGACTAAGGAAATCCCTAGGGCACTTCAACGTTTAGAAATTGAGCAGCAGAGGAAGAACTGTCGAAAGAGACTTAGATGAAGCTCGGTGCACGAGCCAGTATGAGGTCAGGGAAGCCAAGAGAAGGAGAGAGCAGGAGTTGTCACTGTGTGTGCTAAATGCTTCTAAAAAGTTCAGGGGCAGAGAAGATTAAGTCTGATGACTGAGGGGTCCTGACGACTTGACAGAGGCCATCTCCAGAGAGGTGGTGGTGACAGAAGCCAGCTTAGATTGGGTTGAAAAGAGACTGTGAAGAAAGGAAGGAGGCATCAATCATAAGCTGACAGCTGTGCACACGCTTATATAAACAGGTCACCTGCAAGACACTAGGAAATCATAAATGCACAGAATCTTTGTTTAGAATGGCATCAGATGCATATACATGAATGTTTCTGATTTTAACGGGCTCACTACTTCTCACAGCAGCCCATTTCATCATTGTTAGAAAAGTTATTTCTTCCATAGAACTCACTTCTGGTACCCATTTGTCTTTATCTGTCTGGAACAGCCTACAATCAGTCTTACTCCAGGAGTCACATGCCAAGCTCTTTTCTTTAAATGAATGCAGCATCCTCAGTCCACGAGATTTTCAGGCATTTTCTGGTCCTCATTGCTCTCCTCTGAATGTGCTCAAATCTGTTCCTGTCACTTCCATCAAGTGGCTTTCAAAACCAAACTCAACATCCCGGATGCTGTCTCAAGATGCCAAGTTCTGGGCCAAACATCACCCCTCTAGCTGTTTTAGGTTTTTGTCATGCTTCCATCTTATTCTGTCTCAGACACCAACAGCCATCAGCCGTCATCCACATTGAATTTTAATCGCCATCAAGATTCGGAGACGTTCAACAGCATTTGATGCAATCATCTCAACAGGTTGTCCTTTTATAGCAAAGCTAGGTGCTACCAAGACTGGTACCCTGAAGGAGAAGCCTTCAGCCCCACCACATGCACCTTGCTGCTGTAGCTTTTTCTTTTGCACTAAGATGAAATACATAAGGAGAGGAAAAGACTCCTGAGGATACTGGTGACCGAGGGCCTCAGAAGGCGTGATATGGGGGTTGTGTCTGAGAGGAGCCAAGAAATCCTGGACTAGTGCCGTGATTTACCAGCCTGAATGCCCCCTGGGCTTTTCCTTCTCTCCTTCCTAGGTTGGTAAAGTTTATAAGAAATCAAATCAAAATTCTCTTTCCAGAATCCATTCACAATACCTTGGAGCTAGCTTTTTTTATTTTTAGATGTACACCATAATGATTTGGTGTATGTATATATTGTGAAATAATCACCACAATAAGCTTAATTAACAGGCATCACCACACATCGTTACAATTTTTTTTTCCTTGGGTTGAGAACATTTAAGATCTACTCTCTTAGTAGCGTTCAAAATACAATACAGTATTGTCAACTATAGTCACCGGGCTGTACATTTCACCCCCAGAACTAATTATCGTATAACTGGGTAACTTATAACTATACCTTTTGATCACCTTCACCATGTCCCTCACCCATCCCCACCTCCACCTCTGATAACCACCAGTCTGTTCTCTGTATCTATGAGTTCTGTTTTTGAGGGGTTTGTTTGTTTGCTTTTAGATTCTGCGTATAAGGGAGAACATATGATATTTGTCATTTGTCTAAGTAAAATCAGATGTACTTTACTTAGCATAAAGCCCTCAAGGTACATCTTTGGTATCATAAATGACAGGATTTTCTTCTTTTTATGGCTGAATAATATTCCATATCTATATAGATATATCATTATTTCTTTATCCATTCCAATGGACACATATATGTATATAGATATAGATATATCACTACTTCATTCATTCCAGTGGACTCAGGTTGTTTCCCTGTCTTGGCCATTGTAAATAACACTGAGGCTAACTTGTTAAAACTTCATCTTTCTCCTGCTTTTCTTCTGAAACTGTTTGAAAGTACTTCTAAGTCATTTAAGTGAATAGTCATCTATGCAGACCATTTTTCTATTTAAACAAGGATTGGGAAATCTTGCCTGGCACCAGAGAGGCCAAACCCAGGAGACTGAGATAAAAAGTCTCAGGGCTCAATCAGGACAGCACATGTATGTGCACACCCACCCATGTGTATGCACTGGCAAGCAGCACAGAGGAGGCCCCGTCACCAGACAACTCCCAAAACCACTGCCTTTGGTTCTCTGCCGGGACCCATCAGGATGGGATGTCTGGGCCAACTGGATGGATGAAGTGTTCTGAGCAAGTTGGAGCAGGAGAATCCTCGTTACCCTGGTCATGACTTGCCTTTCTTTTCTTCCTTCCTGTCAGAGCTTGAGAGACTCTATTTGAGTAGGAAGAAATAAAACATAAAACTTAACCGATAAAATATTCGTGTGAGAATCTTTGTTCCAGCTGTTCTGGTTCAGGGTCTAATAGACCAATTTAGGATTAAAGGAAGATTTAGCCCCTTCTCCAAGTCTTATCAAATTCTCTGCAATTTGAAAGAGTCTGGGTGGAGACTGCACTCTGAAAAGAATGTGCTTTTTCTTTTTTTTATCAAAGAATATGAATCTGTCTTTAGTTCAGTAACATCAAATCCCTACTCTTCAAGTTATTAGATTAGATCATAAGAATATCAGCTTGAATTCTCTGCAAATTCTTTTTTTTAACACCTTTATTATGGTATGGTTCCTGTACAGTAAACTACATGTGTTTGAGATGAACATTTTGATGAGTCTTGATAGCTGTATACTCCAATGAAACCACCACCACAAACAAAATAGCTAACATTTCCATCACTCCCCAAGAGGTGCAAATATCGAATTCCCAATTTATCCCCACCCTCTTTAACCCCTGGTAACCATAAGTTTGTTCTCTACTTCTGTGAGTCTATTTCTGTTTTGTAGATAAGTTCATTTGTGTCCCTTTTTTTTTTTTTTTTTTTTTTTTTTAGATTCCACATATAAGAAATATATGGTATTTTCTTTCTCTTTCTGACTTTGCTTAGAATAACAATCTCCAGGTCCATCCATGTTGCTGCAAATGGAATTATTTTATTCTTTTTTATAGCTGAGTAGTATTCCATTGTGAGTGTGTGTGTGTGTGTGTGTGTGTGTGTGTGTGTGTGTACATCTTCTTTCCAGTCATCTGTTGGTGGACATTTTGATTATTTTCATGTCTTGGCTATTGTAAATAGTGCTGCTGTGAACACTGGGGTCCATGTGTCTTTTTGAATTATATTTCCTCCAGATATATGCCCAGAAGTGGGATTGCTGGATCATATGGTAAGTCTATTTTTGTTTTTTGTTTTTTGTTTTTTGTGGAATCTCCATACTGTCCTTTATCATGGCTGCACCAATTTACATTCCCACCAACAGTGTGGGAGGGTTCCTTTTTCTCCACACCCTCTCCAGCATTTATCATTTGTGGACTTTTTAATGATGGCTATTCTGACTGATATGAGGTGATACCTTATTGTAGTTTTGATTTGCATTTCTCAAATAATTAGTGATGTTGAACATCTTTTCATATTTGGCTTGTTGGCCATCTGGATGTCTTCTTTGGAGAAATGTCTATTTAGATCTTCTGCGCATTTTTTGATTGGGTTGCTTGATTTTTTTTGTTTGTTTGTTTGTTTGTTTTGATATTAAGCTGTATGAGCTGTTTGTATATTTTGAAATTACTCCTCTGTCAGTCGCATCATTTGCAAATATTTTCTTCCATTCTCTAGCTTGTCTTTTTGTTTTGTTGATGGTATCCTTAGCTGTACAAAAGCTTTTAAGTTTAACTAGATCCCATTTGTTTATTTTTGCTTTTATTTCCATTACTCTAGGAGCTGGTTTGAAAAAAAATACAGATTGTGCATTTTTATGTCTTCAGTATCTTGGCACATTCAATGCCAGCATGATAATCATCATGAGCTCTCTATGATGCCAGTCCCTCTTCATGTGATGGAGAAAGGAGGTCAAACCATGTTCCTTAAAGTCAGACAGTCAGGAGCAATTCCAGATTCTTTCACATGCTAGATGTGGAAACATGGTCAAGTTTCCTAAAACCTTTGAATCTCAGCCTCCTTAGCCTCAAAATGGAAATAAAAGTGCCTCCTTATGGGTATATTCCTGCAGACTGAAGTGTGATAACTTTACAGAGCTTGGTAGCTAACAGGTGTTGTATACATCTTAGTTCTGTTGTGTTTCTCTTCTTTCAATCCACCCTGCTTGGGGATAGTGTCCAATCCACCAAAACCCTTGCTTCAATCATGTCACTCCCCTCATTGCAACCTGTAGCCACTTCCCAGTGAACAAAGGCTAAAACCCAAATCTTTGCATTACCGGTCTCATCCTAACTTACCTTTCAACTACCATATCTTTCCCAATGACCAAAAATGAGCCCTCAGTTCCCACAATCCATGTGACTTGCCCTGCCCAGTTTCTTTCCTTTCCTTCCCATCTCTGTGCTACAGTTTGTTGTGGCCATGCCTCCCCTGAGAATACTATCTTCACCATCTCTGCCAATCAGAAGGCTGCAATTCCTTGAAGAACCAGTTCAAGTATTTCTCCTCCCTGAAGACCCCAAGATGGGATCGCTCTTTCCTTCCTAAGTCATGTTCAAGGACTAATTGTATTTCTCATCAACTACTTGACAGATGCTATTTCTTGTTGTTGTTGTTGTTGTTGTTTACATACACGTATGAGGCACATGGCACGTGATACAGTTACTATTTGTCCATGTGTTTATCTTCCCCACTGGCCTGTGAACTCCTTAAGGGAAGAGACTTTATCATTGTCTTTCTACCTCTAGCATCTGACACAGTGCCAAACACCAGGTGCTCCACAAGTGATTAGTCAAATGAATGAATGACTCATTTTACCACTAAATTATAAATCTTAGAAAATAAAAAAGTGTGTCACATATTTATGTCTTTTACTAGGATTTGCAAGATTCCTTATAATGATGGAATACTCAATAATATTTGGTGGTAAACAAATGGCTCCCCAAAATGGGAGTCCTGGGGATGAACCAATTAGTATAAACCATGGAGATTAGTAACTCTGAGCAACTCTGACTCTATACCTTCTCATCTGACACTTAAATTATATTCAAGTTGTTTGAATTTTTTCCAGTCAAAAGAAATGTACCCTCTGGTCAAAGATAGCATAGTCAGGGTCATTTGATACCATTGTCAATGCAAAACCCACAGACAACCAAAAATCATAATAAAAAATATTGGTGAAAACCAATAACCTTTCTTGTCTTTAATGAAACCAGGAACCTGTCTTGTCTTTAATGAAACCAGGAAATGGGAGTCATAGCAGGCCTTAAACCATGCATTCTAAATAGGAGCAATGTCATCCCAATGAGATGCCTGGTTTATGTTTGCAATTATTAACGATGGTTATTTCTATGTGATGGGATTTGGAGTGACTTTTTTTTCTTTCTTCTGTGCACCTTTTTTGGTTGCTTGGTTTCCTTATAATGAGCTCTATTGTTTTTATAAGTTCAATAGAGTTATTATTCTCTTTAAAAATGTATATATATTTGAGAGAAGCTTAATACATGACATCTCTCATTTTTAAAAAGTTACATGTGCCATTTCTTATTTCTGCTGTTTACCTAAACCCCTTCTTCCCACTGAATTTCAAGCTCAGTGACCTGAGAGGGTAAACATTACACTGTTTAAACCTACAGGGAACCATTAGAAAAACCATTCTACCTTTCCAAATTCCTTACCCTCCTGGGGCTGATGCACTTAATCAATTCTCAGGAAAATTGCATGAGCCGGAGAACCTTCCTTCCTTTTCACCCTCTAGAGAAAGGCCTTTTACATAATGTTAAATGGGTTGTTAATATTCTTCCAACACTAGGCAGCATCATTCATAATGCAAATAATTGTGGTAAATGGGAAGTTGCACTGCTGTGCATACACAGCTTTTCCATATGTTTGAAAAGTCTTGAGACCAACCGCCCCCATCCCAAAATGATGCCAAAAAGGAAAATGGAAATGATTTTCTACCTAAATTTTTACCTACTCTAAAGTTTTCTAAACCAATCTGACCTTTTACAGAAGTCTCAAAATGATTACATGGGGGAGGTTCACAGTCATTAATGGTACACTGAACCCATGTGCTCTGGCAGCAAATGCCAGGGCCCACATATGGAGACCATTTGAGGGGCAAGGGTAGAGAGAAAGCAGACAGGCTGGAAATAAGCCAGGGGCCTCCTGAGCAGGAGTATGTCCAGAAGCAGCAGGCAAAACCCAAAATCTGTGAACTCAAGGCAACGTGAGCACATGTGCAGAAAAGGAGTCAGGAGGCTGGAACTATGGAACCAACAAAAAGGCAAGTTGGACTAGCTGAACTGGCCAATGCAAGAGATAGGACAAGAAATTATATCCAGCAGAGCTGAGACAGGGCAAACACAAGAACAGGGCTCTGGCACCCAGAAATGGGTTCAAGTCAGAAGGACCACAGCAGAAACAAGAGAGGCAAAGATGTGGGTGTGCCTGGGCCCAGGTGGAGTTCTCTTGATGACTAGTTACTGCTTCAGGGGGTCTTCAGTTGGTTCAGTCCAAGGAGCGCCTCCTTAATAAGCACTCTACGATTTATCAGACTGATTTAGGAGCCCCACTGTACTACTACAGTACTCTGGGTGTGACTCTGCCAAAGCACTTGATACAATATGCTGTGAAGTTGATTTACTTGCGTGTCTCCACCAAGAGACTGTGAATCCCTGAACAGTGCATAACGTATCTTATTTGACACTTATCAACAGCGTTGAGAATGGTACTTGGCACAGAGTTTTAAAAAATGGTAGTTGAATGAATGAAAGAATAAATGAATTCTTGCATCTGGGATTTAAATGCAGAAAATAAGGCTACCAACAAATAGGAGTCAATGTCCCAAAGCAAAACCCCTGACAGCATAACTCCCTTTCTCCTGTCACCAAAAGCCTCAACTTTTCAGTCTGTTATACTATATCAACAAATGCTTTCAGCCACCAGGAACAGAAATCTCAATTCAAAATGTCTAGAACAATGAAGAAAAATTCATATCTCATGTAACAAAATGTTCTAAGAGAAAGTGACTCCAAGTCCCAGGCACCTCACGTGCTTCTGGTTTAATATCCTCAGCAAGGTAGCTTGTCTTCAAGCCAGCTGTCATCATGGGCACAAGAGGGCTGCCACACATGTAGACTTTTCTTTTTGTATGAATCTCAACAGACGCACAGCTCCTCACATCCATGGCCAGATGTTTGTCTCAGTTCAAATCTTAACCCCCAAACCAGAGAAATTAGACCATTGTGACTGGCTCAAAGAAGTCCCTGGCTTTGTGGAGGAGAATGGATCACCTGAACAAAATCAGCAAAGTGGGAGAAGGAGTTGGGTTAGGTACCCAGCAGTGATTACTATAATTGCGCACAACGCCACTCACAGTCTGTCTCTTGCTTCTTGCCTCCAGCCTCCTATCCTACCATTCTTTCTACCTCAAACCCTGCATTCCAACCATACCTGCTGTTCCCGAAATGTACCGTGAAGTCTCTACTCAGCAGATCACTTCTTGTCTTTGTGTTTTCCTTTAAGTTCTTGACTCTTCCTGAAGTACTCTTCCCTCCTGTCCAGCTGGCAAATGCTTACTCATCCTCCAACTCTCCACTGAAGCGTCTCCTCCTCTGTGAAGCTTTTCTTGACCTCACATTGTTGGTTAATAATGTCCCTCTCCTATACCCTGTCTGCTACTGCTGTTACAGCATCTGTCACACTGAAAGGTGCTTCTTTGCTTACATCTCTTCCACTAGACTGAGTCACTAGGAAGCAGGACTGTGCCTTATTCATCTTTGTACCCCCCACCTCTAGTACAGTGTCACATATTTATAGAAACTCCACATAGGCTTGAGAAATTGAGTGAAACTGAATGGGCTGAACTGAGTCTGGCTGTGCGTAATGTTTCTAGCAGTGTCTCTAATGTAACTTCGCTGTGGGAGGATCTTTGAGATAGCAATCACTGGACAGTTCAGATGGGACCACACTTTCAGCCACCCTCCAATGATGATGCTGGGGGAGGAATTCGGAGCTGTCCAGAGCCCAGAAGCCACAGGTACGTTTGCTTGGAGAGCTCCCTATGCCCCTACTACAGTGAACAGCCATTCCAGCTTTAGCGCTGAAATTCCTTCATCCCAAGAAACTTCTTGGTCTTGAGTAAACCAGGACAGATGTCATCAAACCTCCAATGGTCCTGCCATGATGGATCTCCTCTGCACTGTATTAACAGAATCCCCCTCAAGATGAAGAGGATAGGTCCCCACCAAGTGTTTAATGCCTGAGGAAATGAGAAAGGTTGTTTGTTATCTTTCTCACTGGAGAGAGAGATTCAGATTTCCCACCTGGGGTTAAAGGTTTAAAAACCATGGGTAGAAGCAAGCAAATTATAGAGACCCTAAATGGTTGTCCAGGGAAGAGAGTTACACGACATTAGTTGTTTCTAAGGCAACAACTTCCCAGATTTATGCCAGAGATTTGGAACCATTTCCCACTAGAGCAGACGATTATATGCTCATTTATCTCCAGAGAAGCCCTTTAAACCTCTTCTTTCTCAGAAAATCCATTTGGCTAAAAAACACAGTGTTGAAGATGGAGGGTTACTCTAAACATTCCCAAACCTCCAGAGGAATGCTTGTGGAGACTGCCATGCCATCCTAACATTTGGCTATGATTCCACGTGGCTTCAGTTCAGCAGTTTCACTGCTTTGTATGATCTGTTGCTTTGGAAGGAAATTCTAAGGAAGGATCCAAATGGTTATTTATATGGTGAGGTCTCCTCAGAACCATTTTTAACAGGCAGTAAGTCCACACCACAAAATGGAATTGTGCAGTTAGAGTCACTGATGATCATGAACAAGAATAAAAGGAGAATTCCTCAGGGAAAGACCAGCCTCTATATACAGTGGATCCTCCTAGTCACTTCTGAAGGACGATGCCCAATAGTGCCCGCTGCAGGACGTTTCATCAGTCAATGGAGAGCTCAGCCTCTCTTCCTGGTGTATGCTCTCAACGCTGGTCTCAGCTATGGCCTTGTCCACCAGTGTTCCAGCCCAGAACATATTCTGCATCTGTTGTTGGTTACATCCAGTTCTGTGGAATGTGTCTGGGATTCTATGAATGGAAGAGAATCATATTCCCCCTTTTGTCAGAACCCTCACACTGTAAATACTTGAAGGCTAAAGGACAATGTCTTATTTTCCTTTGAGCCATACGGCCTTGGTTCATATCCCAGCTCTGTCACCTATGAAACTTGTGTAACCTCATGAGTGGCTTAACCTCACAATGCCTTGCTTCTCTGAAAACCAAATGGAGACAGTAGTAGTACTGGTATAGGCTGGGATCTAGGACCCTTTACTGTAGTGCTTGCTCCTGGACAAACAACTCCTCAAGCAACAGAATATAAAGAAACTATAAGGAACTAAAAATAACTGCATGCATATACAGTTGGGGCAAAGTATTAACAACAAGATACAAAAAGACCGAAACCCAACTACCACTTCAGAGATAACCCAGAGCAAAAGCAGGGTTCTGCACATGATCCCTGTACACAGCACCACCAAGGGGATGGGCAGACCACCTAAGCTACACCTCCTGCCCAACGCACTGATCCACCCCCACCCTCACCCAATTTAAGAAAGTAGCTCCCCCCACTCCCCCATCCCCCCATCTCAGGGAGGGAGAAAGGGAACATGTCATTTGTTTTTGCTTCCTCATGCTGCAGCATGAGTCCTAGTAAAGCCCTACTTGAATTTCTCATCTGGCCTCTTATCAATTTCTATTGATTAAAAAGTCCAAGGACCTGGGTCAGTAACAGTACCAACCTCATAGTATTGCAGTGAGGATTAATTGACTAATAATTGCAAAGTGCTTAGAACAGGGCCTGGTACATCATAAGCATTATATAAATATTAGCTATTATTATTCTTTGTACCCTTTGTGTCTAGCAGGAACCTTGGCACATGGGAAACATTGAATTTAAAAAAAAATACTGAAGTAATCACTAACAAGGCACAGATAAGGATAACTCACCAATGCTTATCATTATAGACTGTCATTCTTGTTTGGGTTTTGTTTCTTTGTTGGCTAACTGGAGATGTGTCCCATTCTCCTTGATCAGCCACTGGCCACAACCTTTAGAAGGGATTAGAGGAAAGAGCCCAAGTGAGAGCTCTGGTCTCCGCACAAGTTCTAGTCCCTGTGGCTCCACTAAATGTTAGCACCTTGAAAGTTCAGAGAAGAACACACAGCTGTTGGGGAGCTCAGGAAAGGCCTCGTGAAGGAGCTGTCATCTTAATCTTAAAGAGATTTCAATGGAAGTAGAAAAGGAGCACATTTCTAAAAGAGAAGACAGCATGTGATGCTGGAAAATCATAAAGTATGTTCAAGAAATACTGATTAGGCCACATAGGCATGAGCCATGGAGGAATCCAGCACTCTGCTATTCTGTCACCACATTCCTACCTCTTTAGAGCCCCAGGGATGGCAGAATGGCTGAGCTTAACCCAAAGTTCATGTCAAGAAAGAATCTGTTTTCCTTTTCCAGTTCCTAGGAGTATTATGTGGATTGAAAGCCCAAAGAATTAACAAAGTAGCTTTTAAAAACCAAGGAGAGTTAGTGTGTTTGAATTTGAGATTGAAAGGTGAGAACTTTCAAATGGCATAGCACACCTGCGTTCTGGCACAGAGCAGATAGTAGGTAGGGGAATACTCCCAGTGTGCTGACTGGAATCACAAAAGGTGACTACACGTGGGAAAGGCAATGTATTTCCAACAAAAACTAGCTGGCCACAGTGGCTGGAGGAGAGTGGTCTGTACAGAAGAAAAAGCATGAAGTCCAAGCTCAGAGACTATGGCCCCTGAGTCAGGGTGAGTTTCTTAAAGAACAGAAATATGATCAATGAGGTCATTGGCAAGGCAGCCATTCTGCATGACTGTCATGTAAGATTCTCTACATAAGAAGTTTCCTTTGAACAGTGGTTCTCAACCTTCCATGTCATGTGGCTGAAACTCTTCTCTCTTGTCCCATCAATCACTCAGTCATCTGGGTCCCACCATGATAGATGACATTAACATGCTCCCAGACACAACATTACACACTTCCATGTGACCTCTAAGTTAGCCAGAACATCTTAATAAGACCTGAAGAAAGAGCTCATCCAAATTCTGCCCTGACTCCTAAGGAAAAATGACCCAGTTTCTTCAAAAACTAAACGGCATGAAAATAGGCTGTAGAGAAGGAAGAACTGTTGTAATTAGAGAGTTTTATGAGAACTAACAATCAAATGCAATCTGTAGACCTTGATTAGATTCTGATTTGAACAAACCAGTGGATTTTTTAAACAATCAGGAACATTTAAACATGGAATAGATATTAGATGATATTAAGGAATTACTACTAATTTTGTTGAATATGAATGGTACTGTGATTATGTTATTTTTTTGTCCTTATCTTTTGGAGATATCTACTGAAGGATTTAGAAAATTTCTTCTCTGAGATTTGCTTTAGGATATTGTAGTTACAAGGGAGACATGGAAGGTAAGTGGTAAGTCAAAAGATGAAACAAAATGGGCAAAATGTTGAAAACTGATGAAGTTGTGTGGTGGGTCATGGGTTCATTAAACTAGTCTCTCTAATCTTGCATGTGTTTGAAAATTTCCATTATAAAAAAATTTTTTTTTTAATCTTCCCAGGCCCATTCACATTAGCCAACTCCCTGGAGCATTCTGTTACACCAGGCATTTGGACAAGGAAATAGCTCTATTTAGTGACTGCAACAAGCAAAGAAAGAAAAGAAAAGGCAGTGCAACTGACCTCCCCTTCCTCACCTCTTGACCCACTGCTGAACCCAAGACTCAACACTCCCTCCATGTAAACAAGGTGCACAACAGATGTACTGCTGTATATGATAGCTCCGCATCCATGACTTCACAGTTTCTAGGCAGATACCTCCATCCTGCTTGTCCCAGGGAAAGTCACAAGAGTCCAGTCTGAAGCAAGGGATATGTGTCCAAATGCAGCCCTAGTCCTTGATGGAGGGTTCAGTCTTCTTATGCTGTTTCCCTGCTCATGATGATCAAAACAAAACCTCATCTCCCACTTCCTCTCCCGAAAGGTTGTTCTGACAGTAGGGACCTCCTTCTTTTAGCCCTTAGATCCCTCTCTCAGATAAGACAGACCTTCATTGTTATCAGCTCAACTCTTTGTCGTCTTACTTAAAGACAGTAGGATATAGTGACATTTGGGAATCAAAACATGCCACTGTCAGGTTGTTTTGATCTGTTCAAAATATCTCCCATCTGAATACATCCTAAAATAAAATACAATCAGCACTCTAACCTAAACATACTCAGCACTGCTTTGCCTTAATGCAGGTTTTCCTATCCTGATGGAAACACTTATTCCTTACTTCATCTGTCAAGAAAAAATTTTAAGAAATATGGATTTTTGAATGACATATTCAATTTTAGTATTATATGGGGAGCAACTCAAGGATCTGTGCAATTTAGCTTTCAGAAGATTTATAAATAATTTTAATAGTGTATACTAATAATGGATCAAAGTAGTAAAACAGATTGAAGTTTATGGACAGACAATCAGAAGACTATATGACATGAACACTCAGTATGGCTGGTAGAGAGTAGTATATCAAGGACATTAGGGAATGGCCAGAGGTGGAAAGAGGTAGAGGAATGGCTGTGGTTGCATGTGTAGTGGATGTGGTTACGTCCATTATTTCCAATAAAGACATCTATCAGTAGGCAAAGGAAGCAGAAAATTAGGATCAACACTGTGTGGCCAAGGCTACTCAGAGGATATCCAAAGGTTGTAAGTGTCCATACACTCCTAGCAGGTAGAATCATCAAGAAAAGCACATTGCACTTACTCAGCAACACAGGAATGAGAAGGAGTGAGTTTTCGCTAATGGTTGTGAAGCCAAGGTCCTGTCTCAAGGCTGAATGGGTAACAGTGATGACACAAGGAACTATGAGTTAGGAACACTGCCTTCCAGCCTCAAGAGGGCTGAGGTTTGGAGAGCAGAACAGCAAAGACTAATGAAAGCTTTTGGAATGGTTGTAATAGAACTAGTATGGAAGGGAGACTGGGGGCAGCTGAGCCCAGTAAAAGATGGAGGAGGGTTGCTAATAATGGCAGAGGTATGAAAGAAGGAAGAAGAAGGAAGGAAGTAAGGAAGGAAGGAGGAAGGAAGGAAGAAGAAGAAAGAAGAAAGAAAGAAAAAGAAAGAAGAAAGAAAGAAAGAAAGAAAGAAAGACGAAAGAGAAAGAAAGAAGAAAGAAAGGAAGAAGAAGAAGACGAAGAAGGAAAGAAGGAAAAAGGAAGAAAGCAAGAAATGAGCGCACCTCCCTCTCTCTCTCTCCCCCCTCCTCTCTCTCTCTCTACCTACCCGTAAGTTGAATCCTTGGAGTAAAGCAATGAGAGAGGAAGGAAGGAAGATTGTAATAGCTGATACCTATTAAACACTTACTATGTACCAAGCCCTTTACACGCACTATCTCTATCCTCACACCACCCTGCAAATTGGATGCTATTATCTTCGATTTGCAGAACACTTGAGATTTGCATCACTCAGGTGGTAAGTAGCAGACTAGAATTCTGTCTACTGTTGGTTCTGACTTCAAAGTGTAGACTCTTCACTATTGCTTATGGGAATGGATAGGGGAGCAGACCCAAGAAGATTTTCAAAATGTATGCAGAAAATTTTTTGTAAAATATACTACTATTGTATTGAAAAAGAGCTAAAGGGATATATTCCACTAACTAGTGATTCTCTCTCATTAGCAGGATTATTACATAGACTATTCTTTTTGCTTCTCTGCACTTCTTAAGTTTTCTATCATAAGCATATATTGCTTTTACAATAAGGAGAAAGTTATATTTAATTCTTATAAGTGTGGAGGAGGTTTAGAATCCTAAACTCTCTGCCTATGTTTCCAATAATTATGTGTCTTCTCTGAAAATCCTGTGAAAATGGAAAGCCCTTGGCTGACTTGGCAATGCAGTATTTACTCCCAGCCAGCAAGACCCAGAGGACTGTAGACAACGTCCTGGGGATCTATCAGTCCAAGACTTAGGGCAAGAGAGCAACATGCCCATAAGCAAAAAACGATCAGTCTCAGAGCTGCTTGGCTGTTATCTCCCTCCTGTGACTGCTCATCCTGTGAATCATTCCAGGGCTTGTATATATTTATGTTTTAAGCACGCAACAGAGGAGTTATACTCCAAGTCTCTATCAGCTGAAGTATTAACAGCTTCCAGCTGAGAAAATATCTTTTCACTTTGCTTAAGCCTAATCATTATTTTTTCCCTCCTACAGGAGCTTCCGTTATCATACAAAGGATCACAATACAAAAGGCCATGTGGGTGATTTTTAAAATAATGTTGCTTGTAGACTTACAGTGTATCATTTGGATGTAAATGTATTTACAAATGGCAGGAATTTGCACTTTCTTTCTAGAAAGAAACACTTTGCCCCCTTCATTCTTTGAAACCCTAAGTATAAATGTGCCCAAACTAAGGAGCAGAAAAGAATAAAAAGGCTTCTTTTTGAATTTTTCAACTTATTTTTTAAAGTCTTTCTTTGAAAAATAAAGTTATAGGGAGGTGGAACTTTGTATTTAAAACTTTAAATTGTCTACAAAGTAAACTGTGTCCCACCACCTGTGCAAGAAATTGCTCCCTCCCATATGGGAAAGTCTTCTGAATAGAAATAAGGAATATTCAAAGCAACCAACTCTTCCCCCTACCTGGGATCCTTATTAGAAGTGGATTCCTCTCCAATATTGTGTTTTCTTATGTCAGTTTCACGTACCATTTATGAGTCCGCACTAGCCACCTCACCGGCCTACAGCTTCTTGTTAATGAAAAGCGTCAGAAATATATTCTCTTTATGAATTTCCTTTGCTCCAAGGCACAGAAACAGCCTATGCCTGCATCCGGCAGCCCAAATGATTATGTTGCAAATATCTGTCTTTTGCTTTTCAGAGATTCAAGGGGAACGGCTTCTAAACCCACTTGAGACACCAACAGTTAGTAAGGAGTCACCCCAGCCCCCTACTTCTATGTCTGGGGGGCACTCCTTTTGGTCCTTCATTGGCACCCAATAATCTTCTGATCTCCTCTGCTTCATTTTGCTTTTTCTTAATTAAAAGAGTTCCAGAAAGTAATATGAAATGTAGCCTTGTTTTCAATGTGAATGACTGATGCCCCAAAGAGTTTTTCATCCCCCAAGAGCTCTCTCCTACCCACTCGACCCTAAGATATCACTTACTATGAAATGCAGTAGGGCCCCCTTATACCCGGGAGACACGTAGCCCCAGTGGATGCCCCAAACTCCATGTGGTATCAAAAACATATACTATGTTTTTTTTTTTCCTATATTAACAGACAGGTAGCGAGTACAGTGTTGAAACCCTGGACAAAGGGATGATTCACGTCCAGGGAGAGACAGAGCAGGAAGGCACTAGAGTTCATCACGCTACTCAGAAAGGCATGCAATTTCAAATGTAAGAATTGTTTACTTCTGGAACTTTCCATGTAAGATTTTTGGATGGCAGTTAACCGAGGGGAACTGAAACCACAGAAAGTGAAACTGTGGATAAAGCGGAATTACTGGACTCAGAAAAGCCACATCGAAAAAGGAATATCACAAACTATGGAATTTCATGAATCTGCCTGAAAGAAGACTGTGGAAAGCTAACAGCACATAAGGAAATAAGTGACAATCTCAGGTCAGTGCCAGCATCTTCCTACGGGGAAGGCAGAAAAGTGTTCATGTGTCCGTGGTATACATTCAGTTTCCTCCGCTGTAAAATGGTAATAATAATTATATGGGCCTCATATGGTTGCCATGAGAATTAAATGAAATAATGAAAGGGAAGCCCCTGGCAAAAAGAAAATAATCAATAAATGTTAGCTTGTTAGCTCTCTTCTTTCTCTTCCCTTCATTTATTCACCCATTCGATTAATAGTCAATGAACCAGCTTCTTCCCAGATTTGAATCACTTCCCAGCGGTGATATGAGTTAGAGCTGAGGGATGTGCCTGGTCCCCTCCAGGCTAGTAGGAGACAATTTACTACGCCTTAGCATAATGCACTAATTGGTCCCTTAGTGACCTGAAAGAGTTAATGCACTATTGCAGGGTTTAATCTACCACTTCCTGACAAAATGAGTTTTAGTATATTTTGTACATAAATTCCCTAAAATTATGGTACACAAACTCCCTTTCTCCCTTCCTCCCTTTCCTTCTTTTTCTTTCTTTCTCTCTGTCATTACCACACACACACACAGTACAACTTTCCAAAAGCAGAAAGTTAGATTAGATGATGAGATTAAATAATCTATTTAGATTTTACTGAGTACATTTTTCTGATCACAAAAGCAACATACTTTAGAAAACTCAAGAAGTTCACAAATCTAAACAAGACACAGATTTTTCATAATCTTACAACCCTCCCCCAAGAAAAGATAGTTTTCAGGAAACACTACATTTTATTGTTTTCTCCCAAACTTTTTTATTCTTATATAATATTTATTCCAGAATTCATATACTATCATATAGAATTTATGCACTAGGTGTTGCTTTTATAATTAAAATTGTATCATGAACATTTTTCATGTCACTGAAATTCATTAAAATATTATTAAAACAACCAAGTATTCCATCAAATGGACACTCCATGATTTGTTTGGCTATGAATCTATTGTGAAACATTTAGGTAATTTCCTTTTTGTTTCCATTATAAATGATATTGAGACACTTCATACATGTGTTTTTAAATTGATTTATTTCCTTAGACTAGATTCTTATAAGTAAAATTATCAGATTTTTTAAAAAGTACAAATCTGTTGAAGGCTTGATGAAGATTGTCAAGTTGCTTTTCATAGACCAGCAGTATTAGACAATCCCCTATCACCACATTCCAGCCAGGTCTGAGTATTTATACTAAACAATCTGTGTTGGTCTCATAGGTAAACATTAAATTTAATTTTTGTTTTAATTTGCATCATTATGATTCCTAATGAGGTTGACCATTTATTCCTGTTCACTAGCCATTTGCTCTAACTGTTCTGTGAATTGGAGGTTTATGCTTTTGCCCATCTTACTGAGAGTATAGAGGTTTTATTATCAGTTACATTAACTCATTATATATTAATATTCTTCTCACTGTTTTATTTTTAATCTGAAATATCTGCTCCATAGAAAATGGCCATAGACGTCAAGCAAAGCTAAGGAATTTTTCTTCTTAATAAATATATCCTATCAAAATATCAATAATGCATAATTTCCTTGTTTGCATTTAAATTTTTATGATGTTTTTGAACCAGAGTTTGTAATTTTAAATATTAAAGTTAATTTTTTCCCTTGCTATTTAATCTATTGCCTATATATTTAGACAGTCCTTCCTCATCTGGGAGAAGGTAAATATTATCCAAAATTTCCTCTAGTTTCTTAAAGTGGTTTCATTTTTCATGTTTCATCTTCTAATTCATCTAGAATTTACTCTGTCAAGTGGAAGTGAATCTCAAACATATTTTCTAATGCCATTTATGAAATAATTTAGCCCTTTCAATGATAACTTTCTATACATTAGCATCCATGTATGTGCTATACCTTGTTTTCTACTCATACGCCCATATGTTGGTTCATCTTGTATTTTGAAGCCTAATAGGTGTGATCATTCCCCCGCTCACCCTTAAAAAGCCTTATTTTTCAAAATGTTATATCTACTCTAAATTATCCATTTCTTCAGATAAATTCTAGAATTATTTGGTCAAATTCTCAAAACTTCATTGCATACAAATTCATGAACCAGTTGCCTTCCCAATATTCTTTTCCCCTTTGTTCCTGATAGTAGAACCCCTGCTTTGTTCAAGGGAAGAATGGGCATAGCCTTGGATGATAGATTTATTTCCCGGATCCTACTGTAGTCAGATTGTAATTAAACTGTATTTAGGTTTTGGTTAGTGAGGCAGTAGTGGTTTATAAGTATGTCCACAAATTCTTTGGTACTCCTCTTTCCAAAAGGTGGAAATGACAGTGTTAGTCTTGCAAGGCTAGTTCATAAAATAATGTGATTTCCACCTTGCTCTCTCTTAGATCGTTTGTTCTAGGGGAAGCCAGCTAACATGTTGTGGGTATACAACATGGACACTGTGAAGAGGCCCATGTGGTGGGCATGAGGCTTCCCGCCAACTGCTCTCTTGGCAGTAAGCCATTTCAGAAGTGGATCCTCAAGCCCTGTCATGCCTTCATATGATTGCAGCCCCTACCAACATCCTAACTGGAACTTCATGAAGAGACCTTGAACCAGGCTCACCTAGCTGACCCTCTATGTCACTTCCAATCCAAGAAACTCTAAAATAATAATTGTTTAATATTTGTTTTCATTTGATTTATTTCCTGAAGTGTTGCTGTTGTTGTTTTATCCCTAATTTAGGGGGTTATTTGTTCCACAGCAATAGATAACTAATACAGAGGTATAAGCAGAAGTCCTCTGGAGTCTCTTTGCTCTTCCAGATAAATGGGAAAGATACATGGGATTACCCTCTCTTTTCCTCTTTCACTCCTTCAATGTACATGTGATGCCTGAAATATAGCAGTCATCTTGCAATCATGAGGTAACAAGCATGAGCATGAAAGGTGGTGCATTAAGGATGATGGAACAGAATGAATGAAAGCTGGATACTGAAAGACACTGCTGAGAAGCTGGAACAGTGACAACAACTAGCTGGTAAATGTCTTAAAACCACCAAATATGTCTGTCTCACTATATGAGGAAAATAAACACCTTATTTGAACTACGCTTGGCCTGTTAATTTGTTTTTGCCACCAAATGCATTTCTAACAGTTGGGATCAGATATTGCTGCATGGTCAGCACAAAAATAGGCATTTGTGCCTACATTCTGTGTGATTTTACAGTAATGAATGACAAGTTTTAACAGCTCTAATGCAATAAGAAACACATGCAGACTTCCTCCAAAACTCTGAGTTTGGAGAAATAATGGAAAGTGAATTAATAAATGACAGCAGAATCCAGATTACCTCAGGGAAAAATGCTTCCAAGTGTTTAGCATATGAACAGACTCCCTTTTGCAGCACTTTTTTTGTGCTGATGCAGATTAAGCCGTGGTCAAATTGCCTGCAATCAGGTATTGATCACAATTCTTCAAAATGCCTGTGAAACACAAACTCGAGTGAAAAATGTTTTATTTTTATTTAAATGCTAAGATCCTACATTTTAAAACAACTCTGCACATCTTTTCCAAAATAATTATCACCAGCTATTTTCAAAACATTGTTCATACGTAAGTGATCTTTCCACTGTGTTCCCCAGTCAGACCATCCACATACTTGTCTCTCTCAGGACATTATTTAATCTTCAAATTGTGAAAATACATGTCATTTTATTTTTAACCTAACTATTTTGCTCTACAATGTATAGTCTCAGAAAAGGAGCCATTCACATAGCTACCAGAATAGCTCAAACGTAAAAGAAACAGTATCAAGTAATGATAAGAATGTAAGGCAACACAAACTCTCAAACCAGAGTGTTAATTGCCATTATCACATTGGAAAACTGTTAGTATTTACTAATACTGAACATATGCACACTTTTTGGCCCATCAATTCCACTCCTAAGTATATAACCAACAGAAATGGCACATATGTTCAGCAAAAGATATGTACAAGAATACACATAACATTATTCATAACAGGCGAAAACTGTAAACCACCCAAATGTTCATCCAAAGTAGAAAGGATAAATGAACTGTGGCAATGTTCGCCCAGTGAGATTTGAGAGCAATGAAAATGAATGAACTATTGCTACACCAACAACACTGGCTCTTTGAACCACTACGTTGAATGAACGAAGCCTGATGGAAAAGAATACATACTGTTTGATTCCATTTATTAAAGTAAATTTAAAAAGGAAAAACCTGATCTATCAAAACAGCGATGATAGAAATCAAAAGGGTGATTAATCTTGTTAGGATAAGAATTGGAACGGAGCGCAGGGAGCTTCTAGGGTTCTGGGCATCTTCTCTGTCTTCACCTGGATGGGGTTTTCATGGGAATGTTCAGTTGGTGGTTTGTAGAAATTCATCAAAGTGCATGTTTTTCTATAGCTGATATGTTATACTTCACCTAAAAATTGTGCCCTTTCTTCCCATTTAGTTTTTTGAAGTGTAATTAAATGTTCATCTAAAGGATGTCAGGTTTGTGACTCATAGCAACGTTTGCTTCAACAAACTGAAAGCAGGGGGAAAAAATGATACCACAGTTCTAAAACAAAAGAAAACAAAAACAGTTGGGTCAATTGGTCCAAAAAAGATGTAAAGCTGGGTCAGTATGTTCCTGGGTAGGACAAAATAAATATTATCAGCAGCCTCCCTTTTCTTACCCACCACAGACTAAACTGGGCTTCCAAGGAAAGGTGATGACAGAAGAGACAGAAGAGTTCCTTCCCTCGCCCCACCTTCCTACTTCTGATATAATGTGGAGTTGAGGAGAGAATAGCATAGCGAGCTGGCAGTCAGCCACGTCTGGGTTTTCCGTCTACCTTAATTGGGACACAGTTGGCGCGGATGGCTCTGCTGCTTCCCAATATTAACACCCCCACAGGCTGCACATTAGAAGTGTGGGTGATGGAGAAGCATCTAGGCCAACATTTGCTTTTGGATGCCTATCAAAATTCACCTCCATATCCAGGACTCTGACTCAGGTAGAAAGAGGTAAGTCTCTGTCTAGTTCTGCCCTGCCTCTCACACTAGCCTGTGGGCATCTTCTCTCTGAAGGCAGGATGAAGAATGCATGTTAAAGATGACTTTTCTAGCTCTTAGGGATCTTTTTGAAGGATTTGTCTGGACTTCGGGTGTTCCAAGATGGCGGTATTCTGTCTTAGGGATTTATTCTGAAAATAAGATGTCTCCCCAGAGTCCAGGAACTCTACCTCACATTTGATTTTTTTCCCCTATGAAAACATAACCAGAATTTGGTCAGGAAAAAAAAAATTCAGGAAACAACTTAAATATTTTTAGAATAAAAAAAAGTATCCAAATCGAGAGAACTCCATGCAGAATATGTGATGTAAAAGTGTTATATATTTATAACAGTTTTCACAATTTATATATGGCAAAGCTGTTTATCCCCAAGAGGGAAAATGCCATGCACCTTTATTTCTTCAGGTGCCCTGAATTTGGAGGTTTAAAATAGTTCTTTGTAGCACCTCCCTGGGATTTTGACAGATGCTTTGGGCTATTGGAAAACATTAAAGTCATTTAATAAGAAACTGCATTGCACCATTTTCTTTTAATCTGTGTACACAGTTGTCTAGTTATGGCCTGCTTTAAACCATCCAAAAGCTGGGAGCATTTTAAATCCTATTTGTTCCTTGAGTGGACTATTCATTAATGAGCTTATCTGCTTGCTTGCTCCTAAAGTTAAATCTTTTTTCCACATCTACTTTTCCTAATGATTTATATTTTCACTTAGATTTGTTGGGCAAAATATTATGTGTCTGTTTTTTAACTGTATGCTGCCCAGACTTTGGAGTTTGTTTTCAAAACAGGTTAAATGTTCAAGGTTCAAGATACCCTTAACTTGCCTCTTTTATAAGGAAGATGTCCCAAGCTTAGAGTTACTTTTCTTCAAGACACTGGTAAGGGCTAAGAGGACATATCCTACCCTACCCTGACCTCTCCTTACCACTCCTGCCCACAAAAATATCCCATTCTTAATATTCTTACTAAAGACTCAAATCCCAGCCGACCTATGGACTGGGAGAAAATATTTCCAAGCGATGCAACTGACAAGGGCTTCATTTCCAGCATTTAATACAAATAGCTCATACAACTCAGTAACAAAAAAAACAAAGAATCCGAACAAAAACTGGGCAGAAGACCTAAACAGACGTCTCTTTAATGAAGACATACAGATGGGCAACAGGCGCATGAAAAGATGCTCAATATCATTAATTATCAGAGAAATACAAATTAAAACTACAATGAGGTATCACGTCATACTGACCAGAATGGTCATCATTAAAAAGTCCACAAGTGATAAATGCTGGAGAGGGTGTGGAGAAAAGGAAAGCCTCCTACACTGTTGATAGGAATGAAATTTGGTGCAGCCATGATGGAAAACAATATGGAAATTCCTAAAAAAACTAAAAATAGAGTTACCATATGATCCAGCAATCCCAATCCTGGACATATATCTGGAGAAAACTCTAATTCGAAAAGATGTATGCACCCCAATGTTCACAGCAGCACTATTTACAATAGCCAAGACATGAAAGCAACCTAAATGTCTATCGACAGATGACTGGATAAAGAAGTTGTGGTATATTTATACAATGGAATACTACTCAGCCATAAATAAGAATGAAATAATGCCATTTGCAGCAACATGGATGGACCTAGAGATGATCATACTAAGTGAAGTAAGTCAGACAGAGAAAGACAAATACTATATGATGTCATTATATGTGGAATCAAGGAAAATGACACAAATGAACTTATTTACAAAACATAAACAGACTCATAGACATAGAAAACAAATTTATAGTTACCAAAAAGGAAAGCAGGGGATGGGAGGGAGGAATAAATTAGGAGCTTGGAATTAGCAGATACAAACTACTATATCTAAAATAGATAAACAAGGTCCTACTGTATAGCACAGGGAACTATATTCAATAGCTTGTAATAACCTATAATGAAAAAGAATATATATATGTAAAACTGAATTACTCACTATGCTGTACACCAGAAACTAACACAACATTGTAAATCAACTATATTTCAAAAAAATAAAGAAGACTCAGTTCCTACTTTAAGAGTACTTTCATTAGAACATTCCTCACCAAGAATTCTTCTAATATGCCTTTTCTTGAAAGTGCATATTCCAGACAGCCCCATAAGCATCTGTGGATTTTGAGGGCAGAACCCATTCTTAGCTCACAGTACCGACTCTGCCTCCATGTGGACGGGGCCTCTTCATGCATCTCCAGGGAGCTTTCATCTAAACCCAAGAGCCCAAGCCTTCTCTGTCCTCTCTTTGGGCTCTCTCTCAATTCTACTTTCTGGTTCCTCTTCGGACCAACCTCCCAGAAGTCCTCAACCTGCCCTTACATCCATGGATGAAGAGGTGAGCAAGTCTAACAGTCAAACTCTTTCTTAGTCATGCTCCCACATCTAAGAATGATAGACACGCAGTAATGGCATTGGGAGTGGAAGATGGGGGAGCAGGGGTTACATATTCACTGACAGCAGCATAACCCCACACTAATGTATTTACTCACCCTCTAGATGGGTTTCCAAAAAGGCTTGAGATGGCTGTATAACCCCATTTCAAAGAGCAAAGTAATTGATACTTTCAGGTCATAATGATTTGAGGAGGGGGTAATTAGACCATCAAAATCCTTCTGTCCTTGTAATGACCTACATCTCAAGTGGAGATTAATGTTATTCAGCCTTTGAAGAGAAGCTTTTTGTTTGGGGATTTTCAAGTATGCCTGTCAGGTACATACCCATCACTGGCAACATCTTCAGAATATACTTGTCGTCTCCCTGACATCAGTAAATCCATTCGTTCCCAGCTGTAATTTATCTCTTGATAAATCATGCTATCAAGTTGAAGTGTGAAAGCAATGCCCTTAGGACATAAAATACCACTGAATCTGCTGTTTGGTTAATTTATTACTATTATTAGGGAACTGACAGGATTACTTTAAAAATCGAGTGCCCAGAGGCCTCAGATTTTTATCAGGTCTTCGATAGCAGAACAGTGTTCAATCACACTTGGCTGACCCGGCCACTTCCTCCAGCCTCTTTCTGCCACCAGTCCCTTCGGAGAATTCTTGTCGGAAGGGAAGAGTGGCTGAGCCAGGCACAGCCTCCTCTGAAACGTTCAGACAGATCGGTAGGTCTGACAATCAAGAGATAAAGCCTTGGGGCTTCTTTCTCAAGGAAGTTGTTTGCGTTCCTGGGACGACTGTCTCTCTATTCAGTCCATGACAGCGCGGCATTATGTATGTTGAGGTGTCACACTAAATACTGACATGGCACGGTGACAGGAGTTCCAAGCAAGAGGCAGTGGACGTGACTTGAAATCCAGATGTTGGCACTTACTAGTTGTGTGACCTTGGACAAGTTATTTAATGCTTCTGAACCCTGGTTTCTACAACTGCAAGATGGTGTTAATAAGAGAGTTGTTGAAAGCATTAATCAAGACAGGTGGAAATGCTCACCTCGTTAAGAGGTGGCCAAGAATGTGTACTGCTTCCTCTTGAGACTCTGTTTTTAAAAGGCAGAATTTATAAGGTTGTATTGATGACCTTAACATTTCAGCCACGAGAGACTACCTGTTTATCAGTTATGCTCAGATTCGTTGTAATATGAGATTCAACCTAGCACTGGGCATTAAGATAGATGGTAAATAAAGACACCTTTGTAAGATTTTTTTCACACCTTAGAATCTAATGAGATGTAGATTAAACCCCATTACAACCAATAACATGACTCATCCCAACCTTCCAAAAAAGGAAAGAGAGGAGAAAAGGCTAAGAAAGAGGATCTACGCTACAGCCAACCAAATAATATTTCAGACAGTATTTAACTCTTTCAACATTCTAGCACGAACCCAGTTGTAAGAGGAGGTGTCCAGTGTAAATTACCAGGGAGCTGGTTCAGGCGCGTGTTGGTGGCACATCAGGAACCTACTTACTTTAAGCTTCTACTATTGGTCTTTCTACTCTTTTCCAGTCTTTTTAACAAGCCACTTCCATTGCCACTTCCGAGACCTTTTTTACTTGCCAGTCTCTCCACCTAGGATACCTGTCCCTGATCTCAGCTAACCTCTCTCCATGCAGATCTGAACTTAAATGTCACCTCTCTAGAGGGATCTTTTCTAAACACCTCAGCTGAAATAGTTCCCATACTCCATGCCCATCCGTTACCCTGTTTTTTCTTTATAGCAGCTAACTCTACCTGACATATTATGTTTTGTCTCCCACTAGAACGGTACCGTCAGGAGCACAACAGATATCCGTCCGTCATATTCACCACTACTACAGAGCCTAAAATTACCCCTCGCATATAGTAGAGAGGAGGAGAAAGAAAGATTGGTGTCCTCCACCATCACATAGGAATAAAGTGCCCTTCTGCATCCTACAGGAATTCAGTTCCTAAAAGGACATGTCTCAGAACAGAAGCAGAGCAAAGCTGAGTGGGCACCACTACCCAGCTTCATTCAGACTCTCATAATCTCTCGCAGGTTTTCTACCATAGCCTCCTAACTGGTTGCCCTTCCCTGAATTTATGTTCCAATTTTTTATCCACCCCACACACTTCTTCTCTTGTTTATTTGGATTTTGTTTTCCTTTTTTAGTTGCAGGATAATTGCTTGGCTTTTTATTGAGGTATAAGTAACATACAGTGAAATGCCTGCACTTAAAGTGAACAATCTGATGAATTTTGACATCTATGTACATCCATGAAACCATGCACACGATCAAGATAATGAACAACCATATCCTCTCCAAACGTTTCTTCATGCCGCTTTGCAGTCTCTCTCTCCCACTCATACCCCACCTGCCCCAAGCCTTCATCCCCAGAGTAGCTTGTATTTCCTGTAGAATTTTATATAAACAGAATCACACAATATGTACTTTTTCGGGGGCCTGGATTCTTTCACTCAGTGTAATTATTTTGAGATTTATCCATACTTTGAGTACCAATAGTTCTTTCCTTCTTATTACTAAGTGAGATTGTATTGAATGGATATACCACAATTTGTTTAGCCATTCACCTGTGGAAAGATGTTTGGATTGTTTCCAGTTTTTGGCAATTATGAATAAAGCTGCTATTAGCATCCATGTACAAATCATTGTCTAGACATGCTTTCATTTCTTTTGGGTAAATACCTAGGAGAGAATGCTGGGTCATATGGAAGATGCATGGGTAACCTTGTAAGAAACTATCAGATTGTTTTCCAAAATAGTTGTTCCATTTTATAGTCCCACCTGCTGTGTGTGAGAGTTCCAGATGTTCCACAGCCTTACTGACACTTGACAATCTGACAGCAACATCTAAATAAAAGACAAACCTGATTATGCCACACTGCTGCTTAAAATTACCCATGATTCTCTATACCCTGCAGAATAAAACCCACCTTTCTCAGGGCTGTTTATAAGCCCCTGCCTCCCAGCACAGACACATCTTCCACCACTATTCTTTTTCCCCATCCTCAGCCCCTAGACATTCTTCACATAGCTCACAAAACTTCCTTGGTCTTCCCCCACCACAGCACACTTGCCTGACTCTGAGCCTTTATACAACCATTTCTCTGTTATTTCACTGGTATGGGCTGAATATGAACCCTTAAAATTCATATATTCAATTTTTTTTCACTTTAGGGAGGTATAACTGACAAATAAAATTGAGATATATTTAAAGTGTACCATGTTTTGATTTGATGTACTTATACACTGTGAACGAATTTGTCATTCATCGCCTCACATATTTATCTTTTTTTTTTTTTTTTTGGTGTGACATTTAAGTTCTACTCTCTTAGCAAATTCAATTATCCAACCCAGTATTGTCAACTACCATCACCATGTTATACTTTAGATCCTCAGACCTGATTCATCTTGTACCTAAAATTTGTATTCTTTTACCAACCTTTCACTCTTTCTCCCACCATTCTACTCTCCATTTCTATGAGTTCAGTGATTGTTTTTTCTTTTTAGATTCCACATATAAGTGATACCATGGAGTATTTGTCTGGCTTATTCCACTTAGCATAATGCCCTCCAGGTTCATTTTTGTGTGACAAATGGCAGGATTTCCTTCTTTTTAAAGACTGAATAATAAATAGCCAGTGTCTGTGTATGTGTGTATGTGTGTGTATGTGTATCATTTTTTTTTATCCATTCACTTGTTGACGACACACACTTAGGTTGTTTCCATGCCTTGGTTATTGTGAATAATGCTGCAACAAACACAGGAGTGAGGCTATCTCTTTGTATTACTGATTTCATATTCTTTGGATAATATATATTCAGCTCTCAACACCCAGTACCTCAGAATGTGACTGTATTTGGAGATAGGTTCTTTAAAGAGGGAATTAAGTTAGAATGAGCTCTTTAAGGCAGGTGCTAACCTAACATGGCTGGTGTCCTTATAAGAAGAGGAAATTTGGACACAACAGAGGGAAGATGATGTGAAAACATTAAGATAAGACAGCCAGATAGGAGAAAGGCCCGGAACAGATCCTACCCTCATGACCCTCAGAAGGAACCAACCCTGCAGACACCTTGACCTTGGACTTCCAACCTCCAGACCCTGAGAAGACAGATTTCTGTTTCTTAAGGCACATAGTCTGTGGTGTTTTGTTACGGGATTCCTAGCAAACTAAATACACTTCTGTCTGTAACTCCTTCTCAATCACGTAACTTGTTTCTCTGTTAAATCTTGACCAGGTAACTCTTTTTTTTTTTTTTTTTAACCTTCCTGTGGTACTTGTTCACAGTTTGATTGGGAATTCGAACTTATTGTAGTAATTATTTTTACATAGGTCTATCTTCCCCGCTAGGCTGGAAGATTTTTTTTTTAATCTTTGCATCCCAAACTGTCTAGTTCAGTCTCCTGATAGAGCATAGATTTCTATGCATATTTGTTGCATGAAGTCTCTGGAACTAGGCTGCTCACCCAGGTTTCTTGCCCCCAGGCCCTCCTATTGCCCTTTTTAAAAGACAGAATCTTAGCAATTTCTCCTTATGGGAATATATCCCAAGGAAATCTTTGGACAAGTACATAAAAATGGGTGTACAATTCTTCAGAGCATTGATTAAAATAACTAAAAATTGCAATAGGCATAATTGTTGTTCAATAGAATTAGTTAAATAATTATGGTATGTCTCACTGAGTAATATTCTGCAGTCAATAAAAATGATGATGTGGGTCTATATTTACTGACATGAAAAATAATAGCTACCACCTATTATCAAATGAAAAAGAAAACAGCATACAGAACTGTATGCATAGTATAATATGTATACAGAGTCAGGTATGGGCATAGCCCAAAGCACCTGTGCAGACAGAAATGCATGGAAGGACGTTTGCTAAAATGATGCAAGCGTTAAATCTGGGTGGTTAGATTTCAGGTGATTTTTTTTTTCTATATACACTATTCTCGAAATGCGTAATTTTTTTTAAAAAAGTAGCCATGTTTTCATTTTATAACCAGAATAAAATAATTTTTTAAATGGTTCATTAAAAAATATATAATAATAGACAGGCAAGTAGCCAGGCTCTCACTGTTCTGCTAGATCAACCCCTTCACCAGAGCATGGAAAGGAGGCAATGCTTCTCACCCTGCTAATTAAGCTTCCTGAAATCAGGTCAGCCCTGGGCATCTGCATGGCGTGATTAGGAGCTATTGAGCTGCTTCTGCCCACACTACCCTGGTCTCATCCAAAAATGAGTCCTGCAGTCAGGCTTTAAAAGCCGAAGTTTCTCATTATTTGTTATTCCATTTGGATACTTCAATTAGGCAGCTGTTAAAATTCATGGGCAAAAAAAAAAAAAAAAAAGGCTATTATTAGTTAAGGACATGATAACCCAATTAATTTCCCAGCAAAAGGCTGGACTATTAAATTATGATATGGGAAAGGGATGGGGGAAATCCAGCATGAACAAACTCAGTCCCTGGAGAAACTAGAGAAAGGGCAACAAACAAAAGGAATGGCTGGAGAGGTGATCGCGCCGATTTTGTGAACATGCCAGGGCAAACTTAGCTCCTCAGTGGGACACAAATAGCTGGAAAGGGCCTCTTACCCTAAAAAGAGAGAGATTTTGAAAACCAATCACACACAGTTTGATTCTCTGTCAACCCAAACTTTATTTCTTTTTGGCCATCCGTTGCAGACCAAATGCGACAAAATAATATTGTCAAGTATCACCCAGTGTTTGTCATTCCCCATATTTCCTGCAAACCCCCTGTGGCAGATTATGTTTTCCCTAGATAGGGCCACACCAATATACGTCTGACTCCATGTGTCACCATGTGGCATGATCAAACAAGCCTCTCCCTCCGGAGGAGGCTTCATCTCCTCTGGGGGTCACCCGTCCCTCCCCTTGAAGGCAGCTGGACCTTTGTAACTGCCCCAACCCATGAAATGATGCTTTGTGGCTTATGAGTCTTGTCATAAAGGGCAATATGGCTTCTGCCTGACTTACTTGCTTTCTCCTCTTGCCCTTGGAACCCAGCCACCATGTTGTGACCAAGCCCACCGCACATGGCATGGCCATGTGAGGGTCTTCCAGCTGACTGCCCCAGCTAGGCCCCCAGCCAACAGCAACCTCCCGATGCGATATTTCGAAGCCTTATGATGATTCCAGCCCCCAGTGTGGATGACTTCCAGCTGAGGCTCAGACAGAGTGGAACAGAGATAACTTGTCCTCACTGTGCCCCATCTGAACGCCTGACCCACAGAAATCATGAGACTTCATAAATAAGAATTACCGTTTTGAGCAAGAACTAACCCATGCATCACTCTCCACTTACCACTGCTCTCAGGTTAGGTTGTTAAAAGAAAAAAGTGTCAATTATTTTTTTTCAGTTTCAAAGCGATTTTTCAAGAATCACCTCTATGACAGTGGCTTAAAGGGATTAACTTTGGAATCTAAACATCCCAGCCCTTGACTAGCACCTTGTCAAGAGACAAAGCCCTAAAGAAGTTAGGGGCATAATATTTATTACTTAAGCAACAAACCTACAAGAAGACAAGATGTGAGGCTGAGTTTTCCAATCTAAGAAGAGATTTAAAAAAATAAGAAAACACCTTTTTAAAAATGTTTGCTACAGAAAATAGAGAGGGTCTTGGGAGCAGACCTGGAGGAGACTGGAACCCCAGACAATAGACTTCACTGCAGGAACCCAGGCAGTGTAGACCAGAGGCGTCGATGGGTATCTCAGTAGATACTAACAGGATTGATGAAGAAGGTCAAGGACTCAGGGCTGGGGAAAATCAGACATCTCTTGCCATCACTGGCAGATGATGACTTGGGACCAGAAGAGCCTCCTCAACAATCCGTAAATTCCAGGGGAAACTTCCTATCAACTTGGGGGAGAAGAAAAAAGTGGGAAAACAACCAGTATGAACAGGATTCACCTGGAACTGATCAGGTTAAATATTCTACCCTCAAGAGTAAGTGGGGCTCGAAATACTGTGTAAATTTCCTTTTAAAAAAATTAAGCAACATTATTTACAAATCTGAATTCTGTCTTTGGGAATTTGTAGCAGCTTCCCAGTTTTGATATTTGCCTTCCCTGCTGAAGCTGTAACCTCCAAGGAGGGGAAGGACACTAATGGCCCAGAACGGGGAGGCACTTAATGAAGATGTGATCATGAGTAAACGAATGAATGAAAGAAGAATTCTAAACAGCTCTGTTGTGGAAATCAGAGACCACAGGTCATCTCACCTCTGTCTCCAACAAGCCAGGTTATGCTTAATAGAACCCTACCCCTCTCAGTGCCCAGTGTCCTTCTCTGCAAAATTAGATGATCTCTAATTGTATCTCCAACTCTAATATCCCACTGGACGGTAAGGACCACAGAACAAAGATCAAGACCCCATCATTTTTACAGCCTCAGGACCCAGCATAGTGCCTGGTAAATAGCAGGCGCTCAGTAAATATTTACTGAAAAATGAGATGGACGTGATGCTATGTTTCAAAACCTAACAAGGACGATGTGTAATTTGGTTGCCTTTTCAAGTATATAAATGTTAAATGGAAACTAAAGGGAAATAACAAACCGAGAATGTCATAATGTCATTTTCACGGTACAGCAGCATTTCCTAACTGCCCAGCATTTAAGGAGTAATGGCTTTATTGCCCAGGAGTCTGACACGGTGATTTGCTCTGACTTGCATCCCTGTTATTCTGACTGACAGCCTCTCTGAGCTCTTTTGGTGGGTAGCTGTTGCCCCTGGTGCATTTTTGATCAAAAGTACATACGTTCTGTCATCTTTTATAATCCTCAGAACTTGAAGATTGTCTTTTACTTAAGTTTTCTGAGCTGAAATTAGGTTTGAATAATAATCAGGATTGTGGATCTTCTAAAGCAGAGGGACTTTATGAGAAAATGCTATCTTATGATTCTTCCAGGCATAGAATTCAGAGTTGAAAGATTTTTCCATCCTAGGATTTTATCTTATTAATATTCTCCTTTGCAATTCAAGTACCAAGAGCTGGAAAAATCTCTGATTGTCCTGCAGCAATGGCATTAAAGGCTCCTCATAACATACAGCACCAGAATTGGGCCATAATTTAGTGAAATTGAACGTTGCTCTGTGACTGCTAATTTTCCATCGAGGTGATTCTGTCTCTAACTAAGAAAAGAAAAGGTAAAATCTTGATAGGAAAAAAGAATCCCTTTCTCTAATTTTTGTGAAGACTCTCAGATGCTTTAGGGTAAATATACCATTTTACCTTTGTCCTATTTTTACTGCAAAGTTCTGCTAAAAATTCTTATAGTTAGAATGTCATAACTAACAGTTTCTCTTTTAATCTTCCCCTTGGTAAACCCAGTTATAATTGTATCGTGATGGTACATTCTGTTCTAGGAGATTGCTGTATCAGCATATTCATTTTTAACCTTTATTTTCAATTATTTGCAGTTTGGGATTTAGTCCCCAAAGTCAATTTAGGAGAACTCTTCTCTTTTAATAAAGGAAGCTAATTTACCCGTCCTGCAGTTACCAAAAAATCTCCTTTAAAAATATGAATACATGCATGTTATCTCTGAGTTTAGAAATATGCTTTTAAACTTTCCTAATATTTTAATCATTAATGCAAGGTCTCTATTATTTTTGCCACAGTCTATTAATTTTAATAAAATCTCACTATGTCTCTAACAGTAAGATTAGTACAATTTGACTACAGATCTTCTGGATGAAGGTTTTTTTCCTCCCCATAGTCATATATAATAATAATTGCATTTCTTTTCTAAAGTACCACTAGCTCCGCTGAAGAAATTGTGCAGTTGTTTACTTCCCAATGTTGGTGATTCCAGTGATTTTAATCGGCATTACGACATAAGTCATGTCTCTACTGTAGCAACTCTTACTCAAGATTATCGTGTTGGGATGGAGAGCATCACCACCAACAGGATGTGATTTGAGAGACTTTCTCCTCCATCACATCTTTCCAACTGTGCAATATGGAATCTCCACACCACTCACCCTTTCAACTTCATAAGGTCTCTTTTAAAATTCAAGCATATCACCTATGGGTCATGATGTATCGTCACACCGTGGCATGTGAACACATAGGAATTAGTTTAAGACATTAGCGAATGAGTTGGGTGTTGAAGACTTGGACTTTGAATAGTGAAGCATTAAACAAGCAACGAAATAGAAGGAAAGAATAATACTTTTCAGCAAGCCTCCCCAGGAGTATTTTCAACAGGCCATTATTGTAATTTATTTAGCATTTGTTTACTTTTAGGTAATTATCTTTGCCCGGGTTCCCTAGAGATCAGAGTCTGAGGCAAAGATTGGAAGCCAAGGCTTTATACTCAGGGAAACAACAGTGAGGGGGAAGAAGAATGGAGAAGGGAAAGGGGGCAAGCATAAATAGAGTGGAATTTTACCCAACTGGCTGCATCATTCTAGAAAACACAGTCAATTGTTCAATCACAGGACCCTCACTCTAGTCAGCTGTGTGGAACCACTGAGAATAGTCTGTGTGGACAGGAAGGGAGGATGCCTCTGCCAGACTCCTCCAGCTCCTGTGTGTCATTGGTCAAAGGCCACCCATCAACTCCCCCATCCACTTCTAAGTTAGGATATCCTGTCCCTTAGGAAGCCGCTGGAGAAGCCAGTCCATAGTCAATGATGCAAAGCTTTCTCTGAGCACAGAAGAGGTAGTGAAGCCAGAACCTCTGTGAGGTTGGTCAAGTCAGGTCTGAGCCAAGAAGCCCCAAGGCACCTGCTTCAGTGGACAAAATGGAGCCCCTGCTGAAGCAAAGGTGGTGGTGGTGGCATTCAGACTATGGCAGCATTGGCCAGGCTGTCCACTGAGCCTCCTTCCAAGGCCTGGAGGGCAGGTGGGGCTGGGGAAATCTGAAAGACGACATAAAATGGTCTGGTACCAAAATGATTGCTGTGTCTGTCTTTGCCAGATTGACTATATGCTCCTTAACAGCAAGAATCCTGGCCTGTCATTATCTTTGTATCCCCAGAGGCCACGGGCTAGGTGTAGCCTACCAGACTGGACGAAGCCTCATTACAATAGGTTTTATAAATGCTCACCTAGTCTGGCCCGTCTTGCACACTAGAATGCTAACTCTAGTGGTCAAATGGGTTCCTACACCTCAAATGCTTACCTACCACACTTTTGGAATGTGATTCTTTCATTTCAGTTCATTATTTTGAAAACAGCCCCAAAAGCAAAACCAAAACACTCCCAGGACACTATAGTAGTTAAGACAGGCTTTGAAATCTAACCGACCTAGAGATAAAGCTGTGCAACCTCAAGCAAATCACATCACTGGATCCTGGTTTGGTTTCCTGAGAATTAAGGATAATCTTATCTGTTTCATCGCACTGTTGGGATATTGTTGGGTTGTGCCATGTCAACTTGATTAAGCTGGGAACTGTGTTTCCCAGACACCTGTTTGCTGTATGATTCATGGTTAAGATTGGCCAAAAGATTTCCTTGCCCCAAATTTGGGCAGCAGATGTGAAGCAGAGAGGAGGGGAGGGCAGAAGACCTCCCTTGCAGTCAGATACAGTGATGGCTGATGGCGACACGGTGGTACCTGGATCCCAGCTGTTACTCACTTCCCTCTGCTCCATGTCTACTTATCTCCCCCTCCCCGAATGCTGGCTCTCCTCATCAGCAGCAGCCCCAGGCCCGCCCTGGAGCTCGGCTGCAAATCCACAGAGGCAGCCGCTACACTGAGGCGACCGCTCCCTGTGGCCCCCACAGAGAGTGTCCCCTTCGTTATCCACCTCCCACCACTAGAAGTGCTTGGCTTCCAGATTCTTCTGCAAGGTCTCTGTTGTCCATCAGTGCTTCAGAACTGGTAAGTGACCTCTCACCCTCCAAGCTCCCTCTTCCAGACCTTCATCTCCGAGGTTCCTCCCACAATTATGTAATAAACCCACTAGAGCCTGATTGTAGCTTTTACTGATTTCTGTGAGGTAAATGCTCCCACTTTTCAAGCTACCAGCAGTAAGTCATTGCACATGGAATTGGGAAGAAAGCACTCAGTGCTCTCTGGAGCCGATGCAAGCCGCTCCCTGTGCACCCCTGAAAAAGCCCCTCTTCCCATACCACTTACAGTGGTTTTGCTTCCCTGACTGAACTTGAACTTGAACTTGAACAGGTTGATTAGTTGGCCGATGGGTATTACATTCAATATGGCACCTGACACACAGGAAGTGCTCAATGCATTAAAGTTCACGTGTCACAGAGACCCATCCTCATGTTGTGTTTGAGACTGAATCTGCTAGAGGCATGTATTTACTTGCAACCTGCAAAGAAAGAAAGAGGCCCAGAGATAGCAGGGTTTCCCAACTAATGCAAGCACAACTTTCACACAGATTAACACAAGGCTGTTGCATTTCTTTACAAATTAAGGAAACAAATTCCATTTCCTACACCACCAGTAAGGATTAAGTAAATAATAGAATATTTTGCATGTGCAGCAGTGGAAGCTTACATTCGATGAATATTAAGCAGCAATTTTGTAGTTAACATTAAATGACTATCCCAGGGCGAAATTTATAGTTACTGAATCTGTCCAGAAGATTCTAGCTCCTCTCCAAGAAACTTGGTAACAGACAAAGCTTGTGTAAATTTAAATTTAAATACTGCTTTTCCCCTCCTGTCTGTCCTTTTAACTGTACTCTTTACTGGCTTTGTCGCCGTGGCCACAGAATGTAAATATTCGTGTCTCATCAGTGAAGCAGTTTCAAAATTCAAAGCACTTGAGCTATAGAATTCTTTTCTTCCTGAGTTTATCAAATAGCATTATAACTTAGAGTTACTTTTAATTTTAACCAAAGCATTTAGGTTTATATTTTTTTATTTCTCTAGCTGAGAATGACTAAATCAGTGCTTACTTTGGAATTGATTGATATGGGTTATTCAAAGGTTAACTTAGGCATGAAAACACGAGGTTAACCCCAGAACTGGTGAAACCTTCCGCCAAATATTGCTAAGAGAAATGTCTCTCCACAGATACTCTGCAAATTCTCTTTTTTCTTTGCCCTGGAGCCACGTTATTTGCTGATCCTCTTCTTTGCTTTACAAAAGTCGACATCTGAAACCTCTGTGCTCTGCAGACGACGCTTCTCTGTACCAGGGCTTTCATTCACACGCCAGAGAATTTTCCGTTTCTCAGTGAACAATTGTTCAAAATTTATCTTTAAGTCATCGAGCTTATTTCTGAAGAGATTTGGCTTCCTCCAAAGAGCACTCTACAAATAGTGCCTGCCTCTCATAATCACCCAGAGGTGACTCTTTCGTTCTTTGTTCTGATCTCTCCTTTTGTCTCTTTGAACAGCATTTTAGCAACGGGGAGGACTGTATAAATCCTAGCTCGGATGGGAGGGGGCAGAGAAAGAAAACAACGTCTGGGTTAACTATAGCCTGAACAAAACGTCTCTTAGTGTGTACAGAACTCAGTACATCTCTGTTATTTCTTGTGTAAACCTATCAAAATGAAGAAGGGGAAGTCATTCCAGGCAAAAAAATAATAATAACAACATGTGCAAAAGTTTGGTGATAAGAGAAAAAAAGACTGTAGTTCAGTATCAGGAAATGAGCCACAGACAGAAGGGCAGGGCTTGATTTCACAACTCCACAAAACAAGGTACCGTTTCTGCTTTTGACCTCAGATCGGTAGTGTTTAAGCCATCCTTAGACTAAGAAAACATTAAGCAGGAGGAATGGAACAAGGCTGGACAATGGAGATATATTTCTTTGTACTTTGCACTTTGTATATGCAAAAAAAAGACATCAAAATGGCTGTCTCCCATCACACTGTTTAAACAGCTCTTGAATCCCAAGCTAAGGCTATGGGCTTTATCAGGCAGGAAATAGGAATCCATGACATGATTTTCAACCGGGAAGGACTGTGAGCAAATTTGAATTTGAGAGCAAGACTGAAGGCAAGGATCCAGTGAGAAGGATTGCCGTAACCCCTGCCAGAAGTGACAGAGGCTTGAAGTAAGGCAGTGACTCGGGGATGGAGACATGGGAAGGGCTTAATAAGAAACTGAATGTCTTAAGGCTTGCAGACTTCAGGACTCAAAGGTGACTCCACCAATCTGGCTTGGAAAGTGGGTAGATGTCTGCTTCAAAGAGAGAATCAACAAGGAAGTGACATCAGAAAGAGGAGGATGAGCTCAGCTTCTGACTTATTCAGCTTGAGATGCCCGTGGGTTGACCTCATAGACTGACCACAAAGGCAGTAGTGTTTCCCAGATGCCTCCTTCCCGTCCGCCCGCGGTGCTGGAGGCTCCCTTAAGGACACCTGTATGTCTGCCCTTCCCCAGACACTCATTTGCCACTCTTCTCAAGAGATCTTACCAAATTGAGGAATTCAACCTCTCTCTAATGTAGTAACCATTCCCAGGTCTACATCTTCAGTTGAGACTTCTCTCCTGAGGTCCAGACCCTTAAATTTAGCTGCTTACAAAGCATCTTCCATCATCCATCTGTCAGGCACCTCAGCCCCATGTGACCAAAATCACATAGCTCACCTCCCAACCCACAGGTGCACCGGTTCCTCATGCCATACTCTCTCCTTTCATCACGATCCAAAGTCCCTTCAGCTGTAAACCTGGGGCGTCATCCTTGCTGCTGCCTCTCCTGTGGACACTAAGCTGTGTTGATTCTACTCCCTCTCCTCTGTCCACTTCATCTGTCCCCTGCCCCCCACCCCACCCCACCCCACCCCAGCCTCAGTGCACTCCTTCCTGAATTTCCTGTACTTTTCCAACGACCTCCTGCTGGCACCCACTGCTTCTCATCTGGCCCCCTTCCCAAATTGTCCAGGTTGCCAGAAGGTTTTCTAAAATGCAAATCTGATTGTGCAGCTTAAAATATGTTTATGAATCTATACGCCCCTGAGGATAAAACACAAACTTCTAGGCGGGGCACTGAGGTCACCGCCTTTCAGTTTTTGCCCGCCTTTCCGGCTTCATTTCTTAAGCCCCCCTCACACGCCTCTGTGGCTGCTTGGATGCTTCTGCCTTTTGGCCTTTGAGCTGCCCTCCACCTTGATACTGTCTAGCCCAGGGACTTTTACTTCGTTCACTGAGGAGAACTTCCCTGTCTCCAGGCAGAGCTGAGTGCTTCCTTCTTTACCCTTTTGCTGCACCGCATGCATCTCTCTACTCTGGCACTGCTTTCATTGGTAGGCTTATTTATCTATCTTGTCCCCCTCCTAGGCCATAATCCTTTCCAGCCTAGGGATCGCGTTCTTCTCCCCAGCATCTAGCAGAGTGCCTGAAGCACAGTGGTCCTTTCACAAATGTCCTTTGCATCCATAAATGAACAGATACCAGGAAGATAAAGACAGATTATGCTCCTATGCTCCTCCTGGAACCTGCCTGTGATTTCTCACTCTCTCTTCTTCTAATTTAGCATGGACTTTCATTCTGAGCCTCCCAACAGCCAATGCACAAAGAGAAACAATCAAGGATATGGCCAGAAAAAAAAAAAAAAGAATATGGCATTTGTTGTCTGTCAAAGCAAAACGTTCACTTCTTCAATACAGACAAACTTTTTTTCCAATAGTTAATTTTAAAAGGACTCCATCACATGAGTTCTTATGCAGGAACACTGAACGTCATAATGGGCAGTATCTTTAAGCAGTTTTTACAGAAGCCACAGAAATATTCTTCACTTCAGTGTTTCCAATATGAATGCTAAAAAAAAAAAAAAAAAAAAAAAAAAAAGATAAAGACCTATCACTAAAACATGATTTATGAAAGAGTTTCCACTTGGGGAAGGAGCTAAGGAGATCACATTTAGAGCTTTCTAGTGAGCAAGGATACAGCTTAGCACCCGAAGAAGTATGCACATCTATAAACTCTATTTCTCAAATATCAATTGTCTCAGCCAGGCTTTGACATGAGCTAAATGACAGCCCCAAATTAGATTCTCTGAGAGCCTAGAAAACGCCCACTCATTCAAGGGTAGCTATTTGTAGGCTGTAAACTCTTGCCAGACTGAGAGAAGAATTTGGCCCAGCGAATAAAAATAGAGAAAATAAATGCTCAGAAACTGGAGGAGGAGGAGAGAAGTTCCAGGATGATTGTTCAACCACACCATTTGTTTTCACTGCAATGCATAGAGGCACTCAAAAAAAAAAAAAAAGTTACCAGGATGTGGGTTTATCACTGGCCCCCAAGTGCACCAAGACTATAAAAAAAAACTCCTCTTTCTATGGCTTTGTGTCAGAAAGCACCAGTCACTTTTTCCTCCCGCCTCTACCTACCGAGATGAATAGGAATTCATTAAGAATTAAACCTCTAGAAATGAGACTTGGGGGATGGCGGTGGAATACATTGTCAAAGGAAGAGTAAGGTGCCTACATAGCGAACAATCCTTCAGAAACGTTAAACACAATAGAAGATTTCATTTGAGTCATCATTCTGCTTGCAAGTGGGAAGCAGAACAGCGGGTAAGAGTTCAAATCAGACAGGCGTCGGGAGGACCCTGCAGCTGCAGACGGCACCATCTCTGTTCCATCATCGCATTGTTCCAACAGAAACATCTGAGCGTGGCAGAGTCGAAATTCAGTTACAAGAATAATCATTAAAGCAATCATCAGAACCCAAAAAAGGCTTTCACAATGATAAAAAATAAAGTAAGCCAAAAACTTGTGTTGCAGTAATTATTTTCACATCTCAGTCAGCTAAGTATTAAGACCTCTGATATAAAGAAAATGAAAGAACTCTAACTTTTAAAATAAAGCCACTAGGAAAATACCAGCAAGGCAGTTTTCTAGAGCAAAGAAAGCGGATGTTGCTTCAGTACATTGATTGATACGTAATTCAAACATATTGACTTATATGTAATTAACAAAAGAGTTTAATTAATCTGCTGATTGAAAATGTCATCAATCTTATTCAAGTGAATTTTTATTCAAAGATAATATCATTATGAATATTACGCTCAAGTAATTTCATTTAATTAATCACAAAACTTGTTCTCACATATGCCTTTAGTCTCAATAAATCATAAAATAGCTGACAAATGTTCTTTCTGGGAGAAAATTAAAGATATCAATTTGAAGCACTTTATATTATTGCTTGGTGTGTTCTGAAATGAAAATGATATGTTTCAAAAGATATCCTCTTTCCTTTTCTCTCTACTTACATAGTCATAGAAGATGACAGTTCTTTTGTGAGCATTCCCATATCCATGAATAAAAAATTCTCTAAATTATTTTAAAGGAAAAGACGTGTCTTCTCAGGCTTGAGGAATATCTGAGTTTGTTTTTCTGAAAACTTGGCAGGAAAACAAGGACCAACTACTGAGTAATCATTCAAATGACAAGTCTTCATTAGGCTGAATTACTGAAATGAAACTATTTCAGTAAATGTCATTCTTCTCCCATCCCATATAGCAAGCTAAAATGAACAAAATACACTGAGGGTCTAGAAAGCAGATCCCCCAAAGCCAATTAATGCTCCCAAGCTAGTAGGATACTAATTAGCAATTATTTCTGCCCAGTGATGCCCAGGCATCCTGGGTAGCTGAATCTTCCCCTTTTCCTTAACCACCAGAGTACACTCATTGAATAGTTTTAGTTCTTTCTAGGGTGGTTTAGAGAAGATGTGTCTGTACAATACTAGCTGTTCTCCTTCCTCATCCCTGAGAAAGATAAGGAAAAGCCAAAACAGGTATAGGCTTAAGAGAGAGAGATTTTCAACAAATGGAGCTAAGTTATAATTGAACCGCTGGAGAAGAGTGAAAAGCAGTCAGAAGAAAGGATGCAGGTAGAAAAGAGAGGTGGTTTAGAAAGAGATGTAGGAAGAGATGTGTAGAAGAAACAGGCAGAGAGGATGGAGAATTACTCTTTTCCTGCCCCCTTCTCCCCACCAGCATGAAACAAATTGCAGTTCGGACAGTGAGACCTAATTAAACAAAAACTCACTTTCTGGGAACCCTGAAGTCACTCAGAGATCCCGATGTTTTTAGTGATCAAAGTGCCAAGAGATCACTGTTGTTATCAAGTCCAGACTTGTTCTGCTCGCCACACAACAGGCCAATAAATCGAGAGATGAGTTTTGGGGGCAAGGAATAGCAAGGGAGAGCCAGCTCACCAGGAAGATGGTAAGAATAGTGCCCCAAAGGACCATCTCACAGGAGTTAGAATGCAGGCTTCTCTTATACTAAAAGGGGAGGGTGGTGTGGCTGGTTTTTGCAGACTTCTTGGTGTTAGAATCCTTTGTTCTTACAGCTGTCCACCTAGGTCAGGTCATGATATTCCCGTAAACCTCCAACAAGGCAAATGTTATTCTCTGCTCTGCAACTTTTTATCTTCATATCAACAGAAGCGTGTTATACCCTTCAAGTTCAGAGTCTTGAGAATGAGCTTTCCTGTATATCCCAGGCTCTAGGCAACATTCTTTTACAAAGGGTGCAGAACCAGTGTTACTAAGCACAGGAAACAGAGCACAGGGTTAGAGCTAAAGGAACACAACTAATATGGCGTCAGATTTGTTCTTCCTTATTACATTATTGGTCTGAAGAATGGTAAATTCAATACTGAGGAAATTCCAATGCATTTTCAGGATGCTTCAATTTTTGCCGTAACTCTCATTTCCTCCTTTAAGCACAATTTTCCTAAAATAAATAAATAAATTGGCATTTTTTTCCCCCTCCAAAGGAAAAACTTAAAATAGGAGATGGGGTAAAAAATATTCTTTTCATTTGTAGGTTACAAAGCCCTTTAAATTGATACATGAAAATTCTGGGAGATTCACTGGTAAACGATGATTCTCATGGCCAGCATTTTTCTCGTGAAGACAACATGATTTTTACCTTTATTGAATTAAATTTAACAAATATTTATTGAGCACCCATTAGATACAACAGAGTATGCTATGAGTTACAAGGTAGTCAGATATAAAATAATGCCAGCCTTCAAAATTTTTACCATTTGGAAGGATGAGAATGGAAATAAAGACAAGTAGACTTATTAACAAATGACTCTGAGACAAAATAATGTACGATCCATAAAAAGATACAAACAAAATGAGATAAGGTGTCAAGGAAGGTGTCTGTTCAGGCTGCTAAATCAAAGTACCAGAGACTGGGTGGCTTATAAACCACAAGACATTTATTTTCTCACAGCTCTGGAGGCAGGAAGTCTGAGATCACAGTCCGGTTCTGGTGAGAGCCTTCTTTCAAGTTGTAGATTGCCAACTTTGTTTTATATTTTCATGTGGCAAAGAGCAGAGAGGAGAAGCAAGCCCTCTGGGGTCTCCTCTTAGAAGGACACTAATTTCACTCATGAGGGCTCCATCCTCATGAATTCATCCAGTCCTAATTACCTCCCAAAGGCCCCACCTCCTAGTACCATGACATTGAAGGGTAGAGTTTCAATGTCTGAATTTGGAAGGGTATGCAAACATTCAGTCCATAAACAGAGGGAGAGATGATATCAGGTTTCTTTCATTCATTCATTTAAAAATCATTTCATTCACCCTGCCTATGACCCACATCCTGTGTCAGGACTGGTACGCAGTGGTGAACAAAACAATCAAAAGAGAAAACTAATCAGTACCAGCTTTAATTTTAGGTATTTTTTTCTTTCAGTGGCTTAATACATATTTCTTTCCATATGCTCACCAATACATGAAAGTGTCAACTTTTATTTTTTTGACAAACCGAAGGTAGGACATGTTGTTCCCTGGTTTAATTTGCCTTTTGCAGATGACTAGTGAAATGCAGAACTTTTCGAATTTATATTTATTGTTCACTCACATCTCTACTGTGACTTGCCTTTTTAACCTTTGACATTTCTGTTTTCTATTTGTGTCTTTCTTACTCATTCGCAAGGATTTTTTTATTTATTCCAGATACTAATCCTTCATCATGTACGTAGACAATACCTCTCCTAGTCTCTAGGTTGTTTGTAAACTTTTGTTTATAGAGTATTTTGCCTTGTGGAGTCAAATGCATCCATCTTTTCCTTACTAGATTGCACTTTTTGATCTTTTTAAAGATTTCCTTCCTTATCCCAAGTTCACATTTTGTTTCAGTATTTTCTATATTTTTATTCAACATATTTTCCCCAGTAGTGTTAGAATTTTATTTTTCACATTTTTGTCTGGAATTCATTTGTGTATGGTGTAAAATAGTCATCTAATTTTCATTTGCTATCCTTGTAGAAAATCAATTGTCTCAACACCATGTATTTTATAGGCTATCTTTTCAAACCCCACTGACTTTGATGTCCCTTCAGTAACAAACCAAGTTTGATGTTAATTTATTTTCTGGGGTCTCTGCTATTCCAAGGATCTACTGATAAACTCCTCTGGTGTTTTCTAGTTTCAGTACTTCACTCTACTTCATTTACTTTCTTGTCCTAGTTTCTGTTGATTAATCACATTTTCTTTATTTCCTTTATTTTCCTTTACCCATTTAGTGTTAAACAGTCTATGTTTGTTACTTTAGCAAATTATACCTAAAATTCTCACACATATATTGAAATTTAAATTTTTCTATCAAAGGCTAAAGTTGATACACATCTCTGTCTTTCATCCAAATTAAACAAGGACCTTTGCATACTTCAACTCCCTTTAGAATTCCCCCACCCAACTCCCGTGCTATCGTGCTATTAGTTTTGTTTCTTTGTTTGATATTTCGGTTCATTTTGTTTTAAGCACATATTATGAACAATATTATTATTACCATTAATTTTAATGTCAATTCTCATTTAGATTTATTGCCATAATTTATTTGTTCCTTTTGCTACTTGCATCCCACTTCTTCCTCTGAATACATTTTTCTTCAAACTGAAGTGTATCATTTAGCAATCTTCTTAGTGAATGTAATCTATTTGAGTTACTGTGAACAGTAAACTTTCCAACTCCTAGTAGGTCTAAAATGTTTTCATCTTACTTCCACTCTTCTATTTAATTTTTTGAACAGATAAAACAAACAGCTGATACAAATTCAAGAAGTACAAAAATTTCTCACTCTTAAATGATAGACTGGCTCATTTCTAAATCCCCAATTATTTGCCCTTGGGACTTTGGAAATATATTCCACTACTTTATCACAAGTATTGCTGCTGAGGAGAAGTATGCTGTCAATCTTACTATTGTGTGATTGTAGTTAAACTTTTCATTTTCCCCCTCCATCAGCTCTTAGGATTTCTCATTATACTTGATATTCTGTACGTGCAGTATTAAGAGTTTAGGTGTGGAATTTATCTATCTGTTTATCCATCTCTATTTTTTCTACTTCTTAGCCTCCTAATTGGCTTATTTTACAATTTCTCTGCTCAGGCTCTATGAGATTGAACAGCCCGAATCACTTTCTGAGTTAATGTTCTCAGGGCTCTTGCTCCACATGGGTCATATAAACTTGGACCCTATTTATCTGTACATGATGCAGCCCTGGAATTGTGACCTGGTAAGACAGTTTTTGCCCTTAGCTTGAGGCAGCAGCTTGTTTCAAGCTGTAGCCCCTGTTAGTGGGCAGTGATTTTTTTTTCTTCTTTTGGACATACAAGGATGGGAAGCACATTTCTAGCCCAAAGCCTCACACGGGGCATTCAATTTCTGGGACCCTCACCCCAATCCAGGTCTGTGGACCTAACTCCATCCCCAAAATGATGTTTAAAACAACAGCCACTAAAGCCTCTGTCAGCTCCAGGCGTCTCTGAGCAAGGTGACTTTGCTTCCTACTTACCACTTTGGGTTCCCTTTTTGTTTTTAGCAATAGAAAACCTCCTTCTTGCTCTTAGATGTTCCTTCTTAAATTGGTATTTTTTCACTGTTGTACCTAGCATTTTTATTAGGTCGGGAAGTATGTGTTATTGTGTTCAAGCTGTTCTCATGTTCAGGAAATTGTTTGGCACTTAATGTCAGCAAGGTTGGGAACCTGGGAGTCACACAGGGTCCCTACCTTTCCCTCAGTTGGTCAGTTACAAATCCCAATTTACTCTATTCTTTTCTGTTTTGGTTTTGCTTTGGGGAGGGGACAAAGTAATTAGGTTTATTTATTTAATTAGTTACTTTAATGGAGGTACTGGGGATTGAACCCAGGACCCTGAACATGCTAAGCATGTCCTCTAAGCACTGAGCTATACCCTCACCTCCAACAAATCCCTATTTGTTTTCTTCTTAAAGAGCTCTCAGTTTCATGCCCTCTTCTCTCAGTCACCTCTATTACTTTCAAAGACAATTTCTTAGTTGAAGCTCCCAGACTTCTTTACCTAAAAATTTTCTTTGTGGTAACAACCTTGGGGGAGTTATATTTTAACAACTAAGGTTGTATTCTTTTTCATCTTCTAATTGTTGTGCTACATCCCTCCAACCCTTCTTATACAATGGCACCAAATTTGTATATATATTCAAAATACTTTATTTCTGATTTTAATCATGTTTTATTATTCAATAAACAATATTGGGACATTGGTTAACTGCTTTGAATAAAAAGAATAGTTTAGATCCCAGCATCACACCATGTGCAAAAATAAACTTTGTTATAGTGTGAACCTATAAAAGTATCAAAAGAAAAACACAATTTTACAATCTTTCCTAAGCAAGATGCAACACCTAGTAGTCTTAGAAAAATAATCAGATCTTATTTTATAGAAATTTTAAACTTCCTTATAATAAAAGTCAAAATAAAAGTTTCTCTTCTAAGTGCCGAATTGGAAGAAAGTTTTAAATATTACATATTAAAATGACAGTGGAGTAATATCCAAATTATCTAGAAAGCTTCCACAAATTAATAAGATAAAGAGTCCCAATTTTTAAAATGGGCAAAAGATAAAAATTGACAATTTATAATGAATAAAAATAGGCAATATACATATGAAAAGATCCTCAGCCTTGTTAGTAATAAGGAAGATGAATATTTTTAATAAAATTTTTGGCCCCCAAATTGGAAGAAATTTAAAATACTGATAATTTCATTCACTGAAAAAAACATAGTAAAAAAGTAAATCACGAAGATCATTCTGAAAGTCAATTTTGGCAATATTTTTCAGTTTTAAATGCTATACTCTTTGACCCAACAATTCTGCTTCAAGGAGTCTTAAAGAAATACTTGCACATGTGCCCTAAAAATTATGTACAAAATACTCTTGAAGTACTACTAATATTAGCAATTTCCTTCAATGAGGGAGAGGCTAAGATTAATTGAATTACATCTATTCCATGGAATACTATGAAACCATAATATAGAATGAGATAAACCCATATGTGGAAAGAGTTCCAGAACATTGCAAATATGAAAAAAAATGCCACCAGATGCAAAATATGATTGTATTTATGTTTTTTAAGTAACAAATTTGAGTCATTTGTGTATATATGAATGTGTGCGTGTGTATACATATATGGACGTACAAATGCATAGGAAGACTAATGAGGGATCAAAAAAATAAACCAAGATTATTGGGAGGGAGTATAAATTGATAGGGAGAGTGATAAGAAAACCTAGGATATTTTCTGTAAATGTCTGAATTTTTTAATCTTTTTAATAAGAGTATATTCATGCAACATATATGATATTTCTAAAAACGAAAACAAGCAGAGAATTTTTATAATACCAAAAAAAAGACAAAGAAGAAAATTAAAATCACTTATAATCCCACAATGACCTTTGTTAAATGAAAACCTTATCTGTTTACAATCATCAATAGTTCCCCCTTCCCTACAAGATAAATGGCAAATGCCTTAGCATGTAAAATTTTTATCCCTGTCTCCTCCTAGCTTCTCATTCTATTCTCCCCCATCTAGTCACTTAACATCTGACCAGAACTTGGAATTTCCTGAATACATCTGCTATTCCTTCCATCTAAAGTATACCTTCTCACCTTTAGCTGGCAATCTCTGCTTCACTCTTTATTCCCTTTTCTGTTCACCATTAAACTATTTCCATGAATGCTTTTTCTCTCATAGTTTTAGCTTATGTCTTCTGCTTGACCATCAGCAATTGAGGGAAGGGGTTCATCACTGCCCTTGCTCACCTACCTCCTCAGTGACTAGCATAGGAACGGGCTTATCGTGGGCCACACACTAGATGAATGAGCGCAGGCATGAAGGAAGGCACACAAGCAACGGAGAAGCAATACTAGAAAAGAAGATGACTGAGAAGCAGTGGTGGCTCAGCTTGAGATGTTCTGCATTTCACAGACCCAAATCCAAATTCTTCATTTAACTTGTCTTCATTGCTTTCTCGAGCCAACACCTGGCACCTGGAGAGCAGAAGTGGAGAAAACTGGGGAGCACTAGGGATGGTTGCCTAGGGATGCAGTGATAGCTAAGGGGCTGGTGCCATTCTGGATGGTGCCCAGCACACGGCTGGGTGACTGGTTGTGGCTGGTGATGTGAAGCAAGACGTGCCATGAAAGCCCTAAGCTGAAGTGATGGGGGTGATGTAAGCTAAGAGATGGGGTTAAAGGCAAAACGTTCCAGAGCATTCTTTCCCAACAGAGTTCTAAAGTATGTAAATAGGAGTGTATACAGGCAAGGAAGCCCTCCATGATCAGATGTTTGGGAAACACTGGATTAAATAAAGTTAGAGATCATTCTTATGGAAGGACTTCTCAGACTTGACTCTACTAAACTGTTTTATGAACTTCAAGAGCAGGATGCAGTATTTACCAAGTGTATTTGACATAGTGTACTGGTTTTCTAGGGCTGCTGTGGCAAAGTATCAAACAGGGTGGCTTTAACAGCAGAATTTTATTGTCTTGCAGTTTTGGAGGCTAGAAGTCCAAGATCAAGGTATCAGCAGGGTTGGTTCCTTCTGACAGCTGTGAGGGAGGATCTGTTCCAGGCCTCTCCCCTGGCTTCTCATGGTTTGCTGGCTACCTTTGATGTTCCTTGGCTGGTAGAGTCACCCCCATCTCTGTTTTCATGTCCACATGGCCTTCCCACTGTGTGGGCATCCATCTGCACATTCCCCCTTTTATAAGGACACTAGTCCTATTGGAGTAGGGCACACCCTACTACAGCATGACCTCATCTCAACTTGACTAACGACATCTGCAATGATCCTATTTCCAAGTGAACTCACGTTCTGAGGTACTGGGGATTAGGACTTCAGCAAGGGAATTTTAGGGGGACACAATCCAACCCAAAACACACAATAATCTATTGGCTTGGGCCATGTAACAGAATGAGCGTCCCAGTGAACTCAGTTTCGGTAAGACCTTGCTAGTAGATTCTGCACCGTGAGGTTCTTCCAAAAGAGGGATAAAGTGGGGGCCCTCATTCACTGAGACCTGGAAATAAGCCAGACTTTCCAGGAAAGGCGATATTACAAAGACAATTTCACAAATGAGAAAACAGATTGTGAACCTTTACGCCACTTGCCCCAAGTAACTGAGCTGCGATTCCAACCAGGTCTGCCTCACTACCAAACCCACTTCCCTCTCCACTCCAACTCGAAACTTCCCAAAAGAATACCAACATCATTCAAGCAAGCTGCTGGCTGTGGAAATAACAGGGTTATTTTTTCACCCCTCGCTAATGCCTCATCTGTACCGAACAGTGGATGAGATCTGAAACAAAGCAAAGGCAGTGAGGCTGCCTTCTCATTGCTGGAATAAATCTGTTTTAATACATGGGAAGCACTCCTGGTTAAATGTTTACCTTTTGAACCCTACACTGGAGGAAATGGTTTCCTGAAGCTTTGGCTAATCTTTTAGCAAACTGTCAGACTAAAAACTTGGGTGCTTCTTGATGAGGATTTTAACTGCACTATTGATTATAGTGCAGCTAGAAACATTTTCAGTCTTATCTTCATATGATTTAATTGACATTGAGAGGTATTTTAATTGAAACGTTAGACTTCCTCAGTAGAACCACCCTTTGTTTCTAGCAAGGCAATCTAGCTTTTATGCTTTTAATCGCCATCTGTTGTTCAATAAATGTCAAATCATTCCTAATGGTCTCTCTAAGCTTAGGGTTGGGTTTTTTTAATTTGCTTTTGTACTCAGTGTTCGTTATGGGCAAATGAGTCCTCGCTGTAAAAGAGCGCCATTTCTCACGGTGCTTCAGTCCCGTTAGAAGGAAAAAGTGATTAGAAATAAAGAGACAGGGGAAATGCCTTTTTGTTTTTTTTAATTCTTCTCGGCAGTGGAGAGATTTAGAAAGTCTGTAAAATGGTTTCCTCTCAGCAGGGCTGGTGAGTTTAGTTCCATGCAAAGCGTAAAAGAAACAGAGTTTCAAAAATCTTGGAGTTGCTTGAATTGCCTGAAATGATAGAGGCTAATGTATCACAGGAGGTAGGAGGGGAGAAAATCCACTGGACATGGCCAAGTTCAAGACATACCAAGGAGCTCTTGATTTCATAAACCAACAAAGACTTTATTCCTACAAAATGCCAGGGCAATAGTGGCATTTTGAAGCAATAGTGTTGCAAGAATTCCATTACCCGGGACTCTCAATGGACTCTGAACTGAACGAGTCTTCTCTCTATAGGTGGAAGAAAAAGATGGCCAGTGACCTCAAATGATGCTCAGAAATGAGAGGGTAGGAAAGAACCTCCCCTGGGGAGATGCAATAAAAGATTGCTAAAGACAAGAAATTTTTGTTCTTCCTCATTAGCTTCCTGACACCCAGCCTCCTCCAGGAAAGGCCATCTTCCAAGGTTATGAAACCAAAAGACCAGCTCTTTAGAGCCCTGGAGAAAAGGATTATGTGGCTGTTGGGAAAGAGGAGAGGGTTCTCATTGAGACTTGTGTGCATTGGGACACAGTCAGCTTGCTAACCAAGAAGTATACTTAACGGCTTGGATCAGGGTTTGAAATATTCTCCAAGGGCTGGGAGAAGTATATTCTAAGAGGTAATTAGAATTGGTTGAAATACAGGGCTATAAATGGGCGACCGGCACGACTTTACAAGAAACAGATCATAACTCAACATTCTAATGACTTTTTCGTCGGAGAAGGTCAGCAAAGCCATTAACAAGGGAAGTGGGCCTGCAGAGTTCTCCATCCCAGACTGTGACTGAACTTTGAACAAAGTACCTCCATCAGGATTCTGACTCTAATTACCTGAGCTGGCTGCCTTTGCTCAGGAACAAATGCTGAGAGGGGCTAAATGGGCAGCCAGGCTGCTTGCTGCCCTTCTGCACGTCTCTTCCCCGAGAGGGATAAGAATAAAGATGCTGACAAGTTCATTTTTCCAAGCACTATTTCCAAAAACACAGCACATTATTATAAAGATTAAAGTCCCCCAGACCCAAATGGAATTTGCCACATGGGAAAAAGGAGGTGAGGCTTTTTCTCTCAACCTGTCCTCTGTCCTGACACAGGTAAATACGCCAACGTGTGCTATGTGGCCACAGTGGGATTTAGATGGGAGACACATCCCAGTGCTCCAATCTGGAAACATAAGACTGAGTAATTTCAAAATAAGCCCACTTCTCCCATTGGTGCTTTATTTGTGTTCACATCTCTAAATTGCTCATTACACTTAAAATAAGGTCAGGGAATATATCTATTTTTGTTTCCCCACTCTCCATCCTTCAACACTCAAAATAGTGCCTAGAATCTCAACAAATATTTGTTAAATTAAAAAATTAAAATGACCACTATTTTACACCCTAGGCAAAAAATCAACTTAAAATGGATTAAAGACTTAAATGTAAGACCTGAAACCATAAAATTTCTAGGTGAAAACATAGGCAGTAACATCACTGACATGGGTCTTAGTGATGTTTTTGTGAATCTGACTCCAAAAGCAAGGGAAACAAAAGCAGAAGTAAACAAATGGGACCTTATCAAACTAAAAAGCTTCTGCACAGTGAAGAAAACCATCATCATAACAAAAAGTTCACCTACTGAATGGAAGAAGATACTTGCAAATCATATATCTGATAAGGGGTTCGTATCCAAAATATGTAAAGAACTCATACAACTCAACAACAATGAAAAACAAATAACCCAATTTAAAAATGAGCAGAGGCTCTGAATATAGACATTTTTCTAAAGGAGACATACATGTAGCCAACAGGCACATGAAACAAGGTTCAATATCACTAACTCTTAGGGAAATGCAAGTCAAAACCACAATGAGATATCACCTCACATCTATTAGAATGGATATCATGGAAAAAACAAGAAATAACAAATGTTGGAGAGGATATGGAGAAAAGGGAATACTTGTGCACTGTTGGTGGGAATGTTAATTGGTGCAGCCACTATGGCAGACAGTATTCTGATTTGAGAGTCCTCAAAAAATTAAGAATAGAACGACCATATGACCCAGCTATTCCAATCTGGGTATTTATCTGAAGAACAAGAAAACACGAATTCAAAAATATATATGCACCCCTATATTCATTGCAGCATTATTTACAATAGCCAAGATATGGAAACAACCTAAGTGTCGTCAACAGATGAATGGATAAAGAAGATGATAAAGAATAGAATACTACTCAACCATAAAAAAGAATGAAATTGCCATTGTGACAACAGGGATGGACCTTGAAGGTATTATGCTAAGTGAAATAAGTCAGATAAAGATAAACACTGTGTGACTTCTCTTTTATGTGGAATCTAAATAAAGAAAAACAGACAAACAAACAAACAAACAAAATAAAATAAAAACCAACTCATAGATACTGAAAGCAGACTATTAGGTTACCAGAGGGAAAGAGGCTGGAGGCATGTGTAAAATGGGTGAAGGAAGTCGACTGACTGAGGGTGGATGGTAATTAGATTTGTGGTGGTGACCACTTTGCAGTGTATACCGTATCAAATTATAATGCTACACACCCAAAACTTACATAATTAAAAAAAATTTATTAGTCTTGGGAAGTAGCATTTTATATAAATTTTAAATGAATCTTCTAGATTTTCCAAATTTTCTTTAACATGCATTACTTGTATAACCAGGGGAGAAAAGGTATATATACCTAAAGATTTCAGTAAATAAATTTTAGTGTTAAAAACATAAATGAATAAAAATGACAAACTAGGAGTTTTCAGAGGGGGCCTCAGCATCTTTGAGCTCCTTCCAAGCTCTCCTGCTCTTCCCCAGTGACCCAAGAATTTTGCGGGTAACTGGTATTCTCTTCCTTTATCTCTTCTGCTTTCTCTAGAGATGAGCATCTGTCCTATTATTTGTTCCTTGGGGTTCATCACTGGACTCCGGATGAACTTGAACCTCTCTTTCCACAAGCCCAGGGCCAAGATAACCACCAGAGTCAGAGCCAAGAGAACCATGTCTAGGTGCCACTGCCCTGTCTTGCTCATGGCCTCAGCAAACTAAAATATCTGACCACCAGACTCTCAAATCAAAGTACTACCAAAGTCAGAATTGTGAAGAATAGGAGAGAAATATGTGTCTGGACCATCACACCTCCCTTGCAGATTTCTTAGCACTCCCCTAATCATAATGATTCCGATGGTGTCTTGTATTTATGTCTTATAATTGCCCCGTGTATGATTTTATATGTCCTATGATTAGATATGTCCAACATTTCCTTGGGTTCTGACACCAGATCCTGTTACATTTACATTGGACTTAACTCACATTGTCCTCAGCTTTTAAAAAATTGGAGAATTAATGGGCATCCTCCAACCCAGCCCCCTTACATCTGTGCTGCCCAGCATGGACTCCACGTTCCCAGGGTACCTACATCCTTGCCTCAGCTTAGCTGAAGTCTGTTTATTTCCTGACCCCCGTCTTCCCTCGGCTTTGGGCATGGAGTGTTTCCCTCTAGGCTTGGTTCTGTGAAATCGAGGTAACAATACAATGCCTTAATTATTCTTCAGAGATGTTCATTGTAAGAATATACCAGAACAGGTTTTCCAGCCCTCCTGCTGTTAAGAATTCTAACGGTTAAGGTCTCCAGTAAACTGTGATTAGGAAAAAAAAAAGAAAATCAACGGAAAAACTGCATAATCACCTGCTATATTTAGCAGGCTAGTAATTTCCAGGGTAACCTGGCATTCCTGCCCTGCAGCCTTCCTCAACCCCTCAGGAAGTCTTCCAGCCAGAACATGTGATGCTCTCCTGCCCAGCCCCTGGAGCAGGGCTACAGGGCCTGAAATCCCTGGAAATATATCAGCGTCTCCCATAATAAAGAGGAGTCCAACTCCAAAAGAAAAAAGAAAGAAAACGACTTACTGTAAAATGGTTGGGTGAAGTAGAGCTGGTTCATAAAACAAAACTGTTACATAAAATCCCAACGAGTCTTTCCATTCCCTTCAGTATGCACAACGTACAGCCCCATTTTTTCAGCTGCTCAAGACCCTGTAGCCAGTGGTCTGGGATAGTTGCGGGCGGTGGAGGGGGTGGTGGGGGTGCCCATGCCTTCCACAGCCTGGGATTCCCTTTCGGGATGTTTTCCTGCCCTCCATGACATCCCTTCTCTTCTTTCCGCTACCACTCTGCTCCTCCTCCCCTCAACAACAACAACAACAACAAAAGCAACAACAACAACAACAACAAAAAGCCTACTTGTCAGAAAGTCTGTCATTTATACCTTAGGATACACTGGAATTCACTCGTGGGAAGAAAGAAAAAATTATTTAAATACTCATGGCTAACACGTAGTAAGCATCAACTAAACACGTCAACTCTATTACTATGTCAACCGTATCACTCTATCAACATCTACAGCAACAGAGCTATAGAACATTTACCACTTCTCTAGGTGCACCATCTTTATCCATCTGGTAGGTAGTTAGATAAGCTGGGGACACCGGGCAGATAAGGTGGAGGAGACGTTGGATGGTCCGGAAGATGGCAACGTGCCTGCCTCCAGCATAAAGGGGCTTTACTTCCTCTAAATGAGCTCCAGCAAGAAATGGGTTAGAACCTGACAGACTGTGAGGTAGCAAGAAGGACCTAACCAGATATGACCCAAGGCTTATTGTAATATAATCAGCATTGCGGTTTCTGGGGTTTTCTGCATGCATCATGGGTAAGGACATGCGCAAAGGGGACAAACATGACTAAGCATTTCAGGGGCAAGAGCTGTCAATCAATCAAGAGACCACCTCTAAGCGAGGGTGTAAGAGAAGGGACAAAGACAGCCTCCTTTCCTCCCTTGGTTCAGCCTGCCTCCTGTTCCTGGAGGTGTACTTTCCCTTCGCTAATCCTTCAAAATCTTTTGACAGAGACACAGCACTCTGCCTCCCATCTGAAGTCTTATCTTTCGGGTAAGATAAGAACTGGGGTCTTTTCCTTTTCCCTTTTGGGGTAACAAATTCAGGTAAGTCTCACAACCACCCAGTGAGATAGTTTGCTATTATTTAATCCCCATTTACAGTGAGAAAAGTAAGGCACAGAGACACTAAGAAACTTGCCCAGGGTCACACAGCTAGTACATAGAAAAGGTGGGCTTTGAACCCAGGCAATCTGACTCCACTGTCCATGTCCCCAACCTCTAAACTCTCCTACCTTTTGATAACTTTTTACCACCACCCCTCATTTTTTAGGGAAGATGGGAGCAGAATGAGTGTTAAGTCTGGCCCCTGAAAACCACCTTTTGATCCTTGCATTCTCACTGTGTCTCTTTGTAATCAGTGGATCGCAGGCACCCAGAAGATGAGAAGATGGAGGACAGCAAAGGGACAAGTTGGTCTTCATATTATAAAGGGAGGTGGAGAGATGCTCACTGGGGCTTTCAAACTGCTTTTCTCTTCCCCAGGGTTTCATCATGGGGTGGGGTGGGGTGGTTCCAGGACCCCCAGCTGCAACCAGAGCAATCTCCACTTTCAGCTGCCTTACACAGTGAGTGTCTGGGTAAGATTTTGTTTGAACGTAGAGATTCATGGCTCAGAAAGGTTTGGAAAGCCCTGGGGATGGAGCAATCACCTAGGTGTCAGGTTCCTTAATTGCTAAACTTTCCTCACGGCTGATTTACACAGCCCAGTATTCCCAAGAGAGGAAAGGCAGGAGGGTGTAGACCAGGGCATGAGCTGGAGTCTGTCTGCCAGAACGGTCTCTGTGACTGTCAGTTGTCCTCGCCTAAAACAGGGAAAGCATTCCTAGAGGAGGGAGACACATTAGGAAGGACTGTGGCTATATCTTCCACCCAGATGGGCAAGTCTGGAAAAATGTTTAAGGCTAAATGGAAATAAGATAAATCTGTGAAAGTCCTCCAGCAAGCACAATGTATTTGGAAATCTATTTCTTCCCTTGTCTTCCAGATTCCTTAATTCAGCAATGCGATGTCCTACTGTGGTCCTCACACTGTTTCTCACCTGCCTGCCCCATGAGATGCTTAAGGAGACCCACAAACAGGTGTGTGTGTGTGTTTACATGTGCCACACATGTATAAGATTTAAATGAGACCAGCTCCAGGCACCCAGTTGGATTTTTTCCTACTCTGGGTACATTTAGCAGGGCTTCTGCAGATCAGAGAACCAATATCCTGTTCTCAGTTTGATCCCAACTCCTCACATAGATTATATTCAGGGCACCCTCAGATGTCCAGGCCCCAGGAAGGCCCCAGAGCACAGTGGTCAGGGGCAAAGCTGGAGCCAGACCCCAGTTCTGGGCTCAGATCCCAGTTCTGTCACTTATAAGCTGGGGAACTTCAAGAGACCTCCTAACTGAACCTGTCTGTCCCAGGTTTTTCATCTGTAAATCAGGAGTAATAATAGTGCCTGTTGGTACGATTGTTGTTCTAAGCATAAAGTGCTCAGAACGATGCCTGGTGAGAAGAGTTCAATCAGCTTTAGCTATACATAGCTCTAGAAGCTTCCAGGCCCCTCTGGGGCCCTGCTCTGGCAGCCGAGTCCTAATTCCACCCCCGCCCCAGACAGAGCTCCCGGCTGCTGTTGCTGCAAAGTGCAGATGGCCACAGTGAAACAGGAAGATTAGCCACCATCCTTGTTGGAGACAATCAGAAGGTCTAAGGTTCCTGGGGGAGACTGGCACTTCATTAAGCTTTCTTCCTGGTGTCACTTAAAATTGAAAACGCTGCCTGAAGCACTGTGTGATCAGAACAAATATTCTTCATTCATTTATCACCCATTTATTGAGCACATCTTTAAAATAATAGCCAACGATGTAGAAACAACCCCCTGGATGCATGCCATGCTAAGTTCTGTTATTCTCTCCATTTTGCCTATGAGGCTCAGAGACGTAAGGTAACTTGCCACAGGTCTGCAGAGCTTAAATTCCACCTGGCAGAGCCCAGTGTTTGACAACTCTGCCATTTCTCTTGCATCCAAAGAATTAGCCCTCAAACCGATACAGGCAGGCAGGGCAGCTGATGTCTTCTCTCTGTGCCCCTCTCCCCTGTGAAATAGGAGGCTGAAAATCTCAATTCCTTTCTTGCTAACTCATAGAAAAATCCCCAGGCTCCCATCTACACAACGCTGAAACCAGAAAGCAACAATGCTGGAGTAAGCATCACTCTTTAACAGCAGAAAATGCAGGATGCAGTTTAAACTCGACACACACAACCCCCCCCACCACCACCACATGCAGGCAAAAGGTGTGAAGAAAGACTTCTTTGTTTGCAAGCAACACAGATGTAATTGTGATAAAAATTGTCTTGGGTGTGCCTGTCTTAGCCATTTATTTTTAAAAATGGGCTGCTTCAAGCAAAGGGAAGCTTTAGAATCTTTTTTTTTTTTTTCAGAGAAATGAAATCCTTTGTTTATTGTAATTAGCAAGAAGTATTTTGTCAACTGAACAATAACACCAGGCCCAAAGCACAGATAGTGTAATTACAGAGGATTCAAAAGGTCTCTAAAAATATTCATAGTGACATCAAGTCAAATCATCCCCTGCCCCCAATACAAGCACAAGGACGCCCGGCTTGGGGATTTAGCTACACAATTCCCATTTAAACTCAGTGAAAGTCACATAGCTAACACCCCATGCAGTGCTTTGAAATTTTTATTAATAAAAATCCATAGAGCAAATCTTGTGGTTAAAGCATTTTTAGCACTGAGGCCGGGAACGGAGCGCGGAGGAGGGGGTCCCTCCAACACAGTTGTTCAGATTCTAGTTCTCCTGCGGGCACCGGGTCCGCAGCGCCCCCTGTCGGCAGGGAAGGTGTTCCCTTCGCCCAACTCAGAGAAGGTCATCCCAGCCCTCTCCAGCTGCCCAGGTTCTGCCGTGGCGGGACCCACACTCGTCAGAAGTCTCCATCAGGACCACAAACCCCACGACCTTCTGTTTGAGCCACGCAGTGGCGCCAAGGAGCATTCGCCCTGGGGACTGGCACACTGGGGAAATGGAGTGTGGCTCTGCCTTTGGCTGAACTTGAGACTTGGGGCCTGTTCCTGGACCTCCCTGAACCTCAGTTTCATCATTGATTAGATGGTGACAGTAGTACTTACTTTCAAACGTTGGGAGGTGATGAATATGTTTATGGCCTTGATGGTTGTGATGGTTTCACAGGTGTGTATTTATCCCTATGTTCATCGAGTGTGTGTATTCATTGTATATATAGCTTTTTATACATGTTATACCTCAATAAAGTTTTTTAAGAAAAATAAATAAAATACATAAAAATATTTGGTAAAGACTCACTCGGTTTAAGTCTTCTTGGTTGCCTTCCCTCTCTGTGTAGTTTTCCCTCCTTTTCCTAATGGAATTAAGAATTGAAATGGTTGATTAACTATCTTGGCAACAGTCTTCAGCAAAATCCTGAAAAGGTGAGGCTAAAAGAAGAATGGTGTGCTGGCTGCAGGGAATTAAGAATCACCTATAGCTACCAGCAGAGGGAAAACCCACACAGGAGGAAGGGCTGGGCTCTGAGGCTGGCCTTCTCCTGGGTGTTTTAGGGCTCTGTCTACCACCTGCCCCCCTGTTCTCCAGCCCAAACATGGACCCTCCGCCAGCCCCTTGTGACAAAGCAGAGTCCTGGCCACAGCGTTTTTGCAAGATTACACTAATGGCCAAGGGATGGAAAAAGATAAATCAACCAATAAATAACAAGCAGTCAGATCATCTGGTACCCAGTGTCCTTTATCCATAAGATATAAATATTCAATTAGTATGTGGCTCCAATGGGAAGGCCTCTCTGCCTGCTGTCCTGCTGCTTCCATGTGGGGGAGGTCACATTTAGCCCCTCCCCATCCTGGGGGAATCTCATGAATCTCTCCACTAAAAATGGTCAGTTCGTAGCCTATGTGGTTCATGGCCTCTTCAGGCTGTTCATAGCAGACATCACCAATCAACCACAGAACTCTTCCTCACCGAGAACAGAGTAGACTCCACTTTTGGTATCAATGACCAATCAGGCAAAGTTAAACCAACTTGTTATCTCTGCTGTCCACTCCTCAAAATCCTTACATAAAAGAGCAGAGCTGGGAGAAGTCCAGAAAATTCCTTTTCCTGTCTGCTTAAGGTCCACCTTCCAAGTTCTGGTTTCCTCTGAAGACCACCTTGTGTCCGAGTGAATGATCTGCAGGAATAACGTCCATTGGAGGGGCTCACACCTCCCCTACAGAGATATCTTCTCAATTCACCAACTCAAAACCACACATTCCCTGAAAGTCAGTAAGAGAAGGCTCTTCACAGGCATCTCCTCTTGTTCTTTTTACCTAATCCCCAGGCCAGATACTACAGTATTGGCTGAAGACGGACATCTTAACCATGCTGTTATTATTCCTCTATGGGGACAGAGGAAAGTGTAAGCCACTAGCTGGTTAAAAGAATTACTTTGTGCCCCATACTATACCTCCTCAAGTTTCTATAAGCCACGTGGAGAAATTTTCTTCCCTAAAACTAGGTGAGTACTTATCTGAAAATATGATGATGCTAGGGTGCAGTTACATCAGGGGAATGTAAAGACTGCCCCCTCCTTTACCTAAACTTTCTCCTTCCCCACTTACTGGTTCTGGGGAGAAGAACCAAAAGTCACTGAGGGTTTACTAAGCATTTTACTTATGTCATTAAATTTTCACACTAACTCTCTGAGGCATATGTTCTTAATGCCCATTTCACAGGTGAGACAGTTGAGGCTTAAGGAAGTTGAAAATCTTTTCCCAAGGTGGCACAACTTAAAATAGGCACTGTACATCTTCAAAACACCATGCTAGCCCTCATGTCAAACCCCAAAAGGCATGATCAGAGGCCACATGCTAAGCCAGACTGGTCCATGGGCAGGGTCCTAATGCTATTGTCCTTGGCTTTAAGAGGAAAAAGAAAAAGTCTGACCACTGAAGAAGGGACTTGATAACATTGTTCACATAATAAAGTATTGTGGGGTGGTTCACAGAAACAGCTGGCAATGACCAAATGCTGGAATCTCTCCATGACTCCAGAACCCTAATTTACTGCCTCTGCAGTCATCAGCTTGATGCAGGCAAATGAGAGCAATGGCTCATGGCCATTCCTCCAGACCAAAGATTCTAACCCCAACCAATCCATCTGCAAGCAGTGGCAGGCTTCCTCTTAAATCTCAAATCAGCCCCTTTTCCCTGCCTCCACTCCCATCACACTGGTCCAAGCTTCCATCCTAGCTCTTCAGAAACAATGCAATAACTCAACTCACCTCCCTGAATCCACTCTCTTCCAAACTCTTGTCCCCACAGCCATCAAATTCCCTGCCTGAAGAAGCCAGTGGCTGCTCTTAGAATAAAATCCAGTCTCCCTACGATGGCTTTGAAGATTCTACCTGCTCTGGCCCCTGCCTGCTCACCTCAGATCTTATTTGTTTACTTCTCTATCTGTTTCTGTGTCTGTTTCTGGGGGAAAGTTTTTGGTGGAAAAGGATATCTTCCTGTCTCGTGTTCTTCTGTAATCTCAGTATCTAGCAGCGCGCCTGGCTTATGCTAAACACTCAAAAATACTGGTTGGTTATACGAATGAATGTTATCTGTAACATGTAGAGGAATACAAAATCTCCTCTAAAGCAGCTTGCTGGATTTGTTTGTTTGAGGAGCTAGAGAGCTGTAATGACCTAGAAACCAGAAGACTTGGGTGTTAGTCTTTGCACTGCTATTTAAATGAACAGCCTGAGTCTGGGGAAATCTCTTTAACTGTCCTTGGCCTCAGGTTCCCTAGTTTTGACTTTGCCATGAGCTGAGTGATGATCCTAGGCATTCAGCAAACTTTACTGAATGACTATTTGCAAGGCCCTGTAGCAGTTGCAGGCAAGTCCAAGATGAGCAAGATACAGCACTAGCCCAGAAGGAATGCAGAGACGAGTTGGGGACAGAGGAGGTACTACATAAATAAATGACAAGCATGGTATCTTGCTATATGCTCTAACAGAAAACCAAGGGTGATACAATGTGACCCAAAGGAGCAAGTGATCCGTACCACCTGGGGTTCAGAGCAGAGACCAACCACTCCTGAGCCGGGCCTTGAGGTTGAGTAGAATTCCGCGCCCTCTCGTGCCCCATTGGAGGGGCAGAGTGGCACACGGAGCATGCGCAAAAGCTTGATGCCTGCGTCCAGGGAACGAGAAGCGGTTCTACATGGCCGGTTATGAAGAGGATGGAGGGGCACAGGTGGAAAATGAGGTTGGCTCGAGCATGAAGCTTTTATGCTAAGCTACGGAGTTTAAATCTTACCCTGTAGGAGACGGATTTTAAGCAGAGGCTTGACCTAACCTAACCAAGTGCATATTTTAGAAAGATTACTCCGACAGCAGGCTGGAGGGTGGATTAGGAGGAAAAACACAGTAGGAACAGTGACTGCAGAGAGCAAACTGTAATCCAGGCAAGCAGGGTGCCCTAACGTGTCGGAGAGAAAGAGAGGAGAAGTAGGAGAGGCATGAATGAAAGCTGGGAGATCTACCAAGTCCCTAAAGCCTGGGAGAGTTGAAGTTTCCAGGCTTGGGGGATTGGTTGGTGCCATTTTCCCAAACAGGGCACAGAGGAGGAGGAGCCGGTTTCGGAAGAAATATCCCAAGTCCCATTTTGAGCATGTGAGTCCACTCCTGCGGAAGGACGCGAGGGCAGGGTATTGTGGCCGGGGGAGCTCCTGGACCAAGTCGCTGTGTTTTGCACGCCTTGTCTCCTCTCGGGCAGGAGTTATGATCGCCTCTTTCCTCATGGGGGTGTAACGAGGCTTTGTTTGGCTATTTCGAGAGCTGTGCCACATCCAGATGAAAGGAGGTCTGTTAGTGAGGAGCAGAAGGGGACGAAGCACAAAGAAATGTTTAAAAGGCTGCCTGAAGGGTAGGAGACAGGCTTGCAGGGGATTCGTTCTGGCTTTGTAATGAGATTTAAAGATCCAGAGATGAAAAACAAAAGATACAGGCAGCAAAAGATATGGATTCGTTCTCTCTCCAGATGGATTAACATTTGGATTGTTTTTTTTTTTTTTTTTCCCAGATGTAACTGGCCAGGATTAAAAAACTACCGTGTCTCTCCCGGAAGGGGACAAGCACAAGGAGGCGATGGAGACCCAGGAGGGTCCTAAAGAGACAACTGTCAGCTCGTCAGCCCACCGTGGGGACCGCTCTGGGCAGAGGTGCGGGGGCTGGGCCCCATCAGGGTTCAGGCATGCGATGCAGCCCTTCACCAGCCTAGGGGGCCACCACGGGTCCCTCCACCCTCACAGAGCCCCAGCAGACAGCGCACCAGACACCACAGCCCAAAGCCTGGAGAAAACAAAAAGAAGTTTGCTTGATACTAAGCACCAGATGGCTCCCTTTCAGCTAAGACTTTCAGAGTGTCCACACCCTCCTTTCTTCTCAGCTCACCCCTGAGGCAGCCCCTCCCTACCACACCTGCCTCCTCCACGCTGCTCCCCCACCCCACCCCCCAAGAGCCTCTGGAAAAATGGGTCAGACCTTGCGAGTTCTGGCAAAACAACTTCTCCTCCAGTTTACCAGTTTCTAGAAGCAATGGCACTTGCTTCTGCCTGCATGAAGTGGCTCCTTCAAACTCACTCTTGCCCTCCACACCCCTCCCTGACCCATCTTTAGCACTTGAGTCTTGCCCATCCTTCAAAGCCCTGAAAAATCACACTTCCCCCCAAAGCCTTCCAGGATTCCCCAGTAGGACTGTGTGTGTGTGTGTGTGTGTCTCTCTCTCTCTCCTTGTCCTCCTGTTGGGCTTTATTTCAAATAATCCTGAGTTAAGTCTACTTACTTCATAGTTGCTGTGATTAGAAGTTTCTCTCTCACTCTTGATTTTGAGTCCTTGGGAGCAGGGAGGGTCCTGCCACTTTGAAGCTGTTCATTCAGTGTTTGTCAAATTCATCCAAATAGATGAGTAGAAGCTGCAGATTGGACTGCTGCAGTGTGGAGAGGCAGGTGTTCCCCAGATGAGTCAGTTTCTCCTAGAGAGCCTGGATTTCATAACCTGGTGTTATTGCAGGGGGACTTAGGGATGTCTGGATGGAGCCATCCACTGACCAGGGCTGCTGGTGGTCAGATGCGGCAGCTTCGTGCCTCTGGGAAGAGTTTTGGCTCAGACGTGATCGGTTCAATCGAGGCTCCCTCTACCAATTTGGAGCCGTAGAATAACAGGCAAGTCTCGTCTCTTCTGCTCCTCAGTTTCTTTATCTGTGAAGTGATGATAGTCATTCCTACCCTTGCAGATAATTGTAGGAAGATAATTATAGGTACACAGTGCCTGGCACCTAACAGATGTGCAATAAGTTCTCTGAATAATTCATTCATCATCGATGGAGAATATTAATTAGGAGAAGGCACAGCCTAGAGACAGAGGATCCAGCCTCTGGACAAGCCTGATTCTTGTGATGCAGCTTGGTGAAAATGTCTAGATATTAAAGCATTTGTTATCTGGGCTGCTGAGACCTGGGTTCTGTCCTAGCAACTCTGGTACCCACAATGTAACTTTTCTGAGTCTTGACTACACCAGGTCATGGCTGTGGTTCCCACTAACTCCACAGGGTTATCGTAATAAACCACCACAAGGCTTTTGAGTCTTTTCTGAAATGCTAATGTATTTCACAGCCCTGCACCCAGACCCTTAGTAAGCAAGCCATGATTAAGGGATAGTTTTTATTATGATCTTTCTCTCCCTTTAGCCTCTAAGCTCCATTGTCAGGAACTGTGTCTATTTTGTTTCTCATTCTGGACTCGGATCCTTAACACAGAACCTAACAGATTGGAGGGTCTCAATGCATATTTACTGAAGAAATGAATTAATTAGAGGCATATTTTAACTTTAAAGAATGGAGGCTGTGATGAGCTGTAACATGTATTTCATTCTGTGGCATTTCATGATTTCTAATCAGATGGGGGGACCAGTTCAAGCCAGGAAGTATTTCAGCTGTTGAATCTGTGATTGCTTTGTATCACAATTTTTTTTTAAATCAACATTTTTCTCTTTTTTTCCCAATCTAGTTATTATCTCTGTGCAGTAATTGGGGATTGGGAGAAATTCTGTGTTCCTCCTTTTTTAATGTTGACCAACAAACTTGTGGACTTGAATGAATGTTCATGATCATTATTGATTAACTTGATTTGCAAGCTTGGGCAGATAAGATTATGCTGGGAATTCTGCAAATTTTCTTGACCACAGCCACAGATAGCCAGAGAACAATCTGAATGCAGGACCACTATGAGATTTCTCTGAACTGAAGACCCACATTTCTGACTCCGCCCAATCTCATGGCTCCAAAAGTGGAAAGGAAGATGGACGCTACAATTTTTAACATACCAGGCCTGGTGCAAGGACTTGGCATTTGTGTCTCAGTATTTCGTGGGACACATCAAATAAATATTTCAGGTTCTTCAGGGCACGTGTCCCATCCCCCTCAAAATTGGGTTTAGCCACATGACTTGCTTTGGCCAATGACGTGTGAGCAGAAGCGATGCAAGGCACTTCTGGGATGAAGTCTTAAGAGCCAGCCTGCTATTTTGCATGCTCACTTTCCCCCTGCCAGCGCAACGTGCCACATCATGAAGCCTCCTCCAGCCTGGGACCCAGCGTGAGGCTGACCTAGAACTGAGTTCCCAGCTGATTCCCCCTGAGGGCGTGGCCTTAGCAAGAAATACATCTCTGGAGGCTCAAGGTGCTGAAATGTGGGAAGTCATTTGTTATCACAGCATAACCTGGACTATCCTGATTGATACAATCTGTTAGTTTATTTAACCCTCATTAAAAAAAGAAAAACATAAGACGTGCTGTTAGGGGATGATTCTTCTTGGCTCTCAGGCATTTCTGCATGTCTTACAAGCAAAACAAGAGATCTCTTTGTTCCAGAATATCTTCCCAAGGACATTCATATAGCAAGCAGCCTGGAAAGGTAGAGGCGGTATCACCCTCCAGAGGAAAAGGCAGGCAGGCTTCCTGCCCACTGTAAATTCAGGATCCGTAAGCCTAAGGTTCCTCTCCTGTAACGCAGCTCACTGAGTGTGCAGGCATCCATCTGAGCCATTTGCAAGGGAAACACATAAATACAGCAAGGGAAACACACAAATACAGTGATGTGTGTGTTTTCCTGTGCCATGGGTGATAAAGTCAGCATATCTGACCCAAAAGTCCATGTCTCTGCCAGCATCTTGGAAACTGTGGCAGGCTAACATGTTAGCTGGAAGGAGGGTAAAATTTCAGACTTTTCACCATTCTTGACAGCCGAGATTAGCATCACCATTTTACACATGACTAAACTGAGCCTCAGAGAGAATAAATTACTCAAAATCACACTGCTAGTAATTGGAAGATACCATTTCCCCCATTATTTCCCCTTGCTTACCATGAAAAAACAGAACTGGAAATACTGTTCATTCATTTCCATATTCCTGAATTCATTGACTCATTTATCTAGTTAATGTCTATTTAAAAACTACTTTATTTCAAGCACTATGCTGGGATGCTATTTTCTAGAGTTTCTTTTAAAATTGGCCTTGATTTGTCCCAACATACCCAGTTTTGATGCCTAAAGTAAGACATTTGATATTGTCTTAATCTTGACATATGCTGTACCCATCCAGCTGTCTTCCCCCCAGCAAGCAGATGACCTGGAGAGTGTAACAAGCATCAGCTTTCCCATAATTTAACATGAAAAGTACCTCTTACCCACTGTTGCAGTGATAGGTCTGGGAGGTCTGGTGAATTCTGGAGGAAGCATGTGTAGAGTCAAAGATCACTGGATCCCTGTAAATTATGGGCTGCTCACCAAGGGGACTCAGATCCAAGGAGGGGCTTCACTCTATGTCCCTGTCCTCTCCTAGACAATGCAATAGGATCAAGAGGAACTGGGGCTTACTGTAACTAAGTCATCGTAGAAGTAAGCACTTCCGCCACTGAAAAGTCTTAGGGTGTTAGACCCCAGGAACACTGAGCCAGAGCCTCACATCCATCCCACCTCATCCTTTCCAGGTGGGACTTACTAGAAAGGACTTAGGCCAATAGATTTGGGTTCAGGTCTTGACTCCAACTCTAATCTACAACCTTAATGCTCATGGTGCAATTTTTTAAACCTCTCTGACCTTCAATTTTCTCATTCATAAAGTAGGATATTAACATCTAACTTATATTTCATAAAGATTAATAAGTGAGATACGTAAAGCAGAGGGTCTAGCACACAGTAGGCATTTACTACATAGCAGCAACTCTCATTACCACCATCATTTTGCTCTGAGTAGACAGAACATCCCTTTAAACAAAAAGAAAATTAGAGACAAGGTACAGAGCCACTGGCTGAAAGCCAAAGGGGGGAAGATAAAGTGTTATAATTGCCTCTCCAGGGACAAGCAATAAATCCAGGCAGCTGTGCTGCTCCCACTCTGAGGCAGCATGAGAGCAGGGCTGTGTCAGAGAACTCGTGTCTCAGAGCATGGGTACCCACCATGCACAAAGTGATCTGTGGGTGATGTAAGAGGTGCAGAGAGGAGGCAGGCACTGTCCTGCCTTCCAGGAGTTTATCATCTACAGAGATTGGGACAAAGGGAGGATTAGATACTAAGAGATAGATAATAAAGGTAGGTAATCTTTATGATCTGCCAAGATCGAGACAAAGGGAAAATTAGGAATCATAGTATTATGAGAGAGGAAAGAGAGAAGATGGCGGAGTAGAAAGACACTCATAGCTCACCCTCTCCCACAAATGCACCAAGACTCACATCCACAGACCCACTCAGCCAACCAGAGCACCTGTGGAACTCCGACAGAACATCGCCCTCTTCAAAAGATAAAGACGCCAAAAATCTGGTAGGAGAAAAGGAAGAAAGAAAGAACAAAAGGCAAAGCAGAGCGGGACAGGTCCCGTGGGGAGGGAGCGGCAAAGGAGGACTGGCGCTCATTCGCTGGGTCTCCCCTCTCCAAGAGGCCAGCGGGACAGAGGGGGAGCCTCCAAGGCTCGGACCTGTACAGAGCAGCCCTTGACTGACAGAACTAAGTTAAACGGGCACAGAAGGTGCCCCCTACACCCAGCCTAAGACGCGGGCCAGCAGCTGCGGGCAGGGCCAGGCTGCCCAAGCCGGGCAGAGGACGGGGGCGGCTGCACTGAGGCAGCCCCGGGGGACTACAAGGGGCTGCGCGCCGTGGCTGTGGGTGCACAGGGCAGAAAACAACCTGGGCCCTCCATAAAACAGCACGGTGGATGTGCCCTGGGGGGAAGGGCGCATACCCCCATCTCTGAAAACCCAGCGGAAAGTTATCGGGGGGAAGAGAGGCGGGGCTCAGGCATAGCCGCCATATCCTCCAGCGCTTAGCATCCGGGTGGGGGTGGGGGCGGGGGCGGAACCTGCATCCCCAATGAAGGGCTTAGCAGCCTCAAGGGCCAGACTGAGACTTGCCTACAGCCCGAGGCATAAAGGATCCTTCCATCCTGGTCCCTCAGAGAACTTGCTCCGCAAAGACAAACAAGGAGCTGAGCTTTGGCCCGGAGCAGGGACAAGGCTGTCCCTCAGTCTTCCCCGAGCCCACCTGCGGAGCACCGACCAGGGCAGAGCGCGCAGCCGCACAGAGCAGCGGAGCTACTGGCACTGGGAGAAGGATGGCGCCCCCCCCCCCCCCCCCCGCCTTTCGGGCAGGAACACAGCCCCTGACCGAGGTGCTGGGAGGGGACGCGACCCGCCCTCCTACCCGGCCAGTCTGCAACATCTGACTGCGGCATCCGGAGGGGCAGTGACCCGCCCGCCCACAGCAGAGGAGAGCGGCACCTGACCCCGTGTTGAGAGGAAGCACGATCAGCTTGCTGACGGGTACTGAGAGCAGCACAGAAGAGGGCGCCAATGGAGGGCGTCTGGAAACAGCAAGCTGAGCTTCCAAAACAGGATGAAGACAGAAAGACTTCACATTAAAAGCACACAGACTCCAGGAGAACACCGACACCACCCTCCCCCCCGTTTTTTTTTTTTTAATCTGTTTTTACCTGTTCTATTTTCTATTACCCTCTTAATTTTTACTTCTTAATTCATTTCTATTTCTCTTGGGTTTTGATGTCCTGTTATTGATTAGACACAGGTTTCAAATATACCTTTTCATCTTTTCCCCCTTTTTTAAAGGTTTTAAAAGGACGTCTCAACCCGATTGATACTCTGCTTCAACTTGCTCTTCTATTATTCATTATACACTGTTTTCAAACCCTCTTTCTCCCTTCCTTTAAAATTCTCTCTCTCTCTTACTTTTTCTTTTTTTCCTAAGTCTTATTCCTAAATAGGCATTAGATAGATAAACTCCTTAAGGACCAAAATAGATAACTGATACTCCATAAACCACAGTGCCAGAGAGGTATGAGCAAGATGAAGAAGCAGAGAAACCTTTCCCAATTAAAAGAACAAGAGAAATCCCCTGAAAGAAAGATCAATGAAATAGTTATCAATAGCTTACTAGATCAAGATTTCAGAAAAGGAGTGATCAAAGTGCTGAAGGAATTAAAAGAGATAATGTTTAGAGATATAAAATATGTCAAAAGTGAAATTGAAGCTATAAAGAAGAGCCAAGTAGAATGGGTAAACTCATTGAGATGAGGAATGATCTAATAGCTGTGTAAAGCCGACGAGATAATGCAGAGGAACGAATTAGTGACCTAGAAGACAGGACAACATAAAGTACCCATTCAGAAGAGCTACAAGAGAAACAAATAAAAAATAATGAAAACAGCATAAGGGACCTATGGGATAATATAAAGCATCCCAATCTTTGCATAATAGGGGTCCCAGAAGGGGAAGAAAGAACAAAGGGAATTGAAAAGGTTTTTGAAGAAATCGTGACTGAAAAATTCCCAAACTTAAAGAAGGAATCAGATATCCAAGTACAGGAAGCTCAGAGGGTCCCAAACAGGAAGAACCCAAGTAGACCCACACCAAGACATATCATAATCAAGATGGCCAGAGTCAAGGATAAAGAAATGATTCTAAAGGCAGCAAGAGAAAAGCAAAGAGTAAGTTACAAGGGAACCCCCATAAGGCTCTCAGCTGATTTCTCTACACAAACACTACAGGCCAGAAGGGAGTGGCAAGATATATTCAAAGTCCTGAATGAAAAAAAGATGCAGCCTAGGATACTTTATCCAGCAAGGCTATCCTTTAGGATAGAAGGAGAAATAAAGAATTTCACAGACAAGAAAAAGCTGCAGGACTTTAGCAACACTAAACCCATGCTAAAAGAAATATTGAAAGGTCTATTCTAAATAGAAAAGCAGCAGGATGCTACATAAATGAGAAACTCACAACTGGAAAGGCGATAACTCATGAATTACAAATAAAATAAACATGAAATTATAAAAGAAGACTTACAAATCACTGAGAGTGGGAGAGGGAGGCAGGGAAATATAGAATATATTTTTTTCTTTCTTTTCTAAATTTTTTTAATGGTAGGATGAGTTTGAGATCATGTTACTATCAGTTTAATAAAAATAGTTATAGTAATGGGCTAATAGATTTATGAAAAAGGGTAACCACAAGCCAAAAACTTACAAGGGAGTCACAAAAATTAAATAAAATCCATGATAATACAAAGGAAAATTACCAAACCACAAAAGGAAGAAGTAAGGACAAAGAGGATATACCAATTCAACTGCAAAGGTAAGTTCAAAATGGCAATAAACATACATCTATCATTAATTACTGTAAATGTTAATGGACTAAATGCTCCAGTCAAAAAACATAGAGTGGCAGACTGGATAATAAAGCAAGAACCTTCAATATGCTGCATACAAGAGACCCACTTTAGGGAGAAGGACACATATAGATTGAGAGTGAAAGGATGGAAAAGGATATTCCATGCAAATGGAAAAGCCAAAAAAGCAGGTGTTGCAGTACTGATTTCAGACAAAATAGACTTTAAAACAAAGGCCATAAAGAAAGATAAAGAAGGACATTTTATAATGATTCAAGGAGTGATACAAGATGAGGATATTACACTCGTTAATATATATGCACCCAACATAGGAGCACCTAAGTACATAGAACAATTACTAACAGAGATAAAGGGGGATATTGGTGGGAATACAATCATAGTTGGAGATTTTAACACTGCATTAACATCACTAGACAGATCTTCCAGACAGAAAATAAATAAGGCAACAGAGAAATTAAATAATACAATAGAAAAACTAGATTTGGTGGATATTTTCAGAGCATTACACCCCCCAAAAATAGGATATACATTCTTTTCAAGTGCACATGGAACATTTTTCAGGATGGATCATGTACTTGGGCACAAAAGAAACCTCAACAATTTTAAGAAGATAGAAATTATCTCAAACATCTTTACTGACCACAATGCCATGAAACTGGAAATCAACAACAGAGAAACAAGGGAGAAAAAAAGGAAAGCATGGAGATTAAACAATATGTTACTGAAAAACCAATGGGTCAATGAGGAAATCAAAGCTGAAATTAAAAAATACCTTGAAACAATTGATAATGAAAGCACAACCACTCAAAATCTATGGGACACAGCAAAGGCAGTGCTAAGAGGGAAGTTTATAGCAATACAGACCTTCCTCAAAAAAGAAGAACAATTACAAATAAACAATTTAACCCACCACCTGAATGAATTAGAAAAAGAAGAACAAAAAGCCCCAAAAGGCAGCAGAAGGAGGAAATAATAAAGATCAGGGAGGAAATAAATACAATAGAGATTAACAAGACCATAGAAAAAATCAACCAAACCAAAAGCTGGTTTTTTGAAAAAGTAAATAAAATCGACAAACCTCTGGCCAAACTCACAAAGAAGAAAAAAAAGAGAGCACAAATTAGCAAAATAAGAAAGGAAAATGGAGAAATTACAACAAATAAAATAGAAATACAGAATATCATATGAGAATAGTATGAAAAACTATATGGAACCAAACTGGATAACCTAGAGGAGATGGACAAGTTTCTGGAAACATACTGTCCACCAAGACTGAATCAAGAAGAAACTGACCACTTGAACAATCCGATCACTAGAAAGGAAATAGAAATAGCAATTAAAAACCTCCCTACAAATAAAAGTCCAGGACTGGACAGCTTCACCAGGGAATTCTACCAAACATACAAAGAAGAACTCATACCAGTCCTTCTCAAACTCTTCCAGAAGATTGAAAAGGAGGGAATTCTCCCAAACTCATTCTATGAAGCCACCATCATCCTGATACCAAAACCAGGCAAAGACACTACAAAAAAAGAGAATTATAGGCCAATATCACTGATGAACACAGACGCCAAAATCCTCACCAAAATTTTAGCAAATAGAATCCAACAACACATAAAAAAAGATTATACATCATGACCAAGTGGGGTTCACCCCAGGGACACAAGGCTGGTTCAACATACCCAAATCAATCAATGTAATACATCACATCAACAAGAGAAAGGACAAAAACCACATGATCATCTCAATAGATGCAGAAAAAGCATTTGATAAAATTTAACACCCATTTATGATAAAAACTCTCACCAAAGTGGGTATAGAGGGAACATATCTCAACATAATAAAAGCTATATATGACAAACCTACAGCCAGCATAGTACTCAATGGTGAAAAAGTCAAAAGCTTCCCACTAAAATCTGGGACAAGACAAGAATGCCCACTATCACCACTCCTATTCAACATAGTCCTGGAAGTCCTAGCCACAGCAATCAGGCAAGAGAGAGAAATAAAAGGGATCCAAATTGGAAAAGAAGAGGTAAAAGTGTCACTATATACCAACAACATGTTACTATATATAGAAAACCCTAAAAGGTCCACACAAAAACTACTAGAGCTGATTGAAGAATTCAGCAAGGTAGCAAGTTACAAAAATTAACGTTCAAAAATCAGTGGCATTTCTTTACACTAACAATGAATCAACAGAAAAAGAAAGTAAAGAAACAATCCCCTTTAAAATAGCACCCAAAGTAATAAAATATCTGGGAATAAATCTAACCAAGGAGGTGAAAGAATTATACACAGAAAACTATAAACCATTGATGAAGGAAATTAAAGAAGACTTTAAAAAATGGAAAGATATCCCATGCTCTTGGATTGGAAGAGTCAATATTGTTAAAATGGTCACACTGCCCAAGGCAATCTACAGATTTCATGCAATCCCTATCCAATTACCCAGGACATATTTCACAGAACTAGAACAAATCATAATAAAATTTATATGGAACCATCAAAGACCTAGAATTGCCAAAGCATTACTGAAGAGAAAGAAAGAGGCTGGAGGAATAACTCTCCCAGACTTCAGGCAATACTATAGAGCTACAGTCATCAAGACAGCATGGTATTGGTACAAAAACAGACATATAGACCAATGGAACAGAATAGAGAGCCCAGAAATGAACCCACAAACTTTTGGTCAACTCATCTTTGACAAAGGAGGCAAGGATACACAATGGAATAAAGACAGTCTCTTCAGCAAATGGTGTTGGGAAAACTGGACAGCAGCATGCAAAACAATGAAGCTAGAACACTCCCTTACACCATACACAAAAATTAACTCAAAATGGATCAAAGACTTAAACATAAGACAAGGTACAAAAAACCTCCTAGAGGAAAATATAGGCAAAACATTATCTGACATACATCTCAAAAATTTTCTCCTAGAAGAAATAAAAGCAAGAATAAACAAATGGGACCTAATGACACTTACAAGCTTCTGCACAGCAAAGGAAACCATAAGTAAAACAAGAAGACAACCTACGGAATAGGAGAAAATTTTTGCAAATGAAACTGACAAAGGCTTGATCTCCAGAATATATAAGCAGCTCATATGACTCATTAAGAAAAAAAATAAACAACCCAATCCAAAAATGGGCAGAAGACCTAAACAAGCAATTCTCCAAGGAAGACATACCAATGATCAAAAGGCATATAAAAAATGCTCAATATCACTAATTATCAGAGAAGTGCAAATCAAAACTACAATGAGGTATCACCTCACATCAGTCAGAATGGCCGTCATTCAAAAATCCACAAATGACAAATGCTGGAGGGGCTGTGGGAAAAAGGGAACCCTCCTACACTGCTGGTGGGAATGCAGTTTGGTGCAGCCACTATAGAAAACAGTGTGGAGATTCCTCAAAAGACTAGGAATAGACTTACTGTATGACCCAGGAATCCCACTCCTGGGCCTGTATCCAGAAGGAACCCTACTTCAGGATGATACCTGCACCCCAATGTTCATAGCAGCACTATTTACAATAGCCAAAACATGGAAACAACCTAAATGTCCATCAACAGGTGACTGGATAAAGAAGAGGTGGTATATTTATACAATGGAATACTACTCAGCCATAAAAACCGACAACATAACGCCATTTGCAGCAACATGAATGCTCCTGGAGAATGTCATTCTAAGTGGAGTAAGCCAGAAAGAGAAAGAACAATACCATATGATATCGCTCATATGTGGAATCTAGAAAACAAAAACAAACAAACAAACAAACAAAAACAAAGCATAGATACAGGACAGAAACAGACTCATAGACAGAAAATACAGACTTGTGGTTGCCAAGGGGGCAGAGGGTGGGAAGGGATAGACTGAGATTTCAAAATTGTAGAATAGATAAACAAGATTATACTGTATAGCACAGGGAAATATACACAAAATGTTATGGTAGCTCACAGAGAAAAAAATGTAACAAAGAGTGTGTATATGTCCATGTATGACTGAAAAATTGTGCTGAACACTGGAATTTGACACAACATTGTAAAATGATTATAAATCAATAAAAAATGTTTTAAAAAGATAGTATTATGAGAGAGACTGAGAACAGGGAAGTAAAGTGCACAAGTGTCCATGGTGGGTGAGTTTCATTCTGGTGAAAGGATGTTAATAATGACCCAGGAGGACTGAAGGCGGCTCTGATAGAGTTGGGGGAAAGGTGCAAGTTCAAGAGCTCAGACCCTAAATGCCTTTCTAGTCTACCATGTGCATATGCCATTTTACCTTGAAGAAGGACCAACATAATTGCAGAATGACTGCCAGATCACAGAGACGGGGTGGAAAATGGGACACTTAGATACATAATTTCTGCTACAAAGAAAATTTCCCCAGAAATAAATTAGTGTCTTCAGCAAGTAATGAGCTTTGGCTGGGAAGTGTTACGGGGTAACCAGGAAACAGAGTCTACACAGTGGATGGCCTGGAGGGTGTGCTTAGTCTGGTCATCAGTGAAGAGTGACAGCCTCGGAACTATGTTTAAGGAAGATGAACCTGGCACCTGTGGGCAGGGCAGGTCGGAGGAGGAAGAGGACAGCAGAGAGACCAATTAGGTAGGTAGGTATGCAGCACCTGGGGGACGAAGACTGGGCGCCCTGAACTGGGAGGGGGAGCGGCAGTGAGAACAGAAAGGCAGATTCCGGGAAAGGTCATGTTGCCTAAGCCAGGTGGCAAGCACTCCCCGTGCTGGTCCCAGAGAGGTAGCAGCAAAGCACACCTGTGGCACGGCCACCACCCACACGCTGTTTTGAGAAGATGTGCACCTGCTGAGCTCTGCTTAACAGGACCAAACCGGTCAAGGAACAAGCAGTGACGTTCTGGCCCATGAGGGCCGTTATCCATGGAGCAACAGAGTAAGTGAACGACCTATAAGCTCAACTGTTCTGAAAGCTTTTATTTTATATTTTATTTTATTTTATTTTATTTATTTTTTTGCTATTGAAGTGTAGTCAATTTACATTGTCGAGTTGGTCTCTGGTGTATAGCATGGTGATTCAGTTATACTCACACAAATATATATATATATATTCTTTTTCATATTCTTTTTCATTATAGGTTACCACAAGATATTGAACATAGTTCCCTGGGCTATACAGTAGGCCTTTGTTATTTGTCTGTTTTATATATAACAGTTTGTATCTGCTAATCCCAAACTCCAAATTTATCTCTCCCCACCCCCTTTCCCCACCTGATAAGTTTGTTTTCTATGTCTGGGAGTCTATTTCTGTTTTATAAATAAGTTCGTTTGTGTCATTTTTTTTAAGATTCCACAAATTAGTGATATCATATGGTACTGGTCTTTCTCTTTCTGGCTCACTTATTATGATCACCTCTAGGTCCATCCATGTTGTTGCAAATGGCATTATTTCATTCTTTCTATGTCTGAGTAATATTCCATTGTATATATATGCAGACTGAAACTTCTTTATCCAGTCATCTGTCAATGGATGTTTAGGTTGCTTTCCTTGTCTTGGCTATCGTATAGTACTGCTATAAACATTGGGGTGCATGTGTCTTTTCAAATTAGAGTTTCCTCTGGATATATGCCCAAGAGTGGGATTGTTGGATCATATGGTAAGTCTGTTTTTAGTTTTTTAAGGACTCTCCATACTGTTTTCCATAGTGGCTGCTGTTCTGGACCCTTTTAAAAATGAGCATGTTGATGATGCCATTCACTGCACTGGTCAGAAGACTGGATTAGATCAGCTGAGGTTTCAATGTCAGCTTAGGTTTGGGTAACTCTCCAAACAGGGGCACACGGGGCTTCCCTAGGAGGAGATCCCAAAGGACCCCCAAACAGGGGACATTTCCAACAGTTCCATATGCAGCCCAGGAGGAGAAGGAGGAGGAAACTGACACTGGATTGACCAAGGATGTTCAGTATTTGACTGCCTCTTTCACAGAATCAGCCCGGTGGGAAACACTGATGTGGGCAGCTTTGAAGACTAGAATGAGCGTTACAAGGGAAAGCACTGCTTCTTTTTGCAAAGCAACTTAGCAACTTGTATCAAGATTCTGACATTATGTTTATGTTTTGACCCAATAATTTCACTTCTCAGAACCTATCCTAAGAAAATGATCAAAAGTGCAGACAAAGATTTACGTGCCAGGACATTTGTGAAGAAAAAAGAAGAGAGAGAGAGAGAGAGAGAAAAGAGACTAAATGGCAACAATAGGGAAATAGTTAAATAAATTACGGTATGTCTATTTATAGAATATTGTGTAGGCATTCAAGATCATGTGTTTGAAGAATAAGGTAAGATGTTCACAAAAGAATGCTAAATGAAAAAAACAGCCTACTAAATTATACATACATTATGATGCCACGATGCTTCCACGGGGAGACCAGAGCAAACTATGAGGAATCAAATGGAGGCAGCTTCCTTCTTCATACTTTCATAAACTTGCAAATTTTTCAACAAGTATATATTAAGAACAACACAAATAATAATGAACACTTAATGAAAACTTGCTATGTGCCAGAACTTTACATATACATCCACCCGCTTAATCCTCATAACTCTATAAAATAGGCATAATTATCAAACCCATATTACAGCTTTGGAAAAAGAGGCAGATTTTTTGCTAAAAGTTATCCAGCCAAGAAAGGGTGGAAGCAGGACTTGAAGTCAGACCCATGGGCTTCAACCTCCCTACACGTATTGACCACATTAACTCTCCCCTATGATCAGCAAATATATAGGTGTGTGTAACACTTTTAATTTAAAAATGTCCTTCTTTTCCCTCTGCATGTTACTGTATAAAGAAGGATAGGATGTTCATAGAGAAAAGCATGGCCTTCAGGAACTGGATTCTGGTTTCCTTCCAAGTAATTCACCTTTTATGCCAATGTCACCAAAACACTCACATAGGGACTTCTTTTATGTGGGAGGAACATGGATTGCAAAAGGTCAAAGAAAACTACCTTCCATGGTTAACAATTAGCTAATTAAGAAAATTATGTTCAGTACTTAACACTAGAACCAGTCATTAGAGTTTACAAGTAGATTAAGAACAAATAGGAATGTGGTTTTTTTTTTTTTTACTTTGGAATAAAATGAAATGGGCAAGGGCGGGGGGCCCATTTTTCCCCTGGGAAACCTAAGTCTGTTTCTTTGAGAGGCGATGCGATGGTGCAGAAGCACCCCGATGCCCACCCGGGCCCAGGGTCCAGCCCAGACACTGATCTGCTGTGTGAGGACCTCAGGCACATCACTCACCTCCTCTGGGTCTCAATTTCCTTATCTGTAGAACAAAGGAGCTGGTCTAGTTGATGTTTTGGTTAATTTCTTGCTCTGATTATCACTGTTTCTATGACAAAATCAGTATAGAAGATAAAATCGACATCTGAAAAGCCAGGGAGACCACCAGGCACAGGAATCCACCCCTTTACATGAACTTCTTCCTCTAGAAAGCAGGACCCCTTCCCTGGTCCCCAGCCTGGCAGCCCCAGCTGAGAGCACAAGCTTGATGTGATAAAGCAGCCCAAGTGGGGATGATGCCAAAGAGACACAGTGGGATGAGGGTGGGTGGCGAACTCGGTGCTCCAAGGATGCCAGGTCACATTCCTACCCCAGCTTTGTTTTTGGAACCACCAATAGCACTGCACTCTGATTTCTTTGTTTTGAGTTTCTTTCTTTCTTTTTTTCCTCCCCGTTTTAAACACCATCTATGGGAATAGGGATTCATAATCCCAAGGATCACCAAGCCAATTTATAAAATGAGCAAAGGAAGTTGTTTTCTGCGCATGTGGCGTGATTTCCCCACGGACAACGTCCACGCTGGGCCGGCAGCACCTGGCTGGCTTCTCCTCTGCTCCCATTGATATTCTGCTCACGGCACAGAACACAGGAGAGTTGAAGCCAAATTCAGATGATGCGCAATAGAAACAGGCCAAGTGCAGGCTGTTTTCTGGGGGACAGATCCCGATACCCCATTGTTTGGGGACAGCAGGACACAGGAAGAGGAGGAGGGCCTCGGCAGTGTCTCTGAGAGACAAACACCCACATTAAATCTCTGTAGGATCCACCTGCAGCAACCTCAAAGCACCAAGATATACCTCTGAGCTGCATGGCCCCTGCCACACCAAACACACCCCTGCTCCCAACCCAACGCCATTCCCCCATTCCGTAGCAACTACACGTAGAGCCAGCCAGGGGCAGGTGCACACGAGGCCCTGCGCAGGATATGCAGTTGGGTGAATTGGGTCAGACCTGGACGCTGCCAGGAGGGAATATAGAAACTGAAACTAAATAAAGAATTGACCGTGGGCAGCTTCCTTTAGCCAGAAGAGCACATTTTCCTCTTCTGCAAGCCTCTCTTGCTCAATCTAAAGTTTCTTCTTTTTTTTTTTTTTTTTTTCAGTTGAACTAGAGTCAATTTACAATGTTGTATTAGTTTCAGGTGTACAGCAAAGTAATTCAGTTATCCATATACATATATATATTCTTTTTCAGATTCTTTTCCATTGTAAGTTATTACAAGATAGTGAATAGAGTTCCCTGAGCTATCCAGTAGGTCTTTGCTCTTTATTCAACTTAAAGGTGCTTAAACGCTAGAGGTGGGCAAAGGAGGAGAGACACTGGTGACTTCCATTTATTGATTGACCCTCTGAGTCGGACCTGGAGCAAAAGGCTGGAAAACATGCTACCAGTTCCTCCTCTAAAAGGAAACTGAGATATTTGCAGGTTTAAGAAACCTGATCAAGATAACCCAGCTAGTAAATAGTGGAGCTGGGTGGATTTGAACCCAAGTTTTATTGTCCCCCAAAGCAGATCTGTTTCCTTTACACTATCACCTCCAACCATATGTTAAATGCCTACGATGTAGCAGAGCTATGCATGGTGTGTGTGTGTGTGTACAGATCTCCAGACACTCTGGGATTTGAACACAGATCAGTCTAGCAGAGCAAACTACCCAAACGCAGCTCAATCCACCTTTTCTTAATTCCAAGATTCCTCCTCCTCAGTGAAAGCAGCCAGGTCTCGTTACCAGCCTCCACTTCACTGCTGAAACCAGTAGCGGAGATGACAGTGACCTACCTCCACTTTGAGTCCCTGTGCCGCAGGATACCCCTACCACATAGCCACACCTCCAGCATACTATACCCCAAAGAGTTCCAGAGGGGTTTCCCTGCTGCTCCTCTCTTGTGGCTACTAAGACAAGCTTTGGTTCTGAGTGGGCTTCAGGGACCCAAAGAGGAACCAGGGACCCGGTGTTCTACCTCAGTCTGCATCCTTATAAAACTTGACGCTTTTTAGGCTGGTCTTGGTTTCCTCCCAACTGACTCACATTTCTTCTTGTCACTTAACTGCTGGATGAAAGTAGAAACATGTCTCCTTGTTGCTTCCCCCAAACAAGTAAAAAAAAAAAAAATTTAATGAAGAAATTAAACAAAAGAGACAAAGCAAATGATACTGTCCTAAGGGATGTCTACCGTCAGGGTGACTATATGATTGACTGTCCAAACTAGAACCTTCTGAGAGCGAAATGGGGCCCACTATTCACGATTACAGCAGGGCAACTAGCGTAAACCTACCTGCCCAGGTGAAAAAAGAGGTCCAGGCGGAATGTAAGTCTCCGCGAGCAGGGGCTCCATCTGCATTCTTCTCTGTGCAGTGTGGAGCATGCAGGGGAGTGGTCGTAGTGGCGGTTACTGCTTTTAATACTACATATAAAAAACAAGAAGAAAAAAAAGCAAGAGTTCCCCCAAAGGGGTAGGGGCTCAGCAAAAGTAGGTAAAATACGTGTTTCCTGCTATTCTCTCTCCTGCATCCTGTCAGAGATGTCCTTCATCTACCTGGAGCCCACCTTCCTCAAAGTCTTTAAGCTCTCCGTGATTCAAATCTTTCAGGCAAGGTGTTAAAAAAACCCAGGCCACTCTGAATAAATTCCCTTGGCCAAAGTATTTGCATTTTAACAAATCCCTAAGGCAAGGAGTGGTTTTCAGCAGCCCGGGACCTTAGAATCATACAAGAGGTGGGCAGAGGCCTACTCAGGTCTCTGGTCAGGTGAGATCTGTTCAGAATAAAAAAAGCATCTTCCCTTCCTTTCGCCAGAGGGTTTAGAGGCAATAACCTGGCACTCAGGAGTATTGAATCCCTAGGATTAACTGGCTGTAGGTTTTGTCGATTCAGGGTTAATGGGAGCCAGATGCTGGCAATGCATGAGGTGCCTGGGCTGGCATCCTCACCCTCATGGGAGGGAGCCAAGGGAACTATCACTTCTGAGAAGCATCACCTGTGAGCTGACCCATCCGTGCATGACCCACTCTAGAATCTTCTCTCTCCTGTTGACAAAAATGAAGTTTCTCTCCCTGCAGGGAACGATGACAGCCAGGCAAACCGGAGCTCTGCTGCTGGCTGGGTCTGCAAGCCAAATGACAGCAGAGCGGCACCAAGAGAGAGCTTCCAGGGTACTTCTTAATTGGGTGCTGGGAATCCAGAGTCTACTAATGGCCATTTAAATACCAGCACCATTAAGCTGCATCGCTATAGAACTACCCACCAGATGTGTAACACCCATATTTACTGGTCTGTTTGCAGCCGGTTGTACCTTCTCTGGGCTCATGCCCCACTCGTTTAAATGGCTCTTTCCTGTCTGCTTACGGGAGAGAGCGCAATACAGCCCCGGGCCATGCATCCCATGTGCTCCCACAGGGTGCCCAGGACAGGGTCAGGAGGGAGGGCAGTGTAGAGGGGTCAAATGACTGCAACCATCTGATTTTTATTAAACACAACATTTAAAAAGAACAACCATTCTATTGCTGCCAGAGTACTTTATTTTTCTGCTGGGAGAAGAAAAGCTCTCCAAATGTTTTATTCAGCAGGAACTGGAACACTGTTATTATACACTTTCCATCCCAAACTAATTCCCTGAGCTTATGCTGCCAGAATTCCTCATCCCCAGGCCAATTCTGCCTTCACTCATTGACTTCTGAGATCCTGCTAGGAAATCTGCCACCCGGGCTCCCAGCAAGCAGCAGATGGTCTGAGGGGGGCTGTGGAACTCATTGTGGGGTGACCTCTCCCAAGAAGGTTCTGAGAAAACCCACAAACTGCGTGGTATCATTGGAAGGACCACCATGCTACCACATTCATTCTTACCGGGATTCTCATCAGGAGCAGATCGGAGCTTCCTGAAGGCCCTGGGGTGTTACCACAGGTACTGTCACTTCAGAAGATGGCGATGGGGTAAAACATCACCTCCCAAAGGCAGCCTGTCAGCCCAAGAACCCCCTAGGTCTGCCAGGGGAAAATGTCACCAATACTTCGGGGATGATGAACAGGGGAAAATGAGGGATTTGGCACACCCCAAATTCTGGAGGCTTCTGGATGGTCCCACAAATAGAAGAGATTCTAAATTCTTATCCTCAAAAAGGAAGGGAGAAGCTCAAGCCTTTTTTAGGACACTAGGGGTTCCCTGAGATGGATTCACCATGGGGTACCATTCCAACATCTCCGGCAGAATCCAGAAGAGGAGCTATAAAGCTATAAAAGTCAAGTCCCCTTCAAAAGCTCATTCAGAGTGACCACTGCTGTGGGAGAAACTCTCCCATTATAGTGGCATCAGGCAAAGTCATCACTGGGTGTCAGTGTAAAAATAAAAATAAAAAGTAGTGATGAATGACCAGGGGATGAAGGATGTGCTAAAAGAAACAGCCACCAGGGACAAAATGGGAGCAGCAGCAATGGTGACAGCAGCCACCACCGAGCGAGTTTGCTGTGCAGACATTGGCTATTGGCACTGACATCAATTTCCAAACTTTTCTGTCATCTTCCCTGTATCGCAGGGGAAGGAAGAACAAAGCTGCTTTTCCCAGTCTCCTGTATAGATGCAGTTCTGGGTTCATGCAGGGTCAGTGAACAAGGTTCGCTTCTTGTTGAAGGTGAAAGGCTTTCCAGGTGTATAAGAGGATAAGTGGGCACCAGCTGAAGTGAGAATTGGTAGCAAATGGGCTCCATGGTCCAGTGTCTGGTACCAGTTTGAAGGGAGTGGGGATGACAAGAGTGATAGTAGCAGATGCAGTGTCTCGATTTCTGGATTGTTGTTAGGGATGTGACCTCAAAGCCGAATGTTAAATGGTTTGCTATACCTCCAGCCTTCCCACTGATGTTGTAAAGCACCTAAATCCTCTTCTCCTTGCACTACCTGGAGTGAGGCAGTCTGGCTGGCTGCTCAGCAACCCATTTTCTTTTCTCTTGCACACCCAGCTGGAGCATACGTTTCCCAGCCTCCCTTGCAGTTGAGTGTGACCTGTCTCAATGGATGGTGAGTCTATGTCAGTCCATCACAACTGGACACCACTTTCAGACCCGAGCTGAACAACCCCCACCTAAGAGCCTCTTACTCTTCTCCCTTCTGCTTGTCTGATGCAGACGAGCACAAGGACCTTGGAAGATTTGTGTGGAGATGGTGGAGCCACAGGATGGAATGAAATAGGTCTGGGTCCCTGCACCACTGTTTGGAAGAGAGTCATCTTGGAAGAGAGGCTCTCTCCCATCATGGCGGCACCAGATAAAACCCCAACTGGTGTGTGAGGGGGAAAAATAGTGTCGTAGATGAGGAGGTTGTGATAGACTCAGTAACCAAGGACAAAGTGGTGAAGAGCAGTGGACATTAAACTGAAGGAGGAAAAACCTGCTCTTGTCCTAAGTCCCTGGGACTGTGAGGTTCCTCTATTATGGCATGAGCAGCATCCCAGTTGAAAGGGGTTGTTTCTGTTTCTTCACTAAACTCTGACTGGTAACATCCACCAGGGTGAAGATCAGACAAAGTCACTGGTAATACTGACGTAAAAACATTACAGGCCACAACCAAAAAGAGACTACGAGTTGGCAGAATTCAACTGAAAGAAAAAGAAAGACTTGGAGTCAGTATAAATTTCCTGGGTAGAAGCTCAGGAGTGAATAAAATTCCTCTGATGTCGTATAAACCCTGGTCCCTGTCCATCATTCCATCCTCATCCTCCATCACCCACTACATAAACTGAGCTCCAGAAAAAAATACACAGAAGCCCCCAGATATACTAGAGGTCTTTCTTTAATATCCCAGCAGGGCTGAGGTCTGGGAAACCCTCCTCACATGAGAACCCCTGGTTCCCACGTGTCCAGGGAGGACGCCCAAGAAAAAGTCTCCCCTCTGGACAGATTGAAGGTCATCTTTCTCCACAATGGATCTGGCTTCCAAGGGCTGTTCCCTTTGAATGCGTTCCAGGAGCAGATGCAGATCTCAGAGACAAGTGGGTGCACCCCAAGCTACAGATGTGAGTCCTGGCAGCTGAACCGACAACTCAAATAGCATCTCTCATGGATGAGCCAGGCCAGCTGGTCTGTTCACTGGCTGGGAGCATGCCTCAGAAATGTGCCTGCCTTGCACTTCCTGACGTGTCACAATTTACCCTTTTGTTGTTCCGGAACATTCTGGAGCACAGGAGGCTAATCATTCTTCATGGAGTGACATCTGTTTGAGATGGCAGGGCTCTAGCCCAGAACCTCCCTACTTCACCCTGAAGTGGCCACACAGTCACGCTCAGTCCGTCCATTGCCAGTTCCCTCTCAGTGGTCACGAATCAAGAAGAGAGGAAAGCACACTCTTGAGGTTGGCAATGAAAACAGACCCTAAAAGATAAATGTATTTTACTAAGAGTAGAGTGCAAGATAAATACCCATCCGTCTTCTGAGAAGATGGATGTGCTTGCTGCCTTCAGCCAAGCCAGTAGGAGAATGTGTACATCTATTTTGGTTCCAGTCATGGCGCTTGATGAAAGCCAACCTTCATTTAGGTTTTCAGTGGCTCAAAAGAGGAAGAAGCCTCAGTTTCAGCTGCTCGTGTCAGTCTGTCTCTTGCTGTCAGAAGATAGAAAGCATCAGCTCTGAGGCTCAGTCGTGGAGCTGAGGACAAAGAGAGGGTGTCCCAGCAGAAGGACCTCCTTCATGCCAAAATGGCGCTTGCTTAAAGAGTTACTACTTGCCACAAGTCAGATAGAGGAGAGGTTGTAAACTCTGATCCCAATTAGCCTTCTGTCTCATCAACTCCATGACTGCTCTGAACCTAAATTTCAAGATGAGAAGCAGGGATAAGAACTCTGTTGAGGGCAGAGCAAGTGCCCCAAACTGAACCAAACACTATGTACTTAATATCACTTAATTCAACAACAGGACTCTAAGGTAGGCGGTGTTATCCCATTATACAGAAAATGACTTTGAGCGTCAGAAAAATTCAAGGAATTTGCCCAAAGCCATAGCACTTGTAAGCAGCAGAACCAGGAGTCAAATCCAGTTTTGCTTGACTTGTTTCGGCATCAGGACTCAACGTGGGTAGAGATGCGTGTTGCGCAAGGTTAGAGATTAGAGAACAAACACTGAATACGCGGTGGCAAGGGAACGTCCAGGTTTTGGTGGTGATACTAGGTAGGTTTGATTGATGCCCAGAGCTAACCCCTCCCCCCAAGGCAATTTCAGGTCATGAGGGAACACCTATAATTATAGCTCACCATAGCTCTCCACCCTCCTCTATCTAACCTCCTCCCAATAATGAAAATGCAGGAAACCCTGTGAGCCACTGTTAATGTTCAGTCACCATCTGGGGTAATTTGAACCCACCAGTTCTCTTTCTCAAGAGGAAATCTGAAGAAGCCAAACTCAAAAGGCTTCATCTGGTGTGATTCCACAGAGCTAGAAAACAGATCCGTGGTTGCCAAGGGCTAGGAGCTGAGGGGAGGAGCTGACCACAAACGGGCACAAAAGAACTTTGGGGGGATGATGGAAATGTTTTATATTGTAATGATCATAGCCTTTACACAACTGTACACATTTGTCAAAACTCATTTACTTGCACACTTAAAATTGGCAGATTTTTACCGCATGTAAATTACATCTCAATAAAGCTGATTTAAATATATATACACATTTTTTTTTTCCCACAAAAGGGTGATAGCTGATATGTCTTGAGCTAAAATTTCCATTATGTAGCTGCGTTGCAGTAAACCCTCAAACCAGAATCCCTGGGTTGTTCAACCTTCCCGGGGGGTAGATTCCCGCAGGCAGCCACTGCAGGCTGACAACACCCAGGCCGGGTGGCCAGAGGTTTTGAAGGGAATCTTCATGCAAATACTTCCGTAGCCGTTTTGAATTAAGGAGCTGATTGCTAGGGTTACCTTGACTTCCTGCCTCCCTTCCTGAATCTTCAGAGGTCATACTGTGTACTTGATAGAAACATTCATCTGGAAAATTGCCTAGAGCCAGATTAAATATAACATCACTGTGTTTAGCTTCTATCTCACATGACATACCTGTCTTTATCTTCATATCTCGTTGCATTTTGAAGGCCATACCTGTCTCTGTGCTCAGCCCTGGAAAGTAGGGGAAAAATCTTGCTAAAAATGCTGAATATTGTAGCTACCACTCGCCTGAAAAAGCTTGGCCTGGATTGCAAATGAGCCTTTCAGTAAGACTGCCCTAGCCTAACTTGTCTGTCCTTCCAGCTCTAGGTCACTCGTGCTCTGATACATCCTTTTTGGTAAAGGTATTTCTCTCTTCCAATATGGCTTTCTGTCCAAGATGTCCTGTCTGGGGAAGATCTGGAGGCTTCCGACCCATGTTAATAGCTCAATTGGAAAAGGAACATAAGCAACACAAATATAGTCCTCACATTGGAAATAATCAGATCAGTCATGCAAATTAATAAGTACATAAGGTCATATCCCCAAAGAAAAGAGTACAGGCTCATATTGCAAGAGCTGCCAGAGAGAATGGATTTTAAAGGGAAATGAAAACTAAAGAGCCAGCCCTGACTTTGGAGTCCTTTAAAAGCTATTGACATTATCTGCCACTGGGTGGATTGGCGTCTGGGAGATAGCCATTCTCTACACATCACAGCAAAGTGTGGACTACTCTAGTAAAAGGCTTTTTTTTTTTTTTTAATAATAAAAGAGTGAAAAAATGCAAAGGACAACAATTTTTTCAAAACACATTTTAATCCTTTATTAAAAGGGGAAGAGTACATCATTTCAGGAGCCAGTCCTATAAAGCAGGACTCTTGAACATCAAGTGAGAATAGACCAAGACCAGATGATAAAGGCACCCAAAAGCACACACACACCCACACCTGCGAGGTTTTCACATTGCACTGATTTTCCACATGCTTTTAAGTATTTTTTTTTACATATCATCCTTGAAAAAAAATTAAAATTTTATTTTCTTACAAGTTCCAGGCTTAGACAAAGACAAAACTCTCACAAAGCAATGGATATGACTTAATGCAAGCAATTGATATGACTCAGACTTGTATTAAGTCAGATCTTAATATGTTAGACCTGTATTAAGTCCGATCATAATGATCTGCTTATGATACAACTAGACATGCTACCATTTTATCACAGCCATTTGCTTTTTTTATGTTCTTAGAGTCATGTAAGTAAAAGTGCATTGATGAGAAAAAAGAAAGTTAGTTTTGTTAATCATATATCTGTTTCATTAAAAACTAGTTAATTTTTTTTTGAAGTAGGAAGTTGGGAAGGGGTAAGAGAATTGATTGATAAGTCTGATTCTGATCTTCTGAGCTGCCTTTGGAATGCAGTTCTGCAGTGGAGGGTTCTATTGACTCTTATGAAGGTTGACAACGAAGAAAAGAAAAATCAAGTGCCTCATCTTCACTTGATTTGCAGTGTGTAATTTAATGCCAAAAAGAGTCTTTCTCCAGAAAACTCAGAGCATTTTACAGATATGATATAAGCATGCTAAATTTACTTGTCTGCTATATACAAACATGGTTTAAGGGGCTAGTAAGTTGGAGATTTGGACCCTCAAGGAGCTCTGGATAACAATCTGCTTAATTAAGCTCGAGGTTCTTTCGGGCATGGAAGGATTAGCCAGGCTATATGGAAGAGAACTGGTCCTTGGGCCTTCTCTCCTGTGCAAAGAATCCCCAAAAGCCATACAGAGCTCTCTTGAAGTTCCTTAATTTCCAGATGTCACCTCACTGAAGGCTTCCTCAGAACCATAATGTCCCAAGACCTCTGAAAATCCCACCCACCTTGGAAGGACATTATCTCAGTAGAGAAGTGAATCCCAGGAGGCAGACAGCTTCCAAGAGAACTCAGAAGTCCTAAGTCTCCAGTATGGTAGAACAGAGCTCCCAAACATTACTGCTAAGCGGATATGCTCTGGGTTCCCCTGGCCCCGCAGACAGATAAATAAGTGGAGAAGACCATTTTTTTTCCATGAAATTTTTCTCTCTCTCACCTGAACACATAAAAGTTTACTGGGGTTTTTGCTGGAAGACAAGATCGTAAGTCAGAAGATAACCATCGTTATAGACAAAAAGTTTCTGCTCGAAAGGGTGATAGTTAATACTCTGCAAGTTTTCCATCATCTTCTGCATGACAATGCTTAGTCTGCCCTCTTTCCCTGTGTTTGTGTCATAGTAGTAGAAAATCTCTTCTGTTCTGGTGTTCAGAGTACGGGTGGCATACAGAACCCCACACACCATGAACGCATTAGTCACAGATGGTTTATACTGCCTGGTCTGCCAAGTGTTTAGCACCTCAAGTGTGGTGTCGTTGAGTTTACTAATCACCATGTTACCAGTGCTGGCTTCAGTGGCGTAAATCACCCACAATCCATTCTCATCCGCAGCCAAGTCAATATCTTGCCAACCAACATTAGCATACGAAAAGCGGTTATTGTAGGCAGCATTCGGGAGAGTTTGAGTCTGAGCAACCTTGTTGGTGGTCAGGTTAACTCTGGCAATGTTCCCCGTGTTGTACCAGTTCACATACATGCTGTTCTTGTAAACTGCTATACCACTGCCTTGGCCATAGGTAATCCGATTCTGCTGGGCATTTGTGTACAATAGCAAATCATCCATTGTATTGTAAAGTCTGTAATATTGCAAAATTCTCCCATCTGTATCCAAAGGTGCCACCCAGTACAGCCCTTTGCCTGGATGCTGGGGCAAGTAATCCCTCCCCCAGGCACCATACTTATAGGAAAACCCTCTCCAGTTGAGCTTAACTATATCTGGTCTGCTGATGTTCACCACACCACCGTGAGCACAGCTCCCTAGAGGAACAAGGAAATGAAAGGACATTCTTAGAGAAAATGAATCACAAGATACAAACAGTTTACTATCCTAAGACCCAAAGGAATCCGTAAACATTTTTCTTGTCAACGTTCAATGACAACCATGGCTCGGTTGGAGAGGAGGCAAAACCTTCTCTTGGTTCCAGTCTCAACGCCAACCCACTGTCCGTTCTAGAGAGAACTCCCTTTTATTTATGTGGATGGGCTTTCAATCTGGGAAATGGGGATAATGCAACTGCCCAGAGCCATATTATAAGGTTTGTGGGCCCAGAAAGAGGAAAGGACGACTTGGTGAATTTAATATATTTTCTTCTATGAGAAAGCATTTCACAAATGTTATTTTATTTCATTTTTCTTATAAACGTATCAAGAAAGCAAGATCACGCGAGAATGCTACCCTACTTCCATAAAGCCAGGAAATGCTTTCACCAGGGTCAGGAAGAATTGTGATGAAGGAGAAGTCTGTCCTAGGCAGGTTTTTTTTTTCCCTCACCCTCTGCCCTTCCCTGGGCAGATCCCAAGGACACATCCACACCACATACCCACACTGCCCCAAGCTACTCTCACTACTCTCAGAAGAGGAAGTTTTAAACACGGTATTTTAAAGACACAGAAAGGTGGTCCTCTCATGGTGGGATTTCAGCCTTGAGAAGCCACAGAAGTTACTTTAGGGCCACGTTGCCTGCTCTGTGCCCAAGACACAGCCATCCCATATATTCCTTGGTGACCATCTCGCTGCAGAGCTACAAGGTGGGTCTTGCTGTTCATAATCCATAGTCCCCTGCACCACAGAGTGATGGGCAGGTTTTTCATCTTTCCCATTCTGACACAGCCATTGTCACAACGTGTACAACCAAGGAGGACCAGGCTCACTGGTCCACTGACTCTACATTCCCTGTAATACTTGGGTGAATGACTCAGGGCCACTAGCCCTTCACATAGCCCTCCCTCTGATATGCCTGCCAACCCAGAGCATTCATGAGCTATAAAAAAAGAAAAGAAAATTCTTCCAGTATTCTTATAATAGCCATCTAAACACTTGAACACCCATTTTCTGGGATCTTAATAAATACCCTTAAAAAAACTGGTGAGAAATTTTATTGGAATAACAAAGAAAATTCAACCTCAAGTACACTGGAGGTCAGTTTCCCTCATCCTGCCACCTGGCACAGAGCAGGTGAGTGGGGAGGGAACAGAACCTGGCTTTAAATGCTTGGGGAATCGGGGAGCCATGGAGAGCATAGGAGGTGAGCTCAAGCCAGAAGCAGAGCTCCAAACAACTGCCTGAGATTAAGACGGCGGGGAGCAAAGGGGTGCAAAGCTTTCGCCTCTGAGTCTCTGCCTCTATAGGTATGGGGAGATCCATTCCTTTCCTTGCTAAATGCCTCCCTCCTCTCCCCTCCTCAAGGACTGCTCAGAGGTGAAACCATTACTAGAAATTCTGCTTTTATTTTTCCAATCTGCTGGGACTTTAGGGTCCTGGAATTAAATACGTGCTTCTTAAATGCTCTCATAAATCCGCAGTTGGTGGAAAAGTCAGCCAACCGTACAACAGGTAGAGGAATGAAACCATTCTGTACCCAACCTCAAATAATTTTGCATATCATTAAGCAGAACACAGTCGCGGGTTTATTTTAATAATGCATGCGCCATTTCATAAATAAAAAAGCAACGTGTGTTCAGCCAAGAGACGGCTCTCCACTAAAGAAATAATAAATAAAATGATAAATTATTATTTCCTCTTCTAAAAGTGAGCTCTCAGATGAATGCTTGTTTGCTTTTGTTTATGAAACAATGCATGAATTATTAAAATAAAGTTAGCGGTGTGTTCAGTTTAATGATAAGAAAAACTGTTTGAGTTTCCATATGTTACAAACCGAATTTTCTAGTTAAAAATCTCTTCCTGAGAACTTATTTATTCAACTACATTTCACTCTGAGGAAATGGAAGAAAGTCACTTTTCTCTTGCAGGTTGTAAGACCGAGGGACTGTTTGCCTAATTAGATCTGGCCTTCCTGAAAAAGAAATGTCCCAAACCAACAGCAATATAATATTTAAGGAAAACTTATGTTGCATATACATATTCAAGCATTTTATTATGAAATTAAAGATAATAAACGGTTCTGTCCTAGATGTGGAAATCCTTAGATAGGAAGGAACCAAAATAAATTTCTCTTAAAAATTACTATTACTACTACTACTAATAGTAAAAATAATAATAATGTCTCACCATTTTACAAGTTGACCAGGAGATTAAAATTGTACCTGGTTTAAATATTAAAACTGTATATAAAATGTAGATCTCTTTTCCTCACCCACCAACCATTCCTAAATACTCTCCTGTCCTTTTTGCTATCTCTCCTGTATCCTCTATCTCCTCTGGACCATTTTTGAGCCCTGGCTTTGGTCAAAGGAAGTGGAAATAGGAAGAGATCTAAGTATTGTCAATGCTCAGGTGCGGCTACAGCAGTGACAGACACGTGACAAGGCTGTGGCGGGCTTCCTCGACTCCTGGCAGCAAACCGTCCTAGAAACAATACTGAAACTGACAGCCAGCCCGGTGCCCACTGCTCACCCAGCCCAGCCGGAGTCCCCATCCAGCCACCCCATCGACACCCAGCTTCTCCCGGCCCCTTCTCTTCTCATGCCCCTTCCCAGCCCCTTCCTGCATTTCAAGGTCTTACACTCCATTCCTTTCCTTACTCATCCCGACTTAACCCTGCCACTGGAACAACAACCCACTGCCCAACCATGACCCAAGATCTGTGGAAGACCAACAAATCATTCTGTATTTTCTAATGTGAGAGAACACACCATAGAACTCAGAGCAAAAGTACCCTTCCAGCTACTCCGCAAGCAAGGAAGCCAAGATAATTTGGTGTTAATCAGGTTGGTGAGTCGCTGGAACCTTCTTGTCATCCCAGGAATCACAGGTGTGCCTCTCTCTCTATTAAAGCCTCTATGGAAGGTAGCCCGGTACAGTGAAAATATTGCCAGACAGATTCCAATTCACATCCTGACTCCAGCACTTAGGAGCTGTGTCTCCTCTCGCGAGTTATGTAACCTTCTGAGCCTCAGCCTCCTTATGTTAAAAGAAAAATGATAATACCTACTCTGCAGAACTGTCAGGAAGACTAGACAGAAGGCATGTACAGGTGACTCAGTAAACGGTAACGATCAGCATTATAACCACATGATGCTACAACTGAAATTTTACAGGACTGGTTTCCCTTCCTAGGTAGTGGTTCTGTAGGTTTCTGTACCCATCCTGGTGACCTCAGTGCCCAGAAGAGGACCGACCACACAGTGGCACCAAATTATGTTTGTGGAATAAAGGAATGAAAAACTAATTAAATCTTCCAAATTCAGCTTAGTCTTATTTATAAAACACTAACGCTCTACCCTGCTGCATATCTGAATTTTCCCAAGAGCCTTGTATTCACTCCATAGAACATAATGCAGGGAACCTTCTACATCAGATAGACTTAGTCAGCCATCTCTTCATCATGTAGCTCCTTAGATATTGTCATGGGATTCTGAGAATATTCTGGGAGGCCACAGGGTGAGGCTTTGAAATACTCTAACTTGGCGTTTTTGAAGCCTCATGGTTAGTAGCATTTTTTTTTCTAAGCTGAGGATTATATGCTAGCAGAGGAAACATAATCTTGGGTCTGTCAATGCACTCTCTCATTTGGCCAACTGAACGTGGATGGAGAAAAGAGGAGAATGCAATTGACTTGTGAGAATTAGGCAATTAAAATGGTCACAATCATAAAATGATTCACATGAAACTGATTCTGAATTACTGGCTCTATGCTGCCCAACACCCGGCTCTTCCCCAGGCTTGGGATTTGGGCTGCTCACCCCACATCTTTCATTGACCATTTACTGCACACCTACTGTGTGTCAGCACAGACCCTTGGATCTCCAAGCACAACAGTGAGGACTCCAGGGTCTCTGCATCATAGTTTACTGTCTGCAGTTAGTTTGATTCAGGGGGAGAACAGAGAGAAACTGAAGTCAGTTGTTTTCAGGAAAAACAGTTAATGAGCACAAGGCCAATTATTTTAGATTAGAAAGTTCTATGAAGTGAAGCAGAAAAAGATGTCATTTGCAGCATAAACCATCTATAAAGCGTGTTTTATCGAACCCTAATTCTAGGTACTAGTTCTAAGATCCTGCTGGGAGGGGCCGAGAGAGCACAGAATTACTTTCTTGCTGAAACTTGCATAGAGTCTGTTTTGTTCTGTGCAAGTCTGTAGTGGAAAAAAAAAAAAGCAGACAGGCCAGATTTTAAAGTCCCATAATAGTGAGTAACTTTAATTAAAGTCTCCACAGGCCCACAACTTTGTGGTGCCTGGGGATTTTCCAATTCTGCATCATCGACCAATCCAAACAGAAAGAGAACAAGTGAAAGAAATTGATTTCAAAACATGACGAAAAGTCAGTTTAATATAAACATCATAAATATAATATGAACAGAGCTGGAGGAGGGCCAAGGGGCTTGGCAGGGATCCAGGGATGGCCAAGGTTGTGGGAAAGTGAGAGGAACTCTGGGTCCAATTTGTTTGAACAACACAGCTGGGCTGGGAGGGCTCATGAAAGTCTAAGTGTAAGGACCTGGGGGAAAGTTCTAGGAAAAAAAGTGCTAACAAAAATAATACAACAGACTTGCTTGTTTTCTTCCTTAGATACTAAGCGATGTATTTTCTCCCCCATCACCGACCTTGCGTTATTGATGCCTGACCTTCAAGGTCCTGAGACGACAGGGAATAAGGGGCCTTGCGCCTCACCCTCAGCTCTGTCACTAACCATCTTGTGTGACCTCAGGAAAAGCAGCATCCTTACCGCCAAGTCCCCTCCACTGAGACAGTCATGTCTGATGACCCTGAATGTCCCTTCCTGCTCTAAAATGTCCTCATTCCAAGGGATGCACAGAAAACTGTGCTGGGAAAAGATATTCCATGGGGAAATTTTGCTGAAGTTAAAAAAAGAGAGAGAGAAAGATAAAAGGGACGGAGGGAGGGAGGAGAGAAAGACATGCTCAGGTTTTAACAGGGGTTGTCATCGCTATATTCCTGCCCTCAGGGAGCCCTCCATGGTCCCGCAGAACGAGCTCTCCTTCCCCACACGCGTTGACACTGCTGATCCCAGACCAAATTTAGCCTCGTTTGTTACAGAGGACAGAGCGTGGCCTTTGTCCCAACCCTTCTCTGTCTGTCATACAGTGACAGATCCCCAGCTGCACTAGAGGGAGAGAAGAAAGCAAACAACACCAAGAGGCTTATAACTACGGCAGTATTTCATTAAAGACTTAAAGAAACCAGCAACACTGACAAGGATCCAGAAACGCACGGCCAAAAAGGAAGCAGTTGTGACAACAAGAATGAATGAAAATCACAAGAGCTGTATGATCTGGTGAACAGGTACAGTCGCCGTTCAGGCTGAGATGCTCGGGACATGCAGAGAGAGCTTCCCCGCGACCCCGGCTCCAGGGCTGGACGCTGCGGCTTTAGTTGACCCTGCGGCACGTGTTGAAGCGCACACGGGTCTAGCACCGCTTTCGTTTGCAGCACGGGGTTCACTTCAATTATCACCATTAATAACAGTAACAATCACCAGCACAGAAATCCTGATCATTGAGCTCTGAGCCTCCCAAGCCTTACTTTGTTAATCCTCACAGCAACCCTGCAGTAGGTCCTACTGTTCTCCCATTTCACCAAGGAGGAGATGAAGGATCTTTTTGCTGGGGCCACATAGCTGAGAAGCTCAGGCCCTTGGGATCCCAAAGCCAGGACACTGACTCCCACATTCCATGACCCCATTCAAGGAGGTGGTTATGGGGTGACCACCTCTGTACTACACCTGACCCTCTCCAAGGACGAATCCTTAGACAGCAGTGAGACGCCATCCCTTCCCTCCAGGAACTCGCGGTCCAGGAGGGCCGGCAGGACACACCCACATGTCCTGGACACGTGGAGAAACCCGTTAAATCCTCGCTGAATCCTAGGACACACTACACAGCAGATGCTCTACATGCACTTAGGGAAAACACGAAGGAGAAATAAAGAGGTGGAAGGAGGAAAGGAAAGAAGGGGGAAAGGAGGATTCAAGGCAGCTCATCAGATAAAGGAGCCGATCAGCCCTGACAATCCACAGGACAGAGCGGAGGGGATGCCTCGCAGATTCCAGAGGCTTTCACCTCACCCGCCCCCCTGCCACGGCCAGTCCATCACAGAGACATTTTCCCTGTTCGTAAATACAAAGGGGTTATGTGTAATGTGGGGATTTTGTTTTAAATCATCTCATTGTCTGTGCTCTTTCTCTGTGAGCCCCAGAAGGTGATAGTCGTAGAGCTGGTAAGGGACAAGATTTAAAAATAGGGAAGAGTAAACTCGGAGCTGCAAAAATTCCATCCTTCCTTCACGTCCACAATCCCAGAGCCCTTCCCCATCCCACCATCAGCTCCTTACGAGGCCTGGTGAAAATCAGGCACGCTCACCTGGAGCCGGAGGAGTGGGGCCAATTTCCTCTTTAGAGGCCTCACATTCCTTGAGCCGGTTCTTCAGAGCCAGGATTTCTCGGCGAATGGCAAGAACATTGTTTTTGTCTAGCGTCTCGAGTTTCTCTACCAGGAGAGTCATATTCCTTATCTAAGGAAATAAAAATTCAGAGTGACTTTATATTATTGTGCAATTTCTTTCATAAACATTCCAGGGCTGAATTTGTCACTTAGGGAAACATTGCCAGAGAAATACACCCGAGATTCTTCTGAATGGTTTCATTTGGAAGAATACATTTCCTGGTTTAGAGTGAATGCCTGTCAGATCACAGGCAGATGTGTGTGACAAGAAGAAAATGGCAAAGACTTTAACAGCTTTAATAACGGAGAACAGGCTTAGTTTCGGCATCCACAAATGTCCATTAAAGTTCATTTCTAATAACCTTCCCCTATAAATGTGTGTTTACTCATGCTGTATTATAATTAAGTTTCTAATGAGTGGTGAGGGCCAGAGGAAACTTACATTCTGAAATAGGTAACTGGAATTCTCAATTATAGCCCATGTCCTGCCTGTGCTAGTAAATTCTTGCTGATACAAATTACCCACCCATAACCCTAATGTGGTGATCTTTATCCACAGAGCTTAAAAGCCATCACTATGACCTACTCATAAGAAAGTCCTTTAAAGAGGCTTGTCGGTATTTGGAGAAGAGTTCCAAGAGGGATCAAGGATTATGTGATCATTCAAAAGGAGAAACAGACCTACCATGTCTAAAATCAGGTAAATTGTGGCTGTCTAGTCCCATAAGGGTAAATCCAGAACAGAGGAGACCCCTGACCTAGCTTGGCTGTGGAGTTGTTCACACTTATCTCCTTTCTAGAGATACTGAAAGGCCATTGGTTCTTTGCCTCTGACCATGAGATGACACCTATTCTTCAATCAGCATGTTCCCAACGTGTGTAACTTACTAGTCAAAGACAGGCGTGCATCTAAAGCAGAACACGGCACGTGCCAGGTGGTGATGAGAGCTTATAGAATTAGACATCAGAAGAGAGAGATTCCTATCCTGGTCCTAGAACCGGCTCACTGGAAAGACTCTATTATTAATTCATGAGAAGTGAGTTCATTCCTTACCTCTACTTCCAGCTGGTCAACAATCACTGTGCTTCCAACAAAACCGACCTTCAGCCGTTTAATCAGTTTCTCCATCTCCCTCACTTCTATCTTGATCAGTTCAAAGTCCAGTTCCGTGTAAGAAATGGAATCTTTTTCCATAATCTCTATTCGGACAGTTAGGTTGAAGAGTTTCTTCTCATACACGCTGATTAACTGGACATATTCCTTCACCTGAAAGGGAGTCAAACAGCTCAAGACCGTTCCCTGAGTGATGTCATACAGCCTTCCTCCACTACCAAGTCCGCTGGGACTAATTGATTGCTGTCAATCTTTTCTTTTTTTTTTTTTTTTTTAACTAAAGAAATGGGTCAGAAGTATATTTAACTAGATTTTTAAAAATCTATCCAAAGTCAAAAGAATCTATTACTACAATGGGAAGGGTGTGGATTTTGCTCTTGCCTAGACTAAAAATAATTTTGCTTCAGAGTCATCATTCACAAGCACATTTTAATCTCCGTTTTAATGTTTGAAGATAGTAGCTCTCCAAACTAAATTGGTTTGAATCAGAGTTTCTTGCCCACCCTCCTCCCCTCAATGCATATGCTGTAGATCAGGCCTTCCCAGCACTACTGACATTTGGGGCTAGATCATTCTTCCTAGGGGAAGGGAGGGCTTTCTTGAATATTATAGGATGTTTAGCATCATCCCTGGCCTCTACATGCCAATGGCACCAACCCCACCCCCACCCCAGTTGTGACAACCATAAATGTCCCAGATGTTGCTAAATATTCCCCAGGGGCAAAATCTCCACCACCAGCACCCTCCCTCCATTTAGAACCACTGCTCTAAATCTAAGTATCTTCTAGAAGAGGAAGAAATGCTCTAGGAAGAATTCCTTCTTTGATCACCATATGCAATGAGTTTTTGAGCCCCTCTGCCTTCGACAAAGTGGCATAAAGACCTAACTTACTCCACAATATGCGCATGTACGTGCAACTATAAAGGGCACATTTCGTGAACTGCACCCACATATTTATTCCAAATTTATTCCAAGAACTGATTATTGCAATCAGACCTTTAAATTACACATTTGTTGCATATATTTGAATGTCTGATCATTAAGTTAAAATACTTCCAAAAATTCCCTTGGTGGTTCAGTGTATAATTGGAATCTCCAAATGGAGATGCCAATAAACACAGTTGGTGGTTCTTTCTGTATCTGATCTCTAAAAGAAATGCCATGGCTTTTTTAAGGACCTGCTCATTAAAAGTTGCTATATATTCTTTTTAAAAATTTGAAGAGAAGTGAGACTTTTCCCCCAAACTGTGCTAATGTCAAGTGGGTGATCCACAGGGCCTGCATGAATTCAGAGACTCAGAGACAGATGTTGGCCTCTAATCCTTCTAATACCAAAGGCAGCCTTCACTTCTGTCATTTTAGCCCTTCCACTTAACCCCGCTGTGCAAATTAGAGTAGGCTCATAGGCCGCAGACCTGAAGGGCTAGGGCTTCAGGCAAAGAGGATTTAAATGAAAGTTGAAAATGCAGCCCTTGGCACTGCTAGTGTAGCTCCTCTGGCAACTGATGCTCACTGCCATCAGATGAGGCTGAAAAGGCTGGTGACGTTTTGATGGATAAGGAGGTTAATATATATATTATATATATATATAAAATGTGTGTATATATAAATATATATATATATATAAAACCTAGCAAGTCCCCCTCAAAAGTACAAACACAGATATAAGGTAGCCAGGTCTCAATTTCTACAAAAATCAGGCATAAAACCTTGCCTGTGATAAAAATAATAATAATAATTGAAGTGCCAACCCACTGCAGAAATGGAAATCTGTGAAATGAATATTCTTGCTGGCATTTGGCCTTGCCAGCTCTTGGAACAAGTGAAACTCCCTTAGCTTTCCTGGAACATTTTGGTGGCATATCACAGCTGTTGCTCTACAAAAATGAGTGATTCAACTGTCATTTCTGTTAAATAAAATGTGGCTCTCCCAGATTCTCCCTGAAAACCAAGGCCTACCCTGGAGTTTGTGACCTCTGAGAGTGTGTGGGGTGCCTGCCCGAGTTCTGCCACAAAGATCTGTTCCGGGGGGAGACTTGAGGTTCCTTCAGCTGACATTTCTAGAATAGCTCAGTGACGCTCAGGAAAATTGGAATCATCTGTGGAGTTTTAGAAGAAGGAAGAGAATTTTGAGGATGGGCCAGAAAGACTTCACAGTCTGAACTTTACTAATTTAAATAGACTGTTAATTTAAACCCTTCCCATGAACAGATCTCCAGGGTTGAGATGGCATGGACAATTCTGGAAACATCCCAGCTCTCCCTGGAAGGTGCAGCCTCAGCAGAGGCAGCTCAACCTGCCCGAGGATATGCAGAGAATATGGGTCTAGCCCTAGGGAGACACCTCGTGTCTCAACACTTTTACTGCCCAGGTCCTCATCACTCTAAGATGAAGCTTTAGAAGACTCATCTAAATTTGCCTTCAAACCGCCAGCCCCACAGTCAGAGCTTCCATTCTTTTGTTTGCTATACACATATCATGTCATTGATGGCTTCTAAGAATTGACGTCCGTTTGGAGGTTTGTAGTGGTTCCATGCAGTAAACGTGGTCTTGTAATAGATAAAGAATGCAGCACAGCTGGTTATTAAGCTAAAGAATTAATCTGGCTCATGTTTCTGCCAGTTCCTCAAAACCTGTGCTCATAACCATAACCAGATTATTTGAAATAAATAAATGTACTTTGTCACAGCCTGCCATTTTAATATATTCTAACCACAAGATTAATTGAGCTTGAAATGACCATCAAGACCTATGAAGCACTTTGGAGCTAGACCCACCTAAGCTCAAATCTGACTTCAGTACTTAGTGGGCAAATCCCTTAATTTCTCTAAGCCTTAATTTCTTCCTAGAAACTGTGGGTAATGGTACCAAGTTTACATGATGATTGTAAGCACTAGGGATTATGTATATTAAGCGCCTAATGTAATGGATGCCCTATACATGACAGCAATTATTACAGAAACAGTGATTTCAGATTTTCTCAACCTGACCTTTTAATTTACTACATTTCACTGCACAAAACATTGCTCAATCAATGCTATGTGTTTATGGGTTGCCTAAATGTGTCCTACGCTGCCTCAACCTTCTCATGCATGAGGGACTATTAGCAAAAGTGTCACACTAAATAACTTGCCCCGAAGACCGTAACCCTCCAGAGGAAAAAAAAAAAATCTGAGCTGCCTTTTGTGTTGTCTCTGTCCTAAGTACGGTCACAAGAGGACACACCACAAACAAAAGGAAAGTATAAAGTGCTTTCAGCATCTTATGCAGAGGCAGTCCTGTCTTCTCTGTGTATTGACAGATAATGAATCATAGACACTCAAAACCCTTTTCTACCGGCCTGACCGAACGGGCATCCCCCCTAGGCCGCTAGATCAAAGGTGATTTCCAAGGCAACCTAGGGACAGCTATAATAATTCACGCAGAAACTCAAAGCCCTCAGCTGAAGAGATAATTCTGGATGGAAGGCATTACTGACCTACTGCACCTCTTCTTAGAGGATGATAACAGCACGGCCGAGAGAAAAAAGATAACTCGGTTGATTCCAAAGACCCAAATTCCTGACCTGGCTTAACCGGCCAAGAGAAGAGCGCCCTTTACATTTATGTGTCTTTATCCTTCCAAACCTCAGTTTTTCCATCCCTAAAATGGGGAAAAGAACAGTGGCCTAACTGCCTTAAAGGGTTGCTTGAAATTAGAACTGGCAGCATTAAGAAAAGCACAAAGGGAAGCTGTTACTGTTACAGTTGTTAGTGTCACCTGTCACGCCCCGAATCCATTTTGCAAATTACAGCCAGCAGGTCAATTCCTCTCTTAGGCCTCCATCACCAATTTGTTTAGGACCAGCTACTGACACTTTCAGAACTGAAAGTTTTTCCTACTCTGCACTTCTTCCCTGCCAATTATTTGCAAGGCATATGCCACAAGCTCCCCCTTACAGGATTGGAATGAAATGTCCCAGACTCACAAACCTCTCCCTGGAGCAGCCCGGGGTTTCAAACTGCCCTTCACATCCCTGCCAGCCAGGAAGACATGCAAATCAGCCGCTTCCACTATTTCAAAGCAAATGACTCTAACTGAAAAGATCTTACCTAGGATTTTCCTCCACTTGTTATGTTTTTATGCATAACTTCTTATCTGTACTTGATTATGCTGGAATAAGACTATGAATATTAATGGTTGGAATTTATAATTTAGTGCTGTGCCTTTTCTGCTGATTAATTCAAGGACATTTCATTTCTTAAGAAGCTAGGTTCCCGGAGTCGTCAAACACATTTTCCTGGACACTCATTTAAACTTAGAATATTTATCTACCAATTCAGGTTGAAAGCAAGGGCTCAGCCTCCTCATAATTTTTGTCTTAAAAGATAATTCTGCTGGATGCTGAGGTAGCTGAGCTTAAATTTCTTGGGAAAACGTATTTTGAATCTTGCGGCAAAGATAGAGCGCCTTGTAAATTAATGGTGTGGTATATCAAATGATGCGTAATCTGATGATAGCTAGCTTGGACTTCGCCTGTGCAGAAAATGGGAGCCCTTCTAATTGATTTCTAACGTGGCTAAAAAGGTTAAAGGGTCAAAACTGGAATGCCAAGTCACACCGCTCCAGCCAGCTCAGAGAAGGGCTACTTCCTCTGGCTGGAGAAAGCGGTAATCAGTGGGTCAAGTCGGGGTTCTCCCCGAGGCTGAGCGACCTATAGGTCTTGATTCAAATTCCCAGGGAAGCCTTCGGTTTTGGTCTAATGCTAGACTCATCTAACACAAGCTCCCTGCTGAGACAATAGGGGCTAACATTGAGAAGGAGGGAGAGGGAAAGATGGAAGAGAGTGAACCGTGAAGACAAAATCAGAGGAAGAGAGAGAAAAAAAGGGAGGGAGAAAGATGAGAGGGGCATTTGAGGGATGGGAGGAGAAGAAGAAAGGAGAAAGACCAAAAGCAAGAGAAGACCCAAAAGAGCACAAAACAAAAAACAAAAGCAAAAGAATGAAGAAGGAAAGGGAAAGAAAGATTTCAAAGGATGGACAAGGGAAGGATGGAGGCAAGAGGAGAAATAAGAAATGAAGAGGAGGAGGATTGGAATAGGAATTGGATGAAAAAGTACCAGGGCAGGAAGCTAGAGCACGAAGAGGGCAGAGGAGAGGAAGGGATGTAAAGATGGAGGAAGGACCAAGAACAAGACCAAAAGGAAGAAGAAACCACAAAACCAAATAAAGACTGCAGAGCTGAAATTTACAGGGAGCAGGCAAGGCTTCCTTCCAGCCGCGGGAGCACCACAGTATTGAAGGGAGTTTTTCCCATGGTGCTAATCATCTCCATCCTTTCTTCCTGCGCTCTCACTCTTCCTGCCATAAAGAACTCCATAGGTTACCGCCAGATAAATGCTAAAGTTTCCGTTAGATGCAAATGTGCTTTTAACGGCTGCTTATAAAGCCCTGAATAAAAAGTATTCTGTTTGTGTGTTCTTACCAAGATATTGTTGCAAGAGGAAAAAAGAATGAAATGCTTACTTTAGAAAGCTCTTTGTTGAACTTCTTGGAGATAGCTTGAGCCGTGACCTCCAAGCGTTCCACTCTCTCCACGGGAAAGGTGGTGTCTGGCAGGACGACGGAGCACTGGCAGATCCCGCGCTCATCCGTGGAGCCGGTGAAATTAGAAAAGGACTGTAAATAAAAATAAGTTCAACATCAGTAAAGAGCCAGGAAGTGAGCCTTTTGGCAAGTGGAGAGCCAGAAACTGGCTTTGTCAGAAGAGTGCTTGGAGGCCAGCAAGTGGAGTTCAATACGTAAATGAATGGAATCCCAGAAACATGCTAAAAGCCATCGCCATGTCTCCCAGGCAGTACCTCACTTAGGGTTCAGCCACCTCTCCACCTGTCAGGCTAAACCACTATGATTCTCCTTTCTGGAAGAGGCTTAAAGGAAATTACTACTGTCCCCATGTTAAGGAAAAAGAAATAAAGAAGTGATCAGAGTCCTGTGTTTGAATTCCAATTCTACCACTTACGGGACCTGAATTTTCTCTAAGTCTCAGTTTCCTCATCTGTCAAATAGAGAACACCTACTTCACAGGATAACCTAGTTCACAGGGATGTCCCTGAGGGGAGCCAAGTAGCGTCAAGCAAGTCCCTGATACACGGTAAGTGATCAGTAAATGCCACATTCCTTTTCCTTCTACTTCCTCATTTTCTTTTCCACATCTCAACCCCAACCCCAGCCCAGTGCCTGCTGGGAGAATGAGGAAAACATCAAGGGATGTAGGTTACAGTGAAGCTATACAACACAAACCAACATCCTCTCCTCATCTGGGAAACTGTATAATTAACATCCTTCAAAGTCGCAACAAACCAGCCATTTGTTAAGAACCAAACGAGGTATGAATGTGAAGGTTTCATGCACACTGTTTTCGAGTCTTCCAGCTTATCACTTGCAGAAAAGTCATTTTAAAATATTTGATGTTTCTTTAATATATTCAGGCTCACACATTGGTGCCACCGCATATTTTAGAATGACAGGTTTGAAAGATCCTGTTTTTCTTTTGCCCCCTTTGAACTTCCCCAAGGGGATCCCGGCACAATTAACATATTTTTTTTCTTACTACTATTGCCTTACAGAGTAACTCCTGGCAGCCGACTGGCTGTGACTTTCAATGATCTTGTCTGACGGCCAGCCCAAAGCTCACCTGTGGAACAGCAGCCCCAAGGGTCTCTTTCTGAAACTATCAAGGGGGGAGGAATGGTTTTCACGGTTATGTAGAGATGCCGGCTACACTTCTCAAAGTTGCAGAGGTCAGCAGGTTGCAGCTGAGATGGTGTGTTCAGTGATTTATTATCTACTAACTTCTGTAGTTCCTGAACAAGCTGGACCTAGATGCTTCTATAATCAAGATCTATTCTATCAGTGACCTCTGAACCAATTAATTCAGGCTTTTGCAACTCAGTTACTTGTTAATTTAACCTAATCTTTAAGATGAGCAGAAATAAAATAAATATACATATGTTTGTACCCCAAACTCTCTACACCAGGCAAATTCTTGACATTAGTTTCAACTTTCTTCATCAATTACATCCCACACCTGCAAAATTTGGAGAGTAAGAGAAAGGACGAGCAGGTTTATGCTGAATACTGGGGCTGGGAGAGGGAGAAGGGAAGGGTCTTTTCCAGGGACAAATAAGGACTGGACAAGCCCCATCAGGAGCCTGTCAGAGGGGCCAGCTTCCCTGGGAAGCTATCTCTCCATCTCTGCCACTGAAGATAGAATGACTTCAGCTCGAGCACGCCAAGGCTTTTACAGGAGGACCAATATATCATGGACTTTTGAGGAAATAGCTTATTATAATAACTAGCTACCAAAAAAAGAAAAGTCTTGCATTTTGACAAAGGGAGGTCAATTAGCTGCACAAGACAGGGTTGGACCACTCTTAAGAGATCTCTAAAAAGCTGTCAACCCCCAAAACAATAGAGCTCATCTAGCAGTCTCTTGACAATCAACTAGAAAGGATGAGCTAACAACTTTTCACCCTGAAGTTCACCTGAAAGGCAGGCAAATAATTATGAGTCCTACTGACAGCCATTCCGCCGTCTTCTGTGGAACATCTCTGTCCCAGCACTGCAGACTCCCCACCCTCCATCCTGCTTATCATCAGCCCAGGGTGCTCAGCTGACATTGAAATGGTCCATAAGTTTGATCAGTGTTGCCCATTAGAGATATTTCTGCTCCTCGCACTCACAGACAATGAAACTAATGGTGATGGGTCTCTCTCTGCGGCAAATGCTTAATCTCTATGTGAGTAACGTGGGGAATGGGGGACAAAAATAAGGGCTTGTCCCTTTGGCCTCTGGAAGGGTAGGTGACCCCCTTGGGGAGGTTATATAGGACCCGGTGTGCCCCGCAGACACTTCACACTGATGGATTCTCACACGGCATTGGTTTGATGAACACTGACTGGTGTCCACATCTTTCCAGGCTCTGGTGTTAGGGAGACAAGTAAGACCCACCTCCTGCCCAGCGAATCACGCCCATTGTCACTACGAAAAGCCTCAGTGTCTTTTTACTCCACCAACCCCTGAGCTGGATGACAAAGGCATGTGACTCGTTGCGGTTCTGATTCTGCCACTTGCCATGTTGTGCAAAGCGTGGAGCCTTTTCCAGGCAGTGAAATGAGAATCATGAGAGTGGCCTCTTCTCTGGAGGGTGACATATGAGGCATGCCGGGCACTCGGAGCACTTTGGCATAAGATGCGACTCACATTTATGATTTCAGGTTGCAATTGGCTCTAATTAGCAGCCAAGTCTAAGAGCCTGTAGACTCGAGGCATAAAATAATGGTACTCAACATTTTCAAAGTACAGAAAATGATACGTTGGGAACTCGCTCAATGACAGTTATAAAGGGGTTTTCCACCACTTTCCAAAGAGCTCATCAAGCTGACAGCCAGCCCTAGAAAATCAGGTTTATAGTGGAAGTGACACCTAGCCTGCTATGAAAAGAAGTGGGAGTCGCGATTCTAACTCGCCGGAGGGAGACAAGTCAACCAGGAAAGAAATTAAAATCTCTGAGTATAATTTAACTACCCCCATTCCTTATCTACTTTTAAATATTTACCTCTTAACTAGACAACACACACTTTGGATTTCTCTGCTTCTTGACCTATATTTTATTTTCTATTATTTTAGCTGATCCTCTTAACCCAAATGCTGGTTTCTGATTGGTCATAAAGCCTCAAAATATATTATTACTATTAACCTCATTTGAAAAAAAAAATGCTAACCAGTTCTAATTGTCCCCAGAAATCACGTAGTATCATGGAATAAAATGATATATCTGATTTCTGGCTACGAAGAATCTTTGTGCATATTCATAACTCTGAAACTAGTCTCCTCTTACAAATAGACACCTTTCATCTAGACACTCTGAAAGTATAGAAAGCTGCATGGAGAACAATGGTGAAGAGCATGGACAACTAAGTTGGAGCTGTATAACTGGCTAGCTTAGTCACTGTAAGCCAATGACTTCACTTCACTAAGCCTCAGTTTTCACATCTCTAAAATGGGACCATTAATTTTACTTACCTCTGATAATAAGATAATGTCTTAAGTACCTAACATAGTCCTGGCATTTATAAGGCTATCAGTGAACATTGTTGCTGCCATCTCTGAGTCCCATTCAAGCCATTTGATAATCGAGCAGTTTTCATTGCCCTTGTAGTTCTGATGCTGAAATGAAAACAACAAACAAAAGCCTTGTCCTCCCCTTTTCCCATTGGACCTTCCATTCGGACGATCACATAAGCAGTAAAGAGATCATAGAGGAAAGGCTCTGGAGGAGTTACGACTTCCCCACCCCAAGTCACACCGTAGCAAGGAAAGCCTGGGCTTTGCCAAACAGGACTCCTAGAGAAAGGCCCAGAGCTGATATGGACAGAGGTGAAATGAGGAACTGCTTCCTACCCCTTGACCTCTCACTGCTCCAGGACTCTTCCCATTTCCTCAAAAGAGATTCAAAGAGGACTCACCTGCTAAAGAACTAGGCTTACTGCACGTTCTAGTGATGGAGACCAGCTGAACCCATCCCTTTCTAGTGCATGCTTTGTTTATCATTTCTTTGTTTGTTTGTTTTGTTTGTTGTTACCGCTATTGTCCTTTTGAGCTAGAAATGGCTCTTAAGATTCCTTATAAGAAAGACTGAGGAGTTAACACTCTTCTGGGGAAATACCCATGCGCAATAGCACTTTCCTAAGGCCCAGTGACTCCTCCCCCCGCTTGTCACCCATCTCCCTTACAAACAAGGCTCGGAGGAACTGTCAGGGTTCTGCAGAGCATCTCTGCTCTCACTCCCTCCAGGGCTATTCCTCACCGGCCACAGGGTCCCTGATGGGCAGCACACCAATTAGACGAACTTCTCTAGAGCTTCTACTGGCAGAGCCCCTCCCCATGCAGTTCTCATCCAGGCCAGAACCTGGAATCCCCATTTTTTAAAGTCCCCTCCATCCCACCCCGATTCTGAAGCACAGGCAGGTTTCAGAACCTCTTGAAAGCTTGGATCCTTTCCCTAAAGCCCCCAGCTGGAGAACTGAAATGCTGCTTCTCTTGCTAACAATTTAATTGTTTTACCCAGGTTTTAATTCATTTCCAGGTCACCTGCAGTTAACGAAGGGAGTCGTAAATCTTTTAGAGTGCTCAGGCCTAACCATCCATGAAATTATAGTCAGGTCCCCAAAAAGCCAGAGGAAGGGAAGGAACGCAGCTCTCAGATTCTGGGGCCTCCTCACCTGGGACTGGGAGCTGGAGCTGGACCAGTCGGAGCCAGTGGTAGGGATGGATGGACTGGAGCCAGAAGTGGGGATGAACAGGCTGGAGCCAGAGGTGGGGGTGGACCAGCTGGACTCAGCGGTGGTTATGGCGTAGAAGTCAGAGTTGGTGGGGAGCAAGGTTTTCCCCATGGCTGGGCCTAGGAAGCACAGGAGGGTGAGCAGGCAGGGGAGACCCGGCCTCATCTTGTGCTCTTGGCTGAAGCCGCTGGCTTCTGCGTGGAGCCCGAGGACTTCTTATAGTGCCTGGTGGGGATTCCACCTCCCCCTTCCCTAGCCAGTTTGCAGGAAAAGAGGAAGCCGCCAGGGAGACCGTGACCACCCAGGAGGGTGGGGACACCTGGGAACGTGAGTCACTGTGTCGCTGAGCCCCGCTCTGCCAGCTGCCCTTAGATCTGAGTGTCTCCTGCCAAATATTAACTCAAATGTGGTTTCTCAAGCCCGATATCTGATTTCCGACTTGACATTTCCTTGAAACGGACAGGATGAAAGTAGACTTTGTGGATGAAACAGAGCTTGGGGGGCCCCCGGGAAGGAAAAGCAAGCATTGGTCCTTTGCTCAGAAGCCACCTCTAGTTGTCCCCCGCCCCCTACTGCCTGAATGTGGCTTCCCGGGGAAAGCTAGGGGACTCCACCTAGGGACTATGACTCTCCCCGGGGGATTCCCTCTTCCCTGGCTACTGCCCAGGCTTCTCTGACCCACCCTTGCAGTGTCTGCTTCTAGACCGAGTTCTCTCAACAGCTCCACTTGGAAGGATAGACTGGCGGCATGTCAGCCCTGGAAATTCAGTTATGTCTCTGCATCTACCAAGCCCTTGCCCCTGTGAGCTTGATGCAGAAGAAAGAGCCCAAGCAGAAGGCTGCCCCAGACCCAGTCTGGGGTGGGGAGGGGAGCCACACTGAGCAGCGTCTCTTTCCAGAAGGTTCTGTCTAGACCTCCCTGTCCCAGACCCTGTTGTGGGCTGGCCAGGCACTCAGGAACTCAAGACCAAGAAGTATTCATGAGACTGAGAAACAGGGATGGTCCTCAGGCCCTTTTCCATCTCTCCACCGTTTCACACATCTCTGTAAGCACTGCCTTCCTCCCTGCAGGGTAAAAACAGGGGTTGGCCTGAATATTAAAAACCAGCTCGCTCTCTCTTATCAGTCAGTGACCTTAGGCAAATCGCTGAGCCCCCTGGCGCTATAACAATTCCTAAATTATTAGAATTAAATGAAATATTATGTAAGAAGTTGCTTATAGGCTTTGAAGTATTATATAAATGTCAGATTTTTGTGCTTCTTATTTTTTGGTTTTATCTTTAATTTCCTAAAGCCTGGTTCAACAGGCAAAGATGCTGTGTTCAAAACCGGGAGAGAAAGCCCTGCCCCACTCCGTTCCCCCACTGTCTCCCGGGAGCGCTCTGGAGCACCTGGTTTGAAGGGTTCAAACTCTCAGAATAAACACTGCTTATGTGAGAAACAGAGTTTTAAACCCTTGATTCACCATTCAGACACTCAGGGGAGGGGACCCGGCAAGAAAAGTACAAATGAATGACTAGAGAGTGAGGAAAAGAGATAAGGAGGGGAAGGGGGCAAAGACAAGTCTCTGTCTGTCTGGTGCCCCCAAGGAGCCCTGGGGCTGCATCCCTGGCCCAGCACCCCACACTGCCCCCCGATGCAGAGCACTGAGGGGACACCCCATCCACACCAGTCCCCCAACTTTAGGCTCCACACCACCCCTGCCATCTGGGCTGTCAGTGCTGCCTCCCCATTGAAACTCACCTGTCCAGCCACACAGGGTGACCTCTCAGGCCAACCTCACACCCACGTTCATGTGGACGTGGGGGTCAGAGGCAGTTAGGGTAGACCCAGGAAGGTCAGGAGCATTTCTGCAGAAGCTTTCTGGAAGCAGCAGAGTGTGCCTACATTATCTGCTCCAAGGCAATACGCACTGAAGATTGAGGTCAGGGCCAGCTGTCGGAGGATAGAAGGAGTATTTTGAAGACCCCACCTCTCCTATTCTGCCCTATGGTGGGTCACAAACAAAGAGACAGATTAACAAACAACAATTTACCAAATGAAAAGACAGAACGCCCAGTCCGACTAAATGTCAGATAAGTCACCAATCATTTTTTAGTATAAGTATATCCCGTGCAATATTTGGGACATACAGAGGCTAAAATAAGATGGGTTGTTTATTTAACATTTGAATTGAACTCGATGTCCTGTGCGTGATCTGCGAACCTGACCACTGAAGGCTGCTTGCTCCCTGCAGGCAGGGCCTCCTGGGAAAGAATGTGAACCGTGATGGTCACTCTTCCCTATGGGAAGCAGTTCAGCTGTGGCCTCTTTGGCGGAATGTTCTAGCCACTCAGACACCTCGCTCAAGACAGGAAAAGTGGAGGGCATGTGTGAGAATGAAGACTGGTGCGCTGCATCCATGATCCTGAGAGCGAACGCTCTGAATATAGATGCCTCCCATGGCCATGCCCCCCTTCCTCCCACTTCCCACCAAAGTAAAGGGCAAAATCTCTTCTCATTTGCTGGGAGCCTCTGTCTGTGGCTGTAATGAGCTTTCCTTGTTCCTCTTTTCAAGGAGCATGTCAGTGCCCTTGTCAGGAAAAAAAGATCTCATTAACAATGGTAGTCTGTAGTCATGACTACCTTTGGGGGCTTCTCTGACCAGTCCTTTAAGAGGCCCCTTTCCAGAGGGGTTGCATTCCTGCAGGAAAGAGGCAGTGATTCTCTCAAACACAAGTGTGCCCCAGGCAGGAGAGACATTCCCCCACCACTGTGCTCACAAGCTGCTTTCTTCCTGTCTGCCTTCATGGTTTTCAGATTCTACACTGTTTGGTAGCAGCAAATGTACCAAAGCATTGGTGATGACTCAGTAATGAGATTATTAATAATAATAGTTTGATCAGTTCCTCTGCAAATACCTTTGTCCTAAGAAACAACAAGCCTCCTGGTTATTTGACAGCCCGAGAGAGAGGAAGAAATTACCAGCACTGCAGAGCAAAGAGTGTATTATTTATAAAAATGTGTTCTGCCACTGGGTTCCCTCTAGAGTGAGAGGTCACCGAAATTCACTTGAGTAACACCGCATTCTCGCTGACAGCTGGAAGGAAAGTTACCGTGTGTGCATTTCATCAGGGGAGCTCCCTAAAGCTGTACTTCTTAAACAGTTACAACACACAGGAAAGTCACCCATATAGATAAAGCCTTAATTTAGTCCCCCTGTCATTAAAAATCAATGCCAAATACACCACGGTATTTTCAGAAGATTGTGTCTTTAGGATATGCGGTCTAGGGAAAGGACAATAGAAACCGTGTTTAGTCAACAGACTGACGACTGAGGTTGTATTGGGGTGACCCTTTCCATGTCTATTGACACCCCTCCCCAACAACCCTCAAATCTCTATTAGCAATATCAGAGATGATGTGTAAAAATAATAATCAACTGACATCATTCACGTACCCTGGAAAGCAGCTTAACGCTGTGTCCGAGGCCTTCGTTAACAATGTGTATGAAGTCCCGCTCTGTACTAAGTATCAGGCCCTATGAAGAGTTACAAAGAAAGAAGAAAGCATAATTATTGCTAATGAAAATGTCTGGTCACTCAGGGGAGACAGGTCACTTCAAAGAACATCTGAGGGATGAAAACACAAATGAAAACCAAAGCCAATTACATAAAATGGAGGGATGACTGGGTGGACGACGGTGACCTGATCTTAGTGCATTGATGTGGAAAGAATTCATAAGGTGTTGAGTTTCTTGAGGAAGGAGATGAAAGTCTTCTTGGTTTTGAATCTCCGGCACCTAGCCTGGTGCTTGGTACTTGGTGCTTAATAAACATTTTCACACTGAGGGAACATATTTAGTAAATCTATGGGTGAATGATTGCATGAGTTGATTCAATAAGGGTTGAGAAGAACTGTGAATTCTTAAAAAAATTAGTATTGGAGAAAAGGGAGTGAGTTCCCAGCAGGAGAAATTACATGAGTAAAAGGACTCAGGCAACCTGGATTCCCGCCAGGGTCACAATGATAGCCGTGCCCTGCAAGCTCACAGCCCCGCTAGCAACTCATCCTCACATCAGAATTACTAAGGTTGTTCCTCAGCTTGACCCAAACCCCTGAACCTTCTCATTCCCTAAGCATATCCTGTGTCTACACCAATTTAGCCATCCATCATGGTTTAGAAAATTCCAACTCCAAAATAAAGAATTTTCAACCAAAAACTTTCTGTTTTCAATCGGCAGCAGAATTACCAACATTGACAAAATGCAGAACCAAGCTAGTCAAAAACGCAACTCACAGAAACCAGTGCTCCGTTCTGTGCAAACACTGAAAAGCAAAAAACAACCACCAAAAAAAGTGTTGAAAGTTACATCTGCTCATTTTTTAGGGCGAAGAGAAACTCTACATCCTCTAAGACAACATTTGGACTAAAGAGCCACAAGAGTGCTCAAAACAATTTCCCTCAGTGTACAATCAGGAAACACCCACCCCCACAAGGGCAGATGGATTCATGAGACACCAGACCCCAGGCTCATTTCTGGACCCCACCAGAGAGAGTCTCTGCCCAGAGACTTGGGGCCAAGGACTGCCCTGTAAATTCCTCTTGCTGTCTCCTGACCACTATCTTGAGGTCCACCCTCACTGTATCCCATAGTGACACCTGAGTTTCCCACACCAGTTGGATATTGTAAATCACTCAGTCATCCTTCAAATGGCCAGGTGAGTTGGTTTCCCCAACTGGAGGTGAAGGTGCGTCCTCCTCTTGCTTATCTGCTCATTGCAGGCATTTTTTGCCTCACATCCAAACCACCTGAGTTATGATATCAGCCTTCTCAGAGAGGCCCATTTTCCCCATCATTACTTGCACAAACCCAGCCTCATACGCCTCTCACTATAAGACAGAGGCACACCTGTATCTATGAGGAGTTGTCACCTGGAAATTCTAAATGTGACCACTGCTACCCCTGCAGCACTTTTTGATCTAGTCTTGTCTTTTATTTTTCTGTTTCCATTACTTCTCTGCCTGAATCTTCTCAAACCCTACGAACGCCAAGCCCGAGCTAGATGTCAGAATTCTGTACTTAGAGACAAGTCAATGTAGTGAAAAGGGCAAAGAGTCCAAAATAGTGAGCAAAACTACTGATCTACCAACTTCCTAGTTGAATGACTTTGGGCACATAAGCAGAGCAGAACATATCAAACCTGAACTTTCCAATATGGTAGCTGCTAGCTACATGTGTCTATTGAGCAGCTGAAATGTGGCTAATCCGGACTGAGGTGTGTTACCAGTATAAAATACATACTGAATTTCAGAGACTTAGTAGAAAAGAAAAAAATGTAGAATACCTCATTAGTAATTTTTATATTGATCTCCTGCTGTAATGGTAATGTTTCAGATTTATTGAATTAAATAAAATATTTTATTATAATTAATTTCACCTATCTCTTTTTATTTTCTAAAATGTGGTTCCTAGAAAATTTTTAATTACATATGTGGCATACATTTCTATTACACGGTGCTGCGGTGAGACATACCAGCATTATTAGGATGATGGAGAAGTTTCTGGAGGTTACTGAAACATCGGGATTTGTACCAAATGGCCCTTCCCACTGACAGGTTAGCTAACCAGGTGGGTTGCTGTCATTGGATTTCAAATTTAGCATTTTTTCATCAGTGCTAAATGTTACAGAAATTCTCTCTAAAGAGTTTCAAAATGAAATTGTAGGGATTTTTTTTTTCTTTGTCTTAAAAAGTTTTCAGGTAAGAGAAAGGAAAAATATTTCAGAGCACTTTGGGACAAAAAGAAGGAATCATGTTAAGAATTACCTCTAGAAGAATGATCACATGGTACTTATTTGAGCCCAGATTTTTACAAACCAAGAGATTTCACATAAATTTCTACATTTGGAGTTTCTCTGGGGGCAAAAGAAAGTTCTGATAACAGGAGGCCTGCACTTCCCATCAGGGAGCTGGAGCCGGGAAGAAGCGGCCCCTTTAAACGACACACCTGTTCTCCTTTTGGCCAGGTTCCTATCATTCACACCTGGTCTATTTCCTGTACATACCTGACCTATCTAGCCTTTACAGGCCCTTTGGATATGCAATTATTGTTCTAACAATTTCAAATTTGAAAACCCAGCTTTTCAGAGGCAAAGAAAATTTCCTCAAAAATAAAAAAAAAAAAGGACGTGGTAATTTGGATATTGCATTTTCCCTATTTCATCAGAAGAACAGCATAATGTTCCAATGTATTACCAAGGATTACGTGCCATATCACTAAACTGAGATTTATGAGTTTTGGAAAACTCTCAGAACACAATGAAACAAATTTTGAAACCGCAATTGAAATAGAACAAAATTTAATGAATCATAAAATGAAGCAATAGCCAAACATGTGCAGGAAATGTATGCAAATATGATCACAAAACCATCCAATAACCCAACCTCATCTATGATCATTTAAACATAATTGAAGTTGGCTATTGCCTTGTCCATCCTGAGCCTCACTTAACACTCCCTAGCTCAGCTATGACTTGTCAGGAAAGCTTGGCCCGTGTGGGTCCCCATGCAGAATGAAAACGTGAGCCCCTGGTTCAAAGAAGATTAAGAATTTTAAGACAGTGATAGCAAAGCATAACACCATGGTGAAACCCTCCTGTGTAGGTCTGCACAGGTAACATACCCATGGAGCCAGCCCTGACCACAGCAAGGCACATCTAACCACTTCTAGGGGGTTCAGAAAGTCTTCCTACAGGAGGTAAAATCCCCAAATGAGACTTGGAATCTTATTTTCTAATTTGCATCATCTAAAAACAGACTCTGCAGCATCAGGATGGAAAAGAGACTCTTTTTGAGTTCTCTCCAGGCCTATCAAGCAGCAATTGGCAACCAGCAATTGGAACTTGAAGGAACCAGCAATATTGTGATGAGAGGGACTGAGCCTTTTCTAATTTAATGTTGCTTTTAAGAATTTTGCACTCCAGTTGCTATATAATGACATTTTACAGTTTCAACTTTTCTTATAGGATGTAAAGCTTAGAGATAGAATGATGGGGACTTTGATGTCTTCATGAAAATTAATATTTAATGAAAAGCTTCCAAGATTATTTTAAAAATAAGTAACATTTATAAAACATTAACCCACATTTTTTAAAAAGTTGATTGCTTAGTTACAACCCTCCAGTGACCAGACCAACCATTACCAAATACAAGTAGTCTTTGTATAATCTTGATCTTGTACCCTTCCCCCTGACCCTTCTTTGTGTCAAACAAATTGGTTATGCTATACCTGTGCTTAGTTTTTTGTTTTTTTTAATTTGTTTTGTATGTGGAGGATCTATAGGTGTGCATGCATGTTTGGTGCCATTTTGAATCTTACTGAGTTCCCAATTCTTTCATTCACAGAAAGGAGAAAAGAATAATCATAATGCTTAGTTAATATGACAGCCTGCTCCCAAGACAGAATGCCAGCCACTCTCATCTTCTGTAATACTCTTATTTGAGAGAATAAGAATATTTATTTTTTAACTCCATATATTTAAAATCCAAGATCAAGAAAATAATTCTAAATTCCTATCACTAACAAACTAGTATCTGGGTTTTTTTTAAGGGGAAATTGAAATATAATTTTTTACCATTATTTTACTTATCAACATAATCGATACCTTTAAGACCAACATTCTGATATTGTATAATGATTAAACTTGTCTAAATTGTAGTAATTTAAAATAGACAAACATGTAAAACAAAGCTATGTTGTTAAGTTTCCTGACAATATAGATTTTTATTATTTATTTTATTTTTGACTAGTGAGAGTTTATAAATAAATGCAATGGAAAACCATTGGTCTTAATAAAGTATCTTCAAATTAAAAAAAATAGAGTGTGTCCTACATGCCAGGCACTGTTCTAGATGCTAGGTGATATAGTAATTAAAATTAAAATTCCTACCCTCATTGATCTAACAGTTTAAGACAAGACAGACAATCAACAGTATAAGTAAGTAGAATATGCAGTATGGTAGGTGGTGTTCAGTGCCACAGAGAAAAAGTTCAGGACTAAAAGGAAATAGGAAAATTAGGGGGTGCATGTTTAAGTAGGATGATCGGGGAAAACTTCAGTGGGAAGGAGATTTTTGAGTAAAAGTGTAAAGGAGGTAGAGGAGGAAGACACGAGGGTATCCAAGGGAAAAACATCCCAAGGAAAAGCAAATGCAAAATCACAGGGCAGGCATGTCACCTGGAATTGAATGACACAGCGTGGCGGCAGGATGGATGGCATGCAATGAAGTGAAAAGAGACTCATCAGTGGTGCCAGAGGAATGCCACGTTGCACTGGGCCTTCAAAACCATTACAAAGATGCTGGCTTTTTTTCTGGGTAAGTGGGAGTCACTTTGAGTAGAGGAATGACATGATCTGATTTCTATTGGAGCAGAATCACTCTGACTACTCTGTGGCAGTCAGACTGTGCTGAGCCCATAGTGAGACTTTGGAGATAATCCAGGCAGGAGACGGTGGTATACAGACCAGATTGACAAGAGTGGAGATGGGGATACACGGTCACATTCTGGATGCCACTTGAGGTTGGAGATGAAAATCTTTGCTGTGGGCTGTTAAAGAGAAATGAGGCTGTCCCTGAGGTCTCTGGTCTTAGGGAATGGAAGAATGACACTGTTATTAACTGGAATGGAGAAGACCACAAAGGGCCATGTTTAGAGGGGAAGTTCAGGGGCTCAGTTTGGGTATGTAACATTGGAGGTGCTTTTCAGACAGCCAATTTGAAATGTGTAGGCAGTTGGATACATAAGTCTGAAATTAACAGCAGAGGTCCAGGCTCATAGAATTGTTAGCCTATCAATAATATTTAAAACAACAGGACTTGGTGAAATCAAGTGAATTATAGATTTGAAAAAAAAAAAAAAAAGACGCCTGAGATCTAAGATCTAGAAATCTTCAAGGTTAAACATCAGAGAGATGTAAAGGTAACAGTCAAGGCGATGGAGCTGCCTGTGAGGTCAGAAGAAAGCCAAGCAAGTGTGACATTCTTGAAGCCAAATGAAGAAAGAATTTCAAGAAAGAAAGAGCAACCACCTGTGTCAAATGGCTCAAATGGGTCAAGTAAAATGAGAAGACTGAGAATTGATGACTGGACTTAGCCACATCCAAGTCAGGGTGACACTTTACAGAACAGTTATACAGAGTGGTAGGCCTAAAAACATGACCAAGGAGATTTAACAGAGAATGAGAAGGAAGAAATTGAAGACATGGAGTAGACAAGTCAATGGAAGGGATTTGTTATTTGTTGCACCAATAAACAGGATCAAATGGGATACTGTGTGTGAAAGCACTTTGAAATTAACGCACCATGTAAAGAACCCAAACCCAAACACGGCTTTCAAATGTCAAATATGGCTTTCAAAATGGCAGCTGGACTCAAGCATTTCTGTGCCAAGTTAGAGCTCTAGCACCTCAGAAGATTGTGTTCTCTCTACTCCCGTGGCTGTTCCAAACAACCACTAAATCCTCAAGAAATCAGAGTTCAAAGACTCCATGGTCTACTTAACCCCGCTTCCCAATCCGGTTTTACAGTCAGCCCAGAAAGTACAGGATGAGGAAGAAGTCAAAGTTGTATACACAAAAGAAAGCCACAGAGAGTCTTTAAGAAAAGAGGTCTTTGTTCTTCAAGGGTACAAAGCCTTGGAAAATTTCCATGTCAATTAACGCATTTGTTTGATTACAGCCTCAAGATATTATAAAATGAGAAGTTTCCAGTAAGAGAAGTGTCCTCACCCACTTTTGATGAGAAAAAATGACCCTGATGGTCTCAAAGGCCATTGCAATTGTTCAAAATGAGCATCTACCCTGTTCCCAGTTGAGGATGTCAAGTTAATATTTTATTCCTGAAGATATGGACAAGGTGCACCAAGTCCCTGCAGAACTGGGCCAATAAACTCCAGGCAGTGTATTTCACTCCAGTCTGCTCCATCCCGTGGGGACCCAGGCCCACTGCAAGTCTACCCAGCTCAGAGCATTCAGCGTGAGAGTGCCATGGGGTCACACCTGAAACAGAGCCAGCACTTAAAGCCACATGGGCTGAGGCTGAGACTGGAAGACAGTCATCTATCCTTTCCTATAGCCCCATCTACCAACTCATTTGCTCAACAGATGTGCCAGGCAACAGACTCTAGGCCAGTGCAATCCAATAGAGATAGGATATAAGCCACCACATGCAAAATCTCCCATGTGATTTTAAATTTTCTAGTAGCCACATTGAAAGGACAAGAAGAAGAAAAAAAAGCAGGTGAAATTAATATTAATAATATGTTTTATTTAACGCAGTATGTCCTAAGTCTTATCATTCCAACAAGTAATCAATATAAAAAAATTATGAACAAGAATGTAAAATTATTTTGCATTCTTTTTTGGTACTAAATCTTTGAAATCCAGTGTGTGCTTTATACTTTCAGTGCATCTCACCTCAGAGCAGACACATTTCAAGTACTCAGTGGCCACAAGTAGCCAGTGGCTACCATATTGGCCAGGACAGATCTTGGGACTCAGGATTCCACAGGAAACAAATCGCATATCTTGCCTTGAGGAAGACTGTAGACTAGCGGGGACGGACAGGACTCAGACGAGTAAGCAGGCAGGCTGTTAGAATTGTGCCAAAATTGAGGTAAAGGCAGCATGTTAGTGGCCTGCAAGAAAATAGCTCCTAACAGGCTCTGAGTGGGCGGGGTCAGAAGGACTCCTTCAGGAAGTGAAGTCTTAGCCGAGCCCAAAGTATGGAAGAATTGAAAGGAGAGAGACACAGGAAAGGGCACAGGAAATGTACCAAAGACAGAGGAGCACCATCTGCAGAGTTCTGGGAATCAGAGAGAATATGCCAAGCTCTGGGAACTACAAGTCATTCGTTATTGCCGGAAGTAGGAATCCAAGGATGAGCGTAAGAAAAAGCCCTGGAGGTAAACAGGGACCAGATCACAAAAGGCCTTGTGAGCCATCGTGAGGAGGTTGGGCTTCCTCCTGATGGGAGTCCTTAAAGAATTCTGAGTGGGGGTTCTTGGTTGTCCCAGTTTCGAAGTCCGTCTAATCCCAGCCCATCTTTTTTGCTGAGGATGGGAGAACCCGGAGAGGTGAGGTGAGCTGAGCTGCTTTGAGTTCCCAGCTGGCCGAGGGCAGAGCTGAGACCAGAACCCTGATTGTGACCCCTATCCCACAAAATCTTTCCACTGCCCAACCTGCAGGACACAGTTGTGTCTGCGCAGAAATGGAAATGCTGTTGCTCCACACAGGATGTGAGGTAACAGAGCCGACTGTACAAGGCAGTGAGGCAAGAGGGTTGGAGACCAACCCTGGGAGAAGACAAGGGAGATAAATAATAGTCCAGGAGGGGAAATGGGCAGCCAGCTCCGGGTTCTGCTCCCCTGCCTGAGCCCGGGGGCAGGGTAAAGGGAGAGTGTAAATGAGAATAGATCTAATAGCCTGGGCACCTGCTGGCTGGCCCTCCAAGCAGCCTTGGGAAATGGCATGAGTGAGGGTCAACCCTGCCTGGAAATTCAGCAGGTGAGACAGCGAATCTGGAATGTGCTCATGTCTGTTTTAATATAAAAATAGCATTTAAAGTGGACACAGGGAAGCCAAGCTAAGCACCTAGGCTGCGGTATTGATTTTTTTTTTGCATTATTTTTTATTGAAGTATGTCAGTTCACAATGTTGTGTCAATTTCTGGTGTACAGCACAATGCTTCAGTCATACATATACATACATATATTCCTTTTCATATTCTTTTCCATTATAGGTTATCAGTGGATATTGAATATAGTTCCCTGTGCTATACAGTGTAAACTTGTTGTTTATCTATTTTATATGTGGTAGTTAGTATTAGCAAATCTCAAACTCCCAATTTATCCCTTCCCACCCCCTTCCCCCCTGGGTAACCATTAGTTTGTTTCCTACATCTGTGTAGACTGCGACATTCTTACCCTCAAGATGCCACAGGTATAGAAAGCCACAGGACAAACGTGCATCTTCTAGTTGTGTCCATTTTAAATGCTATTTTTATATTAAAACAAAGGAAGGTACATTCCAGACTTGCTGTCTTACCTGCTGAATTTCTGGGCAGGGTCAGTCCTCACTCCATTTCTTGAGGTGGCCTGGAGTTACAGCCTGTGAGGTGGGAAGAACTTATTAACGGTATCCCTGTTCCTCAGGGTCAAGGAGGTTAAGTGATTCCTCTAACGACACCAGGGAGTTGGTGGAGGAGCCAGGTTTAGGGCTCATGTCTTCTGGCTCCTTGTCCATCAGAGTAGAAATGGGCAAGGACAGCTAATAACCCCACAGGAGGCTGGTTCAAGGCCACGGACATCACCTCACCACCTAGTAGTCCCACCATTATGGCTTACTCCCTTTGGCTGTGGGTGTGTTTATAGCTCTAGGGCCATCCTTTTAAGTGCAAATATGCCCCGGAAGGGTCTAATCTTAAAACATTATCCATTAACAGAGATTCCAGAAGATCAAGAGTGGGACACCAAAAAGGTTGATGACAAGGGACCAAGATGAACATAACCGGGCTGTGAGGGGGTGGCAGGAAAGCACAAAGGCCAGCTTTGCTCTCTTCAGTTTTTTGGAACCTGCCTGCATTTGTAGAGCAAACACTTCCTGAGCACCTATTGTATACAAGGCACTAGCTACACCGTGTAGGACACACAAAAAAGTATAAGGAATGTCTTCTGCCCTCTCTGTGCTCAAAATTTAGCTGGAAGGGACTTTGTTTTCTACTGCTGCTATTAAACGTTACCACCAAATTGGTTTAAAATAACACACATTCAGTGCCTTTCAGTTCTAGGGCAGGTCTCACTGGGCCGAAATCAAAGGTGCTATCAGAGCTGTGTTCTCTTCTGGAGTCTTCACGTCCTTACCTTTTCCAGCTTGTAGAAGCCTCCTGCATTCCTTGGCTCATGGCCACCTCCCGTCTTTGGCCAGCAGTGTCTTCAGGTTCACATCACTCTGACACTGAGTCTTCACCTCCCTCTTCCACTTTTAAGGACCCTTGTGATGACACTAGGTTCATGTGAATAATCCAGGATCATCTCATCTCAAGGTCATCTGATTATCAACGTTAATTCCATCTGTAATCTTCATTTCCCTTTGCCTTGTAACATAACAGTCACAGTTCCCAGTGATTAGGGCATGGACTTCTTTGATGGGTGTGGGGAACATTATTCTGTCAACCATAGGGAGGCTGAACACTCAGACATAAAATTAATTTTAAGTAAGATAAGAACCGTGCAGATCCTAAGTGCATCAGAGTTCAGGAAGGGAAAGATCACTTCTTGCCGGGATCATCAGGAATGGCTTCCCAGGTCAAGGGGCTGTGCAATGTGCAGAAGGTACCAGAGTACCCTCTGAGATGAAGGGCTTCATCTTCAAGAGCCTTCTCGTCTGCCTAGTGCTAAAGCGTTTTATCCCACAGAAGCAGCAGCAGCAAAAAGCAGCAGGAGTTGAAGAGGCTGAGCTGTGGCTGAGGGCACCTGGGGAAATCACAGGGTCTCTGCCAAGATGAGTTTCTGGGGACAGGTCATGAAGGGGTTGGATGCCCGACCAACAAGGGGAGCTCTGTCCCAGCAGCTCTGAGCAGCCACTGAAGGCTGACTAAATAATGCATCCAGTGATGATGCAGGGAATATGGGGCTGGAGAGTGATGAGGCGAGAAGGGCAGCATTTTCAACAACCTGGATGGAGGTAAAGAGGGAGAGGATGTCGGTGGTGTAGGAGGGCCGGAAAAACGGCACAGACACATGAGAGCGTCTTGCAGGCAGAAGGAAGAGATGGGTGGGTTGTGGACAGGTGGGCGAGGACAGTGGCATGGTGCAGGGGACGGGGTCAGGGAGGGAAAGAGGACGTTTTAGGAGCAGGATTCAGGCATGGGTGAGAGCCCAGTCCACTGGCCGAGAAGACACAGGAGTCAGGAGCAGCTGGAGGTACGGAAGGAGCTGATATCTATGATCAGGAGCAATGAGATAAACAGAGGGCATGAGGATGCAACCTTGGGCAACATCCTGTGTCGGGGTCTAGAGGAGGAACAAAGCCACCAAAGGAGATGAAAGCAAGTAAACTCCACGGGTTGCCCCCCGCCGGTGGCTTCCAGCATTATTAAGATACAAGCACCTTATCAGAGGGGCGATGCGGTAAATTGTTACCAACCACAGTGCTTATCAGCAAGTAGTCTATCAGAAAGTCCCAGAGGACCAGGGGGGCTCCAAGAGGCAAGACCAGGTGGGTCAGGAGTGACCAAAGCTCCCAGCCTGGGTCTCTGCCAGGAAAGGAAAGTTCGAGAGAGCATTTCCAGCTCCATTTCTCCACAGGGCCCATGAAAAGCACTGCCCTCACTTGGAGGGGGCTTCTGAGAGGACAGAGAGGGGCTGAAGCCAGCTCTGAGACTCCAGATGCAGAGTCCCTTCCCAGTGTCCCCAGAGAGCCTCCAGGGTGCTGTTTGCAGCATCCTTTAGGCAACCATGTGCATCCACGGTCTCTGGCACGATGTCCCATGTGTAACAGACCTGCCGTGTTTGTTGCTGGCAAGGAGAGATGGAGGGTGAGGACAGAGTATTTCCTGTCCCATTGTTTCTCCACACAAAACTAGGCTATGGTGCAAGCTGACTTACACTATCGTCCTGTTATATAAAACTCAAGAAAGGGAAAATTGATGTGTGGATTCAGAGATCAACACAGAGGTCACCCTTAAGGCCCAGAGGTCGTGACAGGGGTGGCACACAAGGGGGGCTTCTGAGGAGTGAGGGTGCTCTGTTTCTTGGTCTGGGGCTGGTTCCCCGAGGAGGCTTGCCTGGTGAAAATTCATCCAGCTGTGCTCTTAATGGTCTGTGCATTCTTCTGTATGTAAATTATATGGATAGAAGACAGTTTGCTTTTCCAAAATGCTATTGAAGGAGAGGGCCCTGAACTCCTGAGTGGGAGATCAAGACTGCTGACAGGACAAGGGGAAGTGATGCCGAAAGAGAAGAAGAGGTGCACAAAACGAAGCCTGGGCTGTCCTGCAAGGACCACACTGAGCTCTTCTCCAAAGGAGGGAACCTGGTGGATGGAGGACACTGCCAACTGGGCAAACTCAGAAGACATGGTCAGGGCAAGAAGAAGGTTTGGAGTTCACTGCTTGTCATGTGAAGAAGGTACCATGGACTCCAAAGTCAGCAAGATGCTAGGTCTCTTAGCTGGTCAATTTTATATGCCAACTTGGGTAGGTCGTGGTGCCTAGTTGTTTGGTCAAGCACTCATCTAGGTGTTACTGGAAAGATATTTTTTAGATGTGATTAGCATTAAAGTCAACTGACTTTAGGCTTTTGGCTAAGATCATTTGTAGCAACTAGTTGACATGAGGGAAAGTTGATTATTCTCCATAATGTGGGTGGGTCACATCCAATCAGTTGAAGGACTTAAGAGCAAAAACTTGCAGTTTACCCCAAAAGAAGAAATTCTGCCTCTCAACTGAAACACAGAAATTCTGTCTTGAGTTTCCAAACTTCAGACTCAAGATGGCAACCTCCACTCTTACTTGAGTTTCCAGCCTGCCCTCCAGATTTTGGACTTGACAGCCCACAATTGGAGTAAGTCAATTTATATAAATATTAGTTTGTATTGTTCCTATTTATATTGGTTTACCCTATTGGTTCTGTTTCTGTGAAGGTCCCTGATGAATACAGTTTGCAACAGGCTGTTCTCCAGGGTCCTGAAGCCTCTTTCTCAAGCCTGCTCGGAGGGCAGACAAGATGGGAGCAGCACTTCCATGTAGGGGACTGCCGCCTAAAGTGAGGGTCTCTTTTCTAAGGGACAGGAAATCCACGGCCAGTCCAAGGGTCTAAATGCCGGCTTTGCCTTTTGACTCTGAATTCAGGCAATGTCACAGGCATGTTCTGTTAGCACAGAAAAAGAGGAAGTTCAGGGAGATGAAAATATTGCGAGAAACTTGCATGTTTCCAGTTATTCCTGCTGGGGCTAATTATGTGACTTTCAGAGGGTCCCCAGAAACTCCAAATAAATAGCTGCATCCTTGCGGGGATATCCAAGCCCACCTAAACTCTGACCCAGTTAGACACAGTGGAGGAACTGAGTGAAACAAACACAATGTTGTAGGGCTTTAATCTTCTCCAAACCCTGAAATATTGTGGAGATGTTTTATCTTCCATTGCACACGGAGGAGATTAAAAAGCCATGATAAATGGCGTACTCTCCGGGAGGGAATGCCCTATATAGGGCAATACATAATTTCCTGCTTCTGGTACCGTTCGGGATAATTGTCCTAGTAACGTGAAAACGGGAGGGATATTAATTTAAGATTAAAGCACAATTATAAGCCCTGTCATACTGTTAATTTCTTTCAAATGTTCCTCTGAATAATTCCACCTTTGCAAGATGGAATAAGCACACAATTAAAAACTGCATTAAATAAATGAATAACTAATTAATGAATGAAAAGAACTCTGAAAATAAAATGGGCCATACAAATTCTAAACAATCGTTTTAACAGTAGGCCAGATCTTAAGCCTTCAGATCTTTGAAGGACTAGCACTTGGGTGCGGACAGATAACATCTCCCTCTAGATTTAGCTCTCAAATAGCTGTGTTCTTTGGTCACATGCTGCCCAGGGATAGATTTAGACCCAAGGCCCTGTAAGCAACCGGGCGGGGCGGCGTAAATGAGCAACCTCAATACTTTTCCAGTCTTAACACCATTGCCTCCTCCGTAATGCCTGAAATTCTCCACTTTCCTTTGTCCTCCAATTCTACCAAGGCCATTCTGCCACTGATTAGGAATTCCATTACAAAATGCAAATATTCCTGGAAAGTTTAGAGGTGGATCATTCCTTAGCACATTACTAGGAATCAATTTAATGAGATTGTTCTCCTCTCAACCCCGAACTGAAGCCAGCTTCTTGCGGAGTCGGATGAGGGAGAGAGGAGTGATCATTCTGCAACAAAGGATAAGAGTAGGTTGAGAAAGGTAGACGGGCCCAGGACCGGAGCATTCTGGAGCCCAGGGAAGGCGAGAGAAGACTCCATGGTGAGCCTCCATTGCGTGGCCACAAGGGAGCTATGACTTTCAGGATGAGCTGTATGGATGAGGAAGAAAGGGAGGGTGCTATTGTTCGAGCTCCTTTTCCACATACCAAATGAAGGTCTCCATGATCACATGCATTTTACCAGTGGAGGAAATTGAGACTCTGAAAAATTTGTTAATAACACAAGACCACACAGTCATGTGGTAAATGGGAGAGAAGAATGAGAGTCTTTGTCCATCTGACTCCAAAATCCACACTCTTTCAACCACCCCACACTTCCTCACAGCATCTTAGAAGTTAGATCTGATCGTCCCCATTTTTCAAATGAGCAGATCAAGGCTATTAGAGACTAAAGAAGAGTTGGAGCAATCAGTAGTTTCAGGTCTGAAAACGTCAGGCCTGGGCAGTAACTGCAAATTCTCTAGCTTGGCATCCTGAGGGTTGGAATGGCAGAAGATGAGGTTGAAATGTTGCAGGTGAGATTATAGGAATCAGGAAAAATCACTCATGCTGCCCACAGATATGAGTCAAACTCCAATCTTCACTTCCCAGCTCCAACAGGATGTTCTGACCTTAAACTAAGTCAAGGTGCCAAACCTGGGAAAGAGTCCAAGTTACACCTGAAAGCATTGTTTTCACTTCAAACAATTTTGTTCTAACGGCCATTGATAAGAGCGGCAATTAACAGCTCTGCTATCAGGGCCGAATTACCAACATAAAACCCTGCGGTTACTAGAATTATCACTTAAGTCTGGAAGAGGATTGTGAGATAACCCTTCTCACCAGGTACCAGGAAGAATGATGACACTGAGCTTGGGAAAAGGCCCCTAACATGTACCCAAGGAACATTCTCGTAAGTGCAGACGTCACAGAGTCCAGAACCGCCAGGGACCCCAGCCTCTGTGGCTCTCTGCTGGACTTGCAGGCATGTGTGGGAAGGCCTCACAGGCTAGGAGCTGAGACAGGAGGGAAGGGGACAGGGCACAACCATTAAAAGAATGACACAGCGACTGAGGATAGGACATAAATGGGTTAGAACCCGACTAGGCCCAAAATGGCAGAAAATTCAACTCCCACTAGACCTTGAGGCCCAAGATAGTGGGAGATTTGACTTCCACAGACCTTGAGCTTCGTTATATGCTCATTGTAATATATTAGCATGGTGAATGGCACAGGTGCCACAGTTCTGAGGCTGACCATAAAAGGCCAAAAAGTGGGCGGTGGCCCAATTCCTGGAAATCCCTGCCCCTTCCCCAAAGTAGTGGGAATAATCCTCTCACTTGTTATCATGTGAAATCACCTGGCCCATAAAAACCAACCACCCCCACAACTCATGGCCGATCTTACTTTCTTAGATGACCCCAACCTCTTGCCCCACATTTTCTTGCAACAGAGCCTGCTGGTAGCTTGGCCTGAGTGCCCTGTCCCCTCCTCCCCAACCTCAAGACAAGTCTCAGCAGGGGCCCTGCCTGGGTCAGATCTGCTTCTCTCCTTCAGGTATGTTCAACCGGCCCCCACAGTTCATAAAAGGTTTCCTATTTGAAGTGAGTGGAGGAAATTGACCACTGATTCCATCATCACACACCCCTCAACCGCCACCATCCAGCTGCTGTATTACTTTGGAGAATGGATGGCATCTACCCAGACTCCAGTTCATGAGGGGAGGTTCCTCATTCATGAAATGGGTTAAAGAAGCTAACTTTAGAAACAGTGCTTAGCACCTTCTGCCAGAGCTTAAAACACTTCAAGGGCAGCATCTAATTAATCTTCACCAAGTTCCCAAGAGGAAGAGGGGGGGAAAAAAGCTTTTATTATCCTCTTTTAGCAGCTGAGAAAATATGGAGAATCAGCACATTTTCCATTCACAGAGCAGATCTGGGCTCCAATTACAGGGCTGCTACCTCCGCCAGCCAAACGCTGCCCATCACACCACCCTCCCCCACTTGGAAGCTGCAGAAGAGGAAGGGACACAAAGCAGAAATGTAAAGACCCCTCCAGCTGTGATGGGAGAAGGCGTCAAAGACATCCCGTACAGTGCAGCTCTCGTGACTCCACGTTCCTGCTCTGTCCTTGGAAGCACCAGTGTGCTTTCTTTGAGATGTAACAAGCTTTCACACTGAAAGATTCTTTTTCATCTCTCTGGGAAGTTGGGATACCTGGAGACCGTGTCTTGAAATACACATACTGACATCCAATTACACAGCCCTGTTTCCGTGGTGTATGTAACTCCCTCTGTCAGATCACTTTCCGGTCCCTGCTATGATCTACTCATACCTTCTTCCTTCTCCCTGGGGTGTCTTTCTCCCTCCTGGGGCTTCTCAGCAGCTGGCTGCCCCCAGGGAGAAATGACTGAGTGTGGGAGGAGGCAGAAGGGGAGAGAGCATCAGACTTTCCCTGGCTTCTGAGGAGAGCAAGGGAAAATCTGGAAGGTGGTGGGGAGAGAGTCCCAGGACAGTGATTACACTGGGAAAGTTGCTCTCTGGAGACACCTGTCCCACTGTCTCTGTCTCTTCTGTGTACTTCAAGTTGCTCCCTGCACATCCCTCAGAGGACATGCCAGACGCTTCTTGAGTCCATACTTCCTGTGCTCCACGTTCTAGATTTGACAGGTCCAATAACTCATACCAGCGTGGTTACAAGCATTGGTGGCTTTAAGTGATGGTTCAACCAGGGACAATTTCATCTGGGCCTCTGGAAACAGAATACCCTAACCTGGAGATTCTTGATCTGGATTTCAGGAATTTATAAACCCCCCGAAATCACAGGCAAAAATTGTATATACATTGAATATAGCTGTTGTTCTGGACAAAGGGTCCACACTTTTCATCTGATTCTCATAGATTCTATTCCTCAACAGTATTAAAATTATATCTCCAAAGAAAGGACTCCAAGGAGAAACTTTCCAACACCCTAACCCAAAAATTGAGGAAGAGATGAAGATTGCTCTCTCTGTCTTTATAAGCTCATTTAATTCTCATGGGAACCCTGTAAGGAGCTACTATTACTGACCCTATTTTACAGATGATAAAATTGAGGCACCAAGAATCTCAGCAAGGATGAGGCAAGCCCGGCTTTGAAATCAGGCAGCTTGGCGGTGGAGTCCGTACTCTCCATGCAACACCATGCATCTGGCAGCCTGGCTCCTCCTGGGGGCTGCTCATCACTCACACAACATTGAACCATTCACCTCTGGGGCTGCAAGACCGAACTCTACATCCTGACTGCACTGGGAGAGACGATGGTTTTGGCAAATCTCTTCCCGGAGGCTATACACTTGAAGTGATCTATTATAAGCGAGTGCTTTGTAAGCTGCACGGGGCTATACAAATGTGAATTAGGATGACAGCCATGGTCTATGCTTTGCCTGATAAGGTGTAATAAAAAAAAAAATCATGCCAAGGGCTGCAGGATATTTCTGCTTGAACCCATCTGCTCTCCACTTTCTTTGCTGTTGACCACATTCTGCACTTACCAGCCACTCCTCACAAAGTTAATTCAAATGCACAAAATCTGGCTTCCCTGTTTAGAAGGACTGGAAACATAAAACTCCCACAACTAGAACATCTGGCCTCACAGCAGCACAGATGTGTGTGCCACACATTTAATGTGTTTTTTTTTTCCAGTGCTCAGCACCGAGTGGGTGCTCAAATATTTTGTCAATGTCAGTGGTGACATTATAAGAAGGTGCATTTTTCTTAATAGTTTCATTTTTCCACTTAGTTTCAAATTTCAAAATTTCTCATATGATCCACAAAGATAGGATTTAACAGCAATTATTCAATTAAAAATCCTCTGTATCTAATTGACATTCTTCTACACAAGATTTCAAAGCTTCATAGACATGGAAAATATAACTTCAATCCAATCTAAGATCTTATTTTCCAGAGTTAAAAGCAAAACAGATAACAAAAATCAGGCTGCAAAAATTTCAGACTGCAAGAACAAACTGAATTAGGCTGGCTTCTCACATTAGTATTAAATCTATTTTAGGATGGCTTTCAGCAGAGTTTTCAGTCTTTCATTCAATCAACAAACACTTACTGTGCCAGGCATCATCCTAGACAAAACCATCAGATTCCAGCCCTTGCAGAGCTTACATTCAAATGGGAAGTCAGAAAAGAAACAAAACATATAATAAATAAGTAAATTCAATAGCATTTCAAGAAGTAATAAGTGCTCGGGGAAAAGCAGAGATGAATCTGGGGGCTTAGGGGTCCTTGAGGGGTTTGGAGGGGTTACAGCATGAATAGGGTGGGCGTCAACTGAGAAGATGAGAGTGGGCAAAACCGTGAAGTTGGCAAGAGAACGAGCCATGTGGATATTTGGAAGAAGAGTGATTCGGGCAGAAGCCTCAAGGCAGAAACACACCTGCGGCCTTCAAGAAACAGCAAGGCTGCAGCAGACAGAGCTGGGTGGTAGGGAATGAGGTCGCAGAGTAGGGGTGGTGACAGAGGGCCTGGCTGTGTAGGTCTTTGTAGGCCACTGTAATGGCTTTTGCTGTATTCTGTGTGCTCTGGAGAGCCACCGGCAGATTGGAGCAGAGAGAAGGCAGGGTCTGACTTCTTTTCTAAAGGCATCCCCCTTCGGCTGCTGTGTTAAGACCAGATTGTAAATGTGTGTGTGGGGACTAGGAAGGAGAACCTGAAGTAGGAGCAGGAAGACCAGCTAGGATGCCATTAAAGTGACCCCGGCAAAGAGAGGAAAGTGGCTGAACTAGCGAGGCAGCCGTGGAGATGGTGAAAAGCGCCCAGATTCTATTTTGGAAGTAGAGCCCCTGGGATTTCCTAATGGATTCAATATGGAATACAAAAAAAAAAAAAAAAAAAAAAAAAAAGGAGGAGGGGTCGAGATGACTGAGTGTTTTGCCCTGAGAATTTTATTATTAAAAAAAACAGTTTCTCAGTTCTTTACGAAGAAGTAAAGAGGTCAGTGGGAGGCAGGGATCACCTTGGCTTGTCATGTTACATACCCACAGTCCAGTGGTCCAGGGATGGTAGCCAAGGACGTCCTTCTCTGCCCAGTGCCCCACCCCAGAGAAGGTGCTGTGGGGTCTTTACTCCCTCTGTGCCTCCCCTCCCTCCCCACAACAGACCCAGATCAAGAACCCCCTCGACTTAAAGGGTGTCACACATGTCTAGATTCAGTTTTTACTTTTCTTTGATGGTGACCTTTGTCCTGATCTTCATTCTTCAAGCCTCCAAAAGAGCTCAGAGTCCTGATCTTGTGGGAATCATGAAAAAATGCCCCGCTTGAAATTTTTAAAGAGGCTGATTCAATTTCCCTCCAACTTTCAACTCTGTAGGCAGAGTGGGTTAAACACAAATTTCACGGATTAAGGAAATCACCTAGATTTTCTGCCTATTTCTGCCTATTTCTGAAAAGGTGGAATATCCGTTACAATCTAACCCAGGTCCAGAAGTTCATATTTGCTCTTTTTACAGAAGGCACCTCATTAAATCACTGTCTAGTCCATAACTGGCTTTATTGGGACATAAATTCATTCCACTAAACCAATAAATGTTAATTCTTCACCCAGGAGATTCGAGCCAGTCTGGTTTTATCCCGTTCAAGCTCCTGAGGCCTCCATCAATTACTCATGTTTGGGTTTATATGTCATGATGGAATCACTTTAGCTAGAACTAACGGGAAGTGAAGGGACAATAAAGCTAAGCCTCATTCCAAAGAGAATGCACAGAAGAGGGCATTCACCTGAACCCCATTATTCTTTTCTATAAATTAAAATATCCTGGCATTGTGCAGCAACAATCCATTATATTTAGGTCCTCCATGAAAGCTGCGGCAGGCGAGTGCTGGGTACTAATGAAGGCAGCTGGAGGGTCTGGGCTCAGGAGGTTTGGGCTTCAGGCTCACTTTGCAATAACGAAGTGGGTGACTTTCAGCCTATTGCTAATGTCACGGAAACTCAGTTTCCTCATCTGCAAACCGAGTACCATATTGGTCTCAGGGACTGGGGGAGAAGTTCACGAGAAGAGTGAGGGGGTGGGGATGGCAGAAGGAAAGCCTCTGTCTCAGAGAGCAGTGCTCTCTCTCTGTTTCTCCATGATTAACCCCAAGTTGCCCAGCCGCCTTCCACTGTGGTCTTACCAGTAGCTTTCACCTCTTTGAGTTCAGTTTCCCCATTTGAAATATAGAGCTGATGCCAGCCCTCCATTCCCCTTCACAAGGTACACGATACGGATCATCTCCGTAAAGTTCTCAGCATCTGATGGGAAATGGGGACACTTTTAGAAGAATGTACCACCACCGAAGCAGGATTCCATTTTTAAAAACAAAGGCATTAACTCTCCAGCCAAATGTTCTTTCCTATGATGGAAGGTTTCTCTTTAAAGCCGTCAGCTGTTTTTTTCCCCCTCAGATAGAAAATGTCTTCCTCTCTCAGAACCATATATAACTTCAGAAGCAAGGAGGGGGGAAAAGGCAGAGTTGGCAAAAAGTAGAGGTGAATTGAATGCCTGTACATCCCATTCAGGATAAACTGCCCTTGGTGTAAAACAGTCAGTAACGTTTTACAAGGAAAAAGTGTAGATAAATGACTGCAGTCCCACGACAGTGCTCCTGATGGCTTTTTATAAACCATGCATGCAGCCTGGATGCCTCTGTGCCCGCTCCCCCAACTCCAGAGAGACATCATGAGCAGGGCTGCAAGCCAGCCAGGCCAACTGCGCCAGCCAGCTCCGGCCAGACCTCGCTCCATCTGCAGGCCAGAGAGCCTCGTGTTAGCACCAGCTCCTTCCTGGGGCTGGAGCAGGTCCTACTACTAGACTTAGACCTGGAAAGGTAGAGAGCCTTCATGCCAGCCCCCGTGCTGAGCTTGGAACAAAGGAGGAGCTGCAGGGTGAGACAGGACAGGCACAGGCTTTGGAGTCACATTTGGGAAGCCAGTCCTGCCATTTACAAACAGCGTGACCTTGAACCATTTCTTCCTTCTCTAAAACAGGGATTTACAAAACCTACTGTGTAAGCTGATGAGAGGATAATGTGCTATGACATTGTGAATGCACTTCACCCAGAGTTGGTTTGCATATCATATATTTTTATTCTCTCCTCTAGTTACTGGGGTGAACTCAGTCCTCACCAGGATGCTGCCGAGTAAGGAGAAATTTATAAATAGGGAAACTGAGGCATGCTGTGACTTGCTCAAACACACATGTCTATCTCCAACTCCACGCTCATCCACTGAGCGGAGTTCAGCCTCTTTATCTAACAAAGAAATTGAGATTCAGAGAATGAATGGGTTAAATGACTTTCCCAAGTCTCCCTGCAAACCCAGCTCAGAGCGCCTTGTTTCCAGCTGACCGTACTTTGCGTCAGCCTAGAGCCCCAGACATCACCTCCATCTCACAGATCAAGAAACTGAAGCCCAAGGAAGACAACGACATGTTTAAGGCCATCCTCCAAATCTTGGCAGAAGACCTTGAGATCTTTCAGAGTACTCTGTGTCTTGGTGACCTAGGAGATCACCGCCTGAAGTTTTTAATGGATTCCCTGAGTGCCCGCTATGCACCAGACACAGTCCCTGCTCTCAAAGGGTTATTGGCCAAGTGGGAGAAGAAATTCACAGGTAAGTTCACCCGAGTGGCAGGCACTACCACACAGGTAAGCTTGGGGTTGGAAAGGAGAATGTAGGAAAGACACCCACTCCAACCTTGGGGCATCAAGATCGGCTTCCTCAAGGAGTTAGATGTAAGCTAAGGCCGAATAGAAGCTAGTCAAACAAAATGAAGGGGGGGGGGAGTGTCCAGGAAGTGGAAGCAAGGTGTCAGTTGCCAGAAGTTTAGAAAGTCTGACCTATTAAGGTAATTGGAGCACGAGGGGAAAACAAAGACAAGGCTTGAATGGTAAGCCAGCTAGCTAAGGCCTTGCAAACTGCTTAATGAGCTTGAACTTGATACTGTAAAAGGTGGTTGTTGCTCGTTATACAATGAACTCTTGGGCACACCTGTGACTGGCATGGCATGACCTACATCACCAAGTGGCAGCAAGGTCTTTAGTAGAATATACTTTTGGTTTCCATCAAGCCCAAATTCCCATGAATAGCAAAGAGGATGAAAAAAAAAAAATCAAACTACTGCATAATGTATCTTGACTTTCGTAAAACATTTCAATAGTCTTTCTTGATTTCCCTGTGAACAAGATGAAGAAGCTCAGCAAGAAAAATAGTCCTGCTCTGTGGATGAATGGCTGGCTGGACATTTTAATTCAAAGAGCTGCTTAAAGGGCTGGTGTCTCACTCAAGAGAAATCTCTAGTAACATGTGCAAAACTCTCTGTCTCTCTGAGCTCTGTCTGATGAGCAGGTTCCAAGGCTTTGAGGAAGAGATGGAGGCTTGTTTATCAAAAGTGAAGATGAATCCAAGAGGAAAACCTAGTACTTCAGGAAAAAAACTATCTTCAAAATACCAATAAGGTCGTATAAGTACAATTAAATGTAGCTGAGACAAATGTAAAATCCTGCGCGTCTCCAAGATTTATTGCCATGAGGAAGAATTTGATAGGGGTTTGTGTGGGCAAAATAAAAGTATTTTTGTTAACTGCATGACATGATTGCTGAACAACAAAAACTGCAATTCTTTATTGGAAGGAGGAATGAATGTTCACAAATAAATAAAACCTGGCTCACATTTCCAGGCTGGTAAGGTCTGGGGAGGTGGAGGTGGTCCCTGTAAGAGTCATGAACAATATTTCTCTGAGTCACTGAGTCATCCCTGCCCACCTCCTTATACACTCTTATATACAGCACCCCTGGAAACCTCCTCCTCGTTCCCAGTAATGACGGGAGGACGTGATACAGGAGGCTGCTTTGACATCTCCTACATCTTCACGGTTCATCTTGTTAACATGGCTGACAGGGCCGCTCTGGCTATTGCATTCAGCATCTTAGGAAAACTATTAGTCCAGCTCTTTCTAACTCCTAACACCCTCCCATGATGTCCTTTCCTGAGAGTCCATTATCCCACCAAATGGTGCTCATCTACATTTTTTTACATTGGGGTGGGCCTCTTCCTATGGCCTCTTGATCCCACATGTAAATAAACCAAATGGATCTGCCAGCCCAGCCCTCCAGACATGCTGGACCAGTCTGAACGCTCCATCCTAGGGACTTGCCCTGCACCCATGGCCTCTCTGCAGAAAGACTCTGCCCAGATCCAAAGAGGTCGTAACCCAGCTGTACTTTGTGATGATCAACCCCTGTTCTCTGGATGAGTGGTGAAGGTCCTAGAGAATGTATGTTTGGAGAAATGGCTGAAGGACTCCGACTCTTTGTCTTGGAGAAGGATCAGTATAGATATGATATTTGTCTTCCAACATCTAAATGGTCCTCTCATAGGCAAAAAGTAACAAACATATTCTGTGCCACTCCAACACCAGGAACTAAGTCTGAAACGTGTAAGATGCATTAATACATATTTTGATTCATGGTAAGGCAGAGCTTCGTAACAACTAAAGCCATCCATAAATGAAACAAGCTGCCTAGAAAAGTAATGATTTCCCAGGCACTGGAGTTGTTCCCAGCATATTTCTGAAGGCCATGGGGCAGGAGTGTTGCAGAAAGCACTCCTGCTTTGGCGGAAAGTTGGACAAGATATTGGGTTCTTCTTAAATGTATAGTTCTGTGAGTTGCTGGATCTTTGCTTAGATGGCTAGGATGCTCTGTGACTCCTATATAAGTTCGTGGATCCCTGAATATCAAAGGACAGAGAAGAGAAGACAGGGGACTTGAGTTGTTATCGAGGCTGTCCCGATTTTATTACATGAAATGGATGAGACTCTGGAAATTACATGATTTCCCTAGATAAACTATTCTAGCTTATATCCCTTAACAGAAAGCTTTCCCTTTTCTCCCTTCTAAATCTCTAGACCTAACTCTTAAGGTGATTCCTTCTGGCTTGATGCTCAGTGAATATGAGGAACAAACAATCATAGCCCTCAATATACGAACTCATATAACTAAGAGTGTATTGCGTAAGGCTTCTCTTCACCATGCTGAGAAATTCCAGTTCATTTCCTGCTCTTAAGTGTTCTTTCTAACGATCATTTCCCCAAACTCCTCTAAAAGGTCTCTAAAACCGAGTACAAAACTTATAATGACTCCCTGTTTTCTGTAACAGTTTCCCAAAATGTGTTCGATGGAACATTAGTTAGTAGGTTGTTTTTGAATGACCCTATTACCAAATGAATTTGAAACATCCCAGACTAAGGGAAGTTAATCAGACTCTTCAGAGAATTTCAAGATGCATCATGAATCTCCTAGACCAGGATACAGTGTGTAACGTCTATCGGACTTATCAACACAGGGTTCTCTTTCAGAGCATCTCAAAGGCGTCATTTTCTGCAGAAGAAAGTTTGGGAAGTGCTCCTCTGGATAACGATGTCTAAAGCTCATACCCACCCCACAGAGCTCTCCATACAGAGGCCGTCTTCTAGCCATGTGACCAAGCCTCCCTCTCCTTCCCCACCAGAAACCTCCTCTCACTGCCCCATCTTCCCTCTACACTTTGGTGCACCCTCCCCTCCTCTCCAAGTCAGAACTTATCCAGACTTCAGTCCTAGCTTGAACTGAAATGGTGTCAAGTAATGATTATGAGAGATGGAACTGACCAAAATCTCAACCAAGGCAACCCCTCCAAGAGACAGATGAGACAACTAAGAGTGGAAAGGTGGGCTTGCCCGAGTCACACAGCAGGACACTGAAGGTAGGACTGGAGTTTGCATTTAGTTGAGTCTTCTTTACGCCGCACACAAGTGGGCCACTCTGCAGGTCAGGAGCATCCTAAGAAAATGTATTCCTGGGGCTCACTCCAACTCTCCTGAATAAGACCCTCTTGAGAGCCTATTTTATTAAAAACTCACACAATATCCCACCACTCTGCCAGGCTGGGGAACCACCACATCACACAACACTAGCTCCCAAAACAGATCCATGTGTACAGTCAACCTGGCGCGTGCACCCAATCTAGGGACTAGCTTGGGCAAGTCAACATGTCCAAGCCTTTGTTTCTGTGCTGGTAGAATAAGTCAGTGGGACCAGTTAACCTCTAAGATCGCTTCAGTCAATTTGATTCTGTCAGAAGTGCTCCCTTAGTTATGCTCCACATTCCCCCCTCTCTTCTGGCCAGCACTGCTCCCTCTGGTCCCTGAGCATTTGCATAACTTTTCTTAAGGGCTAAATTATAATATATATAATATTCCATCTTGTAATAATATTTTGGGAGCATCTCTGATGGGGCAGGTGCTCTACAAATGTTTTTGTTATGCTTGCAAACATCTTAAAAGTAATATCCTGTTTTAATATAGAGAAACTAGGTGTCTACAACATGCAATAAAAATTTCAAGGTCATGCCATTTCAAGCCATGGAACTGGATTTCTAAACCAGGCCTGCCTGATTCCAGATGCTGTGCTCTGTCCCTGGTGCCAGGCTGCTTGTGATGGAGTCACGTTTCTTCATTAAAAGTGTAAGCTCTCTCCTTCTCACGCATACCCTACAACACTAGCCGCTAGCTGAGTATCAGTAGGCACTTGATAAATATTTGTTGACTTGATTCGTGGATTACCTCTCTCCTTCGACCTGAAGCACAGGCCACATCTTTTGCAAGTCGTGAAAAGAGTGCTAAACCCAGAGCCATCTGCAAGTTTTCAGTTAGCTCAGAGTGGAAAATTACATCTGTGTAGACCGCACCTGTAGACTAAAGCTTAATTAATAGGCTTATGTTGGATTGCCTGAGTTGAAGATACAGTACCTTGTGCGAGAGGCACTGGGGAGCATGTTGAGTTGGAGGGAGGCATGTCTCACTTCTCTCGTTTCATCCTATTAAAACCATGTTAATGAAAATGTATTATTAGTAGTAATAATAATAAAGATGAAAATCCTCCGTCTCCTGATCCCTTACAAATGTTGTTTTTCACTTTGAATCCTAAATCCTCCCAGGAGAAGCAGGAGGAAGTGTCACAAATCCAGATAATGATCTTGGGTATTACACTGTTCATTTGGAGCTCTGACTTAGCGAGGCTGACAGATGTTGGGGAAAAACATGTCGAGCCTGGAAACTCTCTGGTGGCCGCCCCGCTGTGGCTGCAATGAGAGGACCGACGTTTCTCCAACAGAGCTTCACAGTCATTTAAATTCAGGGTTTGATTTGAGGTGCAGAATCGCCCCTGCTCTAAAGGTGAAAGCTGAAGTGCAGTGATGTTAGCAACTGGCTCCAGCCTGATGCTTTGGGGACCGCCTCGCCTCTAACCTCCCAGCTCCCTCAAGGTCCTTGAAATCACTGTTGCCGGTTACGCCCCAGCGCTGTTTTGACAAAACTGCCTTCCTTATTACCCTGTTACCATTTACACCAGGAAAAAACAAAGCACCTTTGTGTTCACCGCCATCATGTGACACTTCCTCTGTTCTCTCCCCAGAGCAGTTCAGAAGAGGGGAGTATTTAATTCACCTTAAAATGAGACCGATTTCCCTAACAACAGTCTGAACTCCTGTTTTTTCCAAAATAAATAGACCAAGAGGCACACCGGGGAAAGACCCACTCCAGAGAGACAAATCATGTAAAGGGAGACCTTTGATGTCCTTAGTTTTCCCACTTGAAAAAAATCTGTAAGAAGCATTTTGATCTCAAAGCAGAAAACCCGCTAGTGAAATAGAAAGCAGAAGTCCTGCTCCTTCTCAGCAACAGTCAAGGAAGGTTAGCACTTGATCTCAGCTTCAGGGAGCAGAAGTCAAATGGAGATATTACACAAGCCCCAGACAAACAAATGAGCCTGGACTTCTGAAATGCATGGTACAAAACTGAGGGCACCTAAATGGCCAAAAGGTTTTCTGAGAAGCACAAGCCTTCCCGTAATCTAGAATATGTGGTTTGGAGCTTTGAGTGCTAATTTTTAATCACATGGAAGGTTGCTGCAAGTCCAAAATGAGAGAGGTCCTCGTAAACACAGTTAAACTCATTCATAGAAAAGAAGAGCCATCAATAGTTCACGTATCACTGTAAATGAGTTCTAAGCACCGGTCTCTTAGAAATCCTAATGTTCTAAACCTTCTCTTATAAGTTCGACTAGCCTCCTCTCACACCTGAACCCCCTTCCCAAATAAATAAATGTTTGTACACAGGGTTTGGAAAAAAAGAATTTTAATGAAAGAGGAGTGACTCACAGGTCAACAATAGCAATGGGATGGAAGGGCTGTGGGGAGATCTCTGACTCCCAGCCTCCAGCCTGGGTCATGACGGAGGTCTTGTGGCTACCCTCAATTCCCCTTGCAGGCTCCCAGCTACGTTCCAAACTATTTAAAATGTCAGCCATCTCATTTAGATGACATTAGTAGACTCATTGTACAGGAGTCCGTTCTGCTCTAATCTCACCAAAATTCACCTGTGTCTTGATTCCGACTGGGAGAACAAATGCATCCCTCCAGGCTCAGCTGTCCACGAGAATGCCTAGAATTGGCGTAGCACTTTTATCCCGAAAGGGCTTCAAAGTCATCAGAGGAAGTCATCCACATCGACTGTAACCCCACAGATGTCTATAAGGTAAGGGAGAGAGAGAGAACAATTCCTCTTTCTCCTAATTTTTATAAACCTGGAGACAAAGACTCCTAAGCAGAGTGTTTATGTATCTTACTCAAAGTCAACCACCTCATGAAAGAGTAGGGAACTAACTAACTAACAAAATGGCTTCCCTGATGCTAAAGCTGTTTGCAGATTCGTTCTGACTTCAAATTTTTGCAACTTGCTTTTCTCTGTTCTTTGATAAACCCCCTTCTCTGCTTCACTCGCTCAACTGCTTTTGTGCTAAATAGCCCCCAACCTTTCCATTACACTCTCCACTCCCCATACATTCTTTACCCAGAATAGCTTATCCTTTAATCCACAAGCTGTGTTCCAGGAAGGTGGTCATGGGCTGAGAGCCTCAGAAGAATGAACAGACTCTCCGGAGTTTCTCCATGATGCCAGGTGAATTCATCAAAATTAAGAGAATACAGCACCCAGGAAAATGCTCTGATTGTTGTCACCTTTCTGTTCCATCTGTTTTTTCTACAAAACCTCAAGACACCAATCCCAAGAGGGGTTCACAGTCTCTAAGCCTGCTGTGACTGCCCTTTTGCCTGAAAAGCAATAAAAAATCTGTTCTTTTCTGATTCTCCCAAAAGTCTGCCTCCAAGTCTCAATTCATCTATTGGGGTATAGAGGCCAGTTTTTAAGAAACACTCATTCCTTCACTTCTTCATTCAATAAACATTTGTGGAACATCTCTGTGCCAAGCTCTGGGAATAAAAGAATGACTAGAACTCTGTCCCTACACCCAGAGGGGCAACCAAGCTGGTGGGATGAACAGATCTGTAGAGAGATTATCACAGGGACCATCACCCAGCAAAAGGGCTCATGTTCCTGCCTCGCAGGAAGCCCAAATCTGACAGCGGGTGTTTGCAACAAATTAAGGGTCTATTGCAGGGCACCAAGCAAGGGTGTGGGAGACAAGCCTCAGGTCCACTCCAGCTTATCTTTAAGTTAAGGAGTTTTTTTAAGGGAAGAACAAAGAACCTTGGTTTAATTATCATCTTGTGACATTTCTGCAACATTTCTTAATCGTAGTTTCACGAGTCAGGATGTCTCTGATTTACAATTCTGTGGGCAGATGGTCCATGACTCAGGGGTCAATTAACTCATCTTACCCTGGAGAAACAACCTGAGTTTGTACATTAACCATGTTCTCGACAACAGCAATTTTAGACATCTGGCTCTGGTTAGTTAGTGTTCAGTTAGCACAGGACTGAGGTCAGAGGGGACAAGATAGGGCATAAAGTTTTGGGTAGAGAGGTTAATCATAAACTTGGCAGGCTAACTGGGTTAGGGAGACTCAGTTTCAGGAAGTGGGGAAGCTATCACTGAGATGTGTACAAGGAGCTACTGGAATAGGGAAGAGAAAACTCCTATCCATCTGGACAGGGACAAAATCCAGAGTAGGAACTAAATGCAAAAAACAAAACTTAGTCATCCATCTCCCAGACCAGCAGCTCTTGATCCTAACAGCACATTAGAATGCCTTGGGGAGCTTTTCCAGGTACCAGTGCCCAGGCCCTCCCACAGATTCATTTTCACTAAATCAGAGTCTCCAGAATGGGGACATGCTATGGACTGAATGTTTATGTCCCCCTAAAATCCATATGTTAAAATCCTAACTCCCAACATAATGGCATTAGGTGGGGTCTTTGGGAGGTAATTAGGTCATGAGGGTGGAACCTTCATGAATGGTATTAGTGCCCTTATAAGAGACAGGAGAGCTAACTCTCTCATTCATTCATTCTCTCTCTCTACCTCTCTCTCTCTCTCTCTCTCTTTGCCTCTCTCTCTCTCTCTCTGCTCCTTGCCACTTGAAAATAACTAGAAGACAGCCATCTGCAAACCAGGACGTGGGCTCCCACCAGACACCAGATCTGACAGCACATTGGCTGTGGGCTTCCCACAGAAGGACTCCAGAACTGGGAGGAATAAATGATTGTTGTTTAAGCTCCCAGTCCACAATATTCTTTTTATAAGGGCCTGAACTGACCAAGACAGCACCTAAACATTCATCTGTTTTGAAAGCTTCTCAGGTAATGCTGTAGTTCAGTATTGTTTATCTCCGTATGTGTGTGCCCTGTCTCACCTAGCTCATCAGCCCCTTTGGGACAGAAACCAGGGCTTTTAGCTCTTCCACTCCCCAACATAATCCCCATGCGAAGAAGCCTACCATAGTCATTTGACAAATATTTAACAAACACATCCACTGCAGTGAAGATGACAAAATGATGTTTAAACTTGTCCATGGATGTCTTCTGTTTATAACTCAAAGGCTGAGGTTGTGCCAACCCAATAATGAAGTAGAACAGGTAGTTTTAGTTCAGCTGGATCAGAAAGATGTGTATGATTAAATCCAAAGACAATGATTGACTTGATGACCAGCCACCATCTGCTAATGAGTTTTTCCTCCGGAAAAGTGGAAAACAAAAATGTTGCCCAAGATGGCACACCGCCATTTATCAGAGGGCAGAGGACCTCAATTCCAGTGAAATGGAATTTTTTCTAAAACGCAAGTTGACAGTATCCAGCCCTCAGCTGGCAATCAATGGATATAGAGGGAAATGAATTCAGGCTTTTGTGGGATTAACTGCTGGCCTTGTAAAACGGAAGCCACTGAGAAGCTATGCCAAATTGGGGGTCCACTAAATCAGTCAGAAGTTTTCAGCGCTAAAGTCTTCTTGACAATGGTTGTCTGAGACAGCAGGACAAATGAGGGCTGCTGGCTGGAGACGATCTGGTGAGATGCTGCTCAGTCAGGTGCCCACGCCAGCTCCCTTCTCCTGCGCCCAAGACGGAGTGGAACTCTCCCGACTGAACTAAATCCTCCAAGCCTCATTAAATCACGCTTTAGTACCACATTGTTCGGCCATCACCGCTCCCAGTGTTGTATGTCAAACCTGTCCCCTCACCGTCTCGGATAATAAAATGTTTTATGGTTTTGCCGGATGATTGCTCTGCGTCCCTTTTCTTTTCAAAATGGCACATAATAAATACCCCCGTGGAGGAAGGACTGATTGGATGGAAAACACTGCACCCAGTAGAGCCAAAAGCAATCAGGCTCACCCAGAAAACACACCACAGCTGCTGGGGGTCCTGGAGCCATGACATTTGCAAATGTTTCCTCATCCATTCATGAAAAGCACAACTAGCAGGATGTGGCTCCACATGCCCAGATAAATGGCCTGTGATGCAGTTGGTTCAGCCGATTTGGTCAGCTCCAAGCAGGCTGCAATGACCAACCCTTGATTCAACCAAAGACACTTTGTAGAAAGATCCGATGGACATACAACGACTGTGCTCAAGAGGGACTAACAGCTCGTGGTCACCTCAGGGGGTGCAGAGAGCACCTTGTCATTCTCAGCACATCTGCATCTTCCCCTCAAAGGCTAATCCTCTGAGTCTCATCATTTTGTTGTCTGACAGCATAACAGTCATTCCCCCTCAAAAAGTCCAATTTAGCTTATAAAGGAGGAACCCGTTATCCACAATCAAGACTGTAGGGAGTTCTGATTTGACTTCAGTGTGATATTTTGATATTCCAATTCAACTATTTTAATAATACATAGGCTTGGGTTTCAAGCCAACCTAGTTCAGTCGACTTCTAAAAAATGAAACTTTGATGGCTTTTTGTAAAAATTAGCATTTGATTTTGGTCTCAGGTTCCAAAATTGGTGTGATCTATTCCGTTTGGGCTTTGAAGCCTTTGCTAAGTGCTTTGTTCTAGTCAGACTCATTATCTGGGCTGTCAACATGCTTGTGAATTGCATCCTCAATAACATGACTGCCAGTAGATTCTGCATGTAATTTAGCTCAAAATAAGCATTGCTCCAATTTAAAGATTATAAATGGATATCTCTAGATCTATTTGTTAAACTTGGGTGTATTTAAATAATTTCTTTTCTGATTATTATTATTTAGAACTCTGAGACCACCTTTAAGATAACTCAGAGACATATGAGTTGTCTAAAGTACTGTCTCTTTTGCTTCCTAGCACAAAAGGCAAATGTCAAACACCTTTGAAGGGTGAACAGATACATTTATTCGTGGTCACTAATGGCTATCTTTAATCAATGACACCATCTTTTTCAGGAAACAAATGAGTCAAGTTCGTTTTGTAAGTAGGAGATAATTCATTAATGAGGTTCTTGCTTTTCCCAGCCGGGACATTAGCCAGCAACTGGTAAAATGGACTTCCTTTGCCAAGGTCTTTATCAGTCAAATGAAAGCAAGTATTTCTTTGTCAAAAGTCTCATTTTCAGTGTCAAAGCCTTCTTTAGAATGAAAGACATTTGTCTCAAGTAAAACCAGCCAGGGCTCCACCATGGAGGAAAGGTAGGGTCACGACTGCCTGAGCTGCTGGCTTTGTCTAAGGAGGAGAAATACTGAGCAGCGGGTCATCTGTGGTCAGTATCACTGGCTCCATGTGCTAGTGGGTACACAGGGTGATATATGCCAACCCTCCATCCCCTCAATAAAGAGGTAAACATGCCTCCCCAGAAAACTTTCAAGACTCTTACAGGAAACTAAAAATAACCAGCCACATCTGCATAACTTTTCTAGACTCTGCCCCATCACAGAAAGGCAAGAGAGAAGCCTGGAGATCCCCGAGACCTCCGAGGCCTTGCAAGCCCCACTTCTGCTATGGTCGCCCTCCCAGGTATAGAGAGGGAGGAGATTGTCTACACTGTGACTCTCAGATGTGCTCCCCAAACATTTTTTTATTGCACACCCCAGCCATAAATGTTTCTGAGCATGCACTCTTGATAAGTTTACATTTATCTATTTCAGTCATTCATTCATTTATAAATTACATGCTTATACAACTATTTGATAGATCATGTGTATTTTCAAACTTGCCCATAAAATAGACATTTTATAAGAATGAGATAACACAGAAAGACAGGACTCCTGCTTCTGATGACAGACAGACTGACTACCTTGATCAATAACGTCCAGTGAAAACAACAAAAGACAATAGATGTATATTTTCTCAAATCTACGTAAATATGAGAATGAAATGGCAACAAAGCAATACATTTTCAGAGGCCAAAAACTAACTGAAAGATGAAAAGTAAATAGAGCATGGAGGCAGCTTCCACCCGAGGGTATTTGCTTAATTTGGTGATTTTAAGCATTGGCTTTCAGGGCTTTGGGAAATGAAGGGCACAGACGACAAGGATGAAGGTGTCTCCAAATGTGGAGAGTCCGATGGGAGACCCCACTTATAAAGCTGAGACCCCATAAGGCTCTACTCTCCATGTTGGGATAAACTAGCAGTAAATTTACTCCTCTTAGGAGACAGCAGAGGAATTTGCCTGTTATAAAGCCTTGACACAAAGTCGAGAAGAAAACTCCCTTGAGAATTTGTAACCAGCAGTTGACCCTCACACAGCCTTTTCAGTCCAAGTTCACCGCACCTTAGGCCAAGACTTCAGTTTAAAGAAGGCCTAGGTAGGTGGTATCCCAGGGGCCTGGTAAGAGCAAACCAAGGACTCTCTGGAATAACCCACCCTTGACTCCAACCATAAAGATTTCCAACTAACAAAGTTCTAAGAAATAGGATATCACAGGGGGAAAAAAATCACAAAATGCACAAGGAAACAAGGCAGTCTGAGCAAGAGCCTACAGATACAGACAAAATCAGTCTTGGAAAGACTTGAAATACTGGAATCATCAGACAGAGAACAAAACAAAATTATATGTTTAAAGAAGTAAAAGAAGGATTTTAAGTACGTGTAAGGTATTTTTATTGTTAATCGGTAGTAGTTCTTTGTATGTTCCAAATATAAGTGTTAGTCAGATACAGGCAGCCTGAGAAATAGACATTTTTTGTTTTGATGAAGTAAAAATCAGTGTATTTTTGTGTCCCGACAAGAAATCTTTGTCTACTCCAAGGTCAAAAATATATTTTCCTAGGTGAGCTCTCTTGATTGTGGTAGTGGTTTCCTTGGTGTGTACATCTATCAAAATGCATCAAATTGTACACTTGAAATACGTGTAGTTTACTGTACAGGAACCATACCACCAAAAAAAGTGTTAAAAATAAAAATTAATTAAAAAATTATGTATCTTTTCCTGTTTTCCTCTAGAAGATGTATGATTCGCTTATGTTTTAAGAACATGACCATCTTGAACTAATTTTCATGGATGATGTGAGGACTGGCTCACTTTTTTTTCATACAAATTATCCAGTCACTGAAATACCACTTGTTGAAAACATTTTCCACTCCCCTACTGAATTGCAACAATGTCTTTATTAAAAATCAATTGACCATATATATGTGGGTCCATTTCTGGACTTTATTCTACTTCATTGATCTATGTGTCTATACTTATACCAATATAATTCTATCCTTACATTAACATTGAACTGTCTTGATTATTATAGTTTTATAATAAGTCCTGAAGCTGTGTGTGTAAATCCTTCAAATTTGTTTCTTCTTTTTCAAGGTTGGTTGGGCCCTTTTAGATATTTTGCATTTCCATAAAAATTATTGATTCATCTAGGCAATTTCTTCAAAAACACCTGTTGGAATTTCCTTAATCAATAGGTCAATCTGAGGAGAATGGATATCTTAACACTACGCAGTCATCTGGTCCATTAACATTCTACTTGGACTTTGCTTAAGCCATTTCTATTCATTTAAATTTTGTCATTCAGCCAAAGCTAACTTTAATTACTACATCAATAAATGAGCATAGGTAAAGTGTCCAATTTCCAGACTGTAAGGGGGGAAAATGAAAAAAAAATTTAATTATTCAATCCAGAGAGAAAGAGACAGAAGAGAGAAAGAAGGGAGGGAGGGAGGAAGGAAAGAAGGAAGGAAGGAAGAGTATATAGAAAAATAATCATCACTGAAAGCATAAAAGAAGACAATGGAAATAAATTCAATGAAGTGTCATTATGGTAAAAACAAATGGGCAGCCAGTTTGGCAAGCTAAAATGTGCTGCTGGCTCCTTCCACCAAAAACAATCACAAAGTTAACTCCAGAGGCAAGAGAGGAAAATGGATTCCAGAAACTAACCAAAAAGCAAAAGGAAACTCTGGGAAGATGGAAGCATGACTTGAGTTGGTGTCAGAGAGTAAGTGGGAGGGTAGGTGGGAAGGTAAGTGGTGGTAGCCTGGGGCTGGGAGCTCCCTGACATAGAAGTAAAGTACAGCCTGGGGTGAAGTTTTGCAAGTTCTACCCTTGCCTCCTCCCCACAACCTCTTAGAGATACTCTCTGCTTGTCTCTCCACATCAGTGGAAACAGTCTGCACATTCAATTGGCCAAGAGGTATAATCAGGGAAGTAAGTGTATGTGCCTCGCTAGGGTGTGTAGTTGAGGAAAACAAGGACTAATCGACCACTACTCTCACATTTTAATTCCTCCACAACACTTTCCAAAGACCTAGAGCTGGGGGATGATAACAACCTGTGAGGTGCTTGGTTACTTACAGCTTTACAAGGCATGACATTGCATTAAATCTGTAGGTTGCCTTGGGCAGTGTGACCATTTTAACAATATTGATTCTTTCAATCCAAGAGCATGCCAGGACATATTTCATGGAACTAGAACAAATCATAATAAAATTTATATGGAACCATCAAAGACCTAGAATTGCCAAAGCATTACTGAAGAGAAAGAAAGAGGCTGGAGGAATAACTCTCCCAGACTTCAGACAATACTACAGAGCTACAGTCATCAAGACAGCATGGTATTGGTACAAAAACAGACATATAGACCAATGGAACAGAACAGAGAGCCCAGAAATGAACCCAAAAACTTTTGGTCAACTCATCTTTGACAAAGGAGGCAAGAATATACAATGGAATAAAGACAGTCTCTTCAGCAAATAGTGTTGGGAAAACCGGACAGCAGCATGCAAAACAATGAAGCTAGAACACTCCCTTACACCATACACAAAAATCAACTCAAAATGGATAAAAGACTTAAACATAAGACAAGATACAAGAAACCTCCTAGAGGAAAATATAGGCAAAACATTATCTGACATACATCTCAAAAATTTTCCCCTAGAAGAAATAAAAGCAAGAATAAACAAATGGGACCTAATGAAACTTACAAGCTTCTGCACAGCAAAGGAAACCAGAAGTAAAACAAGAAGACAACCTACAGAATGGGAGAAAATTTTTGCAAATGAAACCGACAAAGGCTTGATCTCCAGAATATATAAGCAGCTCATACAACTCAATAAGAAAATAAACAACCCAATCCAAAAATGGGCAGAAGACCTAAACAAGCAATTCTCCAAGGAAGACACAAATGATCAATAGACACATGAAAAAATGCTCAATATCACTAATTATCAGAGAAATGCAAATCAAAACTACCATGAGGTATCACCTCACACCAGTCAGAATGGCCATCATTCAAAAGTCCACAAATGACAAACGCTGGAGGGGCTGTGGAGAAAAGGGAACCCTCCTACACTGCTGGTGGGAATGCAGTTGGTACAGCCAATGTGGAAAACAGTGTGGAGATTGCTCAAAAGACTAGGAATAAACTTACCATATGACCCAGGAATCCCACTCCTGGGCTTATATCCAGAAGGAACCCTACTTCAGGATGACACCTGCACCCCAATGTTCATAGCAGCATTATTTACAATAGCCAAGACATGGAGACAGCCTAAATGTCCATCAACAGATGACTGGACGAGAAGAAGTAGTATATTTATACAATGGATTACTACTCAGCCATAAAAACCAACATACGCCATTTGCAGCAACATGGATGCTCCTGGAGACTGTCATTCTAAGTGAAGTAAGCCAGAAAGAGAAAGAAAAATACCATATGAGATCGCTCATATGTGGAATCCAAAAAAAAAAAAAAAGCATAAATACAGAACAGAAATAGACTCATAAACATAGAATACAGACTTGTGGTTGCCAAGGGGGTGGGAAGAGATAGACTGGGATTTCAAAATTGTAGAATAGATAAACAAGATTATACTGTATAGCACAGGGAAATATATACAAGATCTTATGGTAGCTCACAGAGAAAAGAATGTGATAATGAATATATATATGTTCATGTATAATTGAAAAATTGTGCTCTACACTGGAATTTGACACAACATTGTAATATGATTATAAATCAATAAAAAATGTTTTTTAAAAAAGGCATGACATGATGGAGGTATTAGCTAATGCAATGGTGGCATTCATCTTGCAATATATAAGTGTATCAAATTCATATGTTGTATACCTCAAACTTGCATAATGTTATATGTCAATTATGTCTCAGTAACGCTGGGGGGAAAAGAAAGAAATGAAAGGTTCAAAATAAACACAGATTTGATTGAGGTAGATAGGATAAAAGCAACCTAACAAACCCAAAACCCCAAGAAGATAGGAAATAATAAGTGCAAAAATTAACAAAACAAACTGAAAAATAGTAAAGATGAAAGCTGGTTCATATAAAGATTAGTAAAACAGGCAAATCTCACAAAACCAGAGAAAATTTTTTTTTAATTCAAATAAAAAGATACAGACAGAAAAGGAAAAATACCTAGCGAGATTTTTTAAAATAATAAGATAGTATCATAAATAACTAATAAATGTTAATAAATTTGACAACTTGATAAAATGGATAAACTCCTAAAGAATAAATAAAGATATAAATGCAGTTTGTAGTACAATTTGAGGAAACAGATAACTTGAATGAACAATAAGTTTTAAATACGTGAAATACTCAAAGATCTACCTTGTTAAGACAGAAAAAAAAGATTTTATAGGTGAGTTTTACTAAACTTTTAAAGAAGCACTAAATTCTAATTTATACACGTTATTCTAAAGAAAAGAAAAAGAACAAAAGCTACTCAGCTCATTTTAAGCAACTAGAGAAATCTTGATTCCCAAATGAGAATAACAAAAAGAAAAAATAATTTAGCATTTCCCTTATGAACATAAATGGAAAAAAGTAAGTTAACCTAGTCCTACAGTGTATTACAAATATTAATACATCAATTTCAAGTAAGATATCTCCCAGGAATGCAAGAATGGTTCAACATAAGAAAAAAAAATCTATCAATGTAATTCAACACATTAATAAACATGCTCAGTGCAAGAAAAGCCTTTGATAAAATACATCCATGCATAACCTTTTAAAAAATAGTATAAAAAGAACAGAAAGGAACTTACTTTATTAGAAAATTTATTTCACTATGCTGTACACCAGAAACTAATGCAACATTGTAAATTTAAAAATAAAAATAAAATTTTTTAAATAAAAAAACCCATAATTAACATTATGCTTAATGAAGAAAGTTTAGAAGTATTCCCTTCACAGTTGAAAATAATTCAAGAATCCCCACTACTTTAAGCATATCTATAGTTTTGCCCTGTACTATAAGGGGAAAAAAAATGATATGGTTAAGAATTGGAAAGGAAAAGGTAAAACCTCAGTCATTTACAGATAATATGATCATCTGTCTTGAAAACTGACAAATCAGCTTCAATCTATGAGAGCAATAGCCAAAAAAAAAAAAAAACTCTTTCACAAAAGTAACAAAAATGATAAAGTTCCGTGAATTAAATTAAGCAGAAATACACAAGAGCTCTATGATGAAATATTTGAAGTTCAAATTTAAAAAAATAGAAGATGGTGGGAGGATGTAGCTCAGTGGTAGAATGCATGCCTAGCACGCATACAGTCCTGGGTTCAATCCCCAGTACCTCCATTAAAACAAATAAATAAAAACCTAATTACCTCCCCCACCAGAGAAAATAAAAAATAAATCAAAATAAAAAAATAGAAGATAGTCTGAATAAATAGAAAGATGTTCCGTATTCTGGGATAAGGTAATATAGTAAATATATCAATATTCCTCCCAATTAATCTACAAATTCAATGCAATCACAATCAAAATTCCATTTGGATTTTCTGAGACACTCAACAAACTTAACCTAAAGTTTATGTAAAGAAACAAATGCTTATACATAGTCAAGCCGACCACGAAGAAGGAGGGAGTGTTTGGCTACCAGACCTAGGACATTTTTTTTTTTAATTTTTAGACTTTATTTTTTTTAATTAGCAAAAAAAACTTAAAACAATAGTTTTTAATTGAGAATTTTAATCATACATTCTTTAAAATGGTAAACATTTATCAAAATGGTTTTAATTAAAATAAATATTACATATATATTTAGTCATAACAATTGTAAATATATATGCACCCAATACAGGACCTCATAAATACACAATTTTAAAAGCCTATATTAAAATACCCAACATAGAATTTTGATTTTCATATCCTTAGACTTTATTTTTTTAAGAGCAGTTTTGGTTCACAGCAAAATTGAGGGGAAGGTACAGAGATTTTTCCATTTATCTCTTGCCCTACACATGCATAGTATCAACATCTTCCACCAGAGTGGTACATTCATTACACCTGATGACTATACTGACACATCCTAATACCCAAAGTCCCTAATTAACATTTGGGTTTACTTTTGGTGTTGTAGAATCTGTAGGTTTGGATGAATGTATAATGACTGTATCCTTCTTTATGGTATCATGCAGAGAATTTTTGCCGGGTAAAAATCTGTGCTCCAACTATTCATGCCTCCCACACACCACCTTTCCCCTGGCAACTACTAGTCTTTTTACTATCTCCATAGTTTTGCTTTGTTATATAGCTGGAATCTCACACAGTATATAGCCTTTTCAGATTGCCTTCTTTCACTCTGTAATAAACATTTTAGGTTCTCCATGTCTTTTCCTGAGTCAGTAGTTCATTTCCTTTTAGCACTGAACAGTGTTGTGTTGTTTCGATGTACCAGTTTATTTATCCACTCACCTACAGAAGGACATCTTGGTTGCCTCCAAGTTTTGGCAATTACAAGTAAAGCTGCTACGAACACCTACGTGCAGACTTTTGCATGGATATGTTGTCAGTTTCTTTGGGTAAATAACAAGGAGCGTAGTTGTTGGGTCACATCATAAGTGTTTGTTTTGTTTTATAAGTATGTTCCAAACTGCCTTCCACCGAGGCTGTCCTGTTTTGCATTCCTACCAGCAATGAATGATAGTTCCTGTTGTTTCACATTCTTGCCCACATTTGATGTTGTCAGTGTTCTGGATTTTGGCCATTCTAATAGGTGTGTCGCTCTTTGTATATTTTCAATAATAATCCTTTATCACATGTGTCTTTTGCAAATAATTTCTCCCAGTCTGTGGCTTATCTTCTCATCCTCTTGACATTGTCTTTTGCAGAGAAGAAGTGTTCAATTTTAATGAAGTCCAGCTTATCAATTATTTCTCTCATGAATCATGCCTTTAGTGTTGTACCTAAGGAATCATAGCCATGCCCAAGGTTATGTAAGTTTCTTCTATGTTATCTTTTAGGAGTTTGATAGTTTTGCATTTTACTTTCACATTTGTGATTCACTTTGAGTTAATTTTTGTGAAGAGGATAAGGTCTGGGTCTAGATTTATTCTTTTGCATGTGGATGTCCAGCTGTTCTATTACCATTTGCTGAAAAGACTATCTTTGCTCATTGTTGCTTTTGCTCCTTTGTCAAAGATCAATTGGCTGTATTTATGGGGATCTATTTCTGGGCTCTCTAGTCTGTTCCATTGATCTATTTGTCAATTCTGTTACCATTACCACACTGTCTTGATCATTTTAGCTTTATACTAAGCATTGAAGTTGAGTAGTGTCAGCCCTCCAACTTTGCTCTTCTCCTTCAATATCATTTTGGCTATTGGGGGTCTTTTGTCTAGAACATTCCTTAAAGCTATAGTAATAGTAATAACAACATGATTTGGGTTCAAGTAACTCAGAAACAGATTCATCAATATATAAGAACCTATTATGTAATAAGTGTGACATCAAAAATCAAAAGGGAAAAAATGGATGGCTTAGAAGATGCTGTTAGGGAAACTGCTTTGCTAGATAAAGAAGCATAAACTAACACTTCATACAAAGCTGAGCTCTAGATGAATTAAAGGCATAAACACTAAAGTAAAAGAACAAAGTTACCAAAAGGAAAAATAGGGTTTCTTTGTAATCTGGTGTTAGAACAAATTTCTTAAACAAAATTTTAAAAGTATACAACATTAGGCAAGAGTTAGTGAACATGATTACATCAAATTTAAGGATTTCTGTTCAGCAAAATTCACCTTGGGGAAAAAAATTAATAAACAGTTAGCAAAATAAGAGAAAATATTTGCATGTCTAAAGCTGACAAGAGACCAATATGTAGAATATCCAGGAAATGCCTACAAATCAATGAGCAAAAGACAGAAACTATAATAATAAACAAACAAACAAATAAGAAACAGGCAAAGCATATGAACAGACAATGTACAGATCACCCTAAAAAAGCAACAAGCACATGATAAAATGTACCAAAATATTGGTAATCAGGTAGCACAAATTAAAACAAAAATGCTTATTACTTCACCTGTTAAGACTGGTGGAAATTGGAAAGGTGGATGAACTTAAGCATTAGGTGGGGATATAAGGACCTAGGAATCCCCATACACTGCCAGTGAGGTTGCAGACCAATGAGAGAAGTCAGCCCTGCTTACTCAAACTAGACACATGCAGTCCCTCTGGCCTAGAAATTCTGTTCCTAAATATACATCCCAGGCAACTGCCTACAAATGTCCATAAAGGGGCATGTTTGAGGATGCACATTGTAGCAGTGCTCAGGAAAGCAGGGAACTGGGGCAACCTGGAGTTCGTCACTGGGAGAGTCAACACAATAGAGGATATCCACAAAGCCAAAAGTTGGATTTTTGAAAAGAACAATAATATTGATAAAATGGTAGTATTATTGATCAAGAAAAAAAAAAGAACCCACAAATATACAGTCTTAGGAATAAAAAAGAAGCTATAACTATATGCAGTAGAATTTTTTTGAGCAGTAAGAATATTATGAACAACTCTCTGCCTAAAATTTGAAAACTTAAATAAATGAGGCAGAAAAATTCCCACAAAATTCCTAGAAATAGAAAATTTGATTAACCTTAAATCTCTTTTTTAAAGAACTCGAATCAGCAGCTAAAATTTTTCTCATACAGAAACACAAAGGGTTTTGCCAGAAAATGCCAGCAAACATTCAAGAAACAAATAATTGTAATCTTACAAAAGTCTACCCAAGAGAAGAGCAAAAGAGAACACTCCCTAACCCAGTTTATGAGGCTAGTAGCGTAACCTCATTTCTAAAATCTGGCAAGGGCTGTTTGAGAAGAGAAAATTACAGACTCAATCTCCTTTATGAACATGGATGCAAAAGTCCTAAATAAAATATCATCATATCAAATCCAGTAATACACACACACAAAAAGATAATACGTCCCAAGCAAATTGGATATATGCCAGGACTAAAAGTTTGGTTTAACATTAGAGAATCAATTTAATGTACTTTATCACGTTAAAAGATAAAATAAAAGAAAGCATGGTTGTTTCAATAAATGTAGATAATGCATCTGATAGAACTCCAAGTATTTTCAGAAGAGAAAGAAAGTTCCTTAGCCTTTTAAAGGGCATCTACTGAAAAGCCTAAAGGACTCACAAGTCTTCACGATCTTGGGTTAAACAAAGCCTTCTTAGATATGATACCAAATGCAAACATAACCAAAAAACAAAAAAAGGAAAGGAAAAAAGGTAAAGTGACTTTGTCAAAATTAAAAGCCAGTGGGGAGGGTATAGCTCAAGTGGTGGAGCACACACTTAGAATGCATGACGTCCTGGGTTCAATTCCCAGCACCTCCTCTAAAAATAAATAAATAAATAAGTAAACCTAATTACTTCCCCCTTGAAAATAATATTTTTTAATTAAAAACTTTCATGCTTCAAAGATCACTATCAAAAAAGTAAAAAGACATACCATGTAAGAGAAAATGTTTGCAGATCACGTATCTGATAAGGAACTTGTATCTAGAATATGTAAAGAACTCTTACAACTCAAAAATAAGAAGACAAATAACCTAATTGTATAATGGGTAAAGATAGACAAATGGTTAGTAAGCACACTTAAAGACGCTCAAAGTCATTAGCCACCAGAGAAATGTAACACCTCAATGAAATAACACTTCAAACCCTCTGGGATAGCAGTGATCAAAAAGACAGACAATAACATGTGTCGGCAAGAATGTGGAGAAATTAGAATCTTCATACACTGCTGGTGGGTGTGTAAAATGACGCAGCGACTTTGGAAAACAGTCTGACAATTCCTCAAAAGATTATACACAAAGTTAACATATGACCCAGGAATTTCACTCCTGGATATATACCCAGGAGAACTGAAAATATTTGTCAACACAAAAACTTGTATATGAATGTTCATGGCAGCATTATTTATAATAGCCAAAAAGAGGAAACAACCCAACTATCCATCAGCTGATGAATGGATAAACAAAACATGCCAGACTCACACAATGGAATATTATTTGGCAATAAAAAAAGAACTAAGTACTGACACATGCTATAATATGGATGAAACTTGAAACCATTCTGCTAAGTGGAAGAAGCCAAGTCCCAAAACACCAAATATGTCATTTATATGAAATGTCCAGAATAGGCAAACTCTAAAGATAGATTATAGGTTGCCTAGGATTGGTGTGGGGTGGGAGGAAAATGTTGGGATGGGGAGTGACTGGCTGCTAACAGATACAGGGTTTTTGGAGGGATAATAAAAATGTTCTGAATGAAGTTGTGTTGATGGTTGCATCATTTTTCAAATATACTAAAAACCATTGAATCTTTACTTTAAATGAATGAATGGTATACTAGGTGAATTATAGCTCAATAAAGCTGTTTTTGAAAAAGAAGGCAAGGTGCCTACCTATCATCTGTTCAACACTGTACTGGAAAACTTAGTGTAGTAAAGCAAAAATGAGGGGAAGGAAGGAAAGAACAGACGGAGGGAGAGCAAAGAAAGAGAGAGGGAGAGAGAGAAAGAAATTTAAGATATTAAATTAAGAACTAGTTTGTACTGAGAGATGGCATAAAGAAGATAAAAAGACAAAATATTTTGTTAAAAATAGTATCTAAAGAAGTATATGGTGGGGGGAAGGTATAGCTCAGTGGCAGAGCACATGCTTAGCATGCACAAGGTCCTGGATTCAATCCCCAGTACTTCCATTAAAATAAATAAATAAACCCAATTACCTGCCACCCCAAAACAATATTTTTAAAAAGAAATACTATGGTGCCAAATGGAATAAGCATTTATTATCTTGAAAATTAACTTATGTGGAAAGACTTGAACACTCATGATGACAGGTGAAGTATTATAATAGACCATATTTTAAATAAAATAATTATGAATGAGTAAGGGGGATAGCTCAAGTGGTAGAGCACATGCTTAGCATGCACGGGGTCCTGGGTTCAATCCCCAGTACCTCCTCTAAAATAAATAAATTAATTAAATAAGTAAATAAACCTAATTACCTCCTCCCCTCCATTAAAAAAACCTAGAAAAAAGTTATGAATAGAAGTTCTCATATTTTCTCTCCATACCAAATAGAGAGCATCTCCACTTTAGAGAACAATGCTCAAAAAAAAAAAAAGAAAAGAAAAGAAAATTAAAAGTAATCAAATTACCTGGATCTCTTGACAACTTACCAATTTTACAGATTTTTAGTCCTAATTTCATCTCACAGTCCTTCACTGAGCCCCAAAGTCAATTTTTGACAGTTATTTTTAGAAAGGAAATTTTTAAAAGTTTAAAGTCATGGAACCCTTATTAAAGAAAAATTATTAGAAAAAATAACATGCACCCCAATGTTTATAGCAGCACTATTTAGCCAAGACATGGAAGCAACCTAAATGTCCACTGACAGATGATTGGATAAAGAAGTTGTGTTACATGTGTGTACAATGGAATATTAGCCATTAAAAGGAATGAAACAATGCCATTTGCATCAACACAGATGGACCTAGAGATGATCATACTAAGTGAAGAAAGTCAGACAAAGACAAATAGCATAGGCTATCACTTACACATGGTATCTTAAAAAATGACATGAACTTATTTACAAAACAGAAACAGACTCACAGACATAGAAAACAAACTTATGGTTACCAAAGGGGAAAGGGCAGGGGGGAATAAATTGGGAGTTTGGGGTTTGCAGATACAAACTACTATATACAAAACAGATAAACAACAAGGTCCTACTGTACAGCACAGGGAAATACATTCAATAGCTTGTAATAACCTGTAATGAAAAAGAATATATATATGTATAGTTGAATCTCTATGCTTCACACTAGAAACTAACACAACATTGCAAATCAACTATACTTTAATAAAAAAAAAAAGGGGGAAAAAATGAAATCATAGGGGTAAGTTTTAATGGTATAATTGAGCACCTGCTATGTGCCAAGCTCCATGCAGAAAGTTAGGGATGAAATAGAAGGCAGAAGAGGGTCCCACACTTAGAAGCTTGTAGTCCAGTGGGGGAGACAGTCATTAGTCAAAGAATCACTCCCATCAAAGTTCAACTACAATGGAGGTAAGGGCTAGGTGGGTTATGAAAGGGTACAATAGAAGTGGCCTGGTCAGTGATGATGGAGCTGAGCTATGAGGAAACAGTAGGCGACGTCTAGACAAGTGCTTGGGGGAACGAGTGAGAGATGATGGGAAGAAAATTCCAGGCAGTGGGACCAGATAGTGCAAAGGCCCCAGAGCAGAAATTGCGTACGGTTTATAGTCAATAATCACACCAAGAAGAGATGTAAAGTAATAATAAATAAGTAAACGGTAGTTTGCTTGGGTAAGTAAACAGTGCATCGAGTTATTGAACAAATGACAGCTATTTCTTATCCAGACTTCAGTCATCATAACGAATCTTTTTATGTGATTGACAACACCTACACTACCCACTTCCTGGTTTCAATTCAGGTTACACTTGAGAACATGTGAATTTTTACAAAGAGAGCTCAAGAGTAAAATATAAAGACAATGAGAAAGGAAATTGGTGGATTCAAAAAATTGTATTTGCATACTTAACATCTGAAAGTAATTGCACTCAAGCACGTAAAGCCTAAATTCATTTGTCCAAAACTCCGTGAAAATAGTCACTTACTCATTTATCAAATATTCAATGACTGGCCAGTATGCACCAGACATCGTAAGAGGTTCCAGGTATGTACAGGTACAAGACATGGTGCCCCCTAAGGAATTTACGTTTCACGGTGAATTAGTAACTAAAGGGAGGGTCATATGGAAAACTGAACAAAAGTGGAGGCGACTCAGGCATTGTTAGGGTACCAAATATCCTTAAAGACTTGGAATAGGAAAGGCTATAAGAGCAAACAATACACTTTTTTTTTTTTTTTGATGGAGTTACTGGGGATTGAACCCAGGACCTCATGCATGCTCAGCATGCACTCTACCAGTGAGTGCAATTGGAAACATGAGAAAAAACCCAACAGCCTTTGAAGAAAGAAAATGTAATCTTGCTACACCAGTTGGCTCTGAAGAGTAAGCTATTCAAATACTGCCTGTGATAATGTAGCCACTTCATTGCTATAACTAAAAAAATAACTCTGTTTGAGGGATGGAGGGAGAAGGAGTGAGGAGGAGAGTATGAGAGGTAAATGATCATAGTAGGAAGAGAATAAATTATGTCTAGAGTCGGAAAACCAATCAATAACAATAACCATGCAAAGAAGCAGCTACAAAACTTCAAAGTGGCTGCCTCTGTGAGGTGGGCTCAGGGATGGTTGTCAGTCGACAGCTTCTGCTGCCTCTTTGCAGTCTGTGGGATCTTTTTCATCATGTCCACGTACGTATTACTTTGATTATGTTTAAGCAAGTGCTATTTTTAAAAGAGACTATTACAAAGCAGAGCATATATAATCTTACCCCTTGCAGCTGGTAAATCAATAAATAAACAGCAAAAGGTGAGCATGGTTTTATGAGGAGATATGACCAGGAGTAGAAGGAAGGAAGCACGGGTCCCTTAAAACCCGACTCCAGGGCACAGCCCAGCTGGGTCCCTAACTAGAGAAACAAGAGGTGATCTTTCTTTTTTCCCTGAGAGCCATGTTATTTCACTGTCCCTTTTCTTTCCAGTCTGTAGGGACTGTCACAAGCTCTTGGCAGGCTGTGCTGGTGCGTTGCCGCAATTGTGTCCCTGCTCTGCACCTTTGGTAAACAACTCTGAGGGCATCTCTCAAACATGAAACGCACGAGACAGCAGGGCAGAGAGGCTGGCGTGTGAAACCCACCACTTTATCTAATCTTGCTGCTCATCTCCTAGTGAGAAATCACTCTGCCTTGCAGTCCTATCTCCCACCTTTGCAGAATGATAAACTCACCATGAAAATAAAAACGTGTGCTTTTGGGGGGGGGGAGTCACCACACATGTTCAGTTGTTCTAGAAAGTTCTTTTGGGACAGATTTGTTCTATGGGCATTTTCTCTTTAGTGGAAAGGAAGGCAAAAATAGGCTAATTCTCAAAGTTCTGACGACCACCTGAGTCCCCCTCTGGAGAGCCATACAGTCACTCACCTGTCTTGGGGAAATATATTGAGAGTGAATCTCTCTCCTGGATCCTACATATGAAATAACCATTTACCTTTGGGTGATTCTGAAGTATCTCTCACCCGACTCAGCTTCTCTCATCTATTCTGCTTCCTCAGGTCCTAGAAGCATTAATGGAAAGCTATTGATCATATTGAGTGAAACGCTGAAAAGGTTACTGAAAGTCAAGGGGACCCAGTTATAAAGGAGCAGGGAACACAGCCAGGCTTCCAACTCACTCATGGATTTAACTTCAGAGAATGATGCTGTATACTGACATACTTCTGCTGCTCTCAAAGGAATGGAAGGTGGTGACTGGCTCACCTCTGCCCAGTGCCAAAACTTCCCAAGGAGGGGTCCTAATAAGAGTTTAGAAACGTCTTACCTCTTGTTCTTTGTAGCTTTTAAATGACTAGCCAATCAATTTTTTAATTTAACCCCACCATCTTTCAGTTCAAGTATCAGCTTTATCTTAGGGAGATGTGGTGAGGAGGACAGAAGAGGGTAAGGGTGAGGCTTTGAAGGAGTGGAGGGATGGTGGCAACAAGCAATCCAGATGGAACAAAAATCCCTTCAAAGATGGCAGAGTTTTAAAATGCCAGGTCTGGGCAGGGCAAGGAAGGAAGTTTGACCTATGTTTTCTTTGCAATGAATTATTTGTTCATCGGCAGCCAAACGTCTTCCACCATTATCAGGATAAATTGCTAGAGATATTGCATGATTTAGAGGGACAGGGCATTAATATATACCAATAAGAAAGCAATTAAGATGACATCTCTTCTAGCTTTGACTCTCCATAGTATATTGTTTGCTTTCTTCTTTTGGCATATGATGAATTACGGTATAGATAGTTATTTGCATATTCATCCTTTCCCTCAGTGGGTTATATACTCTATAAAATAGAGGTTGCCCCCTTTTTTTCCCACTTCCTCACAATCAGTGCACTTCCCTCATTTAATGAGTGCTCAGTGGTTGTTTAATTGAAATTTTTGAATGAGACTAATGGATAGAATTTTAGGCATGCTAGCAGCCTAAAGCAAAGGGAAGCATTTTTTGCCTCTCGTATTATTTAATACAGATGGCTGCCAAACATGACTTACAGGAAAGGCAAACATTAGCTAAGTAAAGCAGTTTCTCAAGGAAAGTCAAAGTCAAGTTTGAGCTGCTTTGGTGATGTTCACTCATAGCAATATCCTTCAAAGTCAGTCTTACACCTGGGTATTACAGGAGACTAAACTGCTTGTTAAAATGAGTAGGAAAGGATGACTACTTGCCCAACCAATTGGAAACCCATGGAGTAAACTGTTGTATTTGTCCAGCCACAGGTTTTGCTGTTCATCATTTGGTGTTGCCAGGACAAGCAGTGATGCTATGAGAATAGAACAGCACAGGGTTTTTGGTTTGCTCTTTTGGTTCTTGGCTGTTGTGAAGAGCTGTCAGGCCAAAACTCCCAGGATTGGCTCTTGGGGAAGACCCCACTTGATTTATGCTAGTGTACTGATGTGTCTGTATGAAACATTTGAGTTCTGGAAGTGAACCTTGCATCCAGAATTGCTGAGATGCTAATGTGTCTTGACTTTTCACTACAATAAATACATGACTATTTCACAAGCTTGAAAAGAAAAGAAAAGAAAAGAAAAGAAAAGAAAAGAAAAGGAAGGGAGAGGGAAAGGAAAAAGGGAAGGGAAGAGAAGGGAAGGAAGGGAAGGGAAGGGAAGAAAGAAAGGAAAAGAGAAGAATGAAGGGAGAAAAATGCTTCATAAAGTGCATGGACGCACCCACGTCGTGGTTTCAGCACAGAGTCCTTAGTGCCAGGAGACCTTCAGGCAGATGGGAACTCTTTTCAAGACACCCTCTGCTATTGTTCATCCTTCTTCAGGGAATGAAAGTATGAGCATCAAAGGTGCCTGGGCATTCCTGTTTCAACCAAAACAATTAAGAAGATGCTAAGGTTCCCTCCCTTCTCAAAAGCTGACCAAAGTTTTGTTTTCATTGGACAGTTACTCATGGGATGCCTTCTCACAGGTGCTTCCCTCCACCCAGAACACTTTCTGCTCTTCACTGGCTCGTCCTGCACAGCCTGCTAAGGCCTCACCTCCCTCCAGCACACCTGGCCTACTCCTCACAGGTTAGAGATCAGCGCCTCTGAGCCAAGCTCCATAGCATCCCAAACTTCCCCAACTAGGAGTATCGCAATACTTGCTGATCTCTCCAGCAAGAGCATAGGTACCAGAGGGGCAGGGATCCTGCCTCCCGGGCCCACCACAGGCACATGGTAAACACTGGTGGAATGAATGAGTGTGAATTGAATGGTGCTGTATGTGGCACTATGAAAATATAAAGATGGATTCTTGCTCTAGTTCAGGGTCAGGCAGCTGGAATGAGAAATAGCAAGCAAATACATCCCAATTACTATACATCAGACACTGTTTTAAGTGCATCACATGAACTAACTCATTTAATTCTATGACCCTACGACGTAGGTACTATTATTATCTGCATTTTGCAGATAAAAGAACTGAGGGCCAGAGTATCTTGCCTAAGCTCCCACAGCGAGGAGGTAGTAGACACAAGATGGAAGCCGGGGCAGTTGGCTCTTGAGTCGAAGTCCTTAACCTCTGTGCTGGGCTGGTCACCCTCAGGTCCCCAAATGGAGATAATACACAGTATGAGTCATGCTCACCAAGGACCTAAAGTGAGGTACACGATGCTAGGGAGACCAGAGGCAAAAAGTCATGCCAGCGGAAGAAATTGCTGACATCAGAACTTAACAGTCCCCTTTCCCAGTCCCCTCTGCCCCCACCCCGGCAACCCCTTTAGATTTTGCGAACAACCAATTTTGGAACCAAGTTCCAAATTTCAGAACCAACTGACACCTGATCAACCTCGGTGCCCAAAATTTAAATGGGAAGTTGAGGTTCTACTTCTAATATATTTCAGCATTTGGCTATAAATTGCTTTGTGAGTGGAGCTTGTAAAAATCCTTTCCCTCCCAGATGAGAGAAAATAAGCTTGCTAAATATGGCATAACCTGACATAAAACATGTTTTAAAAGAAACGCCTCTTGTCCTGACCCCTGTACTTATGGGCTTAAAAATTGAAAAGTTTTAAGATAAGGGATTTTTTAATGTTTGGCTTTTCTTGTCTTGTCTTTCATCATTTTGAAAATAAAAAATTCATGGCTATAATGGGTAATTCCACTGCGCCTTCCAGAGAATAAGGAAGAAAGAGCCCCTCACATTTGGTGTTCATATGTCCCTGTGGGGCCAGAGCCTGGGACCCTGGGACCTCCGGCTCTTAATGGGAGATACCAAACCCTCCTTGCCTAGCATTTTGAAAGGACAATGAAAACATTCCTGGGCATCTGGTTTCCTAACCCACCCTACTAACTGCTCATTCTATCTTTGAAGAAGTCAGATGTATTGGTGTAATCAACATTATCTTCATACCTCTAAGGGAAACTGTAGAAATAGGATGCTATAGGGTGGAAAATGAGAGAGAAGTAAATTCCATTATGGGCAGTCACTGTTTGGGGGGAACATAATAGTGGTCTCTGAAAACAACCACTTTAAGGTACCTAAAGGGGAAAATTTTTAACTGAGTTTTTTTTGACATCGGAATTTCAAACATTTGCTTTTCCTTCCTTGTTAATTTCAACTTCATAAAAGACAAGAAGGGAACTTGTTTTCACCTCCAGAGAAAAGGGTGATACCCTCATGAAGCCACAAACATGTACTTGGTAGAATTATGACAGCATTTTGATATGAAGAAAGTCAAGATGGAAAGAGGTCCAAACAGAGACGGCACTGAGATTTCACTTTAAACATTCTCCTGCCCTCTCTTTTCAGGACAAGTTTCATTCTCTGAGAATACTACTCCTGTTTTCCCAAAATCCAGGACAAGGAAACCTTTCCTTTAAACTTCCTTTCTAGGCTGTCAGGCAGAGACCATCATAATGCACGATTATTTTTTAAAAACCTGCTAAGCATCCTTCTGTTGCCCAGTGAGTTAATTACCCCCTTCCTGGCCATCAATTCATTGCTCTGAAAGTTACTTTTCCCTCAGTGCCATCATCACCATCACCATCACCATCATCATCATGATTTCCATCACCATCTGCAGAGTGCCGTACTAGCAGGCATTGTCCCCCACTGACACTGCTTCATTCACTCCTCACAACAGCCCTGTGAGGCAGGCAGGGCTATCCCCATGGCAGCTGAGCCTCAGCTGAGTTAGGAACTTGCTTGAGATCACACAGCTAACGATGAGCGGAGGCAGGATTCAAACCCAAGACCACGGCTTCTGGCAACCTAAAGGCATTCAGACGGACCTCAGTGGTATCCAACCTCTTGGAGTCTGACGGAGTAGAGAGAGAAAGGTTGGCAGTTTAGAACACTGAGAGAGAAAAGTGGAACCTGGTCTCCTTTCCGTGGCAGAGGAAGAAGTGAAGGAAACTGGAGAATCACAAATTCTTTGAGCTCAAAAGTGCCCTAGCAACACCTCATTGTACAAATGAGTCATCTGGGGATCTTGTTCAAATGCAGATCTGACTCAAGAGGTCCAGGGTGGGCCTGAGACTCTGCATTTTTAACCAGTTTCTGGGGTGATGCCGTCCTTGAACCAGCTGCTGATCTGCGGACTGCACTTTGAGAAGTAAAACCTCCTGCCCAGTGCATGATCCCTCTGCCTCAACCCCCAAAGAGTGAGGAAATTCTGGGGGTAGGAGGCTGATGACCTAGAAGCTCCTAGAAACACAGGGCCTCACCTTCTGAAATTGAATGCATTCTTACCCCAGCTGTTAAGTAAGTTCACAGTTGCGCACTATGAGCTTCCTGTGATGAGAGATACCAATCAGCATCCCGGTGTATGTTCAGGCAGTATCAAAACAGGCCTAGAACTAGCCCCCCAAATGCATTTGGTGATGGAATAACACACTGATACTTAACTTGTGTTGTGACACATGAAGCTTTAATTATTTACCAGTTTTTAATGCCTGATTCATAATTAATACCAGAATGCACTTCTCTCCCTAGCTGCTTCTTGATTGCTGCCAAGGCTACGGATTAGCATATCAAGATCAAATCCATCTTTTCTTAGGAAATCCATGAATATGTATCCAGCTCGTTGAAGGAGAAGTTTAAAATGCAATTTGCCAAAGCATTAAGGAACTAACAGGAAAAGAAATTGATAATGGTCACCTTCTTAATTTGAATTAATTTCATTAAATTGAAATTAAAAATTAATATAGCTGGAAAGCTTAAATGGGTCCTTCCCACACTGACAAAGTGGCAAGATTGTCTGCGAGTTCGAAAAGGTCCCTCATGAAATGATTAGAAGTAATTCCAGTTTTGTCCATAATAGCATAATTTGTTAAAACATACAGATTGTCCCTGAAATGTTCCTTTGTAGAAAATCCATAGTGGCAATAGCTTTCATGAAAACTCTCCTTCCTCCGGTGGGAATTGCCAGCCCTAGTGATCCAGACAATACAAACATCACCTTTGTCCCTGAATCCTGGCCTGTAGGCAAGCTGCTTTCATCATCGAAACTAATTGAAAAAGGCAGCAGATGTTTTAAAGCATAGTCCTGGCATCCATACCACGATCACCTCTCCCGGAAAACTGGAGACTTTCCTGGATAACAAATAGAGGATTTAGAAAAACAAACCACATTCGTTTAGACCTCAAGTTTGAAGTATGAAAATGAATGTGCCTTTTGAAATTTTGGGTGTGTCATGCCTGCGCTTTTACTGTTCCTGTTCAAAGTCAGGTTGCAGAATCCTGACATCTAGAAATGAATGAATGAAGGTTAACTCAAACAAATGAAAGAATGATTGAATGAATGACCAGATTGTTAGACCCATTGTTTTGGATGTTCTCTTGGACTCAGTGAGATCCATGCTAGTCCTGCAATCCATTGCTCCGGGATCAATTGTTATGACTAGACTGGGAGCCCCACGGATGCCCAGACTGCAGTGGCCTGATGTGTCTCATGCTTGGCACGTACCTTGCACATCAGAAATGTTCGATAAATATTTTCAAATGAATGGATGGATAGGTAAGTAATAATCAGCCTCCAAACTGGTCAGAACAACATACCACTGAGAAAAGTCCTGCAACGTTTCTCCCCAGGTCGCATCATGCCAGCTTGCCCACCTCGGGGTCTCTATTGGTGTCCATGGCTTACACTTTGTCACTTCAGAGCTTAGGCATCGGAGCCTTCCTCTTCTCATGCCTTACACTGAACTGTGTCCCAAGACTGAATGAAGGCAGCCTGTGACCATCCCACAGCGATCACTTCACTTCAGATCATTTCACTTGAAACAAAGATTTCTGGGGCCAAACCACTACCCAGTGCTGCCAAACCCAACAGGTTGTCAGCAAACCCTGAAGGAGTCATTAAAAATCACTGGCTGGCAAGCATCCAAAGGGAGAGCCACGTTCTAGTGTCTTGTTTTGTTTGTTTCATCTGGTTTAATGAGCAGTGATGCACACAGGGCTTCTCAAGATGCCGCTGCCACTGGCCACCAGGTTGCCCCCACTCAGCGGGCTTGCTGTGCAGTGAGCTGATGATTCGGAGGGGGGTGGCCCCCTTGGATCTTCACTCTGACAACAGGATGCTCTGAGATTGAGCCTTCTGTCCCTACCATTTGCAGTTTGGATTCAATCTTTAGAGCAGATTGCCTTTTCCTCTCCGTCAGGCAGTGCTGTGAGGCTTCACGTATCACTGCCAGCCAGCCTTGGAAAGTTGTTTGGCCATCCTTGCCCCTGGGATCCCAGCTGCACAGCATCTGGAAGACTTCTCAAGGCAGCTTGTGTGTCTAGGGTCTGGGATGACAAAATCTCCAGAACGCTCCACTGCCTCGCCCTGAGCTGCTGGGTCGGGGACAGCCCGGGACGGAGCACTTGCACCGTCTGTGCCCACAAGTGGCAGTGAGGGCATCTGCGTGTGCCATTATCCAGGACACCAAAATCAGGGCATCCCTCTGTGGGACTTCTAGGGGCCCTTTTACAGAACCAAGACTCTTGCCAGAGACCCGAGACCCAAATCAAAGGTCTCCTGCCCTGTGAAATCTTCTGTGACCGAGCTCACCATCACCAACCTTAACAGCAGAGTTGGTTACTCCCTGTTGGATGGTTTTTTGGTATTGAATTCAGCTTCTTATTGTAATCACACTATTTATTCAAGGGTCCCCAAGGGGGCTAAAGACTGATCTCTGAAAACCCTGATCTCAAGAAACATGCACACACTCCCCTCCATCATGAAGCACAACAGGCGGACCCTAGGTGCTCGTGTAAAACTTCATATTTGGGACCTTCCCCCTGCCTCAGGGGTCTGTCCGCCCCATGTCATAGTCATTTAATCCTGAACTGATCTATATAAAAATAATAGTCGAGAGAGCAAAGGAGGTGTGGGCTAGGGGATGATTCTCCTGGGCTAGGGGTAATCTCTAAGATTACCTTGTAGGGAGGGTCCAGACCCAGAAATCCATCGGGATAATCTTACATGGAAGACACACACTATGACTATCTTTGCTCCTGTCCCCTCCCGCAGAAAGGAGAATGAGGTTCAGCTCATCTCCTCAATGTGTCAATCAACAAACTTTTCTTGAAGCTTATTTTGGACCCACACTCTGTGAGGCATAGGAGGGAGGTGGGGTGGAGAGACAAAACCAAAGTCATGGTCTATATTCATGTGAAATTTGGAGGAAGATCTTAGGTACAGCAGGAGACCAGAGGAAGGAATAAACTCATAGATGGAAAAATCTTCACCAAGTAGATGGGATTTAATGAGTCTTAATGGATGAGTAAGATGTAGGTCAATGGGTGCTGACAGGAGAGGAAATAGCATTCCAAGTGGGTTGACTCACCATGCGCAGAGGTAGGAGTGAGTCCAGTGTGGATGAAGAACAGATTCCCAAGCTTTCAGCCCACTCTCCCTTGGTGCATTTTTCCCAGGGCAAGAAGGGGAGTAAAGGTAAATCCTTCTATCTGGCTTAAGTTCGAGCAGAAAATGGTCAAAACAGGAGTCCCAGGAAGGGGCAGAGTCATCCCGGTGGGTCAAGTGGGAGAAGGGGAAGGAAGCCAAGTTTCTCTCCGGCAGCTTTGGCTGGATGTGCCAGGCCCACACAGGCAGCTGGCACACTTCTGGGGAAGCATCTTGGTTCTGCTCCAAACAAGGGTGGGTGCAGCCCCAGATACGCTTGGAGGGAGACACTCGGCAGCTTCATGTTTTCTTGTCCGCTACAGCCTGTTGGCAAGGTGCCAGCACGTTTGCTGCCCATCAAGGAGAATATGGATGGGCATATATTTTTCTTCCCTTTCCTGTTTGGTTGGAGGAGATGGACGAAGGCCCTTATTGAAGCAAGAACCTCGGTCTCACTGGGAATCTTGCAGTCACGCAAATACAACAGGGGTCACCAGAGCTGTTAAGGATGCTGAACCTTCTGGCTACACACTGGAGAATTGTTTTTTAAATGCAAGCAAGACTCTTTCCTCCAGTAAAAAATGAACACCCCAAAATGAATTCTCTCACAAAAACCATTTCTCCTGGTTGAACATTATCAGCCTTCGGACCTTGGCTGAAACCGAGTAGCTTCACTGTCAATTCACAAAATACAATTATCCGCTGTCTGGTTTTCTGATAGCAATTCTTTTGTAGGTGAAAAAATGCAACTGTTGAAGCCACTATTGAGAAACCTTGATGCCAAACAACGGAGGAGCCGGCAGCAGGCTGCCCATCAAGTTCCAAACCTATTTTCCCAGCCCCTGGGGAGTGAATTGAGAATTTGCACTTTTGGGTGAACATGGGAAGATTAAACACTTAAGTAATCATCATCACCAAACACTAGAGGGAGAGGGGAAGAAAAAGAAATGTGCATCCTTTCTCTAGCTTTGAAGTCCAATTTCTTAAAACATTCTTGATTTGCCACCCAGGGTGGGATCCTGCCCAAGTCAAGAGTCCTGGAAAGATTCACTGCCTTTCTCTCATCCAAGTGATATCAGCATCCATTAATTATCTCATTTCCTTGGTTTATGGGTATGTAATTCTCATCAACAAGGCTGTGAATATTGGACCCCATTCTGTTGTGAGCAGCAAGGAAAAAATACTCTCCCCGGGAGCCAAGTGCTCACTTGTGTGAAGTAAATTAGCTCTTCTGCCGTGCAAAATGGTTGGGATCCTACCATTTGGACCCTGGAAAATACCCTCTTGGGAGCAATCTGCTCAACCACATGTGATAAATTCCATCTATTTTTCAACTCTCCTCTCTAGTGTGTCTGGGTGTGAGCCCAGGTGAAGAGAACCAGCCAAAGCAAGTCAATCAAGTTAACTTTTCCCTCTGTTTTGTTGTCTTGTTTCTAAGCAATCTATTTCCCCTACAGACACACACACCTCTTGCCCCTTTCTCCCTCAACCTCTCCCTCCCCTCCTCTTACAATCCCCCTGGATTCTCGTCCCTAACCCCCCCTTTCCTCTTCACTCCTCCTATGATCACCCCACCTCCCTCAATCTCTCTCTTTCCTCCCACTCACCTCCCCTGAAAATGAGTCATGGTAAACATAAAGCTCTGGCTTTCAGTGCCAATAAATAGGAAGAAAAATTCATCAGGGGAAAAAATAAAACAGAATCTCCTCCTAATGCACAGTTTAAATCTTCCAAAGACTTAATGAAAATTTGGCACAAATATGGCACGTGAAGCTTGCATCTCCACATTGTAAATCTGACACCAGCTCACAGGTATAATGATTTTGGCTCTTTGCCTTTCTAAAAGGAGACAAAATGTTTGCAGTCATTATTGGCATTACTGTCTAACAAGAGAAAGGAAGACTCTAATTATGAGTAGACAAATCATGCGCCAGGTTTATTTCATTGCAGTCCTGGGAAAGCCATGCACTGGGGAAAATTAATGAGCGTGAGGGATGGATAAAAGAGAAATGCCTTTAATTTGCTGAGTGTCCTCAGCTACTCCTTCAGTACAGACACTCTGGATTACAGGCTTCCCGGCCATGTGAGTGACCCCAAATGCCCCCTGTCCAAGTGTCCCCTCATCCTACCATGAGGGCTTCCCTGCTCACTCTAGAGAGAGGTGCCTCAAAAGTGTTGTGATGGAGGAACACTGAAAATACTCTTAGGAAAGTTCATGGTTTATAGGACTCTGGAACGAATCTCTTTGTCAATGGATTGTCCATGCCTTCATTTCTTAAGTCTTATAAATTCCAGTTTCCAGGTATCAGGTTTTCTCAAAGTAGGCTTATACTGGTTGTCTCTAAAGCCCACATCCACACAGGTTAGTCAGCAGCCTCTCAAATTCACAAAAGGAGTCTTGCTGTGCAGGGGCTCAGGCAGCATGAAGGAACAGGAACCAAGGAGGGGAAAAGGGAGCTGCAAACCAGAAATCTTGCCATGGCCAATGGCCATAGACAATCACCAAGCATTTGCTCTTCAGGAAAGACGTGCCTGGTTTTGTCCCTGCATCCTGGTTTTCATGACACCAGGACTGTCCCTGAGGTAAAAGGAACAACGGAGGATGCGGTCCCCCACCCTGGACAGCTCCTCCTTCACGTCCTGCATGCAGCTTATAGTAAGGGGATCCCAGAGCAGCCAGCACCCATGGCTCAGCCTTCTCTGACTCAAAATCTACTTTCTAGCCTCCCTGAAGCCCCATCCTAACGCCACCTGCAGTGAAGAGCTGGGAATTTGGAGGGATTTGGGAGGAGAGAAGTCAAGTAAAGACATAAACAAGGGGCCCTATCCTGGCTTCAACCAGAGGAAGGACCAAAGGAAAGAAGGAAGGAGTGATAAGAAGCAGATATTCACTCCAACAGCCTGCCTCATTTAAACCCTAAACACTCCTTGGTCAATGGACGTCAAACGTACAAATAGACAGGACTGCTTCTGAAGGCCGAGGAGGGCCCAGGATCTGGTGATCTGCACACTGCATCATAAATCCAGAACTTCCTGCAGTGATCATGAACACAAATATACAATTTCTACTTATTAATTTGTGGATTAACCAGACTACTGCCTGTTCTCTTCTGAGGCATTTCAGTATCCTTTATTGAAAACCCAAATGACCAGTGGTAATGACTGGTGGTTTGGTGGGGAGCAGATGGAAGGTAAAATGGTCCAAGGTCACCTGTGACCTCACGTCTTCTCTGGATCCTTCAGCCTGGCATCACCCTGGCTAAAAGGAGCCTTTAGGCTAATGATGGAGTGCATCCGACTGCTTTCCAGTTGCCCGTTGCCATGGATAATTAGCCATGGCTGTTTATTTACATAACTTCTATTTGCCTAGGGACATGTAAGCTTATTTACTTCAGTGAGCAGACACTGTACACCTGTGTAAATGGGAAGAGAAAATGCATGACTTTTTACTGAAACAGACAAGATTTTTTTGTTAATAAACTTACACCTGGCAGTATTAGATCATAGCCAATATTGGACACGGTGTTTCAGAACTGTCTTCCGTTTGAAAAATAATTTTTAAAAAGCTTATTAATTTGGAAATTAAGGAAAATAAGGAAAACTTCTCCAGCTTAACCCACTTTAGAGCAGCCGATATTTCTGTTCAAGGAACAGTGGGGCATCAGGCAGTGGAGGGAAAGCAGTTGCTTCCAATCAAGCATGATTTTGAATAACCAATATTGATTTAATGAGGTTTTACTCGCTATCAGCACTTCAGCCAGCACTATTATAGCCGCACAACCTTCCAAGGTCAAGCCCAGAGGTCTACCCCTTACCTGAGGTGGAAAATAATGAAATCCATTTTCCCCTGGGGGAAAAAAGGTACCTATAAATCATATTTTCCACATCTCACATGGCTGCCTCAATTGGCCCCACTCCCCAGCATGTCTATCTGTCACTCCTTCGGCTGCCTCAAGGAGACTCCATCGGGCTCTGGGGAGAGGCAGCAGGAGGAAAATGACAACTTGGGCATCAGACTGACAGCTGAGCATGGGCTGTGCTGAAGTGAGGCTGGGACTTCGGGGAAAAGATTCTCTCAGCATCTCAGGGTGGCTTTATTTCCGCCCCTCCCCCCAACAAGTTAAATGAGCATGAACCAAAATAATCAGTCAGCCTATAAATGGGAGCAGCCTCAGAAGACAAAGGGGGCTGGGTGACATCACCCCACTGCTCAGTGTTTTCACAAGTCAACTGCAGCCCCACCATTCTGAACTGCTGTGTGTTCCCTTATATTGCAATGAATGAAAATACGTAGCTGCTTCATACACATCAGTGGTCCTATCACAGAGACTGTAAGTTACCCAGAGAACTCGGGGTCATTCTAGTAGAGTTGATTCACACTTTTCCTTTACATAAGGGACTCTGTGCCTTAAGACAAAAAGGGGGAGATTTGAGATTATTGCCAAGTCTCCTCCACAATGGATTTAGACCCTGCCCAAACCATACAGAGAACAAGAGCCTTGCCCCAGGGAAGAGTAGGCAGAACAGAGTTAATGCTTCATGATCTTGTAGGATTGCACATGATGTCCGATTTCAACTCTGGAAAGCTGTCCCTTGACAGTTGCACAACACCCTAATGGCCAGTAGAGGGTGCCGCAGGGACGGTCTGGAAGCTGCCCTCTATGGGTGGTGCTGGGATAGGAAGGGGAGCTGTCCAGGGACCCACAGGAAGAGGACCCGCTCAAGTAGAGCGCGGGCAACTGGGGCTGTGCAGAGCTGTGGTGCCCGGGACTGACATCGCGCGTGAAGGTGGGGAAAACTCAGCAAATCCCTGCCAGTGAACTACTACAATGGGTTCTAGCCGGCTAAAAAGCCTGTCCTAAGATTGCTGGTGAAGGGATTGCTACCGTGGCCTCAAGAAAAATGATTTCCTCACTTCCCCTGGTATATTGATGAAGATATTATCGACATGTTCAACCACATGTGCATTTTTGTGAATCGTTCTAGACTGCCTACTTTAATATCACAGCCTCCATGGATGGGCAGCATTATGGTGAACAGGTATTTCGGGGCCATCAACCCTAGGATAGCTTCAACACACTATCCACGAACAATCTCTATTTCTTGGCCCTAAGGCCTCCTTGCCTTTCTCTTCCCCAGATCCTTCGTTCCCATTCATCTCATTCTCAGCCATCATCCTGCCACCAATTAAGCACCTACTATGTGCCAGGGCTAGGATTGCAGCTGTGGGAGAAAGAAAAGGCACAGTTTTTGAGCTCAAGGGAATTACCATTCTAACCCTCCTTCTATACTCCCTTTGGCTCAGTATGTGGTACAAAGATAATGGAAAATAAAATTGGGCGAAATATAGTGGGGGGCAGATAGTGAAAAGCATTAAATGTCATGCCAAGGATTTTAGATTTTATCCCTCTGGCAATGGGAAGCACTGAAGAATTCTAAGCAGGAGATTTAGATCCAGCTTTGAGATTTCAAAACCTCTGGGGGATTTTTTTTTTTTTTTTAATGTTCAACTTTCTTAGTAAAGCAATTAAAACACAGAAATGGCATTTTAACCTATTGAATTGCCAAAGTTGTTTTACAAGACAACAGTAAGTCTGGGCAAGGATTCTTTAAAATTAACAATTTATCCCTTACTGACAGGAGTTAAAGTTGGCACAATCCTTGAGGCTAATTTAGTGTATATATACATATATATAACATGCAAAATGTTGTAACCCCATTTGACCTGAAAAAATGCTACTGATTCAAGTGAGAAATGATACAAGCCTAATCTGAAGTAGGAACAGGGAAGCAGTAAGGTAAAGAAGAGAAAACTGAACTACTCAGCCATTAAAAAAAAAAAAAAAGAAAGAATGCCATTTGCAGCAACCTGGATGGAACTAGAGATGATCATACTAAGTGAAGTAAATCAGACAAAGAAAGACAAATATCCTAGGATATCACTCATATGTGGAAACTAAAAAAAAAAAAAAAAAAAAAAAGATACAGATAAACTTATTTACAAAGCAGAAATAGATTCACAAACATAGAGAACAAACTATGGTTACAAAAGGGAGGGGAGGGATAAATTATGAGTTTGGGATTAGCAGATACAAACTGCTATATATAAAAATAGATAAACAAGGTTCTACTGTATAGCTCAGGGAACTATATTCAATACTTTGTAATACCTAATGAAAATATATATATATATATATACACAAATGTATAACTGAATCACTATGCTGTACACCAAAAACTAACACATTATAAATCAACTATATTTCTATTAAAAATAAATAAATAAAATTTTAAAATAAAAAAAGGAGAGAAAACTGAGAAAGGTTTATTCCAGAGACAGAAGCCATAAAACCTGGTAACCAACTATACTGGGAATGATTAAAAAAGTAGAAATATGAGTTCCATGGACTCCAGCCCGGGCAGCTATGTAGATCCCTGTAAATTACAACCATTAGAAGAGACTTTCTGGGTAAATTACAAGAGGGCAATTTAAAATTAACTGTTGAACATTTGAGAGCACAGAGTGTGTGCGGGGAAGTATCTGCAGGACACCCAGATGAAAAGGCTAATTGGATATGGAGATTGTAGGAGTGATATTTAAGAGAAGATTGTCCAGCAGTGAAAATGGAAATCATATTGCAGGGGACTAAACAATGAAGGGCGATTCAGGAAGCTGAAACCGAGGGCAGACCAGAGAGTCGGGGTACTAGCTTGAAGGAGAATGGAATCACGGGAATGGGTTGCTTGAGTCCAGGAGGTTTTCAGTGTAAGTGCTTGAGAAGACTTTAAAGCTGAGTGAGAGCACACAGTGGAAGGGGAGAAAGAGAACCTTCTGGCTACTTGTGGGGAAAGAACTAAACGTGAGCAAGAGTGGATACTAGGATTCAGCAGGGAGACTAGGGTTCAGTGAATAGATGGGAGAAGCCAGAACAAGAGAGAGAGACATACAGAGACAGAGACAGAGAGGGAGGGAGGGGAACTGAAGACAGAATAATCAAGAGTTGGCAATTGATCGAATTTGAAGAATTGATTAGGAAAAGAGGGGGGAAAGAGAGGTGTTCAAGATAACGCCTTAATTTCGACATGAACCAATGAGTAAAGAAAGAACACAGAGGGGGATAGGGAACTCAAAAGGAGAAACAAGTTTAGCGAAAGGGGCACCTCCCTCAGCCTTCCTCCCTCACATCCCATGACCACGAGGGGAAGTAAAGAGGACCAAGATTGGGCCAGAATACCAGTGCTGAACATTTCACATTCACACCTGAACTCTCCAAGGATGCTGTAGGATGCTATTACCCCCATGGCAGGAGAATATTTGGAATCATTAATTGGTTTTCTGTTTTTCCCTGGATAGCTGGCTTTTTTCACCTCTTCAGCACTCTCAATCCAAGCAGCTGGACCAGTCAATCGTTATCACATTAGGGGGCAGATAAGACAGGGTAGGAGGTGGAGTAAAAGAAAAGAGCGAATATTCTGGCATTCCATCCTCAAAATTCATGTTCTTACAAGACTCCAAAGGACCTTGGGCATAGGTTAACTGTTGGAGGGGAGAGAAGTTTAAGAGCAGAGCTCTCCCTGGAGAGTAGAAAAAGCTGCTTTCTGACTGGGGAGAGGGAGGACAGAGGGATGACGGTGGATTTTACTGGGTCCGAGAGAGGGGGTCCTGCACCTACTGACCAGCAGAGCCCTGGGGAGATGGTAAGGCTTCCAGAGAGAAATGTATGATTCGAGGCATGGGTACTTCGGCGACAGAGATTTTTATGCCCTACTGTTGCCCAGAAGCAACGAAATGACTGCAGGAGTCTCACACATAACACAAAAGTGAGAGAGAAACACAGGACCTGATAGATCTTCGTGGAGAGGACCAACGGTCACTCACGGCAGCTTGAGGTTGATGGATGACTATGGGGCAAAGAATACTGTGTTAGATTTGGGTGACAGATGATGGCCAGGGCACAAGGGGCTTTCCTCAAAGATCTGACCCTACAAGAAGGAAGGAAAAGTGAAGAGGGTGCCTAATTTGACTATGATTAAGTTACTGCCATCTCAACAGAATGGAGTCTTACAGTAGTTGACCCCATTCTCTATAAAAGTCTTAGCTATAAGGACTAGATAATAGTATGTAGTCTTATAATAGTTATAGTAGGAAGTTGTTATTGGAAAATCTTGAAATTTATCTTTTTGTCCAACCAAGTTATGACCTGAGGTTTATATCTACTGCTTAGATTTTGCAAATATAAAACTTCAGGCTGGGGAGTTGCTGGGTCTCCCCTCAAAGCTGAGTCAGGAGAGGAGTGGAGTCACACCCAGGTCCGTCTGGTCCCGAAGCCACCTGATTCCCATCACAGTGACTCATTATCAGGGAGAGTAGTCTCCACTCTTACCCATTTTTTTTGAAGCACAAATCATCCTTAACTTACAATGAGGTCACATCCTGACAAACCCATCATAAGTTGAAAACATCATTAAGTCAGAAATGCACTGAATACACATAAACTACCAAACATCATACCTTAGCCGAGCTACCTTAGATGTGCTCAGGACACTTACATTCGCCTGAGTTGGGCAAAATCTAACACAAAGCCTATGTTATAATAAAGTGTTGACTATTTCATGTAATTTATTGAATATTGTACTGAAAGTGAAATACAGAGTATTTTTCTGGGTCCAGAACGGTTGTATTGGTCGTTTAGCCTTGAGATCACAGAGCTGACTGGGAGCTGCCTCCCTGCCCAGCATCAAAGGAGAGGATTGAGCTGCATTTCACCAGCCCAGGAAAAGACCAAAATTCAAAATTCAAAGCATGGCTTCTGCTGAACACGTATCGTTTTCGCACGGTCATAAAGCTGAAAAAGCATAAGTCACACCATCATCCGTCAGGGACCGCCTGTATCGACTTCCAGATCAGCTTATGAAAGGATGGGAGTTATCAATGCCAACCAGATCCCAAGAGCTAAGAAACCTTCCGAATTAGAAACTTGCTCTGAACAGTCAGTTACTTGGATGTGGTGGCTGTCAGAATCACTAGACCGATGAATGCCATAAAAACAACAATTTGCATTCTTAAAGCCCAAATAGTGCCACCCGGGAGTCAAACTGAGATTTTTATGCTGCCATTAAAGCAAAGTCACAGCAATTCCTCAGGGAAAGGGGAAACCAAGAGTTCAAAGGACACATTAGCAAGTCTCTCAATTAAATGCCAAGAAGTAATACAACTTTGTTTTAACACCCTCTTACTTAGGCATTTAATTTTTCTCAAAAAAGGAAAGCAACCCTGGAGGGGTGTGGAGCTGAATGCCTGTCTAAGCAGACGGAGCGAGTGCTTTCTCGGAGAGGCTACCAAGCGATAGATCTGATTATGTCTATTTCTGAACAGGAAATTGATCAGTTAAGGGGAAAGGAGGTTTGCAGAGCACTGAGGAGAAGAAAAAAAAAAAAGCTACAGGCAACGTTCCTGCTGGGAGCTAATGAGGGTCCCACAAAAGAAGTTAGATTCCAAATTGGGAGCCATGAGAGCTGTGTTCACTTCAGTCAAGGCAGAGTGAAGGAACACACTGGGGGAAAGAAAGAAAAAGAACAATATTTCCACACTGTGGGTTGGTGGCGGGGGCGGCGATGGCAGGATGGGGTATAGATTAGGAGTTTGGGATAAGTAGAAACACACTGCTATATGTAAAATAGATAAACAACAAGGACCTACTGTATAGCACAGGGAACTATATGCAATTTCTTGTAATGAGCTGTAATGGAAAAGAATATGAAAAAATATATATATGTATGTATATGTATAACTGAATCCCTTTGCTGTATACATGAGAGTAATATCGTAAATCGACTACATTTCAATAAAAAATAAAATAAAAATGAAAAAAATTTTAAAAGAAAGCTACATAATAGTTCTCAATATTTTTGTACTACTCTATTATATTTATTCTAAGATATTCAAATAAAATGAGATAAAAGATTTTTTTTAAAGAATAGTTTTTTCAGCGAGTTTGAACTGACGAATGAGCTTCTGGGGAGTCCTGAGCTCTACTGTCCATGTGGGGAGCTTCTTCCCCAAACTGTCAGTCTTCAGAGAGCAAGAGATAATAGATGTTTTATCTGAACATTATGGGCACAGCACGGTACAACAGAGAACTAGATGTTCCAGAAATCACTGTCGTTTACCCAGTAGGTATGCAGTATATACGTGGTGGATGAGAAAAGATGCACAGGTGGTCATAGTAGACCACAAGATATTCTGTGCTATAGAAAAAAAGATGATTCTTTGATCAAACCATAGGAAGTCAGGGGGTATCACCTGAGTGTGAAGTCAAGGGCCCTTTATTTTCATCATGGCTGTTCATCAGCCCCTTGTCGCCTAGTTAGACCCCAGTCTGTACATATTCATGAATGAGTGGCCACAGAGACCTGCAATCTTAAGGCTAGGAGTCATCTCTGAAGTTCGGTTACTCTAAAACCTCACCCACCAGTAAACGAGGTGGTGGCATTGCCCTACAGATAAGCAAAGTCAGGACAATAAATCCTAGGGGAGAAAGATAATGGAGAAGCCTAAGTTGGTGATGGGTCTAGATGTCTGTCTCCCATGGGAAATCACTAGGAATAAGATAAAATCTGCCTATGTCAGCATGTGCTCCTGCCTAGGTAGGGAAGAGGATATAATGGCCTGTGACTCTAAGGCTTTGCTGGGTGTGTCTTGCACACCAGCATTAGCCTAAGTTTCTCTCCTAGTTGTCCCAGTGACCTTGTAATAATAAATCAGTAAGACTTAGAGATCATCTAAAACCACTCCATCCCTGGCCTCACCTTATCAATTAATGAATTATTATCTCTCTTTCTTCATTGGTGGTTCAGGCTCAGGGAAATATTTACTTTCCATATCTGAATTTGTCCTGTATCAGGATGATAAGCCTGGGTTGACTTTTGAGATCCTCACCCCCTCCCTGAGTCCTCTCCCCACTCCTCACAACAGGCAGAGCCGGCTCCTGCCTTGCAATGCTTGTTCTTCTTGTTCTGGAAGGTTAATATGCACTAAGCCCCAGGGAGTGGAAGGAGCTGTCCTGCACCCCGAGTTAGCAGTGGTCCCCCTCCTTGGGGAACTCACACACCAAGACCTCTGGTCCTGTAAAATGGTCAGGTTAAAAGTCTACCATCTGCTGCCAGTGACCCACAGATTCCTTTAACTTTTCCAGTGAAAATGTGAAAATTAGCACAAATCATGATGCAGGACTTAGCAACTGCAAAGGACACAGGTTCACGCAAGGGCGTTTTTCCCTTTTAAAGGCCTTTGTGGGAAAGACCTCGCTAGAGTCAGGGACAGGACTCCAGTCACCGCATCCCATTGAGGAACAGGTCTGAATGTGCCGCCCACTCTCGCCCACCCCCTGCCTCCCTCCCACTGTCTGACTTGGGCTCAACAGTTTGCAGCAGCATATGGCAAAGGTTGAGGTCAGACGGATAAAAACGTTTCATTACACTGAAGAATGGTTAACAAACGCGTGAATTTAAATTCTAACACATTGGAAAACTGTGGCCAACCAGGCTGAAAAGAGACTTTGGTTAGGGCAGGAAATCTGTTTCTCAGCTCCACCCCAGCCCTTCCACTTCATTACAGGTATTGTGGGGAGAAAATGGGGTTTTGTGTCCTGTCTTGGCAATCTGCACCCTGCTCTTCTGCCAGCTCTCTAATGACTTTTCAATGATGATTTAAGAGGGGCCATGCCTGCAAGCTGGAAAGGACTGCAGCTCGGCTCTGCCCTTTTGATCTCTTCGCACCCCTCCACCGAGCTGTGTGCACCTGCAGGACCAGCCTCAGCAACTTTTGTCTGAGTCTTGCTTCACAATTCACTCTCCACATCACAACGCTCTCTGAGGTCACCGGATCAGTCTAGTGGCCAGAGAAACTCCTCCAGTGCTCAATGGTTTACACTAGAATTGCATCCGTGGCAATTTGTAAATGTTGGTGGCACGGCCACCCCCACCTCCAAAAATTAAACACCCTATCACCCCAGGCAGGAATTTGAATTGAAAACCATCTTTCTCTCTCAAGCCAGGAGCTGTCACTCAAAACACACACACACACACACACACACACACACAAACACACACACACACACACACACACACACACAGAGTGCAGCAGACCCTGTTGAAATGTCCTGAATGCTTCAGCCCTCTCCTTTGAGGCCCAGAGTGTGAAACCTTAGAGGTCTGAGAGGGTCCTAGGAGAGATGCGAGCTTGGGCAGCCAAACCCAGAGCTGTTGTGTTGGGAATACATGAAATGCTCACTCAGAAATCTCCTCCTGGACCAGACACCACCACTGCCCTCCCTCTAGCCCTCATCCTTCATCACTTGGCCAGGATGATGCAGCAGCAGGGCCTCCTCTAGCCTATCGGGGACTCGTATGCAAATTAGAGAGCACGCCACTCCCCAGGCCCTGCTTGGCAAGCTGACTCCACACTAGGGTGCACCACCCAGCAAACAGCACAAACTAGCCTCCCTCCCCACACACCAGCCACGGCCTGCACCCACTAGAGGACTGTGACCATACAGGCAATCCTCCCTTCTCGGCCACCTCCTTCTCTTCTCAGTAAGACCTTCTTCCTCGTGCCAGACTACCTGCTCCCACCCTCTTCTGACTGTAACACCCAGGTGAGCCCTGGATTCTAGCTGCTCCTGGTTATATGAGGTTGAAATGGAAACCACAGTGCATTGCAAATACTTTTATCTTTGTTGGCACATCAGGCTAACCTGGAGTCACTGAGTCCCAGTAGGAAGCCCACAGTCAGTTATCACATGCCATAGAATGTCTGAAAAAGGGAGTTCAACCCCTGGTTTTCCCACCAGAAAACAGGAACAACAAAAATCGCCATCTTCTTCATTTTTCTTTTTCTCTTCTGGAAATGATACGGCTGCACCTGTCATTTTTTCCTCTGAACACCCACATCCAGACACCCACCAGTGACAATTCTCTATAAACCCAGGGCAGCTACACAAATGCATTTACTGATGAATTAAAATAATGGAGGATGGTGAGATAATCAGTATTTCCCACTTGCTCAGTGTTTACAGCAGTTTACTGGGCTCTGGTCTGTTCTTTGTTGAGCTTAATCCCTTCCCACAACTAATTCAACATATGTCCCTAGATAACATGTTTCTCTCCATATTCAGCTTCCTCTTCCAAAATTTGAAGAGGTGAAGATGATTTCTAAAGTGGAATTTCATTCTAAAATTTCCCCACTCAATGATCCAAAAGGTCTCTTAAAGATTATGTAAATAGCACATGTTCCTGTAAACATAAGAGATGAAAAAGTATTGGACTCACCCAGCATCAAAAGTGAAATGGGTACGATCATTCCACTGAGAAAAGAACTCCCACTCTGATGGGGAAGGGTGCAATAATGACTAGGTTTGATGACATCAAGATCAAGTTTTCTTTGCCCCAGTCCTCTGCCCCGCCTCACTCAGAAAGCCCTGGTTTCCAGGCGAACGCTGGTAATTACTGAAAGACATTTTGCTTTCTTTCTGTTTCTTACACATGAAAGAAAGGAGTTGGGTAATAGAAATTGATTGGAGTTGGTTTCTTTTCCTGGGAGCCTTCAAATTCTCTTATGTTATCTGGAAGTGAAAAAAAAAAAAAAAGGTGGTGGAAAGGTATGAATCCTAAGAACGTCCAATCAAAATAGCAAAGCTGAATCTTCCACCCTGAAACCTTTAAAATGAGTTCTTTTGAAGACCTACATCAGAGACCAGCATTTACTGTAGGGATTGCCGAAGTTCCCGGCATAGCTTGTGAAGCTCTCACACAAGCATTTTAAATTGGTCAAGGGAAAAACAATAATCCTAGGCTCCTGAGGTTGCCAGTGACAAGATACATAATTAGAGATGTGTGTGGTACAAACGGGGTTAGGCAGAACGAGAAGAGACACATGGCACACAAAGCCGCATTCAGGGTACAAATTATTTATAAGAAAGCTTGTGAAATGGTTCTTTCCCATCGCATTAATAATATTTGAATAGAAATGGAAACTTTTCAGCCCTTCATCAAGCAGCTTGGGACCTCCCGCTACCCATCCTGGTTTCCCCACCCTACTCACCTCTTCACCTCTCCCCACAAATGATTGACAGCCAAGGAATGGGAGCTGTGACAGTTTCTTTCTTTGCTTTCTTAGCCTCTTTTTCCTCCTTTATTCCCCACAAGGGGGGAAAAAATAGGCAAAAGGCAGTGGGAGGGGGCGACTGTCCTTTCAACCAGGAGCCTCAGAACAAAAGCTTTCTCAGCAGGGAGTAGGGGATTGAAGTGTCAGTCAACAGCCCTTTGGAAGTGTTAGCCTTGGCCTTCTGGGGGCTCCAGTGATCCCAGCACCTCATTCCCCTCATGTGCCTTGGCTGAGCCCCAAGGTCTTATCGGGCCCTCCTCCCCCACCTCACCTGCCTGCCTGTTCCTTCCAACCCTCCGCTCTAGCAGGAGGAGAAAGAAGCAGCACCGGGCAGGAAGGAACAGAAGGTCGGACATGGCTCCCTGGGTCAGGTAGGGCTGGGTGTGCTCTGCGGTCCCCAGGGCTTTCGAAAACAGTTCACGAGGTTGGCCTGCCACGGCTCCTGCAGGATGTGCCAGAATTATTGCTGCCTGCAGTTAAAATACAGGCCTGATGTAAAAAGAACTTTTCATTTAAAGGTTTGATAGAGATGCTTTAAGGATTCCTATACATGAATGAATTCATAAAGGCCAAATGACATATTTATGCCGTGTACTTATTTATGCCTTAGCTAACTCTGTGATTCTAATTTATTTGCTGGTAAAACACCATCCCCGCTGATGTGCTCTGCTGAGTGTACGTCTGTCAAATACCTACTCAATAAACAAACATTGTGACATGTAAATAACAAAGCTCTTTGTGGAGAAGAGCAATGGATTTCTCCACCCTGGTGACAAACCCTGAGCTGCCGGTGCTTTCCCCCAAGGGGCTCCGCGGGAGCATCTCCTAGAGACACCAGGCCTCTCCCTTCCTTCCTCCAATCCCGTAGCAAGCTAACCTCACCTTTAGCCCACAGTCCTCACTTTTAGCTCACTTTATGTATCCCTACGGCCTGACTTCTTTCAGGTCCAGGGGCTCCAATAGCACGACTGAACTTACATCACCCTCCTTGCAAGACTTCCTCATCCTCTGACTCCACGAACCATTGGCAGGCACCTACCAGCAGCGCTAGCGATCACAGCTACCATTCACTGAGCACTTGCCATGGGGCGGGGACTTAGGATACGTCACTTCTACGCCTTGGGACGTTGTAATACTATGAATCTCAGCATCTCCATTTTGCTGAGGAGAGAATTGGGCATTAAGAAGCTAAGCTTGGCCAAAGTCGTGCAGCAGGGTGGTGGCCGAGGCAGGACTTGGAACCCAGGCCTGTCTAACTCCAAAGCCCATGCACTTGGCAGGACCTAATGCCTTCTCTATCAGTAGAGCTGAATGGGGAGTCCTGTCATTAATGGAAGCCTCCCCATGTTTTGTGCAACTTTTGTGTGTTTTATATGTAATTATTCATTCAGCTAATGAGATAGAGTTGTTGTTATCCTCAACCTCCAGATGAGAAAAAAAATACAGAGAGCTTATGCAATTTTCCTTGCCCAGAGCGACACAGCTGGTTAATGGTGGTGCCAGGATTTGAACCCATGCAGTCTGATCCAAGGTCCACAATCTAGATCGATATTTTGTTCACCCTGAGGGTTGTTACCCTGAAGGTTAATTAGATCATGAGTGGGATTCCTTGAAGAATCCAGTGGCTTCTTCCAAAATTGAGAACTGGGACCCAGGAGGCTGCAGAAAGCAGAAAGAGGTTCCCATACACATGTGGGAAAGCACACCTGAGTACATGAAAGGACCAGTCCTGGAATTTTCTTGGAATTTCTTCTCTCCACCTACCAGCCCTTCTCCACATAACCTCTTGCTTCATACCTTTTCTTTTTCCTACTACCCAGAGTCAGGCCAGACATCACAGGTTAAAGGCACAGCCCTCTGCCCTTATATCAGACACTGGCCACAGGCTCAGAATTCCCCAGGCTCCTCTCACTTCTGAGCAGCTGGTTACAAATTTGGGAGTTCCCACTACTCTCTCCACTTTGATAATTTACTAGAATGACTCACAGAACTCAGGAAAAGTGCTGCACTTAGCATTAAAGTTTTATTATAGTAAAAGGATACGAATCAGAACCAATCAAAGGGAGAGACCCCTACTTTGAGGTTAGGGAGAATCCCAAACTTGAAGCTTCCATCATCCTCAGGAACTGTCACCCTTCCAGTACATCGATGTGTGTCAATACATAGAAGTATCACCAATCAGGGCAGTTCACCCAAGCTTCAGTACCCAGAGGTTGCACGGGGGTTTCATTATGCAGGCACTGATTAACTGAGTCATTGTCATGTGATTGAACTCCACCTCCAGTGCCTCCTCTTCCCAGAGGCTGGGCTGATATCACTGGCTCCAAGCCCCAACCTTCTAATCAAGTGGTTGGGTCTTCCCGCCATGGTCAGCCCACACCCTGAGTTGCTTCATTACCAAAAACTCCCATGTGTGGTCCAAGGGGTCGACCATGAGCAGAAACGACCCCAACCTTCTAATCAAGTGGTTGGGTCTTCCCACCATGGTCAGCCCACACCCTGAGTTGCTTCATTACCAAAAACTCCCATGTGTGGTCCAAGGGGTCGACCATGAGCAGAAACGACCCTCCTATCTCTAGGGAAACTCCAACAGTTTAGAGATTACATCCAGGAACCAGGGCTAGAGGCCAGCCAAACTCTTCATTACACACCTATAATGCAGACTTCAGGGCAACAGACAACTCTCTACAAATCATATGATCACATGCTGATAACAGACCCAAAATGAGAAGCCAGCACTGGTTTAATTTAAGAACTCCTAAAGGGTCAATGCAAATTTTCAGGCCACCTTAACCCCTTAGGGGGTACATACAGCCATCCAATCCATCTCTCAGTTATGAACTACCAGACAACTGACTTAATGTGCTTTGATCATTTTTCATGGTGGATACACTTTGCTGGACTGTGAACCCCCGAGAGACCCCAGAAGATTCTAACCATTCATCTCTGCCTGTGGAATCTTCCCAACTTCTCTGGGGAGAAAATCAGAGGACGAAGGAGCTGAAAGGAATATGTGAGGTCAAGTAATCCAACACCCTCATTCTACAGTTGGGAAAGATGAAGACAGATGGCTTAGGGAATCCAGCCAGCAAACAAATGGTGATGCTGGGCCATTCCTCCCCATGCGAGATGTGTTCCTCGGAGTTTCCTCCCCAGCAACCATTCTAGAAAAAGCAAATATTCCTCAGGGAGTGATCACAGGAACAAAGTATAGCACATCAGGTCACTGCTTTGAACCTCAATTTCCTAATCTTTCAAGTGACAGGACTGACTGGGGACTCCTAAACTTAGACACACCTGCTCAAGGTAGACAGGTAACATAACTCATTTCAGCAGGCAGCTGTGTGATAGTGGTGGGGCTGAAGAGACACGGAAAATGAAAGGCCTTCACATTTGAATTTAAGACATAAACCAAAATCCTCTGGCACAGGGTTTGTAATCTCTGACCTATGTGACCAAGGTCCCTCCAAGATCTGGGAGAATCTGCTTCTATTATTCTGTTTTCTTCAGCACCGTGTTTGTTAGATTGATTCCCTCTGTGACAGTCAGTTATGCTCAGGGAATCAAGGGAGTGCGGGGAACTACATATTGACAATGAGCAGGGCAGCCCCTGGAACTGTGCAGTGCACAGCCTGCCCAACAGTACACAGCAGACCCCAGTGACCTGGCTTTTAAATTAAAAAAAAGAAAGAAAGTTCTGGAGACTTTCAGACCCCAGAAGTAATGCTTAGCTGCTCCCAGGCCTAATGCAACCATTAACCCAGTTTTCCTGCTTCCTGAACCACCCAGTTTTCTTTCTGCTAAACCTCTCAGCCCCACAGGCATTTTGACATGCGGGCTATTTTAGCAAGAAAAGGTTCAGGAGAAAAGAAGGGCTCCCAGCCTTGAGCATGCACCCGCGCGCGCGCGCGCGCGCGCGTGCGTGCACACGCCTTCCTGAACCAGCTTAGCCCTGAGAACAAAAGATTATGTTCCTCTTGAGGATTTCACCTTCCCTCTTCCGGAGGTGTCTGGCCCTAGGGGACACTGAAGGGGGTGGCATAAGGCAGGGGTGGCATAAGGCAGGGGCTGCCTCTCCTTGAACCATCTTCAGGCCTGATTTGCATAAGTTCCAGTCTCTTGGCCCAGCTTCTGTCCCTTCTCCAAGATCCGCCACCGTCCCCAGGAACACTGCGTCCCCAGGTCCACAAGCGCTCATCATCCCTCGCGAGGGTGGGCACTGGGATGGGAGCCGGGATGACAGCAACCTTGCGAGGAGTCGCACCCTCCTCCGTCCGCGAGGGAACAGGGCTTGTCCCTCCTCAGCTGCCAACACTTCCGATGTTATTGTGCCCGGGAGGTCCCCAAGACAGCGCCAGCAGGAATGCATTAATAATTGCTGGCAACGAGCTCCTGCAGCAGCCAGCTCCGCCCCCTCGGGCCCGTTTGCCCTTCTCCACAACTGCTCTGTGAACTTGCTTCTGTGGGAACAAAAGGCTTGAAAGTATTGTGTATCCTTAAGAGTCCCCTGATTTTCAGAAAAGCTCGGGGCTGGGTGTCAGGACACAGGCATCCTTGGCTCGCTCAGCCACCCACTGGGAGTTTAACCTTGAGCGAGTCAGAGTCTCTCTGGGTCTTGTTCCCTCACCTGCATGTTTCTAGGTCCAACAGTCCAAGCTGTTAGACCCTTGCCCATGTCCAGACCTAACTGTTGTCCCTGGAATTTCTACCCTCCTCCTGCACCTGGGATCCAGTGGCGGGTCACTGTTCCTGGGCATCTTGGCTGCTACAGCGGCTCCTCCTTGGTCAGGTTGACCTGGAGAATGGCAAGCAACAGACAAACAGCCCCATCCCCGCCTGCTCCTCCCTCGCCTCCTCATTCATCTCTTTGAAGCATACTTGGGGCTCATGCCAAGCCCTTGCTTCTTTCGGGGTTTCAAGCAAAAAAAAAAAAAAAAAAGATTTTGGTGCCCACCCCTCTAGTTCTAGAAATAATTCCAAGTAAATTTGCATTATGGAAAGTAGCCAAAATACATGTTGAAATTCTGATTGTCTTTTTGTTGTTGTTGTTCCCAAGAGTTTCTGATCACGCATGCTTAAAACAGTTCATCTGGGCTGCATCTACCTCTCGAGAGTCTCCCTGTCGGGTGGTGTCCCACAGCCTCGTCTGAATGCGAGCCGGAGCAGCCCAGCTTCTTGGCCCCTCCAAACAGCTGCTTGGACCAGGGGTGGACACCTGACCAGCTGAGCCAATCAGAACCTTGAGAGAGAAAAGGGCTGCCGTAAGAGACCAGAAACCTATAGCCCTACAGCCGGACAGTGTTAGGAGCCGGAGCCGGAAGGCTGGGGTCGGAGTCCTTGCCGCGGTAATGACAGCCAAGGGGCAAGCTGAGTTACCAAGGCTTGCAGAGGAAGCTGGGCTAGAGAGGGCAAGAGCAGACTGTGTGGACAGCCGTCACTGCCAACAGCTTGCAGGCTCCCAGCTCCCGGCTGAGGCTGCAGCTCCTGCTGTCGGTTCAACGCCGTGAGAGTCCCCTGAATGCTGACAGTGACACCCTACCCCCAACCACTCCCTCATCTTGCCACCCAAAGTGCCCCCTGTGGGACAGCAGCATCGGCATCACCTTTTAGAAATGCAGAGTCCCTTGCCCTACCCCAGATCTACTGTATCTGAATCTGCATTTTAAAGGGATTTCTCGTGATTCATGGGCTCCTAAGGGCTGCTGTCATGAGAGTTTTCCCTCCAGTTAAGACACCTTGCTTGGCACCTGCTTATCCCAACCAGGCCAGGGCCCCCACGCAGAGTTCCTGCTGTCCAGCCTCCTTGCTGCAGCCTCTCAGCCTTGGCACCTCCCTAGCTGCCCAGCCACGTGCCTGGGGCCCTGACACCTGACAAACCCAGCAAAGAGTAGATTAATCACTGCGAGCAAATGAGCCCCTGTAGCCAACCAGCTCCTCCTCTTGGGAGGACGGTGTGCCCTTCCTTGCGGAGACTGCCCCAGCTGTTTGCCTGCCCCGCTCCCTGCTGCCACCTGCTGCCGAGGGGCCCCACTGCCATGACCCACCTTCCAGGGGAGTCTCCAGTAGATCCCCCTGCCCTTGGCTTGTTCAGCTGCCATCTCTACAATCAGCTGTTGTTCCCTGACCAGTTTCCTCAACCCCCATGGCAAAGAGTCCCCCTCTCTGTCCACCCACAGAAAGTCTTGGAACTTGGCTTGCCAGAGGCCTCCCCCCCGGGCAAAAGATGCAGGACCAGAGACCTCAGCAGGGACAGTCCTCAGGCCCCTGGTCCCCAAGACAGGTCCCCAAGAACCAAGGACTCTCCGCTCCAACTTCTCTGCCAGCCTCAGAGATTCTAAGATTGAGCTCTAAGGCCCTGGACTGATGCAGCCCCTCTTCTGGGCAAGGATAGAGGCACACCTTGCCACCAAACCATCCCACAAAGGTCGTCCAGCACCCCGGGTGTTCAGAGCGCCCCAGGGAAAGCCAGCCTGCTCAGCAGGAGGGTCTCCGCGCTGTCTGGGGTCAGCAGGCTCGGGAAGGAAGCTTCGAAGTCCCGATGTTCCTCCAGGGACCCCTGCCTCCAGACACATATATCCAAGCCTGGGTAGGAGCCTTCCGTAAAACCACGTGATCATAGCAGCCTGCATCTCTTACTGCTTTCCGAGTCTAGAGTCTTCCTGTGCCTTAACGAGAGCTCCAAGTCACTCTCGAGGTGGGATGCAAGGGCACGATCATTCCCCAAATGAGAAACTGGAGCTCAAGGAGGTGAGTGGTTTCCCCAAGGTCACACCAGTCTCAGTGGAGCTGGTGATCAGATGCGGGATTTCTGACCCTGGTCTTGCACTCTAGTGCCCCAGTCAGCCAGATCTCTTAGGAGTTATCTTTTCCTGTGCTAGCTCTAATTTCCCACCTCTCAGTCCCTTCTCAACACATTCCAGTCATCTCCCCTTATCTTGCCACAAAAACAGTTCTCAAGGTTACTGAAGATCTCTGTTGTGGGCTGAATTGTGCCCCACCCCTCTCCACCACACACAAAAGATGTGTTCAAGTTCTGACCTCCAGTCCATGCAGATGTGACCTTATTTAGAAACAGGTTCTGGGCAGATGCAATCAAGTTAAGAGGAGGCCACACACGATTAGGCTGGCCCTGCCTGATATGACTAGTGTCCTTTCAAGAGGAAGGAAGTTTGGACACAGACACACAGGCCCACGGAGAAGTCCATGCTAAGATGGAGGCAGAGATTGGAGTGAGCTGTCTACAAGCCAAGGAATGCCAAGGACTCCTGACAACAGTCAGAAACTAGGAAAAGACAACGAAGGACCCTCTCCTTCAGGCTTCAGAGAGAGTGCGGCCTTGACTTTAGACTTCTGGTCTCGAGAACTGTGAAATAACTCACTTCTGCTGTGCTGAGCCACCCAGTTCTTGGTAATCTGTGATGGAGGCCCTCAGAAGTGAACACAGTCACCATGTTGCTGAATTCTTCATGTTATTTGGCAATTTCCATTCTTCATATTGTTTGACCTCTCAGCAGCGAACAGCACTAGTAACACTGCCCCTCCCACAAATGGCTTCTCTCCTGGACCCCGTGCCTTCACATTCTCCGGGTTCCCATCCTCTGGCCACTTCCTTCTCAGTCACTTTTATAGGCTTCCTTCAACTATCTGGTCATTACACATTGGAGTTCATGAAGGCTGGGCTGGTCCCAGGTCCTCTTGGTTTCTTCCTCTCTACGCTCAGCAAGGCAGCCACCTCATTCACCACCTATTCTCCAAAGACTCCAAGAATCAGAGTCCAGTCCTCTCCTTAAGCACCACAAGTTCATGTCCAGTTGTCTATTTGATTCTCTCAAAAGCTCATCAAACTTAGGGTACCAAAAGGGGAACTCATAGTCTTCCCATCCACCCACTTGGTTTTGACAGAAACCTGGGAGTCATCCCTGATGTCTTCCTGTCCCTCACACCCTCTGTCTGACCTCTTAACACTTCTCGATTTACTTTAAAAACCTTTTCTCTTTCCAGTCAGTCCATTTCTTCCATCACCGCAGCCAAGTGCTAGTCTGAGCTCTTGGCATCTCTCACCTGGACCACCATGGCAGCTGCGTCCTTTGTTCTCCCCTGTCCCCTTCTGCTCCTCTCCAGCCTTTCTCCACCCAGCAGCCAGAGCAATCACAAATCTTATCAAATCTCTGCCCTGCTTAAAATCTCCAATATTGTCCCCTAGTTCTTAAGACAAAGAACAAAATCCCTAAAAAAGCCCTAAGACCCTGGACAGAACTGGACAGCACTGGACAGCACTGCCCCTTACCAGTTTGGAGAACTTACCTGACTGCTCTGTTTCTCAGTTTTCTCTTCGGTAAAATGGAAGTAAGAAGAGTCCCTAGCTCATATATTGATCAGTAAATAAATTAATACATGTGGCACTTACTATGGTGTCTGGAACATAATAAACCTTAAGTAAAAACATCAATTAATATTATAATCAATATTCTTATTATGACACAATCTTTATTAACATTTCTAGCCCTACTCTGCAATATGTTCCCTCCTTGTTCTCATCACCCAGACACACTGGCCATCTTTCCTATCCTTGACCATGCTAAATTTCCACCTGCCACAGGACCTTAGCACATACTTAGCATATTCATGTTACATCTTCCACCTCCACCTCATTGCCAAGTTACCTTCCACTCAACTTGCAGATTTCAGCTGAAGTGTCACCTCTCCAGAGAAGCCTTCCCTGACCTTCCAAACTAGAATTAGACACACCCCCATCATAATAGCGTATTCTCATTGTTGCATTTACCATTCGGGATTATACTTGTATTTGAGGGATCACTTTATTAACATATGTCTCTTTGATTAGGCTGAAAGCTTTGTGAGTGCAAGGCTCATGCCTGGTTTTCTTGCCATTTATCCCCAAGGCCCAGCACAGTGACCCTCATCTATCCTCAAAGAACATCTGCTGCACACATAAATGAACACTCTATCCAGCCAGCTCACTACCTCCAGCAAATCTCCCGTCTCTAAGTCCATGGTGCTGAAATGCCACAAGGATGAGCAGGAAGAACTGCTCAGGTGGAGTCTTTGTGAGCAATCCTGCTCTGTTCCAAGCAATAGGGAAGTAAATGTTCCCTGTTCCCTCCCTACTCTCTGGGCAACCCATTCCAGAGGCATTAAAACCATCTATCATGCTGTTTATCACAACACATCCAGATGCTCTGAGCAATAAAGCCATTCACAATACACAGTCATCCCATTTCGGGAAGATGCTCCCAGTCGAGCCTTCCTAGGGGATCTTTCAGAGGCAGAGAGGCACCCATCTGTCTGGGAAGGGGGCTGCTGTCTGCAAAGCTCCCTCCCAGCTGGTGACATATGTCGTGGGGACCTGCCTTCGGAGCTGGCAGGTAGCGGATCCTCAAGTGGAGCCTTATCCAATCAAGCTGACAGCAAGTTTTCCATTTGTTCAGGGTATTAGAAAATGCCAAGCTTGGGTGGATTTGGGAGGCGAGTCTCCTGTTCAAAATAAAGAGGTTTTGGTGATTTCCCCACCGCCCCTGCAGTCAAATAAAATCACACTTTGCAGAAAGAGGTTTCTGCTGAGAACAAAATCAAGACCCAAAAAGAAAAGAAGCTTCAGCCTCCTGGATCGATGAGCCAAATCTAACAAGCTGAAGCTTAACTGGAATTAGTTTAAGGGTCTCCACTTGGATCCAGAAAACCAGATGAAACCAGTACAGGGTGGTGGGGATAAGGCTTGGCAACAACCAGTGTGACAAAGGTTTAGCTGATTCTCTGCTCAACAGGAGTCATCAGTGTGATGTGGCTGCCAAAAAGGCTTAAGCAGTGTTAATGGAAAGGTAGATCCTGGTAAGATGGAGATGAATGTCCTTCCCTCTCTGTTCTGGTCACAACACACCTGGAGTATTGCTCTCAGTACAGAGCATGGAACATAGTTTTCACAGAATATAGTCAAGCTGAACATCGGGTAAGGAGGGGTAATTTCCAGGAAGATTCAGCACCAGATCCCAGCGTGAGGGTTGAGGAACCAGGACCATCTGGCCATTTCTTCTAGAAAGAACAAGCTAATGGCATTCAAAAACTTTGAACAGGTAGGGAAGAAGCTAGACATTCTGAGAGACTCCATGTGACCCCCTTAGAACTAAAGAAAATATAGAGGGAAGCAGATTTGACTCAGTATAAAGAATGTCAGTGTTGGCGGAGTTCTGTCTTCTATTTTTTAAATTACATGACTAATACATGCCCATTGCCAAAGAAAAATTAACACAACACCAATATATAGAGAATACCAAGTTCCCCATTCAACTTGGCCTTGTACCTGTACTTTACTCTCCTTCCCATAAGAAACCACATTTAAGTTTAGTGTATACCCTTTCAAGCCCCTTTGAAATGCGTTTACACACACACACCAACACACACCAGTTTGACTTTGGGGCTCTCAAATGGGTCATCAAGGAGACCAGACTTTACCCACTGGGGAAAGCTTGTCCAGCACTGGAGCTATTCAGGGAGGTGATGGCTGCCTCCAGAGGGAGTGAGACCTCCCTCCCACCACCCACCTCCACCAGAGATGTTCAGAGGCTGGGCATGTGTTAATCAGGGTTCTTATAGAGGGAATTCAAGCATTGGCCAGATCCTGACTTCTCTCAAACTTCAGCTAGAAGACTCATAGAGGGTGTTTTTTGAAAGTTCAAATTCTCAACCCCAAATCCAGAGACGCTGACATAGGAAGTCTTGGGGCCATGCACTGGCATTTTCCACAAACACCCCAGGTCACTCTAATGGAAATGATCGATGGACCCCACATGAGAAAACACCGGAACAGAGGGTGAGACCGCTGGACCTTAGGGCCCTCAACTTCAACTGGATCAAATTGGAAAGCCCTTCTGAAGAATTGTCAGCAGTGAGGAGACTGCTGTGATGTCTGTATATCTAACTGCTTGCCTTTCTCAGCTACCCTGAGCTGTGCACCGTACCCCGCCCCCCATTCTGGAAAGTGAATGGATTCTTCCAAAGGGCTCTGCGTGGAGTAAACACCCAGCTCAGAAGGCAGAATGAGCACCCCAAATCGGATCTGTAGTCCACCACCCTCACCCTCATCCCCAGAGGCCAGTTTTGAGAAAGGCAGAGACCCTGTCATGCCCCAGGCTCCTTGAGAACAGCCAAACAGCCTGGCACCCAGTGGACAACAAGGTCCCCTGAAGGCATCCGTCATTCCATGCTCTTCTAAGCTCCCCACAAACCCTGGAAGTGGAAGCTGGAAATGTGTGGAGGTCACATAGAATGGGAGCAACACTATCATTCAGTGAGTGAGGCTCATGGTGTTAAACACCCTGCAACTCGAGAGAGAGAACCACACAAAATAAAAGTGTCCCACTGCCCCAAGTGCCCAAATCCTTATGCTCCCCCATCCCACACTCACCACCATCAATTGTGCTACTAAAGTCCATGTAAGCTCTCCTCTTTGATTCTGTCTCCTGCTCATCCCGTTGACATCTGCTTAAATAAGACAATACAATCCAGAGGATATTAGAAAAAAGAGCAGAGACCCCTACAGAAAAACAGGCAAAGTGCATGGCCATCAGCAACGTTCCAGGCCATCTCCAGCTAGTCCAGCCCCCTGCCCTGACCTGAGAAATCCCATCCTGCCCAGACAGCTCTTTTCTACCAGGGTTTCAGCCCTTAATGGGGAACTGCCCTCAAAGCGACACAAAGGCTGCTTGTTTCCTGGCTCGCTCACTCTCTCTCTGGATGGTTCGTGCACAAAGAGGCTTTTTCACACCTCAAGGTGCTCTTGGCTGGTCCGACAGGAGTGCTATGCACAGCAGGACCGTGTCCTCAAATGGGTGAGGCCATTTGCTTTGTCAACTGACAGATGTTATTTATCATTTGAGACAGAGATTGGATATTGGGGCCTCTGGCTGGTGAAAGCCGTTGAATATTTCTTTTCAGGATGGCTTAGCAGAAACGTGGCAAACTGAAATGTTTTTTTGAGCTGTGGATTTAAAGGTACAGTCTTCTGCTGTATAAAAATATCAGCCAGACTTTTGAGATGGCTAAACCCTACGGATCAACTCAACAACATGTAACTTGTTCATGTTCTGTATTTTTCAGGTGTTTTACTGTTTTGTTTTGTTTTTTTCCCTCACTTCCCTTAGTGCTTTGTAGACTGCAAACTCCTAGGGGATGGAAGTCAAGCCTGTTCCTTCTCCTGATTCCCCCACAGCACTTCAGACAGTGCCAGACTCATTCCATACCCAAGAAAATGCGTCCACTAATTGATTATTGACTGACCATCGTCAAACATGCCTTTATTGTTTTCTCATCTGTGTTACTGAAACAGTGCAGGGCTTTCCCAGGACAGACCCCCCACCCTGATGTCCTCCACTTGCCTCTTGTCTGTAGAAAAACTTTAGTCAAAGAACAAGTTTAATCAGAAAAATAAGAAAATACAGAAACAATGGGAAATAGTCAAGCCAAACAAAATAATAATAGTTTAGTCATTAAACAAAGTCAAGGACATCTAGTTCCTTCTTGAAGCCTATAGATAATATTCTGAGCCATATCCTTTGAGCCATTTTATAGATACTGAAATCCCCAACAGGTGGAAGAAATTAACTACACGATGACCAGGTTGTAGCCATGAATAAGCTGCCACAATTCTAAGAACTGGCCTCAAAGTAATAGGAAAAAATTGACCTTGGAATTGAAGATTAACGGTACTTAAAACAATCAGGATGATGCTGATCAGATCATAGCATGATTAACTTCAAGATGACTGTCAGAGCTGACTGTGCTGTTCTGCATGTAGCCCCTTCCTTTCTGCCTATACACCCCCCGAAACTCCCTTTTAAAAGCTCTTAACCACTGATGGGGCTAGGGCTGGCAGGGGGGAATTAGCCTCTGGACATGAGTCCACCCTCCCCCATGGTTGCTGGCCTCTGGAATAAAGCAAACTTTCCTTCCTACCAACACATACCTCTTGAGTATTGGCTTTCAAGCAGCGAGCAGCTGGACCCGAGTTTCGGTAATGTTATTCATTTTGCTTCAATCATGTAAGTTGTCCTCTCCACCCCTGACTTGTAGTACAGGACGCAATCTAAGACCTCTCTCAAGGTGGGCTTTTCTTGACTAAACCCTGATCTTTCTCTTACTTTGCATTTCTGTGGATTTATACACAGGAACAGTTTAGAGGGATGTATTTGCTTTTGTGTTGGGGATATAGTCTTTTCAACTACACTACTGGTTTCTTGAGAGTGGACATCACATTTTCCACTGCCTTTTCAACTCTAATTGAAATCTGTATGATGCTTGGCTAACAATAGGTGCTAATTAATGAAATGAACGAACAAAGGAATGAATGAATGCTTTGTATTTACAAGGATATGCTTGGCTAAAACAGCACTTTACCATCTAGAAAGCATTTGCAATAGTTATGTTCCTTTCACATGGATTATCTGTCACCTAAAGTCACAGTCCTGTGAGCATTTTCTCACTCTATGGTTGAGAAAATACTCAGAAAGCCTGTGTCTTCCCTCAAGATCACAAAGCTAACAACCAACAGAGCAGGGACTCAAACTCAGACATTCCAATTCCAAATCCAATCATCTTCCCACAAAAACACACCATTTTAGTGATCCATGTTAATCTCGAAAGAGTCTGATTTTGATATTTTTCTCTTATTACTAAATTCACAAGGGTCAAAAATACAATTTTAGCTACTTGAAGACTGTGCTTCATTATTAATAATGCTCTGAGTGACTAATTTAGAATTTATTATTTTGAACCATGAATAACAACCGCATATATTTCATTATGTAGGAGAATGAGTTGTGCTCTTGCTTAATTAGTATTTTAAGATTTGTTTACAACTTTTACAGAAGCAGACTTCTCAATACTGACTCCTCCCTGGGGCTTTTTCCAGTTTTTGCACGTTATGGTTACTCTCATTTGCCCCTGAGGATTTTAAAGCTCTTTATGATTTAACTCATTTACATAATCTTCTGGGAACAGGAACACAATGCAATCATGGCTAACATTTCTTGAGCACTTACTGTGTGCAAACTACTTTATATGAATTATCATTTAATTTTTACAAGAATTTAGGAGAAGAAGACTGTTAATACTCTCTTTAAAAAAGAGAAAACCAAGTCTCCAGGATGGTAAGCAACATTCCCAGGTTATCTAATGCTGTGAATGCAGATCTGGGACTCCAAACCAGGACTCTTTGACTCCAAAGCCCTAAGTAGTAGCCACTTTATTGTAGTGACTCTAAGTGGAAGCCAGGGGACCTGGGTCCTACATGACCTTCTGTCACTAACTGCATGACTTCAGGGAAGGTGGGGTTCACTGAAGTGACGTTATTGGAGCTTGAAGGTAAGTAGGCATTTGTAGCAGAGGAAATGCACTTTAAGCAGATGGTAAGGCCTCTTCAAAGGCTTGGAAAGGCATGAAAGCTGAAAGGATTCAGGTTGACAGTCGTTGAGTCTCTTAAAGGTGCACCTTAGGTAGCAACTAGAAATTAGTAACATCCACAGGGGCCTTCCCAAAATGTTTTTGGATACTTTGGGAAGATATGGAGTAACCTCAAGAGTGACCAAATCTGACAAAGCTTCCACATAGCCTGATAGCACTCAGTTTCAGATGTCCCAGAAACAGAATTGAGATCTGGTGACTTGAGTTCCATAGGAAGGAAGCAACTGAAGTCAGAGGCCACTCAAGTTCACAGGACAGCAGGTCTGTATCAATGTCTTACCATCCTCTTTACTTTGAGGAATTCACTCTCCCAGGAAGTACTTCTATTGAGCTGTCAATCACAGAAATTCTCCCCCTGACAACCAAGGTGACCAAGCATTCCAAGGAGGCCATGTACACGCCCTCTGCAGGGAATCTGAGCCTCAGGCAAACAGGGGAGCTGAGAGGTAATAGTTGCCATCCAACGATCACACTCAAGAGTATTAGTCCACCAGCTGAAGTGCCCTAAACTGCCCTGGTGTCTGCCCTACCTGAGGTCTACAACTCTTTGCAAGCCACTCTGAAGCCTTCCAATAACACATTTTTGCTTCAGTTAGTTAATAAATCGGTTGCTTGCAGCCAAATAATTCTAATACTCACTTTCAGGAAATGGAGACCTAAGCATGTTTGTTTTGGTGTGGTCTCAGGCTGATCCCAAGTCAAGTCTAAGAATCCCATCACCTACGAAGTGGTATTTGGGAAGTCTTATGGTCTGCTGGGCTCCAAGAGAACTCTCTTGGAAATAGCCCTATATCCAGCAAAACCTGATACCACAACGAGAGCCAGATACCATCTTGCCCATAACATTCCATCCCAACACTGGTGAAGTAGGAAGAGGGACTTCCTCCCCACACACGGGGACAGTCTTCACTTACCACTGCAACTTCACTCCCTCCATCCCCCTCTCCCGCTCCATGAAGTCCATCCAAATTATACAGCCTAAAGATAAGGGGTCAAGATGCCTTTTCCTGAAAGTTAAGAGGACGGAAGAGAGTCATACATTATACCAATCCTTACAATCCTGCCAGGGCAATATATTTGTCACCGTTTTATCCATGATGAGACTGAGACAAAGAGACACGAGCTCACTGAGCAGCTGGCACAGCCGGTAGCCACCAAGTTCCTTCCAGGCTCTTCTGCTACATCTATCAGACACGTTTGTACCTCCTCAGCCGCCCTGTCTCCTAGACCCTTATCCTCTTATCTCACCTCAGCCACTGCCTTGGCCAACCAATTCCCCCAGACCTGCTCAGTTCTTCTACCTGAGGCCAACCAGCCATGCAGGCTGGGTCTCCAAGCCCAGCTCCAGGTTCAGTGGCTCACTATGAGGACTCACCTCCACTTGTACTCGTGGTTTGCGGATGCCAACATCCACTTGTACTCACGGCTATGGTTTGTTACAGCAAATGGATACAACGCACAGTCAGCAAAGGGAAAAGGCACATGAGGTGAAGTCTGGAGGAGACCAGGCCAAGAAGCTTCCAAGAGTCCTCTCCCAGAGAAGGCCCACAGGACACACTCAGTTCCTCTAGCAGGGGGATGTGACATTACAGTGAAATGTTGTCTACAGGAGGCTGATTTGAGACTCAGTGCCTGGGGGTTTTTATCAGAGACTGGCCGTCCAGGTATCCTCTGCTAGCACGTACCAGACTCCCAGAAAGAAAACAGGTGTTCAGCATATGTGATATCACTTGCTCAAAGTATTTAGGCACAGGGAGGCATTCGTATTAGGGGATGGTGGGAACTTTTCTGAAATCTAAGTTCCCAGATGCCAGCCAAACATCAAGCCTGCAAACAGGCCTTTTTAAGAATAGCAAGTTTCGGTCGGGCCTGCTATATTTACTCCGTTCTGCATATTTGTGACTTTAGATGAAATGTCCCATCCTAAGGCATGAGCTCTGACTCCTGAGTGGCTTTCAAAAGGGTCAAATAAGGCAAATATAAATAGAGGGAAGCTCGCTCCCTGTTTGGCTTACCTTTGACCCATAGGAGTAGGCTTAGGAGAATAAATCTCCTTCCCTCTTCCTCCCAACTGTCCCAAGGCATGGTTTTTCTGTTGGGTCTGTCCCAAAGCATCCTGCATGGCTGAGCAGGTAGACCAGCTGAACAACCAACTGGCTATGGTTTTTTTGTTTGTTTGTTTGTGGTTGTTACTGCTGCTGTTGCTGCTGTGTGTGTACACATATGCCATCGTGAGGCAGGGACCAGCATGGTTTAACACGTCACTTTGAGTTCATTTCCATCCTTCCCCACCTCATTTCTCTTTGCCTTCACTTTCGTCACGCTGGGATGGCACCTCTCAAATAACATGTTAGCACTGAATTTATAGTTGTTTTAAAAAAGAAAACAAAAACAAATGAAAAAAAGAGATGAAAAAAGACACAAGAAAAAAAAATCCTGGGTAATAAAACATTATTTTAAATTAAAAAAAAAAGGTGTTTTGTTGTTTTTTTTTTTTAATTTTTTTTTTTTTTAACTGCCTGAGACACTATGCTCTGTTGGGAATATCTTGGCATGATGCCACTTTAGTTTCTCCTTACTTCAAGATGGACCACTCAAATGGGTGGAAATGGTCTGCATGTACGCCTTAGAGAAAGGGAAGTTTATTCTTTAGAAGAATTAAACAATTGTCATTTATATAACAAGTTACTTCCCAAATACTGATAAAACACTAAGCACTGTATGTAGTGAGGTTGGGGAAACCAGAGTGAGTTGAAGAGACATGGTCTCTGCCTTTAAGGATCTTGGGGAGGAGAGAGTTGATTAAACAATCACAACAAAATTGCGGTAAGTGCCATGACAAAGACCAGGGCGCCGCAAGAGTTTATGGTGGGAGACCTAACTTGGCTCAGAGGGATGAATAAGCCTCTTGGAGCAAAGGGTGCTTATGTGGGAGATGAAAAATGGGTAGCAGTTCGCCAAGGGAGGGGCAGGGAGAGGGAGAAGCTCATGGGAGCCACCTGGACTGGAGACGTGAATTGAAGAGTCTTCTCCATAATATGAGCACAGTGATGGGAGCCAGGGGAGGGTTTAAGAAGGGGCAGAGAAAAGTGCGCCTGGCACGGATAAGGCACTTAGCCATCCCTCCCTCCTCTGAACTCCCAAGGAACTCTCTGAACTGCCAAAAACTTCTCAAAGCTCATCACATTTATCTGCTGCCTCAACTGTGAGCTAACATTTCATTGGCATGAGTCTTGCGTCTGCAGGTAAGTTGCCGTGACCTTGAGAACAAAGGGAGCAAGAATCGTAGCTAGCTCCGGAAACCAGGTCAGGTCGAATGTTTGATTGTCTAATTGCTCTACAGATTGATTAGTATCCCAGAAGTGGAGACTGTCTTGAGGGTTTGTAATTGAAGTAAGTCAGACCTAGAACGGCAAATACCATATGGTATCACTTTTATGTGGAATCCTAAAAAAGGACACAAATAACCTATTTACAAAACAGATAATATGTATGACTGAAACATGATGCTGTACACCAGAAATTGACACAACCTTGTAAACTGACTATACTTCATTTTTTCAAAAAAGAAAAGGTTAAAATTAAAAGAATCAACCAGCAATTGAACATAAAAAACTGCGAAGATTAAAAAAAAAAGAAAAGAAAAGAAACACTCATAGAAAACAAACTTATGGCTACCAAAGAGGAAGGAGGAAGGGAGGGATAAATTAGAAGTTTAGGATTAGCAGATACAAACTGCTATATATAAAATAGATAAACAGCAAGGTCCTACTGTACAGCACAGGGAACTGTATTCAATAGCTTGTAATAACTTATAATGAAAAAGAATACAAAAAAGAATATATATAGATGTGTGTATAACTGAATCACTATGCTGTATGCTAGAATCTAACACAACATTGTAAATCAACTCTACTTCAACAAAATTTAAAGATAAAAAATAATATAAACTTCCTCATTTTTGCCCATAAGAAAACGGGAAACCAGAGAGATGGAAAATTTTCCCAATGTCCCAGGGTTTATCATACTGTATTGCAACTGCCCAGTAATTGTTCTATCTCCCATGTTAAACTCTAGAATCCATGTGAAGGCAGGGCCCGGGTCCACCTTGTTCGCTCTTATATCCCCAGAGCTTAACACAGTGCCTGGAACACGGAAAGGACTACAGACATGTATTTTGAATGAAAGGATTAATAAAAAGTTAATTCAAAAAAAGGGACAAATGAACTTATTTACAGAACAGATACAGAATCTCAGACATAGAAAACAAACTTATGGTTACCAGGAGGGGAAAGGAATGAGAAGGGATAAATAAGGAGTTCGAGACTTGCAGATACTAATTAATATATATAAAATAGATAAGCAACAGGTTTCTTCTGGATAGCACAGGGAACTATATTCAATATCTTACAGTGACCTATAATGAGGAAGAATGTGAAAACAAATATATGTATGTATATGTATGATGGAGACATTATGCTACACACCAGAAATTGACACAATATTGTAAACTGATTATACTACAACTAAAAAAAGACAAGAAAAAAAATTAACAGGAAAAATAAAGAACTAGTTCAGGCAGAACTCCAGTTAAAAAGCATGTCTTCTGTCCCTGCCCAGAGTTCCACCCATCAGCACTGTCTGCCTTCCCTGTCACGTGCTGAACCAGACCTGGTTTGGGAGGTTGATAATCCCTTTGTTGAAGCCCCAGGCACAAAGTCTGCCCCTGGCAACTGCTCTGAGTGTCAGAAGTGTGTTGAAAAAGTACTTTAGTTCAAGCACAACATGCAGCTCAGCCCAAAAACTCCGCAAGCACTATTGATTTGTGGGGGGTTTTGAAATGGAATGAGTGGCTGATTTTCTACAAATGGCACATTTCATTCATGATGCATGATTGTAATCGTGGCTGCCTGAAGCCCAGTCCCCAGCTTGGCAGGAGGGAAAAAAAAAAAAAAAGGAGGGGAAAAAAAAGAAGTGGCTATTTTCTGGAGTGAATATACAGAAAGGGCAAGAAATCCATATTCATTTTCTTGCCTCTCGGCTGGACTCTATATTTCGCAGGCAGGTGGAACAAAAATCTTTAAATATCATGCTGATCCAGGAAGCGCTTGGCAATATTTAAAGAGCTCTGCGTGCCTGCCTCCTGCCCCTCCGGTCCTCCGCAGGCAGGCCCCCCATCAGCGGGCTGGACAGCCACTGATGCGGCTCCAGCGGGCACCGCTCCAGACCCCGGGTTCAGATTAACTGGCGCGTGACCTTTACCAAGTACTGTAGTTTATAGGAATGTTGAATTTTTCAGCAGCTAGGGAGGACTGGCACGAGTGGTGAGGGAGGGATGGGAAATGACTCCAGGCTATTTAAACCTCCAAGGGGAAAAATGAACTTGGGCTTCGACTTTAATTATGTCCTGCTGCCCTCAGAGGCACTTCAGGAAGACAATGGGCTGGTACCATTCCGAACGGCCCTCCTGCCCTCACCCTCGATAAATAACTGGAAGAAAATCTTCAGAAGGTCGTTTTAGGTTCTTCCTCCTCACTCCCCCAGCACCGACTTCCTTTTCCCTGGCAGATGGTTCGAAATCTCAGGACTCCTGATGCCTTGACCTCCTGCAGATGCAGAGCTCGGGATGAAGTGTGACGGAGGGGCTCCCAGGAGAAGAGAAGAAAGGGCCTTAACGCACCATATCGGGGCGAGCCACGGGGTGGTCCACTAACTGCTTTTTTATGACTGTCACCTACCGGCTCTGATTTAGTCCCCTCTTAAAGGGTGGCATGGGCAATCGCAGAGGGCCTCAAAGGGAGACGGATGCGAGGGAGGGCCAGGGATTATGGGGAACCGGGTCCAATGGATGATGAATGGACCGTTATGGGGAGGGGCAGACTGTCACGGCTAGGGATACCGTCACAAAGTAGATGCTAATATACTGTCCTCTCTGAGGTCCTCCGACAGGCCATTCCAGCTCCCCTAATGAGATTGTCATGCGTTTCTCTTTATGTAGCCATTAAAGTCTTGCCTACATCTGCTGAAGTTTTCCTAAGGAGGGGGGCAAGGGGGAAGACTCCGAACCTTTCTCTCTCCTGCAGTCTGCTATGACTTGCAGAAAAGGCCCTGGCTCAGCTCGACAGCAGCAGACAAACTTTCCAAGGGAAGCACAGGATGGGAAGGGGCCTCGTTTGGAGGGACGTGGCGGAGGAGGGGTCAACAGAAGCCTTCACAAAGGCCACTCCTGATCAAAGGGCCTGCTTGGAATGGCCAACAGAGCGCCACTTGTCGCATCCCTGCTTTCGTGCCCCAGATGGCGAGATAACATGCCCTGTGGTCCTCATTCACTCAAACTCCCTGGACACCAATGTGTGGGTGGTGGCCCGGCCACGTCCTTTCACTGCTGCTCAATTCACACACAATCACTTTATTTTATTTTATTTTATTTTATTTTATTTTATTTTATTTTATTTTATTTTATTTTATTTTATTTTTCTCTATAAGACTGGAGGATGAGAGATTTGAAAGAAGAGGCCTGGACGCCTCTATGGCTCACCACCATGTAGGCTGTGGGGTTGGGACCATCCGTAAATGTTTTAGGGGGTCCACCGGGAGACAGCATTGCACGCAGAACTTGACCACGCTGCCACGCAAGGGCCTTAATGAAAACCCTGCCTTCCAGCCCAAAAGAAGCTTGCTCCATGCAATCCATCGCCAAAGGCCCTGTCCAAGACCATACCACCACCACTGAGCCATTTGGTGTGTCGTCCTTGTTCGACTCTGAGATGTGTGACATTTGCCGTCAACGTCTCAGGAACTGATCTCAACGTGTTCAGCTGGCTCGGTTTGAAATTTAAAAAGCACTTGTTTACATGATTTTTCCCAGAACAACCACTACCGAAAAACACATTGAAATGTAAGCAGAGGGACTCAGATTGGGTACTAAACCATCTCTGAAGGAGGCCCTGCAATGAATACATCAAATGTCTGGAAATAGCGCCGCAAGAGGTGTGCTGAGAAAGCCCCTGGGCTCTCCTGAGAGAGGGTGAATACATTTTGATACACAATGCTTCAGTGTCTGGTTTGTTTTAGAAACACAGGAGCCCCCTTCCCCTTTTTTTGGGCCAAATGAAACACAATAGAGCAAAGCCCCATGAATCTATTATGTCTTATAGGGCTTTTAGCAGGAGTATGACTGTTTAACCAGGCAGTGACACGAGAAGAATTACTATTAGACACTCCAGCTGAAAGTAGAGATTTTATTGATTCCCCACACTGGCCTGCCTTTTTATCTTTGATTGAGTGGCTTTCATGCATCCAAAAAGGTAAAACTCTTGCATGGAAAGCGGCAGCAGGCAGTGCAACTCGGCCTGAAACCATCTGTCAGTCTAAAAGAAAGATGAAGCTACTTTGCAAAGTACTATCTCTCTGGGTCCTTCTCCCCACAGGGCCCACCGCCTACCCCGAGTGCGAGATCTAGCCCCTCCTCCAGACAGCTAAATCCTGACAGGGTTTACCGGAGAGATAAGCAAAATACACCTTCGTGTAATTAGGACACTAATTGCACCCCGAGACAGAGTAATTATGTTCCCCTTTTTAGGAAAGCAGTGCATTCTGCACTTTTTTACTCTCTGGGTTTTCGTGATCATTATTTTTTATTGTTTCTGAGGTCTCATTTGGAAAACGATTGGATTTGTCTCTCTGTTTACTAAATATCAGACATGATATACAAACATCTTTCAATTAGGTGTTCTTCAAGGAGCCCGCTCTCCCCCCTCCCCACTTTAAACGGGACTCATTTGCATTTATGGGCAAATTAGAATGCAGAATAGCGGATAAGCAATGTGCAGGTTTTACACTTCAGTGAATATTCATAAAGGACCGATTCTCCTTGCAACCATTTCCCCGCAAACGGCCCTCCCACTATGGTATGCTAGGTTTGTCATTCAAGGAGGCCTATCCATTTGTTTTAAAGTGCCAGGTTTGGAGACAACACAAATGGATTCGGGCAGGCCCAGTGAAAGCCAGAGCTAAAAGGAAACGGCATTTGTGTTTCATGCCACCACAGAGCACGCTGGGATTCCTTGCAATGCTGCCTCCCTGTGCAAGCATAAGGGAAATAATCCAACGTGACAAATGAGTCGGGCTGAGGCTGGAGAAGAGACAAGTTCTTGTTCTGCAGGACACGCTCCATCCTCCAAGCTTCTGCAGAGGCCGGGTCCTCCCCACACAGCGCTCTAGGACCGGGGCCCTCCTTGCCCGCCTCCCGGGGCCCTGTTTTCTCCAAGGTTAAGTCCACAAGGCTGGCATCACCTGGATAGTTCCGACTTGATGAATAAAACCCTCTTTTGTCTGTACTGTGCTGCTGCAATGAAATGTCAGGTAATTGCCTAACCCCACTCCAAATCAAGTAAGCCCCTCAGTGAAATGCAAGACAAGAAGAGACTAGACTCACTAGACAAGAAGAGAAGAAGCAACAGTAAAGACAAAGGCTGGATCAGAATCATCTGTTCTCTGGGAGGGAACCACATTTTTGCATGGAAGCCCCGTGTTTCCAGTCTCTCCAGTGTCTGCCTGCACTTCCGGTGAGGAATCTGTGTAGCGGACAGGATTGGGGCCGCGCCAGCTTGTGCAAGAGAGAAAAAGGAGAGCCCCATATGGACAGGAGGGCCCTGAGTCCTGGGAACAAAGACCGTCGGGCTGCTGAGCAGACCCTCCTCCTCCCACTTCCTCCCAGAAGGAGCTTATTGAGCAAAGGCTTCCCCGAAAAAGGGCCCTGGCTTTAGTGCTTACAGCTTAAGCCTGGCCCAGAAGGAATTAAAAAGCATGAAAGAAGAAAAACATAAAAATAAAAATCAGAGTGAGAAGGAGCTCAAAGGTCCAAAAGCACTGGGTGGAGAGATGCCAGGGAGTTTCTGCCCGACCACCTCTTGGCACCCGGGGCATTTGTAATTCCAGATGATACAACCGTGTACAGCAGTCACGGCCTGAAGTCAGTGACCCAGCTTCGTCCATGGTGGAAATACAAATATACATGATTTGTTGACCCATACTGGTCAACCAGCCAACCAGATCTGCATCTTGGGGGCAGACACTTGGAGGCTGCTCACAGACCCCCAAGTGCCCCACTACCAGATCCCCAAAGAGAAATCCAGTTCCCCCAATGGCTGTTAGTTAGCAATGGACAAAGGTTACCTCCTTTCAGATCAAGGTGCTACATGAGGCAGCCTTCCCAAACTGGGGAACCCAGGTGTATGGAGTAGCTTCCCAAGGTTCCAGGACCAAGCTTAGAGCTGGCAGACAGTGTAGGGGAGAAAAGGAGGTGAGAGGAACCACAGACACTGAAGCCTAAGCTACAGAGAGAGACACATCTACTCAGAATCCCCCAGACCCAAACGTGGTTGAGGACACGCGGGTGAAAATGGGCTGGAATCAGCCCTTAGAGACCTCACATGCCATCAGGGAGCAGGGGTTGTAAGGTTCTTTTGGGCAAAGGAGGCCCGCAGATCTTTTCTGTCAATCATTGCTTTTCCTCCCAACCAATCGTGAGGAATGAGCTGGTACTGACGGAGGTGGACGCTGCTCCGTCCAACTCGGGTCAGGGTGCAGAAAGGGAGATCTGCCCAATATTATGGCCGGCTACTCTGTGATCTCCACGACCTCCAGGCGTCAATCCACTCTGGTTTTTCCATCTCTCATCCTCATTCTTACCTAAGCCCAGCCTTAGTCCACACTCAGCCATCTTTACAAAGCACTGGCTACCCACCCCCTCTCCCCCCCCCTGCCTTATCTGCCTGTAGTTTTCCTGCCTGGTCTTAATGCTGAGTCCTTTCCCAGCTCCTGCTCTGATGCTGCTGAACATCACTAGAAAAGCACGTTCTTACCAGAGCCCCTCAAAATTCAAGCAGGGGGCTGTACCTGTTATCCCTTCTTAAAATCTCTGAAGTGGCTGATCCTCTCTCCTGCTCCCAAGCCCACTCCCAACATCCCTCCTCCCTGAACATGGCCTTGCTTCCTACTTTACCAAGAGACCATTTGATTCCTTTCTGTAGAAAGTCTCTCTTTTCCTGCCTTCTCTTTCTCCATGCCTCTCTCTGTGAGGAGGTGCCCTTTCTTGCAAAGGATATCCCTCCCTCAGCCACCATTCTCCCCAACCCCCTGGCTTGCTTACATTTGCAATTTCCCGGTCTCTACCAGTTCCCCCCCCTCAGCCTCCAATCAGGCTAGGTCACCCTGGTTCCCTCTTGGGTTCTGCCCTTATCTTCTTCCTTCCCTTCCCTTCCCTTCTGAGCACTGGGGATCGAACTCAGGACCTCGTGCATGCTTAATCTACCACTGAGCTACTACCATCACCCACTTCCAGGCACACTGAAAGAAGCAAGAGCAGTTCCTCTGCTTCATCACTCAGTCGCCTTTCGCTCCTTACCCCCTGGCCACTTTCCTCATCTCTCAAGGCTCAGGAATGATCACCCCAGCTCTGGAGGGAAGCCCTTTCCTCACCCCTCAGCCCCCTGACTTCCACGCATTTGACCCTATGACCACCCTCTCCTTCTCCAAATGCTCTTGGTGTTCCTGCTATTCCTCCTTCCTGAGTGTCTCACCCTGTCGCTGGCTCTCCCTGCCTGGTTGCTCTTCATGTCTCTCCCTCTCTCCCTACCTCTGAGAGCTTCCCAGGCTCCCCACCTCGGTCCTCTTCTCAAAGCCGGCCTCACTGCCTCACCTCTTTGCAGAAGACTCACAAGCTGTCTCTGCACCCCTGCCCTCTGACCAGAGCCCCAGCTCCACAAACTGCCTGTAGACCTTTCCACCTCGATGTTCTAGCCAAGCATATTACAAATGCCATCCATGCGATCTTCCAACATAAATTTGTCTGGACCAGATGCCAGGCAATGCACTAGCACCAAAAATACAAAGATTGTTAAGATCTGGTCCTTCCCCTCAAGGCCTTCATAATCTAGCAAAAGAGACAGACAGATAATCAGGTCATCGCCAAACAATATGGAGATGCAGAGATAGACACAAAAGATTATGCTTTGAAGAGATGCACTTCAGAGCGAGTCTGGAAGACTTTGGGGGGGGGGTGGTGATTAGATTTATTTTATTTTATGATTAATTTTATTTTATTATTTATTTTTAGAGGAGGTACTGGGGATTGAACCCAGGGCCTCATGCACTCTACCACTTGAGCTATACCTTTCCCCCAGAAGACTTTTTGAAACATAGGATGCCTAAATTGAGTCCCAAAGAATAAATATAAAGAGATAATTCTGGAAAATTCTGAGAACATAAGCTAGCAGAACCTACTGATAGTGGAGTATTGATTGATCGTACGTTGGTAGAGATACAAAGTCAAGCATGACACCCAAGATTCTAATGCCCTTCTCCCTGGTACCCAGTGCTCAGAATCTCAAAGCCATGTTGACTTCTTCCGTGAACCCTTCCATCCAACAGTCTAGTTTAGGAAATTATACTCTCCTGTTGTCTCTAAAGCCACTGTTACTTTGCTTTCCCACTGCCATCTTCATACCTCAAGCTGCCACTGAGTTCTCACTTAGCTTTCACTCCACATCATCTTAATCCTGTTGCTTGAGTAGCCTCCTTGGGGAGCAACTTTCAGATCTTCCTACTCTTTGGTCAGAAATTTTTAGCACATCCCCTCCACTCTTTGTCAATCAAGGCCCTCTACAGTCTGGTCCTAACACATCATTTCATTTTGGCATCTCTCTCTCTCTCTCCCCTTCTCTCATCAACCTGTTATCCATTTGCTCTATTTACTCTCTCCTGATCACTCTCCACACTCTCCCACCAGTGTGTCTCTGTTTCTATCCTGGAATTCTCTCTTCCACCCATAACCCTGCCTAAAATAATCTTGCTTGCACTGTAGAATAATATTATATCATACCATCTTGGTGAAACCAAGCCCCTCTGTGTTGTTTGCATAATAGATTCACATGTGTTTGTATAGAACAGACAAAATGTAAAAAGATCATAAGGGCTAGCAAGCAATGAGTTCTTACTCTTCTAAGCACTAATGAATTCACAATCCTTTGAGGTGAGTAGCCTTTCCCCATTTTAAAGATGAGCACACCAAGGCAAAGGAAGGTCAGTAACTTGCCTTACATCATGCAGGGAGGAAGTGACAGAGCCAGCTTGTGGACTCAGGCAGTTGACTCTGAACCACTGTGCCTTTCGCCAAGAAGATGGGAGCCTGGATCATGGAAAGGAGCTTTCCTTTTTTTACTTGATGCACTTTGGTATTGTTTGGAATTCAAAAAAATGGATATGTGTTATTTTGTAATTGGAAGGAGAAAGAGAGGAAGGAAAGAAAAAGGAAAGGAAGGGAGGGGAGGTAAGAGAAGATAAAGAAGAGGGAGAAGGAGGAAGAGAAGGAGAAAAGAATGGAGAAGGGGATGGAGAAGGGGATGGAGATGGAGAAGGGGATGGAGAGGGATGGAGATGGAGGGAGAAAGCAAGAAGAGGAGGGAGAGAGGGAGTATTTTTGTCTCCCGTTGCTGCTGTCGCAAATACCACATATTTAGTGACTTAAACAATGGAAGTTTATTACCTTACAGTTCTGGGGATCAGAGATCCAAACCGTGTCAGCAGGACTGCCTTCCTTCTGGAGGCTCTAAGGGGAAGAATACATTTGCTTGCCTTTTCCAGCTTCTAGAGACTGCCTGTATTTCTTGCCTTATGTCTTCCTCCTCCATCTTCAAAGACAGTGACTTAGTATCTTCAAATCTCTCTCTAACCCTGACCCTCTGGCTTCCCTCATAAAGACTCTCATGACTACATTTCGGGCTTACCTGGAAAACCCAGGATAACCTCCCCAGCTCAAAATCCTTAATTTTATCACATCTGCAAAGTTTCTTTTGCCACATAACGTGTTCATGTGTTCTGGGGATTAAGACGTAGACATTTTGGAGGGTGGAGGGCATGTCATTATTATTCCGTCAACCACAGGGAAGGGAGGAGGGAAGGGAGAGAAGAAAGAAAAAGTTCTATCCAAATTTCAGGACCCCTCTTCCATGCATTTGTCCTGACTTTTGATTTTCAATTGGATATTTTTTCTTCCAACTCTGAAACCCAGCTGTGCTTTGCTTCTGCTCCCTTTTGGCTCTACAGAAGCTAGAATGTAAGCTCCTTGAGGCAGAAACCATCCCTTTCTCCTCCTGGCTTCCTCTGCAGCCACGCACGGTGTCACCAGCACAGCACAGGCTCCACGATATTTGTGGGGCTGGATTGAATTGTTGAAAGCACAGCTTCCCTGCCTGGACCTGCCCCCGTGGCCTCGGTTGACAGCACTGAGACGAACTGCCTAATGAATAAAGCTGCTGAGCCTGGCCCAGCCGTGCCTTTCCGAGTGTGTTTGGGCTGGCTTTGCCAAGTACAGATTATTGCCCCGTCACTCACTTTTCAGGAACCCGAGCTGCCAGCCCAGGCGGGTCCAACCACCTGACTGGAGTTTGGAGTACGCAGAGGCAGCCAGCGCGACATGGTTTTGGCTCACCCGCCTCTGAGTGACAGGAAACATAATGCTGGTCTCCGAAGCTGCCAACCGCAAGGCTGCCAAGGCCAGGGACAGGGCTGTCACCATTCACCTGGATGGTTCCAGATGGCTACTCCCCACCCCGAGCCCTACCACCCTAGTTTAGTTGGTGCTGGTGGTGTTTTAAGATGGGGAAAGCAGTGGGAGGGATAAATTAGGAGTCTGGGAATAGCAGATACAAATGATTACATATAAAATAGATAAACAACAAGGTCTTACTGTAGAGCATAGGGAACTATATTCAGTAGCTTGTAGGGACCCATAATGGAAAAGAATATGTGTGCGTAAATCTGAACCACTCTGCTGTACACCTGAAACTCACACAACATTGTAAATCAACTACTTTCCAATTTAAGAAAGGAAGGAAGAAGGAAGGAAGGAAGGAAGGAAGGAAGGAAGGAAGGAAGGAAGGAAGGAAGAGAAGATGTTAGCTATGCATGCTCGGAGGTTGTTCATAGTCTTTTTTTTTTTTTTTTAAGTCAAGAATATACAGAATTTCAGAAACATTAGAGCCAGTGTGACTGTGAAGCATCACACAAGGAGTCTCACCAGCACTGAGGCCACAGATGTCTGGTTTGAGGCCACCCAGAGCAGGGAGCAGCCCGATGGCCAGTGCCAGGCAGCTGACCAAGGGGGCTTCCATCTTTGGATGGGACCATACAGAAAGCCCAGCATCCAGGATGAGCCAACAGGGAAGCCCAGTGCAGCCCCTGGGACACACGGCACTGCTCCCAGAGTAGTCACAGCCCAGGAAGGAGGGCACCCGGCTGCCCACATGCTGTACTGTCCACACCTCGCTCCAGGAGCCTCTCTCCTCATCCCCCACAGAGGATGGGGTCCTGTCACCTGGGGCACACTGCTTCACCCTCTCTTCCTCTCTGAATCATTCTCCTGCTTCAACAAGACATCCCCAGTCCCCCCACATCACATCAATGAGACACCCAAAGTGAAATGAGGAGAGAATGAAGAGAAACCCGATCTGGGAGCAATGGGTGTGGTGAAGCTCTTCTAAAAGCAACACACCCTCGTGTGTCTGTGAATCACCCGCCCATTCGTTCAGCAGATAGATGTTGAGTGCCTGCCATGTGCCCAGTGCTTCTCTAGGGGCTGGAAAACAGAGGTGTGTGAAACAGACCCTGCCCTCAGGGAGGGGAGACAGACATAACCAAGATAAATAATTAAATAAGTAAAACAGGCAGCATTCAAGATGGCAATGAAGGCTAAAGAAAAATATAAAGCAGAGAACGTGGTCAAGAAGTGTGGAGGGAGCTGCGATGTCAGTGGGGTGCGGCCAGGTTCAGGTGAGCTTGCATTGACTGACCTAAGAGAGTGCTTTTAGAATCAATGTCAGTCCATTTCACCTTCCCTGAGTCTCACTGGTCCTGAGAGTTTGCCTTCCAGCTTTTTTGCCTTTTCTCCCAGTTTCATGCCCTGCTGCAATTATTCCTACTGCCTGAGAGCTTGCTCATCTCGATTTCAGTAACTGGAACCAGGAACACCCTGTACTACTGGTAGAAGAGCCCTCCCACCTGGTCAGAGGATGATTCCCAAAACCAGAGAAGCCAGGTGGTGTCTGGAACCTCCACACCTTCCAATAACCCACTACAAGCCCGAAGCAAGGCAAGGTTCGACTCAAGAAGATGTTCACTGAGGCACCGAGAAACAGGCACAACTAATGCCCAGCAATGGGGGCAGGGATGCTTGAGTAAACGAGGCATCCGCTCAATAACTATGAAATCACCATTTTATATTGTAACAGGGTTTCTCAACCTCAGCACTGTTGACGTTCGGGACCCGATGATTCTGTGTGGTACCCTATAGGGTGTCTAACAGCATCTCTAGCCTCAACCCACCAGGTGCCAGAAGCATCATTCCCTAGTTGTGACAAGCCAAAATGCCTCTGGACATGGTCAAATGTCCCCTTGGGGCCAAATCACCCCCAAGTTGAGAATCACTGCATTAGAAATATGAAGGTTACATCGAAATATGGAAAAAGGAATAAAAAGCTAGGATGATGTGACAAAGAATTTCTTTCTGATGCATGAATTGATTCCTACCATCTTACAAAGATATACAACTAAATTACTTCTTGTTCTGTACTTAATAATTTGCCTTTAAAAAAAATCAGAGATAAATGAAAATAGAAAACTGGAGAGTATTGCCCCCAGAGTAGAGGAAAAACAAACAAAACCAAAAAGTACCATGCACATATACACACACGTGAAAACAGACCTCTAAGCTGCGCCTTCCCTGTGATTATTAGGACATAAAAACCTGGGGAAAAAATGAAAATAGTTTGATGGGCTGGGGCAGCAGGACTGTGGGTAATATTTTTCTACTTAAGCGTTGCAGTGTTATTATGAAATTATATAGGAGAGTAATCACATTTTTGAAATCTCTCTCTGCAGTAAGTCTCTCCGATGGCTACAGTGATGGAGAGCTGTGTGTTTGGTGGGCATGTGTGAGGTTTTGTTAATGAGAGTAGAATCCAGAGCAGAAAAGCCTGCCCTCGCAGCTCTAGGGCAGCTCACTCCTCCAAAAGAACAACTTGCCAGACAGCAGAAGGGGTGGGATTGAGCGCAGAGGATGAAGGACAAGACACCATGATCTGAAAGACAAAGCTCCAAACCTCCAGGCGGGACGCTAAAGGTGGCCCTTCTGAAAAGAGACCTTACGGGGACATTGGGACTCTGTTTTAAAAGTTACATCTTCTCCCCGGGACTTTCTGGCCAAATTTCAGGCTTGTTTCAAAGGCGCACACTGTAGCTCCCACTTTATAACAGACCCAAGTGTCCACGAGTTACCTCTTTTCATCCTGTGTGGCAGAGCAGTGGACTCTGGGCTGGAACAATCAAAAGCCTTTACTAATGACTTGAGGGCAACAAAATGGAAAAGCACAAAGCGTAACCAAAAATCTAGGTCATTTCTTGTAAAGTACTGCTTACACCTTTTCAGTCAGCAGAGCACTTAATGCCCACCTCCTTTCTGTCCCTTCCTCATCTCAGCATGCCGGCCACCATCCTCCACACCCACCAGTGCAGGGCCGTGAGCCTAGATCGTCATTCTTCAGAGTCTAGACAAAAAGAGAGGGCTGAGTTTTCTCCATTCTCATAACTGGGTTCCTGACTAAAAATATCTTTCCAAACTCAGAGACCTCAGGAATGATCTCAGCTTACAGACAAGACCATGCCCACCCAGAGGAAGCCACTGGAACCCCGCATGCCACGTCAGAACACCCCATTACACAACCTCAGCATCACTTAAGAGATACTCAGGCAGCAACCTGGACATCGTCGTCAATGGAAACCGCTTCACCTTCACAACCACTAATCCCAGGATCCAACTCCAAGATGACAGTCTCCTCTCCATCCAACTCCCTGTTCACTGACTCCCTCCAGGATCATTTTTCAACCTCACCGGGACCTCCAGCTCATCGAACCCCTTGAGTGCTTTCCTTTCTTCACTCCCTCTCTCATCCACCAGGTCTGCAGCCTGTCAAGTCAGCAGCCCTCTGCCAGAGTCCTTAATTCCCTCGCCACGCTCTCTTTTTATCATTTCCATTTTGCAAAAGCCCCAATGTTTCTAAAGGGAGTGTTACAGGCATTTTAGGTAAGAGAGCTCTCTATTACAAAAGGCAGCTATGCATAGCCAGGCATTTGGAATCCTAGCACATTGGCACTAGGTCTCAATAGAATCCCCAATCATTGTAAGAATCAAAAGCCCCCACACCTCCCAAAGGAGCCCTACCTCTAGTCTAGGGCCCTGGAAGGCAGCAACCCCAACTCACCCCACCCTCTGATCTACTGTGGCATGGGCAGAGATGGCTCTAAGGGTAGGGAGATCCAGATGCCACCAGAGAAATGGTGGAGACATCTATTAAGTAGGAGACATCTATTAAGAGATATTTTTTGCAAGATATTGGCCTATGTGATTGTAGGGGCTGCCTATGCAAGTCTGAAATCCAGAGGGCAAGCGGTCAGGAAGAATAAGCTGGAACTCTTGGTTGTCTGTCCACAGGCAGAATTTCTTTTTCTTCACAGAAACCTGGGCTTTGTTTTTCAGGGCTTTCCACTGATTGGATCAAGACCCTCCAGATTATCTAGGATACTATTCATGACTTAAGGTAAACTGATCATAGACTTTAATCACATCTGCAGGATCACTTTACAGCCACACCCAGACTAGCGTGGGGTGGAGTAACTGGGGACATCAGCCTAGCCAAGCCGACGTGTAAAACTGACCATCACAGGAGACCATGCAACTTGTCATCCAAACTAGGATACTCTTGACAGGGAAAGGGAGAATTATTCATAATTTTGCCAGGAAAAGCTTCATCTGAGACAGGCACAGGCAAATAAACACAGGCAGCATCTCTACGGGATGCTAAGTCTGCCGTACAAATCCCCCTGTGCCTTAACAAGGTTCAGGAAATGACCAAATTTTTTCCCACGTGGTGGAAAATGTCGAAGCCATCATATGTGACCTTTGCATAACTCAGGGGAGCAGGATATGGTTGAGGCTGGAGATACAGGGTCTGGAGTTAGGCTCCCTCAGTTCAAATTCCTGACTGTGTGACTTTGGGCAAGTCACCTAAGCTGTCGGTACCTCAGTTTCCTTATCTGGAAAATAAGCATGATGAGTCACACATAAAAGTGTCAGCGTATCACCCAGTACCATTCGCCGTCACCACCATCCGATCTCACAGACACATTTAGTCCTCATCCTTCCTCACCTGGCAGCAGCATCTGACCCTGTTAACCACACCATCCTTTATGAAACCCTCTCCTTCCCTGGCTTCTGTGAAACGTTACTGTCCTGAGTTTCTTCCCAACTCTCTGGCTTCTTCCCAAGCCATCCCATCCACACCCATGAATTCGGTAACCATCACTTGACTCGAATTCACATCTCCGGGTCAGACCTCGCTTCCAAGCTTCAGAGTCACACTCCTACGCACTTTCTCAACACTGCCTCTTGGAGGTCTCAAAAGCCCTTCAATTCAACATGTTTAAGACTGAACTTTTGATCTTCTCCCCTAAAAAAAAAAAAAAAAAAAAAAAAAAAAAAAAAAAAAAAAAACTGAGCCCTCCTCCATGATCCCCCAACTCAGAAAATGCCACCAGCATCCACCCAGTCCCACCAATCAAAAGCCAAGGAGACAGCTCTGTCACCCCCGCCATCCAATCCATCTCCCTGTTCAGTCAGTTTCACCTCCTAGACGCTATGGGAGAGATCTCAGAAACATCTGGTCCTCAGTCTCTCCGCCAGCACTGATTTAGCCCCCCATTATGTCATGTCCTATTGAGATGCCTCTGACTGGTCTCTCCACATCCACTCTGGCTCCCCTCCAACTCATCCTCATTTGTAGGCCATACACACACACACACACTCTCTCACACATTATACACATGTACAAACACACGTACACATGCACACACATACATGCACACATGGAGTTTAAGCATCTTTTGTCACCTCTCATTGCTGTTAGGATAAACCCCAACATCCTTTGCTATGGCCCACAAATCCCTGCTGGTCCGCCTCCTGCTTGCTTCTCTGCCCGCCTCCCCCGCCCCCACCATAACATTCTCCTCTCACTCTCTCAACGCCAGTCACATTTGCATGTTTTCAGTCCCTTGACTGAAATGCACTGTGCACCCTCCCACCCCAGGGCCTTTGCACATGCTGTTTCTTCTGTCAGAAACACACTCATACTGCCCTTAACTGTGGTGTCTTTTGCATTCAAGCTCAGATTCCTTTTCCTCGAGAAAACTTCCCTAAACAGTTCTCCCCCTCCCCACCCTCCCACTTAGGTCAATTTCCTTGTCAGACTCTCTCACAGCATCATGCTTTTGGCCCTCAGGTGGACACTCAGTTTGGAATGACCTATTCATTAATGGGATGACCTCATGATCTCTTCACTGTTCCATGAGAGCAGAGATCATGCTTCACTTTGCATTCCCATAACTTAGCACAATGCCCATCAGAAAGCAAGAGAATAAACGAATGAGTAAAAACGACTGGATGAACGAACAGCTCTGAGAAGCAGGTCCCCACCGCCGCCACTCTAGACTGAGGAAACTGAGCTGGATGTGGGCGGGGAAGTGACTTGCCAGTGGTCACACAGCCAGGAAGAAGCAAAGCCAAGACCTTGAACCCTGTTCTTCCGATGCCAAATCAAATCAACTCTCTCTGTCACTCCACAGAGTATGACTTTTTCTGAGAAGCCGGTGGTATATGATTAAGTGTGGAGAAACAGAAACACTGAAAGCTCTTTCCCTCTAAAAATGGAAATTCTAGATTTGGGTACTGAATTTGTATCAATACACTCAACATAAAAGAGTTTCCTTCTAAGAGGCTGTCATAAAGGCTCAAAAGGATTCTTTCACTCCTCCACAGTGTCTCATTTTCTGACTTAAAAATAGCCCCTCTCCTTGGCAGGTCGGGGGTCTGTTTCTCTGTAGCCCCTCAGTTTCATTTCCCACAAAGCTTAGTGGAGAGCCTAGCTCCTCCACTGCCTTCAAAAAGAACTCTGAGCTTCCCTTGGCCACAGGAGGCAGGACCACGAGGAGACACAGATGCTGCGTCCCAGAACGAGCATGGGCTTCCAGGAGAGCTGTGTGCGCAGGACAGATGTTGGGGCACCTTGGGTGGCTTGGTCAACTCTGCCTGAGTCTTTCCTGAGTGGACAGTGGCATCAGAGTTACTATAGGTCCCATCCAGGCAGCAACAGAGTGGTTTCCCAGCCCTTATCTCCTAGAAATAAGGGGAACTTATTTGTAGACACAACGGATGATCTGGAGGGCAAGAGTGACGAGTGTGTAGAAAGAACAATGGCGAGGAAATCAGGACACCATCGTTCCAGTGTAGGCTCTACCACTAACCCTCCGAGTGGCCTTGGACAACCTGCTCTCTGGTAGTATGTTGGTTTTCTCTTTGGTAAATTGAGGGACTTGGGGCAGGATGGCCTCTGAGACTCTTCTTCTATTACTATGACACCTAACATCTGCCCTCACACAGAGGGGGTTAGAAATACCACTTCTTTAAGCTTCAGGAAAGAGTGTTGGTATCACAAAGACTTGTTGGAAATATTCTTAAGAACTGAATTATTTCTCTTGCTTCTGGGTGAGCTGGAAACTTTCTAAAACTCTCACAGATCTGGATTTTTTTTATGTTTGTGGGAGATAGAGAAATGTGAAATATATACATCAAACCCCATTTAGATAACTCCTCCTACTTTCTTCCCAGGAAAAGTACATAGGAGAACAAAGATATGGAAGACATGATGAAACATCTTCCCAGTGGGCAGACAACGTAGGAACATGAACGCTGACACTGACTGGCCAGCGTCAGAGGTGGCAGAGGTGAACCCTTCCAGGAACCCTGGGCCAGGAAACAATTTGCCTGTGGATAGTAAGCCTCCAGATTCTGTGTCTCATTCACCCACATTTCTGTAAAATGCTTTTGTAGATTGCAAGCTACTGGATCTGAATGACTGCATCTTACTCTACTTTGCATCCCGGAAACAGGGCTGCCTTACAAATGAACCTGGGCCTCAGTCTATCGTCATAGTGTCACCGAAGTGATATTTCCCAACACAAACCTCAATGAGAAACGTCTTGGCATAAAATCAGTACCCATGGACTCTCGGCCCCATTTCACAACTTCCCTAATGAAAAGAATCACTTGGGGAATTGGTTACCAAAAAAATACCCCTCCTTCTTCAAATTGCCAAGCCCCTCTGAGTGAGAATCTCGCGAGAAAAGCCCTGGGGCTCTGTTTTCGCTTAGTGTTTCATTATGTGTTTTCTTCATAAATCTTCCCCCTCTCCAACATGGCCCTCGTCATCACAAAAAACTGGATACGGCTTCCCTGGAGAAATAAGGTTAAGGATGATGATTGCAACATCATTTTTGATAGCATAAAACTGGAAACAACCAAGATACCCATGATTAAGGGAACCGATAAATACAATGTAGTATGCATAAAATGGGATTGTATGCAGGTTAAGATGAATGAACTTGATCTATCAACTTGGGTCGAGCTCAGAAACAAAGTTGAGGGGAGGAAAAAGCAAGGCGCAGAAAGATGCGTTAGAATATAATACGTCTGGGTGTAAAATGTGCCTTAAATGATCTGCAAGGAAAAATACCACGTGGGTGATCACTGCCCTGGGGAAGGGTGGAGAGAAAGGAATTAGGCAAGAGGCCTTGGTTAAGGAGGCTTAGGATGCATCTGCAAGGTTTGATTTCTTTTTAAAAAGACTAGAAAAAATATGGCTAAATGCTAAGAGTTTTTCTTTCTGCATGGCAGGAATACAAGTATGGGTGTCTATTAAATTATTCTTCACATTTTGAATTCTCAAAATTAAAAACAAAGTATGATCTCTTTAACGTGACGCATAAACTATGACCAGACTCTTGCCCTAAATCATCTCCCGCTCTTTTCCTGTGCACGCCCTACCTACTCCAGTCATCCCGAAATACTTCCTCTTCCCCAACACCGTGGGGTGACCAGCTCCCAGGACTCTGCCCACAGGGTCCCCTTGGCCGGTCCTGCCTCCCAAGAGCCCCACATCTGCTGGCGATGTTTTCTTCATCCTTCACACCCAGTTTCACTGCCACCAGCCCCATGACAAGCTCTCCATCCTGCTCAGACAGAAGCAGGCTCTCTCTTTGATACCCTGGCACAGCTCTTATCCTCAGAGTATCCAGCGTCCAGCCCAGTGCACAGCACACAGTGTGTACCCTGTGAAATCCTTCGGATGAATGAAGGAATGAGATGGAACATTCATCTAGTTTCCTAGAAGCAAGACTCATCTGCATAGATACACACTAAATGCCAATGAAAAGAAGCTACTTCCTTAGCTCTTTGGGCAACAGATCAGAAAAAGGTAAGAGAAGGCTGAGGTAGCCATCTTCAAACATATGAAAGGCTTTGGATGGAAAACTGAGAATAACTGCTCCATTTCCACCAAGCACTGAGATAATGAGTTGAAATTATAGCCGTAAAGATACCGATTAGATATTGAGAAGAACTCAGTAAGAGCAACATACTGTAGTTGGGAAAGAACATGGTTTTGGAAGCAGACAGACCCGGCAATAAATCCCACCTCTCCTCCTCCATGGCTGTTTAACTTTGGGCACGGTATTTCATCTCTCCGAGCCCCAGTGTCTTCATTTCCAGGATGGAGATAATAAAACCTGCCTTACGTGTCACTGTGAGCATTCAAAGGCAGGACACGTAAAACCCTTGGCACATAGTGGTTACTTCCCCTCAGCCATCATAGACCTAAAATAAGAAATCTCTCTCTTGCAAATTTTTTTATTGAACTATATAGTCACTTACAATGTGCCAATTTCTGGTGTACAGCACAATGTCCCAGTCATGCATATACATACATATATTCGTTTTCGTATTCTTTTTCATTAAAGGTTATTACAAGATACTGAATATAGTTCCCTGCGCTATACAGATGAAATTTGTTTTTTTAATCTGTTTTTATATATAGTGGTAATCATTTCTCTCTTGCAGTTTTTGAGGTTAGATGGCGCGGCTGGTTAGTAGAAATCCTAGCTTGAGAGTGTCATAGAGCCCCCAGGACTACTCAGGGGAAAGGGTCTTAAACCCCCTCTTTGGGAGTTAGGCCATCCAGAACAAAGCAGGCACAATTGGAGCAACATGTTATTTTTGTGGCCAGATATTCCGCCATGGTGTTTTTCTTTCATCTCTTTGGAAAGAGATGTCACTTGTAGTTCTGGTAACAGTCAAGGCTAAACTGTTTAGCATTTTCATTTTAAAAGGTGATACTTAAATTGTCTTTTTTAAACCTTCATTGTAAAAGGTGATAGTTAAAACTGTCTTCCTTTAGCCCTAACATCAACACCTTCCCTGCTCCTGCCCCAATAATAGGCTCTGGGATGGGGCTCGAATTGCATTTCTCTTTCTCCTCTTCTCCCAATTGCAGGCAGAAAGGAAGACTTGCTCAAGACTCTGTGAGATTCTTTTCTGCTCCAGTCTGTTCATGCTTAGCCCCAAGAAGGGACCCTGATCTGATTCTAGCAGCCTCTGTCTATAATGAGATCCCTCTTTACCGTAGCCTGCTTTAAATGGAGAATGTATTTCTTGGACAACAAGGTTAGAATTCACCCCTGATTTGAAAAATACATGATCCAGGATCAATAAGTCTAGCAAAGTTAGCCTGAAAGGCTGGACTTAAGTCCTGCAGGGCCACCACCACCCCCCACCGCCGCTCTCCCTGCCCCCGACTCCTCGTTGTCCTCTCCCATCTCCCCTCACCAGGTTGAATGGCAAAGGTGTCTTCTCCAGAACTCCCAACAATATGTTCCCTGATTAAAACAGCCCTTCCCCTTGGAATCGTGACACTATTTACCTTGGCTTCTCAACGAGTGTCAGAGAAGGTGGTTATTTCCTTTATAGGCTGTGACAGGGTTCAATACATAATGAACAAACTGTCATAATAGCTTGATAAAGGCACTTTGTAAAACACATGGAACAAGTAATTTAAAAAAAAATTCTAAAAGAAGATTCAATTCCAAAGGGAAGAATGCCTTTGGGTTTTTTGACAAAGCAAAATATTCCAAAAATTCAATTGTTTAATAGGGCTTTTCCCTGGCAGCAGTAACATGTATTAATTCTCATTTCAAGGCAGCATGTTTATCTTAGTTCCAACCTACTTTCAATGGTAGGTAATTAGGGAAACTAAAAGTGCATATCTTATTGCTTAATTTAGAGTCTACACTCTGATTCTAGGCCTTTCTTGGGATGTGTTTTAATGATACAGAAAGATGCAAGACTTTTATTCAACTTTAACTGCTTGAGAAAGGCGGTGAATAAAAGTCAGGTTATATATTCTGATTTTTAAAAGAAACCTTACCCAATTATTTTAAACACCAGCTTTTGTACATGTGAGCTCAGCTCCTGTGTAATAAATTGCACTAGAAGTTCTCGGAGTCCTCGGCATCATTGTCCCAATCATTTCTCTGAAGTCCAGACACTTATTCCAGGATTACCACCAGCATTTCCAATAAACATTGTGCTGGGTGGCCATCGTGGCAGCCACAAGTGTCTATGGAGTGTCTTTCTACCTAAAGAGGTAAGAATCCACATCGGGAACAAGAACAATTGTATAGAACCACAAGCTCCCAATGCCAGCAGAGACATGGAGCAGTCTACCCAACAGAAATGCAATTCGAGCCCCATACGTAATCTCACATTTTCTAGTAGCCACAGTGCAGCTCCAGAGGTCTTATAATTCAGGGCCACTAGGTGCAGGAATCCTGACCAAGGTGCCACCAGGACCCGGCCAGCCACAAGGCCCCCAATCCTCCGGCCAAGTGGCCTAACCAGGCGTCAGCTCAGACGGGCAGAAAGTTCTTCTTTAGGTCGAGCTGAAAACTGTTGTCCTCTCATTTGCATCTTCAGATCTTCATGCTGCTTTCTACAAAGTCTGACCACCACTCCCCCACAATGGGTGATGGAAGAGATTCCCACAGCATCCAGAGGCCAGACAGGTCCAGTTCGGGTCTCCTGAGGTCCCCTCCCTACAGCCCACATCTGCCCGCCTCAAGGGCTTTTATGTCCATTTAAAAGGAGTCAGGATTTCTGATAAAGCCACAGAGGGGTGGGTGGAAAACAAGAGCTGTTATTTCCCTGAGGGAAAGCTATTCTTTTTCTAGGCTCACGCCCTGCAGTGCGGCTCCAGAGATGTGACCCTAAATACTGCAGAAATAGATCCCACGTGAAACTGAATATCCTTAGTGCCTGGCCCTGGGAGATTTTTCAGAGGAAGCACTTTTTGGAGGAAAGATGAGCAACGTAGGGCGAAACAGTGAAACATCAAGGCGTACAAAGATAATCACTTTGCATAAATGAGGTGGTCTGATAAATGCCGTTCTCACCGACGCCTTCCCCCAACTCGTATCAGCATCCTCACCCCGTGTTCACACACCTCCACCTCTGCACCTCATTTTGAAGACTCAGCCTGCGTCCTAGATTTTCCTCTCAATTTACACAACCCCGTAAAACCCTTGGTACACATACATACAGAGTCTGAGCGGCTTGTCGGGGTTTCTTGTGCAAAACTGAGATGTTATATACACTTTCCTGCACCTGGCTTCTCTCCCTTAACTCTCTTTCAACTGTATGGAAAAGCCAAGCCTTCTCTGACTCACTCGGAGCCCAGTACGGCCCCCCAGATCCGTGGGCTGGAGGGAGACGGGGGCTAGACTGCCGGCAGCCACACGCAGGCGCACGCAGGCTCTGGGGCTCTGCTCTGTCCTCGCTGCAGAAGTAGCACTGGTTCTCCTGGCAGAGCAGAGTTGAAGCCACAGGGACTCCCCAGGCCTGGAGGCAGCCGGGAGTGGCGCTGCGAGCATCAGCCCGCTGGCCGGGTGAGCTGGCGCGGAAGGAGTGTGGTCTGTCCCGCGGCGGCCCCGCCCGCCCTTCACCTTCCCTCCAGTGCCCTCTCCTTTCGTGCTCCGTGTCGCCATCACACACACCCCTTCTCCCCACTCTTAAGTTTGGGGGAGCATCCAGGAAATTGAAATGCAAGCCAATAATTGGAAACCTGACAGGTCTGCACGTGTGAATGGAGTTCTTTACACCAGGTGTACCGATTTGAAAGAAACAATTATGCAGCGGATCCAGGGAGGAGCGCTCATTTATCTTGGGAAGCCTCTAATCGCCAGCCATTACTTTGCTCACTTTCGCGCTTCCATCCTTGCCCTCCTGCCCAGACTGCCCAGCAGTGATGCCCCCAAAAGACCCAGGTATCCTTCAGTACCATTCGTCCTCAGAGAGGGAGTGGGAACTCTGCTCCCCAAAATGTTCCATGCGTCAGCGCCTGAAGTACCACCGGAAATCATGGGGAAGGAAATGTTTCCTTCATCCATTTTTAATTGTTACAGATCACCTTCCCTTAGATTTTTCAGGCCCAAGGAGGACGGAGATGTAAAGCTTTCAGTTAATGGCTTAGTTTATTCTGGTGTCATTTCTTTTATTTCCTTTTGGTTGGTTATTTATGGTTTAAATTTTTTGCACCCTGGTGCTTGGCCTGCTTTCCTCCGGAGGATAATTAAGAAAAAGAATTTAGATGTGCAGGCATTTTTTTTTTTAACCATTGGGCTGGAGGCAGCAGAAGTGTTTAAGGGGGAGAGAGGAAAATATGAGAGAAAGCAGCACACACTTCTGCAGTCACCACCAAAACCCCAGAATGAAACCTCTTACTTCCCTAAAGTGCATTAAGGTGCGATTCTTGGCATTTGGGATGGTATAACCTATTATTCTAACACTCAGTGAATTCCGTTAGGCAAAGAGCAAAATGACAGGACTCCTGTGTGCGGACAAATTACTGTAGAACTCATCTGTGGCCAAACGGTCCTATAATTGAAATGGGATCAGGATTCTCCAAAGTGTGTGTGCCCTACAGCTGACCGGCTCTTGTTCCAAGTCCAAGGGCCTGTAAGACAAATGGGATCATAACGGAAGTCAAAATAAAAATGGAAAAAACTCTGCTCCCGTTACATAAAGAAGATGGTGCTTAATTAGACAGGGGCTGTGAACTGCAGCCTTCAAAATAAAATATAAGGGGAAAAAAATAATAAACTTTCTCCATGAGTGACTCTTCCCACCCTTGAAGACAATGATAATGAAACTGACAAATACACCTTGGAGGCTGGCTGCAAGAATCAAATCGATTTATTTAATAATTTAGGAATCACTTCCAGCCATCTCTCCCATTAAAATCTGAGGGGCCATTGTATTCTCTATTTCCTCGGTTCCTTTCCCTTCTCTTAGTTATGCCTCGCTGGATTTAATAAATAATACAGAGAGGGGGAAAAAAACACTTATCTGGAGTGCCTCGACTTCGCCTTCTCCCTGCAGGGCTCTCTGATTCTTTTCTACCTGGAAATAAATGGAGTCAGGAACCGTCTTTTCTCCCATAAAGGCTGGGGCAGCGGGGTTGGACCCCTAAGACAGGTGGCAGCATTCCCGGAGCCCAGAGCACAAAGAAGAACCACAGAATAAATAACAGGTTAAGACAAGCTCAGGGAGGCAAGGGCTCCTTCCAAAGGCAGAGCATGTGTGCACAGGCACCGCCCCCCCCCCCCCCCCCCCCCAGTAAACGGCAAGAAACCACAGCGACTAGTAGGGGAATTCCGAAGGCATCAAAGTAAACTGTGATCATTTGTAGTTTATTGCTCAAAAGTGAGGGCTGCTGAACCCAGCTGCAGTTATATTTCCTCATGATGCTTTGAAGAAATGGGAAAGAGATTGCTATTATACAGTAGGTCTCAGACAGCAAACTTGCTGACAGGGCAGGATTGTGGCTTCACTCAACTACAGTTTCTCCACTCCCCCGCTACGGGCAAGAGAACTTCCCTCCCGCTTACACTTCTGGAACCTAGAAACCCCAAAAGCCACTGTGCACCTCCCCGTGTGCACCTGGAGAGGGAAAGACTTTGCTCCCACAGAGCCGCCCGAATGATGATATAGGAGCCACAGTTGGCCACTGACAGCGCTGGCGCCATCCCCACCACCATCCTCAGCCTCGGGACAAAACCCAAGCCATTGGCATCACCAGCATCCACTTCCCAGCTTCTGCCTGAGCCCCCACAGGTCACCTCTCAGGACCCCTTTTCCTACACCAGCTATTTCTACTATTTACAGGCTTCTCTGGTCTTTTGTAGGGTTACTCCCAACTGGAAAGCCTGCCGCCTACACTTCTCCTACCCAACCCTGTCTTCAGCTCAACCAATTCATTTTTGCCCTGTAAGACTTGGTTTAAACATGAACACACACCTAGGAATTTCCCCAAGCCACTGCCCCATGGCTCAGGGGACATCCATTTCTTGCCACTGATCACCAGATACCATAATTACCTTCTTACTTGCCTTCCTGGTTTTGTATCCCCGTCCTTAAAACATGCCCTGCACAGACAGTAGGTGCTTAATGTATGTGTTAACTAAATATTGACAGGAGGGAGTTGGCTCACTGCCCAGAGTCTGTGGCTACCTGGCGCTTCCCAGATTTTGCATTTGGGGGAAAGAGAAGGCAGGAGGGGGCTGAAGTGCCTTGTCTCCCCTGGAAACCAGCATCTCAGGTCTTCACCCAGCAGCCCTTGTGGAAGTAATTTCTCCCTGCCAGAAAAACACAGGCACTCAGCCACATAGCAACTTCTCTCTTCCCACAAATTAATGATGATTCCGGTGTTAATTCCATAAATAATTCATGAAGTCAGATATAAGGTATCTCTAAGTCCCTGCCAGTCATGCTGAGTAGCTTCACTCACGGGAGAAATTTAAACACAAACCTGGAAGCCTCTTGGGTTTGCAGGAAGTTCTGATTATTGGCTACACACATGTTAAATTTCTCCAAATGCCCTTGATTTCCTAAATAGTCACTGAGCACCCTGTCTGTGCTGGGCATGGTGCTGGGTGAAGCAGAATAAAGGATGTGGTCTCTGCAGTAAAGGACACAGACTCTTCCTTACAGTTGAGTAAGAGAAACAAGGAAATGTCTCAGAATGTTAAACCCCAAAGAGACAGCATCGTGCTGCATCTGGCGAAGGTGCTTTTCTCTGGAGTCAAGCTGATCTGGATGCAAAGCCCAACTCCCAGCTGTGTAACCTTGAGCCAGTTCATCCCTCTGAGCCTCAGCCTCCACATCATCGTATGCTGACAATAATACTCGCTTAAGAGATGCAGGTCCCCTTTTTTAAAAAGTATTAAGATTTTCAAGACAGTGACAAAAGAGCATCAAAGCAAGTGCAGGGTCCTTGTAAGCAGGGGTGCTATGTGATGGCACGAAGCCAGCCCGGGGAAAAGGGAGGTTCCCCACCGCCCCCAAATACGTGACTAAGACTTGGCCTGCAGGAGTGATGGTTGTGGCTTCCTGGAGGCTGAGTTCTCAGCTTCAGTAAGAATAGAAGATGCTTCTGACTGAACCATAGCCTCATAAGTGAACTTGCAGGTAGCCAGATACTCAGGTTGTGTGCACGTATGTAAACAACATCACTGCAACCCACACACACAGCCCTCCGATGCCATCTACAAGCAAGAGAATGCGTGAGGCCACTCTGCCAGGTCCCTTACTTGGCGTGGGCTTCCTGAAAGAAATCAGTGGGAATCTCAGAGATTAAGTTTCAGGCATTCTGGGTACCTGCCCCAGGCCCTCGCTCCGGGCAAGTCGCCTCATATCTCTGGACACCAGTTCATCACCTGTGAATTGCAGAGAGTGGACTCACTGATCCCTAGGGTGCCTTCTGGATAGAATATTCTGTGTCTCTGCACAATAGCAGCGGGAGGAAGAAAATAAAAGTCTGCAAAGCCAGAGTAAAGTAATAATAATTTTAAAACAAGCTATATACCTGCTGGCTTTTTTAATATACCATGTCTGGTCTGAAAAAAAAAAACTATATTATGCAAAATAAAATGCTCTTGAAAACTCCCACAACCTCCCCGTGTGCATTTCCTCTAGCAGGTGTAGTGTATTTCACGCCGTTAAGGCTTTGTGTAATAGGGGTGCTGAAACCCAATCACTGATAAGGTTCTATTTAGACCACTCAGCATGGGGAGCATACATTTCCTGTACATCAGAGGTTGGTTTTATTGCTTAGAACATTTGCATAAAGTCAAACAATTATCCCCAGGGGGTGGATCATTTGCTTCTGCTTTGCCTTACCTGAAGTTGCCATCCTTCAAACTCCCTTCTTGGAATCATCACCTGACTCACAGCTGAGACCATCCCACTCAGCAACAAGCCCTAGGAACTCAGGCAGACCACCCCCTAGCCCCAGGCTGCCAGAACCCAGGGCCTGCTCCTCTGGAAACTCATCGAAGGAATTTGGCATCTTAGAACGTCACACTGGGAGGGCTTGGTAAGTACCACTGCTGGACATATCTCTCAGAGTTTCTGATTTGGTGGGTCTGAGTGGGGTCCACACAATCGCAACTCTAACAAATTCCCAGCGATGCTGATGTTGTGGGTCCCAGGACCACACTTTGAGAAACGCTCTATTTGAGAGTGTAGAGTGCCAGGTTCCTAGCTGACTTGAGAGATGAAGTTCTAAAACATGGTCAGGAGAAAGCTCACCTCTGCGTAATGAATGAAGGGCAAGGCAGTCAGAAATTCTCTGAGGTTGGGCCTCTCCTTAAGAAGGAGTTGCGGGGAAGGTATAGCTCAGTGGTAGAGCGCATGCCCAGCATGCACAGGGTCCTGGGTTCCATCCCTAGTCTGGCTATTAAAAAATAAATAAATAAATAAATAAACAAACAAAGGAGCAGACCTAATTACTACCCCCTCCAAAAAAAAAAAAGGAGTCAGTATCTCCCAAGTAGGTTTCCACCCCCAAATCGGGAGATGGGTGTTTTCCTGGTGGCCATCCTGGATATGGGGGCAGGGGGACCAGGAGGAGAAAACCAGGACTCTCGGCTCAGGGAAAGTCTTCAGTCTTCTCTGGGAAGGGACCTCACCTCTCAGCCTCAATAGGAACACTTCTCCCCAAGGTTCCACTGAGCCCTAAATCCTGGAGCCAGTAGTGTCAAGATCACCTGGGACCTCGTTAGAAATGCAGACTCTTAGTCCCCACCCCAGATCTCCTGAACCAGAACCTGCAATTTCAACAACATTCCCAGCGATTTGTACGCACACAAAGGCACTTCCCTAAGGGACCTGGGCTGGGGAGAAACACCTCTGGCACCAAGGAGATGGATTTCTCAAGGGTGAATCTCCCTCCCTGAGGACATGAGCCTGGGCTGGAGTCTCACTTGGAAAGGAAGGTGGGAGGGAGGGGACATACACATACAGTCACACCCTGGCATGTCCCCTAGTCCAGACCAGGCCTGGAGAGTGGTTGCAAACTCAAATACTAAGAGGAACCAGGAGATCAATGCACGAGGGGGGTGATGCAAGACAACAGAGGGTGACCACCTCTGACCTACTCGAGGGCCTCCTTCCTGAAGGCTTTCAGGTTCAAAACTTTCAGACCACTATGCTAACCAATCAGAAGCCTTCACAGGCTGGGCTCCATGGGCAGGACTGCCAGGTTTTGCTCCCTGCCCTAAAGCAATGACAATACTGGCTACCACGTATTGGCCACTTACTGCACACCAGGCACATTATCCCCATTTTACACTTGAGGAAACTGAAGCAGAGGCCAACCAAATCACTTGTCCAATTACACAACAAATAAGGACAGAGCTGAGATTTGGATGCAGGCAGTATAGCCCCACAGCTGCACAACAGCGCCCCCTGTGGCTAGGGAATGGCATCTCTCTTGGAGGCAGGAAAAAGCAGATCGTCCTAGAAGAAACCAGACCTTGTCAGGTGGTCTTAGGACAACATATAATTTGTCATCCAACCTGGGATGCGTTTGAGAATAGACAGTGGCACTATAAGTAACTATGCTGGGACAATAGCTTCACTTCAGGACGGTCCTCCAGAAACTAGGTGTCTTACAGGTTTCATCCTAGGGCTCTCTGATGGGACTAAGGGTTAAGGATGGTCTGTGCCATCCCACCCGAGGTCGGGCAGAAGCTAAACAGGGTGAAAACAGGAGTGAAAAGACAGATGAGTAAACCATGCCTTAGAGCCGGACCTTCTAGCTAGGGGGGAGGGGGGCAGGAGTATCACCTTACAAGGGGAAACTTTATCTACAATCAAAATTTCCCCTTGAAGTCTCTATAGCAGGGCCCCCATCCAGGAATCTATGACCCTAGACATCAAGCAAATAATACCTTGGTCATTTTCAAAGCACTTTTACAACAACAGGAGAGAGAGGTTACGTTATCCCCATTTTATACACGAGGCTCAGACAAGAGCAGTGAAAGCAACCGATTCTGAAATGGAGGTAATCAAACCTGATGAAAAGCAGAATTGATTGGGCTAGGTCCGTTAACTGGGAATTATTACCCTCTCATTCCTCTAGGAACTCCCACGGTGACCCTTGGGTGGTTCCTCTGGAGTAAACAAAATGAGCGAGGAAACTGTTCTGTGAGGAGCTGGCTTTAGACGGCAGGTCCACAGGAGGAAGCAGCCCCTGGGTGGCGCCCCACCCTGGCTTGTCTTTCTTCCTTACGCAGCTGCCAGCAGACACCCTGCCCACAGCAGCCCCAGCCCTCCAGATGGCATGGAGAGCCTAATTGCCATTGTTATTTAGCACCGATGGTGCATTCCAAAAGAGGAGAGAAAATCAGCCAGGAGAGAAACTCTCTTCTCTCTGAGGAGCCTCCTACTGCCTGTGTTCAATACAGATGAGCAGCCTGCCATCTGTGTCTGAGCGGAAGGACCAGCAGTCCCTTCAGGCTTCGGGAACCATATGGAAGCCCTTGGGAAGGGTGCCCTTGCCACTTTGACCAAGGATGGGCAAATATATGGTGTATCAGGTCTCTGAGGCTGCCGAGGAGCCTCTCAATGGGGACAACCACTTTGGAAACCCGTCCAGTCTTATCTAGCAAAGTTGACGATATCCATCTCCTGGGCCCCTGTGACTCCACCCTGACGTATGTGCCCTATAGAAATGCTCACTCATGCATGCCAGGATACACAGACTAGGACAGTCATAGTCATATTGTTCATAATGACCACAAACTTGAAACAACCCGATTGTCCATCAACAGTACAATGGATAAGGGGGGGGGGGTATAGCTCAGTGGTAGAGCACATGCTTAGCACACACGAGGTCCTGGATTCAATCCCCAGTACCTCCATTAAAATAAATAAATAAACCTAATTACCTCCCCTCTTCAAAAAATAAATAAAATAAAAAACTTTAAAAACCCAGTACAATGGAGGGTAACAATAATCAATAGCATTACCATTGTTATTATTCAGCAATGAAAATAAGTAAACATAATCTTGAGCAAAAAACGTGAAAGGCAAATGAATACACATGGTAGGATTCTGTTCAAAATCATCAAAATATCCAAAACATCCAACACCACACTGTATGGTTCAGAGATGAGTCTGGGTGTAGTAACCATTAATATAAAGCAAGGAAATTATGATCAAAAGTCGGCATAGTGTGGATAATTCTAAGAGTAGGAAGGAACTGTACGGGGGTGGGGGTTGGAGGGGGTTATAGATGAGGTGCGCACAATATTCTATTTCCTCAACCTGAGGCGGGTGGCCACACAGGTGCTTGCTTCTATGTATGTATGCTTTGCACATTCTCCTGTTGATAGGTGATACTTTATACGCAAAAGAAAACGTTACAAGAGAAAAAGACTCTCCCCAGGCCCGATGACCGCTGCCCCCTACCGGAACCCACGGAAAGTGCAGGTTCCGATGGGGCGTATTTGGCGGGTGGGAGGCAGGGAGGGGAGTGAAAGGGACCCAAGAGCCATAGCCTCAGAAATGTCGGACCCACATGCCTTTCGGAATTTTTTTTAAAGTTTTTATTCATGAGTTGTTAACCGTTTTGTTTAGCAAATCGGTTTATCCCAATGACCTCTGTGGAGGTGGCAGATGGCGCTAAAGAAACCCTCTTAAACGCAGCCTGGTGTGTTTGCTCACCCTCGGCTCGTTCTGCAGTTCCCAGGGCTCAGAGGGCCGAGAAGGAGGGGCGGGGAGGGAGGGTTGTGTCTGCGGGGATGGCTATAAACACGGCCTTTACAACAAACAACAGCGCCAGAACCCAGCCTGTTCCTTTGCTGTGAGAGCCCACGGATGCACGCAGATATCCAAGCCTTGGAAATCTGAGCGGCTCATCCTAATCACCCGGGCAAGAGCCAGGGGCGTGCAGGAGAAAAATGCATGGGCCGCATGAATTTGTATGAAAATTCAGCAAGGAATCATATGAGAATGAGGATAAGCGCCAAGAGGCTAGAACTCTCTGCTCCCAATGTAGTCACTGGTCCCATCTGGTCCTTTCACCACAGGAGAGGGAGTCTTGCCCCTGACAATTCCTCTGAAAAGGAAAAGCCAGAGCAGACGTTTGCAGGGGTTTTAAGTCCTGCGTGGGATGGGAGGGAAGGGAGAAAGGGACAATGAGATGTTGTTCTCTTGTTTAATATTTTGTGGAATGGCATAATGGGACTATTCATTCGTCAGGTTAAAGTGTGGTTCTCCAGTGTCTAATGTTAGTGACAACCGAGTTTCGTAAGAGAAACTTGTGAGAGTCTTTGGGTCTGTGCTTTTTAAATGACATTTTGTGTCTCTTACCTTTTTAAATTTGAAGATGTTTCAACTTCCATCCTCTAACAAAGGCCTCCCCACAGTTCCTGAAGGACTGAGTCAAGGACTTGAAGCTGTTTCCAATCTGTTGCCTTGAAAGTGTTGCCCCCAAGTACAATGACATCCCCAGCCCAAGGTTTTAGGGAGCTGTTCTGGTTTGAAACTGGCTACAAGAAATAGGTTAACTATAACTCTCCGTTTATTCAACAAATATTAGTTAAGTGCCGACTTGGTGGATAAATGCCAGGCCTGTGGCCAACGGCAGAGCATCCTGTCTGGTGCGGAAGGAGGGTGACACAAACTCAGTATGATCTGCAGTGGTGATGCTTGGATGCGGGCCATGCAGGGCACTGTGGGAGCACAGAAGGGGCTTCTACAGGCTTACAGGGTCAGGGAAGGATGCCCAGAAGGAGTGACACACAAACTGAAATGTGAAGGATGCACAGAAGCTGGCCAGTCAAATGGCAGAGGAGAGTGGAGTTCTAGAAGAGGGACCAGCACCTGCAAAGACCTGGAAATGCGCAAAAGATGATGCTTAAGTTTCAGAATCGGGCACCGAGGAGGGGTGAGAAATGAGTCCCTAGAAGCAGGTGGCACCCCATCATAGGGGCTTCAAAGGCCACTTGAAGGAGCTAAACGTTGTTCTAGAAGCATGGGAGATCTCTGAAGGGTGGTGAGCAGATTAGAAGGATTAGAGATTAGAAAGAATACGCTGGGTAGAGCCTGGCATAAAGGAAAACAAGACAAACATCCGGAAGGTGAGTTGGGAAGCTGTCTCAGTCCTGATGTAAGATGAGGGTGAGCTGGACCGGGAAGTGAGGGTGGTGTGGCGATTCCCAGGTGGGCTGCAGGAAGAGCTGATGGGTCAGGGAACACAGAAGGGGATGGACCTATGCCTATTAGGTAACTTTGTTTCACTCCCCTAGTGAAAGGAGACGGTCCAGAACACAGAGCACTCATTTCTAACATGAGCTATCAATCATTGTCCTTTAAATGAGATGGTGCACCTGCTGTTGTGTTAGGCGGAGACCAATACCAGTGACTCAGTGATGCCAATGAGATGCCCAGCAAGCCTGCCAACATGGCGCCATCCCAGCCTAGTGGCCAAGGGCTCTGAGGTCAGGAACGATCTGGGTTCAAATTCTGGCTCCACTTGCTCTCTGTGTTGCCCAGGGACAAGTCATTTAATCTCGCTAAACTCATTCTCCTTTATATAAAGTGCCTGCCCTTTAGGTTTGTTAGGAAGATTAAACTGAGTCTAGCACAGTACCAGGCACAAAAGAGTTGTTCCATTAATGTCAGCTAATATTATAACTGGTGGCGGTAGTAGACCTTTTGGTATTGTTTCCACAGTTCAATTCCACCAATCCTGGTTTAGCACAGCTGGTGAACCCTGTGTAGACATGCAGATGCTTTGCCTACATTTTTCCTGTGGTTGTTGTGCAGATGAAAGTCAACGCTTTTGTCCCAAGTGCCCAGCTGACAACGTAGCACAGTTCAAAAGAACACTGATCAGACACTTACAGGCAAGGGGACGCAGGAGATGCCACCAGCATCAGTATGGCCACCTGAACATGATAATGACGATGACATCTTTGAAATACAGATAACTCTTTCCGCTCAGATCCCATATCCAGGAAGATACACAGATGGATGTGATGGCCTGGCTGAGTCAGCACAAGACTATCCACCGACAAGAAGGCCAAGAACACACAGCGGATTGCACAACGTGCTCCTCGCATGGAGCTTGAAATATTCCCTAGTACCACGTTGTTGAGAGATGGCCCTGAGTGCTGTTGCCTAGGCAGCAGAGCATCCAGTGATGGACTGCGAGCAAGGAAACAGGACAACAGATCAAAAAAAGTGGCATGACCTTTGGGAGACTGAAAAGCAGAACATGGCCAGAGCTGCAGTTAGCTCCACACTAAACCAACACTTTATAGACCAGAAGTTATGTCTGATATTCTTCTTGGCTTCACTGTCTGCTTCTTTAATTTTTTTTTTCTGACTTTGCCAACAACAGGTCAAAACAGAATCATCCTCAAATGGTCCAACACTGAAGCCAGTCAATCTTCAACTCAGCCCCATGGGGCTGAAACTGGATGGAGGATGGATAGAATAATAGCAATGTGGTAGAAAAATATTTTGAGATTTTCACTAAGGTTCTCACGCCCTGCCATACCCTCAGTTCCCTCTACCCTCCTCTCTCTCCGCAGGAAGACACTCAGCATCCAACACTTGGTGCCGCAGGAAAGAGATGGCATGGCAGAAATGCTGAGGGAGAGAAAAAGTCAATTCTGGGTTGGGGAGTTGCAAATATGAAACTCACAGCTGAGTTGAAGGCAAAGACTTTTGCATTTCTGAAGCTGAGGAGAAAGCTATTGTCCTACTGGGCTCCTACAGAAAATGTGTGCAGACAAGGGGGACGTGAAAGTTATCAGACACTGGAGCATACCCCATCGCACCCCCAGGCTAGTGCTGGTGGAAGGGGTATAATAAAGACCCCACAGGGATGCTACCTTAAGACCTTTCCTGGGGAAGCCCACACAGGGTAAGGTGGTATGGGGATTATGGGCAGCCAGACCTGGGAGAGCCTTTCAGGGCCCCAACATGAGGTGAGGAACAGCGGATCTTCCGTGGGTCCAAGAAGAGAACAGAAATACCCAAGTAAAGGACAGATCTGGAGATGCCTTGCTGGTGGGAGGAGAAAATAGAGCCTCCACCTTTGCTAACTTAAGCCCAGAGGGCTGTGGACTGTGAAGGAAGCGGGGGAGGTGGGGAGGCAAGAGGTAACAGCAACCAGTGACCAGATCTCCTCTCCAAGGATGCTAGTAGGCTAAGATTCTGAATTGATTGAGATTAAATTTCTACTATCTGACAATGAATGGAGGCAAAAAAAAAAAAAAAAGGAAAGAAATTAAGTTCCGGTACGTAAAAGATCATTTTACATTTTTGCACACCTGTGTGACATCACCATCATGATTAGTGAACACTGCAGCTCCCCCTTTGTAAATCACCTACTATGTGCCTGCCACTGAGGGCGGCACCTCGTACCAGGCACTGTGTAAAAACTTCCCTACTTGTTCCTCCCAAGGACCCTCTGAAGGGGGTGGCTTATTCTCTCACTTCTACAAAAAAAAAAAAAAAAAAAAAAAAAAAACCAAAGCAGATATCTGAGTACCTTGCCCAAAACTTCAGGGCTATTAAGAGGCAGATCCAGGATTTCACCCACATTTGTCTCTCCCCGGGGGGCACAGCCAAGTGGATTTTGTATGAATAATGGACCTGAAACATCCATCAGCAGTGGGAGTGGGTGATGGAGGTGCTGAAATTTAACATCACACAGAGAGGCACACTGTGTACCTTTCACTCACATCAACGTGCTCACTTCCCCGTGGGCTGCCCCCCGGGGGGTACGGCATCCATGAAGCGCGTGTTCTTCCAGGACAAGTGGCGGGTTTTCCATAACTGCTCGTGCCCATCGGCTCAGAAGCCCTCACAGGTGCTCAGCCCAGTCTGGGAGGGGTCAGACCCACAAGCCTCCTGAGGAGCCCCAGACAAGTGCCCTGGCTCAGGCTCCAGGAAGGACAGACCCAACAGGAGTTTTGTGTGTGTTGGAAGCAATATCACAGATCCCTGTTCAATATGCATTTAGGGATGATTTATCATTTGCTCGGTGGGCTGATGGCTTCCTGCACTCTTTGATTTTTAGGCTTCTCATCCTGCCTGCTGGAACCTGATGACAGCAAGGCAGCAGAGTCCTGACCGAGCGAGAGAAGGAGCTATTTCAAACTTGTGAATAAATAATCCTTTAAGGAACAGATTTGAGCTAAAAGGAGAATTTTGCCCTAAGCAGAGTCATTTGTATACAGTCATCGGCTTCCGTAATACACACCTTCTCCTCACAAAAGGAGTATTCCAATTAGGAGGTGGTTCTCCTTACACTGGGGTATTTGAGGGCCATGTGAAGGTTGTCATTCAGACTGCCTGTATTCAATGTTTAATTGTCAATCTATCTAACAGTAAATCCCTCATCTTCGAAATTAAATCCTCCCTTCTAAAGCCCAAAACCAATATCTCAAATCCTTTTTTTCCCATTCCCTACCTCTCAAAATCCATATTATGTTGATTCTTCCTTTTCAGTAATCCCCAAAAGTGTCCCTTCCCTGCTCCCTAGTTAAACCCTGCATTCAAGTGCAAATCTCTCCCTGTGACAATCCATCTGTCCTCTTCAGCACGTCTCCCCCAAGGTTTCCTGCTTCGGCATTAGTTTCCTCTGACTTTTTCAGTAGGGTCCATCTTGCCTTCCTCTAGGACTGCTAAAACCCAGTTAAGCAACCTGTTTCTCAAAAAAGCCAAAGAGAGGGACTGGGCATAGCTCAGTGGTAGAGCCCATGTTCAGCATGTGCAAGGTCCTGGGTTCAATCCCCAGTATCTCCACTAAAAAAAAAAAAAAAGAAGACAAATGTTCTGCCACATGCTTCTTCCGAATCAAATTTAATATGCTGATTCACCTTTAGAATGACTCTACACCCTCCTGCCCTGGTCCATGGACTCATTTTGTCGGCAAATGGGATAAATTATCCTCCATGATATGTAGAGTCTAATACCAGATGCATTTATTGAGCTCCTGGTGTGTGCCACACTCAGTGCACAAGAGTAGATTTTTCATAATTCTTCTTGGTCATCTGCATACAAACACTTAAGACACCCGAGAAGCCCAGTCGGGGCAGGGCCAGGCCTCCAAGTCTCCTGACGCCCACACACGCTGGCTTGAATACAGGCAGGCCAGACGGCAACCTTCAGACAGCCTTCAAATACCCCAGTGTGAGGGCAACCACCTTCTAACTAGACTACTACTCTGCGAGGAGAGGATGTACATTACGGAAGCCAATGGCTGTTTACAAATGATTCTGTTAAGGGATATAAAAATAAAAATAAAGAAATACAAGCTCACATTTAATGTGCAGAAGATGGGAATGTTCACAGCAGCCCATAAATACTGACTCCTGCTCTCAGCTCAGGAAGATAATCTTCCTCCCCCTCTTTGCTTCCACCTCGGCACTTACTCACAATGAATTGTAATTGACAGATAACTTACCCATCTCCCTCCCTAGACCAGGAGTTCCTTGAAAGCAGCAACTGCTTGCCTCACTGTTGAATCCGGAATATCTGTCTCGGTGCTTTTGAGATAGACTGGGACTTGGGATCTGAGACCTGGGACCCTTTGCTGCAATACTAGCACCTGGACAAACGTCTCTTCTCCCCCTGGAGCAACAGATTACAAAATAACAATAAGAGGCTAAGAATAACTGCACGCACGCGCAGTTGAGGCAAATTATGAAAAACAAGCTACAAAAAGACCAAAACCCAACTCCCACTCCCCAGGTGCTGGGAGAAAAAGCAGGACACTGCGCCCTGCACATAGCACCGTTAAGGAGGTAGGCAGACCACCTAAGCTCCTCCAGCCGATCCGTGGGTCCAGCCCAACCCTCACCCCATTTAAGAGGCCAGCTCACCTCCCCCCACCCTCCCCACCAACCCCTGATTGAGAAAGGGAACCTATTACTTGTTCTTGCTACCTGGGGCTGCGGCGTGAGTCCCAGGAAAGCCTTTCCTGAATTTCTTGTCTGGCCTCTATCGACTAAAAAAAAATGCATCATGTAAAAGTTGAGAATTATCTTTTATTCAGCGGACTTTCTGTGTACTTCAAACCTGAGAGACAGCCTCTCAGCTTTAAGGGACTTCTCTGAAGAGGTAAGGGAGAAGCCAGGATATATAGGAGTTTTGCAACAAAGACCAGGTCGTTGAACATCAAAAGATTACTATTAAAAGAAAACCAGATACCTCAAGTCAAGGAATTTCCCCCTTTTTTAATATGAGAAGATGCAGGAGTCTGGGCTCATTGAAATCATTCCTTTTATATGCGCCGTAGAGATCTGGAGTACATATTCAGTGTTTCCGCATCCCAGATCCCCTCCGGGTCCATCCTTGGGTGTGGCTGCAGTGGCCGAGGGCTTGGCAGCAGGCAGCCAGTTTGTCTCCATCCTTAGTTTTCTCAGGTCTCACTTTTCTGGGGCAACTGTAGTGGCTTGATGGCTGCATCTTTTGTTTACTGATATGACAGGCAGCATTTTTCATTCACACCTCTTATCAATTTCTATCGATTAAAGTGTCCACGTTGGTAACAATTTGTACCTGACAACAAGTATATGCTCAATGAATATTTCTTAAATGAATGAATGAACAAATGATGTGCTGTGAGAACAAATGAGGTGGATGAGGAGAGCCTTCACAGGGAAGGGAAGGCTTCTGCAGAGGTTTGAGGTGTGAAAGTTCCAGGCATTTGTGGAATGGTAGGTAAATGAATGCCCTGGGGCACTGGGCTTGTCAGGGGCAGAAAATCAGACTGAACAGGCAGGTGGACCAGGTGGGGAAGGCCTCCTATGCTGAGAGGTTGGATATAATCCCATGCAGTGGGAACTCTTCTTCCTGGAGCCTCCAACCCTCTTTAATTACCCCTCCCCTTCTAGCAGACATATCAACATATGGCCACATTTCCTTAAAGAGAAGAGAGTGGGATGGGAATAAAAGTTCCTAAGGCTCACTCAACAACAACAAAAGCCCAATTTTAAAAACAGGCGAAGTGCTCTTACTGTCTTTTCTTTAGATCATACCTATTTGTTAAGTTTATTCTTATAAGTAGTTACTATGTTTTGGTGCTATTGTAAACAATAATTTCTTATTAAATTTTCATACTGATCATTTCTATTATGCAGAAAAATGATGACTAAGCCTTTATTAAATTTACAATAAGCAATGACAAAAAAATAAAAAATAAAAATAAATTTAAAACTGCAAAGGACTTAAATAGCCATGTCTCCAAAGAAGATATACAAATGGCCAATAAATACAATTAAATACATTAAATACATTAAAAGATGCCAAATAAATCATAAGGGAACTGCAAACCAAAACCACAATGAGATGACACTTCATACCCATTAGGATGGATATTATTTTAAAAAACACACACACACACATACAACAACAGATATGACAAGTGCTGGTGAGGATGCAAGGAAATTGGAACCCTTGTGCACTGCTGCACAATGAGAATGTAAAATGGTACAGCCACTGTGGAAAACAGTATAGTGGATCCTTAAAAATATAAACATAGAATTACCTACCACATGATCCAACAGTTCTGCTTCTGGGTGTATAGCCAAAAGAACTGAAAATGTGAACAGATATTTGTATACCCATATCCTTAGCAGCATTATTCACAACAGCCAAAAAGTGGAAACAGCCCAAATGTCCATCAACAAAATGAATGGATAAACTAAATGTGGTCTATCCCTACAATGGAATATTATTCAGCCTTAGAAAGGAAGGGTATTCTGACACACGCTACAACATGGATGAACCTTGAAAACATTATGCTAAGTGAAATAAGTCAGACACAAAAGGACAAAAGGACAAATATTACATGATTCCATTTATAGGAGTTACCTACAATGGTCACATTCATAGAGACAGAACCTAGAACAGAAGTTACTAGGGGTTGGAGAGGACAGGTTTTTAATTTTTCTCTCCTCCACCCACCAGTGGAGGTACTGGGGATTGAGCACAGGACCTTGTGCACACTAAGCATGCACTCTACCACTGAGCTATACCACTGCCCCTCCAGCTAAGGCTTTTTTTTTAACTACCTAAGATGCTACATCTTTAGCACTTGTTTATCAGCAGCCCATAAATAAGAAGTGTGGTTGGCCTGCCTGTAGGTGAATCTTTTGAGGGTAGCCTCCTTAGAATTTGTGGGAGGAAGAATTGTCTGCCTCTTGCCTTCAGTAAATACCAAGTATACCCAGTCCTCTCCGAGAGATTCATGGGAGCATGATAGGAGCCCAAATGGACGGGGGCAGGTGGCAGGGAGGTAGAGAGAGATGCTCTCAGGGATCTCAGCACTTCCAGTTTCTTAGAGTGAATGTGAGACAGGCAGAGGTAGGTAATCATTTGGAACATTAACTGATGCTGGCCAGTATTTCCAATACTGAGTGGCCATGCTTCCCGCCTCTAGGCAGACAAGCAATCTATTTTTGTTTCCTCGGGGAAGTCCTGACACCAAAGAAAATGAGAGCAATAGTTTGAGAGAAAAGGGTTTTGAGTTTCAAAAGCCTGGGACCTGGGGCACGAACAAAAGATTTGGAATAAAACGTGATCCATTGGAGCCAGTTTTAACTCTTTCCGAGGGCTGGATGTGGTTTGCCCCAGCTGGGGAAAGGGAAAGAAGAGGCAGAGGTTGAGAAACCTCTGAGCCTCTGCAAGGGCTCTGTTGCCTGCCCCTGACCCAGTCAACCCGTGCCTGGGATCCCAAGAGAGCCCTAGGTCCCTGCCTCGTGCCAGGAGAGTCCAAAGTTCTAATAAGACCCCTGAGTGCCCATAGCCTGCAGCAGACGCAGCAGTAGAGGAAACATGCTGTGTGGGGTGTGACAGTAAAAGGTCTTGGTCAGCCTTGTAAGTTTCCTGTGGCCCCAGAGTGACTGGGGAGCAGCGGTCATGCCTATGTACCAGGGAGGGCCTGTTACCAGCTAAGAGAAAGTCAGACCCAGAGAGGATACAGTAGAGACAGAATCCCCAAGAGTGATCCAGCTGAACAAATGACTAGTCACCAAGTTAAAAAGACAATAACCTAGCAAGTGTAGAAGCAGGTGACCACCCGGGACCAGATGCCTGCCCCGCCCCCACCACCATTCCCATGACCTGACACAGACCCCCTCCGCCCAGCAGCCCAAAGTAAGTCCTTGTTCCAGGAAAGGGAGAGGGGACTCGGAATCGATTCCGATTAAGTTTCTACCTCTTGGTGCAATAGAGATACAAACGAGAAAGAGTGCAGTGACAGAGGAAACAAAGCCACATTTCTTAAAAAGGTGAATTTGCCCACTGTGATTATAACCTGCTACATGTTAGTCGGGTTGTTACTTGTTGGTTAACATCCAGTGGAGTCACATTTTATTCAACAGTTAAGTTCTAAAGTTGGCCAATGAAGTGAAAACCAAGTATATTCACCAGTACCCTTGCAAAATCTCTTAACAATACTCCTAACAATACAGTACTGTGCGATTATTCAGTACATTCAAAGCAGTCAGTTTTTCTTCCAGCTTTGAAACAGATTGCTGGTTTGTATCTTCCAATCAAGCACCAAATATAGTAATTGGCTTTTGTTTACAAGTACTTTGTGCCAAAAAAAAAAAAAAAAACAACTTTTAAATAGATATTTTATTTTCAAATGCTCAAGTCACACACACATTATGATTTGATTACACAGAGGAACCAAGGGAAACAAAGAGCCCAAACGCGCCCCCCACCTTACTTCGCTGTACTCTTATGAGTAGCGTGTAAGGACAATCTCACTCAGAACTTCAATTGTCATTTTCTGCTACTCAGAGAACCTAACACAGAATTCACATGTGTCCTCTCCATATTCGTTTTGTGGTCTAAGTCTTATCTTTAAGCCTAACTGACTGAATGGTGGGACCTGTGTGAAGGGAACATTCTGGAAACTCTAGGTCAGCAGTAACTTCACACCAACCTTGAGGCAAGACTTGGCATTTCTTCACATTCACCAAAGACCCTCCCACACCAAAGCATTAGTCAGACATGCTTTCTGGAAGGTTCTGCAAATGACTCAGAGGAAGGGTTTACATCATGCAGGTCACAGCTTCATGCCAAAAAATCCCCACTAGACATCCTTATCAGAACCCCCTCCCCACTTTACAGCTGCTGGGGCCCCTTTCTCTCACCAGCATCCCCCATCCAGCAGTTCCGCCTTCCTGGCTCCCTGCCTCCAGTCCTTGCTCCTTCCCTTCCTGCGTCTCTCCATCTCTCCACCTTTCGTATACAGACTTCATCCATCAAATTTACATGCTCTCAATCATCAATCCATTCAGCAAAAAGCACCCTCCCTCTGCCTGCCAGAATTCACTCTCTTCAAAGGTAAAGGAAGAACCATTTTCCCCTGTTACATGACTATCACACATTAGCTCATTATGAATACAACCTGGATTTAATTCACCACCTTAGCTACCACTTGTTCACGAACTAAATATGCTAGATGTTTTATATGTATTATCCCAATTACTTCCTAACAATAACTCTGCAAATGAGATCCAATTCACGAATATGAAAACTAAGGGTCAGAGAGGGGAGAGTCATATTCCAAAGTCAGGTAGCTCAACCTCAAGTCCGTAGGTTAATTCTCCACATGACACTGCCTTCAGCCTGAGAAGAGTGGACCTGCTTTCTTACCAGCACTTCCTTTCACATCAGATTTGTCCAAATTTGCACACAGTCACCCTGGAGGGGCAGTCAATTGAGAGTCCGTCAACTGAGAGTCCAGCCTCACCCCCAGGATCATGGAGCCCAAGGAAAGACAGGTAACAAAGACTGTTTGCTAGCTGATCCAACCTTATCTACCGACCTACAGGTAGGGGTGACCACGTGACACAGTTCTGACCTATGAGATGTAAATGGAAGTCTTTGGATGGGATTTCTAGGAAACCTTTTCAAAAGAGACAGACTGGCTCACCCTTCTCTCTACTTCCTGCCTGAAACCCAGACATGATGGTTGGAGGAGCAGCCACCATCTTGTGCCCACATAGACAAAGGCCACCACTAAGATGATACAGTGGAAAGAAGGAAAGAACCCTGACAACATGGTTGAAACACAGTTCAGCTGTGGGCCACCTACCCTGGTCTGCTTTTCATGGGAGAAAAATGAACTCCTTATTTGCTGAAGCCACTACTGAAGGTTTCCTGTAACTTGCAGTCAGATGCATTCCTAACTGATCTAGTCACTTTCTGGGATGTTTTACAGTTCCAGGACTGACTAGCAGGCTGCCCCACTCAAGCACACCTCGGGAGTTCTTCCTCAGGTTTAAAGCCATCAGAGAGAGCTGTCCTGCCTGGGGTTCAGAGCAAACTCATTTAGGAAGCATTATATCTGAATGAATTAGTTACACAGGCTGTGCCTTCATGGAGTATGTAATTAAAAGGATTAAAAGAATCATGCATTCATGGGGAAAGTTCTTTTCATATTTCCATAAATTTTGTTTTCCATGGGCAGCCCCTCCTGGGTAGATGGTGTCTCTCGCTGGTCTCAGGAGGGCTCCTGATGCACCGTGAGCTCTGAATAGCAGAGTTCAGGTCGGAAAGAGAATTTCTGCTGTGTCACTTTCAAACCACTAAGTGGGTTCCCTAATGATTCTGGGCTAGAAGTTTTGAACATCTGAAAACCAAAGGAGACACCAAGTCTGCCGAAAAGAACCCAGCAGGTTGGCCGGTTGGCAGCCACTGTTTGCCTCATGGTGAATGTCATTTAATAAGAATGACTCCAGCAAGCGATGGGGTTTACTGTATTCATACAGGCACCGAAGGGCATTGACAAGCTCTTGGCCTTTCTGAGCACTGCTGCTGCTCGGAAACCAGGCTCCGAGCATCACGGGACTTGCCGCGCCGCATCGAGGCTTATACACATCAAAAATTTAGACATTAACCCCTATTTACAGCATTTGTTCACAGCATACGGCCGAGAACCTTTTTAGTAAATCACTTGAGATAAGCTGTCTGGCCCCAAATAAAAGATGTTTGCCAATTTCTCGGTAAGGCAGAAGAAGAGCTCTTTATCAAAAGCATATTAGCATATTTTGCCTCATTAATAACTACACTGCAGCATTAATTTGCCTAATTATCACATTTGGAATTCAACATGGATCTAATGAATTCAAAACGCGAAAAACAAATCCCGATTTATAAAGCACACCGACATGCTGCCGTTTTAGCCTTCCTCTTTCCTTTGTAGGTGTGTTTGTCCAAGCAGTGTGTGTGTGTGTGTGTGTGTGTGTGTGTGCGCGCTCGCACGCCCATGTGTCGACTTGCTGAAATTCTTTATTCTGTTCCATGTACTGAAAATTCATTATTTCAATAAAATGTTTTCTTCTAATGAGGTGATTTTCTCCTAGGCATAGACAGTTATTTGTTTTTTTTTTTTTTCTCTAACCTTTTTTTTTTTTTTTTTTTTTTTTGCAGGGGGGAGGTAATTAGGTTCACTTACTTATTTTTTTTCACGCAGGTACTGGGGATTGAACCCAGGACCTCGTGCCTATTAGGTATGTACTCTACCATTTGAGCTATACTCTCCCCTGTAGGAGTAGCAGTTTTGTTTTCTAAGTTTCTGTTAGCCCTCTCACTCTTACTCCTTTTGCTTTCTCCTTTCGCACAAGCCTTTCCTAAGGTTTTCAAAAATACATACTTCACGAACAAAAAGATCATGCCTTTTTGGCTTCAGGGACTGCGTCATCGCCTTTCTTCACCAGTCAATGCCTTTAGCACTAAGTAAACCAACAATATTTGTCCACATTTCCTCCTCCACGGAAACATCCTCCTAACCAATTTCCAGGAGCCCAGAGTAAACATCAGTCAACACTATCAAAAATAAAAATCAGAGCATATCGGCCAAACCTTCTTGAATGCTTTGAGTTTGTTAAAAATGAAACTGCAGAAAAACTTTAGTTCGGAGCTCAAAACAACAGCTTTAGACCTCACAATATTATCCTCTTCATTCATCCATGGGCTTCTTCCCACAAGAATATCTGATTGTAACAATAGACCATATGCTGCTATTGTAGTGGAAAGATACAGAAAAGGTTTAGATCTCCATGATATTATAGAGGGAAAAAATGATTGTTTAAGTAAATTCTCTCTCCGCTATCCTGGCTTCAAGGCTATTTTTGAAGCACAGTTAAAGTTATGGCTAAGAACAGTCAGGTCAGGTCAGTGCACTGGGGAAATTCCAATTTTAAAAGGTGCTGTTAACCACCCAACAGGAAAGGCAGCTCTGTCCATCTAAGATGTAAGACGAGGAGCCTCCTGTTACCGGGTAATTCATTCCAGCTCAAAGAGGAGACATTTATAGACTATGAGGCATCTCCTACTCCCGTAGGTCAGATCCCCACCAACAACAGTCTTCTTCCCTTGGCAGGTAATTACTGGCATGTATCAAACACTTGTAAACTATAAGCCTAGACAGATTTTGTTTCTTCTACTCCACACTCAGGACCAAGAATAGTCCAAATCCAACAGCTCAACCCAAGAATATGAGCAATGACCAAGAGAAAAATGTAGCCGCTCATGAGCTGAGTTTTTCCTTCTGGTATATCTAATGTCAACACGTCTTTAAACCTTGAGGCCACCACCAATCTGCTTTAAATGAATATTCTTAAACTCAATCTAGCAAATGTTCACCGTGCATGATCCTACAGTAAAAGGAAGACGTCTCGAGGGTCTTGATATCTTAACGTCTTCGGATCAGGAGTAGCTCACAAATTTTTCAATATGAAAGGACAAAGACCTCAGGAAAACATGAGTCGATAAACCTTCAACAGAAAGATGAATCCATTTCAAGCCAAGCTGTGAAATAACCCCACAGTCAACCCTGTCTTGTCCTGGAACCAGATTGATCATCTGAGTGCTGCTCACTGCAGCACCGGGGTCTGCCCTCCACCAGCCCCAGGTGGAACCATCAGCCTCACCTCAATGATGGACACAGGCTCTGGCTACATCACCAGGAGAAAGAGGGGAAAAAATGCATTAAAGTCTCTCTTGTGCGCCTGAATCCACATCATAAAGCTGCCATGCCATCAGGAAAGATTTACTGGTTATTCAGGAGACAGAGAAGCCCCAAATAACAGGGGTCTGAGGATAAATAGCAGAAGCAAAGAACTGAGAGAACCACACCCTGACCTCGGCATCTGCACGTCTGGAGTCCGGGGGGCATGGAGTGGCTTCCCAAACCTTAAAAAAAAAGTTAAGGAAAAAAACTAAAAAAAACTAAAACCAAAATCACTTTTTTAAATCCTTCATGCTCAATAAAGACTGTGCAGGCATAAAATCCCTCATTTAAATGGCTGCAGTTTAAATTTAAAATGTATTTTTCAGGAAAAAGATTTTATTACCGTTAAATGCTCACCGCAATCCAACAATGGAGGAAACCTGACCTTGATTCTGAATCTCCTGCCTTTTCCCCCCTTTGATTAGCCTTACTGTTCCTTACTGAACATACTTTCATTATTTCCGCTCCTTTTTGGAGAAATAATAATTTTCTCTAGAAGGTTAGAAATTGTGCATTGCTTTCTCAAGACAATCCAATGGATGGTTTCACAAAGAAACACTAATACCAGAATAGAGAGCTGACTCTGGAGACCAGAGAAACACAAAATAAGAATGGAAACTGGTTTTCTCTGGTCTTGCAGACTCAATTTAAGAGGAAAAGAGGAAATTCAAAGAGCAAGTACTAAGGCGAAAAGAAGGTGAAAGATGAAAAAAAAATAGCCCTTTTGAAAGTTATAAATAAGAAATCCGTAGGGAAAAAAGAGGAGACAAAAAGCATCTCCTTCTTGGTAAAAAACAGTCAGTCATGAGTGTGACACCAAAACATTAAGTATGATGTCGATAAAGGGATGTGTACCTGTATCCAGCAAGGTCCCGGAAGGTAACAAATGGTACACTCAGACTGAGAAATCCAACTGTCTTAATACAGGGGCTAATTTACAAAAGTGTGGGCCGTGTTTAAGAAAGCACAAGGGACAGTGCAGTACCCAGGGGCTGGTTACCTAATGTTACCGCCCCTAAGCCTGAAGGGGCAAAGGGAGGGAGCGGGTGTTAAAACCCAGAAATGCTACTATTTAGAACAGCCAAGACATGGAAGCAACCTAAATGTCAATCGACAGATGACTGGATAAAGAAGTTGTGGTCTATATATACATTGGAGCACTACTCAGCCACAAAAAAGAATGAAATAATGCCATTTGCAGCAACATGGATGGACCTAGAGATGATCATACTAAGTGAAGTAAGTCAGACAGAGAAAGACAAATATCATAGGATAGCACCTACATGTGGGAATCTTAAAAAAAAAAATGATACAAATGAACTTATTTACAAAACAGAGACTCACAGACATAGAAGAGAAACTTATGGTTATGGGGGAGGGGAGTGGGAAGAGTGGGGGAGGATAAATTAGGAGTTTGGGACTAGCAGATACAACCTACTATATGCAGAATAAACAATAAAGTCCTACTGTATAGCACAGAGAACTATATTCAATATCTTGTAATAAACTATAATGAAAAAGAATATATATATCACTGAATCACTATGCTGTTCACCAGAAATTAACACATTGTGAATCAATTATACTTCAGTTAAAAAATCTTTACATATGAACATTGAAAAAAATGCTAAGTGAAATAAGTCAGACCGAGAAAGGCAAATACTGTATGATATCACGTGATACAACGAACTAGTGAATATAACGAAAAAGAAGCAGGCTCACAGATGCAGCGAACACATTAATAGTTACCAGTGGGGAGAGCAAAGAGGGGAGGGGCAGCGTGAGCAGGGGAGTAAGAGGTACAAACTCTTGAGTATAAAATAAGCTGCAAGGATACGTTGTTCAACACAGGGAACATAGCCAATGTTTCATAATGACTATAAATGGAGTATAACCTTTAAAAATTATGAATCGCTATTTGTACACCTGTAACATATAATATTGTACAGCAACTATACTTCAATTAAAAAAAAAAAAAAACAGAAAGGGGAGCTGCATGGAGAGGGCCACCTGGCAGGAGTGGTGGCCTCCAGTGGTGGCCAACAGAAAACTGGGGACATAAACACCCCAATCTCATGCTCACCCATCTCCCCCTCCCCTCCAATGCCTTGTTCGTGTCTCACACTGGCCCAACCCAACTGTAAGCCAAAGAACAGAACAAGGGCTCCCATGGAAGCAGTGAAGACAGGTCAGTCTGCCAGGTCACAGAGCAGAGTGGAGGAGGACGGAGAGTGGATCTGGAGGGACAGACAGAAGACATCAGCATATAATCGCCAAAGAGTTCAAACAAACAAGGAGAAAGCAAAAAGTCAATCAAACCAAAACTTCATAGAAAGATTGGTAAATTTGCATAAACCTCTGATGTTTGGCAGATCTAGATCCAAATAAAGCCCGGCCCTGTCAAAAACTGTGTGATGTTGAAAATCTTACATGCTTGAGCCTCAGTTTTTCTCCCTGTAAATGTACCACACAGCTACATGATCAGTCGTAATAAGACAGAGTCAAACATTTCATAGGCTCTCTATAAATACTGGTTCCTCCACCCTCCCCACTCATACTTCTTTCCTGTCTGCAGAGGCTGTTCATTGTACTCCTGCTACAAAGAAGAAACGGGAGACTTGAGTCATCCATCTTTGCGGCTGTAGATACAGCTTCACAGCACCCACTGGGGAACTCGGGTCACTTTAACACACTCTTAGCGTCAGTGGTTTTGCCAGCAACCTCGGGCCAGAGAGTGAGCCAGGAATGGCTAGACCCAAAGCTTTCAAAGACCTTCTCCCGAATCACATCGTGGGCTCCCCAGCGCTCCACGAGCTACTGCGCTGGTGAAGTGGAGCTGTTAGCCACGTGGTCAGGCTACCGTGGAGCCAGGAAATCATCTTCATCCTTCTGACCCTATTTGCTTTTGATTCCCCTTGTATGAGAAACAAGAGTTCATTGAGATGGGACCAGCTTATGCACAAACTCCTCATAAGAGTCTAGTGTTCAGTCTCTCTCTTTTTTAAGCACAATGGCCGTTTCCTTTGTCTTCTGAGAGCCTCTACATCTCATCCCTCAGGGCCATCACCCCCAACACAAGGATCACCTGGCATTCTAGTCTTCCTGAGACGTAAGCAAAGAAACTTTACAGCTCATCCGCACTAAAATGTAATAACTTTCTCCACACGGCTGCACAAAGGATTTCTCTGGGAGCAAAGGACCAAGTTTCACAGTTGCATAAATATAAACTAAAGTAGAAATCCATCTTCGAGTCTGCAGGCACAGTCAACAGTCCCATTTTTCAAGAGTCTCAAGGTCATTCTTCACTCTGTGTTCTTTCGGCTGGGCTTTAAAGTTAAGCTAGTTTAATAATTCATGACATCATACCGATTAAAATATGAGTATTTTCTACCAAAGGAAACAGCCTTCCTTTCCCCCCCCCCCCTTCACTGTGGAAGAGGCTCAGACGAGCCCCCGCCTAGGAGAGCGGTGACGTTTCGCAGTCCTAACTGATGAAGTTTCAGAGAGAGGCTTGCAATTTTGTCTGCCACTGCACACAGCCAGTTTCATCATGAAAAGCCAGCACCATATGCCAGAGGAGACAGGTTAAGCCTCTTAAATGTTCCTGACAACAATGAGCTTTCATTTGTAAAAAGTAAACAGCTGCCTCATGGGGAAATAATCCACAAAACAATGGAGATGGTTATTTGTTTGTTTGATTTATTGTGACCGCACTAGGGGCTGGGGAGTTTCCGAGAGCCATGATATATGTCAAAATACAAATGCAAATAATTTAAAAAATAGTTTGAAACTTTCTTTTGAAGACATCAAAGGGGAGCCCTGCATGCTATAGATAATTACAGGGAGGTGCATTTCATTTCAAAGGGGAGGAGACAGAAAACCAGCATTCAGCCTCAGGTTCTGCCACTACTAGCTATGAATCTTGGGCAAGTATATTTAACTTCTCGGGATCCACATTTTCCACACCTGTGAGTGAGGGTCAAAATGAAATCTATTCTGCTAGGTCAAAGGGCTATCGTGAGACATCAGTGATTTATGAGTTTAAAAGGACTTTGTAAACTGTACAGCCAAACAAATGTGAAGGTGATGGTGGGTGGTAACCAGACAAAAGGGACATTTGGTGCTACACTTTTAAAAGTCAATAGGAAGAAGATGTATTACCTCCATGGAAAAAAAAAAGAAGTTTCCTCTTATTTATGGCTCTCCCCTGGAAATGGCTGCAGCCCCTAGCTTACCTTAAAGTGGCTGAGTGTGCAGGAGACAATGGTCAGTTGACTGGCACCTGGGAAAAGCCAGCCCGTGGTTATCACCACTGTGCCTGGGAAGAACAAAAGAAGAGAATCATCACAATCATTTTCAATCCCTATGGTTTGCAAAGTCATTTCAGATGTGTTTTGATGTGACAGTTTTAAAAATTTAAGTATGCCTGGGTATATATCTGGAGAAAACTCCAGTTCAAAAACATACATGCACCCCAATGTTCACAGCCAAGACATGGAAGCAACCTAAATGTCCATCGACAGATGACTGGATAAAGAAGTTGTGGTACATTTACACAATGGAATACTACTCAGCCATAAAAATAATAAAATAATGCCATTTGCAGCAACATGGATGGACCTAGAGATGCTCATACAAAGTGAAGTAAGTCAGACAGAGAAAGACAAATACCATAGGATACCACTTATATGTGGAATCTAAAAATGACACAAATGAACTCATTTACAAAACAGAAAAACACTCAGACATAGAAAACAAACTTATGATTACCAAAGGGGAAAGCAGGGGAGAAATAAATTAGGAGTCTGGGATTAGCAGATACAAACTACTACATGCAGAACAGATAAACAAGGTCCTACTGTGTAGCACAGGGAACTATATTCAATATCTTTTATAACCTATAATGAAAAAGAATATGAAAAATGCATATATATGTATAACTGAATCACTATGCTGTACACTGGAAACTAACACAGCATTGTAAATCAACTATTCTTCGATTTTAAAAAAATGAAATAAAATCTGTAAGTATATATACTTAGTTTTATTTTAAAATGAGAAAATTGAGACTCAGAGAGACTCTAGATTATGCATAACTAGCAAGGACAGTATTAAAACACAAACCCAAGGAAAGAGAAAATAGTCACCACCGTCCACTCCTTCCATGTGACCCTGGTCCCGGTACCAACATCTGGCATGGCTCTTGTGAATTTATTACTCCATTCACATGTCTCTTCCCCTGCCAGGCTGTAGAACCCTGAGGAAAGCTCACCTTTGAACCCTCCCGTCAATCCTTAACACAAAACTTGGCACATGGTGGGTACTCGAAAGGATTTGTTGAATGCATGAGAAAAGGAAGTGGAAAGTAGGAAGGAAAATGAGTGCATTTTTCTGCTTTCTTTTTTTTCCCCCCCTTCTTTTTTTAACTTGTAGAAAAGTCTCTCTACTTTTCCTGAAATCCTTAGGCTGTGGGAACAGGCCCCTCTCTTGGGCTCAATTATGGAGTCCACAGTTAGTTGGAATGAAGCAGCTGAGTGCAGGCAAGATTCAGGCAGGCTCCAGGCATATAGAGCTGGCCAAGGAGGCGGTGTGGGAAGAGGAGGACAGCAAAACCTCCAGAAATCATTCCAGGAAGCACTCGGGGAGATGTGAGCCAGTGTCTGACCAAACCTGTCTAATTAATCTGGGCCCCAACCACACGGGGCTTTATCAGCAAATGTAAGCAGCCAGCACTGGCTCCGGAGGCAGATAAGTGAACGGTGTAGATGCCGCAGCCTCAGGTCCAGCATGCGCCATATGCCTCCCATCTTCAAGTAAATAATCAAATACATCCTGTGCTTGACGACACTTCTAAAGGAGCAGAATGGGCCAGCAAACCATTTTTTTAAAAAATTTTGCACAAAAGACTTTTAGACGTTGATAATTGCCACTGGCTTGTCTCTTTCTCCTCTACCTCAAAACTGGGCTCTTTTCCCAACTTCACCCATACTCCCTCTCCCAGCTTCATAACTCTGATCATTTTGTTTTGTTTTGCTTTAATTTTTTAATTTGAACATGTCAAATATAGATAACAGTAGAAAAATTCATAGAACACACCCTCATGTCCTCACAAACTATTTTCGACAATCATCATCTCATGGTCACTCTCGTCTCACCTACACCCCACCACCATCTTCCACCCTCATCCCTAAACTTGATTATTTTGAGTCAAATCCCAGACGTTATATCATTTCATACATAAATATTCCAGTGTGTATCTCTGGAGATAAGGGCTCTCTTTTAAAGCATTTCTGGCACAATGTTTAACCTTCTTCATTCTTCACATCCAATTTATCAGTAACTCACAATAGTTCTTTTTCCATCATGATACTTCCTTTTTGTCTCTTTGTATTTCTGCAAGCTTCAAACTGATCTTAGTTCTCTGCTTAGAAGACTGAAAATGCTTCCTGCTCAGAGTCTTGACCCTCAGATCTCCCAGCTACAAACTGTCTTATGTTAGGCAATCATTACCATTGTCCATCACCACCCTTTCATTACCCGTGGTTCAAGAATCCACGGTGCCAACTTCTGTTTTCTGTAACACTAGACTAGTGTTCCTGCCAAGACACCTTAAAACCAGACAAAATATATGATCCAACTGTTTTCACAAATCACATACAAAATCACAAAACTGATCTCTTGAGAGGAGGGAAATACACAAGTTGAGCCCAGCCCTACCCCAGGGAACAATTTCCTAACTGGGTGTCAGTAAGCTGGAGATCAAGCAGAGCACAGAAGTCCTGGTGAGATGAGTGGGCAGAGGTCAGAGTTTGGGGCAGCTGGAATGGATTCTATGAAGTGAGACACAAATTGGAAGGAGTTGTGCAGAGGGGTCCTCGGAAGTCCATGTGGGGGGTCTCTGCAAGTGCTTAGCCAAAGACCGAGCTACACATGTGCAGGGAGAGCTTGGATGAGGGGAACCAGAATTTGGCCGTTCTGGAGCTGTGAGCAGAGCAGAAATACCAGAAGGTAAGCAGAATTGGGGTGAGGGGGAGGCATTGCCAGCAAGTATGGGGAGACCTTGATAACACCTGTCAACAGCCCAGGCATCCAGCTGAGACACCAGAAATACTACTTCTTAGGAGTAAGAACCATGCCCCAGAGTAAGGCTTATGATAGACCTACCATTCCAAAGTCTAAAACCAGAGGAAACAGTGATCGGTGGTTGAATCCAGCAAGTTACAGTTTTTATGCTTTGAAAATATATTGGAATTTTCACAGATACTTCCTAAGAAAGAATAGAATCAAGCCTTTTATACAAATTCAAGGTGCTCTTGTAGTAATCCTATTATTTACTAAAACAAAAATCAACAGAGGATTATCACAAAACCCAGTCTCAACCCTGATTGAACTACAACATCCAGGATACAATCAAAATTACCACACACACACACACACACACACACAAGTGAAATGTAATATTCACAGTCAAGGAAAAAAACAGAAGAAGCCAACCTGGAAGTGTTCCATGTAAGTCATTTATGAGACAAAGAACTATTGTCAATACATTCAAAGAATTAAAGGAAGATATGTTCAAATCATTAATGGAAAATGTGGTTTTAATAAATGAAAAGATAGAGAATCTCAGCAGAGAAACTGGAAACCATTAAAAAGTGGAAACTCAAGACCTGAAAAGCACAGTAATAGAAATGAAAATTTCACTGCATGGACTTTCAGCAAATTGAGAGTGGCAGAAGGAAGATTCCAAGAACTTGAAGATAAACCAATAGAAAGTATCCAATCTGAAGAAGTAGAAAAAAGGAGATTGAATTCAAATGAACAATGCTTCAAAGATCTAAGGACAATAGTAAACAGTCTAACATATGTGTAACTGGAGTCCCGTAAGGAGAAGAAGGTGATAATGGGACAGGAAGATTATTTGAGGAAATGTCAGGAGCTCTGCTGAGCTGAGAGAGGAAGAGAGAGTGAGCTGAACTGTCAGGTGTCCGAGCAGCAGATTAAGGCAATAAGCCCAAAAATGAAAAAGTTAAGCCGTTAATCACTTACTGTGATGGTATAAGCAGAAAGCTAAATCTGGAGAAAGGAGAAACTCTCTTTTGTTTTATTTTTCCCATAAAGAGGCACACCAGTTGAGGGGCAGGGTGGATCAGGGCAGACGTGGAGATTGTCTCACTATGGAGATAGCCCCTAACAAAAGTCTATAGTAATTTTATGGACCTTGGGGTCAGGGGAAGGGAGAGGGGGAAAAGCTAGACTGAAAGATACTGGGCACTGGGTCAGAATGGGGAAAGACGTCTTCAAAGTTTTTCCCTCTTCCCCTTGTAAGGCGAACACACAGAAGCACTAAGACAGGCCTCTGACTAGGCCTCAGATAAAGAGATCTAGGAATGAAGGTATTGGGACCAGGAATACAAATATTCAAAGAGTGTGACTGGCTAGGGAGACCTGAGTCCTTGGTTACAACTCCATCTAGGTACCATAACGCATTGCCTGTGGACCGTGTCTGCACGGAGAGGGCAGCCTGTCCAGAAAAGCCTTTTTAATTGCCTATGGTGAGGCCTAAAAAAAAAAGCTGGGCTCCTTAGAAATAATAGCTGAAATTTTTCCATATTTGATGAAAAATTTCAGCCTATAGATCCAAGAAGCCCAACGAGGCACAGCAAGATAAAGACAAAGAAAACTACACCTTGATGCAAGAGTACGTCGCTTTATTTCAATTCACTTTATTGTGTTTTGCAGAGATTGTGCATTTTCTTTTCTTTTCTTTTTCTTTTTTACAAATGGAAGATTTGTGGCAGCCTTTTGTCTAACCTGCTTATCAGCATCATTTTCCCAACAGCAGTTGCTCATTTCACGTCTCTGGCATTTGCTTAATTTGTGTTTCTGTGCCACAATTTGGTAATTCTCACAATATTTCAAATTTTTCATTGTTATCTTTGTTATGGTGATCTGTGACCAGGGATCTTTGATGTTACTATTGTAGTTGTTTTGGGGTGCCATGAACCACACCCATACAAGATGGTACAAGATGGTAAACTTAATGGATAAATGCGTGCGTTCTGACTGCTCTTTGGACTGGCTGTTCCCTCATTTCTCTCCTTCTCCTCTGGCCTCCCTGTTCCCTGAGACACAGCAGTATTGAAATTAGGCCAGTTAATAATTCTACAATGGCCTCTGAGTGTTCAAGTTAAAGAAAGGGTGGCATATCTCTCACTTTAAATCAAAAGCTAGAAACGATGAAGCTTAGTGAAGAAGGCATGGAAAGCTAGGCTTCTCGAGCCAAATGGTTACCCAAGTTGTGATGCAAAGGGAAAGTTTTTGAAGGCAATTGAAAGTGCTACCCTAGTTAGTCACACAAATGATAAGAAAGCAAAATAGACTTATTGCTGATATGGAGAAAGTTTTGGTGGTCTGGATAGAAGATCAAACAAACCAGCCACAGCAGTCGCTTAAGCCAAAGCTTAACCCAGAGCGAGGCCCTAACTCTCTTCAATTCTAGGAAGGCTGAGAGAGTAAGGAAGCTGCAAAAGAAAAGTTTGAAGCTAGCAGAGGTTTGTTCATGAGGTTGAAGGAAAGAAGCCGTCTCCATGACAACAAACTGCAAGGCAAACCAGCAAGCGCTGATGTAGAAACTGCCGCAAGTTATCCAGAAAATCTAGCTCAGATCATTAATGAAGGTGGCTACACCAAACAACAGAGTTGCTGTGTAGCTGAAGAAGCCATGTGCTGGAAAAAGTTGCCATCTAGGACTTTTATAGCTAAAGAGGAGAAGTCAATGCCCGGTTTCAGATCTTCAAAGGACAGGATAACTCTCTTGTTAGAGGCCAATCTGCTGGTGACTTGAAGTTGAAGCCAATGCTCATTTATGATTCTGAAAATCCTAAGGCTCTTAAGAATTATGCTACATCTACTCTGCCTGTACTCCATAAATGGAACAACAAAACCTGATGACAGCACACGTGTTTACAACATGGTTTAGGGATAATTTAAGCCCAGTGTTGAGATTTATTTTACCACTCAGAGAAAAAGATTCCTCTCAAAATATTACTGCTCACTGACAATGCATCTGGTCCTCCAAGAACTTTGATGGAGATGTACAACAAGATGAATATTTTCATGCCTGCTAACATAACATCCATTCTGCAAGCTGTGGATCAAGGAGTAACTTCAACTTTCAAGTCTTATTATTTAAGAAATACATTTTGTAAGGTTATAGCTGCCAGAGATGGTGATTCATTGATGGGTCTGGGCACAGTCAATTGAAAACCTTCTGGAAAGGAGTCACCATTCTAAATGCCATTAAGAACAACTGTGATTCATGGGAAGAATTCAAAATACCAACATTAACAGGAGTCTGGAAGAAGTTGATTCCAACCCTCACAGATGACTTTGAGGGGTCATGGCTTCAGCAGAGGAAGTAACTGCAGACATGGTGAAAATAACAAGAAAACTGGAATTAGAAGTGGAGCCTGAGGATGTGACTGAACGGCTGCAATCTCATGATCAAACGCGAATGGATGAGGAGCTGCTTCTTATGGAAGAGCAAAGAAAAAGAGGTTTCTTAAGATGGAATCAACTCCTGGCGAGGAGGCTGTGAAGATTGTTGAAATGATAACGAAGGATTTAAATTATTCTGTAAACTTAGTTGATAAAGCAGTGGCAGGGTCTGAGAGGACTGACTCCAATTTTGAAAGAAGTTCTGCCATGGGTAAAATGCTATCAAACAGCATTACGTGTAACAGAGAAATAGTCCATGAAAGGAAGAGTCAATCGTTGGAGCAAACTTCATTGGTGTCTTATTTTAAGAAACTGCCACAGCCACCCCAATCTCCAGGAGCCACCGCTCAGCAGCCATCATGTGTTAAAATGAAGCATATGATATGGGGTGTTATATTTTTTGTATATTATTGTATAAACTACTGTGAATCATGGCATTTTCTACCACAGGCTTGGGGAAAACAGGCCTGTAACAGACAATGAGTATTCCCAAGAGCGAGTATTCAGCACAGCGGACAGGGACGGAGAGGCTTTTAATCAATTCTTAGAAGCTAAGCCCCCGAACTGGTTGGTGTAACCTGGGAGAAATGACATTATCATGATTATGAAACATTAACTCAAAACTTGAAGCAAAAATTAAAAGAATTTGCTCATCAAACACATAGAAACAGAAAATAGAATGATGGTTTCTAGGGACTAGGGGGAAAAGGCAAAGAGGAGGTGTTGACCAAAGGGTATAAATGTCATTTATCCCAAATGAATAAGTTCCGGAGGTTTGCTGTACAACCCGGGACCTGGAATTCACAACACTGTACTGCATACTTAAAAATTTGCTAAAGGGATAAATCATAGGTTAAGTGTTCTTACTACAAAAGGGAAAAAGCAAAAACCATACAGCAACACTAATGACAAACCACGTTTATACTGTGACCCCTTCCAGAGAGACCATCCCACCCCACAAATATAAATCTGCCATCATCTAATAAGGATTTAGGTTTTAATCCTGCCATTTTTTTAATTCTCTGCTCCTGACCACATTGTAATTTAGGGGCTGGCAAATTCTGCTAACAGTACGTCCACCTCTTGACATGTTCATTGTTCTCGTGGAGGAGAGAGCTACCAGCCTTTTATTAATAGCCCACTTCGTTTTTCTGGCTCTTGAACTCCCTGAATGTCAAGACACCAGTTAAAATCGTTTCTGATGGCCTGAACCTGTTATCACTTCGGGCCTCAAGCTCAGACCTTTGCAAATCAGTCAGCAGAGAAGGCAGCTTACTGTTCTCAGTTTCTAAGCGTTCTTCGGCTAAGGCTGACTGACCGAATTTTCTTTTGCTAAAGAGCATGAGATCAGTGTTGAGACATCTGACAACAGCTTTTCTTCACTGTACCCAGGTGTCTGGGGAATTGATTGGTAAACTCTGTGTCTGTTCCCTGTTTCCATGCTTTCTGTTGCTGCCTCTGACTGCATCTCATTCCCAGGGCCAAGGAAAGCTGGGGTGGGGAGAAGGCAGGCAAGTATGTCCTATCTAATCTATGCCTCTTTTTATTTCTCTTCCGTGCAGTGTGGGTACACCCACTCCTAACTCATTTTTAGCTTTTGGTCAATAACTCCCTCAAATATTTACGGAGCGTCTTCTAGACACAGACACTGGGCAGCAGCAAATCAGAGCTTAGCATCAAATGGAGAGGGGGAGGCCAAGATGGTAAGCAACGAGTTATTCAGTTAACAATGTAATTACAATTGTGAGACGTGTCATATTAAGCAATGACGTAGCCCTGTCTGAGAAGTCAGGGAGGGCTTCCATGAAGAAGTGACTTTGAGTTGAACAGAAATCCAGGAGCAAAGTGGCTACAGGAGGAGACAGAGGGAATTGGAGGGGCAGGACAAGAGGTGAAAAAGAATGTGGCCCCTTGGAGGCCCTGAAATAAGGGTCCAGGGTGGTGAGGGCACAGGAGAAAAAGGGGAGAGAGCCACAGATGAACACAGTGAGGCAGACAGGGGCCAGGTTCCACACCGCCTGGCAGGCCATATTAAAGATTTGGGGCTCTAGCTGGAGTAATGAAATTTGAAAGATTTCCAGTCATCCATATCATCAATTTCAAAGTCAACTCGGTAACCGAAGAAAACAAATCCACCGATATTGAGACACAGCTCAATGCCTAATGCTATTGACAGTTTGTAGGGAACTCTAAATCCTCCAGCAGCTGCCGCTCCAAGGCTCTACTGTCCTGCCCAGAATGTTCGAGGTTATATCACGTTAACTGAAACAGTGTAGTGGGCTGCAGCCCTGCTAAACAGACTGGGTCTGGTCCCACCCTGGCTAGGAGTAAGGCTCTGCCTTCAGGCCAGCATCACCCCTCAGTAAGCCTCGGTATCTGGTGCCCAGCAAGACCAGCAGAGTTAATAACACAGCACTGAGTACTGAAATTTGCTGAGAGTGGTTTCAGTTGCTCTTACACCTAAAAAAATAGCAGTAACTATGTGAAGAGATGACATGTAAGTTGGCTTGACTGTGGCAGTCAATTCACTGCTTATGTATATATCAAATCATCATGCTGTCCACCTTAAATATAATAATTTTTATTTAGAAATATTAAGTTAAATTTTAAAAGGAGGTGTAAGTCCTCCGCCTCCCACCATGGGCACAAACAAGTTGTCGTTTATAAATGACAGGCAGCTGGGGCACTGGACAGCCTTGCTACATGCCGAGCATCCATCCAAAGGGAGCTGACCGCTGACAGTGGGCAGTCCTCCCCGGGCAGTGGTGGGACCACCTCAGGTGGCTCAGCGTCTGTGCAGGACCCTGGAACAAGCCGTCTTGCTCAGGCAGAGAGGCGTGCTTTCTCTGGCTCACTTTCTTCTCTGTCCCATGTCCTCCCTTCTCTGTAGCCCTAGCGTAGATGTCTTCGGTTCAGCCCGTCAGATCCACTCTCCGTCCTCCTCCACCCAGCTCTGTGACCAGGAGTTCCTTCCCGTGTGGACAACATCAGCCAAGTCCCTTGCTCTTGGGAAGCACCAGCAGGAAAGAAGAGAATGAGGATGGGGGGCATGAGGTCTCTTGTGTGGGTCGCCCTGACTGATTATGCCCTCAAGCAAGGGGGACTCTCCAGACAGCTGCTCTCACTGGTGCTGGGAACCTCTCCCTCTCCTGCTCCTCCAGGCCTGGGGGTGGTAACGTCTCTGGTGTTGCTAACCCCTCAGATGCTGCACCATCCTTTCTTGCCATCCCTCTGCCATTCTCTTTGTAAATAATACCTTTATTAAACTCCCCACAGCACCTAATTTAAGGTCCCAAGCTTCCTTCCCGAACCCTGATCCAGACAGCACCAGACTCAGAGCAGAGCAATCTCAGCACACTGTTCCCATTCCGGACAGTGATTGCCTTTTTTTTTTTTTTTTTTTTTTTTTTTTTTTTTTAGGCAGACTTTGATTCCGATTCCGTGGTGACTGAGCTGCGCAGGCCCTCAAACAAGCTGACAGAATTGGGCAAGTGCAGAGGACGGGAGATGCATGGGTGGAGCTTTGCTCCTCCTCTTCCCAAAAAGCCCGACCCACTGCCTCCCTTACCGCCAGCCACACTGGTCCCCTTGCTGCTCCCTGGACCGCAGGCACAACCCACCGCAGGCTCCACCATTCCGGCTTCTCTGTCTGGAATACTCTTCCCCCAGAAATCCACGTGGCTCATTCCCTCACCAGCTTCAGATCTTTTCCTCAAAGGTCACCTTTTCCATTAGACTTCCCTGCCCTCGCTATTTAGTCCCCACCCTGGCATCCTCAGACCCTCCCCTGCTTTACACATCTGTCACTTTCTAATCTACTCTAGAATTATTTATTTTATTTATTGGTCACACCTACACCGCCTTGCACAAACGCTCTCTGAAATGCCCTGTGAAGGCAGGGATTTCTGTCTGCTTTGCTCACAATTCTATCCCCAATAACCAGAGCAGAATCTCATATACTATTTTTTGAACAAATAAAATCCTGGTTCCAGAGGGGAACCAGAGGTGCCGAAGGGATTCCACATCAGTGACCATTTTGGTCCCTAAACCTCTGTTTGGTCTCTGAGTGAAGCCACCTCATCCACGACTTTCTGCAGAACAGAGAATGTAAGCTGTGCGGCATGGCACGTCGGGTCACATCCAGTTTGATAAAACCCGTGGGGAGCTGATGTCTCACTCTCTCTGGTCTCCGTTGCAGAAGCAAAAGCAAAAAGATGTGCTGGAACAATAAGGCATCCCTTCTTCTGGGACGAGGACCCCACTGATCCTGGAGTAGGATACACACTTGGAGCAGATAGAGCCAATCACACTCTATTCCTTTTGAAAACTTCTACTACGTGCTCGGCTTTGTGCGAGAAACTGAGAAAGCAAAGATGAATAAAATATGGTCCTTTCCTCCTGGGGCTCGGACATCTCACGCTGGGCTTCTACGAGGTGAAAAGATAAAAGACGTTCTCTTCTCTAGTGTGGAATCAGCACACTCGACTTCACCACCAACAGGCAGGGCAACATCACTAAACTCATGGAGAAACTCTCCAAACCCAGGAGAGCCAGGCCTTGACCCTGAATCTCCAGGCTCTGAGAAATCAGAGGCATGGTCTATTCCAACACCTAAGACCTCGGAAGAGAAAGCCTAAAGTCAAAATGTTGCTACCACATCCTAAGACCTGCAACTACCCCCAACTCCTGGAGTCGGGGTCAGAACCAAAAGCATTCCTCCAGCCCGGAACAGGTAGAGTCCCTGTCGAAGAAGTATGTGTCAGGTGAGGGAATAAATGAATGGATGAGGAAAAATAAAGGAACTAAAGTTAATGGTGGATTAAAGTCTCAGGTGAATCCAATAGTTGGTACATCGTCCACCCCTCCTAAACTCTAACATCTGTGGTTCTGGTTGGGCCCACTGAGACTGGTGGGCTGAAGGTCTGAGCCAAAGATGGGTCCCCCATTGGGAGAATAAGCTCAATGGTAACGATTAGACACAGTAAAAATAAGTAAATTTAGTTCAGGATTAGTATTTGGCCCCTCAGGTGTCAGCTGAACATTGATTATTCATTAGATAATGCAATTGCACTCGATAAAAGGCACAGCAAGAAACCTGGATGGTTTTAAATAGCAGAATTGGCTATTTGTAGCCTTTGGGCTTGTGTGCTCTGTGAGAAACGAAATGCAGTATTTCAGGAATGATGCCCAGGCATCAAATTGGCCCAAATACATCATTCGTTTGCATGCTTTCCATTAAATTTCAGTAACTGTCTCCAAGAAGTCAGATTCCAAGAACTAGAATGAAAGATGAAGGCTCTGGGACAGCCAAGAGGTGAGAGGCAGGTCACCTAGAGGCCTCGTGCCATGAATTAATTCTCTGAATGCTGGGCCCAGAGGCCCCAGGAGGTCGGGGCCCCACGTAGGGACCTGCCCAGACCACCTCCCAGCTGTTGCCTGATGTTTCTGCTGTTCTGATGGGCAGCTGAATACTCTTGTTCCTCTACAAGTAGCACCAGGAACCTGGTTATAAAGCAACTTAGTATGGCAATGACAATTGTACATGCAAAGCAGATGTGTGTGCTTCTGCCATTTCCCAGGCAAATGCAAAACTTACAGGGGATCAGAACTGCAGAACCACTCTTTAAAATACCATGCCTTTAGCAGAACTATTTACAAGAGCCAAGACGTGGAAATAACTTAAATGTCCATCGACAGACGATTGGATAAAGAAGTTGTGGTGTGTTTATACAATGGAATACTACTCAGCTATAAAAAAGAACAAAATAATGCCATTTGCAGCAACATAGATGAATCTGGAGATCATCATTCTAAATGAAGTAAGCCAGAAAGAGAAAGAAAAATACCATATGAGATTGCTCATATGTGGAATCTAAAAAAAAAAAAAGAAGACACTAATGAACTTATCTACAAACAGAAACACTCACAGACATAGTAAACAAACCTGTGGTCACCAGGGCGGGGGGAAGGGGGTAGAAAGGGATAAATTGGGAGTTAGAGAATTGCTAATATTAACTACTATATATAAAATACATTAAAAAAACAAATTTCTTCTATATAGCACAGGGAACCACATTCAATAACTTGTAGTAACCTATAATGAAAAAGAATATGAAAACAAATATATGTATGTATATGCATGACTAAAACATTATGCTGTACACCAGAAATTGACATATTGTAACTGACTATACTTCAACAGATTAAAAAAAATAATAAAATAAAATAGATAAAAAATGAAACACCATACCTGGAGTGGGGAGGGTATATATAGCTCAGTGGTAGAGTGCATGCTTAGCGTGCACAAGGTTCTGGGTTCAATCTCCAGTACTTCCATTTAAAAAAAATTTTTAATTAAAAATAAAATGAAATAAAACGCCATACCTGTTCTCATTTCATTCGCATGTGTAAAATGATGGTTGGCACGGTCTTCAGGCAACTGATTCCAGAAAGCTCCTATCAGCGCCTTTGCAGATGCTTTTGGTCCCGAGTATTTTCAGAAAGAACAGTACTTTTCTTTGAACAACAGCCTGCCAGCTGGTCTGAGAGGAGCAGGTGCAGGTTTTTAAAATGCCATATGTACTCGCTTATGTTCCCAGCTTCCCCGCCTCCCCCGCCACAATTTTGAGAAGGGGTTGTTTGGCTTGTTTTATATTTCTGCCACACAATTTTCCCCAAGCCTGCTATGGTCAAAAGCAACAGTTATAAAAAAAAATAAGGAAAAGTGTTAATACAAGTGATTTGAACGACAAAGTGGGTTTTCAACACTTTCTACATGAAGTGCTGTCTGTGTTTTGAAAATCTGTTTAACCCACGAAGGCTCGCCAAGGCTCTTTTGGAGAAGGTAAGAGAAACTCGATGTCTTCTTCATAGGACTAGTAGGCTAAGAATGACCTTGTCTGCAGCTTTCTGTGTCCTCTGTTCTCCTTAGAATAACAGAGGCAGGGAGCTGGGTGGAATATTTCTATGTGGTCCGGCCATCATCAGCATCCTGCCAGCACATGAGATTTTTTTCCATTTTGTGCAGGCATGAAAATAAAATCATGAGGTCCCAGCTAGCTCTGATACAAGCCTAGAATAGCAACTAGAGGAATAAACAGCTCCTACGCCTCCCGCTTTGGTCTTTCAGGTAGAATCCTATTACATTTAAAAGTGTCCTTTGAAATTCTGATTAGCCTGAAGCCTTTGAAAACAGATAGACAGCAGCTCAGCTAAAGCAAAATTCTCTTGCCATCTGACAGTCCCCCAGCCTTTTGACCCTATACCTTCTGGAAGCCTCTGCTCAGCCTCTTGCCTCCACAACCGGACACTTTGGAGCTCACAGAGGTCTGAGCCCCTTCCTGATGGGCACGTGACACTGCGGGCAAAGGGCAGAACTGGTCACGTTAGGAAAACCGTTATGCCAATGGCTCGGAGAGAACAGAAAACATCCATCTAAAGACAGCCAGAGGGACCTTCATTTATTTATTCCCTCATCCTCCAGACATGTATTGAGCATCTACTACTCACCAGGTACCCAGGGGCTGCTGAGGATACAACGGTGGGAAAAGCAAAGCGCTCCTGCCCTCTGGAAACTCACAATCTGGTGGAGGAGACAGGCATTAACCAAGTGATCCCGTAAACCATGAACAGCAGCTGCTGAGGCCAGGGCAACACAGAAGGGTCCATGGGGTCCCGAGAGCACGTGCTGAGGGTTTTGACCAAGTCAGGGGAGCCGGGGAAGGCTTCCAGAGGAAGCTTTGATATGAGAGCCAGAAGATGAAGGCATGAAGGAAGGAAACCAGGAAGGCCTTCACAATGGAAGTTGCCGTGGTCCTCAGTGCAACCCAACCCATGCAGATGCCTCACTTGGGCTGAAGGTCTGAACTGCATGAAGCCGATGGGGTCTCAACTGTTATTTCCTATTTTCTGAGCATTTGCTCTGGGTAAGACATTTTATGAACATTATTATATCCATTCCTTATAGCATCCCTGGCATCACAGCAGTACTAATATCTGCCAACCGAAACAGGCAGAGGATTGGATTTGGCTATAATTTGCAGGTCCCTGGTCTGGAATGCATGTGTGATGGCTGGAGTGAGAGCATGCATCTTGGACCATGAGGTTGAAGTATCTACTGAGGATGGCAGAGAAACAAGCTAGAAGGAACCTGAGTCCCCAGTAATCACAGAGCCACCCTGTGAGCCAGGGAACTAAGGCACAGAGAGGTTGAGCAACATGTGCAAGGCCAACCAGCAAGTGAGAGGCTGAGCCAGGATATGGACCTGGGCCTGGGTGACTCTGAAGCCTGTGCTCCTCACCCGACCCTGCACCACCTCGGATCAGGGATTTGGCGCCCTCACTTCAGCTTCCCAACACAGCAGCTCATCACTCTGAAGGCTAAAATTTCCTTCCTCAGGTCTTATCAAAATCTCTCTTGTTTGAAAGTAGCCATTTCCCCCCATCCTTCATGAACTATAGACAACAATTTGCCCATAGCTTCCTCACTAACCAATACACACACACACACACACACACACACACACACACACACACACACACACAGACTCTTCTTTAAATGGGCTTAAAGACAGTGTGGCCACATCACCGCTCTGCATTCTCCTCTCCAGGAATAACAGCCCCATGTCTCCTATAAAGCACCCCAGTCTGCACCCAGGAGCAACCACAGCATTGCCTTGGAGCACTAGAAGTGTGGACGAGGCTCCTACCAAAGTGGACAAGGCTCCTACCAAAGGGTGAGCTGGAATGTTCCAGCAGCTGGCAAGAAGGAAGCATTCTTGGAGTCAGAGCCAAGTTGCAGGGTTTTCCCCATAGCTCTTTAATTGTCTATCACCATGTGATTCTTTCGGTTTGTATGAGACTCCCAAATTCGACGACCTGGGCTTTTGGATTTCCCCAAGGAATTCAGCAGAGTTAGTCCTTCTGACACAAGAAACTAAATCATGAGAAGAATTACTAAAGAGAGTCATTGGAGGCTCACCCAATACTGCTGTTTCCAAGGACAACTTCCAACTGAGAGCCAGCCCCTCCTCATAAAAGTGCTCAGAGCACTTGCATTTACACCTTGTAAATCTCATTAGCATGTGTCAGAGCTGGGTTCCTGTGTGCAGAGCTGGCAGAGAGGTGGAAGGCTGCATCCTGCCACCCCGAGGGCCTGTCATTTACAAGGACCACAGGTCAGTTATGCTGACTTTCTCTCTGTACCCCTCACCACCTGGTGGGTCTCACAAAGCTCAACCCAAAGTTTTATTTGTGGCCTCGGTTAATTGAGATGGATGGGAAATTCCAGAGGTACACAGAGTACATTCCTGGAAAGTGCATGCTTCATTCCTAGTTAAAGCTTTGATCTCATATTCTTCAATAGTCTCCTACTCTGGTGAATTGGGTTTAACCACACACGAATGGCGTTATTAGTCAGGATTAGGCTCATTTGCAACTGACAGTCACTTAAGCAAGATAGAACTTTATTTCTCACATAAATCGAATCCAGAGGGTTCACAGAGTGGCTGTATGAAAACTGGAGACTCAGGCTCCTAGCTTATTTCTCTGCCATCTTCAGTACATGGCTTCCACCTCATGGTCCGATATGTCTGCTCTCATGCCAGCTACCCCATATGCATCCTAGACCGAGGATGGACAAACCTACAAGTCAAATCCAACCCTCCACCATTTTTGGTAAATAAACTCTTCTTGGAACATAGTCATACCCATTTATTTACGTATAGTCAACATATAGCTGCTTTCAAAGTTCAACAGCAGAATTCAGTAGTTGCAACAGAGATCATATGACCCACAGAGCTGAAAATACTATCTGGTCCTGTACGGAAGAAGTGTGCTTAAGTCCTATTCCACACAGAAAAAGAAAGAAGGACAAGTAAGTTCTCAGCAAGCCAAGAGGAGAGGGTCCAGAGCTGGCGATGGAAAAGCTAGGTCCTGCACACTTGAAAACTTTGTGGAGCCTCTGGGAGAGGATGGAGGGATCAAAGAGCAGATGTCTCTGGAGAGTGTGGTGGTGGTGGAGTTAGGGTGTAGCTCCAGATACTAGAAAGTGCATCGTTAGGATTGAATTTAAACGTTTCCTTGCCATGAACCTCCTGGGAACCCTTGCAGACATAATTTAATTTCTCTGAGCCTCAATTTCTTTGAAAACTGCCCTAATAATACCTACTTTACAAAGCAGTAGAATTAAATTAAATATGTTAACTCCCAGCACAGTACATGCTAGAATCAAGTGTTAACACTGTAACCATTATTAGAAATATTATTACCATTATGATCAGCAGAGGGCCACATTCTAAATCTTGGGAATACCTAAAGTGCAGGAATGGACATACACAGTGCCAGCAGGACATATTAAAAGGATGTACAATAAGTAACAAACTTCCCAAGATGTGTACTAGGACTATGCCCCTTTCTCCTAGAGACAGGATTTAATACATGAATATGATTGTGATAAATGACATGTATTATGAGGTTATCTAAGAATGAACTAAAATCACCTCTGAGCTGGGTTTGGCATCAGGAGAGCTGAAGGTGGGGAAGTGGTGATGCCATAAAGGCCTTAATGAAGAAGAAAGATGATGATGATGAAGGTTAGATCCTGAAGCTGCCCTGGGTAGCCTGGAGTTGAGAAGGGGCAAATGGGAGGCAGCCAGCCCTGCCTTGGGGAGCTGGAATCTGTCTAGGGCTCTCAGAGAAGAGTGGCCAGATGTTTCCAGGTGTGGAACCTGGAGCAGGCAGAATAGGCAGGCCATCCTTCCTGCCTAGAACTGGGACCTTGCATCTGTGGCATCACGACTTCCTGGTAGCCCATCCAAGGTTCTTGGACCATCTCCTGTCTTGGTCTAATCGGACCTGAGATGTCTCAGACCCTGGGTCTGCCCTGACCACGTCTCCCAACTCACTCTTACAAAAATTAACCAGGAGTCTCCTGCATATGTGCAGGCGCAGGGAGCCAATATTACGTCCCCGGTACAACTGAAGGACATCTATTTCATTCATTTATTCCAACACACATTTGTTGGTGACTTCTTTATGCCAGGCATTGAGGATAAAGCAGTGGACAACCTCCTCTCTAATACCTGTCCAGCCTCTAGCTCCTCCCATCCCACTCTGAGCAGGGCTGTGCCCTCCTTCCCCTTACCTGCCCCCCCTTGGATCAAAGGCACTGAAAACTTTCCCACTGACTTCAGATTTAACTCCTTTCTTGCCTTTAAGCAGTTGCCCAAACTGCTTCCCTTCCCTCATTATCTCCTACCCACCACACTTGTGTGTAGAACTGGCTGGGTGTCCCTTTAATTTAAGCATCCCCACTAGCACTGGGGCTTAAGGTATATAATGCTTTACTATCTGTAAAGGACTTCGAGATTCCTTACATCACAGAATCCTCACCTCAACTCTGAGATAGGTGGAAATCATCCACGTCATTTAACAAACTTGGAAACAGAATGCTTAGACCAGGATACCAGCATGGCATCCTGGGTCTCCTCAAATTCTCTAGATTCTATATTAAAATAATGTATTACTTTATGTATTACTTATACCTCACCTACTTCAAAAAAGATGTCAGTATTACACTACATTCATCTCTAACAGGCGATATTTTCTTCTCTGGGTATTTTGGACATTGATGGCTGTAAATAGAGTTTTGGGAGCACACAGTGGCAACATTCCCTGCCCTAAGCTTACTCCCAATTCCAAAGCCTGACCTAATAATAGGCCTCTTTCTTACAAGGAGCTCTCTGAGCCATCTCCTCCCCTTCTTAACTGAGCCCCTAGAATCTGATCTTCACTTCTAAGCATTTATCTCTAAATTTAACACTATTTATTACTGAAGTTGTGCAATGGTGCAGCTGCCCTCTCCACTGTCCATGACCTTTTAGAGGGCAGGAGCTTATCCCCCATTGCCTTACACTATGCATGGCCCCACAATAATGAATTAAATTCTCCTGGTTCAGTTCTTCTTAAATATTGTTCATGATCCTCTCTTTTCAGACTATTCTGTAAAAAAGAAAAGAAAAGAAATAATTTATTCCCCAGGCTTCCCAGAGTGTCAACATTCATATTCATGTTGTTCTCAGTATTTGTTTGGCTGCCCTGGGTACTTCCGTTCACATGATTGTAAACCCCTTAAAGGCAGATGATTTCACCCAACTGTAAAGCCCTCAGCAGAGCATAGCTCCACACTCTGAAAGTTGCTTAGTAAAATGTTTTTGATTCGGGTTGTCAGTTGATGGTGGTAAAAGTAAAAGCCATTAGGACTGTGATTAATGGAGATACTTTCTGCAAGTTTTCCCTAAGCACCAGCAAGAGGACATGTAATCCCATTACCAACACTCAGTCTTTCACTCTTGGGGGATTTCCTCACTAATTAGTCTGAAGCTGTAATTTACCCTATACTTTAAGGAATGTGTCACACGAGGACACTTCTAATTTATTTCTGACCTTCCTTGAATTTAGAGGCACATATGCCTTTGACCAGCATTTCTCCCAACTGCTATTTTCCTGCTGAAAAAAAAAATGTAATGATTTGTCCAAGACCTGAGAAGAGGAAGCAAGCTCAGAGCATGTACCCTGGCACTCACTGTCTGGCAGTTTTGTCAGCTCCCCTGCTGTTCCCTCAAGCCTGCCTTTTAATAACCAGGCAGAATGAGCTTTGTACTACTTTATCTGGACTTTTAAATGAATGAAGAAATGTAAGCAGAAGTGAAGTATGGCATATCTGGGTGGAAATTTGAAGAACCAATTTCTCTTCCTTCTGCCACATCAAAGAGAAAGTTCCAGATGGTGTTTACTCTATCAGTCTGGGTCCCCAAATGAAGACAACATACAGCACACACCCCAGCCCAACTGTGATGGGCCTGCAGTTAGCAAGAAATATACCTGTTGTTTTAGTTTTTTTTAAGTCACTAAGATAGTAGGGGGTGTTTGTTGCTGAAGCATAACGTAGCCCATCCTGACTGATACAACTATCCTAAGTTAAGGAACTCCTATCCCAGACTTCAACAGGCTGTATTTTGCTATTGCCCCTGAATTTCCTCCTGGAAGCCTACCTCCACTATTGACCTCAGTGAGCAGCCTTCTAATCCTTATAGATTTCATGGTTCCTCATTACTAGAGTCCCCCTCCAAAAATATTCGACTCACAACAGTCCACTCCTAGAAAAAGCCACTCCACTCCTCCTTTTCTGGAAGTCCAGCAAAAGCCTCCATTGGGATTTGATGGAAAGGTGTGTAATCCATCACACATCCTACATTGTTCCTTCCTCCCAGCTCCCAGCTCCCAGCCCTGAAGGATGCCGGGCCCTGCAGGGCCCCCTGGCCACTGAGGGAACAGGAGTCACCCAGTCACCATGTTCTGACAGCTTGTCACATTATTTTTCCCTGTGGGGGCTCTGATCCCTCCGTCCACCCCTCTTCTCAGTTCCCTGGGACCGTGGGCCTCTATACAAGGCTCCCCAGGCAAAGCAAAGCAAGATTGATGCCCTACAAGCTGCCGGCCGTGCCCGGGATGGCTCTCGGTTCAATGCCTGGAGCAGCCCATTCTTCCCCATCTCGGGTTCCCACACTGGACACCAAAGCGGGAGCTCGGAGCCAGGGCAGCAAGAATTCAACCTTTATTCATCGCGGAACACAAATGATCCGCCACACTCCCCTAATCACCCTGCCCCTCTCACCTCACATACTCAAAATCTCCTTGAAGCGCCCCAGGCTTTCTTGGACTAACATGTGAATCATACTGCCCTTTGGACAGAAGAACAGGAATCCAGAGAGAATTCAGAAAGGTTGTGGGGGAAAGTGCTCATTTACATATTGGCCACTGAGCATCCTATCTCCCATTCCCACTTCCACCAACATCCCTCTTTCCCGGCTTGTCCTCATTAAAGCAAGTAGTGTTTGAGGACTGGAGGCTGGGCTGTACTGCTAAAGAATCATAAATTAGCATCCATGCCGAAGGTTATCTGCATTCCAGTTCCCTGCAGGTAAAAGCCTCCTAAGGGCTTAAGACTAAGAGCAGGGCTATGGGGCCCCTCAAGTAATACACAGGAGAATGATTTCATCTAAATTCCCTGAGAGATTTCATAGACCAAAGCACCTCTGAAGGACAAAAAGACAACTGTAAAATTACCTGAAAATAAATGCTTCTAAAGAGCTCAGAAAGATTCCAGGTTGAGGGGGACTGAGAGGCCGATAACTAATCCATCAGCTCGTTTTTTTTTTGTTGTTTTTTTTTTTTTTTTTTATCCTGCATCTAGACTTTTTTTTTCCCAAGGCCTCAGCCTGTCACCATGCAGTTTATCAGCTGTCACTCCATCTCGATTCTGGGTGACATGAGATCAATGGCCTAAAACTGCTCTCAGATCTACGGAGAAATTTATAACACCAGGCTCTGCCGTACCCTGGGCTGGGCCCAGGTCCCAGGGCTCTGAGGGTGAGGCTGCCATGCAGATTTCATTTCCATTTCAAAAGTGGATTGTGACCCACATGAAGCCAGAGAGTTCAAGTCATCAGATACAAAGGAAGGCCTGAGTCAGAAGTCTTATGCACTTATACTCACCCAACAATGACTTTGAGAGAAGAAGGGAAAAAAAAGACTAGTTAATGATTAAAATTCTTTCTGCCTTGAAAAGTCTCTAGCTTCCCGCTTTAATTCCTTTTGCATCATACGGGAGTTATTAATACCAAAACCCCAATTTTGCAGCAACGTGTTTTAGGCTCTGAAAGCAATTAGGCTAATTATCTAAGTGCAGAACTCCTGCATGTGATTTGAGCAGAGATTTGTGAGGGTTTTGCTTCTTGCAGAGGGTTCCTTTGGTTTTCTATCACTTCTCTTTTCCACCGTGAACTCTGTAATCTGTCATAATTTGGCCTTAAATTGACCACGGACCACAAACAAGGTCCCAGGAGTCCAGGTCAGATCTCATATCCCACACTTCCCAACCAAAGGGCTCCAGGGAAATTCTGAGTGCCTTCCCCTCCGCACGGAATCCTAGGATGGAAGGGGAAGGCTGGCTCTCTGTCCTCCCCGCAGGCCGTGGCCAGCTGTGGGTCACCACACTCCTGCCCCACCATCATTTGTCTTGGACAGACGCCCAATGGAAAGTATGCTGAGAAGACTCCAGATTCGCTCCTGGCTGAACCCAGAGAAACCTCAGCTTTCTGAGCAAAAAAGGAAACCTTCCCTCTCACTGCTGTTCACCTGCATTCTCCTTACAACCAGCCAACCAAGAGGAGGTTCCCAGGAGGAACTAACTGTATTCAACCTGCTTCTCCAGCATCACTGGTTTCGGCAATCAGTGGCTAGAGAAGGCAAGACCCACACATCAGGAAACACAGTCCTCTGGCTGAACCTGCAGGCAGCAAGTGCCATCTCAACCCATACCTCTCCACCCTGAGTCTCTTGGGATTCCTCCCGACCACTAACCAGCTAGTCACTGCACCACAACCAGTAAGGGCAACTTGACCTTCCTCCCAGATCAAAGTCCACCAGGTTAAGCTTTTTGCTCCAACTCCCTTCCCTGCCTCTCTCCCCTCTTCCTTTTACTCTAGTGAGCCCAGTGACGTCAGGGGTGACACCATTTAATAGCTCCCTATTGCCTTAAGGATATAACTGAAATTCCTTAACGTGATGTAGGAAGCACCTACATGCTCATCCTGGCTTTCTTCAACCCTCTGCCTCTACCCCAGTCCCCTCATGGCTCCTTGCACCCTAGTCCTTGGAACTTCGTGCCACTGAGCTTGCTGTTCCTTCAGCAAGAAAAGTCCCACTCACCTCCACCCCTCCCACATCTTTTCTACCCTTAGCTAATTGCTGTTCATCCTTCAAAACTCAGCTCAAATGTCCCCCCACCCAGGAAGCTCTCCCCGAGCACCTCTAGTTCCCAGCGCAATCGGGGCCCCTTCCTCTGGGCTCATCAGGCAGGGAGTACACACCTGCACGTGACCACGTGACCACATACTCCACCCTCTGAGGTGAGCAGCACCTGTGGTCAACAGCAGCGTGGGCCCCCATCATTGCACTTCTCACACCCAGTTCTGTCTCCTCCCTCTTATCTCTTCCCTGCCTTGGGGCCGGCAGGCAGAGTCATCATTTCTTTTGTTCTTTTCCTTTTCTTAAATACACTTTTTATTTTAGAACTGCTTAGATATACAAAAAAATTGGAAAGATAATACTGAGAATTCCCCTAAACTCCACACCCAGTTTCCCCTATTACTAACACTTACATTAATCTGGTACATTGACTACAATTAATTAACCATACTGACACATTTTTATTATCTAAGTTCCATCCTTTATTCAGATTTCCTTGTTTTTTCCCTAACACCATTTTTTTGTTGTTGTTCCAGAACACTCCATTGCATTTAGTTGTCATGTCTCCTTAGTCTCCTCTTAAATGGAACAGTTTCTCAGACTTTCCTTGTTTTTGATGGCCTTGACAGTTTTTCTGGTTTTTTTTTTTTTTTAATTATTCTTTTTTGGGGGAGTGGGGGGAGGGAAGTAATAAGGCTTATTTATTTATTTACTTTTTAAAGGAGGTACTGGTGATTGAACCCAGGACCTCATGCATGCTAAGCATGAGCTCTACCACTTTGAGCTATACCCTCCCCGACCTTGACAGTTTTGAGAAGTCAGGTATTTTGTAAAATAGCCTTCAATTTGTGTTTGTCTAATATTTTTCTTATAATTAGACTGGGGTTGTAGGTTCTAGGGGCAAAGTGCTGTTTTCATCGCGTCTTCACAGCAGTGCATTACCACACACAAGACCTATCACAGTTGACGCTGACCTTGAGCATTTGGTGGAGGTAGTGTTTGTCCAGTTTCTCCAGGTAAAGTCACTCTTTCTTCCCCCTTTCCCTACTGTCCTCTTAGGAAGCAAGTCCCTCTGCACAGCTCATATCTAAGGATGGGGAGCTCTGCTCACCTCCTGGAAGGGAGGGTTATCTACATAAATCATTTGGTATTCTTCTGCATGAGAGACTTGTCTCTTCTTTCCCACTTATTTACATCAGTATGATCATTTGTTTTTTAATCTCTGTTCCCACAACACATACCACAGAGTCTGGCACTTAGTAAGTTCTCAGCACTGTTTGTGGAGAGAATGAAGGTGTATGAAGTGACCTGTGTCCCCTTGAAATTCATATGTTGAAACCCTAACTCCTGGTACCACAGAATGTGACTGTATTTGGAGACAGGGCCTTTAGAGAGGTAACTGAGGTTAAATGAGATCATAAGGGTGGGGCCCTAATCCAATATAAGTGGTGTCCCTTTAAGGAGAGGAAGAGATACCAGGGGCAAGTACACAGAGAGGAAAGGCCATGTGAGCATCTGCAGGTCTAGGAGAGAGGCCTCAGGAGAAACCAGTCCTACCTGCACCTTGATCTTGGACGTCCAGCCTCCAGAACTGTTAGAAAATAAACATCTGTTCTTTAAACCACACGGTCTGTGATATTTCGTGATGGCGGCCCTCGGAAACTAACATAGAGGAGAAGCACGGGGTCTAACATTTTTTACACTTTTTATTGGCTCCTTGTGAGTCACAAGAGGTCACCTCGTTCTCCTGGGCCTCCTAGGAGGGAACGTCCTTTGGAATATTCCTGCTCCCCTAGAATTATGGGTTGCTGTCCATTAAATATTTGTACCTGTAGGTGGTTTCAGTCATGAAGCATGGCTTTTGTGGAAATGGGTGGTGAAAAATTCTGCTGAAAACTCCTTTTTGCCATCATCTCATCTCAACCAGAGAGCAAGGTACCAAAAGATTTTGAAATGATGTGGGCATGAAAGTTACTTGAACCTTCACATGACCTTTTTCTTCTTTGGGGAACTATACACCTACGACTATATTTATTATTATTTTCAGAAAGTTGGGTGGGGGAGGGAGCAGTGGAACGGGAATCAGAAGGACAGCTGTAACCAAAGCAAAAACAGTAGACAGGAAATGGGAGGGTTTTTTTTTCCTCTCTTTCTGAACAAATTCCTCACTTATAAAATAAGATTATATGGCCTCTGATGTTTTTTTCCCTGTGTTTCAAAAGGAAATGTTAACCAGCGTGTGTTCAGGGCTTCCTAAGCACTTGATACTATATTATCTTACACAATCCCCAAGACAATCTTACAAGTTACTATTATTATCCTCGTTTTGCAGATGAAGGAACTAAGATACAAAGAGATCAAGTAACTCATTCAGGGTCACGCAGCAAATTAATAGTTATGTTCAGATTTGAACCTAAGCAGGATGATTCCAGAGCCTGCACCAACAGACATGTTCTGTTTCTTATCAGGTGAGTGGGTATCCCACGGCATCCAAACCCACAGAGTACACAAAAGGATGAGTGGCCCAGGACCTGGAAATGGTCCAAGGTTTGTGAGCATCTGGCACTGGGATCAAAGTTTAAACAATGGTTACCTTCACCCACAAACTGTCTCACTGTCTAACTGCTGAGTTTGAATCAGGGCTGTGGAGGATGTTACTCTGTGGTTTGGTATTAAAATTTAAGTCACTATGCCAGTATTGACAGACCAACAAAGGAGGGAAGAGGACCTTTCTTTAAAATATGATGTAAGTAGTTGAAGTGTAGAAAAGCGCTAGGCTGCGTTTCTAGAGAGCAAACCCCAGTAACTCCCAGCAATTTAGTAATTCTAAGAGATTTCTGCAAAGTGTGCTTTCGTTACAAGAATGAATTGGATTCCTCTGAAGACTGCCTCTGTTCTCTGGTTGGACGGGCACTTGCTGCAAACTTCCCCGAAGGTTTATCCGGTGGAGTGAGCCCGTTGGAGGAAAAACGATGGGCCCTGGCTTTTTTTTGTTTTTTTTAAGTTGAAAGTTAAAAAATAACCCCTCTCCCCACCCATCCTTAGAATGCACTTTCCAGCAAAGTGTAGTTCCTTTTCCTGGTAGATCTAATCCTAATTAAAAATAAATTACATGCTGTATAGAATTTGAAATGGAAAAGATAATCCTATTACATATGAGAATATATCCTGATTTTCTTTCCTGCTAAACTGTGGGAGATATCAGATCAGGCTGAGCTCCCCCATTGTCGTTGCTTTGAAAACTTTCCGGAGCCCTAATCCGTCACGTGACGCCCGTGTCAATCTCGGGGTCTGCACGCGAGGTTCACAATGCCGGCATTAGGTTCGGTAACAGAAACCCAGCTTTGCGGAGCCCGCAACATTTGCATGCTGAGAAAACGCCGGCCATTGTGGGGCTGTGTTTGTTCTCAGGATTGCGAGACAGTTGCCGGCGAAGTTGCTAAAACCCAGAGAAAGGGGATCCTTTGAGCCTGCCTGGGCTTTTGGTATGATAACAAGTCGATTTGAGCGGCTTTGTGGGGCCAGATCAGCGCTGGGGGAGGGCAAGCTGCGGTCCCTTCCCCCTCCTCCTCCTCCTCCGACCCCACCTCCCCGGACATTTTGCTTCCCCGGGGAGTTCCTGTAGGCGCTGATGCGCTATTTTAAATCGTATTTCCATAATCTGGAGGCTGCAGGCGACCAAGCCGGAGCTCGTTCTGCTCGCGTGCCTTCACACCCCTACCGCCGGCCCGGAAAGGCCTCCGCGCGCCGGCCGCGGCAGTTGCTCGCCGCTCTGCTCTCTCGGCTCCCTGCCCAGGGCTCCCCGCTCCCCGGCGTCGCCTCTGTCGCAGTCACTTCTAGCGGCGGAGGAGCTGGGAGATGATAAGATGCTTTGGGCTACTAGCCGCTCCACACCCCTCCTCCCGCCTGCTCCCCTGCTTTCCCCACCCCACTACCCTGCACTCCTTTGTCTATTTCAGTCTTGAGAGTGAGTAAGATGACGCGGAAGCGCTTTGAGTAAAAATATTGGGTAGTTCGCATTCTCCCGCCAAGCCAAAAACCCAAATTTAAACAGCGCGCGGCTAGGCTCTTGCGGTCCAGCCCAGAACTGAAAGGTTCGGAGGCGCAGCGGGCGCAGGCGTGGGGTGCGGCTACCAGCCAGTCTCCGCCCGGCTCTGAGCAAGTGTCTACTCACGCGAACAGCTGAAGATATCCTTTCTCTGCAACTCTAGCCCCACTGCCTCGCCATCCTGGCCCCTCCCCGGGTTCTCGGCTTAACAGCAACACGGCAGCACCGCGCAGACCTGAACTCTCCGGGTCACGCTAGCTGCAGCGGGGAGGCCGCTGTCCAACTGCCGAGTTCTGAATCTGTTCGTGTCTGGGCCAACCCGGGAAGAGGATGAGGAGCGAGGGCAGGATGTTGGGAGTGCCAAAGATCACCAAAAGCCCCCAGGCCGGGGTAGGAGTGTTTCGGGCTCTGATAGAAGACAGAAAGTTCTTCCGGCTGCGCAGACCCTCCGAGAAATGTCTCTAGGGAGGGAACAGAGAGAGAACAAGATACCAAAATGTAGTTGGGAGGTGAAAAAAGTGCAAGAGAAATCTGGGAATTCTGCTCCTGTAGGGGGCGTAGCCCTTTCCACGTTCCTGAGCGGCTGCAGTGCCGGCTTCATTGCTTTTAGCATTACCAGGACAGCAAAGTAGAGGAGGCAGAGAAAAGGAATCAGGAGATAATATCGCTCTGAGGAAGCCCCCAACTATCCACCGTCCAGCTCACCCCCCGCTCAGTCGCGTAAGAGCTTTTACTTATTGATGGCTGGAACTGCATTTTTTTGCGCACTGGCAACTCCAGAGCTCCTCCGTCATCCTCCCCAACTCCCAGTGCCCACCGAGCTTCTTCCTGTTTGATCTTCCTACTCTGGGGGGACTCCCACACCTCTTCTGAAAAGACCCCAGAACACATTCCCTCGGGTTTGATGGAAAGAAAAAACACAGCTAGGATACTGACAGCCTAATCAGGATTCAGGATAATCAAGATTCAGAAGAACGTTTACTAAATGCAGTTTGCTTATCAAAACCACCACCTTAAAAAACAAAAACTAAAAAACTCCCAGTGCATGACTTTTGTTTTTACCTCTCCTCCGTGGTGTGTACTTGCATAGCCTGTTCAATAAAGCTCCCCAGTAAGAATCGGTAAGAATCTGTCTTGCTCCTGCTTGCAGCCCCATCTCCCTAGTCTTTAGATGCTGGAAGGGGGATACCTGTGGGGGAAGTGCAATGCCTGGCCTGCCCAGCACAGAGCTGGCATTGCCGAAGGTCCACACTTTCCTAGGCAGATGGTTAAGTTCCCCCAGGTTCATGCCAGGTTTCAACGTCATGCTGTGATTTTGTTCTTCTGGAACGGGATGAGTGTTGCTTCCCAGAGCGGCCCTATTAGAACAGAAAGAAAATCCTCTAAATAGGCGGAACAAGGCATCAGGAGGGAAAGTTCTTTAAATGCACTTTAATACGAGCCGGGTATTGTGTGGAATTCAGCGCCCATCACCGTTTAGCCGGAGAGTTATGGCAGTGATTGGGGATGAATAGAGGAACATAATGGATACATGTGGCGTTTGCTCATTATATTCAAGTTAGCCCAACTCCGCTGTGGAAACTGTTCAACTTTCTCTCCCCTTAGCTTGTCACAGTTAAATAATACAGACATTGGGGCCTCCAATGGGATCGCCTACCACGCCATTCTATTTCCACTACTAACGAGGGCTTCATAAGCCTTTGATACAGTCTGATCTTTGAAACCTTTCCAAATCTCCTCAAGCTTATGCTAAATCCTATTTGGAACTTTTTTTTCCTTGCCTGCTAGCGCCCCAGGCTTAAGAAAGCCATTTGGACAGTGACATGCATACTAACACGTCGCAGAGCTCTTTTCTGAAAGGGAAGTGGCAGCTCTGATCACCGGGGCTCACAAGACCAAAACACAATTGCATACACAAATTTGAATAAAATCAATTTTCCTTTATCCTTCGGGCTCGTAAACAGAGAGGTTATTTCCGAGCGCCGTGGGAAGCTGGGAAAGAAGGCGAACTGAGCTGAGCGTCAATTGGCAGAGTAAGTCTGTGGAGAGGGGCCCGCAAGTGGTTTAAAAACCTCCTAGGTGCAAAACGCAGACAGTGGGTGTGGGGTCCCGAGCCACTGGGGTGAAATTCCAGGATATTTGCTCTCAGTTCAAGCGGTGGGCACGCGAGGGGCGCATTTACAAAACCAGCCGCTCCGTTAACGCCCGGCGACCTGTGCTAACTCCTGCACACGCAAGGCAAAAGCAAAGAGAAAAAAGAAAAAGGAGTTAAAGAAACAAAGGAAAGATTCCTTAATTTCCTTTTCTTGTTTTGCCCTCTAAGCCTTTCCACATTAAAGGGATTGTCAGAGGCTGGCGTAGGAGCTGCGCGAGGGCCAGGCCGCCATTGGCTGCTCGGTTCGGATGATTTGCATACCGGCGGCTATAAAAGCGGAGGCGGCGCGCTGCCGCGCAGCTCCAGCCAGAAGAGGGGAGGGAAAGGTGCCGAGTGTGGGCGGGTCCCCGAGTCCTCAGAGCCCGCCGGAACCTCCGAGCTGCAGCCCGCAGACTTCTCCCGCATAGGGCTCGCGAAGAGCGTGCTCTGAGGCGCCTGGGATCCACACCCGGACTTGCAAACCAGAGAGGAATCGTTCCCTCAGCCTTTTGGAATAGCGCATGGGGCTTGGCAACATGAGTCCAGCGAGGCGCGGGGGCAGCCCCTGCCTTTTCCCCTTGCAGCTTTTCAGCCTCTGCTGGGTGCTGTCAGTGGCCCAGAGCAAGACAGTGCGATACAGCACCTTCGAGGAGGATGCCCCCGGCACGGTCATCGGGACCCTGGCTGAAGACCTGCATATGAAAGTGTCCGGAGACACAAGCTTCCGCCTGATGAAGCAGTTCAACAGCTCGCTGATTCGGGTGCGCGAGGGCGACGGGCAGCTGACCGTCGGAGACGCGGGCCTGGACCGCGAGCGGCTGTGCGGCCAAGCCCCACAGTGCGTGTTGGCCTTCGACGTGGTCAGCTTCTCGCAGGAGCAGTTCCGGCTGGTGCACGTGGAGGTGGAGGTGAGGGACATCAACGACCACGCGCCGCGCTTTCCCCGGGCCCAGATCCCCGTGGAGGTGTCGGAGGGTGCGGCCGTGGGCACGCGCATCCCGCTGGAGGTGCCGGTGGACGAGGACGTGGGCGCCAACGGGCTGCAGAGCGTGCGTCTGGCCGAGCCGCACAGCCCCTTCCGCGTGGAGCTGCAGACGCGAGCGGACGGCGCCCAGTGCGCGGACCTGGTGCTGCTGCAGGAGCTGGACCGCGAGAGCCAGGCCGCTTACAGCCTGGAGCTAGTGGCCCAGGATGGGGGCCGTCCGCCGCGCTCCGCCACGGCTGCCCTCAGCGTGCGCGTGCTGGACGCCAACGACCACAGTCCGGCCTTCCCGCAGGGCGCCGTGGCCGAGGTGGAGCTTGCAGAGGACGCGCCGGTGGGCTCTCTGCTACTCGACCTGGACGCAGCCGACCCCGACGAAGGCCCCAACGGCGACGTGGTGTTCGCCTTCGGCGCCCGCACCCCGCCCGAGGCTCGCCGCCTCTTCCGCCTCGACCCGCGCTCGGGCCGTCTCACCCTGGCCGGGCCCGTGGACTACGAGCGCCAGGACACTTACGAACTGGACGTGCGGGCGCAGGACCGCGGCCCCGGGCCGCTCGCAGCCACTTGCAAGGTCATCGTGCGCATCCGCGACGTGAATGACAACGCACCTGACATCGCCATCACCCCCCTGGCCGCCCCGGGCGCGCCTGCCGCCTCTTCCTTCGCCCCCGCCGGCGCCGCTCTCGGGGGAGCGGACGCGACCTCGTCGACCGGGCCCGGGACGCCAGAAGCTGGCGCCATCTCACTGGTGCCAGAGGGGGCGGCGCGCGAGAGCCTGGTGGCGCTGGTCAGCACCTCGGACAGGGACTCGGGCGCCAACGGGCAGGTGCGCTGCGCCCTCTATGGGCACGAGCACTTCCGGCTGCAGCCGGCCTACGCCGGCAGCTACCTGGTGGTGACTGCTGCGTCCCTGGACCGCGAGCGCATCGCCGAGTACAACCTGACGCTGGTGGCCGAGGACCGCGGCGCGCCCCCACTACGCACTGTGCGGCCCTACACCGTGCGCGTGAGCGACGAGAACGACAACGCGCCGCTCTTCACGCGGCCGGTCTATGAGGTATCAGTCCGTGAGAACAACCCGCCAGGAGCCTACTTGGCCACGGTGGCCGCCAGGGACCCAGACCTGGGCCGCAACGGCCAGGTCACCTACAGGCTGCTGGAGGCCGAGGTGGGCCGCGCTGGGGGGGCCGTGTCCACCTATGTCTCCGTGGACCCGGCTACGGGGGCCATCTACGCACTGCGCAGCTTTGACTATGAAACTCTTCGCCAGCTCGACGTGCGCATCCAGGCGAGCGATGGCGGCTCCCCCCAGCTCTCCAGCAGTGCTCTGGTGCAAGTACGGGTGCTGGACCAGAACGACCACGCACCGGTCCTCGTGCACCCAGCGCCGGCGAACGGCTCCCTGGAAGTGGCGGTCCCTGGGCGCACCGCAAGGGACACGGCCGTGGCGCGCGTGCAGGCCCGGGACGCGGACGAGGGCGCCAACGGGGAGCTGGCGTTCGACCTGCTGCAGCAGGAGCCGCGAGAAGCCTTCGCCATCGGCCGCCGCACGGGGGAGATCGTGCTCACCGGTGACCTTTCCCAGGAGCCGCCAGGCCGCGTGTTCCGGGCGTTGCTGGTCATATCCGACGGCGGCCGCCCCCCGCTCTCCACTACCGCCACTGTCAGCTTCGTGGTGACAGCAGGCGGCGGGCGCGGCCTGGTGTCGCCGGCCAGTGCAGGGAACCCAGAGCGCTCTCGCCCGCCCGGCTCGCGGCTCGCGGCGTCGGGGCCAGCATTACAATGGGACACGCCGCTGATCGTCATCATCGTGCTGGCCGGGAGCTGCACGCTGCTGCTGGCCGCCATCATCGCCATCGCCACCACCTGCAACCGCCGCAAGAAGGAGGTGCGCAAAGGGGGGTCCCGCCGGGAAGAGCGGCCCGGGGCGGCGGGCGGCGGAGCCTCGGCTCCCGGCTCCCCGGAGGAGGCCGCCCGGGGAGCCGGGCCCAGGCCCAACATGTTCGACGTGCTCACCTTCCCTGGCAGCGGCAAAGCGCCCTTTGGCAGCCCCGCGGCCGACGCGCCCCCGCCCGCGGTCGCCGCGGCCGAAGTGCCGGGCTCGGAGGGCGGCAGTGCCACCGGGGAAAGCTCCTGTCACTTCGAGGGGCAGCAGCGGCTCCACGGCGCACACGCCGAGGTGAGGCCTTCCTTTGGCTGGGCGCCCCCCTCGGTGCCCCGCGGACAGGCTGGGGGAAGGGATTGGAGGGGTCTGGGTGTGCGTGCTTGGGAGATGCCTAACCTGCCGTACCTGTTTTTTTGTTTCTTGTCCAATCCTTACCCCCGCTTCCCCCATTCCCTGCTGTAGCCCTACGGTGCCTCTCCTGGCTTCGGAAAGGAGCCGGCGCCCCCAGTGGCAGTCTGGAAAGGACATTCTTTCAACACCATCTCCGGCCGAGAAGCTGAGAAGTTCAGCGGCAAAGACAGCGGCAAAGGGGACAGTGATTTCAACGACAGCGATTCCGACATCAGCGGGGACGCTCTGAAGAAGGATCTCATCAACCACATGCAGAGTGGTGAGGACCCCTCTTTCCTGCCAAATTCAGCGTTCCCTCCTCTCCCTCCCCTTCTGCCACTGCCTCTTCTCTCAATCTCAGAGAATCCCAGACCCCTCCCCTCTTCCCTGCTTTTTTCTGTCTTTGATTTCCGAATTCCGGCCTGCCTCCAACAGCGAATTTCAAAATGCCAATTCGAGGCAGTTCCACCACTTAAACCACACACTCATCCTGTTAAGTTGAAGGCAGGGGTGAGGAGGGGAATTCTGCTTATCTTTTTTTTTTTTTTTTCTTCCAGCAAAAGAAGCTGAGCCGATTTTGTATTAAGGTGGCTTTATAGGACGCAATGATCCTTTCAGATCTGGGATCAGGGCATTCATATTCTTACACGCTGTCCTGTTCAGCCTCCCTGACCCTATACGACACTTTAAAGATGGAGGCATAGTGTGTGTAATCTCGGTAATCGTCATGCTCTCTTCCTTTCTCTTTTATGTTAGGACTGTGGGCGTGCACCGCGGAGTGTAAGATCCTGGGCCATTCTGACCGCTGCTGGAGCCCTTCCTGCGGTGGAGGGCCCAGCACACACGCCTCCACTCACCCACCAGCCCAGATGTCAACTTTCTGTAAGAGCACATCCCTGCCCCGGGATCCCCTGCGCAGGGACAATTACTACCAGGCCCAGCTACCCAAGACAGTGGGGCTGCAGAGTGTCTATGAGAAAGTGCTACACAGAGACTATGACAGGACAGTCACTCTGCTCTCCCCTCCTCGTCCAGGGAGGCTCCCAGACTTGCAGGAGATCGGGGTACCCCTCTATCAGTCTCCTCCTGGCAGGTACCTGTCCCCAAAGAAGGAAGCCAATGAAAATGTGTAACCCCATGCTGCATGTCTTCACACATGTACAGGTCACTCCGAGAAGCCCCTAAGTTATTGACTGGTTTCAGTGTTGTATATATAAATATGCAAGATGTGCCTTAAAATGAAGTTGTTGGAAGCTATTTCCAATCACATTGGTACTGTTTGGTATTTGCAAACAAAAAAATGTAGTTAATGTAATTTTTATGAAATGTGTGCAGTATTTAATTTTTCTTACCATGCTATTGACTTTAATTTCACTTGCGGCTTGCCATTTTCTTAGTGTTTTTAACCTGTACATTGTGTAATGTAATGTTTGTATATAATGAAATTTTGTTATATTTTTATATAATAAAAGCTGAAGTGGAAGTTATTGCCAAAGGAACTGTCTGTAAGACAGAAAAATAAAACATGTTGGAATCACTTAATGGAAATTTATCTTTCACCCAAAACAACCTAGTGTTTGAGAAGTTTTGCCTTGCCAAGTATAACTTGTATATCTTGAGTTTGTGGTAGATTTCAAGTTCAATGTTATTTAATTACATTTGGTTTTCTGTAAACCGTGTCACTTATAAGCACAGTAATAAAGGATTTGTCATGTGTTTGAAGAATCTGCTAATTGCTTTTCGTGAAGTTGCCTACAGTCAGGCATTCACAAATAATCCGAGTACCAGAATTAAACCTTCTTTCAAGTGCTAATTATTTGGGCATTATTAATGTTCACAGCAACATTAAACCTGTGGATTTCAAGGATTGGAGCCTCATCCAAGTATTAAAAATTGTCGCTTTTGTAGAACATATTTATCTCCATATCTATCAGGCACTCTATAAAATTCCTGCCCTCACTTATTTATGCAACAAATATTCATGGAGCATCTACCAAAAAGTGGAGGAAAGCTGAGTTTGAACTGTTCATTCGCTAATTAAACATCTGTAAAGTTTTGACTAACTGCAGAAATTCCTCTAGGAGCTGTGGTTCAAGGTTAAGAAGACATCGTCCCAAGAAGCCCTTAGCTTAGATATTAAAGATTTTAATATCAAAAAGAGACTCAAACTTATGGGTGAAATGACAAGATGCTTGGGATGTGCTTTAAAATATTCTGGAAGAAAACACAAGGTTATATGAAGGGAGAGTGCTAAAATACTGATCATTGGCAATCGGTACGTGTGTGTGTGAAGGGGAAATTATACCAGTCTATTTGGGTGCTTGTGTTTGAAATTGTACATCATGGAGGTTTTTTTAAAAAGATACTCAGAAGACCTATGCCTATGTCTTATACTCTATGCATTCTTTTTATTTGAAATTAAAATAATAATAATGAGAGCTAATATTTACTGAGCAAGCTTTCATATGAGCGGAGCTCCTTCCAGCGTGCTCTGCATGAATAGTCTCATCTAATCCTCAAACAATCCCCATGAGATGGGAACTGTCATTACCTATCTCCATTTTGCAGATAAGGAAACTGGGGCCCAGCGAGTTTAGGTCAAATGCCCAAAAGTCACACAGCTGATAAGTGACCAGGATGAGACTGAACCCACATCATTCAAGGTGAGAAAAGAAAAGAAAGCAATGAAAGAGGTTTTTTTTTTTTTCTCTTTTTAACTTGAAAGAAACAAAGAACTAGGTGGAAAAGTCCCCATCATTGCCTTTACTGCCTGATTATTGTTTAGCCCTTTACATTTGTGAAGTGCCTGTGTTCCTTTATTACTAATTATAGAGTGCGAGGCACTGTACTGAATAGAGGTGCCCTCAGAGCTGCCTGCTGAAGTCATAATTGAGACCAGTGGTGGCTCCTAGCAGAACAGCAGGGTGGCTACACACAAGTGCCTCGCCACCCACAGCTGGTGCAGAGTTCAATGGTTTCTGTAGGCAGCTGAGCTGAACATGTGCCTGACAAGCTCAGACAGTCCACACAGACCTCAGGTTCAGGAGGGAAATGATAGATGTGGCCAGGTTACTGGACAACTCCAGAACCACGATGACCAGGCTTCAGCGGAGAGACCTCCAACTAGACCTCCCATTCTAACACCTGAAGTTTGATTCTTGAGCCAGTCCCACCCAATGCAGAGCAGAAGAATGAATAATCCCACGCTGCAGCCTGAAAGCATCCCTGATCTCTGGTTGTGTTTGCCTGCTTTTGTCCTTCAAAAGTGAAATAACATCATTCTCATTATTTTATTTGGTACTGTACACATTATTTCATCACCCCCAAAATCCAGTTTTCAAAATCTCTGACTCCACTGTCCTATTTTTCCCTTAGAGAAAAGACCATTAAAAGACTTTATTTTGCTTGGAACTTAAAAAAAATAAACATAATTTAGTCATTAAAACTGTTGTCTTAGACAAAAAAAAAAAAAAAAAGAGGAAAGGAGGCTCCTCTAAGAATCAGCCATAGGAACTCAGAGAAACAGGAACTAGATGAAAGACGCTTTCTGCTTTCCTTGAGACATATTTATTCTCAAGCATATTTTTAAGAAAACATTCTGCTTTATTAAATTAAATGAGATAATATGTAGAGCCACTATATCTTGTCTTCTTCTTTTGCCTTCCTTTGGAGCCAGTCTCTTCTGTAACTATCTGTGCAGCCCCATCCACTAAGGAGGATGGAACAGACTCGGGATTTCTGGCCTTGTTCTGACACCGCTTTGCTCTCTTGGCTTCTTCTACTTTCACTACATAGACCAGAGCCTCGGGTATACTCAATACTCTCCAAGCAAGTCTGGCTAAAGTGAATATCACAGGCAAGCTCGGAAGCCTTAGATGTCTGTGATGGTACCACAAATACATCTTTGGAGGTTGGAGGTCTACAACCCTAGGGTACCTTGACAGTGAGCGCTGGGATATGGGAAGCCACTTGGGGAAGTGGGAGGTCACCTTGAAAGAGAAAACTAGAGCCAGACTTTACCTATTTCACTTTTTTATGTCTGGCCCCACTGACTTCAATGTCCCACACTTCCCATAATAAAATCTCCATCAAAGAAACCACTTCAGCAAATTAAAATGTAAGTGGTTTCAACATCTATTGAAAAATGCATTCTGAAATAGAGTGAAAACAGGATGCACGTCTCCTGATACAAATATATCTGCACATGGAGAGGAAAAAAATGTATATATCTAATCAGGATGAGTTCTGTGCCACAATTAGCTAAATATCTGGTTTATCTCACTTGGCAAATATAAGCTTTTATCATATAAAAATTCCATTTCGGAAAACAAGCATATTCGCTTTAGCACTGAATGCAGTAACAACAGGATCATTGGAAGCCTGTAAGTTTTGAAGGCAAATGGAAGCAAAGTAATACAGCACTCGATGGGGCACTGTGCTTTGCAACAACTCAGAAGGGCTTTGAAAATGCTGCCTAGTTTTCAAAAGCTATGCAATAACTCAAGAGGGTATTTATTATTCCCTTTCTTCAGAGGGAAATAATCTGCAATGGAATTCACCACCAGGTTCAAAGTCACCTAATAAGAGAACAGCAGGCAGAAAGAGACAACAGGCTGTTTTAAAAGCCATCATATAAACCACCAGATTAAATGTGCTCTTGTTGGCGGGGGGTGGGGGGGGATCGTCACTCATTATCAGAGTGTGGGATTTGTTCTCACGAAACTTGTTTAAGAAATTTCAACATTAAGTGAAGCCTGCATAGTTTAATGCAGAATTAGGAAAATTCCAATTGCCAGCCCAGCATGACGCCTGGCTATATCACGGACACCTTGGACTCGACAGGTCCAAATTTTTTATTTTGTCATCCTCTCTCCCCTGCTATCATTCACCCTCAAACTAACACTCTGGCACTTGTTTTAAACTCGTGTCACAGTTTTTAGACCAAGCCCAAAATACTAAAGTCATTTTAAGATGCCACAGAATGTCTTACTTCCACTCACCAAGGTCTATTGATTTCATTTCTTAAATATTGTTTAACTGTCCCTTCACGCCACTGTAGCAGGTAGATGCTCTGCCCACGTCCCCAGTGCTGCCCTCTGTGTCTGGCTGCAGTGCATGCTTCTGGTTGCACTATGGTAGTCTCCATCTCAGGCATCTTCCTCTGCTCCTGGAGACTTGCTGAGGGTGTAAGGCCCCATCCGTGTTGGGGCCACAAATGCTTCATCAGCCTGTGCACAGAGCAGTCTGGAATTACTGGGGGTTTAAGAACTGCAGAGGCAATCCTCAGCCCATTAGGGACAGGCATTGGTGGATAAATAACCCGGCTTTCCCATCCCTTGGAGAGACAACTCAGTCACTTACACCTCTGGGATCAGATCCCATCTATACTTCCTGCACTCAAGTCTCTGTTTCAGCACCTGCTTTTAGGAGGACTATCCAAATCAGGATGGCTGCATAAGAACAAGAATAAGGATACCAGTTTTTAGTGATTACTGCATTTTAGGCACTGCACCAAGCACTCTTAAGAGGTTAAGTACTCATTAACCATCTTACATATGGGGAATGTGAGACTCAGAGAGGTGTGGTAACTTGTCATAGAACACACAGTTACTTTTAGGAGGAGCTGGAATTAAAAAAAAAAAATCTTTCTGATACAGAATAAGGCATACCACCTTATTCGAATTGAACTCTCGTTGCTTCTTTCCTGGGTTCCAGCATTAGTCTCCTATCTGCTCTCCTTGGACTCACTGCCTGTTCCCCTCCACTCCATCCTCCATGCAGCTGCCATAAAGACCTTTTCTAAAATCTGATTTCATCCCTCATCTGATTGATACCCTCCTGACTTTCCATCACCTTTAGGATAAAGTCTGCAATGCTGTTCATGGCATCCCAGACCCTTAGTGCCCTGGCCCCTGCCTCCCTCCCCAGACTGGATTCTGCTGCTGCCCCTTCCTCACCTCCCCGACCCCAAAACCCACCTGAAGCTTCAGCCAGAAGGATATACTCATGTTTCACCTCTCTTTCCTGATCCATCTGCCTAGAAAAACATTCTAATTCCTCTTCCTCCCTCCCTACCCTACCCTTTCTCTTCTCTGGCCCTTTCTTCTAATCATTCACGATTGTTCAAGAATCGCAGCAGTCCCTCTCCCAGCCACCAGCCTGACAGGGCAGGGTGCCCCTCCCTGGGCCTCCTCAGCACTTTCCAAACAGTTGTTCCACTCACCTACCTCCCCACCCCCCACCACACCTGGCCCATGAAATCAAGGACTGTCTGTGTCTTTCATCTCTCTATCCCCAGCACCTGGTCCACTGGCTGATACCAAATAAGGATTTAATAAAAGCACTTGCTGAATGGAATGATTCACTGAGCCAGGCACAAAAGGTCATGGTTACACATCACAGCCAAGAGACTCTGCATCTACAAGTCAACAGACTCCCCCACAGGAGCCTGTGCTAAATACGGGTCCCAAATCAGAATCAGACAGGACTGACAGACTCGGCATCTTATCCACCCAGCTAATCTAGTGGCTGTAGGAGGGCTTAGAGACTGCAGGAGATGTGCCAGCCCTGACCATGTATAAGCCACCTTACCAGTTGAAAGTGAAGCTCTCCCCCAATCTTCCAGCTTCAGTGCAGTAGCATCTCTTTAGACCCAACTCAAGAGATTGCCAGAAGCTTGTGAGCACCATATACCCAGAGACTTGATGTGGTTTTAGTCCATTTTGGTGCTTAAAGCCACATGGCCCAAATAACCCAGATTATTGTCAAATCTCGACTTTATTCCAGGCAAACACAGCAAACTACAGTTGATGAAAGCATCAAATCATTTACTATGCTAAATGTTGGCTTTTAGTCTCTTATTTTATTGACCCTGTCTAGTTTGCCAAATTTTCTCCCTACCAATTCTAGGAAAGTAGCTGTTGAGGGGTGAAGATTTGTTCCTAATGAATGTCATTAGGTCATCCAAGGTAGGGCTAAGCTGGTGGTAGTGGTGGATGAGTGGGTGGGAATGGAATCTCAATTTTATTCAGCAACTGACTTCCTGACATCACTTAACCTCCTTGTGATTCATTCTGCTTATTAGCCAAAAGCCTTTATTTACCAGCCTCACTGAGAACAAATTCATGAAGATTCTGAAGTCCAGCAAGAAGGCTAAGCACTGAGTCAGCCATCTTCCTGTCCTAAAAATATCAGTCACCACTCTGCCCGTGGAGTTTCTCCCTATACATGTGGTAGAGCATCTCCCAGGCCACGTCTACATCAAAAGCTGGTAAAAATCACGTTCTACTAATTATCTGGATATTTTTAGGTCCATTATGGGACTCAAGTATCTTCATAAATCCTTCAGTTCCCCCTTTAATTGAGCGATTGTCTTACCTCCCTTGAGTGATTTTCTTAAGTCAGGTTTCTGAGCCACATTGCCCGAGATGGGGATTCTTGTGAAAACCAGTTATTGAGAAAGCGCTCTCGGAAGAGGAGAGAAGCCAGCAGGAGACGGCAGCAAAAGGAAGCTCAACACGGTGGTGGTCTTACATCAGCCTGGTCCCACCTGAGCTCTGGAACACAAACTGGTCCTCTCTAGAGGTAAGTGGCCAGCATTTTGCAGCCCTTGCCAATCATCAGGTTCTGGATAGGAGGCGGGGGGTACGTTGCATTACCTCCCATAGCAAGGAGGCTCCCGTTAGGCTGAGGGCAATTCTCGCGAGAAGGGAGCCATCATGAATCTTTAACACCCAGTATTCACCGTGAATACAAAATGCTCGTGCACCATGGGTGCATGTGGGTGGGACGCCAACAGCATCCTCTCTAGTTGTGGATCTCAAATCAGAATCACCTGGAGGTCTTGTTAAAGCAGAGGGCTGGGCCGTAGCCCAGAAGTTTTTGATACAACAGACTTGGGGTGAGGTCCTTCGGTTTGCACTTCTAACATGTCCCCATTTCTAGTAGGTTCTGATGCTGTTGGTCCAAGGAACACCCGTCAGAACCACTGCACTGTAGAAACTATGCAGTGTTGAGCCAGGGCATACCTTCTGACCTGCTGTGACTGAGTCAGGTTTCACGCAGGAGAATTTCAGCTGTAGCATATAATCATCAACCAGCGTCTGCAGAATGTTTAGCTCTGTGATTGTCACAAACACAAAGAGCAATCATACAGCCCTTTTAGAGAGGAGGTAAAATGGTGAATGTGGAGGTTGGAGCTAAAAAGGCAGGAGCCCTGTCTCATCTACCAAGCCATCATCAACACCATGTTCCCTGCCTCCAACTTCCCACATCAGACTCCTGGCCTCACAGCACACAGATGAGGGGTGGAGCAAGAGGGAGCACTGGAGAAGTTGACTGATAGCAGTCCCAGGCTGCTTACTGATGGTTAGGCTCCCTCTGGAGAGCTCTGTGTAGCTCTGAACGATACACTTTGTCACGGACCCAGACCAACTGGGGCATGGCCAAAGAGGAAGGCTTAGGAGGTGTGGGGACGCAAGGCAATAATGCTTCATGGGAGAGATTTGGTAAACAATCTGTAATTTGCACGATACTCAAAACTAAGATGGGCTACTTCAAGAGGTGGCAATTCCTTGTCACTGGAAACTTTCAAGCAAGGACATGACAATCAGCTGATGGAATAAGGTGGGTAGGCGATCTGGATTGTAGGTTGGATCAGGTAGCTTTTAAGTGCCCTCCTAAGCCTATTGGTTATTCGTTTATGTAAATTCCTGGTTATGCCCTTTCTTTCACTCTCCAGGTGTTTTTAGCATTCTGTCCTGCTCTACCTGATCCTCAAGTGATAGAAGGTTGAGCACTCCAGCTTTTATTCCAGTTAGCTTGCAGGAGCCCCCATACTCCTTCCGGTTCGCTAAGAACAGCTGGAGTAATCTCTGCTTTGCTGGTTGTTAGCTTAGCTGATACGGGAGACCAGGTCTGTTATTTTTCCCTTGTATGGTATAAAGCCCAAGTCTTGTCCCTGTGAAATTGCGTTTAACTTGCTGAAAGTTCTTTTCTAAGCCACTTTCTAAAATATACAGCTCACAATGACAGCCCCCAAGAGTAGATCATGATGAGTGACCCCATCTTACAGGGAGGAACACTGAGCAAAAGATTATCAGAAGCAAGTGTCTTCCCAGCCCTTTCCTTAGCCCTACCGCCTCAACACTCTCTCTATTGCTTATTAAATGGGGATACTTATTCAACATACATCTCCAGACTTAAATCATTTGCGAATTGAGTTACTGGGGCTGTGTTTTGGCCGACCTCCTGTATTCACTCATCCCAGACCCACGTTCTAGAATACAAAGGTGCTGTGATTCATTTCTGCTCTTGAGCTTCACTAATCAGAGAAGCCCATTGCTCTTGTCATGTGCTGAGTGATATAATGGAAATTTCTAGGCTAAGGGCATTAGACTCAGATGCAGAAAAAAAAAATTGTCAGGCAGTCTGATTTACTGTACCTGCAGAGATTGGGGGGAAAAGAGCAAGACTGGGCTGTTTGTGCTCTCTCTTACTCCCAACTGTGGACCCAGAAAACAGCAAATTTGCTTGACCAAGTCATCCATGTGGGCATTGCTAGGCTCCTGTAACTCCAGCCAGACAAGGAGGAATGAACAAGCCTGGGCAGTGAACAGACAACCAGTTTATAAGGAGCATCAAAATCCCCAATGAAATGCAACTAGATCCAGAAGATTATAGTTCACAGAATTTCTCTTTAAGAGGTCCTGCATGTGCTTGGCATATTGGGATGGGAGGAAGGGAGTCCTGGGATGGGACTGGAGGAGATAAGCTGCTAAACTGCCTTCTAGGGAGTGGTTCTGCATTAATTGTGCTGCTTTCTGTTGGCTGAGTGGGGCAGGCAAGTTTGGGGAGATCTGAATGGCTGGTAGAAGGAGAGAGAGGGTAATCGCCCTTCCCTGCCCTTTCCTCACTGCCATCCTTCCAAATAAATGTGACATGAATATTTAAAAGATATAGGCTGAGGGGGACTTAAATCTTGTTTGTAATGGTTTATTTCTTTTATTTAAATGGGTCTACAATGAATATGATAAAAGATTAACATTTGTCAACTCTGGTTGGTGAGGCACATGCACGTTTATTTATTTTTTTCCAGCTACAACCAAAGAGTATGGCTTTGAAGAATCACTCTGTTTAGTAGACTGTCCAGGGCTTTCATGTGTCTTTATCCCACAACATTACCACTGTGCCACCTTCCCCTAACCCCTGCCTCTTACCCACAGCTGAATACTGCTCTGAGCAGGATAAAGATCAAGGTAAGAGTGGTGACTATAGTCACAGACCTAAAGATATGATGGTATGGATTCCCTGGTCAGAGAGAAGCATATGAGGGTCTGGGATGCTCAGATAATGCCTCTAGTAGCCCTTCTGTCCTCCAGGGACCACCTCAGAGTCAGCAACATCACTCACGGCCAGCTGTACAGAGGTGTAAGGACCACTTACAGAGCAGTGTTCACACTACAGTGGGCTTGGGACCAGGCTGGGACCTATGGGGGCACTAAGAACTCTGACAATATAGGATTGGCCATCCTCCGAGACAGGATATAGATGCCTCTTTATGAATGTTGGCTTTGTGATATTCATACCCAGTCTAGTATGATCACACCCCTGCCAGTAGACATGATCTCATTTTATTTTGATAAGCCCTATCCTTTCAAGCACAAAACATGTAGGGAAGAGACCCAAAAGGGGAGAATTTAGACTATGGCCTTTTGGTTGATCAGAGCAGGGACTGGGTCTTACCCTACTGTGTCTGAACATAAAGGATTCTGGATGAACTTGAGATGACTCATGAGGTAGAGCGTTAAAATAGTGGTTATGAAGTATGGTCATTGGACCCCTGGGGATCCCCTAGAATCTTTTGGAAGGTCCACAAGAGAAAAATGGTTTTCATAATGATACTGAGGTGTCATTTGCCTTTTTTGCTGTGTTGACACTTGCTCTGATAACACAAAAGAAAATGTGGGTGAAACCATGGTGCCCTAGCATAAATCAAGGCAGGGGTACCAAACTAGTAATCACTATATTCCTTGTGCTTGCAGAAAGGATGTCCTCAAGAATGACCTTCATAAAGCAACACTACCATAATTATTAGTTTTATTAAATCTCAGCCATCAAGTATATATCTTTTTAATATCCTATGTGACAAAATGGGAGGTACACACAGAACACCTTTGCTGCAGACAGAAATACAATGGTTTGTCTCACGGTAGTTGTGAGCTGGACTAGCTCCTTTTCCATGCAACACCATTTCAGCTGGAAGGAATCACTGGAAAACAAACTGTGGTTATTCGGGCTTGGGTATGGACAGTGTGAGTCTATCACTTTGAGAGAAAAAATTGATAGTGCTTGTTCTAATAATAAAATGTAAACTTTCAAGGGAAAAGCAGAATTTTGGAAAACCTGTGAGCTTAACGGGTCTCCAATACTTAGAAACTTTTTAAATGAGGTTAGTGGTGATATTAACAAATGTGAACATTTCAAAATTTAGATAATCTACATAACTCAATGAATCAATATTTTCCAGGTGATCAATGCATGATGTTAAAAAGTCATGCATGGGTAAATTATTCATTTAACATGCAAAACAAACCAATGAATTTCAGTGTAACAGGTGAAAAATTTATTGATATGGTTTCAGACTCCATATTGCAAGAAGCCTTTAAGAAACTACCACTTGTAGAAATTTGGTATAGCATCACAGAGGACTACAATTATATGAAAAGGCCAGTAAAATACTCTTTCCTTTTCCGACTGCATACCTGCATGATGCCAGATTTTCTTCATATACTTCAACCAAAATAATACTTTGCAGCAGCATGAATACAGAAGCCATTATGAGAATTTAATTATCTTCTTTTAAGCCAGCTATTAAAGACATTAGCAGAAATGCAAAACAATATCACTTTTTCATAATTTTTTAAAAATATATTTTTATAATAATTACATTATTTTGCTAATATGTATTTGGTTTATTATTGTCCACTTTATATTGATTAATTAACATTTTAAGACCTCTCATGTTTAATTTGTCACACAGTAAATTCATATAGATATAACCTACATTTTTAAAAGTTCTTTGGTGTTCTCAGTAAATTTTAAGAGTGCAAAGAGGTCTTGAGACCAAAAACTTTGAGAACCACTGGATTAAGGGCATGAAGTGAAAATTGAATAAATATATATAAAGTGCCTGGTTTATAAAAAGTGCTCAATTATGGTATTAATCACCTGCACATATTTACTGTATACAGACACTTTTATGTTCGTTTAATCTTCACACACCTCTGTGAGATAAGTACCACTACTATCTTTTTACAAATGAGGAAAATGAGGCACAGAGAGGTTAAGTAATCTGCCTAACATGAAACAGTAAATGGGAGTAGAGCTGGGATTTGAACCCAGATAGTTTGACTCTAGAATCTGGCCTCTTAAACCCTATGTTATACTGTCAGTGCGTGATGGTGTTGATGATGGTAATTGTTGTAAATTAGAGTCTATAGTTTCAGGTTACTAACTATAATTGTTTTCCCCAAGCCTGGTGTAAGGTCTTATTTAATGACCCAGATTAGTCTCAAATGTGCTGTGGGATATTAGGGGATGGAATAAAGAGTATTAATGGTGAGAGCAGTACCCCCTCCCATCTTGTGGTACAAGCAGTACAAATTCACAAAGCTCAGAAGAATCAACCGAAAAGTCCAGCTGTCCCTCCTTATGTAGAGATTTCCCCCTCTGTCGTCAATCTCAAGGATCATATTGCATTTGTTAAGTAAAATGTCGCTTTCCCTACACATGGACCCAAGCCCTCAAAGAAATGACAATCTAACTGAAGGGGATAAAACAAATATATGAAATAACAGCGAGAACAGATGACAGCAGCTAATTAAGTGCTAAATTAACATGAAACCAGATTGAACCTTTTTCAAAAAGCTTCTCTTTGATGATTCAGAAAATACTTAAGGGTCTCCAGTGCCTCTGGGTCATAATTAAGGACAGTAATTATTATTGTACTCCTGATGTCACGGAACTCTGTGGAAGTCTTTCACATCTCAATTTGGCAAGCTTTTTTCCTCCACTACTGATCCTGGCTTTGATGCTCAGTCCCCACACTCACCATAAAGCGCTTTTTTCAGGATGTTTTGCTATGTTGCCATCAGCCACCAGCCCTGCATTCAGGGAAGCTTTTTCTTCGCATCTTTGGAATATTGTTGAGGACCGTTGTTACAACCCACAGAGCTCTTTTTGCAGGTGATGCCTGTCAGGTACTGGAACCAACAATGATTGGACTTCTCTGGGCTACTGGGCTATTTTTCTTTCATGCACATCATGGATTTTGTGTCTGACCAGTTCTCCTTTCTGTTTTCACATATAGGCCTGTAGATGTTTAGAGGCAAGTTTGTGGCTAGCCTGTTGCTGGTGGTCTTCTTGGCATATGTTTCTGCTTTGACCTCACTCTCAGCTCCCTTTTAAGTTATTTGCTTTCTTCTTTTGTTCCTCATTGTAATTTTGCTGGCTTATATTTCAGTTATCTTTGAAAACTCTTCTAAATCCTTTGCTGGAATAAGGTGAGTTGTAAGGAAACTTTCTGTTTTGCCACCTGACTAGCAATATGGCCTGATCAAGACCTTCAGCTCTGGGCTTCTATCCATAAAATGCTCGCCTCCAAGGTGCCTTCCACATCCATTTATGATTCTTAGTAGCAGATAACGGAGAATTAGGGAAAATAAGATGTTTCAGGGTGAGGCTTACAAACTGAAATGTGCCCTAAGGAAGTATTTGCTGGGGTACTTCTAAGCCATTATCAATGCAACAGACATCTGGAAAGTGGCGCAGAGTGCAAAGTGGAAACATTACGGTCCCAGTACTTCTCTCTCATTCTTACCTGGGCTAAGGACATTTTCACAACTTCTTGAGCATCTACGTTGTTCAAGGCAGGATGCTAGGCACAGGAATGGGGGACAAAATAGGTAAGATCTGATCCCTGCTTTTGAGAAGTTTGGCAAGTGAGGAAGACAAACTCTCAGGAAGAGAACACAAGGGAGGGAGGGTTGAGAAAGGAAAGAAGTACCAAGTGAGGGCTGCTTAAAGGGCCAGATCTCCTTTAAAATCTCCGGAGCTAAAGCACAGCCAGCCCTGACCAGAGGAGCAGTGCTGAGGGCCGGGGGGGGCCCCTCCCTGGCTGCCCAGTGGCAGCAGCAGACCAGAAGCCCCTGAGGGGGAAGAGGAAGTTCACTGGGCTGCAGGTGTCAGGGCTCCGTTCATGCGAATCCATAAAAATAATAACTTCACACGCGAGTTAACTTATCTTTCCAGGCTCTGCCAAGTTTACGTGCCAGATGGTACTTGCCTCCCACATCTGATTTACTGTAGGGCAGACCAGCTGTGCCTCAGCCCAGGGCAGGCCCACATCTGGCAGCCAGTTGGTTAAATTCCCTCCATATGACACTCATGCCCTCATATCATATTCCCCAGAGCAATTCTCTTCCTATCTGTAGCGGTTTTTTTATGTTTTTCTCTTCTTGGCTTATTTCTAGGGCTATGTTGAATATCTGTCAGCAACAGATCTGCATAAGCACCTTTATGTGGAGGAAAGGATGTTCCTGTGACATATAAATAATACTACTACCATTTCTGTAGTAAAAATACTCATGGATAAAGCAAAGAGCAGACACAGTTGAGTTCCTATCCAAGAGCCATCCCTCTCTTTTCCCTGTGTTTGGAGGAGCCCAGTTTTATTTGGGGAGGCACGTTGTTCCGGGAAAGACCCCAGCCCCCAGCTTCAAAGGATGTGAACTGATTGCTTCAAGGTGACCCCATTTCCTCTTTCTAGTAAGTGGATTGGGAATGTGAGGGTGAACTGGGAGTAGCTAATGATACATAAGTGAAAGTCTACTAGGGGGTTTCTGGAAATAATTTTACTCCCTCTCCAAAAGGGTGTGGGGAGGGAGGGTATAGCTCAGTGGTAGAGCACATGCTTAGCATGCACAGAGTCCTGGGTTCAATCCCCAGGACCGCCATTAAAATAAATAAATAAATAAATAAATAAATAAATAAATAAATAAATAAATAAATAAATAAATAAATAAATAAAATAAACCTAATTACCTCTTGCCAAATTAATTAATTAAGTAAGTAAATAAAATAAAATAAAATAGAGAGAGATACCAAGATTAAATAAAAAACATATGTGGAAAAAAAAAAACCATATGTGCGCACAGAGACTTGTACCTGGGTGTTCACAGGAACTTTATCCATAAAAGCCAAAAACTTGAAACAACCCAAGTGTCAACCAGGAGGTGAATGGATAAACAGATTGTGGTATATTCAGACAATGGAATATTACTCATCAACAAAAAGGAGTGAACTATTGATACCAGCAACAACATGGATGAATCTCAAAATCCTTATACAGAACCAAGAATCCATACTGTGTATTTCACTTCCATGAAAATCTAGAAAAGATTGTTCAATCTATAGTGATAGAAAGCAGAGAATAGATGCTAGGGGTTGGTGGGGGGATTGACTTGGAAGAAACTCAAAGGAACTTTTCAAGGTGATGAAAATGTTTTGCATCTTGATTGTGGTGATGGTTATACAGATGTACATATTGGCCAAAACTCATCTGACCATACACTCAGAACAGGTGCAATTTATAGCATCAAATTATATCTCAATAAACTTGAAATTAAAAAAAAGAAGTGCTCACTTGGGCAGCACATATACTAATATTAGAGCAATGCAGAGAAGATTAACGTGGCCCCTGCCCAAGGATGACATACAAATTCATTAAGTGTTTTACATTTTGATGCAACATCAACTTCTCTATATAGTTACGTTTTAGAAATTTACTAAAACCTTTTAAAACCTGTTTTATTTCTCGATGTGTGACATAAATAAATTTAATTCAAATCTCCAAAAAAAAATGAAGTAATGAGAAAGCCTATACCTGTCTTCTTCCATGAACATTGTCATGTAGAAATGTATGCTTGGAGCTACAAAAAGGCAACCATTTTCCAATCACAGGACGCTAAACCCACAGTTCCCAAACTGTGTGCTGAGGCACCCTGGAGTGCTACAGTGAACTCACAGAGCACTCACTTGGGGTAAACTTCTTGAAACAGAAGCTTTCAAGGGAAACTTTTACAAACAATGCTACCCAACATCTATCTACTGTTGTGGGAACAGCTAGAGCATGATAGTTCATGGTTTTAATATTAGATTACAATAGATTTTTTTATGACATCATATCTATGAAGCTAGGTTTTTGGCAGTTGCTATGACTTAAAAAAAAAAAAAAACACTGTGTGAAAATCAAGATGCAATAGGGATTGAGGGTAATGGTAAAATCTGAGAGGTTTTCAGTGCCCATCAGGGGCACACACCCAATTAATAAGTAGTTGTAGCTATTTGCCAATGAAATCATTTTTTTTTCAATGTATTGTATTTTTTTTTCCAAATCACTACTAAGTTGTTAGGACATAAAGACTTATTAAATTATTTGGACTTAACTATCCAATAAACAGAAATCTGAGGTATTTCTTTTGGCCTAGTGGCATCGTGAAAAAATTTTTGAAACACTAAGGGTACCATGAACTGAGTAAGTTTGGAAACATCTGCAATAAACTTGAGAACAAAAAGCCAACAAGCTTAGGAATGGCTGAGCAGAGAGAGAGCGAGCTGATGCCCTTGGTGATGTCACTGACCTGCTGCCCATATCGAGTCTGGAAAACCTACCTTCAGACTTTTTAAGCAGGTGAGATATTTAAATGTCTTTATTGTCTAAGCCATTCTTGCAAGGAAAAAAAAATCAAACAAAAAAGAGAAAGAATAATCTACATACTCCAGATGCTGACTCTCCTTAGAAGTAAGGCACTCTCCTTTGAGTTCCGTTTCTCTGCATTTATATGCAAATAGTTGTAGGTGGTGTGAGTGTTTGTAATTTAAACGTAGCAGTTTTATAACTTGATTTTTTTCCACTTATGCTCCCTTTGAGAACAAGGACTGACTGAAGGGAGCAGACAGGCCTACAAAAGGGCAGGTCAGCGCACAGTAGCCACAATAAAAACATTTTCAAAATTTTTAAACAATTTTGCTCTCTTTTTCTGCTCTCATTTTTGCTCTCTTATGTCTTAGAGAATTTTGAAACTCTTGCTATATATTGCATTGTGTGACTATACTCTTCCACTATTGATGGATATTCAGAGGGTATCCAATTTTTAAGATAAGCATCACTTCAGTAAATACCCTCATAAATGTCTCTCGTACAACCTACTGGTATTTCTGTAGCATGGACGCCACAGAGTGATAATTCAAAAGATGTATTCAAAAAAATTGAAAACTACCAATAGGCTGTATCAATTCATTCTCCCACCGACGTGAAAATACTGGTTTCCCACACCCTCATTAGAGAGGACGACATGGTGGTTGACCTCTCAGGTGAAAAGGATAAACCCTAGCGAGCCCCTTCCAGAAATGGGTTTAGGAATGGGCATGGGACCCAGTTCTGGACTAATAAAACCCAAAGAGGAATTTGCCTGAGGAAACTTCTGGAAAGATTTCTTCGATCCTAAAAAAGTCACAAGAAAATTTAGATTCCCTCTTCCTTTGGAACTTACCAGGACTGGACATGGTACCTGGAACTGCCTCAACCTTTTTGCCACCATAGAAGAACAACCCTAGGAAAAGTTTGGCAGAACAAAAAGAAAGAACCTGGGTTCCTGGTGCAGTTACAAACCACTGAAGTTACCATACCTGGAGCTGGCTGTACTTCTGGAGTCTGGGCTATGTCAGATAACAAATTCACTAACACCTCAAAGCTGTCTGTTACGTTTTTGTGTTACTTGCAGCCAAAAGCTTCTATGTGCCATTCATTAGTCTATGTGAATGGTTTCCTTTTTAAAAAACTTTTGCCAATCTTATGGGTAAAAATTGACTTCACATCTTATTTTAATTTGTATTTTCTTTTTATTGATAATGTTGAGTATTTTTCACATGCATAGTGACTTTTTATAGTTCTTCTATTGTGAATTGCCTATTCATATCCCTTCTCCATTTTTCTATTGCATTTTCTGTTGATTTATGAGTTAAGTATTAGGTACATTAATCTTTTGTGTATTTATATCTTGCAAACATTTCCTTCCTTAGAGAAGCATTTTATTTTAATGCTTCAAATCCACCAGTGTTTCAATGCTTATTCAAATCCACCAGTGTTTTCTTTTCTGATTTGTTGGTCTGTGTCTTTTATAAGTTGGCCTTCTCCATTTCAACATAACAAAGAAATTCTTTTCTTTCAGTATTTTATATTTAGATTTTATGATTAGCCTTTTAATACACCACTAATTTACTTCTGTGATGGTGTAAGACTGAAATCTAACTTTATTTTCCAAAAGGAACAGGTAATTTTCACAACACTTTTTGAACATCATTTCCACCCCCACTAACTGAAATATAATCTTTATCATAAACTAAAGTCCCATAAATTGATTCATCTGTTCCCAGATCCCATATTCTGGATTACTAATGTATTTGTCAGTTTTTGCACCAAAATCACACTGTTTTAAATACTGAACTTTGAGAGCATGTTTTCACATCTAGTAGGGCAACTTGTATCCTTTTCATTTTCTAATTGGATGTTATTGCTAGTATATAAAAATGCTATTAATTTGAGCAGGTTAATTCTGTATCTGGTCAAAATTGTATCTGTATTGTTACTGGCTTACCGACTTCCCTTATCAGTTCAGTTGCTTTGCTTGTGCTTCTTAGCTAGGTCATATAAAATATCGCTCTCAATTCACTTTAATTCATTTGGCCTTGAGGTTTTTTTTTACCTGATACTAATGTTACCATACTTCCCTGTGAGTCGGCCTTTTCCTGGGAAGTACTTTCCTATCCCTTTATTTTCATCCATAGTGTGTGTGGATTGCTGGTTCGATTTAGATCTAGTTTTTAAACAGGATTTTAAAAACAAATCTTAGACTAGGGATCCATTCATTCATTCAACAAATATTTATTGAGGGACTCAGCAGTGAACCAAACCAGCAATGAGCCCTGACCTCACGGTGTTCACGTTGCAGCCTTTAACCTACTCACACACGCATTGTGGTTTCTCTTCTTTTTGGATTTAGTCCTGTCAGCCTGTTTTACGTGCTCTCTTTCCATGTGTTTTGTTAATTTTTCCCCCACACTTGCCTTTTATCAGATTGGGATTTTTTTTTCCTTTTTAGTGATCTAGAAATTACATATTTCTTTCTTTTTTTTTTCTATGTCTGTGAATCTGTCTCTGTTTTGTAGAAGAAGGAAGGAAGGAAGGGAGGAAAGAAAAAGAAAGAGAGAGAGAGAGAGAGAAAAGGGAGGGAAGGAAGGGAGTTGTTCTTACTGGGAGAAAGGAAAAGAAAAAGCAAATAAGAAAGGTGAAACCATTCCTACCATTGTCCATAAGTAGATAAAGTTTCCTTTCTCTCTGGAAGCTTTTCAGATTTTCTTTTATCCTCAGAATCTGTTCATTTCACCAGGATTTTCAGGTGTGTATTCTATTTTTACGCTAGTTCTACTGGATTTCAGAGGTTCCTTTAAAAAAGATGAGTTGTTTGTTTTCAGATAAAAAGCTCACTAGGACCTTGGCTGAAGTCACCCCTCCCTATTTAAAGATGCAGGTGAAAAGTCACGAATGACACGTGTAATGACTTTCTATGTCCTTTTTTTTTTTTTTTTCAATCGGGTATGTCTGTGTTATTTACGTTCTAATTTAAGAGATAGATACATTTTTTAATAAAAATAGATATTTATTGTTGGAGTTTGGGGAAATCTAAATAAGGAGATCATCCACAATTCTATTACTAGATATTATTGCTTTTAATGTTTTGTGTGCAAAAAATAGATGATTCTTGTGTCTCTGTAGCCCAAAAAAATAGATCCTCCATCATTTCCTGCTTTCCTATGTCTCTGCTCTCTGACTCTAGAATTCCTGATCCAGTTGGTGTCTGGGGACTTCCTGGACGGATCCTTTTTGTTCCTTAACTTCTCCCTGTATTTCCATCTCTGTGTGTCTTTGTTTGAAATTCTGATAGACTTCCTGAGCCTTATCTTCACTAATTTGGCCTGTTCTATTGCTCAGTCCCTTCACTAAATTTTCCATTTCACATTAAAAAAAATTTTTTTTATTGAGACACAGTTGATTTTCTATTTCATATTTTTAACTTTCTAGAATTATTTCTTGCTCTCTGGGTCTGGTTTTCCAAAGCAGCCTATTTTTGCTAATGTTTGAGTGCACTTCCCTCACAGTTTTTTTAAATGTCTCCTCTGTTTCCTGAATTGTCCCTTTTGCCTCCAAGATCAGCAGCTCTTGTTAATCTTCGTACTTTTCTGTCATGCTGTTAGTTTTCCTCAAATACCTAATATGGGCCAGTTGCCCCATCACACTTTGATTGGGAGTAGTTGGCAAGTTTCTTCTATAACAGTGTTTGGTTTCCCCAAAAGGTCTTTCCTCCAAAAGGGTTCTTTGTGAAGAGGACACCCCAAAGGGTACCCCAGCAAGGAAGCTTGGGTGTGGGGCAGCAGGCAGGGTGGGGACCCCTCCCCAGCTGCCAAAGTGAAGAGGACTTTACTCTCCCAATGAAGAACTTCAGTGTTTGCCTCCTGGGAAGTTTATCTTTCCTTCTTCTCTCTGCTTTGTATTTCATGGATTCTGGACCTCCCTTGAGATCACCTTGGCTATTTTACTCCCAGAGCGTCCAATCATTTTCCTCCCCTGTGTTTTCTTCTTCTTTTCTTTTAAATGGTGGTACTGGAGATTGAACCCAGGACCTCCTACATGCTAAGCACACATTCTACCACTGAGCTATACCCCCAGCCACCACTGCCCTCTTCTCCCGGCGTTTCTTAGCGAACCTTGCTGTTTGGCAAGAGGTTAGTGAGAATTGTAACTAGCCCTTCTAGAGTGAAGGCAGTTCTCAATTCATTTTCTAACAGTAGCGCCAGGACCCTCTCCCTGCTCATTGTATTTGTTGAAGCTGAGCTCAGAATTTCCCACATTCTACTCTTATTCAACAGTCGTTTTCTACGAGGTGGGTTTGGACTATGGTTTTGAGGAATTTCTCTCAGTTTCTGGTGTTCATCTCCTTTCACTGGATTGAGGGAATTGGAGAGAAAGAAAAGTAGCCTCCTGTATTCTGACCCACACCTACGTGCATTCCAGAGGATTCATTGCATGATTCTTTTATGTCCTGAACTCCCCAAGGAGCTCTGAAAAGGAGCCAGTTTGCTAGAATTTGATTTGTATACACAGGAGATGTGAACAAACTTTTTTTTTTATTGCTTTTAATATGTAGTGAATACCAAATGCTATACTAGTCACTTTAGATACATTTCCTCACTTAATATAATTCTTACTAAAAAAAATCTATGTGAGCCAGAGATGAAGGCTGAGGTGAGGACTATGAAAAAACCAATGATACACAGAGCAAGTGTGTAACTTGGCCACAAGTTAGACAACTAGTAAGTCACAAAGACAAGCCCCAAACCCAGCTCTCCCCAATCTCAAGACCCAAGAATACCAAATGCTATATGTACTATCTCCATGCAAATGGCCATATTATTATATGGTAATGTAATTCCACCACCTGGACTGTTGAACTCAATGAATTACTCATTGAATTAAGTGTGCTAACATATATCTGCTACAGTATAATTTAACTTTTTCTGAGAGATTTTACTAAAGTCTACAAAAGAAGACCTTCCAATTCTCAATTATCTGACATGTAGGAAAAGCTGGAACATTCAGAGTGTTGGGAACTGAAAGCAAATTAAGTTCTTTGCCTCCTCAGGGATTTCGCATCTTTGCGTGAATGCTGTCCTCTCCCTGCTTAAAATATTTTTTAGTGCATAATTCCCACTTCCTTGTTCATGATTGGTTGCTTCCAGCTCCACTAAGAAGTCAAGTCAACTCCCAGGAACAGTCCTCCTACAACTGCATCTGAGACACAGCCCTTCCTCCCAGCCCTGCATTTCTAACCCAGCACTCTCTTTCCTCTCTTACACAACTTGTAATTATTTTGTTTACTTGTTTTAGTTTTTTGTTTTGTATGTGTGTGTGGTTTTTTTCTTAATCTGTCTTTCCCACGAAATTGTAGGCTCTAGGAGAGAAACCTACATTTCTTACATCAGCCCCTAAGTGTTAAACTATTAGTTAAACCATGGTTGTTATTAAGAAGTGAAAGAATTCTTCCTGAGCCAAAAGGCAGTGCTATGGTTAAGGTTAGGAAAAGAAGGGAGATGTAAAAGCAAAGAACCTGGAAAATAGGAAAAATCATTTCATAAATGATCAAGAGTTAATGTCCTACCAGAGATGCCCATTTCTCTACCCTCTGGATATACTCTTCCAGAGACTTTGCCTCCCCAGCCCCCTCCAAGACCCCAGGCAAAGATGAGTAGTTGAAAAGTGGTCACCTGATCCAACCATACTGATTGGACTAATTGGGTCAAATGACCATCTTTAGGCCAAGCTATTGGTCAATTACAGTAATTTATTTTGGGAATTTGGCATTGGGACCTTAGGATTCTTGATAGATCAGGGAAGAGGCAGATATGATTGGCATACATGTGAGCTAAGAAAACCAGTCAGCAGAGAAGAGAAAAGTGAATCAGGTGGACAAAGGGATTCAGAGAGGCCCCACAGGGTGGCTGACAGGGCTCCCAGTGACTTCAGTTCCTGGACTCAGCCCCCTTGGGAGCCCCACTGCTGTCTCTGCTCCGGGACTCAGTGAGACAAATTTTCCTTTTTGCCTAAGCCAGCTTGAGCAAATTGCCACCAAATGGTTCCTAATGAAGACAAATGTAAAGTCATTGTTATTCCTCACCTCCTTCGTGTGTATGTGTGTGTGTGTGTGTGTGTGTGTGTGTGTGTGTGTGTATGTATTGAGGGAAGAGCCATTTAACCTCATCCCAAAGGCCTCCCTTTTTGCCATATGGACAAGATAAAAATCCTTCTTACAGTCAGGCTCTGTCTTCCACACAAGCAACATAAACTATAGGTAGGATTTCTGAGACACCTCGAAGGTCCTTTGCCCTCCCCCAGACTCCTCCCACTACTAAAACTGCACCATTGGGGTGGAGCGGAGGGTATAGCTCAGTGGTAGAGCACATGCTTAGCATGCATGAGATCCTGGATTCAATCCCCAGTACCTCCATTTAAAAAATAATAAAAAATTAATCAATTAAACCTAATTACCTCCCCCCAAATTTTTTTTATTAAAAAAAATGCATCGTTGCAGATAATTCTCAGACGTAAGCCTTGTCTCCCCCAAAAACTGCAGCGCATCCACAATACAGCAGATTCCTTATAAGTAGAGTCTGGCCCTGTTCTCATTTCCGTCTTCACTGTGTGTAGGATTACATGGGAGTAGCACCTGGCACAATTCCTGTGGGAATAAATGAATCCAGTGGGAAAACGTGGGCAGGAGGGGTAGCGCTCAGGGGTTTTCGGCTTCGGCACTTTGAGCTGGGTTACTTCCAATCATTGGTGAGCTGTCAGATGACAGTTACAAAGAATTGAAAAATCCTGAACTACATGGCAGGCTCCACATCCATCTGTGCAGTTTCCATTACTTTTACAAGCATTAATGCCACCTGGCCAGATGCGTTTAAACAAAGAGGAGCAGAAAGGTTTACATGTTCCAGGGGGACTGGTGGGCAGAGAGGGGGAATAAAGGAAAAAGAGAACTGCCAGGCAGAAAGGTGGAGCTGTCTGGATCTTCCCCTCCTGCTTTCTCTCTTCCCACCCTTGTTCTATTTCGTAAGTTTTATTGCCACCCTGACATTATCTAAATTATGATTTGAAATGCACTCAAGCAGGCTAACTTGTGGTTGCTTTTGTAAAATCTGAAAAAGCAAATTTAATTTCTTCCTACAGAGAAAAACTGCAGTGTTATAAATACAACTAAGGGACTGTTCGTGCGCACCCAGTGACTGGAATGAGCAGATGCGTGGTTTTCATATCTATTTTCATAAGCCTGGAGGTTAGCCTCCCAACGGTACCCAGCAGGATTCCATCCCATCTTCTCAAAGTGCTTCCATAATGAGCTGCCATCATCCGTGCAAACAGCCCTGTGAGAAGGGGCAAGTCGTAGTGGTTCCGTTTACAGATGAGAAGAGCGAGGTCTGGGGAAAGGAGATGATGAGTTTTCCCAACTGCACAGCAAACCCATGGCAGGCAGGGCTCAGAGCTCTGAGCTCCCTACACTCCATCCCCAGAGCCAGGTTCCTACTTGAAAGGAAACTCCCTCAGGCAATTAATCTTTGATTCTAACAGGGCTGTAAGGTAGAACGGATGTAGAAATTCCAAAAAATGAGATAGACTTAAAGCAGATGCTATACAACAAGTGCACATACACAAGTTTAAAATTTCTTTTTGCATGGTTCCTGGACAAAGGTTTTAAGAAAAACCATGGCAGTCTCAGAAAGAGTGCTCTTGCTAATCAACATGGGTGGAGCATTATTCCACATGGATGTGAAGCCCAAGGAGTATTTCTGTATGCTATTCTTGGTCTAGCACAGGGTATGAATCTAATTGGAACTGTTTTGATCCACATCTAGAAGTTTCCAATGAATAAGCCATTGCCTAATTGGCCCCCTGAGTTAGCAAATGGTTGCTATTTTGATGACTGAGTTTTCTTTCGGTAACAACTTTTTACTCCATCCAGTTCAACATACATTTATGGGCAAAGAAGAGTGCTGGCTTTGGGTCAAGGCTTGCAAGGAGAGAGGGGTTTGAGGAAGAAAAATAAATAGTATGCAGTCTGTTGCCTCCAGGACCACAGAGCCCATTTGTATAAATAACTAACTTAATTATAAGGCAAATGGAATTAGAGGCCATAGAAGAAGCAAAGGTACCAGAAGGCAGAGGAAGAAACAATGGCTGTTAGAACAGGAGGGTAAGGAGCAGGGGAGGCAAATTCTAAGGCATCATAAAGGCAGCATCTGAACTGAGGGGACAGAACAGCAAAGATGGAGATGGAAGCAGAAGGACAAAGAGTAGATAAATCAGAAGGTGGGTTGGGATAAAGTTGTAAATGGGCTTGAATTTACTTCTGCAGGCAGTGGGGAGCCCCAAGCGTTTTTAAGTAAGGAGTCAAGAACTTCCCTGCCAGCCTTAAACAATTGGGTTACTTCTTTTTTTTTTTTTTACATAATCATATACATATATTTTATTTTAATAAAACTACCACCTGTATCATTATATCTATATTTTTAAAAATTTTCTAGCAGTTGCTTTTACTTTATTTTTTAACACTTTTATTGTGGTATGGTTCCTCTATAATCAACTACACACATTTCAGATGCTACGATTTGATGAATTTTGATAGCTATATACTGGGTTACTTCTAATGAAGAAAAAACTGTCTTATTTGGGGGCCTCTTTGTTACAGCAGCTTAGCCTTCCTCTAGCTAATAAAAATGCCCTCATTTTACAAATGAGGAAACTGGAGATTTGATAAAACAAGCATCATGTTACCAATCTGTGGCAGAACCAGGACTAGACCAGAAAATTTAAGCCAGAATATTTCACTGCTTCAAAACATGTGCTGATGATGATGGTGAACATAATTATTGTGATGGTGTCAGCGGTGATGATGGCGGTGGTGGTTGTGGTGATGGAGATTCTTTGTTTTTGACAAGCTGGTCTTAAGAAGATTTGTTTTGTATCTTCTATTCTTTACATTTTTCTATTTTTTAATGCAAAGTGACACAACAGATGATCCACATAACCAGTTAGTCAATTATCCATGGGTGATTCCTTCCTCGAAACTAAATTAGCAAAGTTGTTTCTCAGACTAACACTATCCTACAGCATCATCTAAAAGTAACCTCAGGAAGACAGAACAATTTATTATAAATCACGAATGTCTGTGGGGTTTAAAGATGCAACCTGTTCATCTGGGGAATGGCTCTTGCTGTCCGAGTTTGTCATGCTCCGTGTACGTGGCGTAACTCAGGTTGCTGGAGCCCAAGTTTAATTAACATGCTTATTCCGTGGTGGAACTTCCATTCTAACAAATTAAATGTTTAAACAGCCAGTGCAAACATTTAGATCTGAGTCAAAATTGTTTGCAGTCTGCCAGTTTAGGCATTTAATTTATTATAATCCTTTCTATAATACATGCCTTGAAAGTCATTTTTTTGCACCGCAAAATATCATTAGAATTTCAACTGATGCTACTGAGTCTCAGACTATCGGAATGTGATGTGAGAACTAATTGGGATTGTAATCAAGGGCAATCAATGAAATAATAAACGAAGCTTCATCTGTCCTGACTTCCCCAATTGACCAGGTGATAAGGATGACAGATGCCAACTCTGGGCCAGACTTTTGCCCCATAAATCTCTGCTCCTGTAGAGAGAAGCAACAAGAGGCAGAGTTTCTTGCAAGATCTTGTAAGTCTCTCAAATATTTCATTTTGAGAGCCCTTTCCCAGAGCTTGACCTCTTCCTCCCCTGCAGATATTTTTTCAGAATATCGGATTTTGCTAGCTTTCAAAAACTTCCCCTTTCCTGGAGCTAAAGAGAGTGAAAATGCACTGGAGAGAAAAATGCTAACAAAGCTCCACTGAAGCAATGCTGACTGCACTGTTAAAGACCTCAAGCAAGGTACCAAAGAAGCAAGACAGATGGCTACTCCAGAGCAATGACCCTCTGTGGCTCCAGGTGACCACAAGGTGGCAGTGAAGGTCTTCTTCGCCCTGCCCATTGGCACCGCCCCCGCAACCCCTGACCCCCGCTACCCTGCCTCCTCCCCATGGTCTCCCAGGGAAACAGATATGTGCATCCAACTCGAAAGCCCTGAAACTTTTACATTTGTAATAAAGATACTTTTATGGTTTTGTTGTGAATAACATGGAAACTGGAAAATGGTTGGAAATTCCCTCAATAGCTCTTGTTTGAAGAAAATGGAAGTGTTGTGTTGGAACTAAGAGGAAAGTATCAAAGGGTAACAAAGGCTTGTCAGGCAAACTCATTAAATCCAAGCTTCTGCATCTACCAGGTGAGGGGGTTGGCTCCTCTAGTGCCTCCAGTGATCCTTCCAGATCCTTCCAGGAGTGTAGAATGGGCCAAACTCATGGAGTGAGGGAGAGGATGGATGCCACGAGACAGCCAACAATCACTGCTGTGTGCTTATCAAGGTCACCAGAAACCGAAAACCTGAATTTGTTCCCTCTCTGGCTCCTTCAGCCCTCCATTTCTTGCTGGGAAATCTTTCAAGTTCTTCCACAAAACATCCCAGATTGTTTAGACCTGGAGACTGAATCATCTAGAATCAAGCTCAGATTTCATAATAAGGCTCTATCTCCCCCAGAATTGGCTCGTGAAAGAAGGGTGGAAACAGTTGAATTCAGCCCATTTGTTATTTCTAAAAACAATCAATTCAGATCAGTCCAGCTTTGTTTATTTTTCCCAATAGTTTGGGCTGTTTAGACACACAAGAGTGTTTTCTCTCAGAGAATCTCCAGGAATTACCCATCCAAAAGGCTCTATAAAATGAGGACAGACGTCTGCCCCTTTTCACAGGTTTACTGTTCAAACGCTGGGAGGGTTAACTGAGAAATAAGACAAAAATCCTTTCTCATTAAACATTTATGCTGAGGCATTTCAATGTCTAAGGGTTATAATTAAATGAGGCATCAGCTTTTTAAAACCACTTTTAAAAAATTAGTCATCATTATAATTAGCATTAAATAAGTCCCTACTATGTGCCAGGTACTGTGCTAATTACGTTATGTGCATTGCCTCATCAATTCCCATTACAACCTTGCAAAGAAGAAACTGACACTTCCCCCCATATTATAGATGCAGAAACTGAGGTTTAGGGAGATGACAGTGACCTGCCCAAGGTCATGGATGTGTATCTGAGTTCAAAGTCCCTGAGCAATATATCCAGCCCCAATTCTGTTTTCAGTTTTCTCATAATCCTCAGGGGTGAGCCCTCTTTTCTCCTGGGGCCTGGGCGAGTAAATGCATTAAATATTTATAAAATGAGACCAACTCATTAAACTTTGAAGTGGGAAGCCTGGACTTCCTGTGGTGGAAAGGATACAAAGGGTCACTTATGGTAGCTCTCGGCCTCAGTGCCATTACGTGAGGTGGCTGCTGGTTTTGCTTCAAATTTGCCACTGAAGAAAATTCCACACTCTTGGAGTTCAGGAATCTACCTAGTCTTAGTCCATCCGGGCTGTTATAACCAAGTTCCATGCTTACTAACAACAAACATTTATTTCTCACAATTCTGGAAGTTGGGAAGTCCAAGATCATGGTGCCAGCAGATTTGGTGTCTGGTGAAGTCCCTTTTCCAGTTGTGACTGCTGACTTCTCACTGTGTCCTCCTCACATGGCAGAAAGTGGGAGAGAGATCTCTGGGGTCTCTTTAATAAGGGCACTAATCCCACTCGTGAGGGCTCCACCCTTATGACCTAATCATTTCCCAGGGGCCCCACCTCCAAGTACCATCACATTGGGCATTAGGATTTCAACATATGAATTTGGGGGGAGACACAAACATTCAAACCCAAAGCACACCTAAGTGGCCTTGGCTGCCATTTAAGTTCCTTTCTTCTTGTCTTAATATTCAATGGACACAGAGAACCACCAACTCTCTCTAATAATGAGCTTGAGGACTACCAAGAAAACACACAATTCCTGAGCCAGATATGATGTCAAGAGATCTCCAGTTCTGTCTTCTGGTTCCAGATAGAGATTGTCTAACTGGAAACAAACTTAGAAATCACAACATACTGACAATAACTGCTAGCTTTTCTGAACGCCTACTAGGGGGCAAAGAACTTTACCTGTATTAACTCATTATACAGAGGAAGAAACTGAGGTGTAGAGAAGTGACTTTCCTAAAGCCACACAAACAGAGAGTGGTGAAGTTGGACTCTGAATCCGCTGTGCTCTGGACTTAATTTGTTAAATCTGTGTCCCTTTTCCCTGGGCTGGGCTGATGCGAGGGAGACAGGAAGGCAGCTGCAAGAGTAGAATTGTAGACAAAACACTGAAATGAGAGACGGCACAGGTCCTGGGAAAACTGGCTGTTTCCTTGTCTGGACCTCAATTTCCTCATCCTCACAATTCCCTAAGGACCCTTTTGGGGGGGTGGGTGATTAGGTTTTTTAATTAATTAATTAATTAATTTTTAATGGAAGTACTGGGAATTGAACCCAGGACCTTGTCCATGCTAAGCATGCGCTCCATCACTGAGCTACACCCTCCCCCACCAAGGACCCTTTTCTAACTCTGAAATTCCAGGATTTGGGTCCAAGGAGGATAGCTGAGTTGAAAAATGAGACAGGAAAGTAATAAGTTGGGATGCCAAGGGAGCAGCTGGGGGCCATGGCTTTTCTGTTCCTCCTGCAGGGACTCTGTACCAGCCGGGAACTTTTCCTTCCGTTCTCTATATTATGCATTCAACATTAGACCTCTGTTTTATCTTCAGCATGTTAGTATTACACATTTATATTTTGCCAGTTATCTCTTCTATTAACCCGGGCACTCTGCAAAATGACTTGTCATTAATAACGTGAACTGGTCTTTTCAGTTTAGACAGAAAGTAAGATATGGAATTGAAGGAACCGTGTTATCTAATGCATTTTCAAAGAGATTTGTTTGGAGAGAGCGCTTGTTAGAAATACCTAAGCAAAAAGCATCAAATACTTGACAAAGTATCTATTAGAAATATCGCTTAGAACACTTTTTGGGCTTAAAGTCCACCAGCGTGCAGTGCTTCAAATTTTCTGACAGAATTTTAGTAGCCAACCATATTAGAATCTTATAACCATAAATGCCAATGCCCAAATCACAAATGGCATCTCTATTGGATGTGGATTTGAGGGTATATTTGTTTAGGGAGGTAATTTTGGCCTTACTGTTTAGTTTGCTTGCTTACTTTTATGAAGTCAGGCACAGAATTTTGGAACTGGGCAGGACCAGCTAGATTACCCTTGTCTGTAGAAAGGAATCTGGCCCTGGGTACAGGAATGTCCCCGGTCACACAACACAATGCAAAGCCAGGACTCAGAGCAGCTGCTTGACTCCTGGTCCCTCACTTTCTCCATCCTGCCAACTGTCATGCTGCACAAAAGGACAGAACCAGAAAAAAAGGAGCATCAGAGGACAATGTCATTAGTTGTCATCTCTGAGCGAAGAGACAGAGGTTCTAAGGTTCTACCATGCTTGTCGGAGCCCCAGAAAAGGGTAAGTAGATTTGATATAGGGAAGCTCTGCAGACCAGGGGCTGCAGCTGGGGAGGGCTGAGCTGTACCTGACACCCCTTGGGCAGAGACCAAGTCTGGTGACCCACTTGGGAGAGAGATTTATACGAAACACACGTCTTATTGCAAAGCTCTCAGGCCCTGGACTGGCAATGCCGTGGGACAAGAATGGGGTGTGGGATCCCGGGAGCCTCATGTATGAACCCCAGCTCTGCCTCTCACTGCCTGTGACCATGGGCCATAATTTCGTCTCTCTGAGCCTCAGTGCCCCCATCTGCTAAGTAAGCCATCTTTGTGTGCTGTACAAGCCTGTGAATGTGTACATTTTAGTACGTGGCTTACATTTGTACGTTTTTATCATGCAGTCAGCAACTGGCCAACCAACCGTGACTTGCCTTCTTTCCAAGGACACGAGCCGCAAATTCTGACTCACAGAAAGAAGGCTGGCCTTGGATTCCTACAAGCAGAAGTGGCCACAAATTAGACAGTGTTGGCCTGGAACCCCAGCCTAAGCTTTCCAACTCACCAACCAGCTGCTCTGCCTATGTTTGTTCACGTTAATTCAAACACCTTCCAAGCCAGGGGGAAACACTGCTGCTACTGTAAGCGGAGCCCAAGACTGGCAGAAAGAACGCATTAAACAGCCCTGACTGGTGACTACGCTCTGCTCTGCGTGTGAGGGGTGAGTCTGCAGAACCAGCTGTCCCCCGCGGATGGAATGGAGCCATGCCGCTGGGCTTGGGGGCAGACAGAAGATGGCTGGCTGCTCTTCCTGAAAGTGTAGCCCTCCAAGACCCTGCTGAAAGGTCAGATTTCCAGAAAGAACCCAAAAGAGAGCCAAGACCTTTTGGGGGACACATCCTCTGTCACTGTGACTGGGTAATGTATCACCTACGGGAACCAAGAGACCTCAGCTGCAGAGCAATGAGGAAGAAAAAAGGGCCAAAGAGCACACAAAACCCAGATGAAAAGCCCAGAAACTTCACAGACTAGGCAACCCCATGGTCGCTGTGTTCAAAGATAAACTGAGGCATATTACAAATGTTAAGTTTACTTGAGCAAAAATCAACTCCAATCGAATCGAATCCAATCCAATCCAATCTGGCAGATAGAAAGGGAATCTGAGGAGCTGTACCAAACGAAAGACTTTTATAAGCAGACGTGAGCAGGACGAGGAAATTATACCAGCAAAGTGTGGGTTGCTTGTGGCAAGGTCACTTCCCTTTCGGGGATGCCAGGGCGTCTGTCAGGCCGATGACCTCACTAGGGGTGACCAAGTGACTCCTGACTGACTGGCTTAAGATTTCCTTTCTGGGAGAGGCTGAAACTGTAATCAAGCTAAGTCTGGGTTTTGCTATATGGGGCTTACCATAAGTGACTTCATTTTGGGACATGTTGTCTTGTTCTCAACAGCTGTCATGGGAGAATCATTTCTCCCACAGTAGACTCTCCCACACAGAAAATCATTTCTCCTGCAGTCCAGTCACTAAACAAATCGGCCCACACGGTGGTGTACCTCCTATTGCCTGGGAGACGGCTCCTCAGATAGCACTGAGGAAGTGCTCTGAGGAGGTAGGGGAGAGGTCAGTGTATGTACGATTTTGGTGAAGGGGGGATACGTTTAATCAAGCACACATTTAGGCAGAAGGTTGCCGCTAGTCACAAGGAGCAAATGTCTCTGTTAATAATTTTAGTGCTTTTCCAGATATGAGAAGATGCAAGAATTTGGGCTCATAGAATCTTCTCCTGAAAATATCTGACTCTCTGGAGGCCTGTTCTGCCAGTTTTCCCCAAGCACAGAGCGCCTCCTTCCTGATCTCTGTCCTGAGCTCCTTTCAGGTTGTGTTGATGGTCAGTGACTGCAGCGGCTCGAGACTCAACCCTTGTAGAGGCAGATGGCAATTTTTAATTGGCACCTCAAAGAACTCACATCGAAGGAGAGAGACAGACACATGAGTCACTCCCCGTGTTGTAAGGAGGAACAAAGTAGGTGAAAAACAAATGGAAGAGATGTGCTGTGAAGGCCAAGGGGGGAGGGACAGTTTACACCAGAAGCTGGGCTTTAGGAAAAAACACAGAATAGATGAGCAGGGAGCCATCCAGACAGAGCTGTGAGTGCAAAGGCCAGAAACACAACGTGAAGCATGACTCAAGCGAGGACTGAGGGGAGGACAAGAAGCTGGAGCAGGGAGGGGGTGGGAGAGAGAAAGCAGCCCCCACGGGCCATCTCCCTTCCCCACATCATCCTGACACACAACACCTGCCCCTGTGCTGTGCACTAGCTTTCCTCTGACTTCTAAGAACTGCAGTATGTTCACAAGCACTGACAAAAGCCTCACACAGCCAAAGATATTAAGAAAACATTGTCCGCTAGATCTAGTGAGATTCATAGTGCACTTCAGTGTGTAAACTCTGTACCATCCTGCAGTCATGAGATCTGTTGAAGTCAGTGTTTCCTAAATGTAGTTGAATCTTTTCCTTTTCTTTTTTTATTGGACACATTAATATGCCCCCATCATACCTAGTGAGTTTTTTAGGGTAATGCCAGCTGCTATAACAAAGAAACCCTAAAATTTTCAGTGGCTTTCTCCATAAGCATTTACTCGTGACTTACATGATGCTGTTAGTTCAATGCAGATGTTAGTGGTCAGTAGGTGCCCTTCCACATGGTGATTCAGGGTCCAGGTTACTTCTATTTTATGACTTTTCTCTTGCCTAGGGTGAAGAAGCTAAGTCAGCAGGTGGGAAAGGCAGAACAGAGAAGCAGCCTCAGCCCTTGAATGAGGTAACTGAGAACTAGTCACGTGGTCCCACTTAGATGCAAAGGGGCTTGGGAAACATGGTCCCTGGCTGGGCAGCTGGTCTGTGGTTTTAAAGGGACAGCACAAATTTTGATGGGCTGTTTCTGGTAACCACATCCAACAACTAAATATATTCCTTGAGCCATCACTTCTTATCATCATGCCCTCAATCATGCCAGTCCTCCCGCTTAGAAAGCCGCCTTCCCCTCCCACAAATCCTCTTTCTCCAGTTAGCAAGTTCCTACCCACCTCTGGAGCCAGTTGAAAGGTCAGTTGCTCCAGGGGCTCTTCCTGGATCTTGACCCCATTTCTCTTCTCTCTCTGCTTATAAGACTTTGGATAGTGACCTTCAAAACCTTGTGTCTATTTCCAACCAGAAGGGGAGCCCCACATGGGCAGGGTCTGTATCCCAGCCACCTTTATATTACATATTACGAGTGCTGAGAGCTGTGTTTGATAAACAGTGAACCATCAAGGAAGGAAGGAAGGAAGGAGGGAGGGAGGGAAGGACAGGAGGAGGGGAAGAAGGAAGGAACTGTGACATGTAGAGGAGTATAGTGGGAGGAAGCAGCCCCCTCCCATCTGATACTCTGTAATTAACAAGGGCAAAGGGTTTTTTAAACCAGAGTTTTGCTCCGCTTAGGAGCCCAGGAGTTAAACATATGCCACTGTAGGCAATTTATGCTCTCATCTTTTTTTCTGAGAGTTTTTTATAGATGGCCTTTAACAGCATGCAAATTAGTGCCTCTTCCTTCTTTCAATCTCATGACTGATACTAATATAGTAAACAATGATTGAAGTTCCATATCTGGAAGATGCCTGGCTTATTGTTTTGGTCTGAATGCAGTCAGCCTGAACTTGATGGTGTACATAATTTGAAAGAACATAATTAAAATAGGCTTAAAAAAAATCTGGACAAGACTTACTGCTACAAAAAGAAACTTTCAAAATGCAGGCTCACAGTCTGAAAAGGCTACAAACTATACAATTCCAACCAAATGACATTCTGGAAAAGGCATAGCTACAGAAACAATAAAAAGATCGTGGTTTCCAGGGGTTTGGAGAGAGGGAAGGAGGGAGGGATGAATAGATGGAGCACAAGGGATTTTTAGGGCAATGAAATTACTCTGTATGATACCATAGTGGTGGCTACATGTCATTATGCATTTGTCAAAGCTCACAGAATGTACAACATCAAAAGTGAACCCTAATGTAAGCTATGGAATTTGGTTGATAATAATGAGCCCACGCTGGTTCATTGATTGAACCAAATACACCACACTGATGTGGGATGCTGAGGGTAGGGGAGTATATGTGTGTGGGTGGGGAGGGCTGTGTGCAAACTCTCTATTTTCTGCTCAATTCTGCTGTAAACCTGAAACTGCTCTAAAAAAAAAAAAACTCTATTTAAAAAAATAGAAAATGCAGGCTCACAATCTCTTTATTGATATTCTTATCATGCCTAGAGAGGGATGTCAGTCTTTCCCCAAACCCCAGAGGCACCTGACCCAGGGGCGGGCACTAGAGAAGTCTCGCCTGTCTCTGCCCAGGGTGATATGGGAGTTAGCTGTTCCCACCCAACCCCATCCTCCAGAAGCCTTGTTCCTGATTTCGAGTGTGCACAGATCAAGCAGGATTCGAACCCAGAACCACAGAGTGAGCCCTTGTCAGGGCTTGTTTGGAGTCAAAAAAAAAAAAAATGCAGGTCCTGGATCAGGTAGGAGGGCAGTGGGATCCCTGACGGATTCCACTCAGATGGGGGAAGGGAGGGGTGGGGACAAGTCAAGTCCTGATCTTGATCCTGACTTTTCCTGGTCTTATTTTCTTATCATCTTGAAAAAGGAGCTAACTATATCATTCCTTCTAAATCAGGCTGCGTATTTACATTAAGCCAGGAGAGATCAGAGGGGATGAGAAGCGCCCAGATCTTCTTCCAAACAGGGGAGCTGCGCCACCCTCACTCATCCCAGGGTGTCCCTTCTGGCACCTCCTTTGCTGCCCGTCCACACAAAAACGACCCATCGGAAGACCTGACTTGAATAAGAGCCTGACTTGATTAATGTCCCCCAGACTTGACAGTGGATATGTGTCTGGCCAGGGTGTCATGCAGGGGTATTGATGACAACCATGTCCCTCATTTCACATCTTGACCCGATTTTGAACAGAGTCATTCCCCTAAAAGCCAGTTCGGTCTGAGGTTGATGCCTTGTTTTCGGCAGTTTTTCTTCCCAAGATATGCTGGCTTCATTGATAAGTGTTGCTGGCTCTTTATCTACATCATTTTAGAATAGGTTGCCAAGGCAACAGGATTCAGAAATGATTCTCATTACTCCACATTCCCCGACAAATGAGGGTCTGCGTTTACATGGTCTCAGCTGGTGTTAGCTCTCCCCTCTCTGAGATGGAACGCCAGCACTTACAGTTTGCAGCACACAATTCAACGTGTAATTATATACTGTCCCCTAATAATTATGCATTGTCTTAGTGAACAATACAGCTGTGGGCACCCATGCCAGCCCACATTAACACCTCCTACATTAACACCCTCCCTCACCGATGGGCTCATAATACACTTTTAGATGCCAGAAAGAAAATCGAGATATTCGCAAGGGTGTATTTATAGACCAAACCTACACTCTGATTCCTGAACACTGACTCAGTTTCCATGATGTGAAACCCAGTGATCACTGGCCCTGGAATGGGCCAACCTGTTCTTGATTTGTTTTACCCATTGGTTTCCCAAAAAGGAAGCATCACTGCTCTTGGCATAGCCAGGGTTTGACAAAGACCTAGTATGCCAATTCAAACTGGGACAGATTCTTACATATTTCCTAAAAGTACGGGATGGAGTGAAACCACAACGTCAAAACAGTCTCCAACCCCAACACGGATGCCTCATTTGGGTCGTGTGCTCGCTCTGTACTCCGGACTATGAAATCCACACCAGCATCTCAAAAACTTCACACTACTTTTCCTTCCTCTAGGCTCTGAGGGAAATCCATGGCGACAGCAGAGCTGAAGGGGAGAAATAAAAAATAATTTAAAATCCCTCTGTAGATAGCTCTTCCCCCCTCCCCTGTTCCCCTTCCTCCCTTCAAAAATCAAGCTGTGTAGGAGATAGCTGGACTGCAGAAGGTCTGGGGTGGTGAGCACTGAGATGCATTTTAAAAGAATTAGTGGCTCCAGGTCATTTTAATCAAGTTGCATGTCAGCTTGCAAATTTTCCAAATTAGCCATAGCTTGAGGAGAGCAAGATGCTGTTCTTCTTTCCTAAAGAATAAAAACAGATTGTTGTGACATGTTCTCAGTCATAATGACAGATTGGAGCCGCTGTTTGTGGTACAAATCAGAAAACAAAGCATTTTTTTTTTCAAAATGGTGAACACTTGATTGATTCCTGTTGAGATTTGGGCATCTCCCAGTTTGTCAGTGATGGTGATGAAGTTCAAAAAAAAATCTTGAAAGCCAAATGCAGACGCAAAGCCTGCTTTAAAATGAGGTTGATTATCACTGGGAAAGGAAGCCTCTTGGTCTTGAGGACAAGACTTAGGGATGCTTAGTTCAGACGCTGTTCAAATGCTGCTCTTTTGAAAAGAAAGGAGGGGAGGGAGGAGGGGGTGGTTAGTCCCCTGTCCCAGCCACCTCTCTGGTTCTGAAGCAGGACAACTCCTGACAAACAAGTGATTTCAGCCATACTGAATAAGGCTGGCTCTGCACATCGAACCAGTGGATCACTGCCCAGCCAGGGGTCTGCGTATTCCCCCACCAGGCCATTCAAAGGCCAATCCTATATCACATCTAGTTAGCATGGCTGCGCCACAGACGATTGGTTTACACACCAGACGGAAAAGGTTTAGAACTGTCATTCATCACTAAGTCAACCAATAAACAACAGAGCTTAAGACTAGGGTTCCAGAAGCCAATAAAATGGAATGTTTAATTAATACTTGCATAATTTAAGACAGGAAACAGGAAACCAGGGAATGAATAATTGTGGGATACACTGGAGAAATCCCTTAAAATGCTAAGAAACCCATAAGTAAAGCAGCTCTTCCCATATTATCAAATTCTCAGTTTCCCTTACCAACAAAGTCTCCCTAAGCCCACTCCTTGCCCTGGTCTAGCCCTCTTACACACGTGCATGCCTTTCCTGGATGTAGTAAGCAAAGGCCAAATCTTATGGGGAATTAAAGGATTCTCCTCCTTACCTTTTTATATACGTTCACAATGAAGGATGAATCTGATGTTTTAGCATTTGGCCAAATCGGCAACAAATCTTTATCGACATTGTACTGGGAGCAAGACATTATGTTAGATGCTCTGGGGGTAAAAAAGAATGCAAGACACAGTCCTTACTCTTAAGGACTCCCAGTCTTTGGGGAAACTTATGGCTTCCACTGGCCAGACAGTTGTATATGACTAAGTTCATTAACAGAGTCTTGGAATGTGAGTGTCAGAGGCATTTGAGCGTTGGTGAATTACCAAGGACTTAAAGAGACAGGACGTGAGGAAGGTCTGATGGGTGAAGGTGAAAATGAGCAGGGTACAGCTACAGAACATGTAACCCATCTGGAGCAGAGTGAGTAGGTGAGAGATGGGAGACCAGTTGGAAAAAATAGGTTGGATTTAGACTATGGAAAACTTTCTCCTAGAAACAATGGTGACTATATGAAGGGCACATAAAAGTGAGGCTTAAAGAGCATTACTCTTGCAATAATGTGCAGGCTGGATTGAGTGGAAGAGCCTAGAAATAAGGAGACCAGTTCAAAGCCAGTGCACATGCCAGCCTGGTGCACTGGGTGAAGGTGAAGGGAAATGTGAGATGGAGATACAAGATGAGAGGAAAGAGAACTGTGTCCAAGGGAACCCAAAAGTTTTCAGAATGAGGAGGGGAGGAAACAGCTCAGTGGTAGAGCCTGCGCTTAGCATGCACGAGGTCCTGGGTTCAATCCCCAGTACCTCCATTTCAATGAATCAATCAATCAATCAACCTAACTACCTCCTCCCCCTCAAAAAAATAGTAATAACAGAAGTTTTCAGAATATATGGTTAGTAACATTTACCAGGCACTCTTCAAAGAACATTATGTGTATTTTTTTTCAATTAATCCTCACACCAACCATATGGGGTCAGTTTTATTATTATTCTCATTTTACAGTTAGGAACACTGAGGCAGAGAGAGGCTCAATCATCTGGCTTCTGTCACACAGCCAGTAGGGTGAGGGGAGGCAGAGATAGGTTTTGAATATAAACAGTCTGGCTTCAGTGTTTTCACACTCAACCACTCATTATCCAGCCTCGATGTGATAACTGTGCTTTGGATAAAGACACAGAACACAGCTCAGCTTTGCCCACCCAATCCTTGTGAGGTGCTGGAGGCCAGCTCAGCTGGAAAGACCCTGGGAGTTGTTTGGGATAGAAGTCCAGAACTTGGAAAAGAAGTCAAAACCAGAGATACAGCTTTGGGCCACCCTCCCACGGAGTTTGGAGACACGAGTTTTGAATGAGAGACAAAAGCAGTCAGAAGTGTGGAGAGAACTCAGAGTTGGGTGTCATGGTGGTCCATGGGGGAAAGAGTTCCTAGGAACGTGGGTTGTTCGAAGTGCTAATGGTTACAGAGCTCTCAGTGATGACTGGGGGGCAGCTCGGCCATTGGAGGGACACCTCTGACCTTTGAGGGTGCCATTTGAGTAGACTCTAGGGGAGGTAGTCATTGAGGGTGAGAAAGCAGTGGGAACAGATGTGGATGACTGGTTAGGAAGGGACCAGCAGGGAAAAAGAGACAATTTAGGGGGAATGTATAGCTCAAAGTGGTAGAGCTCATGCTTAGCATGCATGAGGTCCTGAGTTCAGTCCCCAGTACCTCCTCTAAAAAGTAAATAAATAAATAAACCTAATTACCTACCCCCCTCCCAAAAAAAACTTAAAAAAAAAAAAAAGAGACAGAGAGAGAGAGAGAGATAGTTCAGCCTACTGGAGAAAAACCCAGGGTCAGGCCAAGAGGATGGCATCAGAGACTGGCTCTGTGGAAGAGAAGGCTCACTCCCTCTTTTGAAACTAGAAACATGGAGGGGAGGTGACAAACCAGAGATACATTGGAGTGGGAGGGAGGTGACGAGAGATCACTCCAATGAGTCACAAGGCCAAGGCCATCTGCTGAGTTGGGACTGAGTGTGGAGTACCTAGAGAGAAGGGAGCATGTCTTCAAGCACCCTGGATGGAAGAGAACAGAAGGTGCCAGAAGAAAGCTTTAGCATCAGATGATGAGAATCGGATGAAGAATCAAAGTGAGCTGGGCAGGAGAAAAAATGCATTGAAAAATCAGCAGTGGAAAATACTCCCAGGGGCTCCTCCCTTCTCACACTGACCTCAAATGAGACCACCTTCCAATCCTGCCTCATAATGCCCGATCAGATCAGTCATGCGCCGGCTGCTCCTCGGGGCTCCCGTCCTGGACTCCAGCCTTAATGAGTCACCTGCCCGATATTTTCCAATTCAGGCCTTTGGCTTTCTGGGACCTCAGTCCACTCAGCTGCAAAATTGACTTCCGGGATCTTGTCCATGAGGCTGCAGAGCGAAGCAGAAAGAGTCGGAGTTTTGCAGGTGAACGAAATGCCTGAAAGGAAATGAGCAATGATTTCCCAGGGAGCCTCTCCTGCCATGTAGTTCTAATGTCAGCTTCTGACAGCAAAACGATTTCAGCGGAGACGCTGGAGTACCCGTGCAAGTGCCTGAGCCCTATTAAAAGGATGTTGGTGCACGCTACGTTTCAGGTCTCCCGCACATCATCACCCCACAGCAGGAGGACTCAGCCGCGCCAACAAACGCTGTGATGCTCAGACCCTTGCGTGCATTTGACCTGCAGTGTTCCGCATGACCCCTACAGGGATTTCAGATGAAAGATGATTAGCCCTACGTTCAGAGAGTCTGCCAGGCCCAGACGGGGGCGCTCTCAGCTTTAGCGCCAAATGCCAGCGTTTGTGTATCTGTGAAGCTCTTCCATTTCCCCCATGTTCTTCCCAGACAATAGACCATGGAACTTGGTGCTTGGGGCCTGGTACTTTCAATTGAAGGCCTTCTCTGTGGTCTCTACTACCCGCTTTGCACACATTATCATGTGTTACCCTCGTGACCATCCCATAAGGCTGGTATTCTTATCCCCATTTTACAGATGGGAAAACTGCAGTTCAAGGAGACAGCTGGTTGTGAAGGTTTGAAGCTATGTTTGTATGGCTCCAAAGTGCCTACTCTTAAAATAAATACCATATGATATCACTTACATGTGGAAATCTTTAAAAAAAATGGCTTAGGTGAATTTATTTACAACAGAAACAGACTCACAGACATAGAAAACAAACTTATGGTTACCAGGGAGGACAGAGGTGGGGTGGAGAGATAAATTGGGAGTTCAAGATTTGTTGATATTAACTACTATATATAAAACAGATAAACAACAAGGTCTTACTGCATAGCACAGGGAACTGTATTCAATACCTTGTAATAGCTTATCATGAAAAAGAATATGAAAAGGAATATATATATATGTGTGTATATATATATACACATACATATATATATGTATATATATATATACACACACATATATATATGTGTGTATATATATATATCTGAATCACTATGCTGTACACAAGAAATTAACACAACATTGTAAACCGACTGTCGGCAGCTTTAGGGGGATCCCAACCCAGGCCCTGCTGGGCAAGGCTCGCACTCTGGTTACTCCGGAGAACTAACAGGTGCCCCTAAAAAGTCTGGACACCAAAACTATGGAATACTCTTTGGCCAGCATGAGGAGCAGAGGAGTTTGAGTAAGGGCTGAATCCCACTGACCCCTTCTCCCCTGGCAGAGGCACTAAGGATGGAAGTCCTGAGAGCCTCAAGCGCCCCTCACCTGTCCCCCAACAACCCAGAAAACTGGAAAATCTCAGGTACAGAAGGGAAACGGATGTGTGGAGGAAACAGCCTCTGCTGTTCACTTTCATTTCTCCGTGGTCTTCTCTGCATCGCATCTCTTAGGCATTTAGGATGAGATTAAGATGCTGAAAGGCGTTCGCATCCCAAAGTTCTCCGGTTGGTGGCCTCCTTTTCTTCTGGGGAAAACTCGTGACCACAAAAAGCTATTTCCTCCATCAGGAATTCCTTCTCCCGGGAGTTCTGGGGGAAATGCCACCTGGGCCACAGATGGAAAGATGAGGAATGAACAGTTTCACTTACCTGACATGATTCAAAACTTTATTAGCATTATTCCTCTATTCATTAGGTTTGGGGTAAACCTTCAGATCAGCCTAAAATGCAAGATGTAAAAGTGTAAGTTTTTGATCTGAAACTTGCCCAAATTTTAATATACACTTCGTGGCCAAAAATGAAGTGGGGTTGGGGGGTGGTGTTCTTCAGGAGGAAGGGGCATTTGTAGTTCTCTCCTTGTCTCCACCAGCAAGTGTACATGTTGCAACCTCCCTGCTTGGGGAGATCTTTGTGTTGGATAATTAGCATGGCCTGGGATCACTGACCACTTGGAATCCATGCTGGACCTGACAACCATATGGCCCAACCAAGACATTGTGACCAGCATTAGCCCTGGCTGAATCTTGTTCACACACGTACACACACAGACACACAGACACACAAACACACACACACACACACAGCACTCACACCAGGAAGCTCTACCCCAGTTCGCTCATTGCAGAAGGACACAGCATTGAATACCACATGCATTTCTTCCAGTTTCATTGAATGGGGCCTAGTGATTAGCTAAAATTAGTGGCTCAAATGAAGGTTCTTAAGCCTTCAGCCACATCTTTTTAGATGCAACTCCTCTGACCTTTTCAGATTCTTGCTCAAATAATTTGCAATTACCAGAAATCAACTGGTTGTTGATAAAGGCTAAATGTAAAGTACCAACAGTGTCCGATTTCCAAGAGGGGCTTATGATCGGAGTGTTTCCTAATGATAACTGCTGAGATCAAGGAGATAGAAGAAAAAGCCCTGAGTCTAATTATGTAGTAGATGGTGCTGGCACTGCTCTAAGACAATGCTCCAGCTCCCAGCAAGAGAATCCAGTACCACCGGCTCTCAGGATGGAAACTCAAACCCACAGGGATGGATACACAGTACTAGTTCTCCTTTAGAGCTCTACTGCCAATTAGCTATTAGACTAGTTGGAAAGAACAGAAACTAGGTTCTAATCTGTAATCTCGTCTTTCCTCTCCTCCCTTCCCCCAACCTTCCTCCCCCTCCTTCTTCTCTCTCCTTCTCAGTATTTTTCGCCCATGTTGACAACAGGCTGGGCACTGTACCTGACACTGGGGATGTAAATGAAGAAGGTTGTTCCTGCCCTTGAGGAACTTACAGCCACTGGGAAAAGAAGACACACAAGAAATTCAAATACAGTGATGGGAAGCACAGAGCACCCCAGAAAAACCCAAGAGAGATGCCCTAGTCAGACAATGAGGTGCAGCACGAGAGAAGGCCCCCAGGGAAGGTGCCAGCCTGAGGGGGCTCTGGAAGGACTAGCCTGCACTCAGTGCTCTAAGCACAGGGCTCCAAGGCTCCGAAGCAGAGGTGCAACCAGGAAGATGCTCGGTGCCCTCAGCCCAACCTCCAAGGCGAGACAGGAGCCAAGCTCAGTCAAAAGCAGCAGTGCCAGACACCCTCATCAGCCTGGCTGAAAAGTTCTAGAAGCAAGCTCCAAGGTGTCTGAAGTGGCAGCCCCACCCTGCAGGAAGGCAAGAGCAGGCGAGGCAGCAGAATCAACCTCCAGACAGCTCCTCTTCCACCTGGAAGGGGTACCTGAAACCTCACCACTGGAATTTCATTCTTTGGACTCTAGAAGACTTGCCTCCTTGTTAAAGGGCAAAGTTGCCTGGAAAGCCCTGGCCTCACGTTAAGTAAGAGAAGGTGCAACCTGAAGAGGTGAGCAGCTGATAGCAGCTTCCTGTGAGGCCCCAGGGAGGTCAAAGATGCCTGGGAAGGTCCTTGGAGGAGAATAGGAAGCAGGGCAGAGTGGATGGAAGCAGGAGTATACCTTTGTGGGGGGGACAGGTAATAGTTCAGTGGGAGACTGTGTGCTTAGCATCACGAGGTCCTGGGTTCAATCCCCAGAACCTCCACTTTAAACAATAAAAAAGAAATATATCTTTGGAAGCCGAACGAAGCCAAGATGGAAAAGAGGCATTTTGTTTTTCTTCTATAATTTCAGGAGGCGTGGGTGGCATTTGTAGTTCTCTCCTTCTCTCCATCTGAAGCGAATGCAGACACTTAGGGCTCACTGCTTCAGCGCACTTCATCCTGCAGACTTTATGCAGTGCCCACAGTGTGCCGGGCTCTGAGCCAGGGGCTGGGGGCTGGGGCAGGAGTAGTTTGTCAGGAGGGCTCCTTCCTGCCCTCTTATCACTTGGTGGGGTTGAAGAGCCCTCACTGGGACCCGGATCAAAGATCCACAGCCATGGAGGATGCCCCACAGACAGGGTCCCTCCAGATGACCTCTCCCAGAGACCACGCCGAGAATGCCCACCAGAGAGGGCTGGACAGCCAGGGGTCCGTCAGCACTCAGCACTTTGTCAATAGCCTCACCTGAAGCCCAGTGCCTACCGGTTAGACAAATAAACCACAGGGGAAATGAACATTATAGCAGCAACCTGCCGAGCCTCTGAATCTGTCACTTAAATGTAGAGCTTTCAGCTATAATTGAACATCCTACTGAGACTATTATGAAGAGGAGGAGGAGGAGGTGTCGAAGTTGTGGCTTAGGAGGGCGGAGGAAAATAAATTTCCCTTCAAAACTAGTCAATAACAATGCCTTTGTGTTAAAAGGATGGAGTGCTGGACCGGTCGCTGCCGAGGGAAACAATACATCCAGGGCACTTAGGAGGTAGCTGAGCCACTGCCCCGGCTGCCGTTATGCTGTGCGAGTCCAGAGGAGAGCTGAGAGCCCCGGAATCTGGAAAAGTACCACTGCATCTGGAAAAACTTGAAAAGAAGCTGCCTGGGAGATGGTTGTAAGCATATTACTACAAGAAATAAAAGAAGAAAAAGAGGGAAGGGAGGAACAGAGGAAGGGAAGAGGGAAAGACGGAAGGAAGGATGCTCCACATCGTAAGTCGTCAGGGAAATGCAAATTAAAACAACAGTGAGATATCACTACACACCTACTGGAATGGCAAAAATTCGGGTCACTGACAACACAAAAAACTGGCGAGGACATGGAGCAATGGGAACTCTCACTCATCGCTGGTGGGACTGCAAAATGGTGCAGCCACTCTGGAAGACATCTTGGTGGTTTCTTACAAAACTGAACACATTCTTCCCATATAATCTGGCAATTGTGCTCCTTGGTGTTTACCCAGAGGAGATGAAAACTTATGTCTACACAGAACCTGCACATGGATGTTTATAGCAAGCTTTATTCATGATTGCCAGAACTTGGAAGCAACAAGATGCCCTTCCATAGGTGAATGGACAATGTGGCCCATGCAGACAATGGAATATATCCAGCACTAAACAGGAATGAGCTGTCAAGCCATGAAAAGGAACAATAAAGACATATGACTAAGTGAAAGAAGCCAATCTGAAAAGGCTACATACTGTATGATTCCAACTACATGACTTTCTGGAAAAGGCAAGCCTATGGAGACAGTAAAAAGAGTAGGGACTGGATGGGAGGGGAGCAATGAAGAGGTGGAACAGAGAGGATTTTCTAAGGCAGTGAAAATACTCTGCCTGGTACCGTAATGATGTCATTATAGATTTGTCCAAATCTCTAGAGCGTACAACACCAAGAGTGAGCCCTAGGGCAAACCAAGGACGTTGGGGGATTATGACGTGTCAATCGAGATGTATCAGTGGTAACAGATGTCCCACCCCGACAGGGGATGTTGATAATGAGGGAGGCTATGCATGTGTGGAAGCAGGAGGTTGATGGAAATCTGTGTACCTTCCTCTTAGTTTAGCTATGAACCTAAAACTGCTCTAAAAAATAAAGCCTTTTTTGAAAAAAAATGGAAGGAAGGGAGGAGAAAAGAAAAACTCTCAATAGAATGGAGCATCAAAAACTCCATTTACAAGCCCTGAGAAGATCACAGTGTAAGGGGATAATTTTGTGAAGATCAAATCCTTTTAGGTTAATCACACCCGGCCTCCGGGGAGTTCAGGGGGGAGCAGGGACGCCTTGCCTTCTAGAATGAGAGAGGCTCGTCAAAGCAGCCCATCCCTCTGGAAAGGCAGTTCAACGTGAAGACAGGAGGCGGCTATGGTGCCTGGATTACTATTATCAGTGGACTGAATTGCCTTTGAGAGATTGTTCTCCTGACTAAGACACATTACACTGAGGGAGTGAATTGTTTCTCCAAATTCCTTCTTTAGAGAAACAGGGCTCCTTAGATTTTAAGAGACCTAGTGAGAGGGTCTGATAGATACCTCAGCAGGCAGGCTCACTGCATCCTAATCTTCACAGAGAACCGATGTGTGCATTAGACGTCTGACCTTGTGAGAAGTCTGACTTTGTGGGAAATTTGTGGTGACTGTCTTCAGAGAGGATCAAACAACATTGTACATTTCACATCAACTTTTCTCCTGGGAGCACCAGGCAAGGGCCACTTTTGTGCCCGTCCAGAGTCACTGCCTTTCAAGGGATGAGATCAGACCCTGAAACCCTTCAAGAATCATGGTCCAGGGGGTGGGAAGGAATAAATTGGGAGTTTGAGATTTGCAGATATTAACTAATGTGTATAAAATAGGTAAACAACAAATTCATACTGTATAGCACAGGGAACTATATTCAATATCTTGTAGTAACCTACAGTGAAAATGAATATAAAAACAAATATATGTATGTTCATGTATGACTGAAGCATTATATTGTACACCAGAAATTGACACAGCATTGTAAACTGACTAGACTTCAATCAAAATATATATATATTTTTTAAAAAAAGGGATCACGGTCCAACCCAAGCCAAGAGGAGTGGTGGCCACCTTCAACCCTCCTGCGAGGAAATCTGAGCGGCTCAGAACACTGCCTCCAGCCATCATGACAGAAATACAACTGTTTGTAGCTTGCACACCACTCAAGTCTTAATTCTCACCTACTATTACACCTCATTGATCCCCTAAGTTGTCAGGGGATGAGGCGTTCCGGAGGCATGAATGTGCCTTGTCATTTCGGCTTACCCCCCTTAAAGCACTGAATCATAAAAGACAAACATGGAGACTGGCTGTCACGCATACTTTCCTGCTGAAATACACAGAGTCCATTTCATACTTGAAATTTTATGATTCAGGCCATCATCTTGAATGAGCATCACATTGTGTGGTTGTAATTCATACGTGGTAGCTAATAAAAAGTTAAAAGTGGTGGTGATGTTTGCCTGTCTGGCTGATGCTTTCATGTAAATAACTTGATTTCTGAGGCATTACATGTGATTAAATTCTTTGCTGTCTGTCTGCTTCCAGCTTATCAGGGTTCATGAAGGAAGCGTTAAAAAGCCCTGGCTTACGTAAGAAGCTCCGTGACAGGGATTAGAGACAGTGTTGGTTGTTAGTTTCTAGCATAGTTCTGACTAAGGAGACCTGAATAAATGCTCTTTTATATAATGATGAAGGTGGCCATGGTAGGGAGGGACAGTAAGTATATATCGGTATATTTCAGTTAAGATGCTTTGGTGTCAGCAACAGAAACCGACTCTGAGTAACTTAAGCCAGAAAAGGATGTATGGAAAGAATTCCTAGTGGGTCCCAGTGTTGAAGTTGGTGCTGAAAAGCCCAGCCCATGAAGGACTGAACCAGGACTGGTCCAGCAAACTCTACATCACAGACATTCCCTGACTCCCTCTAGTCACCTCCAGTGCCTGTGTGCCACCACTCAGGAGCCAGTTCTTGGGAAGAGATGATCTAACTGGCCCATCTGAGGTCATGGATCTATCCCTGTGGCCAAGTGGGTAGAATCCTGTTATTGGCAGCTCCATAAAAACCACAGAGAATGAAGAAGGGGCATTTCCTCCGAAGAAAGGAATGTTGGGTGGACAAAAAGAGACGTCCACTAGAGACAGCTTCACCAACCCGATCACAAAGTTGCACTGTCTAGTGTCTAGTTGCTCCTGGTTTCATATGAGTGTGGCTTCCTGTCCCAAGAGTTTGCCTCTGCCTGTTCTTCCCTGAGAGAGAATGCACCCACTCTGTGCCCTAATCTTGAGTCTGTGAATGGAAGATTTTGCAGATGTGATTAAGGTAACAAACTGTAAAAGGCAGAAATTAGCCTGGATTATCCAGGTGTGCTTAATGTAATCACATGAATCAGGTGAAGCAGAAGGAGAAGTTGGAGAAATTCTAAACATGATTGGGACTCTGTCCCCTGTGGTTGAAGGGGAGAACCACATGGAAAATGTGAGAAGGAATTTAAGCAGCCTCTAGCAAGTTTCTCTTGTAAAGAACAGCCTCTGGCTGACAGTTGGCAAGGACACAGGGACCTCAGTCCTACAACCACAAGGAACTTAATTTAGCCAACAACCTGAATGAGCCTAGAAGTGGGTTCATACCCAGAGCTTCCAAAAAGGAGCTTGCTGATCCCATGTTTCATCACTATTGTACCCGAACTTCTGAGCTACAGAACTACACAATAATAAGTTTGTGTTGTTTTAAGCCACTAAATTTGTGGCTTAAAATCTGGCAGCTATTGAAAATCAATATAGAAGTCATGCAGATGTTTCGCCTACCGCAGCATTCATACCTACAACGTATGACTTTTTTGCTGACTATCTGGGGGTTTAAGCTCTCTGGGCCTATAAAGCTGGCCGTAGTTTTCCATGTTCAGCAATAACAACAGCAAAAAAGAAAAAAAAAAAGCAAAGGATTTATTGAGTACCTATCATGTGTTAGGTAATTTATAGCCATTACAGCATTTAATCTGTGCTATATACACACACACACACATATACATATATATATATACGTACATACATATATATACACACATATATACATATACATACATACATATGTATATATACATTTGTTTACAGATTCTAAAAAACTCTCCATATCATCGCATCCTAGAACATGGGGAGAGTAGTAAGATGCCTGCTTTACTGGAATTTTCTAAGGATTGAATAAGATACAATGAGGCTGTATAACTCACCCAAATTCACACAAATAGTAAGAGATAGACCCCGTTCTGCCTGACCCAAACCCGTGATCTTTCTACCTCAACAGCACCACTGTGAAACCGCCCAAGACAACAGGTAGCTAAACTGACAGCCAGTATCACTTCATGGCCTCAAGATTCTCCAGTGTCTCAGATGCATGGGGCAGTGGGCTGAGAGCCAGAACAGGAGTCTCCTGGCCAGGTCTCCATCCATCTACTGATCTGTGTGGGGCTGAGGAACACATTGAAAGTTGCAGCCAGGTCTCAATTCTCTTTGGTTGTCAGTGTCCCCTCTTTTGGGTCTCCCCATGCACACAGTAATTTCCAGGAACACATGGAGAATTTCTCTCAGCCTCTCTGTAGCACTCTTTCTTTCCAGGATATTCCCCCATTAAATTTCTGGCAGGCCCACTGCTCGCTCCAACCAAAAATGAAATCTCAGGCTAGCAAAATTGATTTTCTTTTTTTGTTCCCAGTGGAGTCCTCCACTTTTGGCCAGCAAAAACACAGGTTCACACACACACACACACACACACACACACCCCAAACGGAGTCTGTCCTTTCTGGAAGCAAAGTTGCACATTTTCATGGGCAGCCCTTCACTTTTACAAGGGCAGTTCTGGCCAGTCTAGCCGGCGGAAGGGCAAGGAAGCAGCTCCAGGCCAGGTGGCCACAGACTCCTGCTGTGCTTCCCCTAAACTCCAGCACTTTTTCAAGAATAAAAGCTTCTCAGTTTGTTGTCTGCTTTGGTCACTTTACAGTGCTTCGAAATGGTTTTTCTGGACAATTTTTCCAGTTTTATGCTTGTTTAGTGGAGAGGAATCACCTGGCACCTGGGCCACCATCGCCAAAAGTCCCTCCAGCAATCTTCTCTCAAGACGTTGCCATGGAGACCCCTGGGGAGAGCAGCGGTGGGAGCCCCGCCTCTAACGCCCCTCCTTTTGCTCCAACCCAGAGCAGCCCCAAAACTGCTCTAAATAGGCAAAGGTCTCTGCCCTTCAGAACCATCTCCCAGAAACTCTTTCTCTTCCCACATTTCCCAGCTCCGCCCTCGGGTAGGCAAAACCGAGTCAGAATTTTACCTCTTGAATTTCTTTCTGTCATATGCATGTTTTCTAATCTCAGAAAACCTTTGAGTCTGGCTGCTGAAGCTGCGGCTCTGACTGTCACTCTGTTTTTCATCGCAGTTAATGAACCATAACTGCCCCCAAATACTTAGGCTTTCAGAATGTTGGGGCCAACGTTCCCACTTGGATATCAATTTACCATCGCATTTATATGAAAGAACAAGAAAGAGCTTTGTGTGGGGTTTTTTTTTTTCTTTTTTCTTTTTTTTCTTATTCAAGCCTCATTCCTTGTAGCTGAGAGCTTAGCTTTGGACCATTTGAGAGATGGGACCAGGATGTTTTAGCCTGCTGCTTTTTATTTTTGTTAAGTTATCCCTATATTACTATATTCCTTTTGGAACTCTCAGAAAATAAAGGAAAACAGCAGCCCCCCAGGGCAAAGACTTGAAAGTCATCTAGTAAGGTGGTGGCGCTATTGCAAAGTGTACACGAATCTAAATGTGATCCAATCATTATTTGTGGGTGAATAAATAATATAAGTCCAACCACTTTTCAAATGCATGAACATCTCCTTTGCAAAGTGCTAGTATGTTTACAGGAGCTATTAAGACTGTCTATCTTCTCTAACTTTGGATTATCTATGTATATATATATAGAGAGAGAGAGAAAGAGAGAGAGAGAGAGAGTCTACAGCTTCTATGTCATACTGGAAGTAGGGGAGGTCTCTGAGATTTATTGATGTTAGAAAGTATTCCTCTCTCTCTCAAAAAGACTGGGAAACACTGCTCCAGGGAAACTGGATCTCAAGCAAAACAGCATCTCTTCCCCCTTTTGGCCTAAAGGGACAATACCAGGGGCCGGGCCGTGTGTCTCTCCACCACCCCCACCGGCGGATCCTCATGACGTTGGCCCGCTGTTGGGTGCGGTGCCCTGGTGGAACAGGCAAAATGCTGTCAGCGTCTACTCTGAGGTCGGCCACTGACTGGCTAAAATATCTGGGGTCTTTCACTTCCTTTTCATGGGCCTCCATCTCCTCATCTATAAAATGATTATCATAAAATACTGGCAAAAACCCTTGCGAGCCCAGCCTTTATTTATTTATTTATTGTTGGGTTTTTTTTGGGGGGGGGGAGTAGTTAGGTTTGTTTGTTTATTTATTTATTTTAATTTAACGGAGATACTGGGGATCGAACCCAGGACCTCATGCATGTTAAGCATGTGCTCTACCTTCCCCCGACTTAGCCATTCTTTGACTTAATGCATTGTAACTCTAGGCACCTTGCACATGTCTTCCTGCTCACAAACTCCAACGCGGCCTTTTACAGATAATTGTATTTCCCAGCTACATGCCAACAACCTCTTCATTTGGCTACTGATCATTAAAAATTTAAAAAGGGTGCAAGTGGCTGACAGCATCAGGCTTAGGTTAAGGAACACACATGGACACTTACCTGTCCCAATAACAGCCACCATTTACCAAGCGCTTGCTATGTGTCAGACACACTGATAAGCACTTTCTGTGCATTAAATTATTTGAGCCACACAACAACCCTCTGAGGTATCCTGTTACTTATCTCCCTTTACAGGTTAAAAAAAAAAAAAAAAACCCAGACCCTTCTCTGGTCTGATTCTGCATCGTCGTTGTATCTTTTAGATCAATCTTCCCCTTGCAGAGAAATAGGAATGTATTTGTTCTTAAAATATAATTCATAAACACATAAGCCATTACCATGTGGGTCTCCATCATGAAGCCCAGCAAGATTCAGGGGAGAAAATGAAAGGCTCATTTAGCTAGTACCATTTAATATTTCCTTCTCTGAGACAAACATTAAGTGTCTGTGTAATTATCCTTAAGTCTCACTGGGAGCAGGGAAGAATTCAGTGGATTCAAAGTTTGCCACCCCTTTTCATTACTTTCTTAAAAGGAGAACACATAAACAGTGGGGAAGGCTTAAACTGGACAAAGTCTTGGCAGCTAGAGGCCTTCAATGATAAGAGACATTGTGACTCTGCTTCTGAGTCAATCAACCCCATCTGTAACCCTTTTGTTAAATGTCTCACCAGTTCCCAAGCCAAAAAAACTGGGCTCACCCTATGTACCCTAAATTAGAGCAAATATAAGCAAACTGATAATGCACAGGGTGGGTGACATCACCATGAAAAGCCATCCTCTATATAGAAGTCTTGTATATATAATATTTGTATGACTATAGATTGGTGCAACTTTGGAAAGCAACATGACAAATCTAAACATCAGTTCTCAGCAAAGCCGCTCCTAAATGTCTAACCCTAGAAAATACATCAATTAAAACAGGAAGAGTCATACAGGCAAACGTCCATTGCAGCATTATCTACAATAGGAAAATACTTGAACCAGTGTAAGTGTACACACACACAAATAGTTTTTCCAATATTCATTGAACACCTCTTGTGTGCCAGACACTATGCTAGACTCCAAGGTGAATATGAGTCTCCTAGAGGATTGTGCCAAACGTAAGGGTATTTTGGCTTGGTTTGGTTTGGTTTGGTTTGGTCTGTTTATTTTGAACAATGTATACATCTCTTTCTGTTTCTCCTGTATATCATGGTGTTGGAAGGTTGGGCACTCCATGGCATCCAGGATCCTGGATGTGATTTGCATTCTGCCAACAAGGAGTGTGTGCATGAGATTTGGGAGGCAGAAGGGAGGTGAGAGAGGACCTCTTATTCTTCCTCCAGCACCAGTAGTGGACACAATGGGCTTTGTCAGATGTAAGTATTTGCAGCAATCAGTGAAACTCTTACTGTTGGGGGAGAATAGGTTCTTGCCTCGCGCAGGAGAGAATTCAAGAGCAAGGCATGGTAAAGTGAAAGCAAGGATATTTAGGGAGATGCACACTCTAGAGATAGAGTGCGGGCCATCTCAGAAGTTGAGAGAGAGAGAGAGAGAGAGAGAGAGTCTTCAAGGTGCAGAGTTGTTAGGTTTTATGTGCTTGGTAATTTCATATGTTAATGAGTAGGATTATTCCAACTACTCTGGAAAAGGGGCAGGGATTTCCAGGAATCAAGCCCTGTTCACTTTTTGGCCTTTTATGGTCAGCCTAGGTACTGTCATGGCAACTGTGGGTGTGCTGTGAAGCTCAAGGTCTACTGGAAGTCAAATCTTCTGCCATCTTGGTTCTAACCAGTTTGTTCTGTCCTCAGTTACTGTGTCATTCCTTCAGTTGTTGTGCCCTGCCCCCTTCCCTCCTATTTCATCACCAATCATCTAGCTAGGTGTTGTGGAGCAGCTGGAACTGAAAGGGAGCAGGACCCTGTACCCCCTCCCCTGCCTCGTTTATAGAAAAGCTGAAGTCTCCCAGGCCTCCGTGAGTCACAGAAGAGCAGTTGATTAAGACAGGCCTGCAGCCATTGGGGGATGGCAACGACTCTGACCAGCAACCTCAACAGTTAACTGAGATTACTCCCCTATTTCCCTTTAAAACTTTCATGGCTGAGCAGAATCTTTAGAGATGGTTTTTTGAGGGGGATGCTCGGTCCACCAGATTGCAGGCATTCTGGTTAAAAGCAGCTTTCCTTTTTGTTCCTAAGGCTGTTGCCCCCAGGATCTTACCCCTGCCCCTCCCTCAAAATAGAAACCAATTACTCTTATCTAAGTCTGAGGAGGCAACTGCAGAGAAGAAACCAGAACTGGCGAAAACCCACTCAGTCCAAGACGGTGGAGGGTTTGACTTTTAGTGGACTTGAGCCTCACTATATGCTCATTGTAATACATTAACATGCTAAATGGCACACCTACCAGCACCATGACAGTTGACAGTTGCCATGACAACCACCGGAAAAGCCCACACCAGGACTGAAAAACTTGAACAAGGACTGACCGGCTCCACCACACCCTGAATGAGGACATGATGGTGGAAGCCTCTCATAAAAGTCTATGTGGCCTGACCTGGGCTGGAGCTGTCCCTACCGCCCGTCTTAGCTGACAGCTCTTCCTCACTCTAGTGCTTTTCTTCCCTTCTCCCTTCTTGAGCACTTTCCTTCCATTTCCCCTTCTGAGCAATAAAGCAGCCATTCACTTTGCCCCTCTACCTCTGCTGTGCGAATTCTTTCACAGCTGGCGGCAAGAACCCACACTTTGGTGGGCTTCCTAATTTAGGGGTCCCTCCATCTGCTAACCATTAGGACCATTAGCAGCATTTTCTTGCATTTTTCTGACCTCTGCCCTGAGCAGTTCTTCCAGACTCTCTGAAGGCCAGCAGTGAATCTGAAAGTCAAGAAAACCCATCCCCCATACCCGCACCCCTGCTGGTGATTCGCCCCTCCAGACTTGGCTTTGTAAGCCTCTAATCCCCTGTGTTTAAATCCCTTTCTGATTAAAATACCTAGAGTAATATATATTTTCCTTGATCCTTAACTTATTGCAGGGAAACTACACTCTAGAACGGCACTCCTCCGTAGAAAAACAGTATTACATGCAAGACACGCGTAATTTGAATTTTTCTAGTAACCATATTTTTTAAAAAGTAAAAATAAACAGGTAAAATCATTTCATAATATATTTTATTTAACCCAATATATCCAAAATATTATCATCTCAATGTGTAATCGATATAAAATATGAATTAGATCATCTACTTTTTGCATGAAGCCTTCAAGATACAGTGTGTTTTTTATATGGAAAGCGCTGTTCAGTTGAGACTAGCCACATTGCAAGCATTTAATAGCTACAAGTGTCCCCTATTTATAACATAGGTCTATGTAAGATACTAGGACCCAAATGAGAGCAGATTATTGTGCCGCTGTTTGAATGAAACTTGGGGCTTGACAGAGGACTGTGTTTCTGCTACCAGGACTGGCTCATCTCCCCACCTGGTCCATCAGGTGTCTGTCAAATGAGATTGGGTTCTCACCCAGGTTGAATCCAAGGCAGCCTTTTGGATGAGGAAGAATGGGAGCTCTGTAAGTGCATCCAAAACAACACAGGAAATTTCACCAGGAAATGAGGGGCCAGGACCGGGGTGCTGGGAGGGCTCTGCCTTGGGCTGGGGGAGGAATGGGGCCGTTCTTGAGCTCTCTGCTGAGACAGCAGACACACTGGCGTGAGCACCTCCAACCTGCCCACTGGGAACGGGTGATATGACAGAGAGAGTCAGCAAGACTTGTCTGAAGAGATGTTGAGCTGGCCATATAAGCCCAGAACAAGAACCTTATTTATAGGCACGTCCAACAGCATGAGCAATAGAAGCTCAGCTGTGGAGGCCGGATCTTGCCAACAGTGAATCTGAATCAGGGAGGGAAAAAAAAAAAAAAAAAAAAGATATCAGGATGGATTCTGGAAAGAGCCACAGTTACCAACGTCAGGCCAAGCCACCACAGGTGCATGTAAACTGTGGAGAGCAACTGATGACCCAGCCCCCAGAAACAGGTTAGAAACCAGGGCGAGTGTGGACGGAGCTGGGTGTGCGTGCCCGCCCTGAGGTTGGGTCGGGCTGTGCCCTGTGGCTGCAGGGAGCTCTTTCTGCCAGTTGCCTTTGCACTGTTTCATCCCAAGAGACCCATGCACAACTTCTGACACATCACAATAATAACTAATAGCTTACTTGTGAGTTCTTACTACGTGCCAGGCACTGTGCAAAGAACTTTGCACACAGGGTCCCGATTTATCCTCCCTAAAGCCCTATGAGGAAAGTACTGTTATTATCCCATTTTACAGATAAGAAAACTGAGGGTCTCAGACCTTTACCTGAGGACATATACTTGTTGAATGCTGACAGTGCAATTCAAGCTTTAAAATATGAACACGGAGCCTTGAGCCAAATCACTACACTCTGGCGCTTTAGTCGGAGTTTGCTGACTTGACTTTAACTGGAAAAGGAAAGATGTGAAGATGGGGCATGGGGTGGTGGTAAACAGCCAAAGCCCAATTTTGCCCAACTCACAAATACTGTGTTCGGGTTGGACCTGGGCAGGGGACAACGAGACGCAGCAAGAGTGACACTGACAACGGGAACTGTGGCAGGCCACCCACGGCAGCACGTTCCAGAAATGACCGTCTGTGCCCACAGCGACCTGGGCTGGGGGGCAGGGCTGGCAAGCGCCGCGCCACTTCGGAGGAAAAGGAGCCCTTCTCAGGTAAGAGAAGGTGCTGTTGCCATGGCGACCACGAAACCTTGGCCCAATCCCCAGGCAGTAGCTGGCGTTTTCAGAAAAAGAAAATGAATCAGAGTCTCTCTGGGCCACTGCAGCCGTCCACAAAGGGACAGTGTCTCTGTCGGACTCGAAGTCTCAACAGATGAACCGCAAAGGCCCGGAGGCTGAGGGGGCGCCCGGGCGGAGGAGAAGCGTCCTTTCATACCTGACAGTACCGCGGCCTCAGCTCAGCACGGATTTGCCAGGGAGCCGCCAGGATAAACACAGCACACCTCTCCCGGGGTCCGCATTCCAGTCGTGGGCCTCCCGCAGCTGCAGTCAGCCTGCACAATGCTGGCTTTTTCCCTACCAGTCAACCCTCGTTTCCCCAACCAAGTGCAGCCCTGGCCTCTTCTCTACACAGCCCCGCTCAGTTCTGCCTGCAGCTCAGAATATCCCTAACAGCCTCCAGTTGAAACGGAAGCCAGTTGTAATTCCTCCCCAGTGATGGTTCCCACCTTCTATAAGAATTCCAGCCAGCATGGGGAGTCAGGATGCTACCACCCTGTTCCCCAGTGGTACCTGTCACCCCCACTGCCCAGGCATATACGTGCACTGTAGACACACGGAGAAGGGTATTCTCAAGTCCTACCCTCAGGAAACCCACCACGGCCACCATGCTATTCCAGGACACGGCCACCACCCAGCTACTATACAAACCAGGCCCTGTGGTGAGGGGCCTGCAAAAGTACTTAACGCCCAGAATGGAAAACAAAACAAAACAAAACAAAAATAAACCAAAAGAAAAAACCAAAACCCAATTAAAAATCCTACCCAAATCCTAAAGCTTCCTGTACCTAAGAAGGGGTCTAAAAGAGTTCACTAATCATCTAGTTAGAACATGTTGACAGTAGGTTTCATAATCCTTTATTTTTACATTTATATTTTAAGTTCATGCAGACATTATTGAAGCATTAAACAGAATTTTAAATAGATGATTTATCTCATTTTTGGATCCCAGTGGGGTAAACTGTTTTCATTTGTCTGCGCTCAACTGCTGTTGCCTTTTAATCTTTCCAGAGAACACTGACTATGGTATCTCATCTGAAGTTTAATTAAGCACACAAGAAGAGTAGGCATTCTTAGCCCCGTTCCATAAAAGAAGCCCAGATGACATCACCAAGGTCAGGAGCTCAGCTGTTCTCTCAAGGTCAAGACCTGAGCACAATCTTAGCAAGTCTAGGGCTCTGTCCAACTTTCCAGAGTAGCGTTTGTATCAGCAGGGCTCCTGTCCTGGACTGAACCGAGGCCTGAATGGATTAGAAAGATAGGTTTCCTTTCATAACCAGTAACAGTGATTGCCTCGAGGAAGGGGAACTTGGTGGCTGGAGCCTGAGGTAAGAGAGACTTCCTTTTCACTGCCTTTGAACTGTGTACCATATGCATGAACCAACTCTTCAGAAAATAACTAACATTTAACTTGAAATGTTAGCTTAAATGTAATTTAAATTTTAAATGTAATTTTAAACTTCCTTTTATAAATCGATTTTATCCTGTCCCCAAATTAATGGAATTGAAACATATGTTGTGAATATTGTGATCCTTAAGTCTGGTTAGAGCCGTGCCTGGAAGGACCCATAGCCAAGCTCAAACAGAAGAGACTGGAACAAGAGATACTGGACTCATAGTGACCCTTCTACACCTGTTAACGAGTCCAAACTCATTGTGTTCGGCCACAGGCCAACAAAATTGGGAGACGAGGTGTTGGGGCAAGGCATAATGACTTTACTCGGAAAGCCAGCAGACCGAGATGATGGGGGACTAATGCCTTAGAAAACTATTTTCTCCAAGTCAAAATTTAGGTTCCTTTTATACTAAAAATGGGAGGGGGTGTGGTTGTTTGTTGTAAACTTCCTGGGGTCAGAATCTTTTGTTCTTGCAGCTGTCCATGTGGGTCAGGTCATGGTGTCCCTGTAAACCTCCAACAAGACAAAGGTTATTTTCTATTCTGCAACTTTTATCTCTATATGAATGGGAAAATGTTATACCCTTAAAGGTCAGAGCCTTGAGAATGGTCTATATTGTATATTTCAGGCTAGAGGCAACATTCTTTTACAAAAGGTGCAGAACAGGAGTGGCTAAGCACAGACAACAGAGCACAGGGTTAGATCAGAGGAACAGATGTAATATGGAGCCAGATTTGTTCTTCCCTATTACATACCTAAAGGGTGCATAGTTCAGTGGAAATTAAATAGCCAGCTCCTGATTATCTGTGTTAGTGAAGGAAAGAAAGTCCTCGGGTAGGTAGTTTAAATGTAAGTGCAGATTAAAAGTTATATTTAATTTATATTCAGCATTGGAATGTGTTTGTACAGTTTGGAATAGGAATCCGTTTCATTCCATGAACCCACAACACTGCAAAGTAAAAAACCCCAAAACTCTGAAATATTGGCTCACTGTCCATATTGCCCCCTCTGTATCTATCAGAATGTGTTTGGCTGCAGGAAACAGAAGATTGACTGAAGCTGACTTAAACAATGAGGAAATTACTGTCTCACAAAATAGAGACCACAGGTCAGAGTCTCATGGTTTGCTGATCTAGAAGCCCCGCAAGGTCATCAAGGTCCCGCCCCTCTGCTCTGCTTTTCTCCGTCGCATCTTCCTCCTCAGGCTCATAGCAATGTGGTGGCAGGACTTCCAGCCATCTTCTCCAGACACGACAAGGTCAAGGGGAGAAAGTGGAACCAGCTTTCCACAGAACAAGGAAACCTCTCCTTGAATATTCTCACCCCAGACATCACCGCAGGCCTCACTTCATCACATGCCATTCCAGAACCAATCACTAGCAGGGGAATAGGATCAATGTAATGGGCTTAGACTAATCAGGGGGAGGAGTGGATGCCGGCCTGTCAAACACAGCATCCAGTGCATATACCATCGTTCTCCTGAGAAAACCCTTCCTGCAGCCACTTTGTGAGAGGCATGATAAGGGAATGGACTGAGGTTTTGGCTCACATTGAGTATCAGTTTACATAGAGACGCCTCCCTCCCACCTCCTTCCTTTTGGATTTACTCCTGCTGAGGAATAGTGAGGAGCTAGCTGCGTATTTTAGTTTCAAGGTCCTACCACCTGTGTGCTATATGTGATAGCAATAAGTATAAACAAAGATAATGCTCACATCACTAAAAGACAACTTAAACTGAGTAAGTGGGAGTTCAGTAAGCCATTAAAAACAAGATTCACCACAAGGAAACACAAGAAGCAGCCAGCTCATGTTCAAGGTGAATGTGTCTCTTAAGATGGATATTGTGTTCATTACTGTCATTTCCAGAAATCTACCTGAGCCAAACATATTTTTCAAGGCTAATGAAATGTGTCAGGTGAAGTGTGTGGGATACAGGTGTCAGGGAAGAGTTTCACTGACTCAAAGGTTCCTTGTGCAGAGGTCTCTCCCTTGGCTACTGCCCTCTCCCCAGCAGCTCAGAAGTGGACACTCAGGGAGCGTTCTCATTAAAGGCATACAATTCCACGGGAGAGGGATGGATTGATGTCACTAACTTGCTGCAATAATAACCACCTCTGCGGCACAAAGCCCCAGTTGGAGGTTGAGAAGAGAATTGCCAACAAGCAATTTGTACGGAGCAGCTAAGAAATAAAATACAGTGTCAGATGGGCCTCTGAAAACCAGTGTGGGATCTGTTCCTTTTTTTTTTTTTTTTTTTCTGGAAAGAAACAGAAGGTACAGCCACTGGCTACATTTATTTTTGGAGCAGGGAGAAAGGGAAAGAAGAGGAATATATAGAGAAAGATGTAGACATATGGATTGATCTGATTCAACCCTGAAGAAAAACACGTATCTCAGCGTGTCAGGGTTAAGAAGGGCCACATACTTGTGACCTTACCATCGGAACCATATGGTTTAGTCTCGGTTTTCCATAGCAGAAAGAGCAAGAATGCTGGGATGGGATCATTCTGGAATCAAAAACTGAAAAATATAAATACCTGATTTCGTCTTACACAGCTACACTGCATTCTAGAGCAGCACTTCTCAAGATTTGCTGTTGTATGAATCCCCTGGGGACCCCAAATGCAGATTCTGACTCAGAAGATCTAGAATGAGGCCAGAGATTCTGCATTTTTAACAAGTTCCCAGGTGATGCTGACGCTACCAGCCTGGGACCCCGTTTTGAGCAGCCAGTTTCTAAGGTATCGATGATAGGACGTCAGGTTTATTGAGTTAACAGTAGGTGTGGTTTTAATGTGGTTTTAAGATGTATAAATGTTAAGACAGGAAGGAACCTTTAAAAAAGTCAGAGAAGACTGTTTAATATCCAGAGTATATAAATAACTCCTGCAACTCAACAACAACAAATTTTAAAATGGGCAAAACTTGAACAGACATTTCTCCGAAAACGACATATAGATGGCCAATAAGCCGTGAAAATATATTGAACATGACTAATCATTCGGAAAATGCAAATCAAAACCACAACGAAACACCACTTCACATGTATTAGGATATGTGTTACCAAAAAAGGAGAAAATATCAAATATCAGCAAGGATGTGGGGAATTGGAACTCTTGAGCTTTGCTCTCAGGAATGTAAAATGGTGCAGCCTCTATGGAAAACATATGGCAGTTCCTCAAAAAATGAAACACAGAGAGAGGATGCTAGGAAAATGGCGAGGTAAGAGTCACCAGGAATTTGTCTCTTCACCTGGACAGCAACTGCACTGGCAGAATCTACCTGATATAACTGTTTTGGAACTCTGGCATCTATTGAAGGCTTGCAGCTTCCAGGGGCAGACTTGGATGGTAAATCGCAGTTCATTTCAGTCCATTTCAGCTTTTAACATAGTAGCAGCTACCTATCCTTCAACCTCCTGCTGCAGACAGCTGTGCATGTGTTTCTGGAGCAGCTTGGGCACAGCTTGCTGGTGTCAGAGTGCACAAATAGGACCCTGTCCTCCAAATATCAGAGATCTGTGCTCTGCTCACTGCTGCTTCTGATCACAGAGGTGCAGATAAAGAGACAGGCAGCCTTTGTTGTTGCACCTCCTTCCACTGTTGTAAGCCCCTCCCCATCCAACTAAAGAGAACAGGGAATTTAAAGGGCCAACACTCTACCCCCACCTCCCTCATTTCTCTCTTTTTCCCTGTTTGGGAGCAGGTCATTCAACACTAGATTGTTCAAAAACAAACTCACATATGGGGAAAATTAGAAAGTAACTCCAGAGAACAGTCAGAAAAGACCTGAAAAGGCCTTTACTTTACACTTCAGGCTGATTCTTCACACAGAGACAGCCGCAATAACACAAAAAACAGTAACAAAGAACAACAAACTCTGGGGAAAGGGGAGAATTTGATTTCTAGACTTACCACATTATTAGGGTCAAATGTCCAGTTTTCAGGGAAAAAAAATCACAATAAATGCAAAGAAACACAAATATATGGCTCATTGAGAGAGAAAAAATTCAACAGAAATTTTCCTGAAACAGACTTGATGACAGATCTGCTAAACAAAGATGTTAAATGTTGCCTTTAAAATGCTCAAAAAACTAATGGCAGATTGTGAAGAAAGTAAAAAAATAAAAATAAAAATAAAAAAGATGTATGAATAAACTAGAAATATCAGAAAATAAATAAAAACCTAAAAAGAAACCAAAAAGAAATTCTGAAGCTGAATAACTCAATAATTAAAATGAAAAATTCACTAGAGCTATTCAAAGGCAGATCTAAGGGGGCAGAAAAACTAGCAAACTTAAGTTTGGACACGAGGCTGAGGAACATAAAGAAAAAAGATTGAAGAAAAGTGAACAGAGCCTAAGGGACAAGTTGAATATCAGCAAGCAGATATACACAGTTTGTACAATATACACATTGTAGAAGTTCCAGAAGGAGAAAAGAGAAAGGGGCAGAGAAAATATGTGAAGAAATAACAACAGAAAATTTCCCAAATTTGATGAAAGACTTGAATATAAACCAACAAGCTCAATGAACTCCCAGTAAGATGAGCTCAAAGAAACCCACATTGAAACACAAAATCAAACTTTCAAAAACAATGAGAGAATCTTGAAAGCAGCAAGTGAAAAGCAAATCATTACAAACAAAGGCTCCTCTATAGAATTATCAGCAGATTTCTTATCAGAAACTTTGCAACTGAGAAGACTGTAGGCTGATATATTCAAAGTGCAAAAAGAAATTTTAAAATTGTCAATCAAGAATCCTATATCAAGCAAAACTGTTCTTCAAAAGTAAAGGAGAAATTAAGACATTCTCAGATAAACAAAAGCTGAGAGAGTGCATTTACCACTAAAACTATCCTGCAAGAAATGTTCAAGGGAGTCTTGCAAGGTGAAATGAAAGGACACTAGAGAGTAACTCAAACTCTGTTAACAAAGGTTTGTAACTACACTTTTTGTTTTCTACATAATTTAATAGGCTGATACATTTAAAGAAATGTATCAACCAATGACTAACAATTACTTTAACTAACAATTTTTTTAACATTTTTGTTTAGTAGATCTGTCATCAAGTCTGTTTCAGGAACAATTTCTGTTGATTTTTTCCCTCTGAATGAGCCATGTATATATGATTTTTTTTGTTGAAAACTAGACATTGGGGGTCCACTTGGGGAGTCAACTGTACCCCATGGCTTCACTGAAAAAGTCTAGCAAATATTTAAACAAGAATAAACACGAATTCTTCTCAAATTTTTCCCCAAATAATTGAAGAAAGGAATATACTTCTTAACTCGTTCTATGAGGCCAGCATTAACCTGATACCAGAAAGCAAAGACCCTACAGAAAAAAATAGAAAACTATAGGCCAATATCCCTTGTGAACATTGATGCAATAATCCTCACAAAATACAGGCAAATCAAATTCAGCAGCATATTATTCAGCCTCAAAAAGGAAGGAAAGCCTGCAATATGCTATGACATGGGTGAACCTTGAGGACATTATGCTAAGTGAAATAAACCAGTCACAAAAAGGCAAAAAATAAAGTATGATTTCACTTATATGAGGTACACAGAGTAGTCAAATGCATAGAGACAAAAAAGTAAGATGGTATTTTCCAAGGGCTAGAGACATGGGGGAGTGTGAAGTTAGTATTTCATGGGTACAGAGTTTCAGTTTAGGAAGATGGAAAACTTGTGGAAATGGATGATGATGACAGTTACACAACAATGTGAATGTACTTAATGCCACTGAACTGTACAACTAAAAGTAGTTAAAATAGTAAATTTTATGTTGTATGTATTTTTACCACAGGGGGAAAAAAGTCAGCCAACTTAACTCCCTGGTTTCATATATGAAGAAAGTAAGATGAAAGATTACTGTAAATGATGAAGCAGAGAGACGCAGCTAGCTGGTGATGGAACCAGATGGAATCCTGCGACCTAACTCCCAACTCCACGGTCTTAACCTCAGAGCTCTGGTTCTGTGCTGTTGGGGAATGATGCACAGATGCAAAATTGGGTAGTGAAGAGAGAAGAGGAAACTTAGATTCTACGCGTAATTCTGCCATTGCTGGCTGTGATGCTTGAGAGGAATCCTTGACTTTCCTGGGATTAGTCCTCTTATCGGTAAAATGTAGAGGTTGAAGACATTCTCATCAGTAAAATGCAGAGATGGTCTTCCAAAATATTTTGCTTGAAATACTGGTCTCAAGAGATATCTGTAGGGGGAAAATATGGTTTTGTAGTCAAATATTTGGGAAATGCTGCAGACTGAATCTTCCTCTTGGATAGTCACACAAAAAAATTAGCATGTTAAAGGCTCTGGAAAGTACTGTAGTAAAGAAATCTGTTCATTTTTCCTTTACCCAGCTATTTTACTTTGGGCTACTTTGAGCTCCCGAAGCAGATGCTGAGATAAGGATTTGAGTGCAAGTAGTTGGTTTGGGAAGTGAAGGGAAACAAACTTAGGAAATTGAGAAGTAAGACAGGGAAGGGATGGCAGGCTTGAAGGATGCATTATTAAGCTAGCTGCTACTGGGGGCAACTGGACCTCAGTCCCACTGGGGAAATTGCAAGAGCCAATGTAGAGCACACATTGTAATAGGGAAGAACAAATCTGGCTCCATATGACATCTGTTCCTTTAGCTCTCACCCTGTGCTGTTTCCTGTGCTTAGTCATGCTGGTTCTACGCCTTCTGTAAAAGAATGGTGCTTATAGCCTGAAATATACAGGCTAGACCATTCTCAAGGCTCTGACCTTTAGAGGTATAATACTTTTCCATTCATATAAAGATAAAAAGTTGCAGAACAGAGAATAACATTTGTCTTGTTGGAGATTTACCTGAACATTGTGATCTGACCTATGTGAACAGCTGCAAGAACAAAGGATTCTGATCCCAAGATGTTTGCAACAACCAACCACACCCTCTCCCCTTTATAGTGTAAAAGAAGTCTGAATTCTGACTTGGGGAAGATGGTTCTCCAGGACATTAGTCCCCCATCTTCTCGGTCTGCCAGCTTTCAGAATAAAGTCATTATTCCTTACCCCAACACCTCGTCTCCTAATTTATTGGCCTGTCGTGCTACGAGCAGAATCAGCTTGGACTTGATATAACGTCTCAGTTACCCTACCTGAGGGGCGAGATTGTTGAGATGTTTATAGACCAACTCTCACCAGTTACAGTTTCAAGACTGCTGGGAGTCAGTCTGTTGTGCTAAAACCAGCCGGGCACCAGCAGACTCTGTGACATTCAGCATTTCCCAAATTTACTTTGCCATAGAACACCTCCTTCCTTATTTCTGAGCACCTAAAATTATCCTACAGAACTCTGGGAAACTGGACATCTTCTCTGATCCCATCTGATTCTAATGTTCTAACGTATTCTGATTTTTAAGTTACTTAAAAATAACTTACGATGCCTGTTCAGAGCTGAGTTACCATCTGGTCCTAAGCGTTGACCCTCTTCTCACATGCTAGGCAAGCCTGGCCTCCTGCGAGGGCCAGTGGAGAGACGGACTCCATCCAGGCTGAACAGCTGGGAAATCTCAGAGATGGGCTCTGCGCTCCTGGTCCCCGTTGTCCCTCCGATGCATGGATGTCTGTTTCTCAGGCTTTCCTCCCAAAGGTGCCTGGAGAAAGCAAGCAATCTCATCCTTTGAAACAGAGTTCTCACCTAGGTTCCCAAGTTTGCATTATTTGATTTTTTTTTTCCAGTAGCAACCTGTCCACCTGAACTATTTACTTGTGTTCAAAAAAAGAACTCTTATCTGAGACTGTGGAAAATCTGAGGTCAGAGATCACTCCCTCAGGTCTAATATCATAACTGTTTGTATCAAAGAAAAGAAGGAAGAAGGACAGATTCTTAACAAAGAAACTTGGTCAATCCCTCCGGACAAATGGGCTGTCTTTAAAGAAACACACTTATAAACAGTCAGCCCATCCAACACCACTGTCAACGTTCAACTTCACAGTCAGGCAGCCTGAAGGCTTGCTCTGGGTGGAAAAAATTACACTGGCCTTGGTTCAAGCCTCCTCACTCTCTTTAGCTGACAAGTCTTAAAAAGAAATCAAGAACCAGAAAGAACTAGAGGTTTGCCCATTTTTTCTTCACATTCAGAGGCTTTACTGCTCCTAGGATTCATCCTAAGTTCTGTTTCCTCCCTGCACAGATATATCAATAATTGTCCAATTATACACACACCTGAATTGTATTTACAAAATGTGAGTGTAAATTACCTGGCAAGTCAATTCACTCAGTTCATCCAAGAGCCTGGGGCCATGCTGAGGGGTGAGGAGAGAACAGAGTAGAAGCTGCGGATCTGCTGTTTCTGTGGGCAAAAAAAGTCAGATGTCGGTTATTTAATGTGTTTCAACCTCATACAAAAATGAATGACACAATGATACAAATGAACTTATTTACAGACCCGAAATAGACTTTCAGACAGAGAAAAAACAAACTATAGTTACCATAGGGAAAAGGGTTAGGTAGGGATAAATTAGGAGTTTGGGATTAACATACACATACTATTATATATAAAATGGGTAAACAACAAGGACCTACTGTATAGCACAGGGAGCTATATTCAATGTCTTGTAATAACCTACAATGGAAAATAATCTGAAAAAGAATATATATATGTATATATATAAATATATGTGTGTGTGTGTGTGTGTATAGGCATATAACAGGATCACCTAAACTAACACAACATTGTAAATCAACTATACTTCAATAAAAATCTTTTTTAAAAATCTAAAAAACAATGGCACAAATGCTGGGTTCAAGGAGTTGATGGTTCAGGAGGAAAGAACCATCATATTGATGTTAAACAACCAAAATGTAAACAACAGCTTAAAAAGGTACAAGCAGTGTGCTGAGGGACTGGGGGGCTGATGGGAGTAACTGGGGAGATGCCCTAAGGAAGCAGAGTTTTTGCCTTTTGTTAAAAAAGAAATTAAACATTACAGAAATATTGAAAAACCATAATGTTCCCCATTAGTCCTCCCCTCCAAAGGTAATTCATGTTACCAATAGTTTTGTGCACTCTAAGCTTTGCTTTTATTTGTTTTTATTCTTTAAGAAAATTTGTTGTTATAACCCATATTGATTTACAACGTGTTTTTCTTTCGCATAACCATACATGGTAAACACCTTCCTGTTCTATTTCAATCTCGTTCTTTTTCAAACTGTGCCCGATACCTCATTGTGAGGAGTTATCATAATTTTGTTCAGTCTCCCCTGTGAATGAACATTTAGGTTGTTCTCACTTGTGTTGGTGTTGAGAGAGAAGGGAACGCCCTCAGATGCAGAGAATTTCAGAGGCAAAGTGTGCAGAGAGCAGCAATCTTTACTGTAGAACCTGAGCCCTGGATGTGCAAAGGCTTCCTCGTGGTATGTGGGCGCAGATGGCTCAAAGGGAATTAAGTTTTCAGTGTCCTCCATTTCCATGCAGACTCTTTCCTAGAATTAATCTGCCTGAGACTGTATCCAAAAATCCTGGCAGTTTTCCTTCCCTACCTCCCCTTTCACAAGCACCTATCTCCCATTTTTAGCTATTACCTTCTACTTCTTCTTGTTACCCATTCCCTAAGTGCATATATTTTCCATGTTGGGGCATGATTTTGCCCAGAGGGGTTTCTTGCCAGACTGCCGTAGTGAGAGCAAGAAAAGGATAGGCTTGTAAATGTCGAGACACCAGGAGAAGCTTTCTGACATCCTGGGTGTGGTGAAAAATAGCCAGATGAGGCTTTTATTCCACTCCATCTGATTGGTGTATCAGAAGGGATCCCAACACACAGTGCGCTATATTCTGTGATCCATGGGAGGTTATCAAAAATGACTTTTTTAATGAATTGTTTAGGCTACATTGTGCCTTGAGAAAAATGGCTCCGTATTCAAAAAAAAATATTTTTCTCATTTTTTAAAAAAGGCAATTTCAGTAGCTAAATATTTGAATGTAGTTAAATATTTATAGATTCACAGCGTTAAATATTCAGGTTACCTCTAGTAGGCAGATGTCTCCCATCCTCCAACACAGCCTCAGAGATTCATGTATCTCTCATTACCTGCTTCTTTAGTTATTCTTCTTAGCCCTTTCAAGCCATCAAATTGCTCCAGCAACCAGGACATTTTTATCAACTCCTGTTAATTAAAAGGCTTGGCTTCCAGTGCTCCGTGCCTAGGGCCAGAATTAGTCTAGAACTATAACCTTCCCTTTAGCTTAGTCCTTCCCCCACCCCATCCCTGTTTCCACCCTCACCATCAGCACCAGCCATCCCTAGCTCCCGCCCTCTGCTACCTTTTCCTTCTGAAACTCTCTTTTCCTCTCCATCTGGAAAAGGCAAAGGCAGCTGCCCTTGTGAGTCTGCTTTGTTCACAGAAGCCAGAAGACACAATGAGGGACTCTCTGAGGACTGTCCTATAAACCTTGTGGTTTGGGTCCAAAGTAATAGGACTGATATTTGGCATCCGCTTAATTACTTTGTATGATCATGTGTGACCCAGATCAGGCCCCTCCCACTCCTTCATCCTTCCTGTTACTCATCTCTCATCCTTTTTTAAAGTTGTCTCTCAGAGAGAAAAAGATGCCATGCCACAATGTGCTGCCCAACACCCAGAGCTGTTGATTCCAAGCCCTGAGGTCCCGGAAACTACCCTGGTTCCTTCCAAATCTCTTCAATTATGCAAACCTATGTCCTTCCTGTAAGTCCCTTTTTAAAAACTAAGCTGATTTGAGCTCAATTTCGGTTCACACACGGCATGCTGTGATTATCATGAACATGGGTGCAAACAGAAACTTCTATTTCTTTATCATCGCACTGTTAGATGATCTCAGGGATCTCAGTTTTAGCTTCCCACAAAATAAGGCGCCTCCAAGATGCACTACACGCCAGGAACGCACAAATGGACCGGGTGCTCACCCACCAGAATCCATGGACATTTTTTGAGTGCCTGATGGAAGTCGCCGCCCTCAGGAGCTTGCTCTCCAAAGAGGGCACTCACCACTGACTCTGGCATCTGTCATAAGAGAGGAACAGGAGACTTGCCATGCTGGTTCAAAATGGGAGCAATGAAAGGCTTTTGTGACGGGGCAGGAAAGGCTTTGTGACGGAGAAGCCATTGTAGCCGGGTCCTGAAGGATGGCTAGAAGGTTCCAGCAGGTGAAGACCATGAGAAAAACGTTCCAGCCAGAGGACTTCAGAAGCAACCAAGGGCAGGGCAAGCTTCCAGAACAGCAAGTACCCCATCTGGCCGAAATACTGGGCGTGTGAGAGTGAACTGAGAAAGAAAAGGCAGGAGGGGAAGGTGGGGCCGCACGATGTCTGGGGTCTGCCCCGCAGAAAGCCAAGGCTGTCCTCTGAATTTAATAGACAATGGGAAGACATCACAAAATGTTTCTGAGCCAGGGAATGACGTGGTCTGAGCACCCTTTCAGAAGATTAATCTGGTAGCATTACGTGGGGTGATTTCAGAGGCAGAGAGAACGGGGGCAGAGAAACTAGAAACTAGTAAGAAGGCAGATGCAATCATCTCAGGCAGGAGGTAAAGAGGAACTGAAAGAGGACGTGGAGACGAGAAGGGAGGAACTGATGGATGGGCAAGACACCGCAGAGGTAGAAAGCTGACAGGATTTGACAACTCAGAGTTTGAAATCCTTCACAAGTATGTGTATCGTTTTTATCTGGTGTTGCTCAAGGTAGTCAAGATTTGCGGGCCATCTGTCATTGATGCTAAGAAGAAAGTCAGATTTTTCTCCCCATGAGAAGCAGGTTGTTGGAATCCCGGAGACCCCAAACTCACAGGACTGTGTAGCAGGGGAACGTGACAGGCGGGCATTACCAGGACCAGTCGCCTACTTAGTACAAGGTATGGACCACATCGGGCTCCTGTACCCCCAGCTCCTCCCTAAATGGAGCACCTGACTAGGTACCAGAGTGATCAAGACGTTCCTGAGTCGTCCGGGGGTCCAGTGGGGCTGCCTTGTACCTGGAGACAAACCTGCTTCAGAGCTCCACCTGAACCAGGCTCAGGGCTCAGGGCTCAGGGCAGAGACAGAGCATGAGCCCTAGGGAACAGGAAGGAGGTCTGTTTGTCACCCTCATCCCCAGCACCCAGCACGGAGGCTGGTAGGTGGTAGAAGCAGAGTAAATAGATGGAGTGATTAATAACTGAATGAATTAAGCTACACAAACAATAGAAAGATCATGGCTTCCAGGGGTTTGGGGAGACAGAGGGAGGGAGGAATGAATAGATGGAGCACAAAGGACTTTTAGGGCAATGAAATTATTCTGTAGGATACTGTAGTGGTGGCTACATGTCATTATGCATTTGTCAAAGCCCATAGAATGTACAACACCAATAGTGAACCCTAATGTAAACTATGGACTTTGGCTGATAATAATGAGCCCATGTTGGTTCATCAGTTCTACCAAATACGCCACACTGATAAGGGATGTTGAGGGTAGGGGAGTATATGTGTATGGGTGGGGAGGGCTATGTGTGGACTCTCTATTTTCTGCTCAATTCTGTTGTGAACCTGAAACTGCTCTAAAAAAATAAAGTCTATTTAAAAAATAAATAAAAATTAAAATAAAACAAATTAAGGATTTCTAAAATGTCCACGCATTCTCCAGAGGCCCCAGCAGCTGCCACTCCTCTCCACCCACCAGCATTGTAGCAGCCCCCTGCTCCTCTCTGAAGCGCCCCAGAAAAACTGAGCTCCCCCTGCTCTGGCCGCAGCCTGAGAAGTGGCACCGTGTGACCCCAGGTCCAGCGGATAGGAGAGGCAGGTGGCAGGTGATGGGGAGGGAGACGGGGACCCAACAGACACACACATCCAACACTCCACCAACCAGGAAGGTTAACAGTGGTTCTCTCAAGAGTAGACAGAGGAACAGAATACATTAAATAATCATTTTTTAATTTAAGTCGGTAAAGCATTTGGGAATATCAACAGCGTGAACCACTCTCGCAGCCAAATAACATCCGAGGCTCCCACCCCAGTGACTGCCTGTGTCTCAACACTTGTTTCCTTCCTTACCGTCTCTCTGTTGCTTCAAGCCATGATTTGATGAATCTCTGCATCGAAAAAAAAAAAAAAACAACTTATTAAAATGATGCTGTCAAACTGTTGTAATTTTACTTCGTCTTGCTTTCAGCTATTTTTTTTTAAAAAAGTTCCCTCCCCAACCCCAGAGCTTTAAGCTGAGAAACAATGCCTGGCGTGGGTCCTTCTGCTTCTTTCTTGCACAAACAAGTGTCTCCTATATATTGGGGTCTACAAAGGTCCAGAGGGCAAAATCTCTTATTGTGCCCTGGTCCTCTGACTACATGAGGGTGATCACTAGCCGTTTTGAGATTAAGAAATTACAGCGATAAGAATTCTGCCACAAACACCTCAGGTCTATACATGATTATATATATATATATATATATATATATATATATATATATATATATATATATCTGTTATTTTTCTAAATATATATTTTAATATATATTAAATATATTTATATATTTATTATATATTATTATAATATATACTATATATTTATACACATATTTAAGCAAAAGGCCTTGACCTCTGTTGGGTTGTGGTCATGCCAATGACCTTGGTCCAGCCGATGAGCTGAATAGAATAAATTCAGGATCCTACTCGATCCTGGACAGTGGAAGGAACAGGGCCTGCCAATCCCTTGCAGGTGGGAGGGGGCCGTTATCAAGGGGTGGTGATGTCCTCCCTGGAGAGTACGTGGTCCCTGGTGAGCCTCAGCCCTTGTCACTGATGAAACTAAAAGTACCCAAAGGTAGGGACCAGCCTCAAAAATAAGCTGGTGAAAGCCCCTCTGGGAAATCATGCCAGCGGATGCTGGGGTAAGAAACAAAAGTTTTGGGAGCCCGGCAAGCAGTCCCGGCCAAGCGAATTGGTGGCAGAATTCAGTGGAATTAAGATAAGGAATCCGCAGTCTGCAGTCACATCCATCTCCTCAAGTCTTGTGTTTCTGTGTTGTTTAGTTGGGATTTATTTCTCCATGCATTTCTTAATATGATTCCTTGGGGCGAAGTCCAACCTCACTTCAGCTGAATGAAGGGAGGAAAGGATGCAGACAAAGCTGGACCAAGTCACCAGCAGGGATCAGGCCACTCCCTAGCGACCCAGAGGATGATGGCCATGAAAGCAGCTCAGATGGAAGCAGGGTGGGGAGAAAAGTGAACCATAAAAGCTGGAGGTTAGAGCCCTGTGCCCCTGCTCTCTCTCACGCAGTCAGTTCCTTGAGTCTCTAGCCTTCATTACCTGCACTGAAGATTACATGAGCTGGGGAGTAGGGAGGGAGGAGTGTTCTGAGCAGGATTTTGCATCCAGACAGATTGAGCTCAAGGACTCAGCTCTGCCATACTTGGCTAAGTGACCTTGGACATGACAGTGAATTTCTCCAAGCTTCAATTCTTTTCATTTGTTAAAAATGAATAACAGTAGTTGCTGGAATTTAATGAGATAATATATGTAAAAGCTGAATGGGATTTTATTGCTCAGTCAACCCATCACCCCACCTCCTCTGGGAAGAGTACCCGTTCTCTTTCAGGGAACTACCTTCCCCCTACACCTTCCCTATGGCATCCACATGGGAGTTACTATCTTTTTACATGACCTTGTCAGCAGTGACTGACCAAGAGGTAATCACTCCTCCCAAGTTATGCCAGGCACAGTAGACAGCCCGTAACTACAGTCATTGGTCCAGGGATGGGCATGTGTCCTAAGCAAGTCATTGGGATGCTCTCAGAGGAACAGGGGGTGCAGATGTTCGAGTCCCTGGCTCCAGTCACCCTGCCCTTCTGTGGTCTGGCTATATGCTAATTTGAATTGTGTTTGTGTCATGTGCAACCAAAAGAATCCCGTATAAGTCGGAAGTGGGGTGTTTAAAGTGACAGACTCTAAAATGTGGACCGGGTTAAGGTCAGTACGGTAGTTTTAACACATGTCTGCATGTTCTCGACCATCCTTCCATCAAGAGATGGAATCTGTTGCCTCCCCGTGACACCAGGCCGGCCTTGATGACTGTCTCAATGGAGAGAATGTGGTGGAAAGAACCACAGAGCTTCTGCCAGTTTCTCTTGGGACACCGGTCCTGGGAGTCTTTCGCTGCCATGTGAGAGGTTCAGATCCCCGAGGCTGCTATATGGAAGACCGCGAGGAGAGTTGTCCGCGGAGCCCTACCAGTTCCAGCCCCGGCGGCGAGAGCCGTCCCAGCCCAGGAAACCCCTGGTGGGATGGCGATGCCTTTGAGGGGACCCCAGCCCCAGCCACTGTCTGAGACCATGGGTCAGGATCGCCTCACTGAGCCCAGTCAGCCCCCAGATTCGTGAGTGAAATAAGTGGTTGTTATTGTTTTAACCACTGTTTGGGGGTGGTTTGTTGCCTGGCAACAGATAAGGAGAACAGCAAATGGAAGGCGGGCAGGATCCTCTCGTTTTGTCACTGGTGGGAAGCAGTGAAGCTGTTTGTTCATCGATTACCTGCCGTGTCTAGGGACTCGGCCCACTGAGACTGCAGCCCTGGGGACTTGGGTAAGCTGAGAAAGAGTAAATGTTCATATTCCCTGTAAATTACAGGATTATACGAAGCTACATCTGGAACTGATGAAAAGGAGCAGACATCACCAAAGATGTGCAATTGTGGAAGGGTGTATAGTAGTTGGACATGAATTTGGAAACTTTCAAACATGTTTGAAATAAGCATGTTTGCAGTTTTGCACAAGATAATTGCATTATATTGTACAAAGCATTTTTGGAAACGTCTCAGAAGGAGTGTGTGTGTGTGTGTGTGTGCGTGCACACGTGCACGTGTGTACACGCACACCCAGGTACTGAACTGCCGGAGCTGTGGACTGTAATCGATCTGTTTTTCTCTTTACCCAGCACTCCTCCTTTCTTCTGAGAACACCCCCCTCTCCCTCCTCGCTTAGAAGGATCAACCCTCCCCCTCCTCCTCCACTATAGGATCTGAAGCTGCATCGCCATCTTCTCAGAATACCCACCTCACTAACATGATTGATCACAAGGTAGAAACTTGGCCCAAGCCGTTCACCCCCAGACCTTTCCCAGCATTGTTCATACTTGAGCCAGGATGGAAATAGTAGGGTTGAAGGGAGAGACCCCTCCTTTCTAGACTTGAATCTGTAAAGGTGTAAGACCAAACCCAACAATGGAAATGATTCTAGCCTCATGACGAATTATGTCAACACAGAGAAAAGAATTAACGACAGACTAGGGAGCCCTGTAGGGTGATGGAATCCCTGCCTTTTCCATCATTTATTTGTATCGGCCAAAAATTCACAGCAAGGCTGTTTGATTCAGTCATCTGCAACCAACAGATCTTCAATGCCATTCCAGGAATGTAGAAAGCAGTCAATAAATGTTTTTCACACTTAGCTATTTTCCACTGCTGTGCTTCTAGCAAGAAGGAGAGAAGTCAACTGTGCATGAGAAAATTGTTCAAGGCCACACTCCACTGGCACTCAGTGAGCCACCAAGTCGGCTCACCTCATCACCCTCCTGGGAGCCCTTAAAAGGTAGGAAGGCCCAGATCCCACCCCAGGGCCCTGCATGAGCATTTTTAGAGATGGGGCCTCAATGCCTGGATATTGTTAAAATTCCATGGGTAGATTTCTGATCACATTAAACACAGGTGTTTATCTCCGCATCCTCTTAAAAACTGATGAAATGACAGCAAAAGAATTAAAGAGCTAAAAATATACAAAAGACAAAAACAAAACAAAAGAGCCAACAGCAGATGAGAACTGTCAGTGACATTCTGCAACATGGAAACTACATGGAGAGTCAAAAACAAAAGCTGAGTCTAAGTGCCGGCTGGGGAAGGCAACCAGAGGCAAGCCTGTTGGAACCCAGGACCTTAGAAAGGCTCAGGAGTTAATAATACTAGGTAGCCCTGAGGGCAGAGGCACAAAGTAGGGCTGCAAAGAGGAGGATGACAGGTTGGGAAGTCCATGTAAGAAGCAGTTTGTGCCCCAGGTGCCTGCCGGGTCCATGCACCCAAGTAACGGCTCTTCCCCTGCCAGGCAGAAGATGAGGTTTGCTCTGGGAGGATTAGCAAGCCAGGGGTGGGAGTCTGGGGCTTAGGCACAGGTAAGGACAAGGTAAGGTGCATTTAAGAAAAGGAGAATTTTTAAAGGATACTGCAGGCTGCAGGAACAGAACCTCCTGCCCCCTTCCCTTCTTGCTCCCCGAATGCTGGAACTAAATTTAAACTCTCAAAACAAGAGTATAGAGAGGATATAGAGAGGATTCCTCCCCGAGAAAACTGACGGACCCAAAGGAAAAAACCCCAGATAAAAACATTTGAGCATCCCCGACAAAAAGCCAAGTACCCATCCATTGACGGCAGCAGCTCATAGCCCTGCCCACGTGCATGGAACTTTTATTTATCTTCTCAGGGCCTCACACTTAAGTCTCAGTGACAGCCAAGGATCCCAGACAAGTGGGGAAAAACAGGAAAAGAGAGACCAAAACCAATATATGGGACAAAGGAACTTGGAAGAAATTAAGATGATGCAAGGAACAGAAGATGACTTCTTTAAAAACTGTAATTCATATTTTCACAGATGTAAGAGAAGGTGTGACATCAGTGAAACTAGAATACAATGCTAGTTTTAAGCATCATTTGAGAACAAGAATAAAAGAAGTGGAAGATATACTTGGGAAAATTTCACAGAAATTGGAATTTTTTAATGGGAAATAAAAAAAGACGAATGATCATTCAAAGGATATTCTGAGAAGTGAAAACATAGGGAAAGAAACTGACCCCAAAAAAGTACAAGAAAAGTTCTTAGAACTAAAGGGTACACATATCCCTTTTATGATGCTGTACAAGGTGGAAAACTCAATCCCAAAACCCAAAAAAACACTGGGTGACTGCTAATCTTATCTTGTAAGATTGTAAGTATCTACAATACTTACATTCACAGGAAGTGCATGCGAATAATGAAACAGCAGTACTTACTGAGGGCTTGCTGTATGCCAGGCACTTGCTGTGTTTTCTGTATCTCGTTTAATTTTCATGGCAACCCTACGAAGTAAACACTATTCTTTTTCCCACTTGCAGATGAAAAACCCGACTCAAATAAGTTAAGTGACTTTGAAAGCTATGATTCAACCCAAGACTGCCTGTCCTTCTGAACATTATGTTCTTCTGCCTCTTGTCTGTTAATGCCAATTGTGTATATGTGCACATGCACACGTGCACACACACACACACACACACAGATCTTTACCTATACCATCTCTTGCTCTCATTACTTGGGTAGCTGCTAACAAGTCTTATTATTTGCTTTGGGGGGGGTTGTTATCTTACTTTTCAAAAAGACTCAGTCTTTTGTGTCAATTTACATTCTCAATTTTTAACTGAATTGGCCACGTTCTGTGTTTCATTGGGGAGAAATGTGAAAAATAGAGCAGTCCTTGGGTTTGGCATATCAGTTCAGATGGCCTTTTAACCTCCCAGTCATTCTTTGGAAGTCAAAAATCCTCTAGAAAGGAAACATCTTTTTTGTTCTGTTTGCTGAGGAAGGACTTTGCAGGGACAGAGGAGATTGCCAGTGCTGGTGTCTCACATTCCCTGTGAAATGCAAAGGCCAGCTTGGGAGCCAATATTGATAGATCTTGGCTTAGGCATAAGACCGCCTTTTACCAGGGAAATGTTTTATTTGAAATTGCAAAGATAATGGCAACAGGGTCTGTCTTTGGATTTTTTTTCTAAAGAAAGAATATATATTCAGCTGGGCTGAGCCAACCCTCTCCGAATAAAGGCAATGACAAACTTTCAAGATATGTTGGCTCTTATGTGAACACTATCCTACATTGGCACTGAAAAGCATGGAAAAGCTCATAAAATACCTCAAAGTCTACATGCTTGCACAGCAAGAAGAGGACTTTCTTCAGAAGATACACTTTTATGCAATTTCTTATGTTCCATCTGTCCATCAAGGTGTGCCTGTTTCCTCCCTCTCTGCAAAGATTCTGCATAACCAATGTCCAACTTCTAGCAGAGGTCACCTCTTCTGATTCTTTATATATATATATATATATATATATATACACACACACATACATACATATACATATATATGTGTGTGTGTATATATATAATACTTTTTAAAAAATGGAGATACTGGAGATTGAACCCAAGACCTCATGCATGCTAAGCACGTGCTCTACCACTGAGCTACACCCAACCCCCATCTCTTCTGAGTCTTAAAGGATGAAAAGAGCAGTGAGAAAATTAGGGTTGGCTCTGGGCCAATATGTGCCTGCTGTATACTGCTGAAGCAGACAATTAGATTAGAAAACAGGGAACAGAACTACCAAAAGGAGAAAAGGCGGATACAATGGATGGGCCAACCTTCAAGAGTGGGTTGTCCCGTGAAGTATAGAAAACAACTCCTTGGTAACACAAGAACTTTATTTTCTTAAGCCACCAAATTATGATTATGCTATTGACTACATAAGGGATTATTAGAATCTTGGAAATCACCCATAGATCAAATTAAACAAATGGCAACATTCAACGAGGAATAGAAATCATTCAATCACTCCCCAATAGACAACATCCAAGGCTTTTCACTCAGATATCTTTAAATTAAGTTTTCTAAGTTGCTGAACCAGTATTTTGCCACTTATCCAGGTTTTTCACATTATTTCATTTTGAAATTTAAGATAACTTTATGGAGTGGGTAGACCTGAGATTACTCTCCCCATTTACAAAGAAGAAAACTAAGGTTCAGGAAAGCTAAGAGATTTGCCCAAGTTTCCACCATTAGCAAGAATAATAGCTAAATTAGTATAGTCCTTTACAAGACCCCCAAACATTTGCAAATACATCATATTCCGTGGAATACTCTTAACACTTCTGTGAGAATAATGTTACCAGTAGGCTCATTTCTCAGAGGTAAACTGAGGCTCTAAGGGGTGAGAAGGTTTTCACAGTTGCTCACATTGGTCCATATAAAACCCACATCTCAAATTCGAAATCTCATCCTCTTTCCGCTTGAGTTCAAACCCAGCTCTATTGACTACAAATCCACTGCACTTTCTGCTAAGCCATATGCCCTTGAAGAAGATGGAGAAATAAGTCCACTTTCTCCTTGACTAGCAATTGTGGATCCAGATATTTTGAGAGCCTTAGCATCCTTGGGCTCTATGTTCACTCTTGCAGCTCAGGGCATATTGGAGCAATAGTCTACTCAGCTGTCAATTTAAACTGATTTACAAATGGAAGATGCCTAGGATTGTAGAAGTCTTAATACGCCTTCGTATAACACAGTATTTGGCATTTTAGATTCAGCTAAGGAAGTCCATGGCTGTAGAATAGCTAAGTGTGTCTTGGGACGCCATCACTAAGCCCTGGACCAGACCAATGTACTTGAAATGAAAAGGGGTAAGTAACATAATTTCAAAAACATCATACTCCAGTGGTCATCTACAAAATACTCAGTTGTCCTGTGTACCCTAGATACCTCTTCTTCAGACTAGTCTAAATTGGGGTCCAGTAGGGAAACAAGAGTGCATCTATGAACAAAGCCCAAAGGTTATTAGTCTTAAATTGGCATTCTGTCACTTCCCTTAGTTTCTCATTCAGAGTTAACTTTATTTTAGCATCGATTTGGGTGTCTTATCTAATTTCATTTTTCAAGCAAAATTTAAAGACTGCCATTTCCACACACTTGCACCCCAGGAGAAACAGCTTTGGTGACAACTTTTTTTATTAAAGTTCCTCATGACCGAACAATAGCACTTCATTCATCTGAATTGCAAGACAAGGTTGTCAGAAAATCTGTAAGCCGTCTCCACCCAAATCCCCCAAGTGCTGTGAATAGCGCCTCTGTCCTACTTCTTTGCACAAAACTGGGCTCAGTGGGTTTCATAAAACCAATCCTGAGATGCCATAAATGCCCAGTGGGTTTTGTGTTGACTCGGAAAATACCGTATGCCATATTTAATCTTTTCGTGCAATGTGGTCCTTCGTTCTGTTTCCACTTTCCTGAAATATTAGAAGTTTCTTGTGTGCTCAGGGTCCATGTTGAGGAATCAAATTGACTGACTGCTTTTATAAGTTTTATACAAAATAATAAGTACTACTTTCCTTTCAACATTTTTACTTTCCTAAACAAAGTGAAGGCAAGGTGGGAAAAGGAAAACTTAATATTGGGTTGCAATATCCTCAGTTTTTCTATTTTAGCTTATCGAGGACTTGTATAACTATGAAAAGAGTCTTTGAATTAAAGCTGAATCTCGGTGTCAATGGAAATCTTGGTCCCAAGAGAACTGCTGGGGATTCAACACAGAAAGTAGTTCACATGACATAGGTAGCTGGCACAAGTCTGAGAAGCCTTAGTGACTAGGAAAGCTCCTCTTTGAATTGCAGCGTGAAAGGCTGATCCAGGCTGCAGACAGGATCTTGACTTAAGAAAGGTAGGGCAGGCACCCACAGCGAGTCTCAGATTACGCATGTGATTTTTTTGCAATTGAGAAAAAAGTTTGGAGCCTTTTGACTGCGCACATTTGATTTTTGGTACAGGTGCTTCCAGGAGAGGCCAGATTTTCGCCATCTGTAAATTGGCAGCAACTCCCAGCTTTGTGTTGTAGTCTGTGTTAGTAGCAGTTTTCTGTTGCTCATGCACTTGGTATGGTCCTTTAAATCCGTATGGAAAACTCACTTCTCTTATGCTTCCGGGTGCGTAAGCCCACCAGCTTGCTACTGTGTCTCTGTCGTGTGTCTGCATTTAATTTAGCACCTACTACATGCCTGCTCCCCTCCGTGGGCACAGCCACCTTCAGGGATAGTTTTTGTGTGTTTTTTTTTTAATGCTTATTTTTTATTGTAGTGGAATCAATTTACAATGTTAGTTTCAAGTGTACAGCAAAGCGATTCAGTTATACATATGCGTATGTACATGTATATTCAGATTCTTTTCCATTACAGCTCATTGTAATGGAATGAGCTCATTGTAATGGAACTGTATTCAATTACAAGAAATTGAATATAGATCCCCGTGCTAGACAGTGGGTCTTTGTTGTTTATCTATTATATATATAGTAATGTGTATCTATTAATCTCAAGCTCCTCAGGGATAGGTTCTGATGTCCCAGTTTCACAATGAGCAAAGAGAGGTTCAGACAGATCAGAAGGAACTCAGACACAGTCACAAAGCTTGTCAGTGGGAGAACGGGGATTTGCCCCCAGGGCTCCCTGACTGCCAAGCCTGGTCTGTCCATTCCAGTGCACTGTTTCCTTAAGGATGTGACAGGTCTGCATGGAGCAAGTGCAGGCCTGTGAACAACCAAGGGCCTCGGCCACGTGCGTATAAAGATCACATGGATGATGAGTGAGGCTCTTGGCTTCAGCAAGTCTTCGAGATCATCTAGTCCAAACTTCCACCCCAATCAGCAATTACCTGTAGAGCAGTCCAGGTAAACGGTTCCCCAGCTTGTACTTGAGTTGTTTTCAAATGGGGAAGAAAAAAAAAGGTGGTAAATGGCTGTGGTTACGATCACATTGACGTATATAAATATTCACCCAGTGTTTGAGTTTCTGCAGCAACGTTCTATTTGGGAACAATTGTGCAAACAGCCGTGCTCAGGTGGGATCAGAGTATTCCCACCAGCAGAGTCAGGCCCCCGGGAGAGACCCAGCAGTGAGGTGTAATCAGGAACTGCTGTTCTTGTTGCTGTTTATATGCCTGCCTGGGACGGACGATCTTGAGAAAGTGGTCCCCCAAAGGGCAGAACAGCATCCTTTTGAAACTGCACAAATGACATGAAAAACAAGACAAGTTCAAAGAGCAGAGGAATCCCACACAGTCCCACCAGCCGAATTAATCACCTGTTTTCATTCTCCTGGTTTTCTGCTAGTCCTTGCCACATGTTAGCACGATTTTTAGAGTCATAATGAGGTATACGTGCAATTTGCTATTCCGCTTTTTCTGCTTCACATTATATCATGAGCATTTTCTGTTGCTACACAGCCTGCCTGATTATAATTTTTAGTGACTGCGTGGTAGTCCATCAAACTGACACACATAATCCACTTAACTACTCACTCTTCAGTTGTTTCTAGTTTTTCTTTATCTAAATTACTCCACAATGATCATCTTCACTTTTATTGACTTTTCCTCCTTCTTTTGGATTCTCTCCTTAGAGTCAAAAATGATATGCTCGACTCACAGATATAGTGGTGACAAGGTGGGGGGGAGTGAGGCTGTAAAGGGGTGAAGGAGAGGGAGATACAAACTGCTGGGTGTAAGATAGGCTCAGGGATGTATTGTACAACACGGGGAATATTGCCAATATTTTGTAATAACTGTAAATGGAAAGTAACCTTTAAAATTATATAAGAATAAAAAAATGTAATGAAAACAAATTGATCTGCTGTTTAAAAAATAAAGTCAGTGCAAAGGGATTCTGTGTTGAATTTTGTGACATACAACAGATCCCAGTCCTTAGCAGAATTTACATCAGGTGTGGTTTTTTTCCACATAGTATTTAGGTGTCTAATCACTTTGTATTGTAGACAGATAAAATGCTGCTCTCAATGAGTTTACTTTTCTAAAAGAAAGTACAAAGTTTTTTTTTTTTTTTTTGGAAAAAAGGAGTAAAACAATTTTTAACTCTTCGCCCTGAAGAAGGGTTTTTTAAAAAATCTTTTTTATCTTTCTCTTTTTCAAGTCTGTTTTATGATGTTCTCCACAATGTGGTACTCAGGAAAGGGCCCTGGGCTAGCGAGTCAGAGGAGAGTCCTGGTCATTGCTAGGTGGTCATTGGGAGTCACTTGATCCAGCCAAGCCTCAGTTTATCTGTCTGCAAAATGGGGGTGATGATGGCTGTCCTGCCTATTCCTTCAAGAGTCACTAATTCTGTCATGGGGGTCCCACCCTTCTGATCTCATCCGGACCTAATTACTTCCCAAAGACCCTACTTCTAAATACCATTATATGGGGGTGCTGAGCTTCAACATAGGAACCTGGTGGCAGGGAGGGGCACACAATATTCAATTCATAGCAAAGCATGGGAGAACAGAGCACTAAGAGAAATGGACCCAAATGGGAGGCTGATGGGATGCAGAGCACCAAGAACAAGGAGATGTCTGTAGACGGTGACTGAGACTGGGAATCCTGGCCACTTTCTCGAGCTGAACAGCTTGAACAGATCACTGACTTTGCTCCACCACAATTGCCTCCTCTAAAATGAAGACTCATCTGTTCATTCGCCAGATATTTTACTGTGTAGTTACCATGTGCAAGTGTTGGGGATAAAAAGGTGGACAAGACAGGCCCAGTCCCTGCCCTTGGGAAGCGTACATGCCCTAGGGAAGCACACCTCCCCACGGGAAGGTGACTGTCCCGTGGGGTCGCTCTGAGTAGTGCATGGTGTAACCTACATGGCCTGGTGTTCTAGAGCTGTTAGCAGCTGTCATCATCTGTCCCACCACTTTTCCCTGGGTTGGTCCTGTTAAGACACTGTACGAATAGAACAAATGAATAGAAATCAGGGGCGTTAACCCAGAGGTCCATTCATCCGTCGCCTCTGTCTTTGCTGCTGTGGATAGAACTTCCAGGGTCACCACCGCACTGTTCGTGTCACTAGGTAGCCAATACCTGAGCCGCTTAACCATCCTCTGGGCTCCCTTCTCCAGTGAGTCCAGAAGGGCATTGCTTATTTAGGAAATGACATGTTCCGGGTTATTAATACATTCTAAATATTAAAATTTCAGTTGCAGCACTGGGAAAATCATGGCAGGATTATCATTTAGGGAGGCCAGGTGGCTAATGAATGCTCGGTGCCCGGGAGTATCTTGATTCCTCTGCCCCTCTCTCCCAATTAACAAAAGCGCTGATGATCTCGGGGCCGTTTCTGGCCAGCTGGGATAAATCAGCCCGCTGGCAGCTGCCCAAGTGATGTATTTTAAGGGCACAGGCCATGTGGCTCTCTATTGCAAAGCAATTGGGGTCACTGTGTTTGCATATGGATTAACTTGCTGTGCAGGGAGCCTACCCACTTACAGTGCCCACTGTGGGTTGCCACGCAGTCGCTCCTCAGCAATGACAAAGAAGGAGGCAGGCCGAAAGACCCTTCAGGATGCCCCACCTTCATTTCTCTCCATCCCTGTTTTCATTCCTTTCAGCAAAGAGAATTCCATTGGCTTCGTCCGTCTAGTTTCACAGCCCCTGTTCTTAGAAGGGATTTCCCACCATTGATGGAAAAATATCTCTGGATGAGAATGGATGGAGGATGTAAAGAACCATATGGATGGGACCTGAAACTTATCAGCTCAGCTCATTTTCCTTAGTGATTCCAAGGCAAGGTACGTTAAAGTTATAGTCATTTTAAATAAACTGTTAATTGGATGAGCTGTTCCCTGGGGGGAATCCCAGGGCAAATCACAGTGAATGGGCTCAGGTGGTAATTGCTCTGTTGTAAGCAGGGTCTAAAAGCTCCTGAATATTCTGTCTCCGTTCTCCTGAGCAATTATATGCGACACAGAGGAGAGGACTAACTTACTCCCTATTCAACCGCTCAATAAACATTGTTACCAGTGACCTACCATGTTCGACACACAACGCTAAGCATTGGAAGGGTCCAAAGATGTACGAGATAGTTCCCGGCAGGCCAGGAGCTTGCTACCTTATAAGAAGGATGAGGAATTCACAAAATAACTGCAACCCAAGGTCGTATAGTTTAGGTGCCAATTGCTCTGTGGTCCTTGTGATCTGTGATCATAGGTCCTGGATTTCCTGGGCTAGTCACACTTCATTTTCTACGTCAGTATCCTCATAAATCACTGAAGTACTCCAGTAGGCAGCATTCAAACCACATTTCTCAGACTACCTTTCTTATCTGGGAGCAAGGCAAAAATCCTCTGTCAAGCCACAAGTTCTAGTTTTTCGCTAAAAATGATGGTCCCCGAACACAGGCGTAGCTCCTACCATAAGGTGAGTGACCAACCATTCATAATCCTGCAAAGGCAATTAACAAGGAGCAGGAGGCTTTCCAGCAAGGGTTTCTGAACTATGACTTGGCAAATGTTCTCCATGGTCCTCACACAGCTTCTCTTCTCATTAATTAATTAACTATGCATCTAGACAATGGATACACGGGGAATAAGACCCAGTCCTGATCCCCCAGAAGCTTTCACAACATTCTTTGTGTGTGTGCGTGCGTGGTTGGGGAACAGACAGATAACTCAGCAAGGAGGCAACTGGAGAGACGGCCAGAGCCTCATTTTGCTTTAAAGGAGGTTGGAATGAGAGCCATTGCTGGGTTCTAAGCAGAGGCGTGAGGGGATGTGGGTTGCACTTTAGAGAAGTTGATCTCACTGGGCGTGTAAGGAGGTTGAAGGGGGCACGGTGGAAGGGAGGCAGGCAGACACTGAGGGCCTTCTGACATCATCATCCCAGGGATTCCTGCCACATAAAGCTCCGTCAAGGGGGAGTTTCAGTTCCGGAGAGTGGAAAGGTGAGATGGAGCCAACAAGCCAAGAAATAGCCACCTAGAGGGGTGCAGCGGCGGGCTCCAGCTCCAATTACTCATACATGGTTCCATATCTGTACACTCTTAACGCTTTCTGTACACTCTGGCCTCCACATGAGGAGAAGGAGGCAGCTTAGGGATGAGTAGTTAAAGGTAACTTGAAAATGAACCTATGTGCACCGACAAAAATTAAATAGGCTCAGAACTGGTTAAACTAAAGGGAAGAAATTCTTCTTTGGTAATCCCAAAAGGCAGATAATAAATTAACCTCTGGTAGTAAGCATTGGAACGCAACTTTCTTTTATTCTTCCAGCATACCTGCCATCTATGCAATGTTTTTTTTTAATAGACTTTATTTTTTTAGAGCAGTTTCAGGTTTACAGCAGAATTGAGCAGGAAATACATGCCATGTTTTTTTATTTTGCCAATATACAAAAATTCCCTGCACGAACTCCAAATTGGCTGGACAGCAGAAAGTAGGGAAAAAAAAGCAAACAGAACCCATGAGGCAGGTCACTAGCATGAGCGTAGAGGGACTCTGGAATAAGGCACAGAGAGTTAACTGCCTGTGACAGCCGTGCAAAGATACCCCCTCGGCCCCCCTAATTGTGAACATCAGTGTCGCCATTAGAAAGTTCTAGAGAGGTGCCAGCTGCCTGAGGCAACTGTGTGTTAGTGACACCATGGAATCCCCTCTTTTTTCCCTCCATTTTTATTGAGAAATAATTAACATACGTCAGTGTATAAGTTTATGGCGAATAGTCTACGGCCATACCACCCTGAAAGCGCCCGATCTCGTCTGATCTCGGAAGCTAAGCAGGGTCAGGCCTGGTTAGTTCTTGGATGGGAGTTTATGGTGAATAATATGATGGTCTGATTTACATGTATTGTGAAATGATTACCACCATAGGTTGAGCCAACATCCATCTTCTGATACAGATGCAATATAAAAAAACAGAAGAAAAGGAAAAGAGGAAAAAACCATTCCTCCTTGTGAAGAGAATTCTTAGGATTTACTCTCTTAGCTTTTCTATATACCATATACCAGTGTTAGCCATAGTCATCACATCACACCCCTGGTATTTATTTATCATGTAAGTGGAAGTTTGTACGTTTTGACCACCTTCCTCCAATTCTCCCTCCTTCATCCTCTGCCTCTAGTAACCACAAAGCTGATCTCTTTTTCTATTTTTGTTTTTTTGTTTGTTTTGTTTTCTTTTAGATTCTGCATATGACAGCATACAGTATTTGTCTTTCTCTGATGACTTATTTCACTTAGCATAATGCCTTCAAGGTTGATTCACATTGTCAGAAATGGTAGAATTTCCCCTTTTATGGCTGAATAATATTCCATTGTATATACATACCACATTTTCTTTATCCATTCATCCATTGATGAAACTTAGGTTGCTTCCATATGATGCCTATTGTAAATAAGGCTGCAATGAACATGGTGATGTAGATATTTTTTGAGTCAGTATTTTTGTTTCCTTTTAGAATCTCCTCTTTTATCTTTAACCACTTGCCCCTAAGCTGCCACCTTTTCCTCACCTAAATGCCAGAGTGTACAGAAAGTGGTAGTGATAGAAAACTTGTATAAAAGTCGCTACAACAATAGTGCTAATCTAGGATCTCTGCATAACTCCTCCATCCCTCTCCTGGAAGAGGGAGGCTCTGCATGCATTCCCTGGAGACAAGAAGCTGTTTCTGGTTCTCCACTGTCCATTCCAGGACTTGGTCTCACCCTCTTGGAACAAAGTCTTTGCTTCTGATGTTAGTGCATCCATTCACACCATTTTTACTCCCTCACCCCTGGCTAGGGAGTTCCATGCAGAACATTCTCCCACTTTCCTTAACAATTTCTGCAACTCCCTCCTAGTATTTCTTTCTATCACATCCCTACCATGCCTACTGCAACTTTAAAATCACTCCAACCTCAATATCCTTAACTGCTAGAATTGTCATCATCTCCAACCCTCTATGTTACCAACTCCACACTTCAGACCACATTTCTATGCAGAACCAATCCATCTCTAAGATCTCATCTTCTGTGTTCTCCCTCTCTGATTATCACCTCCATAGCTCTTCCCTCTCCTGCCCCATCAGGCCATCACCATCCCCCAACTCCTTCTCTAATCTCCAAGTTCATCAGCCCCTCCCCACTTCAAGGACCTCCCTTTCCAGCCCACACCCTAGAATCACTTAGCCCCTGACCGCCTGCCTTTCCCAAGACCATCTTCAATACCCAATTATGATGGTTAATTTTCTTGAGTTTTATTGAAGTGTAATTGACATGTATAATTGTAAGATATTTAAAGTGTATATTGTGGTGATTCAATATATGTATACATTGGGAAAGGATTTCCCCCTGTCTAGTTGATTAACACCTTGAAATGGTTAATTTTATGTGTCACCTGGACTGAGCTAAAGGATGCCTAGATGGCTGGTAAAACATTTCTAGGTAACTGGGAGCGTTTGGGGGGGAAGAGATTAGCATTTGACTTGGTAGACTAGGTCAAGAAGCTCTGCCCTTAACAATGTGGGTGGGCACTTTTCAGTCCATTGAGGATTTGAATAGAACAAAAAGGTGGAGGGAGGGTGAATTCACTCTCTCCACTTGAGCTGGGACACCCATCTTCTCCTGCCCTCAAATATCTGCACTCCTGATTCTCTGGTCTTCAGGACTTACATCACCTGCTCTCCTGGACCTCCAATTTTTGGATGGAAGATCGTGGGACTTCCCAGACTCCATAATCATGTGAATCAACCCTCTGTAATAAACCTCTTTCTCTATATCTACATATATCCTATTGGTTCTGTGTCTCTGGAGAACCCAGACTAATACACCCAGTCACTCCCAGCATCATCCAGTGCCCTCTATCCTGCTCTGAGTTTGTTCCCAGCCGATGGCATCTTGCCATCTTCACATTCTCCAACTCCAAATGGTCACGACTTCTGGAAAGCCCATATTGTATTTCTCATACAACTGCTATCAACTTCTCCCACACACAGAAGCCCAGTTTGGCTTCATCCTTTTAAATGCCTTCTAAGATCCATCTGTGAAGATGTACTATAAATTCTCTGCTGTGGACACTAAAGATGTTTCTAGCCCTTTGTTCTAACAAACATGCTGCAATGAATATCCTTGCATATATAGGACTTTTTCAGCCTTGTGAGTGCATCTGTGGGATAAATCCACAGAAATGAAATTATGCTTTGCATTTTGGAATTAAATGGCTCTCCATAAAAGTTGTACTCATTCATCCACCCACAGAGATGTAGGGGAGGGCCTCGTTTGCCCTCACTCTCTCCAACAGATTGTTTGAATACATGTTTTTATTTTTCCTAGACTGACAGGTGAAAAAGAATACTTTTAATTTGCACTTCTTTTTATGAATGTGGTCGAGCACTTTTCTGATGTTCAAGAGCCGTATGAACTTCTCCTGTGGATTCTCTGTTCCTGTCCTTTACCTATTTTTCTCTCTCTCAAAGCTCTTCCTCCCAACTGCCTCGTCTCCCGGGGGCCCCTCCCACCCCCCTCCAGCCCTCCTAGGTCTGAAACCTCAGTCTCCCTAGCCCAGCACCTGCTAGGTCCTACAGATTCTTCTGCACAAGTCTCTGTTAATCTTCCACTCCTTCCCAGCCCCACTGTCATCATATTTGTCACCAAGTGCTCCTTCTCATCAGCAACCCCTCCTAACCGAACACTTCCTTCTGCTACAGCCCTGCCCAGCCATCCAACCTCTGCTCAGGAAACCTCAGCCCCCCCCCCCGCGCCCCCGCCCTTACTCCTCAACGGGGGACTTTGCACAAATTTAGAACCCAATATCAGTTAATAAAGTCTGAATCCAAATGAGATACCATGCTGTCCGAGTGCTGGCTGATGGCATTTCCAAAAGTAAAACAAAAACAAAAACAAAACACAACTCTCTTTTATTCTGCTTTGCATATATATATATATATATTTTTTTTTTTTTAACTATTCCTTTGGACGTATCAGTGGCTTTGATGTATGTGTGTTAGTCAACCAGAACGTACTTTTATTCTGGTCTCCCCAACTCCTCCTCTCCAGCCCCTCTGCTTAGCTTTCAGTTTTCCTGCAGCTCTACCTTTCTGCCAAGGCTTCTATTGTAACAGATGACAAGGGCCCATCTCTAAGACTCTTCCACGTTCTCGTCCCGGCGCCATCCAGCAGTGCTAGACCGGTGTAAACCCTGGCAAATTTTGGCCAGTGTCCCCTGTCCACCTGCACGAGCCTGCTCTCCTGTGTCTTGTTCTACCAGGCCCTAAAACACACATACAAAGACACTGCAGGCAATGAGCCTCCAGCCGGGCGTTGCAGCAGAGCCCTCTGACATCCTAAGAGATCCCTGGATGGTGGAAAGAGTCTGGCAATTTAGCATTTCTTGGGGTCGTAGGAGTCAGCATTCCTGTTCTACCCACCCTCCCCCACCCCACCCCCACCATGACACACTCAGGTTTACCAGGATATTTGGGGGGGACCAGTAGGCAGGAGAGAGCGAGAAGAGGGGGCATCCGGAATGCGGGGAGAGCTCACTGCGGCTCCAGGCAGGGAGAGGGAAGCGAGGAGAGAGGTGAGGCGCTGGAAGGGGTGGGGACCGCTGGGCTGGCCCAGGCGGGACGGGGCACGGTGTGAGTGCGCGCGCGCGTGTGCGCCGCGTTGAAATGCCCAGCACGTCGGGGCAGCAGGACAGAGCCCAGGGCGTGCGCGGAGCCTCCCAGTGTCCCACTCCTGCGGCTGCAGCCATGACGGAGAACTCGGACAAAGTGCCCATCGCCCTGGTGGGGCCCGACGACGTCGAGTTTTGCAGCCCCCCGGTGAGTGCCGCCCGGGAGCCCCAGACACGCGGGGCCTGAGTTTCCCGTGGGTGTCCGGATCCCCTGGCCCGTGTCCGCAATTTGTGCCACCGAACTTGGGAGCTGGGAGCAAATTTGGGCGCCCAAATGTGGTTGTGGGGTGGCGCCCCACTCGTGCGCGTGTGCAAGGGTGCTGCATCACCAGACAAGTGTGAACGAGGGGATGGAAAGGGAGTGCGGAGAGGACGTCGGGTGGCCGGCGGAGGAAAAAGATCCGCGGGGCGATGGTTCTGCACCGCGAAAAGTTTGCTCAGCGCACATCCAAGCCTGAGGAGGGAGAGCTGCGAGAAGGGGCGCTGGGAGTAGGTGGGCTAGCTCTTCCTCCCCCACCCCACCCCCGATACCCCGGGGCGCTGCGCGCGCACGTGACCGTCCCTCTCCGGCCCGCCCGCAGGCGTACGCTACTGTGTCCGTGAAGCCCTCCAGCCCCGCGCGGCCTGCTCAAGGTAGGAGCTGTGGTCCTCATTTCGGGGGCGGTGCTGCTGCTCTTCGGAGCCATCGGGGCCTTCTACTTCTGGAAGGGGAGCGACAATCACGTAAGTCCAGGGAGCGGCGTGCGGGGTGCGGACCTGAGTCGGGGTGCGCAGGACGGGGAGGGGCGCGGGGCCTGGGGGCGCGCGGGGTGGCGGGGTCCTCGTGGTCACTCGCGTGTTTCCCCCCTAGGTGGCGCCAGAGAGGCCCTCTCGCCCCAGTTAAATGCTTTCCCCTGGAGCATCCCCAAGCACCTTCTCCCTTCTTCCTATCCAACTCCACGACGCCGCTTTCCACTCACAGGCAACTTTGTCAGAGCTTCAAGGGAGGATGTTAAAACAGAGTAGCGGGGAAATGCAGTGGACGGTTCCAGGAAGGCCCTTTTTTGCCCACTGCAGCCTGGTATCTCCACTAATCGGTTGTGTGTCCCTGGGTAAAGCGCGTCCCCGGGTAAAGCGCGTCCCCTCTGGCCTCGCTTGACTTATTCTTAGGGAAGAAATGAAACTGCTAAGAAAGGCTGTGAATTTAAGAACCTGGGACCAAGATAGTGGAGGAATATTCAAATCTCGTAGTTGGGGGACGAATTTGATCTCTCGGGACTTTTTTCTCTCTCTCTCCCTCTCTCTTTCCCACCCTTTAATGCACCCTTCTCTCTTGCTTTAAGGGGAAAAAAAGGTCTAATTAGTCTAACTTACTTAAAGATGGCAGATCTCTTTAAAAATCAGTTCTGGCCCGGTCACATGTGATTTAATGGTAAATTTTTCACTAATGCTGTCCCATTTTCTTTGTATGCAGCTGTTTATTTTAAAGCTAGGTTGGCTCTCAAGGAGTATAAAAAGTGCTGCTAACCTGACTGGGCAGAATTCCAGGGTGTTCGCTAAATACTTTGAATTTTGTTCACCTCGGCAAAGGGGGCATTTTATCTTCATGCCCGTTGCCAGGCCTGGTATAAGCTTATTTCAACTAATGGCAAAGAATTCCATCTCCAGGGTGCACACAAAGGGCTGTTTCTTAATCACTACCCTGGGAAGATCTGTGACTGCTGCCCCCGTCCCCCACTCCCCACCTCCCCCAGGAAATTCAAAGCCTGAGCGAATTCCAGTACTTAGAGAAAATGGTGCTGAAAGCAATTCAGCCATTTTACACATCACATCTTCTGCAGTCACTGCATAATTTGTATTTTTAACTCAAATGCCTGATGTAGATAAGCGTGCCATTTAGCTCTGAGTCTGTTTCAGAGACTATATCAGATTTACAAAGATCAGAATTTTGTGTATATTTGAAAAGTGCCTTAATGTATTTGTATTTTAAATATAGAAGCTGCCAGATGCTCCTATTTGAATGCAGCATATCTGAACATGAGAAGGATTTCAATATCTCCATCTCCATTAATAGCAGGGTTTAGATTGTCATCCCTCGGGAAATTGTATGGTATTCGAATGTAAATGCTATCTTTTAGAGGACAAAACTTCAATGGTATGGGTCCTTTGGGGATAAAAATAGCTTTTCTTTTTTTTTTTTTTTTTTGATGGAGATTTTGGTCATGATATATATTAAAATGAATACGATTTGGCATTTAATTATTCAGGGCCAACACAGCTAACTGACAAGCTTCTAGAACAAGAGATTGAAAGATCATCCTGAATGAGCAGGGCCTCCTTTTCCCATAGCTTTTACTTTACTGCAAGATGGTTAGTTGTCTGGTTCAAGAGAGCAGTATTAAATCCTAAGAGTACAGAGGAATAGTGGATCACATTTTATTGCCAACAATGGAAGTTACCGCTATTTCCTATACAGACGGGAGAATGAAGAAAATCGTGGTCTTTTTTTTTTTTAACTTCCCAAATATCCCATGCTGATTTATATTACTTGAGTCTGAAAAACAAATCACAAAATACTAAATAGAGTAAATTTGGCACCAGCAATGCATAGCACATACACAGTCCTGCTCTCCCTGAATACAAATCTAAATAGCCTAAACAAAACATAATCAAGAAAGGTAAGTCTCTGTCAAAAAGAAAGACATCCCCAACCAAATGGACTAACCAGTCTTTGGGGATTACCTCTGCCTCTGCTCCTCTATGTTGGTTTATGGAGGAGAGCCAGCAGTAATTTACCTCCTGTTCCTTTCATATGGGCAAATCCCCTTAGGACAGGTTTACTCAAAATCAGCTCAGGGACTGTGAGGCACTGGAGTGCTAATAATCAGGGGACAAGTGACTGGGCTCAAATATTGAGGCCATGTTTCATCCACATTATTGTAAATGGAACAAGGCATTGAAATATGGGAAATTCTCACCAACGTGAGGTAACTGACAAGCCTACCCTGTGGGATGAGGGGATGAGATCATTGCTTGGGGCCTTTATTCTCAGCTTGAGTTTTCTAGACGTTGTCCCAAACATGATGTAATTATTTTATGAACCTAGGCTTTATTAGAAACTCATTAGCAAGTATCCTTGGCTGTAAAAGGCACCATATTGAGCAGAATTTTGGCACATAATAAACTTTTTTGTGCTAGGATAGAAATAGCCTTAGGTGCTAACAGCTCCATCAGTTTAGAGCAGATAATGTGATTACTGCTCCACCAACCCAGCCTCCTTCTGAGCTCAGGGCCCAGTACTTTAGAAATAACTTCTGACTTTATACCACCACCACCACCACCACCATCACTACCACCACCACCCAGTCACTTCAGGGGGGCACAAACCTCTCACTGCTGCCCCATGCAGACTGGGTACCACTTATAAGAGACGGACTGAAGCTACATTACAAAGGATGCAATACCCATGCCTAGTTAGGGAGCTTTTGTTGGGAGGAAGGTGGCAGGGGGAGGGGATGGAGGGGATGGAGGGGAGGGAAGGAGAATGTGGAGCAAAGTGAAATTAAGCCATAATTCTAGTGTTACAATCTTGTCTCCTTAAGATCTGCGAAGAGGGAGGGGAGCTCAGTGGTAGAGTGCATGCATGCTTAGCATGCATGAAGTCCTGGGTTCAGTCCCCAGTACCAACGTTAAAAAAAAAAAAACCTGCTAAGAATTTGGAAACAGTTAATTTCTTAAATTTGGGATTGTTTTAGTAGTGAAAGCTTATGTGCAATGCTTTAAAAAAGAGAGAGAGAGAGAGAGCCTTTTGTCTCATGAGTGAAGGAAGGACACTCATGCCAGCAGAAACTCACACGGGCGCTGTCCGCTGTGCTCCCGCTGGCAGCCAGAATTAACTCAGGTGAATAGTGGCTGCTCAGAGAGCACAGGGACAGACGGAACAGAGCACGCTTTCTAAGCCTGACCCGCAGAAAGCGCGGGCGCAGCCAAAGGAAACAGGTTTCCCCAAACTGGCTGATGGTTAGGACCACCTGAGGTGCAAAGTGAAAGCAGATTGGCGGGCTCTGCTCCTACTCCCCTAAATCAGGACCCCTAGCAGCGGTTCTTGTGATCAGGTGAGCTGGGGAGACAGCACTGCAGGGATCGAAGTTCATCAGAAGGAGGGAGGGCTGGGCGCTGGGAGGTGGCTGCGCTGCACGCTGGGATTTTCTCTTCCGCTGAACGAAGGCTGTTGCTTGAAAGGGTCCTGGCTAGTAACCCCGTTTCTCCATCTCTGCTGCTAAAATAAAGTAGTGCTCTGTGGGTCTTGTAATAACGAGTTTTCTGCAAGTAATGATCCAGTAAAAGCAGATACTTTCCCCAGTGTTTGTGCAGCAGTCAGCCATTCTCTATAATGAGGGGGAAAATCACACTGGAATTGAATCTGAGTTCTTTGCAGTTCTGACCTGCTGACCTGACACCAAGTAGCAAGGGTTTTTCATCAGTTCCCATTCCTTCCCTTCTAAAGATTGTATGTCTTATCTATCACATTAGAGATATATTATATATCATATATAAGATATCCACATACATATGCCGCTAAGTCAGAGAAAGAAAGAAGAAAAGGGACCCACTCACTACCCCACAACGCAGAGAAGGTTCCAGCAGAGAAGCAGCGCACTGAACAAGAGCAGTGTGTGAATTATTCTTTAAACTGATGTCCTAACAAGATGTCTAAACCAAGAAAGCCCCTGATCATTGAATTTAGCGGTAAACTTTTAAAAAAATTTTCTCATGGTGGAATTTTAAACGAGACTTTTACTCAGAAATCCAACACATAAATCAGGTAAGAAGCAGAGCTGCTCTGGTTAAATGGCAGGTGAGGGGGGGCCCGAGATGGGGAGAGGGGTGTGTAAAGGAGCCTTACCGTCCCCTCTGCTCTGCTCACCTCACCTCTGGGCCACCTCTGTGAAGCCCCAGAGCTCTAAGGACAAATGAAAACCACCTCTGAAGGTCCCACTTCATCATTTTACACTCAAGGCAACTCCCAAGACCCAGAGGTGAGTGGTGTGGCCACTTGTTTTTCTGACTCCTAGACCAATGCTCTTGTAGGATGCCAAGTCTCCCTCCCTTCTCTGCACACATCTGATAACAAAATGCCTTAAGATACCATATGCCTGTCCCATAGGGTCGTTAAAATGAGTTCCTCTTATTTTGAGCTGAAACAGATGTGTGCATTGACCGTGCTCTCTATAAATGCCATCGGGCATACCTTGGTCCTATCTGCAGTCCTGACCGTACACCACACTCCATGTCGAATCTTGACCAAAGGATTTAAAAAACAAAAAAGCCTTCAGACTTGCTCAGTGAACAGCACGGTTAACTGTCTGCCTCCTCAATTTCCATTTATCCATTAGTGGGTCTCAACTCGGGCTGCACAGTAGAATCAACCTTTAGAAAAAAGAAAGATCTATGCCCAGGCCCCACCCCCACAGGTTCTGGCTGGATGGGTCCAGTCGGGGAAGCCCAGGCGTAGTAACTGGCGATTCTTCTCAGCCGCCTCTATACACAGCCAGGATTGCGAATCACTGAGCTATTTGAATTAGTTCAGAGACTATCAAAGCTTTTACTTTTAAGATATTTTTAAAGAAATCACTGTGTTAAGTGATTGATGTATGAATGAAGTCCTTACAGATAAATGCCTTACTATTAAGGGTGATTCAGTGTATCTCTGATAAATATGAAAGCTCCCTTATATATTGCAGGCCTAAAGATAAACCCTGAATTGCTCTAAAAGGGAAGCGCCACTAACTCTTCTGTTCACTTCCAGATTTACAATGTCCATTACACCGTGAGTATCAATGGGAAATTACAAGATGGGTCAATGGAAATAGATGCGGGGAACAACTTGGAGACCTTTACAATGGGAAGCGGAGCTGAAGAAGCAATTGAAGTTAATGATTTCCAGAACGTAAGTATATTTCATGCATTTAGGGAGTTTAACCAGGCAAGCCTGGGAGACTTCTAATCTGGGCAGAAGGAACACCTCTCACACACATCCGAATGGTAACTGTTCTTTGTGGTCTTTAAGGCGCTCAGAGTGCCACCGAGCCCCATGCACTGTGCAGCACGTTCTCTCTAAGAAAGGACCACTCATCATCCCTTTACATTTGCAAACTGCAAAAACACCACCTTCGCACTGAACAGAACACGTACTTGGAACACGTTCTTGGAACTCTGCAAAGTCTCGGCAGAAAGACTTGCAAGAGCTGTTTCTTCCCAAGCAGCTTTCTTAACACAGTGAATAAAACGCTCAAGCTACCCAAGAGTGTTGCAGGGTCTGAAATTGGCACTTGTCAGAGAGGAAGGAAACTTTATTGCCCTAATGATCTCATCCACAACGGGTGGGATCTACACTTTCCTCAATTCTTCAGATTTCCCGTTTAATCCAGAAAACGAGCATGGAGCAATTCCCCCACTGTATTGTATGCTTTCTAACCACGGTCTGTTTACAGATGAAACATTCACGTCTCCTTTGAAAAGGGCAAACATGTTTGTTTTCAAAAATTCAATTTACAGGCAATTGGAGACATTAAGTCATGCATTTGTGCTTCAGTGTACATCTGCAAACCAAAGCGTCACTCCAGGCCTCCTTTCCTGATAGCCAACATAAAATATCTTCTTCTCTTTCGTGTTCTAGGGTGAGACAGCAGCATCAGTATTTGTGTTCTCCGGTTAAATCTGTAGATGGAGTAGGTGAGACTTCATAATGAAAAAAGGCTCTTGAAAATAATGTCTCTTCTGATAGTTTATTGGCCTACAAACATCTCATCGACCCGTCTTCCTCTGATTGATGAGAAAAACTAGAGATGCTTTTCATTGGAATGAAAGCACTCCCCTTGTTGATACCCAAACACACTTCACAAGCCCTTTTGAATACCAAACAGATGCTAACCTTAGAGCCGGGCTGATGTTAGACATTATTTGATGATGACAAGGACTGTCTGTGTGGCTCTGCCCTGGGGCCAGACTCGGCAGCCCTGTGTGTGCCCAGCTGCATTCCGCTTAGTCATAGCTTTGCAAATGATTCTGGTCAAAGCACAAGGATAATTTCTCTGGACCTATTAAAGGCTTTTACTGCAAGACCCGGGACAAGGTAAAAAGCACTTTTACTTTGCACTGCTCAATATAAAATGATAAAATATGACTCCCACACACGCATCATTCAATCCAGAACAAAACTGAATACCTAGAAAGTGCCACAGTATCAAGACATGCAAAGGCAGCTTCACGGATAAATCAGGAAAGATCCGTCTCTCTCAAGATGAGCGTGTATCAGGCATCTCCTTCGAAAATATTTTAATCCCAAACCTATATTTCTGTTTTATAATCCTGTGGTTCTAATAAGAGTATTGATTGTGTTTTGTTCTCAGAGGCCAACGGGGCCGCAAATATTTTATAAACTGATCAATTCTCTTTGATAGCATCCACATTTCTCTGAGTCAGAACTGGTGAGTAGAACATTTTTGTGATGGATAGAACCTGTTACGGGTTTAAATAAGCCTGGACTCTTGAAAACACATGAATCAGCCATTAGGGTACCTGTACTGCTTTCTCCTGTGTTGTAAACTGTCAGTCAAATTCAGGAAGCGTTTACTGGGGCAGGCTGTGTCCGAGGGAAGGTACTAAGCGTGGAGGATGCGAAGATGACTGACACCTGCTCCCTCCTTCAGGGACCTTACAGTCCGGTCCAGGAGGCAGGCACCCGCACAGAAGTGCCTTCAGGCCAGGCTGGGAAATGCACTGCCACGGAGCTATGAATAGAGCCATGGAGCCATCGTGGAGGAGGCCGCTGCTGCAGATCAGAGGGTAGAACAGGTTTTACAGAGGTGGTGACAGTTGAATCAAGTGGAGAGTGATTAGGATTTTGACTGGCAGAGAAGCAGTGCCAGGGCTTTCCGGGCCCAGGGAAGACCTGTGCACAGGTGTGGCGGAAGTTCTAAATAGCCCTGAAGGTGGGGAGGGGAAGGGGAGAAGATGGGATGCAGGTAGGGCCAGAGCAGGAGAGGTTCTGAATTGTAAGGGAATGGCCTTCCCTGCCAGCCCCAAGAATGTGGTAGAGCTGATAGAAAAAGAACCTCCTGAGATGGAATTAGCACTGAACCAAGAGTCTACACAGTTAAAGGAAGAATGATTCAGGCCACTTGTTAAAGGAGGCAAGGCAGACTTTATTCAGGGGAGGCTTCTGCTGTGGGGTTTTGTATTAGGGGAGAGAGACTGGGCTCAACTCTGAAGACACCAAGGGAAAGTGGGGAGTTCTAGCCAAGGAGCAGAGTAGGGGTGTTGGTGGATGGAAAATGACTGAGAGGTAGAGTAGCTCTTTGCTAAACTGAACTAACAGGATGTTCATGGGCAGGTAAGGTGGATCAGATACGGAGGATGGGCAGACCAAGACTGCCTCTTGCTCAAGCTGGAATAAACGGGCCCAGACAGAGCCCAAAGTTGGAGCCTAGTAAAAAGAAGACTTGGAAAAGCCTGACTAGAGTTAGGTCCAGGAGAGTCTTCATGCCCTGAGAAGTACAGAAACCAGGCCTGTTCATCATGTATGAGTTACATTCTAGAGAGCTGTATCCTCAGTAGCATCCTCAGTGCTGTTGGTTTAAGCCAACCCTCTCAGGCCTAATGACCCATTTCTATAACTGAAATCTTGGCTAGAAATTAAGATGGAATAAACTGGTGGGTAGATGCCGATTTTCACTCTACAATTCTTTTGACTTTGGGTATATTTGAAGCATTTTAATTTAAAAAGTTGGAAGGGAAAAAAAAAAAAAGAACAGCACAGTGTACCTGGTAGCTAAGTAGTTTATTGATTTCAAGAATCAATATGGCCACCAAACTGTAACAAAGGAAAAATAAAGTGGAAGTACTTTATATAGTAAATTTGGACTTGGGCCTGATGCATGTGAAAATGTCACAAAGTCATATGTTTGCTCTGATAGTTGACACACTGCCTGTGTCACTGGCTAAAATGCAGACTGACCTAAGTGCGTGTTGATAAATACCAGGTAATTTTCTCAAAGAGAGAACAAAAGTACCATTTCTGCTCCATTTTCACAGTAATTCCATTCCCCGGAAATGTGCTGTACATAAAGACTATGCTGAAACTCCCTTTGTGTTTATATGTGAAGCAGTGTGAGGTTCTAGGCATAGATGCTTCCGATCAGGTTTTCCACCCAGGACCCTTGGGTGGGTTCATTCCTCAGGGCTTCCCCACCGAGAGCGGGGACCCAGCATCCCTGGGCCAGGCCCAACAGAGGCCTGGAGAGCCCCCAGTCTTTGTGACAATAAAAAAAACTCCCTCAAAGGTTTCTAAAGCGCCTCCCCTAGGGGAAGGACCCTTTGCCCTCCTTGGAAAGTTCTGGCTTAAGTCACAGAAATATATGAGATCCCCTAGAAGAAAAAAGAAATGTGTGGCTCAAAGGAAATTATCTGACTCAATAATAGAATGTTAATCATTGGACTCCTCACCCATTACCTTTGTGAGCAAATTTCTTCATTATCACCAGCTGCTAAGCCTTCTTTGTTTGCAAAAACAGGAAGTTTGCTTAGCTTTCTTGTGCTTTTTCCTTCCCTTTGTTTAATCTCGTAATGTATCTGGCTGCTTGATAAGGGTTTGTAGCTAGACTTCGTGGTTAATACGTGTGAATTCCTTCCCGCAGGACCCATCCCTGCTGGGTTTCAGTTCTCTTTGCAGCGTGTGGTGTAGACCATCAGAACTAACTCAGTACTAGACTCCCGTTCAGGGCTGTGAATCCTTCAATAACATCAACTCTCTCCCTGGGGATATGGTAATGGTTGTATGGTGTTTCCTCCTGGCAGCTCACCTTCAGAGGATGTGAGGGCTTGAAGTTGAGAGCATATCACATGGAGGGGCAGTCATCCTCCCCTGCCTTTTGTTTTTCAAACCATATGCCCTAGATTTACAAGTAAAAGAAGAATGGCAGACCTTTGGCAGATAACATGGTAGACAGCAGTGGTTCTCAAAGTGTGCTCCCTAGGCCACCAGCAGTAGCGTCACCTGTGGACTTGTTAGAAGTGCACAGGTTAGTCTCCACTCCAGACCTACTGAACCAGCAACTCTGTGGGGAGGGGCCCAACGCTGTTTTATTTAACAGTCCTCCAGGTGATTGTGATGCAAGGGAAAGTGTGTGAGCAACCGGCGCAGAAGAAACTTGGGTCCAGAGGCTGTGTCTTAATCCCTTGGGGCTGTTGTAACAAATTACCATGGACTGAGAAACCACAGAAATTTGTTTCTCATGGTTATGGAGGCTGGAAGATCCAAGACTAAAGTGCCAGCAAGTTGGGAGTCTAGTGAGGGCACTGCTTTCTGGCTCACAGACAGCCGCCTTCTCACTGCGTCCCCACGTGGCAGAAGAAGGAGGGAGTCTCTGGGGTCTCTTTTATAAGGGCACGAATCCTGTTGATGGGGGCTGCATCCTCCTGACCTCATCACTTCCCAAAGGCCCACCTCCAGGTACCATCACATGGGGGTTAGGTTTCAACCTATGAATCTTGGGGGGACACAAACATTTGGTCTATAGCAGGCTGTTTCAGCCATTTAAAACCTTTGTTACCCTGAAGAAGTTTCTTTCTTGCTAAACTGGTGGCCCTCAACCCTGGCTATAAACACATGAGGAGCTTTTAAGCATACCAGTGCCTTGGCACTGCCCCAGGCCAGTGAAATGGGAATCTCTGAGGAGAGGCCCAGGCAGCTGTGTTTTTAAAAATCTCTCCAGGTGGATGCGGTGCAGAGTCGAGACCCTCTGCAGTAAGCCTGGTGTTCTTCTTCTGTAAAGCAGGGATCACACCCCAGCCTGTCTCCCAGCCAGTCTCCAGGTGAGAGGTGATGCTGGGAGAGAGAATTAAATGCGTTACATGTGTATGTGGCCAATCACACCACACGGCAAGTAAAGAGGAGCTTTAAGAAGGATCCTTTCCTTCTCTGATCTCCCATCAGTCACCCACCCGCTTTCATAGGGCTCCTGGGCTCTGAGAGTATGTACGGTGTAACTTTCCATGAATGTCCTCAAGTGTGACTTATATTTAACTTCGTTCTTCATTTAGGAGGGTTGAATCCTCAGCCAGGGCTCCTAGATTTTTTTTTGTAATTTAATTTTATTGGGGGGGGGAGATAATTAGGTTTCTTTTCTTTAATGGAGGTACTAGGGATTGAACCCAGGACCTTATGCTTGCTAAGCATGCTCTCTACCACTGAGCTATACCCTCCTCCTTGAGATTTCTAAATGCTTTTCTTCCTCCCAGTCCTTGGTGTTGATGCTGGAACAAGTTCTATATCTTCCTGACATTTGTCTCAACTCAACAAAAGATTGGTGAGTTGAGATGTTCAGATTTGTGCTGGTGTCTACATCATTATGGTATAAAATCTGTAGACCTTTAATACTTTTTTTGGCTACTCACTAGTCACAAAATTAACCAGCAGAGTGAAAGTAAACACGCCTGGGTCAGAATGTACTGTTAACGTCTGATGCGCTCCGCAGGCAGAATCAGTGCCGAGCTGTCAGCCAAAACTGGAGCCTGGCGGCTGAGACTTCCCTTGAGGCTAGTCCCTAGGCAGATGAGGAGACACTGTTTATATCTCACAAGGGACAAAAACAAAACATCCAAGTCCCTGGATAAGGTCTAGGAGCAAAATTCAGCTCCCAGGGTTGTTGAAAGCTACAGTTTACTCTGGGCTTAGCAACTTAAGAAAAATATGAACTCAGGCAATTAATTAATTAGACCAGCATCTTTTGAGAACCTTTGTGAGATTGCCAAAGAAAAACAAAAAACAAAAGAGAAAAAATTCAGACCGATCTCAAGCTTATAATTGAGTAGAGAGGTGACATTCACAAGGAGCTACCATTCTGGCACTGAGAACTAAGTACCAAGTGAGGGGTGAAGTTAGGAGAGCTTTCAGGAAGTCAGAGGAAGGGGAGCCCACTTAGCCTGGGGTGGTCAGAGAAAGCTGCGTAGAAAAGATAGCATTTCATCTGAGCTTGTAGGATAGATGGAGCAGGTAACATACTTGGTCTCAGCTCAGTGCCAGCCCCTGGCAGAGACCTCCCCAATCACACTGTCTAAATACCATTCCCTGTCATTCCCATCTCATACTCTGCTTTATTTTTCTCCATAGCACTCAACACCACCTGACTTTATCTCTGTTTTTTATTTTTGGTAAATAACGCTAAAAGGTAAGCAACGTGAGGGCAGAAACCCCGTCCGTTTTGTTCATCCCTGTGCTCAGTACCTGGAACAGTGCCTAACTCCCAGTAGATACTCAATACACCAACTCAGTGAATGGATGGATAGATGAATGGAATAAACTTTTATTTCCTAGGGCATCACAGGAATCCGTTTTGCTGGAGGGGAGAAGTGCTACATCAAAGCGCAGGTGAAGGCTCGTGTTCCTGAGGTGGGCACCGTGGCCAAGCAGAGCATCTCCTCTGAGCTGGTGGGTACCGGCCTGCTCCCGACAGCAGGCATTGGGCAGACGTTGTGTGACGTCTCTGGCTCCTGGATAGGTTCATGACCAGAACCTAAGCTCTCTTTCTCCTTTGACAAAGGAACTCAACTATTTTGGTCCTGCTCGTTGGTTCCAGGTGATCATGCATACATGATGTAATTAGATGTTTTGGAAAACCATGTCTTAAAGTGCATAGAGGGGCTTTGTTTTTACATGGCCCTTATTTGCCTGATGTTAGGGAACTCTTTGATCAATAATTAAGACAACCTAAAAGACTTCACATGTTAGAATCTTCATTAAAGGGGCTAGCCTCAGGACCATTCAGACTGGGAATTCCTCCTGAAAATTCCCGACAGCTGATCCCTCAGCCTCTGCAGCAACAGGCTTTCCTGTGTGTCCCACAACTTCGTGGGAGGGAGTTCTAACTGTTTTGCCCTACATTGGGGTGAGGTGGCTCCCCCTACAATTTCTTCCTCTTGGTTCAAGTTCAGCCTAAAGAGGCCATTCAACATATACTGAATTCTTTTTCTGTGTGTCAGACTTGTGAGGTTCCTTAAACATAACTCATCCATTTTTTAAATTGAAGTATAGTCAGTTTACAACATGTCAGTTTATGGTGTACAGCATGTTTCAGTCATACACATACATACATATATTCATTTTCATATTCTTTTCCATTATAAGTTACTATAAGATATTGAATATAGTTCCCTGTGCTATATAGAAGAAACTTGTTTATTGTGTGTATATATATATATATATATATATAGTAGTTAATATTTGCAAATCTCAAACTCCCAATTTATCCCTTCCCATCCCCTTTCTGCCTGGTAACATAAGTTTATTTATTATGTCTGTGAGTCTGTTTGTTTTGTAGATAAGTTCATTAGTGTCTTCTTTTTTTCTTTTTTTAGAATCCATATTTGAGTGATATCAAATGGTATTTTTCTTTCTCTTTCTGGCTTAATTTACTTACAATAATAATCTCAAGGTCCATCCATGTTGCTGCAAATGGCACTGTGTTATTATTTTTTATGGCTGAGTAGTATTCCATTGTATAAATATACCACAGCTTCTTTATCCAGTCATCTGTCAATGGACATTTAGGTTGCTTCCATGTCTTGGCTATTGTATACAGTGCTGCTATGAACATTGGGGTGCATGGATCTTTTCCTATGAAATCTCTGCCTCTACCCTTGGTCCCAGCACGTACGAGATACTGTGTGTACTTCCCAAGAAAGGGAAGTCTGCTCCTGCAATTAAGCCTCACTGGCCTTCAAAACCAGATGTCCTGTGGTCTCCTCCTCCCAATGCCACAACCCTGGGCTGGGGAGACTGATGTGGGGCTCAGAACTCTCATTCCTATGGGAGGGGCTCTGCAATTCAATTATTTTCCAGCCTACGGGTCACCAAACTAGGAACATGGGGCCTAATTACATCATGACCACTCCCCTCCTACTGTTCTGCTGTGGTTTCCTCTTCGTGTTTCCATCTGAAGATGATCTTTCTTGGTAGGATCCAGTCTTTTTTTTTTTTCCAGCGTTTGTTCAGCAGTCAGTTGTGCTTTTGTCGTAGTCGTGAGAGGAGGTGAACTCGTGGTCCTGCTACTCTGCCATTATTGACCAGAAATCCCTTTTAAAAAAAAATTTTTTAACAATGTTTTTCCCCCTAATTTGTAACAACAGTTTGGCATTGTAGAAAATTTGGGAATAGAGAAGAAAATCACCCACAATTGCATAATCCATGGAAAGCTAATATTATTGTTTTGGTAAACTGTCTTCATGTTCAAGTGTGTGTGATATTTTTTCATAATGGAACTTATACTGCTGCACATTCTTATTATTTTCATTTACCATTAGGTCTCCCAAAATGTAGATTATAATGGATGTGTTGTATGTTGTCATATGATTATGATTTTAAATTTATATGAATGAAAATTTTTAATTATAATCACCATATGATTATAATTTTACAAGTCTTTTGTTCTTGAATGCAGGTATGTTCCATCAAAAGAATTTTTTTTTTTTGAATACAGAAATAATTCACTGGGGTGAATAGTTTTGTGTTTAAATCTTGGTCTGTCTCTGATTCTTTTCTTAGGCCATGGAGGTGAATTATTTTTCCTGTGTTTTAGTTGTTTATAGGAAGCTTGGTGGGCAAAACCAAATTCAGACCATATGTGTGAATTAGGAATGTGTTTGGTTGTCAGTAGCAGAAAATTCCACTGAGAGTGACTAAAACAAATAAGGATTTGTTTTCCTCCATGACACAGAATATGGGAGTAGGCAGCCGCAGGTATTGGGTCAGTGGCCAGCATCTTTCATTTTTTTGGCCTCTCCTTCCAGCTCTAAACATCAACCATGCATTCAGGTAAGGAAGGCAGGAAGACGCTGAGCAGTGTCAGCTGTGGTTTACCTTTACTGGGGAAAAGCAGAGGCTTCTTAGCCCCTCAACACACCTCAGCGTGGACAGTGTTGTCTAGAACTGGTCACAGGGGTGCCCCCTAGCTGCCGGGGAGTCTGCAAAAGCTGGTGTCTCTTGGGGCTGGCACACTGCTGTCGCAAACAAAAGCAGGATTGTGTTGCAAGGAAAGGAGGGGATGAAAGGGATGGGGTGGGCAGCAGAAAGTGTGTTCCTCATACTTTTTATTTAACACTCGTAGCTTGTAGGACACACGTATATGCATTCTGCCTCTCGCCCCACTCTGTCCCCGCACACTTCAGATTATGATGGGATAGATTTATGCACCACTAGGTTTCATACATTTTTCATCAGTTTTGTATAACTTTGAAAAGCTACTATACCCAGAGAGCATGCACTTCCTGGATGGAGCCATTTAATGTAAGGTAAATAACTGGGTTACGTCAATGCGAGCTGCCTCCAGTAACTTTAAGTTGTTTTAATGCAGACAGAAGCCTGAGGGAGAAGGCATAAATGAAATGCTGCTTTTACCTAAAAATAAGGAGAAAACATTTTAATTTCTCCAGCCGATTGCAGACTAATAAATACATGAAAGGAACAAGCCGGTAAAATAAATTTGTCTCCTGGGTTATCAAACCATTCTCAGCATCTCGCCATAGAAGAGAATTCACAGTTTACCTTTGAAATCTCAGTGGCGTGCTTGATGCAAAGAACATCTGAAATGTGTTTTGTTATAGCTGGGAAATGTAGAAATGGTTTATGTTAAGTAATGCTTTGAACTGAAGACATTAAAGAACCAATTGCTTTTTCCATTGTTGTTCAGAAGCGGCAGAACAAGCGCCCAGAGGACTTTCCCTGCAGATGAAGGGTTCCTTGTCTAGCCTTTATCGGATTCCAGAGTCCATTCAGTTGCTTTTCCTCAAAACCATCTTTGATCAAAGACATCAGATTAACCTAAATCTCAAAGTTGATATCAAGTAATTTTCACTTCCACTCAGGACACTCATATCCACACATCTGAGTTTTCCAAAGGTGGGGTGACGGGAGGGGTGCAGAATATTGTGAAGGGAGCTGCAAAGAGATTAGAAGCTTAGAGTGTGTGTGTATGTGTGTGTGCCCGCGCGCGCATGTGTGTGCACGCATGTGTGCGTACACATCCAGAATTCTCAGTAAGTCTTTCCCTCTAGTATCTCTTATTATCTTAAAAAAAGACAGCTGTATTGTAGTATAATTTCTGTACAGTAAACTACACATATTTCAGAGGTACAATTTGATGAATTTTGATGGATGAATATCATTAAGTTTTCATAGGGCAAAATAATGTTTTACCAACACATGAGTTTCAATTTGCAGCCTGTTCCACTGTCCTCTCTGCTCACTGTGTTTCATTTTCACTTACTTACAGGAAGGCAAGATCATGCCAGTCAAATACGAAGAAAATTCTCTTATCTGGGTGGCTGTAGACCAGCCTGTGAAGGACAACAGCTTCTTGAGTTCTAAAGTCTTAGAACTCTGCGGTCACCTTCCTATTTTCTGGCTTAAACCAACCTATCCAAAAGGTAACATTTTCAATTCTCTTAACACTGCTTGGAATTCTCCCTGGGGTTCCCGGGAGCCCCTGCGCAGGTCTGAGTACGTGACAAGGAGGAGAAATCCGGGTGCATGTCGCAGTGTCTCAGGAATTGGCCTGAGAGAGCAAAGAGGAGGAAGAATGTCACAGGGCAGGGCCTGAGCATCGGGGTGACAGGAAGCAGGTGGGGTGGCAGCTCACCTGGGCATCACCTGCGGGTTTTATTTATGACACGCCCACTTCTTTCCGCTCTGCCCCAATCTCAGTTGTTTGCACTTGGCAATTTTACAATTTTTTTTCATCCTAAGAGAGAGACTCAAGGGACCAAGAAGCTGTCATACTGCCAAATCTTTATTCTGTTCAAACCTTGAATTATGTGACAGCCAGAGGCGGCTGTGGGCATAGACTGAGATTCCTCAAGGTCAAGGCTCAGTATCAGCTTGCATGTCTGGGGAAAGTCAATGAAAGACCTCTGGGGGTCAGAGCTAGGTCGGAGCCCACCTGTGAGCTGCTTCCAGGTGGGGAAGGGCAGGGGCCCTCTGCATGCCAGGCTCTTTCCCCGGATTTCGGATTCCGGCTGTCCCCAGGGCTACCCTCTTGATTTCCACCACAGTCACCCCACTGGCCTCCCAGAGGCCTACTTCGTAGCTCCGGCTCAAGCGCTGGGGGGTGGTAGGGAGGCCTCTCTCCTGGCACAGCTGAGACAGGCTATGTTTTCTGAAAGATTCTGTTGAACACCGAGCGAGAGCAGCAGGGAAGTAAAGAAAATCCAGGGATTAACACCGCCAGACTCAGGAGCGGGGAACGGGCAGGTATTGTTTAAGGGCTGCAGAGTTTCAGTTTTGCAAGATGAAAAGCTGGAGACAGATGATGGTGATGGTTGCACAATAATGTGAATGTACTTAATGCCGCTTAACTGTATGCTTAAAAATGATTAAAATGGTAAGTTGTAGATTTGTTTTTACCACAATTTGAAGAGGAAAAACAGAAACAAAAACACCAGGCTTAGAAAGTCCAGGCTTCTGATTCAACCGTGGCTAACTTATTCCTACAGTTCATAAGTTTTATTCAGCTCCAAAGCTTGAATAAGATGGATATGGAGGGTATTTTTCAGCCCAGGGCCAAGTAAATATGATGCAGTTGATAAGCCTCTGGCAGTGGCTGCCTGGAAGAGGGGGTTGAGAGAATTCTGAGGTCACATGAGGCTCAGTAAGAAAGAATCCTCTGTGCAGTGACTGTCATGACTCCAAGGGGTTAGAGCTGGGGCTGCCAAATGGACCATCGCTTTTGCCATCCGGGGACTTGCCCAGTGGGCGGTCACAACTCAGTTCTCTGGCCATTTACCAAGTTCTGGCTTTCAGTTCTCCCCTTGCCCGCACATGGAATGGACCTGGCTTTCCACCACCAGGGACATCTTCTCCAATACCTTGTCACCTTTCCCAGTCAAGGATAAAAGTCTCCAGGTGGATGGATCTAGCTCAGTGGGAAAGCGTATGCTTAGCATACATGAGGTCCTGGGTTCCATCCCCAATACTTCCATTAAAAAATTAAATAAAAATAAAAGCAGTTAATTTTTTTCTTAAAGGGTAAAAATCTTCAACTCTGTTAACAGGCAGAGCTCTCCCTAATCACTTTCTGTTTGAGGACAAGCCTCTTACCCGGAGTTTGTGCGTTCATGCATTCATTCAGCAAACATTTATTGACACATTATTACCTGTCATTGACTTGTTCTAGGCGCCTGGAAGGCACTGATGAACAGAAGAGATGAGAATCCATGCCCCCAGGGAGCTTTACAGTGGAGCTGGAGAGATAGTACATATACACTCAACTAAAATAAGAAATTGTGTGGTATGATCCAGGGTGCTATGGAAGAAGAGCAGAGCAGGGCAAGGGGCCTGGGGTGGGTTTGGGAAGACAGGGCTATTGGCCATGCTAGGATGACTGAGAAAGTGAGTCCCTTCACCCTCTGGGAAAGAGCTTGTCTCCTACATCTAAGGTGTGGCTTGGTCCCTCACAGCCCAACAGCGTGACCACATCGTAAGTATTCAGTGATGCATCTTTAAGTATTAATTAGGGCATCTGAAGTATTCAGTCATCACACCATCCATCCACGAATTACACATATTACATACAACATCAGAAAGGGGAAACCAGCTAAATGTCCCCAGATTTGAAAAGGATTAAATAAATGTTGGCATAGTCATAGGATGGAATATCATAGACATTAAAAGTGAGGAACTTCTTTCCAATCTCTCATAAATGCAGTCACATTTTACAATAAAGTCAGCAAAATAAAACCTCTCTGAGGATGCCTGGCTCCCTGCCACCTAATTCTAATAAAAGCCTCCCAGCTCCAGGGTCCAGCAGCCCTTGGATTTTACAGTGGCAGGTGATCAGTGTCGCATAGCTGTATATTAGAGATGCTGGGAATGACAAGGTCAGAGGAAACGGGGGCAGGGCGGGGGCAGCGGGAGCTCATGTCTGCTGAGCTCGGGCTGCGTGCCAGGCACCGCACTGTATTAGAGCTTGACATTTTGTCCTTGTTTAATCTTCACCAACAACTGTCCAGGTAACTAGTAATATTCCCCTTTTATCGATGAGGAAACCAAGGTTCGCAGAGATTGAAATCACTCTCCCAGGGTCATTGTTAGTGAAAAGGAGTGGAGTTGAGATTTGAATCTAGGGCTCCCTAATGCCTTTCCAGCCCCGCCTCAGAAACCGAGAAGCTCTCTGGGGAAGCAACCCATGGCTGGAAGGCACATCTCTGTTCTCACAGACGATATAGCATTGTCATCACCTAATTTGAGAGCCTGTTAGATGCCAAACACTATCCTAAAACCCTTAGACTCAAATTCTTACTAACTCTGTCTCTACCCTGTGAATTAGAAACTATTAGCCCCATTTTACAGAAGAAGAAACTGAGACTCAGAGAGATGCTAAAGCCCACATGTGTGGTATTCTCTCCGCTCTTGTCACTGGGCAGCCCTAGGTCTCTCTGCAGGACCCATGAGGCAGCGTGGTGAACTTGGGCACTGGGTGGGAAGCTGGAGAAGTTCACATTCAGCCCTCATTTCGACCCCCATTCTGGGATCTTGGCCGAGTCCCTTGGTCTTCCTGAGCCTTGTGGCCCTTATGTACAAAAGTATCTGCTTATTCTATCGCATAGAAGTTTTAGAAGAATCAATCAAGATAATAATAAATCCTTTGAAAGCTGCAGGCTTTATATATGTAGAGTAAATCCATTAGGAATGCATAGGGCTCCAAGGAGCAGAATAGCTGATCAGCTGTGGTTTCTGCAACTACAGGCTGACTTTTTTCGTATAGATAGAAATCTGGAGGTAGGTTTCCGGCACCATCAGCTACTCGATGACATCATCAAGTCTCTTTCTAGCTTACCATTTGCTACCCGCGGCGCGCTGGCTTGTCAATCTTGTGCCTTTCACTTCTGGTCACGTAAGCCAGAGATCACATCTACATTTCAGAAGGACAGAGCAGGCAGAGGAAGGTGTATCTGTCCCCTTTTACCAAGAAAGCAAAAGCTTTCCCAGAAACCTCACTGGCAAATCCTGTTTATGTCTCATCTGGCCACTCCTAATTGCAAGGGAGGCTAGGGAAGTATGTGCTATTCTCCTTTCTCAGCCCCTAAGTAAAGGCAGGCAAAGGAAAAGGGAATTGAGAATGGACTTCGTCTGCCTCAAATCTTACAATGTCTGCCTCAGTTAGTGTTATAAACCAAATTCTTCTTATCTGTATGTTTAACTACTAACCCAAGACTCTGAAACGTGCTTTAATTTTACAAAACCTGTCAGTACGAATTTAAATAGGATCTAGTCATAGGTGTGTTTTAAAGCCTTTTCTTCTGTTTTTCACCCCGATAAACACAATTTCCTTGTCTATTCAAAGAAAGGAGTTAATTTACAGCAATCTTTTGGGGGGTAGGAGGGACAGAAATCCAGAGAGGAAAAAGAGAATTGGAAAGAAAAATTGTTACGACGACCACAAGAAGACTGCGCAGTGGACCACGGGGCAACCCAGGCGCTGGAAGACCGAATAACGAAACCAGACCCGGCGTTCAGGAGGATTCAGGCCCCTTCAATCCGGACAACCCTTACCACGTGGGTACCGCGCTCTCATGACTGGCTCAGATGAGTGCATTAAACTCAGCCCTAAAGTACTGGCGTTTCTGCTTGAGATGTCAGACAGGCATGTAGTATTTAACTGAGACTTTTACTCAATTATTTTAAAAAATACCTCTTAATTTATTGGTTGCAGGGTTTGTAACTGAGGGTCAGAACACTTAAGCATTGCTTCTGTAGTGTAAAATCCTGATTGGCTGTTTTCCCTACTTGAAGTTGTTTTCCAGGCTCTCCTTTATTTTAGAGTCCCAGGCAGATCTACACAGACACATTCCTATCAGGAATTTGATTATGTAAAAATGTTTCCAAGAGTGTGCCCTGCAGGCAAACACACAGAATGAAAGTACTGTCTTTCCCCGTTATATCCACTTTATTCATCCATCCAACAGACGTTTTTGCTGAGGACCTGCCCTTTCCCAGGCCCTGTGCACACAGACAGACCAGAGGGGCCTCTGCCCTCGGGGGCGCTCCGTCCAGTCGGGGACAGACTCATGCGCAGTCGAACACTTTAGATGGAAACCCTGAGAACTGGTGTTTGTAGGGATGACGCTAACATGCTAAAAGCTTCTCAAATCTTCAGCAACAGTTTACCGTTACTCTACTTTGCAGGGAGTGAGAATAGAAAAATAAGTATTTATGTGTAACTAGTGTTTTAGTTGAAAAAAATGACACAGGCATGTATTTTTTAAAAAACAATATAAAAGGGTGTACAATGAAAAGTGAGGTTCCCGCCTACTGCAGACACCCTTCCCTGAGCAGCCTGGTAACAATGGCTGTTTGCCCAGTTTCTTTGCCCAAGTGTACACACACACACACACAGATTTTTAACACAAAAGAGCAGACATAACTTCTATACTTCGCTTTCTTTCCGGTTTCATTTTGGAAATTTTTCTGACTCTATGTGGATCCACCTCATTCATTTTAATGGTGACACTGTATTCCATTGTGTGGATAAATGTACAGAAACTTAACCAGTTCTGCTTTGGTGGCCATGTAAATTATTTTCCTATCTTTGGCTGTTACAAATACTGTTTATAGGCTACGCCTTGTACATGCCTCAGGGTATGGGAAGGAGTAAAAGAGGTAATGCAGGTGAAGCTTGGAGCACAGTGCTCGGCACACAGCAGGCATCAGCTATCTCCAGTTGGCTGTCAGTCTGACCTGCACCTCCCTCCTGCACACTGTAGGGCTTTAGCACATTCTGACGCCCGGGTCTGCTGGGCCAAAGTAGATGAGAATTTTACGTCTCAGTGGAGGCCACCAAATTGTCTCCAAGGAATTACACCAGCTACATGTCTTCAAGTGGTAATGAAAAGCCTAATTTACTATCAAACTTTTTAAAAGTCTTGGGTATAAAACTATCTCCTGGTTGTTTTATCTCGCAGTCTTTAATTACATGTAACGTTGAGCATCTTTTCACACGCAGAGAAGTCATTTGTACCTTTTCTTTTCCTAGGTAGCCTATTCAGTCCTATATTGTTTCGTGTATTGCACATAGGTTTCCTAGTTTATCATTTGAAACTAGTATATTTTAGAAAGATTCAGAGAAAAAAGTATTTTTTTAAGTAACCCAAGGCTTATCAGGAAATTCAGGACACCACGGTACTTCATTCCCAAAAGCTCCAAGAGTAATAAAGAAAATCTGAACAGGCAGAAAATTTAATACCCTTTATTCCCCAGGTAGCTGGGTATCTGTGTCTGGTTCCAGGGACGAGGGCATCAGCCCCTTTACAGAAGGGCAGATGTGACTCTGCCCTGCTTCCAGACTTGAGTGGTCCGTATTCTGGAAAAAATTCCACTTATGCCAGTTTTTTCCTTTGTTACGTGTTGATGTTTAAGCAAGAACACCTCCCCGTGATCTCAGACCTTCACATATCCCTTTAAGGAAATATCTCAGGGTGAGAACCTGAGATTTCTCCCAGCTTCTTTATCCTAACAAACTTCTCTTGAACCCTCGAGGAAATGCCTCAATCAACAGGCTTTTTGACTTTTCCTTCCTGGAGGAGCCAGCTCCAATTAATGAGGCGGTTTTCATTTTTACTGTCCCAGACACAGACACACCTACTTCGAGAGATAAGGGAAAAATGGAAAGTCTGAGGGTTTTTTGTTGTTTTTTTTTAATGGTGTTAAGAGAGTAAGGCAAATATTTTGACAACAAAATCTGAACACAGGCTGTATCTGGAATTGTAGTTCTGTTGGGTGTGATAATGGCATTGTGGTGTGGGAACATATTTTATCCTGGAGATATATTCTAATGTTTTTATGGATGAAATGTCACCATGCCTTCAAGGTTCTTTAAATTTACTTCAGAATTTAATTTAAAATATTTAAGCAAAAAAAAAATCAAATTTGACACATTGTCAATTCTAGATGTTCAGTACACAATTTTCTCCACTTTTCAGTATGTTTGAAATTTTTCATAATAGAAAGCACCCCCCCACCCCCAAAAAAGTCGAATACTTTTTTTTATACACCAGAAAAGGTAGTGGGGTTGCTTAAGTTCACTTTGCTCAAGCCTAGCCTGTTTGGTACCACATCTCCCCAGGTTCAGTTCCTCCAGGAAAGAGGCTTAAATTGAATACAGAATTTACATGAATGATAAGGGCTGTTTGCCCATGTGATTCAATGCCATATTAAAGAGGATACAGAATCTATACCCCTAGCAATCCACGAAAAGGCAGAAATTACGTAAATTTGGCAGGGGTAACTGGAACTTTCTTCCAGTTCCGTGATCTCTCCAGCAGTGGAAATGGAGTTCTGCAGGTGACTTTTACTTCATCAATACGGTTTTGTACTTATGTAACTGTAATTATGACACACAGAAACTAGAAGGTCAAGTTGAAGGTCGTGAATTTTTACACGTTATTTGGTGTCTTTTCCTGAGTGTTACAGACCCTTATGTTGAAATAAGGGCAGAAGGTAAATGACTTGACAGTGTTCTCAGCCAGTGCAAGTGGAATAGCAGGCTGTCGTTAGCCTGGACCGATGAGTTCCAAACTATGCTCCCCAGAGCCTTGGAAGCCATTACTACATGAAGGCACCAGGGTGCCTCGGCAGTGGCAAAAATGCTACTTTTGAATCATGCTTCCTTTTTATTTTCCTATTGAAAACAAGTTGAGTCACTGTTGAGTGGTAACCATGGCTCATTAAAGGTATGGAGAAACTTCACATTAGAAAAACGAACAAAAAACTCTTCTTGCCAGTGACAGCTTAGGTAGGTGGAAGTTCCTTGATATTCGGAGAATTTCTGAACTGTAAGGTTTTAAGACTGAAAACTTGAAGAAAATTATGCTGATTTCTTATAGCAGTGAAACACTCGGGATCCTATTTAAAAATGTGTATGCTTATAAACCTCTCATTATGAAGGAAACACATGTAATTCTCTTTCATTTCACAGCAGCAGGAAGGGGAAAGCATGACATTCGACCCTAGGCTGGATCATGAAGGAATCTGCTGTATAGAATGTAGGCGGAGCTACACCCACTGCCAGAAGATCTGTGAGCCCCTGGGCGGTTACTATCCGTGGCCTTACAATTATCAAGGTTGCCGTTCCGCCTGCAGAGTTGTCATGCCTTGTAGCTGGTGGGTGGCCCGCATCTTGGGCATGGTGTGAAATCACTTCGTATACCAAGGGCTGTAAAGTAAGAATTAACTCCAGAGACAACCAAAGTTTGAGGCTTCTTGTTGCTGAAGGGACCACAAAGTACTTTTTACTCCATCTGAGGAATGTTATTCGAGACACTTAGAATATTTTTCAACTGCTTTACAGAACTTAATCCAGAATTGCAAATAGATTGAAAGGGTAGTTTAAGTCTAAAATATCATAATTCTTATTACTTGCTATTTTTTTTATCTGCTTTTCTTTGCCAGTAAGTCCTGCTTATAAGACTCATTTACCAAGCTATTTTGAAATAACCATGAAAAATTACAATTTGTCAAAGATCTCGGCTGTATACTTGAGTTCCTTTTAATCAAGTCATTGACTAACACAATTAAGTTGTTTTCTGTTGTTCTTTGTACAGAATTCCTGTTGTTCTGAACCTTTATTGTTCTTTCCCTTTCTTGCAAATGTGCTCCCAGTTTCCAGATTAAAAACACAGACAAAAAAGGAAAACAAGACATATAATGGAATCTACCTGGGAGTAAACATTATAAACTTCAGTGTGGGAGCGCATGGGAAATTCATTACCTATAGGATGTGCCAGCATGTGATTAACAGGTGGCTGCCGTGTTAAGAGTCACCCACAACCAAGGAAAAGAGCATTAGGATATATGAAGGAAAATGTAGTCGAAGATGAAATCAGACTTGTGGGGAAGGACTTGCACTGATACGTTGAAAACCAGGTCTTCACACCCTTTCAATCTGGTCGTGGTAAGTGGTCACTGTCACTGGGCATGAAGCACATCATGATTTCTTCCTTTGTAGTACAAGTCAGGCTGTTGATGTGTGTCCAATTACCACTAAGTTACCCACCTAGTAATAGGGCTGACAGTGCTGCTTGACAGATGCAGCTGAGGAGGAATGGTTTATTTATTTATAATGACGTAAAGTGTCTCAGGAACAAGGACTGTCTTTAGAAACTGAAATTTTAGATCAGGAAGATGAGCAGTATTTCATATTTTTGACATTCTAGTTTTGAATCTCATAGTTTAAGAGATTAAGAACTTTCCTCAGGAAAACAAGTTTCCCAAACAATACAAAGATTCGGAGATTAAAGGTCTTGATACCATGATACTCCCAGTCTAAATATATCTTACTACTGTATATCTAGTGTTGCCAATTTTAAGTCTGTCAAGTCATACAGAATTTTAAAAATCTGGTTATTAGACAAATACACTTATGCCTGCATTTAATGGAATATACAACAATCTAGGTCTTTGGAGAAAAAAGGGATGAAGGAAAGACACACATTGAATTATATGTTATGGTCACACTGTTCTCAGGCAGCAGCAACAGTTACAAATGTTACATGTTTAGTCTTTAAAATGGTTGTCACTATAAAAAGTGCCAATGGTTCTGCACACCATCTCCCCCTCATCATCCAGGAACCTGTACTTGGTTCTGGAAAGAAATACAAAGGAAAAAAAAAAATTGAGTCAGTGATCCCACTGCAGAAGAGCTTGTGGTCTCATGAGACAGACGGCAAATCAGGATTCAGTAAACCAAAGGCCTGGACAAAGGAGCACTGGGCTTCTTGGAGAAAGAGAATGCCTTCAGTGGGTCTTCCAAGGATGAGCAGGAGTTGGCCAGGTGGTGACAGAGGAAAGGCATTCCAGGCAGAGGGAACAGTTCACGTAGAGGTGTGAAGCTGCGTGGTGCAAGCAGGCAAACAGCATTCAGGCTGAGGTAGGCAGTAACAAGATGGAGATGTAGGCAGAAGCCGTATCTTACTTACACTGCTTGTTAACCTTGAATTTATTTGGTGGATAAGGAATAGGAAACCAGCGAAAGGATTCAGGTACGGATGGGGCAGGTTAAGTTTCTATTTTGGACAGATCATCTGGGTAGTTTCCATGTGAGAACTGGGGAGGTGCCAGACTTAGCAAGGAGGTGGGGGTGTCATGAGGGAAAGAAGGCTGCCTCTTGAAAAGGTGCTCCCTGTTCAAAGCACCATAACGCAATGAAATCTAGGAGATGGATGATTTATTTCATAATAGATAATGGAATTATGCTGTTATGAAAAGTCACTCAAAATAATCAATGGAAGTAAAAAAAAAAAAAAAAAAAAAAGTCACTCAATACCCAAAAAAGTCAACTAACCACGGGAAAAAAACTGATGTTTTAGGGGCAGAGGGGAAACAAGTTTGGATTGAATATAGAAATGAAAGAGAGGCTCAAACTGTGTTCAAGGATGAAAACTAAAGGTCTACTTTGAAAGAGAAGAAGAATCAAGAGTACAAAGAACATCTGGTAAATGAAGACAGGAGAAGGCAGAATACAAACTTCTCACAAACTAGCACTAATCCCTAGGGGGCCGTTAAGCAGGCCAGTCTGAAAGCTGCAAATGCTGCTGTTTGCTGTGCTGAATCGTGACTTGCCCTTTAATTCTTGGTGGTGTTACAAACCAGTCCTTCACAGGTTCGTTTTCACGGTTCTAGGGTCCCAGTGTGACTGAGCAGTCTCAGATGTCAGCACACAGAGAAAATGAGGAAGTGGTATTGCTGGGTTTTCATTTGTGTAAGTGGTCTACGTTACACTAACATATCTCATTGAAATATGCCAACGAACTTCCATTGCAATTTTAAAAGCTTGTTTAACCTTATCCTTATACCTCCTTCCCACCACCACATCAAATAACTGTTGACACTAAAAAAGTAAAGTTATTCAGAATAATCACTTAATCCACTCAATAGTTATTCTTACACCAGATTTTATTATACTTCGAAATACAAGCTACATTTTTACAAAATAGAAATTCCTCCTGTGAGTGGAATAATTTTTATTTCTGTATAAGCTGAATATGCTGACTTGTTTTATGAACATCTATTTTATAGAAATGGTCACAATTTTTTTTTAAGTTAGCTGATTTACTGAGGGGGAAGGAGGGAGCTGACAAAAATCTCCATGCATGATAGTCCTAGTAGCTATGCAAACAAGGGTGAAGGTGAGGGTCAATGATGCAAACTTGAGCAAAGGCATTTTACAGGCGGAGTGGGTTTTGGTGTTTATAAAAGAAAGCTGAACTCCCTTTGAAGGGCTTCTGTACATATATATGCATGCTCACATTTCATATGCATATAGAGGCTTCACTCTGAAAAAGCCCAGTATAATAGAATCAAATTTACAAAACAGGTTAAGTTAGTGTTGACTGACTTTTAACAATAAAGGGACTCACCACAGGTTTTATTTAAACTGCTTACGTTCAAAAGTAATCAACTTACATACAACGTGTAGGTACTTACTGCGTAAAGGCAAGCACACCTGGACACACACTTACGCACACACTTACACACGTACAACACAACCTGACAAACAGCTGATGCTGCTGTCCATGGTGTTTGGTTTACTGACCCTTTACCACATCTTAATAGTTTTAAAATCAAATATACAGGAGTCAGTCTTTATCAGGGTATATGTTGTTATCACAGAGTGATAAAAATCAGTTATGGGACTAGAAACAGTATACCCACAAAGCTATAAAGAAGTCCTCGGGTTAAAACACCAAATTATTTTAAAACCATTTGTTTTAAGAGGTATTCCCCACTAAGTTCTTTCTATGAGTTTACTAATAACCTTACAGATGGCATAAGTCATATTCCTGTTCTCCAGCTCCTTTACAAAAATTCTCTTCATATCAAATATCTATAATTGAATCAACCTCATTTTTCTCACGATATGGCTAAAAAAATTTTAATAGCAATGAGATAATTTGGAAGAAATAACTTCTATATGCTTTTTCTTAAAACTAGCATTATATTTGCAATTTTAATTGCGATGACTTAAAAAAGACCTGGAATAAACTTATCAAGCATAAAATTCTCTCTATAATGCTTTTAAAGGCAAGTGGTTTCTTTTCAATTAAAACTATATTCCTGCCTATTAAATACTAAGGTAACTGTACAACTATGTAGTGAAAAAGATCTCCACTCCATAAAGATCTCCCTAACACACATTCTACTCGACCTAATCAACCAGCACTGTAATTTTTAATATGCACTTAGCACCGATGGGTAGTCAGGCCAACACTGGAGACTATTCCAGCTGCTAAAGAAGAAAAGGGGGCCTCATTATAACCCAGTGCTACGACAGTCCACGTACACTCCGTGAATACTGAGTATCCTAGTATTCTCTGCTCAATTCTAGTCGCATCTCAGCAATGATAGACTAGCGGGTTGTCCAAATAGTCTCAATTTGTTTCACTTTGAACGACCTTCTGTCATCATGTGCAGTACCATGTGGTCATATGGATTCAATGACTTGTATCATAATGACCCTAAGGTTCTGATGACAGAGGAAAAATCATCACTAAGTATCTCTCCTCTGCCCTTACATCTAGGTAAGAGGGAAATAAATTCTTCAAAAGAACGAGACCCCAAGTAGTTTTTCACTTTTTTCTAAATTCTGGAAATAAGACCTCAGAGATGATTAGTGACCAAAATCTCACTTTTTAATTCTCGCTCTCCTGTACTCCTTGAAATCAATGTTTTTTTAAGGGCAATGCCCAGGTCATTATGAACACAGATTTACTGGGTCCTATACCAAACCTACTGATTCCACATCTCAGGAGGGAACCAGAGAAAGCCTACATTTAAAAAAACAAGCTTCCTGGGTGAGGGCCATTCACCATCAAGTTTGAGAATCACTATCTTACACATTATTACAGAGTTTCTTCCTAATGCTGTCATTTTTAGTCATCTGATATTTGGGACAACTATCAGAAGATCAATACAACATTAGGTTAAGGTGAGTTAAATTCTTGTTCTTTTACCAACTATCTATGTGAGTTATATTAAAGAGCTCTTATGAAGAAAAAGTATGAGTGCTCTGGAAAAACTGCACTTGTAAAACCAAAGGATTAGACTAGACAGTATTCAAGATTCATTCTAGTTCGAAAATTCTAATTTTATTCTTTGTTTCATCTCATGTTGACAGGGGATGGAATGCAAATATATGTTCAAGGTAGTAGCAGGTACCAAGGCTACTTCTAGTCTTGGCAGACGGCCCACAAAGACATGCCTGCTGATCTGACTTAACAATTCTATTCTATGTAAAATCCTATTCCACACTTACTCTTAAGTCCCTGTTCACAACCAGTCATTCTAATTAATCCAATTTTGTCTCAATATCTAGTCTGCTGTAACTGTACTTATATTCCAGAACAGGAAATAGCTTTGCTAAACAAAGATTACACTAAAATGTTAAATATTATCTGTAATTTAATGTGTAAAGAGGAAAGAATAAAAATAAAGTATACATTTCAATAAAATACTGAAACTAAGGGCTCTGCATATACCAAGTCATACAGTGTAACACGAATTCACTTACGTCAGTAGTATCAGGTGTGCAGAGTAAAACTCCACTGCAACCTCTGTTAGACTTGTAAAGTAAAATTCAACTGCATGCACATTTGATAACATTTCGACAGCACTGAAGACAACAGAATTTTATATTAAACTGGGGCAAGCCCTGGCCTCGGGTGCCATCATCTCCCCTCATTACCTGCAAGGCCCTAAAGATCTAGGTCCCTATTACCTCCACTCAGCCAGTCTGAACCCTTGGCTCGCTCTGCCCCAGGCCCCCAGCCTTCCCAGCATCCTGCAAACACTCAGGCCCACTCCTACACTGAGGCCTTCACATCGCTGTTCCTTCTGCCTGTGGTGCTTTTTCTCAGGTCTCTCCATGACTCCCTCCTTAGCTTCCTTCAAGTCTATACTCATGCTCACTGGGCTCTCAATTGATCTAGCTCAAATTTCAACCCACCTGCTGTCCCCCTTTGAACATTTAGTTTTCTTCCTTAGCACTTAACATCATCTAATACACGTTCTGCTTATTTCCCCCATAAACTAGGCTGCATAAATGCAGGCAGTCTGTTCACCAGTGTATCCCTAGTGCCTACAACAGTGTCTGGCAAACACCTGGCACTCAACGGTGATGAATGAATGGGTGTATCATGAACTGTGTATTTTTCACTTATCTACATTATTCTATCTATTATTCTATTACCTATACTAAAGTGAAAACCCATTCCCAGAAAAAAAAAAGTGTATGGCTTTTGACAGACCTCAAGAGTATTAATATTGTTAAAAAATAAATAAATAAAAGTATGCAGCCATCACCAAAGAGGTTCATATAATATTCGATGTCTCAACATTTCTTTGGGGGTTTTCCAGAAAAAAATGTACTAATAAGCAGTTCAAATTTTTGCCTCCAGAAGTTGGTATGCTTATAAATGCAACTGCATGACTCACTCTTGGTTTGCAGAACTGTCCATTTGCACAAAACAATTCCTGGCTTTGTAAAACTTGCCTCCTTTATGCTACACCCAAGTTTCCTGGGCTCAAAATTTCTTCTCAAAGGATGACTAACCTAATTAGAAAATAAAATTTAGTCCCTTTTTTAAGGAAACACATACATTTTGATTTTAAAACAATGAGAGGTGGGGAATCTGAAAATTAAATAGCAAAACAAAAAGTACTTGAACATCACATGGGTTTTGATTAATTATATAATTGCCATTCCCTCTAGTAATGTAAATAACAAAGAACAAATCAGATTTAGCTCTCATGACCAGGGGCTAAAAATCTACTTAAAAATTACTATTCTATCTATACTGATGAATAAATGATCAATTCCAAGGGCATGATATTAGAAACAAAGTACAGTTTTAGAAACTATTTAGTTTGGTGTAAAATAAGTTCCAATACTTGACTATCTACTATGTGAAAGGCACTGTGCTCTGCATCAAAGATCCAAAATGAAGTAAATAATGTAACAAAACAAAGTAGGACACAGAGAGTAAAACAGAGACCATGCAACTAACCTTAAACCAGTGAAAGAGACTCTGAGAGGGGCCTTAACAGAAGCATCAAGGAGGCACCTCCACATCACAGCTGGGGTGGCAGTGCATTCCTGTGGAGGGTATGGAATGGGGGATTTCACAAGAGTACTCCAGTTGGGGACACAAAGGATGAAGAGAGGAAAATAAGGACATTCTTCTCTAAGACCATCTACCAAATTCTGAGGGCTTATTCTCTGTGCACCAGGTACTACAGATACAAAATCGGAAGCCAGCCGCTGCCACCCTCCCTAAAGAAACTCAGTCAAATGAGGGAAGAAATGAGTCAACTGCACAGACTCGATAAAGACTAAACCAAACCCTCAAATGTGCTCATGAGACACTGTGGTTTTGGTTGGTCTCTATCAAAGCGATCTAATGAGTACCTCAACCATAAGCAAATAACCCAATCCAATTGCTTCAAAGTCAGCCATTGACAGAATAGCACAAGATTAAACAGCTTTCCTGGAGGTGGCATACAAGCTCAGTTTTAATACATCAGTAGGACACTGAAGCTTTCCAGGTGAGGTGGAAGAAGGAAAAATAAAATATGGGATATTCAGGCAGAGCAGAGGTCTGCAAACTAAAACCAAGAACATACAATAGAGTCCTTATGTGGCACAGAAAGCCTAAAATATTCACTATATCGCCCACTACAGAAAAAGTATGCGAACCCCTAACGAGATTATTCTTGTGTGGTTGGAGCTTAGGTACGCAGTGAAGCAGTGACAGACAAGGCTAAAAAAATTGGTTGAGGCTGAATTATGAAAGCCCTTGAATAGCAGCCAGAAGTCAGATCTGTTACCCTCCTTTTAGGAATTCCACTACTCAGCAGCATTGAGAAAAAAATTAAGGACTTTACACTAAGTGACATTTATGGTCACATACTTTTGAGCCAGGACTTGGTTAGACCCTCACAGTCCTGACAGGTGGTTATCACCCAGTGTTAGAGATGACAAAAAGTTCAGAAGGGTTAAGTCACGTGCCCTCAAAACACACCATTAATTCAAAACTGGGATTCTAAGATTCCAGATTCACCTGTTAGTATCTTTTCTGCTATATAACAGTTGCCTCTGTGGTAGAGCCAAAAGAAATCTATCATTTTGCAACCAACAAACAGCAAAATAGTTAAGTAGTAATGCCAAGCTTGGCATTATGTTCAATTGCTTCGCATATTTCATGGCCACTAAGTTAAGCTAGCTAATTTATGAAAGTGTTCATTTGCTGTCAATTAGATCACAGAAAGGTCGATGCTAGAGCAGAAATGACTGACAAAAAGTGGTAGCTGGCGGAGAACCCCAAACTTGAGTCCACAGTATTAGTGTATACATGCAAAGGCCTGCACATACTTTTTGCTCCCCACTGTTTGGGGAAGGGAGGCGAGGAACAGACTGATGAACTAATTCTTGCAAAGAACTATCAGCTTTGTTGAAGTAACAGGACAGAATTTGTGGTGTAAAAGCGCACCTTGTTTTTATAAACCCTAATAGTTTTACTCTGTTTTGAGACTTAAAGTGGAATTAAAATCAGATTACTTCTGAAAGGGAGTCCCTTAACAATTCTACACGTTTGTATGCTGTCACCACTATACTTCATGGTTCTTTATAAAGTACTACTGACACTCACATATTTGAGTACTTTTAAAGTAAATTAAAATAACTACTCATTCAAAATAAAAACTTTTCTGTGAACTCATGCCCATTATAGATTTTAAAAATTATGCTAAAAAATATTTAACTAGTTGATACACTTTCTTCAGACAGAATCTTGAATCTTAAATGGACTGAACATCAAACAAAAGGCTGACTATAGGATTCAAACCTCTCAGACTAAATGCACATAAACCTGATGCTATCAGTAACATTAAGTACTGTTCTTAGCACTTTACATTTACATATACAGGTACGTATAACTCAAAAACCTTGGAGCCAGATGTGTTTCTAAATTCAGAATTTTAAATTTTACAATGCAATATAGACATACCATCTATTTTGTAACAGCCACAGCAGGATCTGTCATAGCATTCTGTTATTAAACAAATTAACATTTCTGTAGCAAAATATATGACCTATTTGTACTGTATGTTTAGGACAGTTTTGTTTTTTCTTTTTTGTACCACTGAGTCATACACAAATTTAGTTTTTAGAGCCTTCTGGATTAGGCTAAATAATGGTAGAACTATATTAACTCATTCAACTCATAAGAGCCCGTAAGATGAATATTATCATCCCAATTTCATAGACAGGAATACTGAGGCACAGGGACATTAAGTACCTGCCCACTGTCACAAAGCTAGTAAGCAGTGTAGCCAGGATTTAATCCCAAGCAGGTGATCTTCAGAGTCCGTGCACTTAACCACTATGTAATATTGCCTTTTAATGCACTTAGACATCCAGCAAATGGTATGTATAAGAGTTTACTATTATTTAGAGCTTTTGTAGTTGCACTGAAGGCACTGAAGATTATTTTCCTAACTTCTTTTTGATAAACTAAAAATTGCTTGGGGCCAACAGTAGTTTTTGAAACATCTTTTTGTATAACTGAATCCTATAAACATAAGCAAAAATAGAATCAATGAGATATGTATGAGACGTCTCAATGCAAAATAAGAATTAAAAATTCAAATGTGAAGGCACAGCAAAGGTAACATTTAGAAGACTCCAAACAAGCCAAAATTTAGAATATGCATAAAATGCTAACATGATTGGAACAAAGGAACTAACCTGAATCACTCCAATCTCATTGAAGAAATCAGTGATACACTGATCCTAGTATCTAGGTAGGAAAAAATCTTGAGAAAATCTTAGCATTTGAACAATGAAAACTATTTGAGAGCTTGCAAGTTTAAAGAACAAGAATTTGATTGGCATGATGTGCCAATCTTCTTCCACCTGTAACAATGTATCTTGTTCCTCTGCAATTATTTGGATTTGAGAAAAACAAAACCTTCAACACAAGTCAATGCTACCTGCTTATACTACCTTCTGTAAGAGGCAAGAGATTTGGATTTTTAATAAGCTTTCCTACTTAAGAAATAATAATATTCTGCTCCTTAGAAATAGACTTCCCAGCTCATGTACAAGAAGAATTAAAAAATTCAACTTGCTCATTCTTTGCTTCATTGTCACAGGTGATTTATTAATAAAAAATCATTCAATGTCCACCCAATTCATTCACAGTTGTTAAAAGCATGGGAACTTAAGTCTGACAGACCTCAGTTCAAATCCCAGCTCCATCACTTTTCATTGGAATGAATGGGGCAAAGAACTTAACCTGGGCCTCATTCTTCTGGTATGTAATGAATGACACAATACTATCACTACTTCACAAGGCTGTCATAATGAGGTAGTCCATAGAAAGCACTAGTACAGAACAGCCACCACTGTTGTTGCCCACGTGGGTTAGCAATGCATATGATTTTAGCTGATTTGAGGGGTACATATACTGAGGTAGGAAGAGAGACCAAGAGTTAAATTAATTTCAGAAGCAAATCACAGGAGTGGCTCTAAAAATAACACTTTTGAGTAAATCAGTATCTCTAATTTACCCACAAGTGCCCAAACGTTTCCAAAATAAAAACTCTTGGTGTGTGTAAAATGATCTTACAATAGAATGTGCATAGCTGGAGACAAAGGAAACCAGGGCAATGTGGACGATCCCTCTTATTTAAAATTATGTATGACTCTCTTCCTGGCACAGAAACCATTATTTTGTCCTTTTAGCTTTTATTATTTCCTCTTCTTGGTTCTTCCAAGGCAGAGATAACTGATATCCATGTTCTTATGGGCTAAGATAGCAGGTAAGAGTGTAAAGGTAAACTGCTTTACAGCTAGCAGGTTAGAAAGAAAAGTAGTAGCTCTAAGAAAAAACAGTCGCAACACCCAGAAATATTCTACCTATTTTTTGGAAACGTCAGTGATAGCGGCAAATCAAAGAGATGCACACAAATCTGGACAAGGAAGACTCAAAGTGCACCAAGCAGATCAGATGTCAACTAATAGGCAGTAATACTGCTCTGGGTCAGTGACATCTCTCTCAAATCAGTGATCTAATCTGATATGTAGATAACTGGGGAAGGAGAAAAGGAAAGTAAAATGAGAAAAAATAGCCAAAAAAATTTAAGTATTGCACTAAATTAAAATTTCTATCAAAATTATTCATGATAGCATAGTGACATACTTTCACTTTAAATATTTATTTGAAATTTATCTAGAAAATTTATCTAGGACAGATCAATTATTTTCTCCCTGTCCTACATAGTTAGCCTGCTAAAAAAATACAAGTTTTTCCAGACTCAGGGAGACAACAGCAATGCTGATTCAATGTTCTGCAGCCAGTGAATATCACAAACCAAAGGAATGAAATATTGGTGGGGAAAAGAAAAAACAAAACAAAACTGCAGTTATAAGTGCAAACCATCCTTTCTCTCCACTCCATATAAAGATAAAGAAAACAGATTTTTTTTTAAAGTGGCCAGTAACTGCCTGTATGTTGAAGACTGAACTTGCTAGTTAGTAAGCAACTCTAAATGGGTTAGGACACATGACAGAAAATTATCAAAATTAACCCTGATGTTTCAAACCTGTGATAGAGCCATCTAAAGATATCACTTTACTTTATAGAATTCAAAGATTATCCCATTCAATATTCTTTGAAGACAGTAGAATTCTGGGAAGTTATCAAGGTGTAAATAATTATAGAAATCAGGAGAAAAGATAAAGAATCTAAGATTAAGAAAAAAATGATACATAAAAATAGATTTTAAAAAAGTTTCCTCTGTATAGCACAGGAAACTGTTCAATATCTTGTAATAACCTTTAGTGAAAAAAATATGAAAATGAATATATATGTATGTATATGCATGAATGGGAAATTATGCTGTATACCAGAAATTGACCCATTGTAACTGACTGTACTTCATTAAAAAGGAAAAGAAAAGTGAATTCAAAGACTAAACCTCAAAAAGGAAAATAAATACTAAGAGAAAAAAATGTACATTCTGAAAAACACAGAAAGGTATCTAGAGCACTAAGAAAACTGAAATTTGAAAAGTGAAAATGGGAGTTTAGAAAGAAAATGAAACCAATTAATAGCTATTATTAATTGAACTAGCAGAGAACAAGGATAAATTTAAGAGGCTTAAAATGAAGTTTTTTAACTTTCTGGAGGCTTATCAATTTTCATTACCTAGGATGGTGAAGTGGTACTTGAGGGCAAGCAGCCTAACCTACTTCTCAAAGTTCCCTTCTTTACCCATAAATCTATTGCATTTAGACCAGGTAACGTTATATAACAGTCATGAATGTTAAGAACACCACTGGCCCAGCAAAATCCTGAATCCCACATTCTTTATGCAAATCTAGCCAACTGGATAAACACACTTTAGATAATGTATCCTTTGATACAAAAACTAATACCAGAACTTTTTTAAAACTTCAGCTTCTATTATAGTAGTATCATTCTTAAAGGAAAAAAAAAGTTGCTTTTAAGTGGCAAAAATGTTTCCTTATTTAGAATCATGGACTTTAAGCTTTAAGACCCTATAGATTATTTATAGATAAAGGAACAAAGACCTAAGAAGGCTGTAAGCCTGTTGAAGATTATAAAGCTCATGGGTGGCAGAGAGAGAGACCTGACGGAGCCAGCAGTCCTGTCTGCTGTGGTGCCATATGCCCACCGCATCATCTCTGTAGCAAGAGGCTCCTACCCCTAAGGATTCAACAGTACTGAGAAAATTTAACATACAGAATCACTATCTTGATTCCTAAGGAGAAAATTTTAGAGATTCATACATACAAGAACTTAATTTTGCCTTTTCCTTTCAGTGTCCAAGAACAAAAAGCAGCCTGTAGCGTAGCAGACAGAAGGCCAAGTGAAAACGCCCTCATGCCTGAACAAGCTATAACAGCAGCTCTGGCGTCACCCCACCTCTTTCTCCTTATGAACCCCCTTGATTTCATGTCAGATGACTAGAAGGGGCTGAATTCTCACTCTTTTTTTGGAGGCTGGTTTGCCTCCCATTTACCCGATCCTCAGGTAAATCTCTACATGAGGGTACAAAGTACTGCCTTGCCACAAAATGTTAGCGAGACCAATCTCTAGGGCATTATGGTTCAGAAATTATGATGAGAAAATGAAACAGACCCACAGGCCATCCATGGCCTATGCTTTGTAACAGCTTAGACTGCCAAGAATTTTAATCATAGAACACTTTTTTTTCCCCTACCTCAAAACTGTATTTATAATAAGTTCACCATTCAACCATTCCATAATTCCTTCATGAATGTTAATTTTCTCTCTCTGCTAGATAATAAACTCTCTGAAGTTAATGATCATGTCTTTTAGTTTTTGTATTCCCATGGTATCTATTTATTCTAGAAAGGGAATAGATACTAAATATATACATATTAATTTAATTCCTCAGCAGCTGCCCTAAACCACTGAAACCAAAGTAATCATGTGGATGTGAGAAGAGAGATTTTCTAATAAAGAAAAAAATAATACACAAAAACCAAAGCAAACCGCTAGTGCTGTCACTTCAGGAATCCTGCTGCGGCAAAAGCAGCAAGAAGTGGAGTCGGGCTTTCCTAAATTACCGTTTGCCCCAGCTTCACAAAATAGCCTTCAGTGTAAATCTGCAGCATGATGAACTCGGGTGTCAATGTTTTATACAGGAATTTGAAAGATAAGGACCAAAATTCTCAGTGCAATTACAAATACTTCCCATAAAAAGAATCAAATGGGAATTTCCTGTGATAAATAATTTTCAAAGAGTTCATTAAAAACTTAAGAAAAAGGTAAATAAACCAAACTTCTTATAGAAAAATTGTATTTACAACTCCATTCAAAAGCAGTTTTTAAAAGCAAACAATATAACACTGAAATTGAAAAATCTATGCTCACTCAAAGTTGCCAAGTCTAATAAATTATTAACAGAATACTGCATCAAAAATAAGGCAATGACCCAAGATAACCCATTAACAATTTCTCCACTCCCACAACTAGGTAGAATTAATCTATCTAGAAGCAAATGATACTTCATTCCATTTCAGCATGTCTTAAATCCTTAAGGACAGAAGTGATAAAATATGATCTTCATTCTTCATTAGACTCTTAGAACACTTGAAGGAAAATAATTTCTAAAGCACAAAGAGGTAAAGAGGTATAATCTTTCAAAAAGATGTCAGTGTTCAAAATTCAAGAATGCAATATTAATACACAATGGGCATTAGGTGAATATATGCAATACGTGATAGCAAATTAATTTATTTAGTACTTTTTCCATTCCATATCATCAGGAGGATTGATTTCAACTTTCCTTTTACCTACATCAGACCAGTTGGTACTCAAAACTGTACCACCAGACTCCATCTGCAATAAGAAAGAAAAATAGATTAATTCTTGGACCATAAAATCAAAACAATATTTTTCTTAAAACGTTCCAAGAATAGAGTCCCAAATATAAGCTCTGTTTGGCTCAATATACACAAGACAATATTCTGATTTAATCTTAGGCTTTCCAGGTAAGTTACTATGTTTTGTAAAATCTGAAAAGGAACCTCTAGTTAGGTAGGGGCATCACGTCCACATACACTGTCATATAAAGCACCATGTCTCCCTCTGCTAATCAGCATAAAGGTATATGTAGATGAAAATAAAACTGTCTCCCAAAGAAAATGGTAACGTAATCTCTTTTGCTGAGGACTGTAAAGACTAGGCAAAGAAACTCTTTCTAGTTGAACAGAACTTTTAAGAGCTCCTCTCTGTGTCAAATGCATGCAAGTGTATGGTGGAATTATTTTTAAATCAAGGTACACACACACAGATACACATAGTCAGTGTCTCAGTAAAGAACTGGTTATTTACTACCTACTGAATATAACACCTACCAACAGCCCTAGATGTTCATAAATACATTAAAAAAATTAAGTTTGGGGTATTTATTATCTTAATGCAATAAATATTCACTGATTTGGATCATAGCAAAGATGATTAAAATCTAAGTATTTAAAAATAATCAGCTGTGTCATTGGTAAAATATAAAGTTACATGCCCTACTGTTACACCGGCACCTCAAAGTAACCCTGTTGCCCCACACTCTCTGCCAAGCGCCCTTTGCATGGGGTGCTCTTCTCCATCACAGTTCTTTTTATGTCTTTAGTTATCCTCCAAACATGACATGCCACCATCTCTCTGTGGCCTTCTTTGACCCTAGTCAGCACCCTATCTACTCTTGTAGGATCTGTCATCTGTGTGAGTGTTAATATAACATGTATCACAGTGCACTGTTAAAATTTTTAGGATCTGCCTCCTTATCCCTGCTTCCCACTCTTGGCTCCAAACTAAAGCTAGGAGCTCCTAAAACGCAAGGAGCATATTTTACAAATACTTACATCCTAGATCTAAGTGCAGCAGCGTGGTACACAGTAGGCATCAAATAAAAAACTGAATACAATGAGACAAGTCTATATAATAAACTACTCCTAAGAGAACTGAAGGAAACAGATTTCATCTATAATTTGATCATATTTGCTAACGACATTTATATTCTCGTCTCTTCTTACGGACTACAGTGCAACGGAGCATTTCCCTCTGATTATTTTGTACATGTTGGCTTTTGGTCTCAATAAGACTGAGAGGTCACAGATGAGATAAGAGTCTTTTTTTTTTGTACAGGCATACCTCGTTTCATTGTGCTTCATTTTATTTTGCTTTGCAGATACTGCATATTTTACAAATTGAAGGTTTGTGGCAACCCTGCATCGAATGACAATACTGATGTCATTTTTCTAACATCATTTGCTCACTTTGTGTCTCTGTGTTGCATTTTGATAATTCTCACACTATTTCAAACTTTTTCATTGTTATTATATTTGTTATAGGGATCTGTGATCAGTGATTTTTGATATTACTACTGCAAAAAGACTACAACTTGCTAAAAACTCAGGTGATTAAGTTAGTATATTTTAGCAATGAAGGATTTTTAAATTAAGGTACAATCATTTTTTCTTAAGACAAAGTCACTGCAACGTAACAGACTAAAGTACAGTGTAAACATAACTTTTATATGCACGGGGAAACTAGCAAAGTATGACTCAAGCGATATTGCAGTGTTCGCTTTATGATGGCGCTCTAGCACCGAACCCGCAGCTCCCTGAAGTATGCCTGTATTCCCAGAAGGACAGCAGCCAGCCCTTGTTATGTTCTAGGTTGATGTTGCCAAACAGATGGCTTATTTTATGGGTGTACATGGTTCAATTATAATTAGAAAAGTTTCTATATGAAAATGGATACAGACTCTATAATCTATCTTTGAAATTTCATACACTATTTTGTTCAGCAAGCTCTTTAAGGTCAATACTGAAAGTGACTCCTCCTGCTGGAGGCATTGAGTAAATGCACTTCTTCCTACTATTCCCACTAAGTACAACTAAAAACCTTCAATGTTGTATAAATAACAAACATGAGACTCTAAAAGGTGAAGAGAGGAAGACAAATCAGTGAGGGAACTTTGGACTCAAGGAACAACACTGGTGAATTTTTCAGGTTTTCTTTTTGCTTCATTTTTCCTTGAGTTGGAACTGAAGAAGCTGAAAATGCCAAAGGGAACAACAAAAAAAGAACAACAAAGGCCTGAGTGAAGAGCCTAGACTTCCGCCAGTGCTAGGTTATCACGAGTCAGCCTCCTCTGTTGCCTGTGGCGTCAGTGGAAACCACACAGGGAGCTGGAACTCCTCCCCATTCCCAGCAGTTAATGAGAAGATATCCTGGCGTGTCTATGGAGGTGGAGTGGGGTACCTGGATTCCTACCTCCACCTGGCAATAATGAGGCAGTGACTGCTTCCTCTGCCGGAGTGGTTGTCAGAGAAAGTGACCTAAGATGGAGGGTTTAAATAATAACCACAGTCTCACAGCATAACATGAAATTGTACAGGTTTCAACTGAATATCATTTGGCACTGATGAAAAACACAAAGATTATATTTTTAAAAAGACAAGACAAACAACAGATGCTAATATAGAGAAGAGAGAGAAGCTAAAATTATATGACAAATTTTTAAAGCAGTCATGGTAAAAATGCTTTCATAAGAACCATGAACTATCTTGAAACAAATGAAAAATAGAAAACCTCAGCAAAGAAAGAGAAGACATAAACAAGAGTCAAAGAAAGTTTTATAACTGAAAAATACAACTGAAATAAAAAGGTCAGTGAATGGGCTCAAGAGCAAAAGACAGAGAACAGAGAAAAGAATCAGTGAATTGGAAAACAGAACAAGGCAAATCACCTACTCTGAACGACAGACAGAAAATAGAGATAAAATGAAGAGAGTCTCAGGGATGTGTCGTACTATAACAAAATACCTAACATTTGTGTCATCAGGTTCCAGGAAGAAGAAAACAAAGAAGGCAGGTCTGAAAAAAGCACTCAATGATATAATGAATGAAAATATCCCAAATTTGGCAAGAGACATAAACCTACAGATTCAAGAAACTGAGCAAATCCCAATCAGTATAAACCCAAAAAGACTCCTGCCAAGACAGAATCTGTCATAGATCCACCCTGAAAGAATGCCCAAAGAAAGTTCTCTAAACAGAAAACAACAAAAAATGAAACCCTGAAAGTCAGAAAGAAAGGAAGGTAACAATATGGGTAAATACAATAGAGTCTGCTTTTCCCCTTAAGTTTTCTAAATTATGTTTGATGGTTGAGTGAAAATTATCACAGTATATGGTGTGATTTCTAAATGTATGTAGAGGAAATATTTAAGAAAATTATATTATAAATGAGAAAGGGTAATGAGACATAAAGGGAGATAAGGTTTCCATACAGCACTCAAACTGTGAAAAAAAAAAATGACACCAGTAAGACCATCATAAACTATGTGTAATATAGCTAGTATAAAATCTACAGCAACCACTAAAAATGCTATGCAGAGAAGATATACTAAAAAATACTATAGATAAATCAAGATGAAATTCTAAAAAATGTTCAAGGACCCATAGGAAAGCAGGAAAAACAAAAAGAGAAACAAAACACAGAACAAATAGAAAACAAAAAATTAAGTGATGGACTTAAGTCCTAACATACCAAAAATTACATTAAATTTAAGTAGTCCAAATACATCAATTAAAAGACAGAGACAGGCAGAGCAGATTAAAAAAACATGACCCAACAACGTGCTGTATTAAAGAAAGCCACTTTAAATATGACTTAGGCAGGTTGAAAGTAAAAGGATGGAACATAATACATCATGCAAAAATTAACCAAAAGACATAGAATCATCTATATTAATATCAAAGCAAAGAAAATTACCAGAGCTAGACAATGACATTATATAGTGATACAAAGGCCAATCCACCATGAAAACATAGCAATCCTAAATGCATATGCACCAAACAACAAAGCAGTAAAATATGTGAAGCAAAAATTGACAGAACTTAAAGAAGAAATTGATAAACCCACAAATACAGCTGGAGACCTTCTCTCAACAATCAATAGAACAGTACGGCAGAAAATCAGCATGAATATAAAAATTCAACTGAAATCAAAAACATATACTGAACTGAATAAAAATGAAAATATAACATCAAAATTTATGGCAGATAGCTAAAATTCTTCTGAGAGGATTTATAGCATAAGTGCATTTAACAGTAAAGAGAAAAAGGGTCAAATCAATAATCTAAGCTCACATCTGAAGAACCTATTAAAAAAATAGCAAAATTAACCAAAGCAAGCATAAGGAAGAAAATAATTAACACATAATCTGAATAGTCCTATAAGCTATTAGGATAAAGAAATTCATAATTTAAAATCTCCCAAAAGAGAAATATCCAGGTCCATATGGCTTCAGTGGTTTAAAGAATCTTTAAAGACAAATTAACACCAATTCTACACAATTCCTTTCCCCACAAAAAAAAGATGGAGCACTTTCCCAATTCATTCTACGAAGTATTACCCTGAAACCAAAACCAAAGACAGTATCAAAAAAGAATACTACAGACCCCTCATTAATAGAGACACAAAAATGCTTTTTAAAGTATCTGAAAATAGAATTGAGCAATATATAAAAAGAATTATACACTACGACCAAGTGGAGTTTATCCTAGGGATGCAAGGCTGGTTCAATAGTAGAAATCAATCATATTAATCACATAAAATCACCACTTTAATGGGTTAAAGGAAAAAAAAAATCACTGAGTCATATTAATCAATGCAGAAAAAGCATTTGACAAGTTGAGTCATTCATCATAAAAATCTCAGAAAAACAGAAATTAGAGCAAAACTTTAACTCGATGAAGCATCTACAAAAAACTTATAGCTAACATTAAGACTAAATGGTTTTTCCCTTAAGAGGGGAACAAGGCATGGATGTCCACTCTCACTAATCTTACTCAACATAGAGCTGGAAGTTCTTGCCAAGGCAATATATCAAGAAAAGGAGATAAAAGGCATGCATAATGGAAAGGAAGAAATTAAATTGTCCCTATTTGAAGATATGATTGTCTACATAGAAAATCACAGGGAATCTACCAAAAAATTTCCTATAACTAGTAAGTGAGTTCAACAAGGTCACAGAATATAAAATAAACATTAAAAAAAAACTGTATTTCTAGATACTAGCAACAAGTACATGGATACCAAAATTAAATACATAATACCATTTACAATCACTCAAAAAAAGCACTAAATACTTAGGTATATCTAGTAAAATATGTGCTAGATTTATATGTTGAAAACTACACAACACTGATGAAAGAAATCAAAGATCTAAGTAAGTGGAGCTGGAAGATACAACACAGTAAAGAGGTTAATCTCTCCAAACTGATAACACAGTTTAATGCAATTCCTAACAGGATGTTTTCCCACGTTAGACAAAATACTCTAAAATTTATATGGAAAGGCAAAGAAATCAGAATATCTAAAACAACTTTGAAAATGAAGAATAAGAAGCAGTTCCTCAAAGCTATCTGGAAGGCTGTCTCCCAAGCAACAGTCCTCAGTAAGGTCTTCAAATAAAACTCAGACACAGACACACACACAGAAAATGAAGAATAAAGGAGGAACGAATCTGCCCAACCTCAAGACTTAAAGAGCTACAGTCATTGAGACAGAGGGATCAACATGCAGAACAATGGAATAGGAAACCTAGAAATACACTGACACAAATATGCTCAAGTGAATTTTTAGAAAGATGAAAGGCAATTCAATGGAGGAAAGATAGCCTCTCAACTGAACATACTTTGGCCAAAAAAAAGAACCTCAACCTACATCTCACCTTTTATATAAAAACTGACTCAAAATGGATCATACGTATTTAAATGTAGTAAGTAAAACTATACAACTTTTATTAAAAGGAAAAACACAGATGAAAATCCGTGAGATCTAGGACTAGGCAAAGAGTTCTGAGACTTGACACCAAAAGCATAATCCATAAAAGGAAAAATTAATAAACTGGATTCCATCAGAATTAAATGCTTTGGCTTTGCAAGATTGTTAAGAAAAGGAAAAGAAAAGCTAAGGACTGGGAGAAAATATTTGCAGACTACAAATCTGATAGGCTTGCCAGAGTAGTGGTTGCCAGGCACTAAGGAAGGGCAGGAATGAAGGGTGTGGGTATGGCTATAAAATAACAACAATGAGGGAGTGTTGTAGGAACAGAAATGTTTCGTATCTTAACTGTCAATATCATTGTTGCGATATTGTACTACAATTCTGCAAGATCTTTCCACTGGGGAAAACTATACAGGATATAAGGGATCTCTCTGTATTACTTCTTCCAACTGCATGTTGAGTCTCCAATTATCTCAAAATACGAAGTTTAATTAAAAAAAATTTTAAGGCAACAGTAATAAGCAGTCATGATCAGTTACCACATGGTAACTTATGCAAACTATCTAAGCCTCAAACACACTCATTACCTATTTATTTATTTTAATTATTAAATATTAACTTGGCTTTTCTACTGTAAATGTAAATGCTTTAAAAGAAGACAGTGATGTTTCCAGAGCTACTGATAAAAATGATTACATCTTCAAGCAAAATCTACATAGTTCCACAGTGCTGACTTGTCTTAAAATCTCAGAACTTAAGAATTCAGGTGGTATTCATGCCCTGACAAAAAGCCAGAATTTTCTTAACCAACAGAGAAATTACTAACAAACCAATGAATAATTAATGTGCACCTTCGACTTGCCACACACTGCTCTGGAAGGTTCCCTTCCATATTCTTCATCTCTGACACTGCGATTGCACACGACTCTAGAAGGTATGCACTGGAAGCTCACCCAGCTACTGTGACAAGTCCAACTGGAATAATTCCGTGTCACCCACTGTGACCTTGGTTAAGTCTCCTAAGTTCTAACTCACTGATACAAAAATTTATTTGGAATATATTACTTGTTTCTCACCACCACAAGTTTCCAACTTCCTCAATAATCACTCTAAGTTTAGAGCAAGAAGAAATGTTCAGACAAAGCCTGTTCAAAAGGGTTTTCCAACTACAGCATTTGGTCTCCAATTACATACTCATCACTCTTTCTTTTTCTAATTTCTGAAATTCACTATTACAGTAGATTTTCTTAAAGTTTATGTTCTTACAAATGATTTGTTCATGGCACGTTTCACTTCATCAGAACCATCTGAATAGATCTGCTGAAATAATTTGTTTAAAGCTGCATCTCCCTCCAACTTCTCATTCTTTTCTTCTTCTTTGATCTCACCAACCAGTTTATCCCAATTTCTTGTATAATGAGATGATGATGGATATAGATTCTTTACATCTATGGAGTAAAAAAAGACAGAAATGATTAATCAAGCATTGATTATGTCAAGAACACGGTAAACATTGTGACCATGAATATACAACATCTTAGCAAATAGTTTTAAGTCAATGAATTTCATGTTTGTAATAAATGTCTTTCTGATTTATACATCGATAATTAAGAAAACTGAATCATTATGAAATTAGCATCATGTAAAATCTGGAAATTTGTAAATCTGTAAAATTTGAGCAAAATAACTCAAAGTGTAAACTTCTGGTACATTATGTAAAATTAGATTAAAAACCAGATCCTTCATGTTAATAGTAAAAGAAACTGAGTGAGAAGCATACAGGAACTTCTATGTTTACAGAAAAGTTGCAAAGATAGTACTAAAAATTCTAAAAATAGTAACTTTTTAAAAAAGATGCTTCATTCAGAAATTTCTCTAAACAATTTTTTTCTGGTCAGGATGGCAGAATAGTAGGACCACAAGCTCACCTCCTCTCATGAACACATCAAAACCACAACTGACTGCTAAACAACCATCGACAAAAAAGACTGGAATCTGCCAAAAAAGATCTTCTAAACAAATTTTTAATAAATGCTAAATATCTGGCTTCTTCTGAGGTGCTTACATTTTTCAGAGTAGAAATAAACTAAAAATAATGGCATGCCATTTGACAGTAAGTTAAGACTTCATCCTCTCCCCAAGATAAAAATACTAGATTACTTCAATAGGAGATAACAATAAAGAATTCTTGAATGTTGAAAAATACTACTTGAGATGATCTAGAGTTCAATGTCCACGTCACGCCAATGTCCACATCACGCACACACAGAAAATAGTAACATTTGTAGGGCACACTAGGATAAATAAAGGCTGCTTGCAGCCAGGAAGGCAACCAGCCCAGGGGCTCAGGGCACTGCCAAGGCTGCCCCAAAGACCAAAGGAATCAAGATCTTGGCACACAAATAATTAAAAATTACTCAGGTTACCTGAGAACTAAAAGCAGTTTTGTTCACTATTTAATGGAAATATAATGTAAGCCACAAACGTGAGTTACATATATAATTTAAAAATTTCTAGTAGCCGTATTACTAAAAGAATCAGGTGAAATGCATCCTAATATTTTATTTAGCCTAATATATCCAAAATAGTATTTCAACATGAAATCAAAATAATATTAAGATATTGTATATTCTTTTTTTATCCTAAATCTTCAAAATCTGGTGTGTATTTTACGTTTAGAGCACATCTCAATCCAGACTAGTTATATTCCACGTGGTCAGCAGGTACACGTGGCTAGCAGCTACTACACTGGACAGTAACAGCTATGGAGCTTTTTAAAAAAAAGATTCAAAATGTCCCTACAAATATATTAGGACACATTAATGCTAGTCTCAGTGCCCCTCTTTCACTACTGCCTCTCCATATATCCCTTTTCTCAAAATAGTTGAGAAATTACTGATTGCTCATTCTGTTCTTCCATCCTTTCTTCTCACCTGTAGACCAACTCTCTCCCTGCCCATCCCCCCTCCCCAACAAAACAAAACCACAACACACCACAGTTTTATTCAGGACAAGAATATTGTTTTCCAAATTTTATCTACCCTTCCTCTACCAGTAATCTCCCCTATCTTCTATACATTTTCACTAGTAGTCAAGAAAACAAAAAAACGCATGCCATGGTAAATTAAGAACCTAGGAAACGTAGGTTTAATTAATCCTAGTGCTGATCCCCAGATGGGAGCACAGTTTTAATCTCCATTTTACAGATAAGAGAGCTGGCCCACACAGGTTAAGCAACCTGCCCTTATCTGCAGTCTCCAGCTTGCAGTACACAAAAATCTGACAGGCACATTAACTCCTTACAAAAAACGTTACAGGTCAGAAGGAACAGCATCTTGAATACCCAAGGTACTGCGTTTAGAAAAAAACTGTAACTATAACACTAAAAAATCTTTATATTTAATATAAGAAAAACATTAACACCTGCACACAGCAGATGAACTACTGAGGAATGGGTAACCTAACTTTCTTGTTCATTCACTGCAATACTGAGTAACTGCAAAGATACTCATGTTGGCAGAAACTTTCCACTGTTAGAAAATGCAGCAACAAGCAGTATCACAGAAGGACCAGACCCGGACTCTGAAGACCTAGGTTTAGTCCTAGACAATGAAAACTGCTAGGTAAGCTTAAGTATGTTGCTTAACCTTTCTGTGCCTGTAATACAGGAAGAACAATACTACTATATAGGGCTGTACTCAGAATTAGGTGAGATACTACATTTAAAGTATTTGTTTCAAAAAACATTTTGAGCTATATAGTTTATATATACATACACACATACATATACATACATATATATATAAAATCTCTGGGAGTCAGCCCCAAGAGGAGCACGTAACATCTTTACTCTATCTTTCACAAGTGGGAAGCATAAACTGAACTAGCTTATATACCAGCTTGAAATATTTCCATTCTTAAAAATTATCTGCAGGTGTCAATCCCCTGGTCTTGCTAATTACACTGTATGTTAGTTACCATATTACCACACAGGAAAGCTGGGTGAAGGGCACACGGGAAGTCTATTATTTCTGCAACCTCTGTGAGAATCTAAAATTATTTAAAAATAAAATTTAAAAATGAATGATCTGTTGGCTAACTTAGTGTTTTCGAAAAGGTGCCACAAGGAAATATAGTTTTCTGTTATAGAAGAAAGTAGTGAAAAATCTAAAAGTAGCTGAAATGCAAATTTACCTCGTTTCAGTCAGAGCATTATCTCTAATCAAAAGGAATCAGAGCATTATCTCTAATCAAAAGGAATCTTCTATCCATTCATTAATGAGACCATTGTTGTAAAATACAGTCTTAGATTATAGTTCTAAGATCATTCTACAGACTAATCATTCCATTAGAAAAACACCTATCTGCCTATTGCATATGCTTAGAACTGACCCCAACATAAAACAGTCGGCCCCTTAAAGGGTTAAGCAGCCATCCTAGCTTTCTACTCTACTTCTAGGCTTGCCTTAGGCTTTCAATGAGCTGTCTGCCTCCACCTCTTAGTAATACAGTGAAATGGGCCAGATACTTTTCTCTGTGAAACCCCGAAATTCCAGGAAGTTAGAGGTGACAATACTAGATGAAACAAAAAGGAATAAATAAAAGGGAAGAGGAGGAAAAGTATCAGCAGAGTAAACTACTAATTCACTTAAAATACAAAAAGCAGCACTAGGAAAGGCCAACACACAAAAACAAACAATCCCAACTAATGTCATAAACTGACACAGTAAACAATACACCTCAATCCCCTCTGGGCTTGTGCTGCCATTCATTTGTATGCTTACAAGTTAGAACCTTCATAAGAAAGGCTACTTGGTATTCATTACAGAGAAACAGCATTACACCCAATGTATCTTATCTTGGGAACATAAATAATGAAAGTAGAAAGAATGCTCATGACTATTTAATTTCAACTATATAACACAGTATGAATGTAAAGCTCATCAAGGCCAGAAAACAAACCTGCTATGAACTGTTTTGGGTGAGGCACATCTCCTTGCCCCTCTAGCTTTTCCCATCTCACAGCCTCTGGCTTTTTCATTTTAATTTCAATCTGGAAGAAACACCAAATAAAATTCATGTTCAATGTAAAATACACAAAACAGTGGAAAAATGCCATTTCCTTAAGTCATCAACATTTTATAAGAATTAGTAGTGTCCTTGAGACAGTTTCCTCAAATTATCCAAAGTTTAATTTGAAGAACTTTGAAACATTCTGTTTCTACTTAAAAGTCACCCTTCAAAACAACATACAGGGGACTATATTTAATATCTTACAGTAAACTATAATGAAAAAGAATATGAAATGGAATATATGTATGTACATGTATGACTGAAACATTATGCTGTGCACCAGAAATTAACATAACATTGTAAACTGACTCTACACTTCAATAAAAAAATATATATACATACACACTATGAACTACAATCATGAGTAGTCTTGAAATCCATATGCTTTTTTCCGCCTAAAGCAGTGTTCTCAACCAGGGGTGATTCTGTCCTCCCTGGGGACATTTGGTAATGACTTGAGATACTGCTGGGTCATCACAACTGAGAGGTGAGGAGAGGCTTAGGGGTGCTGTTAGATATCCTACAACATGCAAGGTAACTCCCCGTGACAAAGAATTATCCAGCCCAAAATATTAACAGTACCCACAACTGAGAAACCCTGTTCTGAAGGAAATACTGTATTTGCATGTACACTGACCTGTTTTAGAGTAGAGAAATTCATTCCATTGTACAAAAATAATACAAGTGAAACTGAAGGCAGTCAACAGTTAGATCCCTTAAACTATAACTTGCTTAATAAATAGTATCCTGTCACCTGCTTTCACTGACTAAGCTTGCTTTAATTGTTCTTGCAAACTGCATACCCTCCAAGTTTCACATAGCTTGGACAATATATCACAAGACTCCTCTAACTACTCCCTAGACATGAAACGTCTCTGACGTATGGGTCGTCATAGTGATGGTAACTGCTTTTCAGGAATATGGAGCTAGTTTTGCCAAGCTCAAACTGGTTAAGACCATTGACAACTCAACTGGGCCTCCTCGAGAGTCTCATGGATGACTTTTTGACATAAGAGGCCCCAAAACTCCACCCTTAGATCATGCTAATGTCGCCATTTTCTGAACGTGCGAACCATGAAAAAGCTTGTAACTCACATATGCCTGCGCAGAGCCCCAATTACTTCACTTTTCCTGCCTCCTACCGTCATTCCCCACACCTCAGACCACCTTGCTACTTCATCCCATAAATAACCCAAGCCCCTGGCCTCTGCAGAGGCAGATCTGAGATATGTTCTCCTGCCTCCTCATTTGGCTGCCTCATGAATAAACCCTTTCTCTTTTGCAAACCTTGGTGCCTCACTGTTTGGCTTGCTGTGTGTTGGGTAAATGAACCTGGTTTGATAACCAAAGTAATGTTAACATTTTTACAATCATTCATTCTATAATTATTAAACACCTACTGTGCACAAGGTGTAGTCTTCAGGGATGCGAGGGATTTTTAAAATATTAAGTGTCCTTGACCATTCAGTAGTATGTGAGATACCTGGAGAAAGTTACTCAACAGGCAAAAAGCTCAGGAGAGATCTCACCTGGCTGTGAGCAGGAAAGGTTTCAGGCACCCTGAAGAGCAATAACTGGAAACCTTTCTACCACCTGCATTTAGGGAAAGAATCCTTAAAAATCTGCATTTAAAAATACTTAAATGAAACCCTAACAGAATCTGCCAATATTTTCAGTCAGATATGAAGTGATGGCATGGAAGGGTTGTGGTCTGAGTACTTCCTTCAGGTGCATACAAATGTAACAAAAAAAAGTCTTTATGGAAGCAAAACATGAAACAAATCTCACTGGAAAAGGGGCAAAAGATTAGTATTTTTAATATAATTTACATGCTTAAATTCTACATAAATAAAAACAGGATCTCCAGAATTCCCTAAAATGAACTATGATAAATTTTTATAAAGTAGAATACTACCAATATTTTCTCATACACAGTATTAACTGAGAGTACTCTGGTAATTTTAAGTTGTCACTGCCAGGATATTTATCAAAAAGAGACAGAAATGTAATAGCTGGCAATGACACAGCAACAGTTACTGAAAAGGACTATTAACTTTATGCTGAATTTAAAACTACATCTTGCTCCTTTAACTTTCACCTCATCTAGAATGCAGACCTCACAAACAGTGTGTACATCAACACCATCCTTAACTAACCTCAGCCACAGGGCACCCTACTTCATACCTCAAATCCCGTGCTAAGCACCGTCTAAAAAAGTGCCTTGTTTCACCTGAAGAGCAGCACGCACTAGCTCTCACATCTACTGAAAACCACTATAACCTATGAACAAATAGATCTTTATAAAGCCAAAATCAAAGCTCTAAGTTAATAACCTGTTTCAACTGAGACACGGTGACCTGAACTTGAAATTATACTTAATCCATTCATTAAAAGAGCTGCACATAATAAACCATTTAAAGCAGCTTTTTTTTTAAAGTTAAAAGGGGAGGAGACTAATTTTCCATGAATTACTTTTTACACCTACTTCACTTTTAATGTTTATATATGCTTTTGAAAATGATTCTGACAGATACTTCTCGAATTATACCAGTCCAATTTCAGATATTTTTATTATGACCATTAATCAGCTATTCTATTTTCATTTTATTCAAAAATAATTTAAAAGTTCACTTTGAATGCTTCTCTCACATGCACAGGGAAGGCTTTCAATGTGCCGTAATATTCCAAAGCAGTATTCACAGACTACTACTAAGAATCCCGGCTGTGCTGGATTGTCAGTTCTCAACATTATGTGTGCTACCGCTCACTTCCAAGGTCTCCTGTGCACAGCAGGGAGTTTAATTTCTTCCAATGGAAGGAACTTTGGATTTAAAGAGAAGCCATTACTCCTACAGGGTCATGGCCCCCATATATCACCTTCTTAAAAGAGGTAAGCAAGTGCCCACTTACTATGGGGATCCATGGGGAAGGAATCTTTCCCACAGACTAGAGAGCTATGCAGTTTACCAGTAAACTTTTTTTCCTGGAAAACGTGAGACCCAACTGTTTCAAGGCTACAGTCATTAAATAAGTGTCCCCTCAACTTTGGAATGTAGCTTTCCCAACATTCTCCCACTCAGCTCTCTGCACATCTAACTGCTGCATTGAAACCCTTTGTCCAATATTAGAATAGCTCATTCAGTCTTCTTGAGGCCAGACTGCACATCTATTATCTTTATTTTTTACAGTCAAATCGTTTCATAGTTTTTAAATGCAGAAGATGGTCATAAATGAAGAGGAACTGAATAATCTTCTCCAAAGTTCTAATAGCTCAGTACAAGTATACTCTGAGCCAGGCACTGTGCCTGTGCATAAGTTCACCACCTCTATTCTTCTTGAAGAAATCAATCAGAAGAGATATTCCCATAAACAAAAAAATTCCAGTATACATTATCTGTAGTGACAGACCTAAGTTTTGGGAAATCTAATTATCTGGAAGGAAGTATGCCAAAATGTCATTGGTAATGAGACTGAGTGATTACTTTCTCAGCTCCCTTATATGTTTCCAAATTTTCTATGATATACATTTATTACTTTCATAACCTCAATAAAAATCTAAATAATCAGGATTAAAAAATAACAGAGAGAAGCAAGATGGAGGAGTAGAAGGACGCTTGTAGCTCACCCTCACCCACAAATACACCAAAACTCACATCTATGGACCTACTCAGCCAACCAGAGCACCTGCCAAACTCCGACAGAACACTGCCCTCTTCGAAAGACAAAGACGCCAAAAATCTGGTAGGAGTAAAGGAAAAATGAAAGAAGAAAAATCAAAACAGTGAGGGACCGGTCCCGCGGGGAGGGAGCGACAAAGGAGAACTGGCGCTCATTCGCTGGGTCTCCCCTCTCCAATGGAGAGGCCAACGGAACGGAGAGGGAGCCTCTGAGGCTCAGATCTGCCCCGAGCACCCCTTGACCGACAGAACTGAATTAAATGGGCACAAAGGGTCTCCGCGACACCCAGCCCGACATGCGAGCCGGCAGCTGGGGCCAGGACAGGCCGCCTGAGCCAGGCAGAGGACTGGAATGGCTGCACTGAGGCAGCGCCGGGGGACTGCAGGGTGCTGCGTGCCATGACTGGGAGGGGATACGGAGCAGAACCACCTCAGTCCCTCATAAATTGCAAAAAAAGCAAAGCAACACGGCTGGTGTGCCCTGGGGGGAGGGGCGCCAAAGCCTTTGTCTCCTCAGACCCACGCCACCATTACTGGCGCTTCTTGTGAGGACAGAGGCGGGGCGCAGCCACAGCCGCCATCTCCTCCTGTGTGCAGCGCCCAGGTAGGGGGCGGGGCTGAGACCTGAATCCACACCCCAGGGCTCTGCAACCTCCTAGGCAGGACTGAGACTTGTTTACAGCTCCAGGCAGATAGGATCTTTCTGCACTGGCACCTCAGAGAACTCATGCTGCCAAGACAAACAAGGAGCTGAGATTTGGCACAGAGTAGGGGCGGGGCTGTTCCACAGTATTCCCCGAGACCGCCTTTGGAGCACCAACCCAAGGCAGAGAGGGCAGCGGCACAGAGCAGCTGAGCAACCGGCGCTGGGAGAGGGCGGGTGGCCAACCGCCTTCCTGGCAGGAAGGCAGCACCTGACCACAGTGCTGGGAGGGGGCGCGATCCGCCCACCTGCCTCACCCGGGCGCAGCATCTGACTGCAGCATTGGGAGGGGGAGTGACCCACCTGCCCACCGGGTAAGAGCTCAGCACCTGACCCAGTGTTGGGAGGGGGCACGATCTGCTAGCTGACAACCACTGGGAGCAACACAGACGACGGCACCAACACAGGGCCTCTGGAAACAGCAAGCTGAGTTCCCGGAACAGGGCGAAGACACAAAGAACTCTCAGTAAAATCATTAAGAGCACACCATCTCCAGGAGAACTAGATAACTGATACTCCTTAAGCGACAGTGCCAGAGAGATATGAGAAACATGAATAAGCAGAAGAACCAATCCCAATTAAAAGATCAAGAGAAATCCCCTGAAAGCATGATCAAGGAAATAGACATTGACGGCCTACTAGATCAAGATTTCAAAAAAGGAGTGATCAAAGCACTGAAGGAACTAAAAGAAAGTGTTTAGAGATATAAAATATGTCAAAAATGAAATAGAAGCTATAAAGAAGAACCAAGTAGAAATCGTAAACTCATTGGCTGAGATGAGAGCTGACCTAAAGGCTGTACAAAGCAGGCTAGATAATGCAGAGGAACAAATAAGTGACCTAGAAGACAGGACAACAGAAAGCACCCAATCAGAACAGCTGAGAGAAAAACAAGTAAAAAACAATGAAAACAATATAAGGGACCTATGGGATAATATAAAGAATGCGAATCTACACATAATAGGGGTTCCAGAAGGGGAAGAAAGAACAAAGGGGATTAAAAAGGTATTGGAAGAAATCATGACTGAAAACTTCCCAAACCTAAAGGAAATAGATATCCAAGTACAGGAAGCTCAGAGGGTCCCAAATAGGAAGAACCCAAACAGACTCACACCAAGACATATCATAATCAAGATGGCCAGAGTCAAGGATAAATAATCCTAAAGGCAGCAAGAGAACAACAAAGAGTAAGTTACAAGGGAACCCCCATAAGGCTCTCAGCTGATTTCTCTACACAAACACTACAGGCCAGAAGGGAGAGGTAAGATATACTCAAAGTCCTGAATGAAAAAAAGATGCAGCCTAGGATACTCTATCCAGCAAGGCTATCCTTTAGAATAGAAAGAGAGATAAAGATCTTCACAGACAAGCAAAAACTAAAAGAGTTTAGCAACACTAAACCCATGCTAAAAGAAATATTGACAGGTCTACTCTAAATAGAAAAGAAGCAGGATGCTACAAAAATGAGAAACTCATAACTAGAAAGGAGATAACTGCCATGAGTTACAAAAAGAATAAATTCAAAATTGTAAAAGAAGACATCTAAATCATTAAGAGTGGGAGAGGGAAGCAAGGAAAGCCACTGTGGAAAACAGTATGGAGATTCATCAAAAGACTAGGAATAGACTTACCATATGACCCAGGAATCCAGCTCCTGGGCATAAATCCAGAAGGAACCCTACTTCAAAATGACACCTGCACCCCAATGTTCATAGCAGCACTATTTACAACAGCCAAGACATGGAAACAGCCTAAATGTCCATCAACAAATGACTGAATAAAGAAGATGTGATATATTTATACAATGGAATACTATTCAGCCACAAAAACTGACATTTGCAGCAACATGGATGTTCCTGGAGAATGTCATTCTAAGTGAAGTAAGCCAGAAAGAGAAAGAGAAAGAAAAATACCATATGAGATCGCTCATATGAGGAATCTAAAAAAACAAAACAAAACATAAATACAAAACAGAAACAGACTCACAGACGTAGAACACAAACTTGTGGTTGCCAAGGGGGGGGAGGGTGGGAAGGGACAGACTGGGATTTTAAAATTGTAGAATAGATAAACAAGATTATACTGTATAGCACAGGGAAATATACACAAGATCTCATGGTAGCTCATAGTGAAAAAAAAATATGACAATGAATATATATATGTTCATGTATAACTGAAAAATTGCGCTCTACACTAGAATTTGACACAACATTGTAAAATGACTATTACTCGATAAAAAATGTAAAAAAAAAGAAATAGAAATAACATTTATTGAGTACTTATTACATACCCTATGTACTAAGTGCTTCATATATATCCTCTCACTTAACAGAAAAACCCTTTAAGAGAAGAAAAGCATACATATTTTAGAGATGACAGAGCCAAGAAATAGAATAACTTGCTGGAAGGGTCTTTTACTGCTAGAAGTTTTACTCATTTTATAACCTCAGAAATAAGTAGAGGCTGAGAACAAGTCAAAAACAATCAGTTGTGTAATTTTAGAAAGAAAAGAGTCACAAACGGGTGTCACTTGTTGGATGTATGACTAATCTCACTGAGCTTCAGTTTCTCCTGTGAAATGGAATTAAGAGGGAAGGGCTACCTCTCTTAGGGTTATGAGGATTAAATGAAACCACGCATGAAAAAAACACAGCATATGTGGGCTGTTATCAATACCTTCATCATTTTTACAATTAGCTAAAAAATCTGAGCAAATTATTTCACATCTATGGGTTCAGTTTCCATATCTGTAAAAAGGTAATAACAATACCTACACCATGCTATAAACGTGAGGATTACATGGGATAACACACAGCAATCAAAACAGTTACTACAACTTTCCAAAGGTCAAACAATACGTCACTGGCTAAACAAGCTACAGTAAATGTATGTGATGAGGTATTTGCTATAAAACATTTAAGGGCATGAAAAAATATCCATAATGCATTGCTAAGTCTAACAAGACAGGTACAGATAGCATGGACAGTAAAATCCTTTTCTTTCAAAAAATATGAATATACATAACAGAAAAGGAGGCAAGAATACACTCCAAGACTTACAATCTGTGAATATCAGCAACTAGTCAGTTATTTAAAAAAAAACCAAAAAACTATTACCACCACCCCTATATCAAAAAACATAACAAACCAATAATCCAAACCCCTCCCCAACATCTGTGTGTTTACAAAAGCCAAAGCATCCTGCCCAGACACCTCCAACCCCATGATGTTATAATTAGGATTCTTCTATGAATATTAAGAAAAGAAATTCTCTCTGAAATTCTTGAATTTTAGTGGGTTAATAAGGGAGAAGGGAGCTATTTGTCTCTAAGACACATATTTTTATTTCCCACAATTCCAGTTAAAAGTCTTCACATTTTATATTGATGTAATACAGAAAAATTACTTCGACTTAAAACAGGAACACAGTATTTCCACAAGGGTAAATTTACTCCAAAGGATTTTGAGAATTCTAATTTTTTCTTAGAGGGAGTGAATATTAATCTTTAAAATGAATATTTCACAACATAGCTGTTACTGAAGTTATAATTCTGTGACTGTGATGAGAGAATATTGTCATGAAATTAACAACATGTAACAAAAGAAACATTACAGTTTCTTAATAAAGAAAATGGATTAATACGCAGATATGAAAGTTAGTATTCAGTAGAAGATAGAAGTAAGTATCACAGTTACTGAAAAAACATGAATTCTGACCAGTATAACTGAAAAATTGTGCTCTACACTGGAAATTGACACAACATTGTAAACTGACTATAACCCAATTAAAACAACAACAACAACAACAACAACAACAACAACAACATGAATTCTGACCAGGAAAAACAGATACTACATTGTGAAATATTTAGTTAAGAAATGTTGTTTCTATAATTTAAGGGTCTTATCTCTATTTTCATTGGAAACTATATTTCACTTGAATTAGTAACATTTAACCAATGGTTATATGTAAATATGCAACATTCGTTCAACCTTGAAAGTGGGGAAGAAAACAGGATTCTCAAAAAGCAAAGAAACAGCCCTTTTAAACGACAGATTTTACAGACTCTCTCATTTCAAGTAGATTTTCTAGCAAAATGCACTCCTTTTTCAATCCACATAAATGATTCAAGACACCTGCATACATATGAAAAGCAAATTACTATTTCTCCCTTTTAGTGGCATTACTAAATAAGCCTCAGTAACTCAGAGAAAGATTTTATTTTCAGTATTCTAACACTGTCTCCCTCTGCTGTACCAAAAAAGGATTCAAAACTTTCACATTTCCCTTAAGATATAATTAAGTACAATTCTTTCCATTTGTTTCCTGTAAAACACAGCTTAAAAACTGGTAGTTTAACAAAGTAATATATATTACTTTGGGCTAGGACAAGAAAAATAATCATTCTCCAGGAATACATCCTTCAAATCTAAATTCTTTAATCCAGAACTTAGAAAAACCTACACAAAGAATTTAAGTAAAGTTCTGCTTTATGGAAGTAAATGTATTCCTTTTGGGCCAGGTTGAACAATTTAGTAACTTGTGAACTTGGGGAAACCACTTAAAAGTCCATAAGCCTCAGCTTCTTTTTACTTATAAAACTAAGAATGAAAATATTAACACTCTACCACCTTCAGAAGGCTATCAGAATTCAATTTAAATCCATTCTCTGAACAATCACTCAGCACCAATTCACTACACACAGTGCACAGTGCTAGGCTGCCAAATTGAACAAATGGAAACTATTCATACTTGAAAATTATTCACCGCTTTTAAAGTTAACTGGGCATCCTGTACTTTATCCAGCAACCCTGCCTGGAGCACATACAGAGACACAAATATGACATGCTTCTTATCCTCAAAAGACTTACTAAAAGCGAGGGAAATAAAACATATATAAACAAACTACTATACAGGGAAGGAAAGTGGTTATGTAGCATTTAAAAAAGGAGAAAGGGGCAAAAAAGGCGAATTGGGAATACAGTAAGAAGGGCTGGGGAATGGTCAGAATCAACAAGCACTCACAAAATTCAAAGGAGGATGAAGAGCAAGATATGACAATGTTTAGGTTCATCCTCGATTCCAGCCACACAGAACTGTGTGTTCACCAAACACACTCTTCTTCCATTATACGAGGTGGCTCAGTAACACAGGTTTTAAAGTTATTCGCCACCTATTCACACAAATCAGTTTACATTTAAATTACTTCCAAAAGACAGGCATTAACAACTTCTCACTAGAAAGATGCCAAACTCATAATTTTCTGACTTGATTCCCTCTAAAATCTGGCTATAGTTTTGTTCTTGATTACTTTACCCAGTATTATTTTATTAAACAAACTACACTGTGTGGATGGGGCCAGTAAGACTAAAATGTTCCTAAGATATTATCCTTTTTCTCAATTCCTATTGTCCAAGCAACTGTTTCCTATCTCTGCCTCCTAAGTAAATAGTTTTGTACTCGGTACTCTTCAAATAGATAAATGGATGGACCATTTTTAGCTCGATGCAGAAGCTACTGCTTCTTTCCTTTGCATTTCCTGCTCTCCCCTCTGCAGATGTCCCCTTCTTCCTGCAGGTCCAGCTACCACACTTCAGGACACAAGCCAACCCTGATTCTATGATAGGAAAATTCACACAATTAGACTCTATAGTTAAATAACATACTATGTCGTAGGGAATGTGTATAAAAAAGGTGTAGTATTGACACAACACTGTAAAATGATTATAAATCAATAAAAAATGTTTAAAAAAAAAGGTGCAGTAATGGGAAAAAATCTATTTGTATCATTCTTTTTTAAGATAACTCATTGTATTCATCATACAATCTTACAGATGAAAGGACTTCAGAGCTCACAGTCCATTTCATTTTTGACAATTTTGTCCTATAAATCATGTGTGACTAGTCTAAATTCACAGGGCAAGCAAAGAACCAGTCAGATTTTTCTGATTTTCAGTTCAGCATTTTTCCTACCAAATTACACTTCTACCTACTCCTACTACATCTTTTGATTGGTAGGTGATATATTCCCTGATTTTTAATTCTATTGCATGTTTTACTTCTTTTTGAAAATATAAAATCTAGAAGTTAATAGTTACTCAAACTGTAATTTACATTATTCATTAACCCTCCCATAACAAAGTAATCTAAAATTCAGCTTAACTGAAAAACAGAAGAACAGATTCAGCAGTTCGTATTTTTACTGCATAAGGAAGTATAAGAAGAGTATTTGTACATCAACACAGGTCAAACTGACAAGTTCAAGTCATGAGACGCTGTCAACAAACGTTAAAAAAGACGCTGATCATTACATCTTTTGTGAAAATCTCTTTACTGAGAAGTATTACACCTATCTTAATAAGCATACAAACTCTGCTGAGGTTAAGCAGATTCTTATACTCCTTTGTCCTAGAATTTGAAGAGGTGGAAAAACTATTATCCAAAAATCACTGCTCTTAAAGATATGTGGCTGAAAGGATCTATTAAGTTTATAATCACAGGGATAATCAGTTGACCAAGCTTTCTATATTTTGAAAAGATTACTACTGACAGCCCTTTTCCATTGTCTTACCTTTGTTGAAAGCACTTTAAATGTGCTCTGTTCCGGTATTACAGGATGAAGAAGTGTCAGCTTCAGATTGTAATCCTCTCCAGAAGGAAGTTTCACCACAGCAGACAACTAATGAACACAAAATTAGGAGCACTTTTTAAAAATTTATTTAACGAAGGGTAGAACACTTGAACTGAATCTTATTACAGAACTTCAATCTGCTGATAATTTTTAAAACATAACATGGAATATCAGACTTAAGAATCTAAAAATGATCCTTTTAAAAAAATTTGGTATCCTTCACATGAATTCTCATATACATAATTGAACAGCAGAATGGTGTATTTTTCATAACACATATTTAAGATTTAAATCTTAAGGAAACTCAAAAAAGTACAACAGCAAAATGATACAGTATGTAAAAAAAGAATTCATGTGCAAAACATCTGGTTTTACCACAAACTCGCTTAAACATCTATCACAAGGCTTCCTACTAAGTGCTAAGAAATCAAGTTATTAAAAGTCATACTCCTCTTATTTCACTGATTTCTGTTCTTACTTTTATAATTTCCTATCATATGTTTAAATCGCTATTCTTTCTTCTATCTTCCTCATATAAAGTACTAAAAAATTTGACTTCAAGCTTTCTTGAATGGTTATATATACGTTAAAATCTTAAAATTTCCTTCTAAACAACTGTATCAATCGAATTTTACTGAGTTGTATCATCATCATTATACTTTTAAAAATATTTCCCATTTCCATTTTTTCTTTGATGTTTGAGTTGAGTGGTACTAATTAATTTAGTCATATGAGGTTCTTTTTATTTTAAATTCTGTAGCTTATTTTTATCTTACATCTACTGATTTTTCATCTTTTAAATGTATCATCAGCAGTAAACTGAACAATAAACCAAATTTAAAGTCTAATGCCAGCATTTGTGATAGAATTTCAATATTCTTCTCCTCAAAGTGAAATTCACATGAATAAAATGTACTAAAGCCCTTAATCCAAAAAAAAAAAATCATACTCATTTAATATGGTTAGCAAATTCTAAGATGTGTAAGTTACAACATGTAAGCAGACCTTTTTCATGAGGTTACCACACAAATGTAACCAAATCACGTATCTTACTAATTATCTTTTATATCTATCAACCAAGTTCTGCTTTGAATTCCAAATTTAAAAAAAAAAGAACACAATGCATATTTAGCTATAACCTGCAGGATACATATCCTTGTCTCAAAACTTAAAATGATTCAAATTAAAAAGCAATGCTTTAGATTTTCATCAGCATTTTCCACATTTTCTCAGGAAAACATGATATATAACTGATAGGCTGCTATAGATTATTCTGCAATATATATTTACATTTACAAATAAAAGTATTTAATCTCAACAAAAAATAATTCAACACTGTAATGACCTCTTTTTCTGAAAATTCCACATTTACATCATTCTTCTGAACATTCTTGATCATAAGTGTAATGATTACTTGAGATTCTGTTTGATACCAGTCATACCTATTAAAAAAGAAAAAGAAAACTTAGAACTAATTTTCTTCAAGTTGTTGCTTCTTTGTTTTGTCAAGATAAAAACAATAATCTGATGAACAACAAGAGCTCCACCTTGAGGAACAAAATAGTAGAGCAGCTGCTGATTCTCAGAAACAATCTGATGTAACTAATTTCACGATACGTACTAACGGAAGACAAAAGGCAGATGATGCCCCAAACCCCTCCAGTGGATTTAAATACTTACATGATTTTCTAGGTTCTGACCTATCTCTAACACTGCTGTGCTTAAGCTGACATTAAAGATAAAATCTGAGGGAGGATATATATAGCTCAGTGGTAGAGTGTATGTTTAACATGCATGCTTAAGGTCCTGGTTTCAATTCCCAGCACCATTGGAAAAAAAAAACCCCAACCAATCAATCAATAAACCCAGTTAACCCCCCCAAAAAAGATTTTAAAAAAAGAAAAAAAATTTTTAAAAGATAAAATTTATTCTCAACAGGTTAACAGTTCCAATACACCATCAGTAGCTTTACACTCTCATTTCAACCTAATGCTGAGAAGTAAAACTTCTATCCCTATTTTACAAATGAAAACAGTGTAAGCTTAGAAGGGCGAAGCAATCGGCAAGTCAGGAGCAGGTGTTATTACACTTCCCTGACCCAACACTCCAGGATCTCTTTATTGAAACTGGGGGGTAAACAGCCCTGCGCACAGGGAGCAGAAGTAAGTGAGCAAAAATTAAAATAACTGAACTCATTCTGCCAGACACAACATTGAATAGCGTCTTCTTTCAGTCTCAAAGTATGTGGAAAGATTAGTGTGGCTAGATATTCTAATTATGTGTATCTTTCCCTCTAAAAGCTCTAAAAATGTAGGAATCCTCACTTTCAAATTAGACCAGATTATAAACCCCATGACAGCAGATCTATGTATCTATACTGCCACTATTACATTGCCAGGACTAAACACAGTGCCTGATACATGGAATGCTTATTAAATCAATGTTGGATTATTTTATGCTCCAAACACCCTAATTATTATTTAAGTTTATGTGTTCTATCCCTGCCACCAAACTAAAGTAGCTAGTTACTTGGAGAGTTATCCTGTATCTCCCCAGGAAGAACATGAATAAATTGTTTTAACATTTCCAAGCCACTTTAGGTAATTATGTCAAAAGCATCTCATCTTTAAAAGTCTCACAGTTTCCCTTTGAAATTCAGTGAGGATGCAAAGTTCAAGATCAATGACTTTTCTTTCTGTTATAGTCCCAGGAATACAATGGCTAATGAACAACTAAAAATAAAATCAAATACTTTGCTAGATACTTATTCATGATTGTAACTGCTGCCCTCAGCAAGTGACTTTCAACTCATGCAGAATTATTCTATGAAAAATTTACTCCAACTATAAAAGGCAGGTAGACTTACAATTCTATCAAGTTTACTACTGATTTATTTACCTATGTACTAACAACAACTTAAATGGAAAAGGCTTTCCTTAATACATGGAAAGGTGACACAATATGGAAAAAGGTGAAACAAGTTTTAAGATGGCAAGTGATTAATTTTAACCTTAATATGATCTCTAATCCAAATCAGTAAATGGCCTTATAATTAGTTTTTCAAGGCTATAACATTTTTTTAAAAGCTAAGAAATACTTAAATCACAAGTAAGGACCTGCTTACTATTAAATGACAAGGTTTTTTCCCTTGAGGCATATTTACTAGGCATAATGAAAAAGAAACACTTACTTGATTTTTGACTGATGTGTCCTCTGGGAAGAAGACTGATTTTGACAAGTTGAAATAGAAAGATTTTTACAAGTTAGTTTAGTAACTATATGTTAAAAATGCATGCAGTATTAATTTACCCAGTGCTATGGTTACTTTGATATGAAATAACTACATGAAAACTTTCTACAAAGCATGGCATCCGTAATTGTTAAATAATATGTATCTTCACAAAAATTAGAATAGTCAGCATTTAAAATTTTTTGAGTTTCAATTTTAAAAAGATTTTTCTTTTAAAACAAAAGCATAAAAACACAGAAAATTTCCTGAAGATATGACTGGAAAAGGTTACACATAAAATGTTCAGTTTCAAGATTCTGTAACTCTCTAAACCGAAAATAACTAACATTTAAAAAACCGTTTTTAAGAATGCAGTATAACCGTTAACAATGGCATCAGACAGACTGCTCTGGAACAACATACAAGGGAATATTTCCGTGGTGCCTTCCTGATACAACTCTCTTACTCTGCTTATGGCCTCTCTGCAACAAACATTGCCCACTGCCCGATGAGAAAACGAAGTGACTCTCAACCAATCCATGCTTCTCCAAACTACAGGTGTGCCAGTTAAGACTATAAATCTAAAGAATTTGCCCTGGGTCACTGGTGGACTCTAAGATACCCCTAAATGAAAGGAAAGAGACGGCATTTTGAGGAAAAATAGAAGTAAAACTGCCCTAGAGAGATAACGAACTGAGAAAAGGCTCATTCTGAGTCCTGTCTCAAATATATTCAGTAATAATATAATTAAGTTAAAACAAAGGATAAAAACTTTGGACTTACCACTTCGGACTGTGATCCTATTAAAAACATAAAAAGGAAACATTTTCAGATAACAGTATATGTACAGGCAAAGCTATACACATGATTTCTATGGCACAAACATACTGATTAAACAAACCAATTCTCCATACACACCTATTAAGAGAAAGTAGTTTAACTCTGCAACCTGGAGTCACTTTAGACACCTTAGTAATTTCTTACCAGTAATACCATTGTAAAACAAATCCACCCAAAACTCCCTTTCAACATACCAACTAGGCAAAAATCAAAACACCTTTGGAAATCTCAATCTAAGGGAACATGCATTACTTAAATTATAAGGTATGAAGTTCAAAACAAATTATTTTAAATCAAAAAAATGTCAAATACTACTTCTTTTTAAATGGAAAGACCATGGGAAACTTACATACTTACCTTCCTGAGCTTCCTGACACCTTTTAATCCAGACAACGAAATCAGCATCTGCACCTAGAAAGAACAGACTGTAACGTCCCTCAACCGCACAACCTAACATATTCACTCAACAAATAATTACTGAATACCTACTGTGTTCCAAACATTGTTTTAGGCACTGGGAATTCAGCAGTGAATTAGACAGACAAAAATATCTGTCCTAACAGATCTTATAGCAATCCTAATGTTACAGCTATTAATATTATTAGGTTTACTACTTAGTCGTTCATTCTGAAGCATTCTGATTTTTTAAAAATCAATTTTAACCACAGTCAATCTTACTGGTTCCTAGATACAGATAGTCTACATTTTCCCTCACTCCTCTACTTTTAAAAGGGCTTCCTCTGGCACAACAAAATCAGACCTGAATCAGACTCCCAGTACGCCATCAGCTAGGGTGGGGTTGAGGCCTGGTAACCAGCAACTGGGTTGAGGCCCAGAAGCCACCTGCCTGCTCTCCAATGAGCAACCCATCCTGCCTACTATTTTCCCAGCGGCTTTACTTGTTACCATGCCTTTCAACACCAATATCAAGAAGCATCTTTACACTTTGCAGAATTTTGTCGTATCTCCAAGTTTGAAAACATACAGATGGTGAACTATGTATTTACAGATAGCAATGTAAACATGTACATAAGCAAACTACTCATTTCTGAAGACTCAAAACATTGACAATTACCTACATAGTAAAAAGGTCTAATACAACGCTAAGAAAAATGATTAAAAGTTATCTAAATAAAAGTTTACTAATTCAAGCTAACTGCAGGTAACATTATTTTTTAAAAAAAGTATAGAAATTTAGACTTTCTTAAAATGAAATTTTCTAATTCATTAATTTACAAACAAAACTCAATTATATAGGCCTTGATACACACATTCATTCTAATGGAGAACAATTACATCAAAATCTTAAACCAAGCTTCCTATTATACAAAGGGGAAAAAAAAAGTAATATTCTGAATTATAAATTTTTAACCCTGTCAAAATGGAAGCTGAACAGTTTAATATAAGTTTCTCCTGGAATTAAAAAACAAATCTGACTTTAAACTAAATATCCTCATCAGCAATTTTACCAAAGAGCAGACACCCCTCTTCTGAGGCTACCTCTGAAACAATTCTAGGATAAAAGTCAATGGCATTATAATAAAATATTACTCAAGGAAGGAATTTAGGCAGGGAACTTTCTGCTGCTCTAAAAAGATAAGAAAAAGGGCTCAGAAATCTAAAGATAAAATGACTCATGTCTCATCAGGGTTTTTAAATATGTATGTATCAAGGCTCTCGATAACTGGACTCTTTAGAATTTGCATGAAGTATAGACATGCTGGCTTAGAAACTGAATAGCCACATAACTTACATACCACACTTGGGATAACCAAGTCTGAGAATAACTCCTATGGCCTAGATCTCTTCTTTCCTAATTTGTAGGTTCCATTTGCAAAGCTGGGTTTGTCACCCTTTCTCAAGTAGGCATACAGCAGAAAAGCAAATATTCAAAGTAGGATATATTTTAAAATACAGTCATACAATACTTTTGGTATGAGGGCTTCTCAACCTCAGCACTACTGACATTTTGGACCAGACACTTCCTTGTTGTGGGGGACGGTCCTGTGCACTGCAAGCATCCCTGGCCTCTACTCACTAGATGTCAGTAGTACATCCCCCCTCTCCCCACCAATCATGATCATCCAAAATCTCTGCAGACACTGCCAAATGTCCCCCATGGAGCAAAAGCATTCCCACTGCTTTAGAGAACTGTGGTAACATTCTATCATAAAATGAAGATAAAATGATTATGTAGTCTATAATTACCAAAGAGATTACTTACAACCTTTTAGTATTTTGCAGATTTTTTGATACTCAGCTCTTACAATTTCTATATCCTGCACAGAGACATCCATACTGCTGTGATAATTTTCATGTTTCTCTCAAAAAGACACTAGAAACTCACAATACTCTCAAAGCTCCATGTTTCTTCTATACCCTATCATACTTTACCCAGACTTACACTTCATGTCCCAATAAAAATCTGTGTTGTAAGCAATCTGAATAATAACTTAAACAGACTTCTGAATGTAAGAGCAAGTTAAACTCTCACTTGTCCATTAGAAAAAAATAAAGCCAGCCTAAGTACTTGGAGCACACTAAGTATTACACAGTTTTTTGCTTCTAACGATAAAGTTTAAATGCTAAGGAAAGGCCAATTTAATCAATTTTTAAGTAAACTCAAATTGTGCAATCAATACAAAATGTTATTAAGAGGAGGAAAAAAAGGTGTTGAGTTTCTGTAATTAACTTGAGATTATGCTAACAAAATTCAGCTATGATACTTAAGACATACAAATATAATAGATTAGTTTACTAACAGATAACTCCAGTACTTACCATCTAATTTCTGTCCTTCTGTAAAAGTTTCTAGAGCAACAGCATAGTTTTTTTCATGGTATTCACATATCCTGCATGAGCATATTAAAAACAAATACCACACACACACATGAGATCATGTAAAATTGCCTTCTTTCTAAATAAAAAAAAAAACCTAGTACTCTCTACTGTTGCAAAAAAGAATTTAAGTATATGTTAATAAGCCGAGAGAGTCTCTACAGATGTTTAACTGTAACATCTAGTATAATTCCCATTAAAATCCCACTTTGGAACTCATTTCAGAAGGAATTTCTTGATTTTAATTGTATATATTTGCTTTTTTCAAAATAGTTATACTATGGAATTAAACTTCTGACTTAAAGCATAAACTCACACTTATCAACAAAAACAAGCTGGGATATAAAATACACAGATACAGAGTCTTCATGGCATTAAATGTAGCCTGCCCAGCTTGGTTGAGGAATACATGTTCTCTAGTCAGTTCAATACAGTTCATTGTTTCAATTCCAAACGATGAAACAAAAAAGGGACCGGAAATGCATCAGTTTCATCTATACCTTGCAGTCACTTTAATCATCACTGCTTTAAACATACTAAGTATATACCTCCTATCACACACTGTAGTTAGTACAGAAGTCTAAAATGTATTAAAATGGAATTTTATCTCAGCTACAAAATGTACCAAAATAGAATTTACTATTTATATAAAGCTGACAATTAATTCACTCAACAAACTAAACACCTACTATCCACAGTCCAGACCCAACAAGAGCAGTTACTGCATACCCCTTTCTCAGCATAGCAGTGGAACTATTTGGATTAAGTTCAAGAGATTTCTTTGCATCAGCAACAGCATCTGTATATGAAAAAAAAAGTGTTTTTTAGTCAGTTACTTATGGATTCCAACAAGTATTACACACAAAATTTGAGTCAATCTTAGATTAAGCTTCCAAGCTGGTGAAATGGACAAATGATTTTAAATTAAGAAAATCTATACAACTGAATTAAACATTACCTTCATACCTTCCTAATGACATAGTATTTAGCTTCCTTCTTAAAGCTCTTCAGACAACAAATAAAGCTCTGCATCACAAAGTTCATCTTTTCTCATTAACATCATTTATGTAATTTGACTCAAGGTATTTAATTTTTCCCTGTTCAGATTACCTATCCAGAATAATTTAAATTACAGAAGTAATACAGAAATACATTCTTTTTGTAAAAAAAAAAAATACAAACAAGGGAATTCTTTTAAATACTCTCTAAAACAGTAAATGTGATGCTATTCTTTGTCAACATATCCAACAACCATGAACTAAATCTGTATAAATTCTACACCCACTGAAAAAAGGACACCCATAAAATTTAAATGGGTGATGCTCAACATGATGTTTGTCACATTTCAGCTACTTTACCTTGTATGAAAGACCAAGTTAAAAATCCTGGAAGATGATCTCTATTTTATTCAATTCATTGTATCTTGAGCAAAATTTGTAAATAACTTAGAAGTAGAGACAATATACTTTGTAAGAAAAGTTACCAGGGTAATTCCCAAGAAGAATGTGACAATAAGCTCTTTGACAGTAATACTGCGCATCATCTGGTTTCTGTTCCAAAGCCTTAGTCAGCTCCTACAAATACAAACATGCCGAGTGTCAGTAAATACTACTTAAAAGCCATTGAATTCTAATTAAACATGATTTTAAATCAAATAACCTAGTATCATAAGCTATTTGGAAGATCTAACAGGGAAACAAGCTTGGAGCTTTTCTTTCCAAGATGATCAATATCCCCCCCTTCTCCTCCCTTCTCCCCTCAAAAGCCCACAATCTAATGTAATATTTATGTAAAGTACTTAGCAGTTCCTGGCCTATAGCAGAAACTCAATAAATGGTAATCATCATCACCTCATTTATTCTGAAGTTTAGTTGAAATATTATACACTAACCATCACTGATTTTTCTCCTTCTAATTTGGAGAAGGTTCAAAGATCATGCAGAATTTGAGGTGCCTAGAAAATGTGAAGCTGTCCAATTAAAATAAAAAAACAACTGGAAGTTAAATTTAGAGCTCAGGGAGGTTAATGGAACCAATAAATACATAATCAAGCTTACATGGCCCTCTCCTCTCCTCCATCAATGGCCTAAGAATCTACAACATTCTGTCAAAAGCCAGATACAATAGCTCAGAGTTAACAAGTGTCAACTGATCAAGAGTTAACAGAGAGATCAAAACTTCTGCCACTCTAGGCAGTCACAGTATGTAAGTGGTAGCTAGAAAAATAATGATGCAAGAAGAGAGAGCACGATTAGTGAGGCTAAGGACAAATGCAGGCTAACAGGAAGACTTTGATTTCTACCCACTGCCCACACACGCTAAGGATTTGGTAGTTTTCTTAACAGGTAAAATTACTTCAATAGTCACATGTGTGTCATTGACTTCACTTGAATCTCATAGTGTGGTTCTCACAAAGCAATACTATACACTTAGTAATCATATGCCTAAAATCCAATATACTTAAAATCCAAACCACTTTTTACCATCTTCTGCCCTGTCACCAAGATCTAATGAAAATCAGATGGCAGAGATGGATTCAAGTACAGGTCTGTCAGACTCCAAATCGAATTTTAACTGCTACACTGCCTCGTTGTAAAATTTCTTTACTCCAAGTTTCTTTCACACACCACCTAATATTTGTATTAATACAATGGTATCTAATATTTTGAAATTCCCAAGCTAAAAAAACCATCTTGCACTAAACTTTCAATTTTGAAAACATGATAGCTTCTTACGTATACTCAAATATATCTTAAAACCAAATTTCCAGTATCTCCTCAGTAAAAACAGGTATATTATGGGTCAAAAAGGCTGTTATAGATTATAATATTATCTTGATCATCAATTAAAAAAGTATTTTTAAACACATATTATGGAACAAACATAGGCCAGACACTGGCGGTTCAAAGATGAATAGAATATTCCTTAAAGACTCAGGAATAAACTTCGGAATTTCAAACAACCAACTTGCAAATAACCTTTAAAAACACAAACCAACTGCTGATTAAGGAGAACCGTTATGGTGATTCAGTTAAATAAACTAAGCAACTGACTTATTAGGCTGCTAATAAAAAGTTACCCAAAAACCACTCAAAACAAACTGACACATCAACTTGTAAGTCATGAATAGAACAAAATAATGAATTTATTTTGAATGAAGAATATACAACATAATAAAAAAAAAAAGGGAAGTTAATTATTTGTGGCTGTCTTGACTACATCTGACTTGTGGTATGTTTTCAGCATTCTACTGTTTCTGGGACAACAGATGCTGGCCGCTAGAGGACAAAGGGACTAAAGGGAAGTATCTCAAAAGGCAAGGACTTCAGTGCCAACATTTGAATCATAGCAGAAAAAAGCTATTTACTGCAAACTTACACAAAACATATCCAAAGATATAGTACTTCTCACATAAAATGAGTTGTGTTACAGTCAAGCAATTTATAGTTCTCAGAAGTCAAGAAACCTGATGAACTGTAAACTATAATTGCACTGAAATCTTTACCAAGACAATCGTAAAGGAAGTACCCTGATAACACAGAACAAAAGGGGGGAAACTCCTTTTTAAGGCATTAAAATCATTTAAGACTTGGATTTTAGAACATTAGTTTCCAAATTTTTTTTAAGTTTTAGGCTCTTTTAAAATGCTTCCTAAAAATGGTAACTTGTTAAGATTAAAAGCAAAAGCAGACCGCTCAGGCTGACCTAATGTTTGAAGGCCTTTAGATCTGGGTATCTCAACCTGACTCCACTTTCCATTTTCCTCTAGCCACAGCTAATCCCCAGTCATGGGTAAGTAAGAATATCAAGCTGTCTCCCTTCCTGAACTACCAAGCACTGCCAGAGAAAAACCACATAACCATGCAGAACTGGTACGTTTTATGCTAACCAGCTCCACTCTCAACAAAGCTATCCATGGCCAACTACTTCAAAGTCAGCTCCCAAACCTTTAATTATATTCTACACTCCCAATCCTCCTCCAGAAGATGACCTTGATGCCTTGGACCCAGAGATTTGTCACTTCTAAACTCTAAACCTTGAGTAAGTTAATCTCTTTAGCTTCAGCCTCCCTGTTAGTAAAATACACCTCAGTTGTTCCAAGAATTATCGTAGGAGTGATTTAACACATCTGAGTGCCTGCCACATCCCAGGGACTACACTGAGAACATGGTGATAAACAGATACACAAAACCCCTGCTCTCTTGAAGCTTACAGTGGGGCCCAATTCAGACAGGGTAGTCAGAGAAGACAGCTTCCTTGAAAAGGTGACACTTCACATGAAATCTAAAGTGATGAACACTTCCAAGTAAAACAAGAGATAGGTCAACAGATAGTACATTTTAGGCAAAAGTCCAAAGGCCCTGCACCAGGATTGAGCTCGACATGTCTCAGTAACAGAAAGAGAGCCAGTATGGCTAGAATCTAGAAAGCAAAGAATCTACAAGATGCCTACCTCAGGGGCCTCACCCTTGTACCTTACATTACTTATCTGCATAATGACCCTTCAAGTGGTCCTAGTTAGTCCCATTTTTCAGACAGGAAACCTGATTCAGAAGAATGATACTAGGAACTTACACAACTGTCCTGAAACCAGGACATGGACCTAAGCAGTCTGATTTCAGAGCCCATGCTCTTAACCACCACTCATACTGGGCCTCAAAAGACTCTCATAATCCACATGAATGTTTTCTCTCTCTACTACATTAAGACTTCCTCTCTAAAGTTTTTATGACTTCCCCCATTAGTCTCTACTCTGCTGTGTTCTTTAGTGTACTTTATACACCATTCCACTACAGTATTTGTATTTTAATGATCTGTTGACTTGTCTGTCTCTTCTCTAGACTGCAAACTCCCTCACTGCAGTGTTTTACCTCTGGATCGCTAGCTCCCAGTACAGATTTGCCATTAATGTACATCGTTTAATGAATGAAAGATGTAATCAACTTGATATCGACATTTTCTCTTTATTCCTAGTTGGAATATAGAGACTTATATAAAAGACTTACATAAAAATGTGACATTTTAACTGATGTAATACCAAGTGACCTCAATTTCAAAACAGCTACTATAAAACCAACCCCTGGGAAAACCTAGGGGGAAACAGACACTTCTCAAGATTCTGGCACTACTCATTATTACCAATTATTTAGTAATTAACATTTACCTGTTTACCTCTGTGAGAAAGTCGTCTCAAATTTTAAAAAGAACACTTCCTCTTAATATAGGCTCGTCCTTATTATGATCATTCTCCTCACTCCCAGTCTTTGATTCAGGTCTACAGCAGGCCTTGAGAATCTGCATTTCTAACAAATTTCCAGGTGCTGCTGCTACAGTTGGTCTGGGCATCACACTTCTAAAAACCACTGTCCTAAAGCACTAGACTAAGAGTCAGGAAACACATGTCCTGAGGCCCCTATTCTGCCTCTAACTGGCTGTATACATCTCTATGACAAATCATTTGGATTTCTTTGGGTCTGTTTTTCTATTCTGTAAAATAGAAGGGTAAGAAGTACTGGTCTGGTGGGGAAAGGTATAGCTCAAGTGGTAGAGTGCATGCTTGGCATGCATGAGGTCCTGGGTTCAATCACCAGTACCTCCTCTAAAAATAAATAATAAACCTAATCACCCCACCCTCCCCCCCACCAAAAGAAGTACTGGTCTACAGGAGTCATATGTACTATTAGAAAATCTGGGGTGGGGCCTAAGAATTCACATTTTTAATGAGTTCTGAAGTGATGCTGATGCTGCTGGTCCAAGAGCCACACTTAAAGGACGAGTACACTAAAACTAACCACACGCCTACACTGTGCAATTCCACACCTAGAAAGAAAAACAAATGCACTCCCAAAAGAAAGAAAATGCACATGTTCACCAATATACATATACGAGAAAATTCACAGTGATTTTATTGATACTAGCTAACAATTGGAAATATCCCAAATGTCCACTGTTAGAACAGATACATTGTGCTATATTTACACAGTGGAATACTACACAGCAATGAAAAAGAATTATCACTTCACACAATTTATGGATGTATTTCACATAATGTTTAAAGCACGACAGTCTATGTGAGTATCTAGTGTATGATACTGTTTATATAAAGTCCAAGAACAAACAAAACTAACTGATGTACTGATGGAGTTCAGAACAGGATTATCTGGTGGGTAAGGGGAATACTGACTAGGAAGAAGCCTGAGAAAGCCTTGAGGATGGAAGTATTCCATATTTTAATGGGTGTTATATATACATGTAAAACTTAAAGTTCATCAGCTGCGGACTTGTGTTACACATCACACTTCAATAAATAATTATAAAAGCAAAATGAGATGTAAAGTGAAATCAAATGCATTACATTAACATCCTTTAAAAGCAACTATTATGTGAACTGGATTTCCAAAGGAGGCATAGGGCTTAAGAGAACCATGACTAACGTACATTCTGAAAATTAACAGCTATCTAGCTGACACAAGGAATTGTGGAGAAAAATTCTCAGCGCATCCTGTAACATTATTCTAATACTGATTCCCAAAAGCATCACTAGGAAACACTACAGCACAACTGAGTAATCAACCACTTAATCTGAAGGCCTTCATATCCAGACCCAAAAAACATACTCCATCCTGAAAGGCCCTAAGGGACCTAGGCCCTGGTCTCCCCCCATCTCATCTTTTACTCCTCTTTCACCCCACTCTAGCCAAATGGGCTTTCTTGCTGCTCCTCGTGTAGGTCGACTTCATTTCTACCTCAGATCTTGATCCTAGCTCCTCTTCCTGCATGAAATCAACTTTCCTCAGAGCTTCCGAGCTCATTCCCTCATGCCTCTACTCAAATGTCACCTCCTCCAAGAGACTCTACTGACCATGTAGCAGATTTCTTTCAGAAGTCACAGCTAGGAAAAAGGTTCTCTTGCTCTGAATTGCTAACCTTACCTGTGTTAGATTATAACAACGAAACAAGGCTCCTCTTTTTTATGCTTTAAAGCAAGAAACCCCTGGCTAAATTTTTTGATCCGCTGCATCATGGATTCTTAGTTTGGGCTCTTTTTATTACTTAATTATTTTTGCTTTCCTTTATAGATTTACAGCCTTTCACTGCACACAAAGTAACTTGTAAGTAAGCTGAATAGAAAAATAAGAATTTAACCCATAGCAATCAGTGCCTTGCACACAGCAACTCCCAGGAAATTGTTTTGAGCCATAAACAAATGAATAATGAATGGTGACAGGACATCTGGAAATTTTCAGGCACACACGGGAAAAGGTTTTTGTCCCAATAGTGTGAGTTCACACTGGCATTCAGCACAGAGCCTGGCACATAAAAATGGCAAGGATGGTTGTCAAAAGAAAAACCAAATTAACAAACATCAAGCCTAGATTTCACTTTTTGTTCTAGCCACAAACGCCATTTAAAACAAACAAAACCAACCAACCCTTTCAGGCCAACTATGAATGTCATCTATATCCTCGAGAGAGGTTTTACTACGGAGTTGCAAAGATGCAGGAACGGTCTAGGAGTGTGAGGGGGCAAGAACAGGGGTCTGGCCTAACGGGGCCGCCGTGGGACAGAGCAAAGGAGAGGCGGAAGCTGTCAATATTAGGGCTGAGACACAGGAAAAGCAGCAGCCCGGGTCCTAAGACAGCCTGGGAAGAGGCGGGGTCGGCCTGAAGCCGCGGCGGCCGCCTTCCCCAAAGGAGAGTGAAGGAGGCTGGACGGGCTTGCTCACCTCTAACGCCGCCTGGGGGTCCTCGTCGATCAGAGCATCTGAGAAGCTCCGGAAAAACCTGCCGGGGAAACAACGACTTCAGCAGAGCTCACTAACCCAGGAAAGTGGGGGGCGGGGGCAGATACAAATAAATACCAAAGAGAAAGGGAAAACACGCACCTCTGGGCTGTCGCAGGTCCCGCTGCAGCCGCCGCCATCCCTAATAGTCACTGCTACCGCTGCTGGAGCTGCTCCTTCCGAGGTTACTAGCTCTGCCGCCGCCCAAGAGGGAAACTTCTGGAGAAACACCAACCGAGCTTTCGTCCTAAGTAGCCAACGAGCAGCTACGCAGCGTGCAGCGGGGGGAGGGGAAGCGAAGCGCGGGCGCGGGGCGGGCCGGGACCGTGGAGGACACAGTCTCCCGGCCCGCCCCCTGGCCCTTGACCGGCGCTCGCAGGCCCCGCCCCCCGCAGCCATGGTTACGGAGGCCGCGGCGGTTCATGCTCGCCCTCCCCCTGTGCGCGTCTGCGCTTCAGGAGTGATAGCTCGAAAGGACCTTGGTACCGTCCTGTTACCCTCAGGAACGTGTGGCGTTTGGGGACATTTGTATGTCTGTTAATGACACAAGGCACATCGAGCTCCAGTTTCCCTACGGCTCTCATCATGGGTCCCGGAGGCAGCCAAGCCTTTCGTGGCCCGTGCCGTCATTCGCGGCTACATGTTCTTTTCCGGAAGCCATTTCCGGATGGCGCGTCGATGCCGGGATCTTGGTGCTGGGAAACCTAAGGGTCTCAGACTCACCGGAAGTCGTTCTGTCTTTGCAGAGACTACAGTGGAGGAACACTTTTGGTTCCGGTGCGGCTATTCTGTTCCGTTCTCCAGAACTCCCCAGGCCCAGGCTTTCTTCCTAGTTGGCTTCACAGACTGAGAGGAAAAACGTGCTCCATCAGACGGCACTGAAGGGTGGAAGGTGGCCTGAAGTTGTCTGAGTGCTGCTTTTCTTTACCTGGGCGGTGGAAAATAAAGCGCCGTTTGATCTGTGCAATTCAGATAGAAGAAGCTTCCAGCAAGTTCCACGGGATGGAGAGTGGGGGAAACAGGAAGGACTGAGAGTGAGCGGCTGTCAGTAGAGATAAACAAGTAACAGAACTTGAGGGTCTGCTATATCCAAAATCTAAACTTGAGTCCTGGGATTCAGTGGTGTTAATGCCCTCCAGAAATTCAAGCCAATTTTGTTGAAAGTGCTAAAATGAAAATAGGACTAGTCAAGAAGGGACACTTAGCTGAATGTAGGTTACAGGGATGGAATTCTCAAATGTGTTGTACCTGCTTCTCAGTATCGAAGATGGATTAGAACCAGTGAAGGAAATGGAAGAAACAATTCAGGCATAAAATAGGACTAATGTTAGTGATAATGTGAACTCTAGAATTGGTAGAGCCAAAATTCAAGCTAGAAGCAGACTGAGTGGAGAGATAGGTAAATAGCAGGTCATAAAGGGCTAGGTGAGGTCAGCTGAGAAGTTTGGATGTGATATTCTTAGTGATGCTAACCCGTTAATAGGATTTTTACTCAAAAAAAAGGCAATAACGGTCAAATTTATAATTTTAAATGTTATTCTCTCTGTGCTATGGAAGAATGATTAAAGGGAAAAGAACAGTTTTTAGGAGACAACTGCTGTATTACAGGCCAAAGTGACTCTTAAATAGGTCAGTGATTGTAGCGATGGAGAGGGAGGTAAGAATTACAGAAATAATTGAGATAAAACTGAGTTTGCTGATCTTTTATGATCAGTGATTTTGTATCATATATAAGACTTTGCCTACTCCAAAGCCGTGGAGATAGTCTCCTGTGTTTTCTTCTAGATGCTTTACTATTTTACCTTTCACATTCAGGTCTATGAGTTATCTCAAATTAATTTTTATGAAATGTATGAAATTGGGATCAAGGTTCATTCCACCCTCCCCATATTAATATCCAATTGACCCAGCCCTACTTACTGAAAAGACTCATTAGCCATTTCTCCCACTAAATTCTTATGGCACCTTTGATGTACCCACATACATGAGCGTGGTCTTTCCAGGTTTTCCATTGGTCTGTCTAATCTTGTACCACACTATCTTAATTAATGTAGCCTTATAATGAGTCTTTTTTTTAAATTGAAGTATAGTTGATTTACAATGTTATGTTAGTTTCAGGTGTACAGCAAAGTGATTCAGATGTATATCTATATCTATATTATATATACACACACACACATTTACATGTATATTCTTTTTCAGATTTTTGTCCTTTATAGGTTACTACAAGATATTGAATGTAGTTCCCTGTTCTATACAGTAGGTCCTTATTGTTTATCTATTTTATGTAAAGTAGTTTGTATCTGTTAATCCCAAATCCTAATTTATCCCTCCCCTGCTTTCCACTTTGGTAACCATTAGTTTGTTTTCAGTGTCTGTGGGTCTATTTCTGTTTGTAAATAAATTCATTTGTATCATTTTAGATTTCACGTGTAAGTGATATCATATGCTATTTGACTTGACTTCACTTAGTATGATAATTTCTGGGTCCATCCATGTTTCTACAAATGGCATCATTTCATTTTTTTGTGGCTGAGTAATAGTATTCCATTGTGTATATATATGTGTGTGTATGTATGTATATATAATATATATCACATAATCTTTATCCATTCATCTGTCAGTGGTCATTTAGGTTGCTTCACTTCCATGTCCTGTCTATTGTAAATAATGGTGCTATGAACATTGGTGTGCATGTATCTTTTCAACAGAGTTTTCATTTTTTCCATGTTTATTTCCAGGAGTGGGATTGCTGGGTCATATAGTAAGTCTATTTTTAGATTTTTAAGGAATCTCCGTACTGTTCTCCATAGTGGCTGCACTAACTTACAGTCCCACCAATAATGTAGGGGGGTTTCTTTTTCTCCACACCCTCTCCAGCATTTATTATTTGTAGACTTTTTGATGAAAGCCATTCTGATTGCTGTGAGATGATACCTCATGGTAGTTTTGATTTGCATTTCTCTAATAATTAGCAATGTTGAGCATCTTTTCATGTACTTGTTAGCCATCTGTATGTCTTCTTTGGAGGAATGTGTGTTTAGGTCTTCTGCCCATTTTTTGATTGAGTTTTCTTATTTTTGATATTGAGCTGTGTGAGCTGTTTGTGTATTTTGGGAGTTAAGCCCTTATTAAGCTGTCAAAAGACCATAAGCTGTCTTTTTGTATTGTTTATGATTTCCTTTGCTGTGCAAAAGCTTGTAGGTTTAATTAGGTTCCAGTTTTTAATTTTTGCCTTTATTTCCATTACTCAAGAAGATAAATCCAAAAAAAAAATTCTATGATTTATGTCAGAGTATTCTGCCTATGTTTTCCTATAGGAATTTTATACACCGCTCCATTTACTTAAGTGGTCTTTAATTTCTCTCAGCCATGTTTTGTAGGTTACAGTGTAGAGGTCTTACATATCTTTCATTAGATTTATTCTTGAGTATTTTTTATGCTATTTTGTGTCATTGAAAAGTTGTAATATTCTACTTAACTGTTGCTAGTATATCGAAACCCTACTGATTTTTACATGCTGACCTTTTATCTAATCATCTTGCTAAGTTCCCTTATTATTTCTAATACTTGGTGAATTTTATTAGAATTTTTATTATCACAGTCTTGTCATCTGTTAATAAAGATGGTTTAATGTCTTCCTGTGCAATCATTATACCTTTTGTTTTTCTTACTGTTGTCACTGGCTAGGATGTCTACTGTAGTGTTGAATAGAAGTAGTGATGTCTTGGTTTTAACATCAACAGTAAAGCATTCAATATTAAATGCTTTCCTGCCTTTATTGAAATGTCCATTTGCTTTTTTCTCTACTATGTTAATGTGAATTACATTGATTGATTTTCAGATGTTCTGTGAAAGGGCAGTATGCATATGAAAAAAGCTCTACATCAATAGCTGTATTGAGGACCATAAAATGTACTTTGGTACTAAACAATCCACCAAAATGGTTAAAATTAAAAGGACTTCCAGTGCCAAGCATTGGCAAGGATATGGAGCACCAGTGATTGCTAGTGAGAATATAAACTGGTATAGCTACCAGTATAGCTCATTTATCTTCTTGAGTAATAGAAAAACTTAATACTATCTACTAAAGCTAGTCATACATATACTCTGTTGACTAGCAATTCTACCACTGGGCATATGCCCAAGAGAAAAGAATACTTATGTTCGTGTACAAGAATATTGATTAATCATAGTAGCAAAAACTGGAAATAACCTAAATGTCCTTTCATAGGAGAAAAAAATTACAGAGTAATGATTAAGAATGAATTACTAGTACACACAACAATATGGATGAACCTTGCATATATAATGTTGAGTTAGAGAAGCCAGAGTACATCTTGATTGATTCCATTTATATGAAGATAAAAAACTATTGTGAGGGACGTCAGAGGGTAATCTGGCTGGGAAGGGCAGTGAGGAAAACTTCTTGATGTGGGAAATATTATATATCTTAATTTGGATGATAATTTCACATGTAAAAATTTTTCAAGTTATCCACTCAAGATTTGTGCAGTTTATGCTTCAATAAAGTAGAGGAACAAGATTTAAAATAAGCAATGAAACATCAGAATTTGAAATTTTAAAAAAACCGTAACAGTTACAATAGCATCTGATATATTAAATACTGAAAAATAAATCTAGGATGTGCAAAAACATGTATGTTGAGAATTACAAAACATTGCTGAGAGAAATTAAAGAACACTTAAACAAGTGGAGAGACATTCTCTGTTCATGAATCAGACTCAAGATGTCAGTTTTTCACAGATTGATCTACTGATTCAATCTATCTCAATCAAAATCCCAAAGGCTTTTTCCATTTTGCAAAGTTGACAAACTGATTCTGAAATTTAATGGAAATGCAAAAGACTTAGAATAGCCAAATGAACTTTGAAAAATAAAGTTGAAGAACTAAAACTACCTAATTTCAACACATCAACCTTGTGTATTGACACAAAGATAGACAAATCAATAGCACAGAAGAGAGTCCATAAATAGACTCATGTATATGAACAACTGATTTTCAGCAAAGGTCCAGAGGTAAGTCAAAGCAGAAAGGAGAGTTGAAAAAGACAGTCTTCTCAGACGTTTCAATTGAAAAAGCATAGTCTTTTCAAGAAACTGGATATACAAAAGCAAAAAAGTGAACTTCAATACCTACCTTGCACCATCTACAAAAATTCACTCAAAATGGAGCATGGACCCAAATGTAAAACTTAAAACTGTGAAACTTCTATAAGAAAGATCTTTGTGACCTTGGGTTAGACAAAGATTTCTCAGATAGGACACCAAAAGTGTGATACATTAAAAGAAGTTTTAGACTTTACCAAAATTGAAGTTTCTGCACTTTGAAGATACTTGCAAATCATATTCAGAATAAAGGTGAAGAACTTGTATTCAGAATAGATGAAGAGTTCTCAAAAATCGGTAATAAAATATCAGGATTTATAAATGGGCAAAAAAGTTGAATGATCATTTCATCAAAGATACATGGGTTATAGTCATTTTAAAATGTTGTGTCAAATTCCAGTAAAAAGAAAGATACATGGGCATCAAATAAACTCATGAAAATTGCTCTAAATCATATAATGTAGTGGTGGAATCACAGATACTAGCAGTCAATTATTATAATGTCATCTCTGCCCAAATGAGAGAAATTAAAGGGCTCTGTAAGAGTGGTGGGGAAATTACAAGAACACAGAGAAAGCCCTGAGGAAGTAATGCCTAAGCTGAGGCCTGGCAAGCAGGTAGGAGTTGGTCAAATAGAATGAGATCGACTGTGCCAAGCAAAGTGACAGCAAACGCAGAGGTATGGAAAGTAGAGGGAGAATGAAGAGTTGGGAAGTATAACTTTAGGGCTGTTCATTTGCATAAGCCTCTTCAAACCTTCTAATTTGGTATTCTAATTTTGTTTTTCCTAAATAAGCCCCCCTCATCCTCCCAACCACCAAACTGTGTAAGTTTAAGCCCCACAAAATCTTGATTTGCCCTAATAGAAGACATTGGTCATTCTTTTGGCAGCTCAGAATCTAAGCCCCCTTCTCATGTTTGGGGGATTCCCTGAGTCCCAGTTCCCACTGATGCAACCTCTCCAGAAACTGAAAATACTAAACTAGTTGAGAAGCTGAAAATTGCTTTCTCAACTTCACCTTTGGACTACAGGACTGGACTTGACCTAGGCTCTGCCAATCATGTAAATTGGTAGCTTGTTAACACAAGGAATCAAGGAAGGACGTTGGTTAATTCTCTTTGGATGCAGCAGTGCTTGTTTCAAGGTCAAGTTTCAGAAGCAGAGACAGTGGTACAGAGCTCAGTGTTTAGTGCTTGGCAACAGTGGCTAAAGTGGACAAGTTGTGCAGTATACTTTTGGGATTTGTTTCTAGCTGTGTGACCCAGATTGACCCTGATTCTCTAGTCCTTTTGTCTATTCTGTGAATTGCACAATATTCTAATACAATTCCTTTATGCTGAAAACCAGAATCCATCTCTGTTGCTAATGACCAAGAACCCAAACTGACAATTTGATATTTGGAAGTGAAATGCTACAAAACAGACCCTAGTATGTAGAACTACTAGGGTCAGATGGAAGAAGCAGGATGGAAGGCACTGAAGACAATTCCAGGCTGGGGAAATGGTGACCCTGAGATGGGACATCAAACTTACACCATCAAGAAATGCATTCTAAAGCTGAGAAGCCTTGGAAAGAGATTTCTTCCCAGTCTCATGCTAGGTGTGACTGTGGAGGACAAGAAACCAGGGAGTCATAGCTGATCTGAAAAAGAGGACAGAACATCACATCAAAGATCCTAGTCATGAAACTGGAACAAGTAATTGGATGAGACTTTGGCTGATCTCATCAACTAAAATGTGTACAGATGATAGTAGGCTGTTATCATTCCTTCCTGTTTCTTGGTATGGAGCCCAATTTTGCCTGACTGTCCATCTCCCCAACACATGACTAATTATCTGCAGTAATCCTGCCTCCTTGGCCAGCACTTGGTTTAGGAAGTGGCATATTATCAATCAGGTCAATGAGCTCTGAAAAAGTCTCTGGAGCAACCCAAGAGGAACACTACGAAATTCTTATAAAGGCAGAAGTAGGACAGGAAGGAGTAGAGGCAATAGAGTTTAAACGAAGAGTAAATTATAAAAGGTTATCACATACTGGAGTGGTCAAGAAAGAGATGGAAGGGAATTTGGCAATATGAAAATTACTGTTTAGTGACCTTTGCAACAGGAATTCCAGGGTAATAATGAGGGCAAATGCAATACTACAGACGGTTAAAGAATGAATGGGAAGTGAGGAAAGCAGCAGGTTTTTAAGTTAACGACAGTGACAGTAGCATCACAGGTCCTTCCTTTATACATGTTGACTCAGTGATTTGATGTACAAAGGCCACGTACTGGGTGAGAGCTATGCCCCTGTTCGGGAGTTCAGTATGATGAGATTATATCACGGGAGACATGGCTAGAGAGTTCTAGGGGAGGAAAACTTTTCCTTGATCTTCTTAGGGTTCCTGGCTGGCTTAAAAATCAAACTGACAAAGACAGATTAAAGGAGGAAAGCATACAGATTCACTTACCATAAGTTTTCCATGACAGGGGAACCTTTATAAGAAAATAAAGACTCAAATAAATGGTTAAGCCTGAGCATTTTTATACTAGGTTTGAAGAAGAGCAGAAAGTCACAGAAAAATGAAAGAGAAGGGTATGAGCTAAGGGTAGTAAACTGGAGGAAACTTGCATGGCCTGTTACTTCAGATAATGAGGAAATGAGTAAGTGCAAGTTACTACTGGGTATAGGGGTATTGGACTGAGATTTTAATTTTCTTATATTTTTCCATTTCTATGTTTTCCAGGCTTAACAATTTTAACTGATCTAATTTAAAATTAGAAAACTCTTTTTTAAATGTGTTTAATATTATTGCTGGGAATGTTTTATTGTTTTCTAATTTTTGGAGCTTGGTAATCCATTGTGTGATATCTAGAAACTGCCATTTGGCACAGTAGAAAGGAAGAATGAGAGGATGAGATTTTGCAATTCTAATCTAATGGATGCTGTTATATAAACTTTTAAGAACACTGTAATACTAGCAACATCTTCTGTATACTTGTTCTTAAGAAACATTTGCTGGGCAACAAAAACACTTGAGAATTTTTACATGATTTATTTAATAATAAACCAATTAAAGATACAAAAACGTTTAGAGGATTCCAAAATTTCAATTTTTGTTTAAATACAAATTCACTTTGTAATATGAAAACATATAACATTAGACCTCTAAACATAGTGATTTTTTTCATCTACAAAAATTTTTTTTGCTATACTAGAAAATTTGCAGAAAACAATTTTTCTTGTGAAATTAAATGTACATTATTTACAGCTGAAAAAGTAATCTAAAAACTATTTCATTTCAGAAACTTGGATATATATGTATATTATCTTTGTATGCAATTCCCCCTCCCCCCACTCCCAATAAAAAAATGATCCAAAATATAAAGCAATTACGCTTTTATAGCAACTGACTAAGTCAGGTTAGCCCAAGGCTTGGTTGCTTTCTGGGATCTTAAAGAGCCCTGACTCTTTCAGAATAGCAGTTTATCATTTAGCACTCAGCAGCGTAAGACTACTAGGGGACCACAATGCACAGTGGCCTAGAAAGTTAATGAACAAAGTATTTAGGAAGAATTCAGTTCATAGCAGATCTTACAGATAACAGAAAAATGAATTTTGTAGGGCCATTAATTTTTCTGCAATATTTTAGCTATATTTACATTAGGAGATAAGCTGATAATGTTTTAATTGATATAACTTTAAAACTTAGGGGTTAGAATCATAAAATTTAGAACTAGATAGGAAATGAGAGATCATCTAGTCTAATCCAATACATCCCTCCTCTGATGACAACCGAGGCCCAGAAAGATCAAGTGGCTTGCCCACGGTTACACACTAAGGCGAGAGCCACTCGTAGGCTGATGCTTTTACACTATCCTGCTTTGGAAACAGGTTCAGCCATATCGTGGGCACATTTCAATTTTTAATGTTATATTTTACATAGTCATAGTTCAATATACAGTGCAACAAACTAAAGTCAATCCAAGTGAAATCATAATTTTAACAAAGCATAAAATAGGTGTCTTGCATTTGAAAGAGTCAAGACTTAACCTATACAAGTGGAATGAAAATAGCTCCTCTATAAATTTCCGGATGCCTTATATTTAAGTACTGTATTTACAAAAGAATCAGAAAAGCTAATATGGTATAAAATTTAAAAAGAAACTTTAAAAATGTTTATGATATAGCCGTTGGAAAAAAAATCTCAAAAGAATGTCTTCATAGTATAAAATGCCTGTTCCTTCACAAATGAATTCTGAAACATCTGGAGAACAAAGAGAAACACTTGGGTTTTCCTCTCATCTAACAAAGTCAAAATTAGCTCTAAGTTACTGTTTTTAACAAGTAACTACAAAATTAGGAACATTCGTAGAATTTGTCTTAGAAATCAATCAGTTTACGTACAATTGAAAATGCTCAGTTAAAAAACAACTACCCATAATTCCTTTGGTGTGTTAATTAGAAAGCATTGGGTTCCAGCAGTTCACTTTTCACAGCTACGGGAGAGGTAAATCCATTGGAACTGGACACCACCATCACATAAGGCTGTGGCTGTGGCTCAGTTTCTTCAGTGCCTTCTTTCAAGTTATCTTCCACCTCCTTTTTCTCTACTTCCTGCACAGGAGTTTTTGTTTCTTGAGCTTTGATAACTGAAGTGATCACAGTGCCAGGTGGGTGAGCCACCAGCTGTGAGCTGCGAGGAGAAAAGGTCACCACGGGTGTGGTAGCACTGAAGGACGGAGATGAAGCCACGCTGACGGTTCCGTTGCAAACGGACTGAACGCTGCTGGTGAGGACCTGCTGTACATGGGCAGGGCTCAGGACGATGGAAGGGGGCGAGCCCGGCTTCTGCGACTGCAGCATGACGTTCTCCTTCAGTACTGTCATGGGCTGCGATGATGGAATGGCTTGTAAGATAAACTTCTGAGACCCCGCACCTGATGAGGGGTCTGTGCTGGCTATCACTGTCGTGATTGGCACTGTCTGGAGTGTTACTGTGTGCAAATGCTGGTTCCCAGGAGATACAACCACTGGAACCTGGGCTGGAGCTGGTATGGTCCTGTGGAGATTATGAAATAAAAGTGAGGAAATTAGCATAATCTACATCGTTGAAAACTTTAACATGTGACAAGTCATTGTGACAAAACATGAGTTACTCACTTCCAATGCGACTTCCCATATTTTCAAAACAACATAAACACTGTGCCTGACCCTGTATTAAACGCTGTACATACAGTGACGCCCAACACAAATCTCTCAGTCCATTAACTATGATACCATCTGGTGAAAAAAAAAAAGTCTGCACAATGTGCTTTATTGACACAAATGGGGAAGCAATTATGTTGGAGGAGGAAGACATCAAAATGTTTCACCAAGAATTTATGTAGAAGATGCCTGAAAGAAAATTAGGAATTTTAAAACAAACGTATTGGATTCACTATCATCATTTTAATACCTGATGGATAGTATCATTAATATGCCCAGCCAAATGACCAAACATCACATGATTATAATTGTTTCCAACTTGTTTTCCTATCGAGAGGGAAAACACTCAATTAACTAAAATAAAAAACACTTCAATCTGAAATGTGTATGTGACAGAATTATTAGAAGAATTTTAATAGTTCATGATTCATATCATATTACATAAGACAAGTCATGATATAATTAACTCATGAGGCTTCTTCAGGCTGGCAGAGAGAGCAAAAAATAAGGCCAAGCCTTGGCAAAAATAAATAGAAGCATGTTTTAGCAGTTTTCTCAGCTCAAATAATTTTCACAAAGTTGTCATAAAGCTACAATTTAACATAAAACCCTTTAACATAAAATCCAGTTTGTATAAGGTTGTTAATCCCATTTATTGAAGAAAAGAGATACATAAATGGTTATGAGTCGATTTAATTTTAAAAGTTCGGAGCTGTGAAATTTATAGTTATGGCCATTGTTACTATAAAACAAATGCAGTTGAAAAAATTCAGCACCTGGATCTCCACTGTGTTTCCCCCGAATTCTGTAAAGCTGTATTACAAAAGAGGGATAACTGCTACTCCAAATGGCTAAGAGCTGGATTAGTCCCCATAAACCAAATGTTAATTATTGCCAGGAGATCATCGCAGGTAAATTTTAGTCAGTTGTAGTTATGTGGCCTGTCACATGTGAGAAATGAAATTCTGGAGGAGAAAACAGATGGGCTAGGTGAGATGAAGACTCAGCACGACTCATGAGAAGCTCAACGAAGCAGACACACGCAGGATAACTAGGGCCCACCCATTCGTGTAGGGTACCGACTCCCAAGTTCCGTTTGTCACCACGGTCACCACTGTGAGGGTCAGCCTACTGCAGGATATCGGCAGCTCTTTGGAAGGACACTGCTAGAAGAGAATATGAATCAGGTGATGAAGATTTAATAGGTTGGCAGGGTATGGCTAGGAATAAAGGCCAGATGTACTAACATTATTGAGCGGGCAGGGATGAGTTGGAAGGATACAGAATAACTTTGGGAAGTAGGACATCCTTCCAAAATACACTGTGCCTCCCTTCTTCTCCCCTGCCTGCCTGAATCAGGATATCCTGGGTGGAATCTAAACCTGAGCGTGGTACCTGACCCTGCAGACAGATACCATTTTTTAAATAAAAAGGACCCAAGGGCTTCCCATGCAAGAGTTCATGCACACGTAGTGTACATACAGATCAACGGTACTTGACATATCGTAAGCATACAGATTGTCTCTATAAACATGGATAGCCTTGCCCCTCTATCAGTACTATGATCCCCATTTTACATGTGACAGGAAACTGCACAAAGAAGTTGAACAGCTTGCCTAAGGTGACCAGTTAGATAGGAAGTCATCCAACTGCAGAGCCTCTGTGCTTAACCATGACAACATCCTGCCACTTCTTGAGTCCTAAATAACTTCAGCTAAGGTGAACATTTACTTTCTCATCTTTAAACTGTGGGGAGTTACAACTCTTTAATACACACCTTCCCTCTCTCAGGTGTGGCATGAGCAATAATGTACTTGGAAAATTTCCATACTGCTTATCAGGGCTACCACTAGATGGTCAATGTTTTTTTCAAACAGAAAAAGGATAACCCTTTCTTGAAACACCTGACTGCCATCTGCCAGAAAATATATACTGATGTACAAAATCTGCAACATAAATATGTTGGCTTATTTGAACAAATTCCAAAGCAATTTAATTTTCACAAAAAATTCAGAGATTAAAGAATAAAATATTACACAGCCTTTTCTCAACCACAGGAAATTTATATTATCTTTTTCTGTTAATGCAGGAACTGTCAGTTGTGCCTGGTTACATTATATGGTATAACAAAGGTCATATTACAGTTTACTACTTACAAAAATTCTCCTAAGCTGCTTGTAACCAACTGGTACAATACTGGTAATTTAAAATTCCTCAAACTTTCTGAAGCTAAGAAAGATATACAATATAACATTTAGCTTTTGTTGAATACTTACTCAGCTGTCAGAAAGTGTCTTTTAATTGTTTTAACTACCTGTAAGATTAAGTAATACTCATCTTTATTTTATAGTTAGAATAGTTAATTTGATCCAATGTCACATCTAATCATTGGCTGGAAGGCTAGAAGGTTATGTCCGCATTCTTCCTACTCCATCACATTACTTTTAAGGTAATCTACACATTATATATTTTCAGAGGCTAATTTATTTAAAAGGCCTAAGACAAACTATTAGTGCTTGAATAACACTATAGAGAAATAAATTATACCAGGTAGGTATATGGACTTCCAAGTTTACCAAGAGACAATTTGAAGAAAATATTTTACCAGAGGTTTATTTTTGTGAAGTCAGAGTCAAAATTAAAACTTGTAAAACTGAGTACATATACCATAAATCAATTAATAAGAATTTAATCAATGTCAATATAGATACAGCTGGCCCTCCATATCCATCCATGGTCTCCATGTCTGCAAATTCAACCAACTGCCAATGGAAAATATCTGCCTCCCCCCAAAAAATTCCAGAAAGTTTCAAGATGCAAAACTTGAATTTGCCACATGCTAGCAACTATTTACACAGCATTTACACTGTGTTACGTATTGTAAGTTATCTAGAGATGACTTAAAGTATATGGGAGGATGTATGTAGGTTATATGAAAATACTATGTATGCCATTTTACATAAGGGGCTTGAGCATCCTCGTATTTTGTTATCTGAAGGGGGTTCTGGAACCAATCACTTGAGGATACTGAGGGACAACTGTATGTGCCATTATGTGAGATAAAAATAAATGAGCAAAGAAAAAAATTGAGAAAAAACATGTTGCTACCTCATTGTAAGTAAGTGATAATTCATGTGATTACATGAATCAACTGGCAGGACAGCAAATCATTAAGCTACTGCTTTAGGGGTATTTGAAATACTCAGGGGTGAAAAGTCATGGTGATGTCAGCTGACTTGACAAATAGTGAAACAGAAATAAGGGTATAAATAAAAACAGAAGAGGAATAAGGCAAAATGCTATAAATTCTGAATTTCGATGGATGGTAAGTAGGTGCTCAATGTACTATTTCAACCTTTCCATTTTTTGAAATTTCTTGTAACAAAAAGTTGGCATAATTACAGTGAAAATAAGTAGGATTTTGGGGGGGGAATAAAATGTAAACAAATGAGAGAAGAATTTTTTTTAGGTCAAAGGAATTTAGAGTGTGTGTGGATACATGCACACATATAAATATAGAATAATTTCTACAAGAATAAATTGTTTTAAACTTTGAAAAGTTTAACTTTGTATCTTCATTTTATAGGTAGTCTACATAGAGAACTCATTACTCTAAGAAGAGATAAAGAATGATAATTTACACTACTTCAAATAAATTCTATAAATATGAAGGGGTGTTATATATCAGACTATGCTAGGTGCTGGGAACAGGACGATGAATAAAATCTAGCTCCCAAAGATTTAAATACATAGCAAGAGACAGGCGTTAAGTCAACTAAAACACCTGGTTCAGGTACAGAATGTGGTTCAGGCAAGTAAGGAGCTTCAGCTGGAGAACAAGGAAGGCACCATGAACAGACTGAGAGCTGGCGTGGGGGCTATGGAAACTGGCCCGCACTCTGTGGGCAACGTAGATCTAACAAAAGCTGCAGTATCACAAATGTTGACTTTTGACCCACTTAACAAGGAATGGCTCTGGTCAGAAACATGACATAATGAAATGCATCAGTAACATTTAGATTACCAGAGGCAGGAAGCAGGCAGAGTCTAGAGAACTCTCAGAGAATTTGGAAATGAAGATTTTGAAAAATATATAGCAAAGACAGCTTGAAAATCACAGGCAGGGAGTATTATTAGAATGTTTTAATATCTGGCACTGAGTTTTTTCCTGAAATTGACATTCACAGTAATAAAGTATCCAATATAATATCATAACTTAGTATCTTCAATTGCTAGAGGTGTGTGTTTTTGTTGTTGTTTTTCTTCTGGTTTATTTTTATTCTGAAGGCCTAAAAAAGGAAATTTTGATTAGACGTGCTTAAAAAAACAACTGAATCAACCCAAGAAGGGAGTCCCAGTGATCAGTTGTGGCCATTGTATGCTTCTTATCAACACAAATACACATGATGATAAGATGGCAGAGATTAGAAACCAATGGGAGGAACCACATATTTCCTATTAAATATTCAGTAGTAATAAGTAACCAACAGAACTTAGAGGAAAACAAAACCTTAAAGGGAAAATAAAGTTCAATAGGTACTTTTTTAATTAAAATGGAAAAAATGCGGTCTTTATACTCACAAGTCAACAATTTAACAGAACTCCATCTGAGAAAATAGCATCTTCCCAAGAAATAATGTGTATTTCCTTTAACTCAGTGCAATTCCAAAAGGTCATGATACGTCCATTTATGGAAAATTTTTATAGCTTCTAACTTTGTTTGAAAAATAGTATCACAGTTTAAAAATAAAGAACCACCGATACAATCTGAGGACTGATGTACTGCTGCAGAAACAATCTGTTGACCAAGAGTTCTAGCTTGAAATCTATATAATTTTTATTCTCACTTTTGAATCCCAGCACATTTAACAAAAGATGACTCTGGTCAGAAACCTGGCACGATGATGTGCATCGGTAACTTTAATTTTCTCACCTAATACTCTGAACGGAGGAATTTAATGCTTCATCCTGCACGCTGCTGGTTGTGTCTCCCTCCGGAACAGCCTGTACCGGCTGCACCACGTGAATAGTCCGGAAGAGCTGCGTAGGGTATGGCGTCTGCGTGGGCGGCACTGTCCTCAGAACCTCTGACGGCTGTGCCACTTCCACGGGCTCTTTGGGTTTTGCGGCTTTAGAATTCCCTGCTTTCAGCACTGTAGTGGCTCCTCCTTTTATCCCTGGACTGCAAGATGAAGATACTCTCGACCGGCTTGCTTGGTTCCTGCTCGAGGTGGTTGTTGAAGACAGTGATGGATCTGAAGAGTCCATGCTGGAACTTGGATCCTCATCATCTATATAAATCAGATCTTTTGGCATATCCTTAAACTGATACACCAAACGCTGACCTTCTACTTTTGCCAGAATACCCCTTTGGTAATAGTACCTAGTCAAAGCAGACAATATTATCAGTATTTTGTTCAGTTAAACATAAACTAAAATAATATTCAACACAATAAAAATTTCTGAATCATATACAGAAGTTAAAAGTTGGAGACCAACAAAGGAGAAAAGAATTTCTAAATTAGGGGTGGCTATTTTATTTCCCTTCCATAGCTTACTGTAATGTCCCTATCGGTTAAATTTGATTCAGTAAATGTGATACAGTTTTCTGTGTAAAACTTAATGATGTACAAATAGAAGTGATTCAGATTTGGGCAGTGATTTTAATTAAATCAAGAACCTAAAGACTATAAGTTTAAAAATAAAACACAAACTGTAACTAAATAATTCTGGTTTAAGAAGGTTATCAAATTATCAGATCACTGCTACTTCTAATCTTTCTCAAATATACACAGATCTTGCAGACTAAATGACATGATCACAGAAAAACAAACTAAAAGAGGGCTTAAGGATAAAATGGTACCTTCGTTCAACATTTTTATGATGTCTAATATTATTCTCGAAGCATTAATTTATTCCAAAATAACATACTACACATCATATCTGAGATTCATGTTTAAAATGGACCCTCTTATTAAGTACATGCATTACCACTGTTTGTCACTTTGTGCTGAATTTAAGTGTAATGGCTCAGAACATATGAGACTTGTGGTCGATTTACAATCCCCAATGACAGCTTAACATTTTCTGATCCCTTCATAAATAAAATATCTGTTGTTTGCGTGAAGACTTTGGGGGGAAAGAGAACATTTTCCCCGACTGGAATAAGATTTCAATTTAAATACATACTCATTTCTATAAGTAGTGTGGGTTCAGCACTTCAATAGTAACACTCACCATTTCTTTAATCCTCTGACTTTTGAGTATTTAGGAAACGATACTCTTAACACAATGAACTACAGAAACATCACGCACCTGAGAGCTCTTCCCATGGTCTCATAATTCATGTCAGGTTTGTTTTTGTGCTTCCCCCACAACCTGGATACTGCTTTAGAATCTACCAATTTAAAAATGCCTTTTTCTCGCTGGGTCCATTTGATATATTTAGGACAAGTAGCTTTGTCCTGGAGCAGTGCCAGTAAAAACTCCCAAAGATAAATTGTGTTTCCTGAAACAAAAGCAATTTCTTTTTAACTGACCAAAAATTCATTTGAAAGAGCACAATATAAAACACAACTAAAAGTCTTATTAAGTTCCATCTATAATTATACAAACTTATTACACAATTCAGTTAGTACTGGTGATATAATGGTCATAATTTTTAGGGTCTAATACACATCTTTTTATTAGTCCCATAAAAGATACCTGAACAGACCAATCCTGCCAATTAGATTTGTGATGACTTAGGGAGAAAGCACTTCAAGACAATTTTTTTCAGCCTTTTTAAGAACCATTATTACATAGAAGAAACTGAATAGGAGTTGTACAAAAACTTTCAATAGTTCTTTTTATATTAAGAGCCAGCAGATTAGTCTCAACAATCTTCTTCAACTTGGGCAGCAGTTATGAAAATGCTAGAACTCCAAGACAATGTAATATGTAACTGAACTGAATGTAAATGAACTGAAAACCGAATGTGGCTAAATTCTTCCAAGAGACTTAGTATTAAATGAAAGGATAGATGATTTTGACAGGTACGTGGAAATCTCCTGAACAGATTTCTTGGCTTGCATTATTACCAGTCCCCTCACAAAAAGTGGTGACTGTATCTTATAAGCATTTCAGTAGAAGCTTGTGGTTTCTACTTACAACATGCAGACATTTTAAAGCAATCCGAATGTTACCTGACCTGTAAGTATTATAGGGAAATTATAGTAGTACTTACCCTTCCCATCTTTATTTTTCTTCTTCACAGATATGTTGGGTGTAGTGGTGGGGGAATCTGGTCGTGGTGGTTTCGTTTTTCTCCCTGAAATCAGAACAGCTCTTATGTAAGTATGTGCCTCCCAAAGTGAGAGAGAATGGACAATTTAGCTGTTTATAAATGCTATTTTGTCATTTATCCTAAATTTCAAGTACCAAACATTTTGCTCTTTATATATTGAACACATATACTGGCTTCCTAAATGCTATTTATTAAAAGGAAAATAACTTCAGTAAAAATTTAACATTAATACAGGTTAGATCACAAACACTTTTATGCAGAAAACAATACTTTGGCTCATTTGCAAAAATGAGGTTAAGTTTAAACTTTACATTTTGTCTCTGAGGTGATGATAGTGACAGTGCTTTCTTAAAATCTGGGGGAATATTCTTGATGCTGATAAAACCTGAGCTCAAAAAATAAGCCAGATATGTTTGTCTGCCTCTTGATTACATAAGTTTTAAGGCAGGAGAAGTGGGTTTTTAGCTTCTCTCTCTTCTAAATATATCTCTGTCTATAGTTAGTTCTCAAATATTGGAAACTGCCCAAAACTTCTAGATACAAAAAATAAGTGAGGCAAAATTTTGGTAAACCACAAGGTCAATTTTTATTTTCTTGTGTATTTTTAAACATCTCATTGTTCTATATTTCTTTCAATTTACAGCAAGCAAACTTTACAGTTATCCATCATCCAGTCTCTAGACAAGTTCATTGCAACAGCGTTAAACTGTATTTTGTGCAGCCTTAGTCTGGGTCAATCAACTATTCCAAAGCCGTGTTTGTGCTCTTCTTGTGCCACTTATCTAGAACCACAACTTGGCAGCAGTGTTGCCTAAGATTTACGTTGAGGTGAGAACACTGTCTGAACAGATTATCGCTCTGTATATGAGACAATGAAGATTAAGCATAAAATGGACACCTTAGTTAGTATCTCTTACCCCAACATCCTTGAGGCTGACTCTCACTGGTCTAGATCACAGGGGTGAAAGCTGGGGTAATATAATATAGGGCAGTAACTTAGAAAAGCAGAATTTGAGAGCTAAAGTCACAAGGTTAGTAACAAAACATCTGCAGACAAACTGAATAGGAAAACACCTCTGAAGTGAAGGTGAGTAAGCGTCAAGGAGAAGAGGTTCAAAAAAGTCACTCTTCAGGCCAGATCCCTCCTGAGACTACCAGATGTATAAATGTGGAACCTAGTGGTACCCATCACTGTTCATGAGACAGATACTTGTAGCTAACTGTGCTAACAAAAATAACACTAGAAGCCACACTTCAGTTAGCTCCTGTCCCTCCTACCAACTTATTTTCTGCTTTCTATTTACCAGCTTTCTCTGACAGATAATGTTTTCGCTACCCCACTGTACTCCTCCACTAGTTTACCCATTCACCTATGGATGGAGACTTAGCTGTTTCCAAATCTTGGCTACTGTGAATAATGCTGCAATGAATACGGCAGTGCAGGTATCTCTTTGGCAACTTGCTTTCAGTTCCTTTGGCTACACACCTAGAAGTAGGATTGCTGGATCATACAGAATTTCTAGCTTTAGGTTTTTGAGGAACTTCCATACTGTTCTGTGTAGTGGCTGTTATCAATTTAAATTTCCACCAACAGTGTAGAAAGATTCTCTTTTCTCCACATCCTTGGCAACATTTTCTCGTCTTTTTCTATGGCTACCTCTAGCCATTCTAACAGGCATGAGGTGATATCTTACTGTGGTTTTCATTTGCACTTTCCTGATGATTAGTGATATCGAGCATCTTTGCATATACCTGTTGGCCATTTGTATGTCTTCTTTAGGAAAATGTCTACTCAGGTCGTCTGCCTATTCTTTAATTGGATTGTTTGGGGTTTTTTGCTCTTGAGTTATATGAGTTCCTTACATAGTTTGAACATTAACCCCTTGTCAGATAAATGGTTTGCATATATATATTTCTCCCATTCTGTAGTTGCCTTTTCATCTTATTGATTATTTCTTTTGCTGTGCAGAAGCCTTTTAGTTTAATGTAGTCTCACTTACTGACTTTTGCTTCTGTTGCTTCTACTTTTGGTGTCATATCCAAAAAATCTTTGCCAAGTCAGGTTCTGTTACTCCACCTTGATTAGAAGAGGGAGTTTCGCCTGGTATTTTTTTTTAGCAGTCTCATTCTTTGATGACGTGTTTTATTCTTTTGCTTTAATAATTACAATCATATGCATTGAAAGTTTCTATTTGACAATTCTGTTGTCTGAGGTTCTCAGAGATCTAACCCTAGGACTTTCGGCGCCTGCTACTTCTCATTCAGGAAGTAATCTTCCTTAAGTTATTTTGTGATAATGAAATGTGAGTTCACCTTCAGCAGGGTTTTATTTGTAGAAACTCTGTGCAGCCTGGATCAAGTATATGACTTGCCAAAGCAAATTTTACAAGAGTTTTCCCTGGTACCCAAAGTTATTGCCTGCTGGGAGGCCATTCTTATGTTAATTACTTGGCTGGAAAATCCTAACGTCAGTGATAGTTGAAAATCTAATCATACACCTCGGTTAACGCCAACCTAGGACTATGAATTCTCAAAGGAAAAATTTCTCCACCCAGCTGAGAAGTATAAGCTTCCTTAATACTGTCTGTGCCAATGCGTGGACTGTTTTTCCCCTTAGGGTATGGTCTTTCAAGGATCTCAATCACATGCTGAGGTCTCTGTCTAATACCCCTATTTGCATTGGACCAAGACTGAAGCATCTGCCTCTACTTGGGTAATAAAACCGAAGCCCCTCAGACATCAAGACTGACATGTCCTCCTCAGCCCTGTAGAGGTCCTGCAGTGTCAGCTCATTCTTACTATTGTTATTTTTCTCTTCATTTTTGGCCCCTGAAATTTCCCTTACTTTCATGTGCAGTTAGGTTATGTGGTGGCTGCTCCTGATGCCATTAACTAAGATATCAAACTCAAAAGTACTGAACAAGCTGGATGGAGTAGAATCAAAAGGCAATGAAACGGAAATAGTGTTGGACTTCAGAATGTAAGTATGGTCCTAAGCTGTGAAAAGTTAAAAATTCCCTTTAACACATTCTAACATGTTCCTCTTCAGTTACTTACCTGCTGATTAAACCTGTATTTTTCTCATTGAAACCTTATATTGGAACCTATACCTGTGGTTTTCAAACTATGTTCTGCAGGAGGAAACTGACTTGCCCTTACCCCTGAGCTCTTTCTGAACTTAGATAAAAGAGTTTAGAAAAAAGAGTCAGGCTTTAAAAAGTTGGAAAATCCCTTTTCTATGAGATAGACCAAATATTTTAAAAGTATAAAATGATTTTTCTAAAAAATGAATCTAATACAAAGAAACACCTCTTACTTTATGTTTTTGTACCTTCAATTTTCTCCTTATATAAGTTTTTACTGGTGTAGAAATATCCTTGAATAAAAATTATATTTAGCTTCCAATCAAGAGTTGACTGCCCTAACCAAATTAACCACTCACCTTTCTTTCTCTTAGGTTGTTCTGGTGATGAGGGTCCTGGTGAGTGTACGTATGTCTCTTGAACCGGCTGAGTTTCCATCACTTCGGGAATCCCATCTAATGTGACGGATACATGGGTGATTGGGGCAACAACAATGTCATCTTCAGATGAACTAAACATATTATTATCTAATGGAAATAAAATCAGCTAATTATAATCAACTTTGTATTATAAATCAAAATCATTTCAGAAAATATTTCCTGTTTCTTTGAAGATTAAAGTAGAAATAAAATCCTGAAATCAACTCCTTGCTTTTTATTTCCTCTGTATTAAGTCAGTTACCCTGAATCAGTCAGGCTTGATTGGACTATTTCAGTGTCTTCCTTACTTGACTTCCTGTCCCCAGTCTATCTTGTCTCTCTGCTCCATTCTTCACATTGCTAAGGTTTTTCTCTGAAATCCAAGACTGATCTGATCATACTCTTCTCTATAAAAACTTTACACCATGGAAATTAGAAAGAAAAATAAAATTGACATATCTTCCCATAGTTTACAGGAGAAAAAAGGTAAGAGCAACCCAAACTCCGTAATATGTCATTTGAAGCTTCCAGAGTCTACCAGCCACCATGAAGCTTACACTTCACATTTTTATCTCAAACATTTCTTTTTTCTTTTTTAAACAGGTATGTGTCTTTGGTTCAGTCCATTATTCCCTCTATCTTGAATGTCCTTTCCTGTCTTCTCTACCCATGAAAAGCTTATTTGCCATTTACAGCCCAGGTCAACACACTCCGTGCATAGAGCCTGTCCCTGACGTTCTCAACCAGAGTACTCTCTCCTTCCAGAACACTTTGCTATCCCTCTCATGGCCTTTATTTTTGGCTTTTACAGTTGTTTACATAAACAATTGTCTTCAAAATCAAACTGTAAGCTTGAAGAAAGAAACAATATCTGTTCATTTCTATATCATGTCATCATCTAATGAATTGCTGAGCATATAGAAAATATTCTATAAACATCTTGAATTGATTTAATAATTATTAATTATATGGGTTTGACTACTTTCTTGTCAGAAAATCCCAAAGGAGAACATGGATTTAAAAGCAGATCAATAAATGTGGCAGTCAATTTTATGCCATGAAGGTTTAGAAAACTTTTCAATGGATTTTTGCCTATTCGCTGATGAATATCTATGGAGATCACTACATTTTAATAGTTTGGGTCCCTAAACATCCTAACAGTTCACCAATGAGGTTAAAGCAATTCTGCATTATCTGCTATTTGACAACTACATTACTTTTTATTCCTAAAGTTCTCACTCTTCAAATTAAAAAAAAGTCTTGTTTAACTGAACACTTTAGCAAAGATGCCTCGACTAGTACTATACCTGAAAATGCACTTGAGATCCCCAAAATACAAAACACGGACTCTGGTCTCTTGATATTCACCATCTAATACAGAGAAGCGGCAAGAGCTTTTCAAAGGATACAGACACGCAGTCATTAACCCACAACCACTCACTGATGCGTTTTTCATCCAGCATGGGGCCAGGAGAGTCCATGTTAAGGAGCGCCTCAGCAGCCTCGATAGTTTCAATCGTTTCATCCCCATTGTGACAGGAAGCTTCGACTACGAGACGTGTAAAGAGAGAGAATTAGCTACAAGACATCTGTTGTTCTAAAAAGCGTAAATTCCTATCTCTTGAACCAGGATACATCACTTAATACTTTGGTTTACACCCTTACTTTGTATCAACATATAAAATCTATACTGAAAATGACTAGGGCAGGGAGTGTATAGCGCAAGTGGTAGAGCACGTGCTTAGCATGCACGAGGTCCTGGGTTCAATCCCCAGTACCTCCATTAAAAAAATAGTAACAACAAATAAAAAAATAGACCTAATGACCTCCCCACCTAAATAAATAAATAAAAATAAAAATAAATAAAATGACTACATTTCTCACTGAATTCTACAAGATGTGGGGTTTTCATTAAAAACAACAACAAAAAATCTCTGCAAGATGCTGGGAGGTAAAAGAGTAAGCAAAATAGAACTCATACTCTAAAAGCCCTATCATTTCTCTGATAATCCTTGTATTTTCAAGATAAACTAAGATGTCACTGGGCAGGTCATGCTGTTGACTCCACAGTATAAAATGACTGGGTTGATAAGACTAGGTCCCCTTCAGCTCTAATGCTGATTCCAATACTCTTAGTTCACTCATAGGAATGGACAGAGGTCTCTGTTAACTTCTGACTCCTCTTCTGCTCCTCTATAATTAGTAAATTGCCACCATTTCCAAAAGTTTTAGTTGTAGTCACATTACTAGCATCTAAACACTTCTTGATAATTACTGTATTCTGGTACCTTTCTTCTCCAGTGTGGACAACAGAACACCAATTCCCCTACTCTGAACTGTGCCTAGTCCAACTTCTTTTAATGTTCTTTAAAAATACTGAAATACAAATGAAGTACATGCTAGACACTCAACACTTCCCAGCGTTCCAGACAGATGTCCAAAACATCTGTACAGTGAATTCCCTGGATGGGTCTTAGCCCTTCACCTCTACGATCAGTACCAAGAAACCAAATAAAGAGCTACCAACACTCTCTCTTCATGGATAAGTCTGAGTTTCCTGAATGTGGTATTTATCATCCATAATCCTTATACTAACTTACTGTATCTTCCTCTCAGTATTTGTGACAAAATTAAACATGTTTATTTTAAAAGTTTGAATATATATATAAAATCATGATTTTCAGATTCAGGGTTGGACTGACAACGAATAAAACTGAATGTAAGTCAATGAATGTAAGCCTTTTAATTTTATACAGGGTTAAAAAGTAAACATAAACATAGTACTTGAAGCAAAAGTTCTTTCTTCTCAATCAAGTGAATGAAAGTAATCATTTACACATTGTCCTCTCCCTATTTCTAGTCAATCCAGAGAAGGAACAAAATCATTTTCCTTTACATTTTTAGGACTATAACCAGATTTCTAAGAAATTATAGCTCTTTGAAATTTACCTTAACTTTCCATTAGAATATTATAACATTTAGTTTCCTAAATATTTCCTAAACAATTCACACTCTCTTTAGACTGAAGATTTCCAAGAACCTAAAAACTCTTCCACTGACTCCAAATTTCCAATCAGCAAAAATACTGAACATCCCTCCTAAATAAGTGTACGAGGAAATAAGGAAGATACAATAGCGTAAGACACGACCTTTCTCCTTATTTATTGGCAACCGATACACAGATACTGTCTAAGAAATAACAAAGTGATCCGTTTTATGGTCCAGAAGAGACTGACTACAGGTACTGTATATCACTGTAAGTTAAGAAGGCTTTCTGAAGAGATGGGCTAAGGCTAAATCATTTCAAACAGCTAGGATTTAAATACTTTAAGAGGAAGAGAGAGAAATTAAAGCAAGAATAATAGGAGAAGCAAGGGCATGAGAGTAAGCATTATGCATTTAAAGAAAATGAGATAATCAGTCTATGCAGTTAGAAAACAAAATGTGTAACTGCTAAAGATTATTATAATAATAGCAGATTAGTTAATTCACTTTATAAATTGATTAATTTGGCTGACTGCCTTCCCAAGGGAGGAATCCCACAATGGAAATAGAAGGAAGGCATGGACTACAGAAGGAGCAGAGAGCAGGGACAACTCCTGAATGATGCATACAAAGAAGTCCGGGACCTCGGGTCATACGCTAGTCAGCTCCTCTCAATTAAGAACGAAGAACACTTTCTCCCATAGAACAGTGGTCACCACCGGCAGTCCCCACAACCTGCCAAGCCAGAAGAGAAGCTCCTTCTTTCAGATACGAAAGATGTATCTGCAGAATTCCAAACTTCTGGGCTCAATTCCCTCAGCAAGCATCTCTGAACCCAAACATCTACAGGTCACAGAGAGGTCAAGGAACAGGAAGACAGCCAATATGAAGAGGCAAGGATTTTGATCTAGCTGGGCTTCTTCTAGATCAAACAAGGGTTGAACAGCAATTCAACACTTATGAAGTCTTCCTTTTTCAAAGACTTTAAACTTTTCCTCTTAACGCCAGCACTCATATTTCTGGGTTACTATAAAAAGCACTTTAGAGCTTGAATAGATTTTTGACTAGTGCCTCATTTCTAAAAGTATGTGTCCTTTTCATTTTCATATCAAGATGCACAAAACCTCACTAGAAGACTTTTCACAGTCTTCCTAATGAGGAAACTGTTTCCCTTAATTATAATGAAAAATAAATCAATTACATTTTAATTATATATTCTATTAAAAACAAATGCTTAGAAGTCCAATTCCTCCACAGTACTTAAAACCAGAAAGGATAAATACCTCAAAAAGTCTAGCAAAATGATTAAAACAGGGCATGGCATTGAAACACTTCCTATTAAAAACTAAAGCTTCCTATTGAAAATCTTGTAGATTTAAGGCAAAGTTAAAAAAAAAAAAAGCATATTGCTCCTGTGTCAAGGCTTTCAAATTCTAAGAATTGAAGAAAATATCCTTCTTAAATTTAATTTAAAAAAAAATAAGGCAAACAAGGCACAGATAACTAAATAATTAATTTCTGTTTTTCCAGATATTCATTTCCATGAATAAGTTTTATAAAATATTTTAAAGTCTTCTGGATAGATGAAAATGATAAAATTAGTATGTGTAATAATTTAGCTGCCTATCAATTAAGAAAAAACAAGGAGAATTTCAAATCACTTCCTTGTTGAGCTTTTTATAATGAAAATTTCAAACACGTATAGAAGTAGAGAAAGTAATATAATGAACTGAATGTACCAAAGGGCCCAGCTTCTATACTTAAAAACAGCCACTCTTCCTTAATCTATACTCCCCAGCCCAACACACGCGGGGTTATTTTACATTGAAACCCAGACAGCCTATCATTCAATTTTAAAAGTTCACTAGTCTTTAAATCAGATATCCATTTAATACTGAAACTTCTCTGTCTCAGGTGTTTTAAAAATTCCGTTTGTTCAAATCAGATTTCAAAGTTCATGCGTTATGTTTGGTGGTATGTACCTTTCTTCCTATGTTTTTTTTCTTTTTGTTGTTTATCTTGGGAGAAGTACGGTCATCTCTGTAGTTTCCCACATTTTAGACTTTGCTGATTACATCTCTGTGGTGTCACTTACCATATGCCTCCCCCCATGTATTTCCTGTAAACCCGAAGTTGTATCTAGAAGATTGATTTGATTCACATTCAATTTTTTGGCATGAATACTTCAAAGGTAATGTTATGTAACTCTGTATTCTCTGTGTACTATATTGGTGACCCTATGTGATCCTATGTATTCTGTGTATTCTTTTCTCTTGAAGGTAACTGGTCTTCTTTCAGTACTGTCAGGATTGAGAACCACATATGATGTGTGATTAGTTTAAGTTGTTGATCTGTTAAGTTTATACACATTTTATAATTTTTTAATTATAAAAAGCCTGCATTTTTACTCCCCATTGAGATAAGTCAATGATAAAAATAAAAGTGTTTTGATGAACATGAAAATTTGAAATCAGGGTTACAGATGACAGCTGCCATCTAATAGAAGCCTCAATTCCAGAAAAATAGTTCAATCTTTTCATTATTGAAAATTTCAAACAGAATCAAAATTATGGGACACAGTGTAATGAATTCTCACATATCCATTTTCATCATCACTCTTTATCAACATATGATCAATCTTCTTTCATTCATACTCCACTTACTGCCCAAGGCCCCCCTCACACATGCCTTGTCGCCCAGGATTATTTTGAATGAATCCATGACATCATATTTTATCTGTAAATATTTGAGCATAGGCATCTAAAAGATAAGAATCTAACATAATGCTATTATCATATCTAAAAATATTAACAATATTCCTTAATATCATCTGAAGTCTTACCTATGTCTCATAATTACAGTTTATAAACTGTTCTATCCCCATCACCATCTTCCCTGTAGTTTCTCAAAAATGCAGTACTCTCCCCTCCCCTCCTCCGGACTAAGGAAGGCTACAAGATCCTTTCATTTCTCAAGACGTGACTCAAACAAGTATGGAAGAGTTAAACAACAGCTCGAATTGCAAGAGAGAAGAAACATGCAAATAGTAAATCTGACTTTCAACATATGGCTTATTTTCTGGACCCATTCCGTATCAGTTCTCTTTTCCAGGAAGGAAGGAGCTTGTCTGTATCTTGTCATCAGCTACCTTTAAGTCTAAGCCCAAGAGAGTGCAGTACTGAAAGGAAGAAGTAATTTCTTCTACTAAAGATCCAGGATCTGCTTTCCTAGTCACTATTTCTTCTCTGAGAACCAATATCTTCCTTGATTACTAAAACAGGAATAAACACCCCTTCAGGGAGACCCTGGTTCCCAACCCACAGAGAGTGTAGCCTTACCCTAAGGCATCAAGAAGGTAGATCAGAATACACTGCAAAAACCCCATTAGGAACACAACACTTATGTGCATAGTGGTGGTCATTCTGTTATACAAAACACAAAGATCACAGTCAGCAATGAGTAGAAACTTCTAATCTGATTAATCTAATTCCCTTACTGATAAGGGAGACACAAGTCTAGATTTATCAAAAACTTTCACTGGGTTGTTCTGACCAAATAATGTCAATATAAAGAACATGCTTTGTAAAAAGTAAGAGGACAATACAAAAACTAAGTGTTCTTGGTCAATGTTATTGATGGGGGCTCAGTCAGTTGGTGTGTGACCTTAGGCAAGTCATTTAATTTAACTTCTCTAATTTCAGTCTTCTTTTTCTGAGAATTAAATGAGGTAATGTACTTTAAAAAATCAACTATGCTAATATGACATCAGGAAGGAGACAATGCCATTCTGGTGTTATTTTTGCTCAAATGCATTATCTCATTCCAATCATGAGAAAACATCACAGAAATAAAATTGAGGGTAAGCCAGAAAGAGAAAGAAAAATACCATATGAGATCGCTCATATGTGGAATCTGAAAAAAAAAAAAAAAAGAACATAAATACAAAACAGAAACAGATTCACAGACATAGAATACAAACTTGTGGTTGCCAAGGGAGCAGGAGTTGGAAAGGGACAGACTGGGATTTCAAAATTTGTAGATACTGACAGGTATATGCAGAATAGATAAACAAGACTATACTGTATAGCACAGGGAAATATATACAAGATCTTGTGGTAGTTCACAGTGAAAAAAAATGTGACAATGAATATATGTACGTTCATGTATAACTGAAAAATTGTGCTCTACACTGGAATTTGACACAACATTGTAAAATGACTATAACTCAGTAAATAAGTTACAAAATAACAAAACTTGAAAAAAATAAAATAAAATAAATAAAAGTTCCTTGTACAAAATAATGTTCATTGTATATTGTGGAAAAAAAAAGAAATAAAATTGAGGGACATTCTATAATATCTGGCTGGTATTCCTCAAAAATGTTAACATTATGAGAGATAAGGGAAGACAGAGGAACTGTCACAAACTGGAAGAGATTAGGAAAAAAAAACCAACTCACTGCAGTGTGAGATTCTGAATAGGATCCTGGAACAGAAGACGGATATTAGTGTAAAAATGGGTGGAACACAAATAAAGTCTAGGCTTAGTTGATGGTAATGTGACTAATGTTAATTTCCGGTTTTTAGCTTAAGAATAAATATTCAAATAACCTTTGCTTCCCAAATAATTTTCTCAAATACCTCCAACATCTCTGGCCAAGATATATGGATGTAAATGTATAAAAATAAAAATAAATGCATGTACCAGGTTCTAAAACGAATGAAAAAGTACTACTGCTGCCTCAACACTTACATAGAGAAATCTTCAGTTTGAGATATTCTCCTAGTTCCAACTGAACAAATCTCGAACTCCAGCACCTTACCCTACATTTGGAGCCCAGCCTCCTATTTTGCTCCCTGCAGTAGCAGTAACAAAAGAACATTCCTACCATCTGCCCTACGAACAACTTCTTGTTGTCATCACAAATACAGAGCTGGGCCTTTACAAACAGTGCTCAGTGAAGACTCGATGAGTTGAGTTGGTTTGGTTCCTCTTACTCGCCTCCTAGTCTGTCACACTCACCTCCACATGTTCAGGGGAGAAGAAGGGGGAGGCGAGAGCACTCAGAAGCACAGGCAGATGAGAAGGACAATGTCATTTCCTTCCCCCTGCAGGGCACCAGCCCCTGCTGGTGATGGAGTTACTCAAGACCACGTCAGGGACTTTGTACACCCCCCGAATCACAGGGCCACGCCTATGCTGAAGGAAGATGCTGCTGGAGGCACACACACCTGTGAGGGTGATGTCATCGTCATCTTCATCTATGATTTCCTCTTCGGCGACATCCAGGGAGCTCTCAGTAATCATGTCATTGGGCTCCTCCACACAGGCGAGACCCGCGTAGCTATTGAGAATATCAGCACCAGGAACGTGTTCCACAATTACGGCAGGAAACACAGCTGGGTCACCAAGCTGGGAGGTGGGAGGAGGGGAAAGATTAACAACGTTTTGCTTTTGTGAAATACAACCCAAATTATTTTATACTGGGCATCAATTCAGTTTTCACATCATCAGCTACTTGCACCTTGACAATCCTTCTAGGCTACAGAGAATATAAACCTACTAAAACCAAATAAACTCTCATTATCAACTTAGGTCTCAACAACCAAGTTTTCACTGGGAAGTTCTATAAAAGTAGATTTTTAAAGCACATTAAGCTTAAAAAAAAACTAATATAATCAATGCATAAGAAGCGGCATACAAGTGAAACATACAATTAAATAAAACCTCAACAAAAGTTTCTTTGACAGAAAAAAATCTGTGAGCTTTATAAATACTTCTGTCACTTGGCACACAGGCCGTGTGAAAATCAACTTTCATTTTCTATCTAGTTATAAGATCATGGACCTTTACTACTAGAAAGACCCTTGAAACTTAATCTAGTCCAGCCATCTCATTTTATACATGAGGAAACTGACCCAGAAAGGGTTTTTAACAGCCTATTCAAAAATCAATTAGTCATGAAAAAATTCAACGTTAAAAGTGAAAAACAAAAAGTTCTTTGAATGTATCTGATATAAGAATACATGAATTGTAATACTATGTAATAATAAGGGCTATCTATAAAATACTTTTCAAATATAGTAAAAATGCTACTACTTATCAACTTGGTTTATATTGCTTTACTTGTATTATAAAGGTATTATTCATTTACTACACTTTCTTATTAACATTTCTCTGCAAATCATCCCCTAAACCACTGATATGCACTAAACAGTCCATTGATGCAAAAAAAAAAAATCCACTAGTGACAGATGTCGTTAAGTTACTATCGCTTTTACTTTAAAATTTTAAAAAGTCTTATTTGAAAAAGTTGGAAAAGTAGTACAAAGAATTCTCCTACAACCTTTATTCATATTCCCCAAATTTGGACACTTAATCATGTCTATCATCCTCTTTCTATATTATTATTTCTATATCTAGTTTTTCTGACTTATTTGAAAGTGGTAGACATACTGCTCCTTTAATCCTAAATACTTAGGTCTCTACTTTCTAAATATATGAATATTATCTTACATAAAGATAGTACAATTATCAAAACCAGTAAAGTAACATTGCTATAGTACTATTATTTAACCTAGACTTTATTCAAATTTCTCCAACTGTCTCATTAATGTCTTTTTTTTTTTTAATGAAAAAAAATATTTTTTGAGGTCCAGATCCAACCTAGGACCATAAGTTTCACTTAATAAATATCATGTTTCTTCATGACAATTCTTTTAATTTGTAACAACTTCTCCTTTAATCTGGACTTTTTCAGTTTTTGTTTATCTTTCATGATCTTGGCACTTTTGCACAGTATAGGCCATTTGTTTTAAAATGTCCCCCAATTTTGGTTTGTGTGTTACTAACTTGTGATTGGATTCAGTCTGCATTTTTGGCAAGAATACCAAAAAAGTAATGCTATGTCCTTTCAAATACATCCTATCAGGAGGTCCAAAATACCAACTTGTCCCATTACTAGTGGCATTAACTCCTATCACTTAGGGTGGTGTCTACCAGGTTTCTCCACTATGAAGTTACTATTTTTCCTTTTGTAATTAATAAGTATCTTGTGGGAAGACAGCTCATGTAAAGATTCTGTTTCTTAAAATACATATATTGAAAACATTATTTATGATTTCATTATAACTAAGTGACCTCAATCTTTTAAAATTAATGTTTGTAGCAGTATACACTGAGGTTAACTACTACTTCTATTACAAGAATTTAATTTATCTAAATTGAATATATGATATCATAGTTACTAAACAGATACTACCTGTGCCTTCAAGAATGCTATGTTCTGAATTTATAAGTAATAATATTAAAACATATTTGGATTGTTTTATTTCAAAATGTTTCTTCCTATTTAAGAAAAGAGGAAGTCAGAAGTAACTGGCCCTCCAAATTTTAAGACAGAAAGTAAGAGGCTCAAACATTACACAGTAAAACATGTACACACACAGAGGCAATAAAGAAAGTATCATATAAAGTGGCCAAAGTATAGTCGTTGGCCATGCCTTTCTCTTTTTTGAATGAATGCTAGCCAAGCGACCCAACCCAGCGTGAACATGTGCTTGTTAAAGTATGTCTCCTTCCCCTCTCTCTCAAGAGCTAAAGTTAAGCTCCTGTCTTCTAGGACAAGGCTGAGCCCAGACTAAGTTAATTCTCACCATCTCCTTTTTCGCCTGGTCCACCCTATGTACCAGGTAAGAACAGGGCTTATCATCTCCATTGGCAGATGAAGAATTAGGTTAAGAAATTCATCTGAATCTATATAGTCCCCAAGCTTCCGAGAATGACACATACTTTTTGCTACTTTCTCCCTTGTCCTCTTCTCTTACCCTCTAAGTGGACTGGACATGGTAACTCTATTCTCCAGATGTACCGGTCTTAGGAACACCTTGTCATATACCAGTATTATCAATGCTGCTTCTGCCTCAGTGCCCCTCTCCAGAAGCAACCATTGCTGCCAATTTCTTTGTTCCCTAGCAGAGACAGTCTATGTATAATCAAGCATATTCTAATTTGCTTTAAACAATCATTTTTGATTTCAGTTCAAATTTTTAAATAATGTAAAAACTATTAAGAAAAATTTCAAACACAAAAGTAGAGAGAAAAAAATAGTTTCCACTGAAGCAAAAGTTTACTTCAGAATGAAAAGGGACACATGGTTCTGTGATTTAGAGGCAATGTGTTGTAAAAATGAAAACCGAGAACCGAGGTCTTCCCCAATCCTACTGTCGTGATCTTATTTTCCTCACTTTAAATGAAAGAACACCAGCTGATCCTAAGGGCACTTCCAGGTTTTGTTTTGTTATGATATATTTTAAAGGCTCAGATTTAAAAACTGCCATTTGTAACATTACAGAAGAGATTATTCATTCTTACGGACTAAATGGGGGGTGGGGAGTCACATGCACTGTGCTCATGTACCTGCTGGCTTTGCTACTGTTATTAGCTAGTGTTTATTAGCACTTAATATACACCAGGCATTCTGCTCATTGTTTTACATGGGTTACCATCTTATTTAATCATTACAACATCCAATGTGAGAGAAACATTAGATTACCTATTTTACACATGGGAAAACGGAATCTCAAGGGGAAGGGAGAAAATTTACTCTAGGTGGTAGAATCTTAACTTAAACTGACTCCAGAGTCCATGTTCCTCACGTGCCCACTTACAGTCAGCCTTAAACATGGAAAGCCTTAAACATTTTGTTTTGTTTGCATATTTACTTAGCTCTGTTTAGAAAAACAACAGAGGAGGAGCTGTGTTCGCTGTATGACTTTCAATATTATTTATTGCAGGGCTTCTTCAATCCGAATCTATTATAAACTATCTTGTGGGCACAGCCAGTTCCTCTTGGTCCCCAAGGACTTCCCAAGATCACACCCAATTTAGTCATACTATCTTCTCCTTCTAAGATACTTGCTTCTCTTATGAAACACATGGGCCATTCTTTTCAAGTCCACTGAGATGTATAATCAAAATTGTCCATCTCTAATTTCTCCAGGGTGCTATTTCATATATAATAAACAGACCAACTCTGAATCTTAGGTAACAAGCCTAAATCTATATACACAAAATACATCTAGGAAACCCCTCTCAGGAGACTAGAAAGATTCCCCCACTATTACCATAAACAGAAGGAAAATACATACTTCAGAAACTCCAGTTGCTGACAGAGGTGTATGATAAACTCCAGCTGTATAAATTGATGGACTAGTAACTGAGTCATCAAGAACCTAAAAACCTCATAACCACTTATCCTAAAATTCCTTATAGAGAAAATGGTTCCCAGCCTCTTAACTGAAGAAATGACAAAATTTCAAATGCTGAACTTCCCTAGGTTTAAAATTTTTAAATAAATAAACTATTGGGACTTGTTTGCTAGGATTGCTATAATACAGTGCCACAGGCTAGGTGGCTCAAACAACAGAAATGTATTGTGTCTCCATTCTAGAGGCTATGTATCTGAATTAAGGTGTTGGCAGGGCTGGTGCCTTCTGGAGGCTGTAAGGGAAGGACCTGTTTCAGGCTTCTATCCCTGGCTTGTGGATGGCCGTCTTCATGCTCACATGCTGTTCTCTCTGTATGTGTCTGTGTCCAAGTTTTCTCTTCTTAAAAGGACACTAATCATATTGGATCAGGGGCCTACTCTATTCCAGTACAACCTCACGTTAACTAATTATATCTACAATGACCCTATTTCCAAATAAGGTCACATTCTGAGATACCAGGGGTTGGGACTTTAACATACAAATTTGGGGAGGTGAAGAAGCAATTCAGTCTTCAATAGGACTCAATTTAATTTAGCTTTAAGAGTCTCATTTGACAACTAGGTCCTTCTACTTTAAATAACTTCCACAACTTTTGGCTATATATATATATATATTCTTGTTACTATTCCTAAATTAAGATTAGATATCATTCCTCAAGTCTCTTTGCTGAAGACCATCAAACTTTATCCCTCAAAGTTTTTTTTTTTAACATCATTTCAACCAGACTTCTCCCCAAGATTAATTTAAAACAAGAGCTTCAGGAAGGTCAGAGATTTTCATAAAATGACCATATTTCTAATAGCAACAAGATCTGTCACCTTCTTTTAAGAAATAAAGAAGTCAATACTTTGTTGATGGCCTAACAAAAATACTACATTTCATTTGACTAGTTACTTAAAAAAAATTTCCAAATCATTTTTCTAAAATGAAATCTCTCCTCATTTAATTAATTTATTTATTTGTTTGGATGGTTTTATTTTTTAACTTACTAAAAATCAAAGTATAGTTGATTTACAACATTGTGTTAGTTTCTGGTGTACAGCAAAGTGATTCAGTTACATGTATATATTCTTATGAAACACATGGGCCATTTTTCATATTCTTTTCCACTATAGGTTATTATTGACACCTACAATTAATCTTCAACAAAGGAAGCAAGAATATACAATGGAGAAGACAGTCTATTTGCAAGTGGTGTTGGGAAAACTGGGCAGCCACATGTCAATCAAACAAGTTAGAACACTCTCTCACACCATACACAAAAATAAACTCAGAATGGCTTAAAGACTTAAATGACAGGACACCACAAAACTCCTAGAAGGGAACATAGGCAAAACATTCTCTTACATAAATCATAGCAACATTCTTAGGTCAGTTTCCCAAAGAAATAGAAATAAAAGCAAAAATAAACAAATGGGACCTAATCAAACTTATAAGCTTTCACACAGCAAAGGAAAACCATAAACAAATAAAAAAGACAATCTACTAAATGGGAGAAAATATTTGCAAACTATGCGATGAACAAGGGCTTAATTTCAAAAAAAAAAAAACTTCTCATTTAAATAATTTAACATCTTCTCTTCAGTACCTTTTACTTCAATTAGGGAATCTCAGTAAACTCTACCAGTGGTTATCAACCTTGATTATACAGTGGGAAGCATCTAAAAATATTAGTATCTGGTCCTACAAGGGATCAAATAAATCAGAATATCTAAGGATGTGACCAGCACATGTTATTAAAGCTCCTCAGGGGATTCCAATGAGTACGTAAGGTTCAGAACCACTGCTCTAAAGAATTACAAGATTCTAAACTGCATTTCCTAAATTGAATCCACTCTATTTATGCCAATTTCCCAGATACCAGTTAGTAATCCAAAGAGACAAACAGTTACATTATTATATTACGAGATCTTTTGCTGTTTGGCACTTGCAGATTATTTTACCATTTGCTTTTGGAAGAGAACCAAAAGAAATCACAAACTATGGGTGGGGAGAGAGAGGGAGGGCTTCTTAGAATTAAATGTTAAAGATCAGTGTTATTGAAGCCTCTACTTCTATAAGCAAATTAAATGCAGTGATAACCTGATGTTTGACTGTTTTGCAATGTTACTGAAAGTCTTAACAGCTCCAGAGAGAAAAATACATATACAAGTTTCCCTTTCTATTAATTGCAGGTAAATTTATGATGTGTTGAAAGCAAATTTTTAACAATTTTTTTAGTAGGAATAATAAAAATCAAACCAAGTGTTAGCAGGAAAAAGAGACAATTCCCCAAATTTCAACACTGTCCCCTATATAGTTGCCATTCGTTGTGGTTAATGATATATGTGGCAATGCCATCAAGCTAAAAAGAGAAGGAAAGTGACCAATCTGTAAACAGTACAATATGTTACAACCCTGACTGAGGCTTGCTTCTTTCCTCAATATACCATAATCCAAGGCCCTGGGCAAATATTTAAGAAACTACGGATCATTATCCCAACTATATTAAGTAAGTTTAGTCAACAAGATTTTGTATATAAAAAAGCAAAAGAACTTTCAAATAACTTGTTTGCCAAGCTTCTCTAACAGCAGAGCTCAATCTGGTATGTGGTTGTTGTGAAACATCCTGCCAAGATCCCCTATGAAATAGCGTAAAATGAAATATGTACCCAATGTTTTCCTAAACGAAAAGCTGGTTAAAAACAGTCTTTAAAAATTTCCCCAATGTAGATATTCCTTTTTAAAGATAAGATGCTAAATGAGAACACTTTTAAGTAGTTAATACCATCTCTTTCCCAAGAGTCAAGGTGATACCAAGAGTCGGGTAAGGGCCCTACTCCTCCCATAATCTTCAATAGCTCCTCCTACTCCAAGGCCATTCCAACAAACAAACAAATTAAACACGGTGCACTTGCCCTGAAAATATACCTTTAAGACAAATTCCTGTGCTCTCTCTTCCAATCAGAATGCTGCCTCGGAGCCTCATCCTATGAAGACACTGCTTTGAAATGACTTCCTTTATCTTAGATTTAAAAAACAAAAACCCAATCCCTTACTCTATCAGGACACAATCTGACAATATTTACCAAGCTGCAAGTGCACTAGAAATACACATGGTGAAAACAGGATGTAACAGTAAGTGCTCAGGCTCTAGAATCAGAATGACCCATTTAAGGCCAGATTGCACACCATGCTTGGGTGCTTGAACTCAGGCAAATCACACAGTTTCTTGAGGTTTTATTTTTTGTGTCCATCTAAAATAAGAATAATATCTTCTAGAGGTGTTGTAAAAATTCAGTAACAGGAAATATATCACATATGCTGCATGGCATACAGTAAGCATTCAATAGCATCAACTTTTTTGATGATCAAAATCCCTCAATATTTGCTTTAGATAGAAATAAACACTCTTAAAACTCAGCTTACTACTTACATACATATATCAAATCATCACACTGCACACCTTAAACAATGTTATATGTAAATTATATCTCAATAAAGCTGTGGGGAGGGGGACTTGGCTTACTACAATCTTACACTGACGGGGATGGTTTTTGGAGTTGTTTTTAAAATAAGAATAGTCCTTTCAGAAAACTGGTGAACAAAACTTATCCATATTTTCCCAGCAACAATCATTTAGCTTCAACTGAAAAGTAAAAGCTGGATACGTATGTATATTCACTGTGAAAATTTATCAAACTACACACTTAACAATCTGTGCATCTTTTTGTGTTTATGCCATACTTCTTAGTTGAAAGCTTCAAAAGCCAAGGTCCATATGATGGGAGAAACAGAACTTGAAAATATTTTCAACTCACTGTTCTTGAGTTCTCTCAGCTCTGAGCAGAGGTAAATGCAGAGCAGTTAGGAGGAGGTGACTGGGACCAGATCAAATACTATAATGGCCTTCCTTCATTCTCTCATATAAATCATAATAAAAATAAAGAAAATCTCTAGACATAGCACATCTAGGTGCATATACATGCACAAAATTAGGATGACTGGTGAACAAAAGGAATAAAAGTTAAAATCCTTTACTTATTTTTTTAATGGGGGTACTGGGGATTGAACCCAGGACCTTGTGCATGCTAAGCATGTGCTCTACCACTGAGCCATATATACCCCACTCCCCTAAAATCCTTTAAACGAGTTCCCATGGTATATTTTTAGAAATTATTTTTGGGAATACATTAATATATGAACATATTTGTATCCTAAGAGTATAAAACATTATCATCTCCTTTCCTTATCGTTTTCCTCCCCAATAACTACCACTGTTATCAATTTCCAAAGTGCATTTTAAATGATTTCAGGAATTGATGTGTTACATAAAACAAGCCAGGACTGTGCAATAGGTCTCTGAGACTCAGCACTAAGTTTTTTCACAGCTGGATTCTCGGCATAGTTTGAAAATCTGTCATTAAAACAGCTTCATTTGCTGCAAATGAGGATACTTACGTTGACTGACTCAAGCTCTCTTTACAGGAGTTCATCCCTGCTTTATTTTAAAAGAAAATGAAAAGTAGTTTTAGCAGTCAGGTAGAAAAGTCTTTAGCAGCTGCAGTGCACACTGCCCAACACATTGGTCTAACTTATAGTTCTCCTGACTGAAAGTGTAGTACATGAATCTAGATTTTTAAACATTGTAATACATAAATGTACTGGGGAGAAAGTAAAAATCCTACTTATTACAATTATAATTACTGTTAAATGCTATTATTTATTCTTCCAGATTCTTTTTCCTTCAAGGTTCCTCTTTTCTCTGATATCTTTCCTAGCATAATGATTAAGATTTTGGACTTTCTCAAGTCAAAGACTCAATTTCAGCGTAGGTGCTGTCACTTTACAGCTGTGTTTCTGGGCAATATTCATTCCTTCTTTCAACCTCTCTTGAGTTCCTCTTTACAAAGACTTTCCTTATTTGTAAAAACAGAGTACCAGTTGCCGTATTGTACAAGGTTATCCTGAGGCTCAAAAGAGAAAATGCAAGTCACCTACAGGACCCCGCAAAGCTAAGAGACAATAAATATTACCTCTTGTAGCTAAACAAAATACCTATCCTGAAATTAGCCTACTGTTCAACGTGTGCACCCACACATTTTGCCAGGTTTCGGTATCAGTGTTATACTGGCTCCGTCAAAATGAACTAGGGAACTTCTCTCTCTGAACTGGAATTGTTAAAATGATTCACTAAACTGTAAAATACGTCACCCATGAAACTCTTTGGATCTACCAGTTTTATGCATGTGGAGGTTGCTCCATGGCAATTTCCTCATGTTTTGTTGTTGCTGTTGTTACTAGTTCATTTTCATTTTAAACAAAATGTCAAATACTGATTCCTGTCATTCCAAAAACTTAAAAACACTTCAGCGCACTAGCTCAAGTGATATATCAAATCCCTACACAGTTCTACATCATCTCCTAATAGGAACGTAAACAAACAAATCAAGTACTATCAAGAAAATTAATGAGAAAATAAATGAACAGCTAATAAGGCAAACACTCCACTAACAGATATTCTAAAAGAATGCTATTAAATCAGAACTGGAATCCAGGTATCTTTAGTAAATAAACTATTCTCACCAATACTCTCAGTGCCTCTGTAACCCTGCCCTAAAAATCTCTTACAGGATTCTACTATAGTTCTCCCAGTTATCCAGTAATAAATTCAAGATAATAGTCTACTACAGAAAGCAGGAAGAATACCATCTCTAGCACAGGGTGATTTGTGAGAACTAAAGCGTATGTGGAGAAGGGCTCTACAAAATTGCCTAACAGGCAGTGCTATTTTTCACACTTTATTCAAGACTAGAGCAGGTAATGTTTTCTTGGCACAGAGATTAACTTCCAAAGCAGCATCAGGGCACAAAATGTACATATATTCTTCTATCAGTCCCCTCACTTCTCGACAGCTCTCTGTCTCCAATATCCTAGGTTTTCATGGATTATGTACCTTCTATAAATATTATGATACAAACACACATCACAGCTAGTGGCTTTGTATAAGGGAAAAATGATTCAAATTTCTGGTAATTAACATAGTCAAAGTACTTCCTTAATCTGATTAAAAAGAAACTCACTACAGTGCTGGATAACGCGTCCTCCAGTCTTTGAGAGTTCTTCAATCAACAATAAAATGGTATTCCTAATGTGGTGGAGGTGATGACGGTGATGATGATGATGAAAGTAGTTACTATGTTTAAGTACTTCACGTGGCTTATCCCAGTTGACACCACAACACAGCGCTGTTTTGTTGACACTGGCCAGCCAGCTAGGAAGAGGCAGAGCTGAAATCTGAACCCAGGCAATCTGACTCCAGAGTCCACAAGCTCAACCATTTAAAGGATCCTACAGATAAATTATAGTCATAGTACAAGTTTTATCTCAGTTAAATCTTGTGTTTAAAATATATACGTGTTTTTTCTTAATGTACACTGTTAGAGCTACAGCTGAAAGTTTTATCTCTGTTGGTTCCAGTAGAAATGAGTGTTTTTGAAGGCGCCCGGCTTTTCTCCTGCACAGCACCCTGAAAAATAGAAAGGTCTAACTAAAATGGTCCTTTCTCCAGACTTCTCCAAGATAATGTCTGAAATTTCTATTGTAAATCCCTGCGGAGCTGATTTAGCTAAATCTAATCTCATTCTAGGTCTTTCGTGACAACTGGCCTTCTTTAGTCTTTGCTCAGATTTTTCTTTTTTCAATCAGGATAAATTACAACTTGGCCATGCATCTCAAAAAAGTAAAATAATCACTGAAAACAATCTTAGTTTTTTTTTTTTTAGAGTGCCCACTTGAAAAGCTTAATATATTGGGGGTGTGTGTGTGTGTTGCTAGCTAAGTGTGAATAGAATCAATTATGAGATTTAAAAAAAAAAGGTAGATTTTGGGAGGTGTAGTAAATCAGACTGACAAATGTTTTAGACATGCAGATCTTATATAACTCAAAAAATTTAAGTAAAATCATAATTAAAAAGGTAACTCCTGCTTCTAAAAGATGAACTTTGGCAAGAATCTTATACAAGTACAAATCATAGAATTAGTTTAGCTACAACAAAAGCCTTTTCCAAAATGAAAAAGTCACACTAGCTGATCACAGGAAATGACAGAAATTAGAGTGGCTTCAAAAAAACTGAACAACTCCAGATCAAACTGTCAAACCATACTTAACATATTATATTAAAGGTGAATCAATCTCCCAAATTTTTAAAATCCTGAATGACAAGTTTATTGACTTATTTTAGAACAAAGTCAGCCATTCTCAAGTATCGAAGAAAAACTAAGAAAATATAGTTTTTTAAAGCTGAATGAATTTGACTAACTGGTATCCAAGTCATAAGAACTACCTTAATTACCTCACTTATTCAAAACAACTGAGTAACACAGAGTACACAGTGCAAAACAACAAACTTTTTCTTGATTTAACCTCAGGTCATGAATACAGCAACTAGCACCTTTATTGCCCACTTCCTTTGTGCTAGGCTCTTACTAAATGCTTTATATAAACATTTAATGCTCATAACCTTGGGAAGGAATTCTTTCACTTTTGGTGGAGGAAATCAAAGCTCAGTGAAATTTAAAATTTGGTCTGAAGTCATACAGCTAGTAAGCGGCTGGGCTAGTTCCCAAGCTCATACTCTGCTTTGATGGCCACATCACACAGACTCTTCATTGACAAGAGGCAGGAAAAGATGAAACAGATAAGCTCACAAATGCATCACCAGTCTTTACCTTGTAACATAACTCTTCTTTCCAAAAAAAGAATTACCCTAATATCGAGAATTTTGATTACTGTGTTAAAAAAAAATCCTGCCTATATTCTAACATATTTAATATGAGTTATATTAGATTTATGAACATTATGGGCATCACTCTGCTATATTCACACTCTAACCATTAGCAGTTTTCTTTTTACTCCACTAATTCAAAGGCCATTATCTTCATCAATTTTCTCTAAATGGTGTTGAAGGTGACCCTGGCTTTGAAAAAAGGGAAAGGCCAGTAACACAGTAACACTATGTTTATATAATGGTTTATCCTTTCTGTGATGTGTGTTAAGTGAAATGGAAAGGAGGTAAAAAATTTTAAGACACTATGTTTATATAACGGCTTATCCTTTCTATGTTGCGTGTTAAGTGAAATGGAAAGGAGGTAAAAAATTTCAAGATCACATAGCTAAACTGAGATACATCAAAGAGGTACTGATTTCCTTATTTATCCAGTAAGACTGCTCTAGGTGACTCAGTACTTTCTGGGAAAATAGAGATTGCTTAATTCTATCCTCAACAAAAAATTGACTAACACAAACCTTGTTGAAAAAGAACCAGTATTCTTTTGAAAGGTACACAGAATGGATAAATACAATGTGGTATTATCCATATAATGGAATATTTTTCAGTAGCAAGAAGAATGAGGTATTGATTCATGCTACAACAGGGATGAACCTTGGAAACACCACGCTAAGTGAAAGCAGTCAGTCATAAGAGATCACATATTGTACGCCACTTATACACAATATCCAGAGTAGTCAAATCCACACAGAGAGAGTAGATTAGTGGTTACCAGGAACTAGGAGTTGGGGAGGAACAGGACATTACGGCTAATGGGTACAGGTTTTTGGGGGGGATGATAAAAATGTTCCAAAGCTGATTATGGTGATGGATGTACAATTCTGTTTATATCCTAAAAACCACTGACTCACATGCTTTAAACAAGTGAATTATATGATATGTAAAATGTTATCTCAATAAAACTGTTTTTAAAAAAAGAAATATATAGGTATATCAGTGACAAAGACTGTCAACTTGTAACTACACTAACAAATTAACTAAAATGAACATTTTCTTTTTGCTAAAGTCATAAATGTAAAGCATAATAATTCTTCTACCGTTTAAATTACTTTTTTTTTTTTTACCACTGACATGTTATCAGTGGCTGGCATTATCCAAATACAGTGGTTGAAGGCACGAGCTGGGTTGCAATCCCCAGCTTTAGCATTTACAGGCAAGTTGCCCCCTTCTCTGAGCTCACTTTATTCTTCTATAGAGTGAGAATTAGAATATCTCCTTTGTAAGTTTGCTGTAACAATTAACGAGGATAATCCCTGTAAAGCACAGAGCATAATACACAGGACAAAACGCTAAGTAAATATTAGTTACTAAAATTCACCACTGAATGTTTCTGGAGCCCACCTAGTCCCTGTCCTACACTATGCGATGATCTCATCCATATTCATTTTTAAGACGTTGTCATGGGGCCTCTGTGTGATAGTTGGGGGACACTTAGAAAAAGACTCAGCAACAGGGAGTAAGTTAAATTCCACTCCCCCACCAAAACTCCTGCCTCATAACAACCGTCAGCTTCCTCGCTGCTAATAGTTGGCAGGAAGATAAGCCAGGCCAACCTGGAGGCCACAGGCAGGGTTGTCCCTTCACATAACCTGGAGAGCGCCTCAGGCCTTATGCAAAGTCAGACTTTCCCCCAAGATAATAAGGCTTGTACTGCGGGCATCACGGCTTAATGTCTTTGATGAAGGCCATTCTAAATGTACAGAAAAGAAACAAGAGTTCTCTGTATGTGAGTTTTACAGATGGCCAAACTTTTAATGGATCTGATAAGTCTGCTCTGCCAAGGTTAAGAATGACGATAACAGAAACAGAGAGATCAGTCAACAGAACCTGGAACTGTATGTAAATAACCAGATCCCTTGTGTCCATGCACAGGTTAGCATCATTCCAGCCTCCTGTCCTCCACAAAACTGGTCCTGAACAAGTTACACACAGCACACTATCAGCACAGTCCTTGTACCTCTAACTTTGAGGTACACTTAACCCCTGGCCTAACAGAATTTTACCATTCCAGCTAAAAAAAATGGCAGGTTGGTGTGATCTGTATTTATCTCGGTCTACAAAATACAATCTCATTCTCAAGATAACAACCGCGTCAAAAACTCCCTCTGCAACTTGAACGAGTCTCCCAAGAAATAGGAAAACTTTAAATTAATACTTATAATTTATAATTTCAATAACAATTTTTAAAAGTTATTTGAGGTGGTTTTCACTAAACACATACAACATAATAGTTCTAAATATATCAGAAAAAAAGACTCCATGAGTATTTGTCTCTGGTCTTGGAATTGTGGCGACATGCCACATTGCCCATGCACTAAGGGAGAATGAGGACAAATAGGTCTCAGAAAAAAAAAACCAAAAACACCATAACAAAGAGCTGTGGGGCAGGATATCACCTCTCATTCAAAGGCCTTCCGATGTAATGAGGATCATAACTGAGTACATACATATCCCACATCATTTTACCAACAGGATTAAGAGAAGGAAGAAAAGTCTTTAAGAGCACTCAACCAATAAATGTATTATAAATTATATTAAAAATGCATGGGGAATACAAAGACGGGAGGAAGAAATCCCTTTCATTTCAAGTAGTTTAGCACTTATCTGGAAAATTAATCATGTATATGTAAGAATTCAACATGGCAAATGTGTGACAATGGCAATAAGTCATTTAGGAATAATAGGATAAAGCTGTTAATTCCTAGAAGGATGATTTTAGGATAAGTTCCTAGAATAAGTAGGCTATGTCCTAAGATCTTGAAAGATGATTAGAACTTAAACAGGTAACAGGTGTGAATGTGGGAAATCAAACAGCGAGGAAGCAAGAAAGCCTTTGGGAAAATCATACAGTTGGCTGACAAAATTAATGTAGTACAAGAAAGAAAAGAGCATGAAACAGTCACACTATGAAGAGCTTCTAATGATAAGTCAAGGTGCTTAGATCAATTATTCAGTTCAGAGAAGTTCATCAGAAGTTTTGGTATGTTCTTTTGTTCTGAAACACTTCCTCTTCTTCATCTGTCAGATAAACTGGATCTTCCTTCAAGATCCAGTTCAAATGTAACTCCCATGTGACGTTGGGTGACACTCTCCCAAAGTCGCAGTGCAGTCAAAGGCTCCTTTCTCTGAATACGCAGCACTCTGTGCAGACCTCTGTTACACTGAGTGGTGATTTCCCAGACACCGCACGAGAATTTCGAAAAGACAGCAAGGCACTGTTTACCCTTTAGCCTCTCAGAATCTGCAGTGTGAGTGAGCCAATTTACACCCTAGGAAGGAAAGTCATAAGACCACCTTTTTATACTGGGAAGGGATTTACAAAAATACTGTTTCACTCTCCCTAGCATGTCACCAAGCTTCTCCCTCGTGAGCTAAGTTTGTTAAGCATAAGTAACTATGATTTGTAAGTAAAAGTTAAGTTCTACTTTTAGAACCAACAACTGAAAAAACACACAGTGTAATAATATACCAAAATTATTAAAAGCATTAAGCTACCAGCTGTTTTTCACTAAATTAACTTCTGGAGTATTTGAGCATATAGTTAAATTTCCTTCTCTAGCTTTCTTCTTATTCTCATACATTGACCAGGCAAACACACCTGTTTAATAAGGTCAACCAAGGCACTCTCAAACAAAAGTATACTGTAATTCAATACTCCCAAAGAAGTACCTTGTTCTCAGCTACAAATAGTCCCACTTTGGAACTAACAGCAAGAATAGACTACTAGATGGTTTGTTGGCATACACACACACACACACACACACACACACACACACACACGTATGAGCATCAACCTGCAACCGCTCCTTTTAGGAACAGCCCCAGGACTGGCTGAGTTCTTTTTTTTCCCCCTAAATGCAAGTACTAGGGATTAACCCAGGAATGTGCTCTATCACTGAACTATACCCACCCTCAGCGCCAACAATATTCATATTTCCTTTCCAATACCCCCTTCCTCATCCCTGCCTGAAGGAGTTCTAAGCAATTCTGAAAAGAGGACTAATTGATATAAGGGAAAATGATCAAGGTGGTGGCAACCACACATTAATGGTGTCAGTTTCCTTCAATGACTACATTAATAACCACAGACCATAACTGAAAACAGGAAACATGTTCTAATCTGGTGCCTTCAAACAGTGATTTTATAAAGAACCAACCAATTAAACCAATACAGGATCATAAAACAGTGCAAATTATTTTAAAGACACAAATACTTTGAAAAGTCAAAATCCCAATAGCACGCCAATTCTAAAATTCATTCAAAATTCTACCACAGTTTTTTTGGGGGAAAGAATGTCTTTTCAGATATCAAATCTATGAAGTGACACCCATGAAAGCAATGGGATAGTGACACAATACGAAACAGGAAAATGCAATAAAATACGCCAGCAAGTTCAAAACTTTAGTCTGTATGTACGGTAATTTAGAAGATAACAAAACAGCAGTCAGTATGGAAATCATAAAACATTCAATAAATGGTGAAAGGCCAATATCCATTTGTGGGAAAGTCATGAGATTCCCATACCTCTATCCCACAAAAATAGATTTCATATGGACTAAGGAGTTAAACTTATAAAACATACTAGAAGAAAATATAAAGAGAATGTTTAAGGGTAAGAAAAGCTTTCCTAAAGAAAAATCACAAAAAAATGGTCAATTTTATGATACAAATATTTAAATTTCAATAGGTCACAAGATATGTAGTTAAAAGACAGTACCAGATTGGGACAAAATATCTGCATCACATGTTACAAAAAGAGAGTTAATTAGAAGGTAACAATACTGTTTTAACACCCATAATATATAAAGAACTCCTACTAGGCAAAAGGATATTTGTAAGTAGTTTAAAGGAAATTCAAATGAACAATAAATAAAGTTAATGGAACAATCATGCAGCCTCATTACTAGTAGTCAAAAAAACCGCAAAATTAAATGGTAAAAAAAGTAATTTTCACCCAAAAGACTGACCAAAAGGATTTCTGTTAGTGATGGTTTGGGAAATACACTGCTAGTGGTAGTAGAAACTGACACAGCTTTTTGAAGAATGATTTGGTAGTATGTTCTGTTTATGCTTTTAGTAAACTCAGTAATTCTACTTTAAAAAATATACTACGGAAATAATCATACAAGTATAAAAAGATACACACACAGAGATGTAATAATGAAATGACAGTGCTCAGTAAATATTAGTCTGTGCCAGGTATAGTTTGAAGAACTTTATATACATCAAGTCATTTAATTTTTACAACAACTTTACTTATAATATCAAGTCTATTATTATCACCCTCATTTTGCAGGTAAGGAAACTAAGGCACAGAGAGGTTAAGGAACTTGCCCAAGGTCACAGAGGTAATAAACAGTGGAGCAAGGATTCAAATCCAGGTGCTCTGACTCCATAATCTGAGCTCTCAGCCACTAAAGATCTATTGCCTCCCACATGAGAATATTCATTTATAACAGCAAAATACTGAGAATAGCCAGTTGTCCATGATCAAAATAAATTATGATCCATCCATCATGTGGAAAAATAAATGATGTAGAGCCAGCAGACATACATTCAAATATTTAAAATACATTAAGTGAAAGTAAGTCATGAAGTAGGTTTAACATTCTTTCACTTGTATCTTAAAAACAACCTCTGTACATAGGTTTGTATATATTTATACTGTTCTTCCGTTTAGGCCTTTACCCAAAAAATTATACATCAAATAGTCAATACCAGTATCTTCTGGGGAGAACAGGATTAGGGAGAGTAGGTGAAAAGAGACCTTCACAATTTACTGTATATATTTTTCTATTAGGTGACTTCTTTTATAATTGGCATGCTATTACATTTATATTTAAAACAAATTTAACAAGCAGGCAACAAACAGGAGAATAGACCCACATCTACTCAATACATAAGATAAGATGTTAATAAGACTGACATTACTAGATCTAACCCCGTGTGAATCAGTTTAGTTTGCTATGCTCCTGGCCACAGATTGAAAAACCCTAAACCTGGCCAGCTGACTACTATACAGTACGATCAGCATACATCCCTGCAAGAACTACATCATTAGTGAGAGTCAGACTGCTCAGGTTCAGCTGCAGCTCCACTATTTACTAGCTGTAGGACTTCTGGTAAGTCACGTAACCTATCTATTCTCTCTCAATTTCCTCACAGTAAAATGGAGATGATGGTATTTGCCCCTTATGTTTAATATGTGTAAAGTCCTTATGATAATATCTGCACAAAGCTAGTATTTATTCATTTAGTTAGATAAAAATAAATAGGAAAATACGTACACATGCATTCTGATGTTAAGCAATGAGTAAATCTCCCTATACAAAGACATTCTGCGAGTTAAACTAAGTGCATCATACATAGTAAGGGTAGGCACTGTCTTGTGAAACTTTTTCTAAGGCTATACAGACACATGTCTGAATACTGCACCAAAACGTAAAATATATTTCTCATGGTCAAAGAGGGTCAAAGCCAGTGCACTGGAGCACACGGGTGAGCGGCTTAGAGCTCCGTCCTCTGCGGCCACAGCCCGAGAACAAACCTCACCACATCAAGTCTGGGATCTTTCATCTTCCAGGGCTGAAGAGTACACACACTGTTTTCAATTCTTAACATTCACAGAAACATCCTATTTTAAAATGATTCAAAACACTTTCTCCTAAAATTTTTATCTTTTCTATTCTCCCTAGATTAAATCTATAAGCTAGTAATACATTTTCAATTGGGAACATGCAATCCTCTCCCTGATACTTTTTTCCTCCCTAGCCAAAGCTCATCTTGATTTTAAGGCACCTTATTCCAAATTCTCATCTTTTGTAGGTTTATTTATAAAAATTTGATTCTGTCACTTTACTCAACAATACAAAGAGCTAAGAAATGACAATGCCCTGCCAAAAGTAAGAATCACCTAGAATAAACGCATGATACATTCTAATTGGCCTATTAAAAGTTAGGCATTTGAAATTAGGCTTATTTCAGTATATAAATCAGCTTTATTAGACATATTTTAAATCTACCAGACCTCAAAATATTTTTCCCAGTACATTGAATCTAACACACAATTTCTCTCACATCGTGTCTTGTATTTCAAAATAACCCGCTTAAAATGAAGCAAATATAAAGTCCCAGGAATGCCTAGGGAGGAGGGGGGAAGACCAGAATTAACTCAGTTCTTTTCTCAGTATCTCTTGGATCTTTTTTACATTCTAGAAACAGTAATTTGCATATCTTGTATAAATTCAATAAAAGAAAGCCAATTTAGAAATTCTGCAGTTCAAGTCCCTCATTCAACAGATGATGAAATCGAGATCTAGAGAAGTCAAGTAACTTCCTCAGAGTCACATGCTTTGGGCTGAAATGTTGTATGATTATGGGACTGCTAAGACCTTTCCATTCTCATGAAGAAACAGCCCAGGATTATGAACTTTAATTAACCACATTCCATTAAAACTGTAATTGCAAGCAACTATTAAAATCAGCAGTCCTACACTATATATAAAAAAAAGTACGTCATGTTATTATGTCATCTAGAACTTTTCAAAGTACTCTGAAATAATTACTTAAGGTATTTACTGCTAAGTCTCATTTTACAGAAAAACAAGCTAACTCCAAAAGTATTACATCCTTGTTAACCACATCAAAGCTCAGGATAAGAGTCTCTCTTAATGAATTAACTAGCACTTAACATGTAAAATCTCATTACCTCCATATTTTAAATATTTAAATGTTTACATTAATAAAGTTTGTCCTACTGCCTTTTAAAGGAAATAATTTTCTGACACAAAGGGAAATATCATCATCGTAAATCTGTTAGAATCTAATTCTCTCTGGGTCTCAGTCATACCTGTTGTTCATCCTCCATGACGTTACTAGCAAATTCAAACACCAGGTCGTTCTGTTGGACAACAGCAGCCATAATAAAGCATTCCCCTTAGATCCACATGAGAAAAATCCCAAGCAGGTTCAAGTATCAGGCAGCAGAATCCAGTGACTAATTCGGGTAAAAAAAACCAAGCTAAGTCTGTGAAGTTACTGTATACCCAGGTTTTCTTTAGGGAAGGTGCTTCAAAATTTTCTTGGTTCACTGAGATTTTACTAAAATAGAGGCAGTTTTTCTGCAATTTTTCTTCTCTAGAACTTCTTGGCCTGAAAAATATAAAGCTTAAGTTAGTTTTGAGAAAGCAATTCATGCCACTTAGAATGTAACATTCACACAGATGGCAGTATCTCCAAAGTACTTTTTTGTTAATGTTTTTAAATAAAATCGACATGACTAGTGAATAGAGAAGTTTTTTTTAATTTAGATATGTATTTTCTTTTAAGATTTCAGTCTTGCTAAGTACATCTCTCATTACTGAAAACGAAGCCATTCTCCCCTTCCCCCGAGGTAAGTTACAAAGTACTGTTTACTAAAAAAAAAAAAATCCACCCAACCATAACTAGGTTTTTGTAACTACAATAAAGGACATATAAACAATCCCCTTCTTTCTACTAACCCAGCAAGCCATACACATAGGAATTGTTACCCCGTGAGTAATTTCATAATGTATATTTTTGCCTTAATAGAAACATTCAGACACTATCCCTGTCAGGCCTAGTATATATAAAGATTTAAAACCTAATACTTTTAAAGTTTAATAAGTACTATTTTAAGAGCTCTTGAAAATAAGCAGAAACTAAAGCCCCCTCGTTCTGTTCTTTAAAAAGGTTTCTGATAAGTAGAACGCTTTACCATGCTTAAGCCTGTCTTCGGTGGCTTCTTTTTTAATGCACTGAAATGTATCCTTATCTCTAGCACAGGCTTGCAAGCAACAGGAAGGAAACAGCACTTGACCACGTCATGGCAAATTAGAACATGCAAAGAACTGCACTTTACAATAGAAAAACAGAAACGCAACTTAAGAGTAAAAACAATTTCCCAGTGGAGGGAGAAAAGCTTTAAAATGTGCCTGCCAAAGACGTTTGCCTATTTAATTTAAAAGAAAAAAAAAAGTTACTACTATGATAAAAGTAAAAGGAAATTTTAATTCAAAAGTTTATCACAATTTTATTAATTTTTTTCATCATACAGTTACAGCCATAAAGATGACATGAAAAGACAAAGATACAAAAATAATCACACTAAATAATATTTAGCTCTTTGAAACAGCATTTATAAATTTAAAGAGACAAGTTCAGGAATGAAGCTCAACTGGTGAATCAGTTTCCCTGAAAACTTCAATCCAGCCAGTAGGTGCTTGCTAAATCACACACTCATTTTCCTACTTTCCGTAAAGCCAGTTCCCTGTATTTTCCAGACACTAGGGGTCATCGTGGATGATTGATTTCCTTAACTGGAAATCAAAATAATAATAATAGTCAAGAATTCAACTCAGGCGATACTGCTACTCACTAAACTAAATTCTAACCCAGTAGTTTCCCACAGCCACCCACACCACCTCTTTTAATAATGAGTCCAACTTCAACATTGGTAAGTATTTTTAGCACTACTTTTCAGGTAGTTTTTTTAACAATGCAACATGTCTAGAATGGGGGAAAGGTACTTTGACCTAAATTGATCACAGGCAGACATATAAACATCAGACATACATACAATATCTTCCTTTACACTCACCCAATTCTTCTATAACAAGGCCGCCTTCTTGGTCCTCCACATATTCTACATTCATTCTTGCCTCCCTTCTCAACTTCTAATATTCCCCATTCCCTGAACACCTCTCCCACTTCTCAGCAGCCATTCGAATCTTTTCCATCATCAAGGCTCAAGTCCCATTTCTTTCACAGAGCTGCCCAACCTCTATGCTTCGACCTACATGGACCTTCAAAATACAGTACATACTGCCCTTACCCCTAAATTAGCACTAACTGTACACTGTCTCACATTTGAAAATTATGCCCCCCTAGTTCAAATGAATACATGTTTCAGTGACTATTTGCAAAGCAGTGTGCCAAGCACCACAATAATTAGAGCAAAACTTCTCTTGATAAGTAACTGTTGTCTAAAATTTCTTCTCTACCTATCATACCAGTACACCAATAATAATAATAGTAATAATAATAATAATAATAATAAAAAGAATCATATTAATGACAGACATTGTCTTGAAAATGTATCATTAGATATTTAAGCTCTTCCTATATATATTCTTTATAAAAAATGGCTAATACTTTTAATGACGAGGAAACCATTATTCTAAACTTGAAGAACCACAGTAAGTTAACCAGAATCGAGGGATGTTTCCTGTTACAAAAGTTTCTCTGTAAAAGGTTAGATTCCAAGAGACTATTCCAAATCCCTTTATTCATAAATACAAAGGTGACATGGTACAAATGACCTATGTGAACATATCTATGTAAAGTTTCACTTTCTTTTCCATTGCAATCACATGCTTTTTCTTAGTAACACTTCCACAGTGCTATTGTTCTTTAATAGATGTTTTTAACACAAAAACTCTAATTTTAAAAGATACATGAACTCCAATGTTCACAGCAGCATTATTCACAATTGCCAAGCTATGGGAGTAACCTAAGTGTCCATCAACAGATGAATGGGTACAGGTATGATACACACACACACACACACACACACACACACACACACACACACAGAGAGAGAGAGGAATATTACTCAGCCACAAAAAAGAATGTTGCAATGCCATTTGCAGCAACATAGATGGACTTTGACAGCATTATGCTAAGTGAAATGAGTCAGAGAAAAACAAATACTGTATCATATCACTTATATGTAGAATCTAAAAAATACAACAAACTAGTGAATATAACAAAAAAGAAACAGACTCACAGATACAGAGAACAAACCAGTGGTGGGGGGGCAGGGGAGGGACAATATAGGGGTGGGAGAGTGGGAGGTACAAATATTGACTGTAAGATAGGCTATTGGGATGTATTATACAATTCAGCAAATACAGCCAACATTTTGTAATAACTATAAATGGAATGTAACCTTTAAAAACTGTATAAAAATAAAAAATAAGTATTTTTTAAACCTCCAAAATAAAGACAAGCAATCAACATACCTAAATGTTACAGTACACACTAACCACAGTAATTAATCAATACTGAAATGACAGCCCATGATCACTAAGCCACTTGCTAGGACAGAAAAAGACCCCTTTACTCTGGTGGGTAGCTTTTGTTCATTTCCATACAAAAGTTCATAAACTGAAAACGTATAAGTAAAGGAAAGCTCCAGCATTATTTTATTGGCTTAATTAGGCCTCTGACCCTCTGCCTTCTTTCACTCTGTCCCACTGCTCTTCCTCTTCTCTGAGTAGGTACATAGCCTATGGTGCCAAGATGGTTCTTGGGAAGAACTTTTCTAATTCCTGATCCAGAGGTACCACCCATGCATATTACAGGTACTTAAATAACAAAGCCTCAGCGTATTAAATTTTTTTCAGTAAAAGATGACACTGAACACTTAGATCAATGATTCAATTTTTCATGAGTAAACTGAGCCCCTGTGTCCTAAGTCTCACAGTCTGAAAATATAACAGAATTACAATTAGAATCCTCATCTCCTAAATCAGGACTCTGTCTATGACGACAATACACATATAGCCTCTAAATCTACCCAAATTCTTTATGCTGTAATAGTTCAGAACACAGGTTTCTAAGTAAATAAATGTCAAATGGAGAAAAACAATTTTCCATCTCTAATTCAGCCCCTGATGTCCAAATCTGCTCACTAAACTGTCTGCTAGATAAGTCCACGTCTGTGCCCCTCAGAGTCAGGGTGTCTAAAACATGTCCAAAACAGAACTTATTTTATCCCTCAAATTTGCTCTACTATGGGAAAAAAATGGGTACCTCAGGGTAAAGCAGAGGTCTTCTTTTTTTTCTAACAAAATTACACGTTCTTCAGTAAATTTAAAACTTGTTTGAATTTACTAACCATATAATATGCATTACATTCAGGAACATTCTGCTGCATTAATAGTTCCCAAACATCTTTCATTTTCCAAGTGTCATTTAGTCTTTATAAAATAATGAGAAAAAAGTGAAAACTGTTCATTCAAAACAAAGACACAAATAGTTAACTTATTTGCCCAGTTTTGAGAGGTCAGTTAGTTGAGAATCCACCAAATAATAAAAACTCTCCAAGCTGGCTCTCCTATCTTTCAGCTGGGTAAGGACCATATTCTTATTCTTCAGGGAGTCTTGTCAGAGGAATGTCTCATCCATAAGGTTCCTAACCTCTTGTCATCAAACTAAGCTTCAGATTTAAAGTAAAACAGCAGCACAGGCAAAACAGTTAAGACCACAGGCGCTGCAGTCAGACCTCTTGGGTTTGAATCTTCTGCACTGTGACTCTGGACAAGTTACTTACTTGGTGTCAATCTCTTCCTTCTGCAAAATAGGTATAAGTTACAGTTTCCTCATTCTGTAAAATGGGTATAAAAAAACACACCAAACTCTAGAGTTTTTGTGAAGATGAGATGCATATGTATGTGCAGAATGCCTGGCACATAAATTTTATTCAGTAAACATTATCTTCATTATAGTCTAAGTATAGTGCAAGAGATATGTAACAGGTGCATGCCAGGCAACTAATTATTCCTGAAGTCTCATTTCCATATTCCCTGGGAATCTTCTTCATCACAGCTGTTTGCTAGACTCCAACAAAGAACACTGTAGCCCCATTAACAACAAAAGTATAATTCTATTACAGTGCTCCCAAATTTGGCACCTATTTGGTAAGTCCAGTTGCTTTAAGATTAGGCCCACACCCTGTCTGGCAAGCTTCCCTTAACACAGAGTTCTATTATAACCCTGTTCCAAACAAAATGAATTTACTGATTGTAAACACAAAACCTACAGCTTCATTACTGGCTACTACAACCAACTCAAACTGTTAATTTTTGTGTAATTTATTATAAAAGACTTCAGGTGTTATAAACTTATGATAGTCAAAATCAGCTTTTAATACTTTTCACTCTTGCTTTCTTAATCCTTATTGAATGCAAATTTAAATCTCCCTCAAAGGGGCTTTAAACACACAGGTCTATAAACCCATTAATTCATAATGACACTAAAAAAATCTTGCTACCCTTTGGAAGTTACTAGGCCACCAACTCATTATACTCAGTATGAAAGTTGATAAAGGGAACCAATCAAAAAAAAGCGAAAAGCTTTTAGATTGGACAGTTCTGGACCAAAGAAGGTAAAATACACCAGCCTAGAGCAATGAGTGGTTGAATGACTACCTTTAATTTGAATAACTATAATAAAGGATTCAGGCTGTGTGTGTGTGTTTATTAGTAAGGTTGGGAGTATCTAAAGAACAGAATTCTGAGTAACCCCACATGCCAAGGACCTGAATGTATTTTTATGTGAAGTGGTAACCAAATAAATAGACCTTTTCAACTTCTAGACATACCTATCATAACAATACCAAATATATCTGGAAGAACATGATGCTAGAAGAAATACAACAGTAATTAAAGAAAATAAAATAAGAAAAATGAGAGAAGAGAAGCTATTCAAATTAGAAATGAGAAGCAAGCAATAATCCCACAGACTATAATGACTGGAATTCTTAGGTAATAGACCATAGTTAGGCCTTTTCATTTGTTTTCTAGTATGGAAGAATGCGTTTTATTAGCATTCTTATATTAAGATAAACTCTATACAATCGTCCAAGGACCTGCCCATTCTCAATCTAAAAAGTGTGGAATCACACAATTTTAAAAATTTTTTAAAAATTAAAAAAAAAAAAATCAAAGGATTACTATGCATTCACTGAAGAGCTAGAGAATTTGGGCCCAGAGCAGTCTGACTTGTTCAAGTTCACACAGTTAGTTAACGGCAAAAAGAGCAACAATTCTGTGCCTTTCCCCAATTCCCAGCCCAATTTTCTATTCATGCCCCAACATCTACATTAATAGAACTTTCTTGGTATTTTTCATTAGCAGAATATCTGGACAAATAAGAAATCCCTTATATAATATCTGTAGCAAAGGTTTCTACACTACTCCATGCAACTTTTGATACCTGGTAAATCATTTTTAATAACATTTTATGTGAAACAACTGAAGCAGAGGAAATTCTAGATTTTTCTATACCTGCTTTAAATCTCAAAGTTTAACTATTGTTGTTCTTTCTTAAACTCTGTATCATACTATCTTACTTTACCTTCACTCAGCCTAAAAAGGGAAAAGGAAAGATTAAGCCTTTTTATATAGCTTCCACAACTTAGTAACTCATTAAAATACTTTAAAATAAATAAATTTTTACTGACATTTTTCTTGCTAGTTCTTTGCACACAGTGTTACTATCACTTACATTTAAAAATTGTGGATATGAAAAAAACAATAAACACATCAAATGAAGTTATAGTTAAGCAACCAGATTTAAGCCTCCCCAAACAAAGGCTGTCTTCCAGTTTGTACTGAATAAGGAAACAAACAAAAAAAGACACCAATTCAAAAATAAATCTCACTGCATAGCTTTCCCTAAATCATGTACTCTATACACAAAATTGAAGGGGGAAAATATACAGGTTAATGTCACACGAGGAACAAACCATTCCCCACTGCATTTAAGGCTTTCACAACTTAATTCAAAAAGAGAATGATCCTATACTCCAACCTTCATATTATTTCAAATACTCAAGGAATTTATGAAAATGTAGGAAAAGTATAAAAATATGTCCTTGGAATCATACAAGTACTATATACATTACATCACCCGTATCTTTTAAGTAGCTACAGTGCTTTAGGCGTCTTTCATTGCAATTGAGGGGTAGGCAGGGGAGGGGAAATACCTAGATCTTTTTCAAAAGTACAGTTTTACTTCCATGTGAATGAAGCACAAATTGATTTTTTTGTATTCTGGTGATATAGGGCAAAGCTGAAGCAGGCCTTGGAAACCTGAATAAGCTCACCTTAGCTTCAACCATGTTAAAGTTAAAAAAAAAAAAAAAAAAAAAAAAAACCACAGAGCTGATATGAGCAAGGGAACAGACTGACTTCTCAGTGCTCCGCCTCTTTGCTGACACCCCGTGAACAGTTCCAGGACTTGGAGGGCAGGCTGCAATTACTCACTACCCAGACCTGAAAGGCCGGTTCTTTCACATTGTTCTCCACTTTCCATCATTGGCCACTTGGGTCTACCCAGAGTCAGATTACACACAGGCAGCATTTGTAGCACCTTGCAAAACAGCCAACCAGATCACATACCTAACCTGTCCATAACTGTGGTCTCAAGATTAACCCTTTTTCTGAGCATGTTCTGAAAACAAGAGAATATAAAATCAAAGAGAAATAGTCAAAAGTAATCAGATACTGTTTTACCTCTGGTCATGAAAAAAGTTTTACTTCTTTCCTTTCTCAAAAAGGCTGAAAGTGACAACTGTCAAAATGTCTTGATTGGTGCTTTTAATTATGCAAATAAACTGTCTGAAGGCACTTTCTTCCCTCCAGCACCCAAAATCTGAACTCTGAAAAAAACACACCTATCCAGGGAACACAAACACTAAAGTGTGCTTATCAGCAAGACCTGTTTGGGCAGTTAAAATTTTTCTTTCTATAGCGAACAAGAATCAGCTTGCAAGGAAACTGTTTCATTTCTGAGATTGTTTATTCCTGTTTCATATTTTCATCTTCTTAGAAAAGGTATGCTCCAGTGCAAAGGTTTCCCCGTCTGAGAATATAGCAGATTCCCATCCTGGTCCAAAGAAAGGAAAAAAGCCAAGAATGTTGTTGAAAAATCCCACAGGAGATTTTACTACAGGACACACCTCCCCTCACCTCCAGCTCCCACAATGCATAATTTTCTTCTAGAAGAGACTGCTGTTCTCTTAAGACCATAAGAAGTTCCACTCACATAAAGAGACACGCCATCAACTGAAAGCAAAATTTAAAGGTCATATAAACAGCTTAATGGCCACAGACTGCATTATTAGGTGATAGCTGCTCCACGTGCTCAACTGATGGGTCCTGACTACCTTTCCTGCAGCTCCCTTGTGGTTTCTCAGCCTGCAGTAGGAGTAATTTACCAAAAATGAAAATAGGTTCAAACTTATTCCTCTATTTAAAACTAATCAGTGGCTTCCACTGCCTATAAGAAAAACTTCAAATCCACTAGCAGGGCTGTGGCTCTTCATGATGCCACAAGAGGTATGTGAAAAATTGAGCCAGATTTCTAAAACTGGGTATCTGAACACCTGGACTGGAAGAGTGAATGGGAATAGTCCACGGACCCAGCTTAAAAGGACGTCTCTGTCACAACTCTAGTACTCCTCACTCTCATCTCAAAAACAGGTATTCCAGCATTTCTGCATTTTATAGATCCCCATGGCTCCACCCTGTATTAAAGAAGCCAAAGCGGGCCCTGCCCCCATTTCCTTGTAGGTACTACCCTTTCCCCGGCTTTATCTGAGCTTGCTGATATGCTCAGTCCAGATCTCTCTAAATACTCCTGGGTGAGCATAACCTTTTATACCTGTGGCATTTTAGGGGCCTCTTCCAAGTCACAGTGGGACCAGACTTAAGGATATAAACTCTAGAGAAGCAGAACATTTTCACCTTTTCCCAAATCACCAACAAGTCTGATGGGCTCTAAGATCCCTGTGCACAAAACTTCCTGCTCCCCACGTGTGAGAAGACCCTCAATTTCACAGCATACCCCTCTCTTTGTCTTTAAATAATCAAACTCTGTTTTAAACATGTTTGGATGTAAACAGTTCCGGCGCTCCATGTCAAGACCCTTAAAATGGGGTTCTTCCTACAGTCATCCTCAGAACTGTCTGGCACTTACCTAAGATGCTAAATTCAATGACACCAAAAAAAAAACAAACCTAGAAGCAGCAAAACTACAAGATGGAAGATGAAAAGTGAAAGGGCATTAGTATAAATTGCACATGTAACTTTATACTTTTCTACTGTACAAGTCTTAGATAGAAGCAAATCTTAAATACCATTTGTAAGTAATCTAAAAGTTCACAATACAGAATAGTTAAAATTTTAGGCCATTCATCTTTTATAATTTCTCGATTTTTAAATCATTTGCATCTATTTCAGTCACGGTTAACTAAAGTGCACCAAGGGCCCCTGCATTAGGTTTTCTCCTATTGAAAACAGTTTTGTTATGCTTATTTGACGAATATCCAGAGCTAATCAAAAGATCCCACGACATCCATTTTCAGAAGAAACTCTGTTGCTACAGACTGACTTGGTGGCAAAAAGTTGATGAATATTTACTGAACTTCCCTTATGCTCAGCACTGTGAAAAATAGAGGTAATACATAGCCTTGTTCCTATGAAGCTTACAATCTAGTTCAGGAACTAAGAGCAAGAGAGATTACAACTGAACACCAAAACTTAGTATTTAATTAAATGCTAATAAAGCTGGTCAATACTGCAGCATTTTAGAAGAGGGGATGGTCAAATGGGTCAAGGAAACACTCAGACAACGGAGGACCTAAACTCAACCTTAAAGTAAGGTAGGACGTAGAGAGACCAAAGGGAAAGGAAAAGATAGTATAGGGTGTATGTGTCTGTGTTTGCTCATCTGTGCAAACGTGTGTACGTGTGAGAGGGAGAGAGAGAGAGAGAGAGAGAGAGAGAGAGAGAGAGAGAGAGAGAGAGAGGGAGGGAGGGAGGGAGGGAGGAGGCTGAGGCACAGAAGAATGAAGAGAATCAAAACTGACCAAAGTAAGTTTGGAGATAGATAATAGCTTGACAAAAGCTAAGAGTTGACAATGGGAAACAGAAAATGTGGTTTAAAATAAGCGAAGCAAAACCAAATTGTGGAGTCTTGAAAGTCAGGCAGTAGAATTTAGGCTTGATTTGGAAAGAAGAAGTGGAAAGTTCCTGAAGGTTTTCAAATCCTGTTGCAACAAGAGAGTGTGGTCCCCATGATTACAAAGCCCAATGCAAGTCACATAAGTGGGATCTGGTAACTACCATTCAAAAATGATGAGGACAGCTTAAACAAACATTCCATAGCTTCACTGCTACACTGATAACTTGTAGCCACTGATGTGTATACTGTCCTCCTTAAATTCTTCATTAATTACTTATAATAGAGATTCTCAACAGTGGTTTTTAAACCACCCAGAGTGTGGGAAAATTAGGTAAAACAAACAAAAATTACTTAACTGGTTTACTTCAAGTTTTTGTTCTTTGCCTAAGGATTGGAAGACAGGAGAAATAAGAAAATAAGATTTTCAAAAAGATATGACTCATTACCATATAACATTTCTTACAAGTTATTCAACTGAACATCAAAATTGTCCTACATCCATTTGGATACCAGTGAAATTTTGAAATATATGAAGTAGCTGTATCCATGGATGATTGTATCCTGTCATTTAGTATTAAGTATTTTGAATAGAGGATGCTGATTTAGTTATTCAGTGAAGAAAGATGTGAGATCCATGACAGATGCAAGTTTCTTGGTCAACAGAGACTTTTATCACCAACTCTCAAGGAATCTTTACTTTCTTCCAGGATGACGCTTAGAAGACAGACACTCCTGTGAAAATGTCTAGTTGTCTATGTGAGGCTGCATTAAACCTGGCTCTTTATTAGACGTATTTTCTGCTTTACAGCTTTGCCTTATTTTTTGAAAGTTCAAGAATTCAAAGTTGCCTTACTAGAAGTAATAGGCACTTTTTAGATTTTTGAAAATACTTTAGCATGAAGACACATCCAGAAATTGTACAGCAGTACAATAAGGCCTGCTTCCATTATCATTTGTTGGTAATATCTAATATCTAATAAGGGCTTTACAATTTATAAAGCAAGACATATATACTACTTTACTTAATTCTTAAACATCTCTAACGACCACTGATGTTTTTGCATAGATACAGAAAACCATGACACTTATCCTCAGGGAATTTAAGAAAGAGATGACAATAACAAATCAGAAAAATAAGTAGAAAAAAATAATAGGTACTATTTATGTGTGCCAGACCCTCTACTAGAGCACTTTGCTGTGTCTGTCATTTAATCTTCATATCAGTAAATCCATGGATGGAGAGAGCCAACAAGTAAGGGCAAGAACTTTGTCAAGGTCACCACCATACTCCACTCCCACAGCTTACACAGATGGTCCATGAAAAATATTTGTCAAAGGAATACTCAAGATGCTCAGAGAAAGCTTGAGTGCACGTCTGATTTCAGCTCACTCACGCTCATTCATCTAGTCAATAAAATAGTCACTGAGTAGCTACAATATACCAGATTCTGTTCTAGATGGCAGAAGCACAGCAGTGAGCAAAAGAGACCAAAATTTTTGCCTGTGTGGAGCTTCTAATCTAGTGATCTTTATGTTCCCTCTCAAAATATTCTGCTTTAAGAATGTGGGCCTGTCAGGCAATATAGGTTACCTTACAACCATGAATAGGAACTCCGCCTCTCTCCTTCCATGTCTCCCAATTCCTGACAACTGGATACAGAAAATGTGACTTCTCCAACTCATAAGGAAAGGGGAAGGGAAAATTTGAGGAGGAAATAGATAACAGCTGTATCCAATGGTAGGCTTCTTCCAAGCAAACCTCAGGGCGTCTACTTCAGTTTCTTTCTTTCTTTCCTTTTTTTTTTTTAAATTTTCTTCCTTTTTTCTTTTTTTGGTGGGGGGGGGGAGGTAATTAGGTTTATTTGTTTATTTTAGAGGAGATACTGGGGATTTAACCCAGGACCTCATGCATGCTAAGCATGAGTTCTACCACTGAGCTTACAGGGAATACCCTCCCCCCTCACTTTCATTTTTAATTTGACTTTGAATGAAATAAATTTAACAACAACTAAAAAGTGTATTGTTATTTTTTAAAGCATCCCCTTCACAAATATAAATACTTAGAGGAAGAAGAGAAAATTCTCCCTGTATTGTCTTTTTCCTGTATACTGGGTGGCCTACAGAAATCATTATCAATACTACCTCTAGTCTTTATTTATCTAACAAGCACTCACTAGAGATCTATCTGCCAGACACTGGTGGGTAACAGAGAAGGACAGGAAAGAGACAAGCTACTAAGACACAGTCTTCCCCATGGGCAATCAGTCTATCAACAAAGACAAAACATGTAGCAGAAGTGGATACAAAGCTTATTCCCCCTTGTTATTCAGTAATTATTTGCCAGGGGCTACTCCAGGTAGGAGCAAAGGTAAGCCTAAAAGCTTAAATCACTGCATAATAGGTGAAACAATAATTTAATGAAAACAAACTTTTCCCTAAAAGGACCAAGGATCTAGCATCAGAAGACCCTCATTCAAGTCCTAGTTCAGCCATTTACTAACTGTATTTTCCTGGATAAGTCAACCTTTAAGATCTTCCTTTCATTATCTTAGAGCTATAACTAAAAGATCTTTGTAAACCACTAAATGCTCTAGAAGTTTTAAAGAATATTGATTACACCAAAATACAAAAATAAATTAATGCTTACCAAAAATTTGAGACCAATATATTAGCTTATCATTTCATATTGAATGTATATCATATATTCAAATCTGAACACCAATCATTAATAATATAAAAATATTTCACAAAAATAAACAGATTTTACATTTTCTCTATCAAACATCTAATTGTAACCCATGCAATAACCCATGCAATTCATATAATATAAAACAAGCCTACAATATACCTAGAATCAAAAGTGACAAAAGTTCAATGAAAGAAGCTTCATACTTAACTGGTCTCCCGAATGGGAAATTAAAGCAGCAATTGTACATCTGTGTCTCTGTTCCTCTCATCGTGGTTTAACTGACAGGAAGCAGAGAACAAGATATGGCATACAAACATCAAGCATTTCCTGCCTTCTCTGCTACATCTTTATGTCTTGTTTTATAAATAGTCCAATAGTTTACGTGAAAATGTATCAAAGCCTGGTGTCGGAAACATAACATACAAGTGGTAAAGAGTGTTTATGAAAACAGAACAAATAAAAAGGTATTTTGAGGTTGGGATCTCAATTCATTAAGATTCATTATTAATAGTTTTCTTAAGAAGTATTCTTAGGAGTAAACACCCTACAAATTAAGACTTGAAAACCACAATGACTAAGTAAAAAAAATCAAATGTCTGAACAATAGAACAAGCCCTCAAACTGTTTTACCCAACTGGTTAGATTAGTAACACAATCACCTAGACAGAAGACTCCCTCCCCACCTTGCCTTTACCTCTCCAAAAAGAAAATTACCACCAAAACCAAACCAAAACAAAACAAAAAACCAAAAACAAACAAACAAACAAACAAACAAAAAACAAAAAAATAAAAAACGTTGAGCAACTGACTCAAACCAAAGCAGGACAGATACCCTGCCTCTGATCTTTGGTCATTTTTACCACAGATTGTTAGCACTTCACCTAGATTATCATTTGTGTTCTTCCCCCCGAATAAAACTCTTGACTCCCTTGCTTTCTTCCCTATAGATCAAAAACTTGGTTCACATTATTTACTCATGTGTGTTCAACAATCAGCTGTACACAAACCAAATAGGACTCTATTCTCAATAAGTGAATCTTACTGTCTTAATTCATTTTAAGCAAGTTTCCAATTAATTACAACTAAGACAGAGATGCTCATTTTTTATTATGCCTAGCTGCCTCCCAAACTAATAATTCCTAAGAATCACCTCAATTCATCACTCACATGCCTCATATTCTATAAAAACATGGATACAGTGCAGCCATCTTCTCCATTTATATTGGTCAATGCTTACCTAAGCCATAAACTACCATTTCACTAGGCCATAGTGCTATTCATCTCGAGGTCAATATCCAAAATGACTCAATGTTTTACCGCAAGTAAGCCCATCTCATGGCCTTTCTTTCCTAAGGAGAACTTATATACATCTAATAGTTTAAGCACAGCACCATGCTTCTAAAGCAGGTAACATTTCTTAAATACTTCTAATGTCTTGGAACACAATTTCATTTTTTTCCCAGTATTTTTCAACGAAAGGATCTAGTTCATTCTTTTCAACAGTGTAAGAGCTATTAGTGCCTTCCTAGCATATCTTTAGTTTTAGTATATTTCTGCTCATACTCGTAAATGTTATTACGCTCAATTGTCCTCAATATCTAGGGAATAAATGCTCCCTGAATTCTGAGGAAAGTGTCCCATTTTCTTACACATTAGCTCCCCTTCACACAGCCTCTGGCTCTGATGCTTGATCCAACCACCCTAAATGGTAGAAAAAGTCTCAGAACATCTGCGGAGAACCTAGTGTCTACCACCTTCTCAACAATCAAATATGCTAACAGTGGTGGGCAAATGTTCCATTCTACCAAGCGCAGGTGAACAGTACACCTTCCTTTTGGTTTATTCCCAAGACTAACAGGTTGCAAATAATCCTGTAACAACCAGCAGGTTTGTCTCTTATTCACAGACAAAAGGGTCAAATATAATGCCCAGCTTAAGAGTCCGTATCATAAAACACTTTGAATAAACAAATGATTTACACAACAAATCTGTTTCTAAATATGGATGGTCTTACACTATCTCTCAAACTAAAACATTAATTCTACTTACTCTATTTTAATTCAAAATCTTCACATTTTTCTTTATGCTTTAATACATAAGTATGTATGTTTTGTGTGGTATACGTTAAACCTTGTATCAATAGTGTAACACTGTATATATTCTTCCAGCAAACTTTAACAACTTTCCTTAGGACATAAAATTCTGAATAACAAAGGTTATTTGGAAAGGAATTTTAAACATTAAACATTCGCTAGAACTTGGTGCTTAGAAAAACATGACTATCAAAGACAAGCCATGATTATTAGACTACCATTGTAACAAAGAAATCTCTAGGATGCACAAAGCAGACCATCTTCAATGATGTCTTTCACAGAAAGTGTTCTGACCTTCTGCAGAACAAAGACACCCCACCTTAGGAATGCCATGGGTAGAGATCTTAACAAGAAGTTTGGGGTCTAACCCCAACAGTCTCTTTCTAACTCACCTAAAAGGTGCCGGCTACACATCACCACCAACACAGCGATTGTTCTATCAGCATGGATATGTTCTAAACTGCCATAAGAAAATCTCTGGCTATGTTTGTTTTAGAAACTCAGTTCTTTAACTCATTCTGAAGTTAAGTAATATATAGCAACTCAAAGTTCTCCCAGTCAAGAACAACACAGCAGGAAAATGTAAATCAGAACATGCCTAATGAGGAGTTAGAATCTACAGGAAGAAGTTAATTTGTAGGCATATTTCACCTGCTACCACAAAGCATGTAGATACCACTGTGAAAATTAAACTCAAAGTTACTACACAGAAATCCCTCAGACTAGAAGAGGAGCCAGCAACTGACTTCTTACGTCTTTTAATTTCCCTCTTCTTAATCACAAAGTCACCAACTAAACAGAAATACTGAGGCTCAGAATCAATACTCACTTTCTTGGAGAAATGTTGATTTCCTCATTAGAGGGGCACCAAATAAGCTTATATTTAACATAAACTTTAATACAATTATCTCTCTACCACTACATAGTGGTGTAGAGTACCATCATTTATTTAACTAATCTGTATTTTTGGATATCTGGATTATTTCCAATGTTACATTATAACAGTAATTCTCAAAGTGTAATCCTCAGACCCACAGAGGATCCAGAAACCCCTTCAGGGAGTTCATGAGGTCAAGATTATTTCCACAGTAATACTAAGGTATTATTTGTCCTTTTTCACTGTGTTGACTTTGCACTGATGGTGCGAAGGTAGACAACACTGCTGGTGCCTTAAGTGTAAATCAAGGCTGTGCCACCACTCTGTACTAGTCATTGTGTTCTTTACCACTAGGTACCCACACACAAAAAAGGAGTTTCCCTTAAGAATGTCCTTGACAAAGAGTAAAAACTATTTTTTTCTCTTACATTCCACTATTAAATACATGTCTTTTAAATAGTCTAAATGACAAAACAGGAATTATGCATAAAGTACTTCCGTCTCATTCTAAAATAGGGTGGCTGTCTTGAGGAAAAGCACTAATGCTATTATTGTTTGAGTTGTGAACTAAACTAGCAGCTTCTTTCATGGAACACCATTTTTACTTCAAAGAAATATTTATTAAACGGAATTGGATATTTGGCAGACCTTTCCCCAAAAATGAACAAAGTGAGCCCCATCACTTCAAGGAATAGCACTGGTGACAATAGCATTTGTCACCAATGATAAAAGGCAAGCTTTCAACTGAAAAAAAATAAGAATTTTGGAAAACTTGGTAATTTTTTTTTACTTATGTAGAGCCATTCACCGCTTTAAATCAACTTCTACTCCTCATCAAATTAAACATTATTTCTCAGTTATTTATAAATGTGGGGCAAAAAACGTACCCCTTACATAGCACAATTTATTATGAAATAGTTCAGAGAAAGAAAGAATACATTGACAAACCTATCACCCAGCTTTACATGAACATTTCTTTAATAATTTGTTTCATATTCTTAAGAATAAAAAAGTCAAATATAGTTAAAGCCTCTTCTATATCCCTCTCCAATCTCCTCTGACTTTTTGAAAATTGATGTTTCCCCTAACTGTCCATACTTTTATACCTTTACTACATATATACCATAACGGTAATAAAAAAATAAAAAAATAAAAAAACGGTTTTGTTTTTATGTACATAATTGGGACTATAATGTATCTATTCTATTAAAATTTGTTACTTATTCAATAGTATGTTTGAAATAAACTCTAGTTAATAAATGACAGGCATGCTGAACTGCTTAGTGTTTAGTGGCCAAATATGTAACGTCTGCAACTTACACTAAGGGCATCAATTACCCATTTATTTAGGGTCCTGGAGGATTTTAGCCCCCAGGGTACAACACCATAGTAAGATGCTGAACAGGTAAGAAAGCATCAAATGGCAGGCATCCGTTCCTAGGAAAGATAATGAAAAAACTCTAAATTTTCTGAAACTATTCACTCTCTCCATAATCTGCAAACTCTTCCCATGCCTCAATGTGAACAGAGAACTCTTGCAGGTATGTTCCAAGAACCATGTGTAAGAGTGTTCCCAAACTGGAAATAATCTACTGCCATCAACAAGAGAGCATAAATACATTCTGGTATAGACAATGCAATACTATACTGCAATTAAAGTTAACTAAGGTAAATCTCATAGATGGAAGGAGCAAGTCACTATAGAATATATATGGTGTGCTCCATTTAAATAAAGTTCAAAGGGGTAAAACTATAAAGAAAAGGTTATCACAAAAATCAAGATAATAGTTATTTTTAAGGGGAAACAAACATGGGCAGAGTAGGGGATTTCTATCTTAATAAACACGCTCTATTTCTTAACCTCAGCTGTAACATGGGTAAACACTTTGTAATTTAAACTGTATGTTTTATATATTCTCCTACATGCATATTTCATGGCTTCAAAGACAAATGGACAATGAATTGCCCCATTATAATACTCAGCTTCCATGTGGTATTTTGATAAAAAAAATAAGATGCACCTAAACCAACAATTATTAAATCAACACTTCATTATTATAGTTTTACTGTAAAATTTTCTAGTTTCACTGTTTATAGGGCTGGATTCTAAAACACCGGTTTGTAAAATAATCAATTTTCTTTAAATTTTTAAAATTATACCATACAATTCTGCACAAATTCAATGATCACCATATAACTGAGCATCCATCATGCAGATAATGAACTTCACATGACTTTACATCATGTAAAGTCATACTGGTTCCTGCTACTTTGAAGAACTTCTCATATATATGATAGAAGCCAAGACAAGGATAGATTCAAGAAAATACAAATTTGAAAAATCAAGAAACAAGAAACTTTTATACGTGGTTGCCTTTAAGCAATGGGACTGATAGTGGGAAAGGGGAGAGGAGGGAGACTGCATTTCATTAAAGGCTTTTTTCTATTAGATTTTCAACAATGTGCATCACTTTGATAGCATTTTTTTTTAAATTGATGTATAGTCAATTTACAATGTTGTGTCAATTTCTGGTGTACAGCACAATGCTTCAGTCATACATGAACATCCATATATTCATTTTCATACTCTTTTTCACCATAAGTTACTACAAGTTATTGAATACAGTTCCCTGTGCTATACAGTATAAACTTGTTTATCTATTTTATATATATTAGTTAGTATCTGAAAATCTCAAACTCCCAATTTAACCCTTCCCATCCCCTTCCCCACCTGGTAACCATAAGTTTGTTTTCTATGTCTGTGAGTCTGTTTCTGTTTTGTAAGTAAGTCTTTTTTTTTTTTTTTTTTTTTAGATTCCACATATAAGTGATATCATATGGTATTTTTCTTTCTCTTTCTGGCTTACTTCATTTGGAAAGACAATCTCCAGGTCCATCCATTTGCTGCAAATGACATTATTTGATTTTTTATGGCTGAGTAGTATTCCATTGTTTAAATATACCACAGCTTCTTTATCCAGTCATCTGTTGATGGACATTTAGGTTGTTTCCATGTCTTGGCTATTATAAATAGTGCTGCTATGAACATTGGGGTGCATGTATCTTTTTGAATTAAGGTTCCCTTTGGATATATGTCCAGGAGTGGGATTGCTGGATCATATGGTAAGTCTATCACTTTGATAGCTTTTTAATATCAAAATTATTAAATCAATCTTCATAAAAATTCTAGAAGGTATTCATAGGTTACAGGTTTGTTTGTTTTTTTTAATGCTAGAAATGAATCTCAGGCTACAAAATATGGGGATAAAAAAGAGCTGATACCTTACTACTCAGCATTAAAGGGCAAATGAAAGAAAAGCTCTGAATTCGCATAGGGGGAAGAGAATGAAAGTGAAAAGAGAAGTTTAGGAAGAGTTTTCTGATGAGGAGGACAGTGTTAATTCAGATACTTATTACTGGAAAAGAAGGAATCAAATTTGTACAACCAAAGCTCAGCTGGATAATTTATCCCCACTACCAACAAAGCAAATAGCACAGGAGTTATTTTTTCATAAAGGGGTAGGGTGCCTAGACATTAGTTATATAGATCAACAGCTCCTTACTTTAGTATAGAGACCATCTGACAAAACACAAAGATAGAAGTGACAAATAACTTTCTCCTCAGTAGTTCCTCCAGGGTAATGGGAAAAAGATTGCTCAGATAGTTCAAACTGCCCCAATCACTCAAGATGACTCAAGGATGTTACTAATTTAATTTCTACCATTTATATGAAGTAGCTCCTAAGCAAAGGAAATATTCTGGCCAAATGATGGAAACAATAATTATATTCACACCATTCAACCGATGGGACTCTTCTTTCCATTCCTATAAGAGTCTGTGAACATCTATGTCCCATTAGATGAGATTTAATGTAAGGCAAAGCCTACAAATATGCAGTCAGTTATGCAATTAAATGTCCAAAGAAATCTCAAAAATCATATTCAAGCATCACACAGTTAAAAAAAATATTACTCCCTCCAGACTCAATCAATGACAAATAATAACAGTGTATTTTCTGGGAGAGAAGGGTTTTCAAAGACTATAAATGCTACCCTAAATCATGAAGGGACTATTTTTGCTAGAACCCCAAGAAAAAGGGAATGGAGAGATACCATGAAGCACCAAAGGGAACTAAAACAAAACAAAACGAAAAAGTAACATTGGGAGAGTGATGGTTCACTGAGAGATAAAGAATAGGTTAATTACATCTGAAAAACAAAAATAATTACTTTAATTATACACTGTGGTCAAGATGGCAGTGGGGAGCGAGAGGGGGGAAAGCAGAAACAGAAAAAAAGAAAGAGGGAGAGGTACAAAGTTGAAAGACACAGCACAGCCAAAAACTGGACTAGAGAAAGGGCTAACTGGGAGAGGGAGACGAGCTAAGTTCCAATGCTGATAATAAACCACTCCAGTCACTTTCCTTACCTGAGGCTGTGGGCTTCAAAATACTACTGTTATTTTAAAATTCAGATATTAAAATACTGAGTAACTGATTAATCACTCTTCACTCTTTCCAAGAAAGTGTGGCAGCACCTGCACTTATTAAAATAGCAGACTGATAAACCAAACCCTAGGCCTAATGAGCCAGAATCTCCAAGTCGAAGCCAGGTGATTCTGTTATACCAAAGGTTGAAAATTTCTGCCTTAAAGATAGTATACTACCAGGTAGGTGTTAATTTTCTCTTTGGTTACAGCGTGTGGGCACCAGAGATTAAGCTGAGGGTCACATGCCCTTTCTAGATCTGCCACCACTAAGTTGGGCAGGACCTGCCCAACTGAGTGGCCAAAGGTTTAATGCATCAAATAATAACAGCCTATACACATGTGCTTGATACTCTGTCAAAGCTGAAAAAGAGAAATAGAATAAAACACCTCTGATCTCTAAGAGCTCATATTCTTATTCTTATTAAAGACACTCTTCTTAACCTATGCGAACGCTATTCATTCTTCAGTGCTTCCTGACTATTTGAAGTCTTAGTCATCTTTCATCTCTAGGTAAACAGTCTGAACCCAAAGTTAAAAAGTTAACAGCTCAGCGGTTTGGTCCCATTCTTTACTTATTTTACCTATGTCACCACACCCTGTTTTCCCAGGAAGAATCTAAGTTTGTGAGAATAGGACCGAGGTTTTCCAGCACTCTGTGCGCCGTTTGTTGCTTAGGACAATGATGACCACATTGTTGAGGATTTGATATTGAGTTAGGTTAGGAGACTTGGACATTTAGGAATCAACAGTCATTTGCAAAGTAATTTAAAAAATTCAAATTTCAGACCTAAAGAAAGGGAGATCTGAAGTAAATTTCAACCACCACAATAAAATACATCAAAAAATTAACAGACAAAGATTTTGTATTCCCCAAAAGATTCTAAAAGTGGCTGGTATGTATAATAAACTCTCAAAAAAGAAGATACGACAAATAGAATCAGATTATTAATTATGGGAAGGTTAAATTCAAGACTGTCACAATGTCAGAGTTTAGAAACCTCTAGATATTGTAAACATATGCAGAAGTTTTACACACACACTTTAATGGAACAAGGCATCATATGAAATAGTATTTGCCCTCCCAAAAGAATATAAAGTAAAATTAAAGCAGAAATAAATCTGTCTTTGTATCTAGAAGTTCAAAGTAAATTCCCAAGTCCTCATATTTCCATCTCCCCAGGCCCATCTTAAACAAGCAATGTCACTATGCTTCAACTACGAAAAATTCTAATAGTAAAAAAAGCTGTTGTAGAAATTAAAGCCTCATCCTTTCTCTGTCATATGAAAAAGGGAACTAGTTTGAACACATTTTCAAAATCATTAGTTAGTTCATTTGGTCATACCTTATCACCAAAATGATCACCAAGCAACTTAATTAAGGTTTTATTTACTCCTGAGGAAATACAGACCATTTCAAACAAAGCATCACTTGTTGGTGTGTGTGGGCTAATGCGAGCAGCTCCAGGCTGAAAGGCCTGCCATCAAGCACAGCACAACCTTGAGTAAGTCACAGGACCTCTATGGGCCACTGTTTCTTCATCTATAAAAGTGAGGCAGCTGGACGATCTTCAGTCTTTTTTAATGCTAAGTTCTTCAAATTAATAATTCTAAGCTTAATTCTAATGACTCACTTTAAACTCATAGTCAACCTTATGAAAGGAAAGCCGTGGGAAGAGGACTACCTAATAAGTCTTACTGGCCTTCCCTTGCTCCCATGATTTTTTTTTTCCCCTCCCTCCACTTTGAAGCCCCACCTCAGTCATTTCTACATAATAGGAAACTAGAAACATATGACCAGTATCTATGCTATTAAATTGTGCCTTAATTTTAAGTGTCTTAATTTTAAGAAACTAAATTCTTCTACTTCTCCTTAGTCAATAAAATCTTATTTGCTCATTTGTGTGTCCCTTGATTTTTCTCCGTGGATCACTGGCCTTTAAAAACTCAAAAAAAAAAAAAAAAAAAAGGCAAAAAAGTTTCATTTGATTTTTCACACAGAACAGACTAGAAGTAAATACAGCCCCTCTCTGCTTACTCAAAAGCTGACTAAACCAGCAATATGCAAACAAAGGTGATAGCAAATAGTTCAGAGCTGAACTGGTAAAATTTCTGTGTCTTTCTGATAACACCACAAAACTGATATCTGATCATATGAACAATCCTTTCAAAGAGTAAGAAATAATAACTGACTGCTTTTCTATCTTCCCCTCATCTGACAGGCCTTCAAGCACTCAGAAAGTTATTAACAGCAAGTTCCCGAAGAACTAGCTAAATATCATTACAGTTAATAATAAATGACCTGGCAAATTTTATTTCCAAAAACTTTATTTGGAATCACTGCATATTCAAATTTTACTTTCACTCAAATTTTAGTTTCATAAATAACTTATCATAAATAATAAATAAACTACTGCATCCAGCCTCTTAAAGTGCCTAGAATTTCAAGGCGCACCAGAACTTGCCAAAATCTAATTTCAATGATGAGAAAGGTTTCAGGAAAAAAACTAAGTAATTTTTTCTTTCACAAAAGATACTATTTTTTTTTCACTCAGAACAAGCGAATTTTAAGAACAGCTGTACAGACAGGGCAATACTCTTTACTTATTCTTTTTACAGAAATCAAAATACTACATATGTCCTCAGAAGCAAGTTATGCTTCTGAAGTTGTTACCCAGAACAAGTTTCCAGTGTGAATTATACAATTTCTTTTCTAACAGTAAATGAATCATTCTAGCCTTTCTTCCTCTTTATTTAATAATCACTTTTACTTATTATCTAAATGATCCATTCATTTTACTTAAACTTCTCTTTCATTTTCAAAATTAAATGTTTAGTATAATTTCATTTATTTTAAGGAAAGAAAAAAAGGACAGAACAGTGAATGAGCAACACCTATGACTGAGCTGTCCCAAAACTTCCCCTTAACTAAAATACCAAAACAAAACCATCGCTCCTGAATTTCTTTCTTAACATCCATATCATACATGAATAATACAGTTTACTTAATTGTAACTTACAGGCTACCCTCACAAATACAATTAACTTTTTTTAAAACTAAAATTTGTCCTAGTTTGCTTTGTGGTATAAGAAAGAAAGAAAGAAAAATCTCCTTTATTCTCAAGTCATATGGGGGCGGGAAGGAATCACACAAATAAAAAAAATACTTTACCAACAAAATCTAAAACTTTCCAGAATTTGAATGCTTTGTTTCCCCTAGAAGTTAAGTGCAATCAGGCATGTGACTGACTACACACGTTTTTTTTTCAGAGTTAAGGAACACATTCAGCCATGTTCTTCAACAGGTAAGAACCACCCTCCGTTTATCAGCTCAGGAAACAGCCAGAAGCAAACACACAAAATCTTAATGAGTTACCTTCAAATATTCGAGTTCTCTTTAGAGGCTGTCCTCTGGGCTTGAAAATAAAAAGCAATCCGGCAAGTTTTATGCTGTTAAAATGGCTCCTGTAGATTGGGGAAGTGGTGTCTGTGCTTCAGCTTATGAGTCATACATGAAACTGAGTGTTTCTAAGGGAGGCACGCCCATGTTGCCGTGGACCCAATTACTCTGCTAGGTCAAACATGTAAATCCACAGGTGAAAACGGGGGAGAGGTACAGAAAAAGGAGAGAGGTAGAGCCACAGAGCAAGATCTACTGTGATTAAACCATTACTTAGCTCAGGCTAATTACTATAATTTAAAATTAACAATAAAACAGAATCAGAATCTACAAGGAAGCAAAATGAAAAACCTGTATGTTGTTTTAAAAAATAAAACCTCAATTTTTAAAGTTATTTTAATATAGCAAGTAAATAAAATTATGAAAGAAAAAAAATGGGAGGGAATGGAAGGGAGACAGCCAACTTTCTGGCTTTTAATGTAACAATGGCCTGGTGAGTCTAACCTGGCTATTCATTAACCCTTATATAAAAGGGGTATATTGCTATGTAATCTGGAAAAGCTAGCAAACTGCAATACCAGATGCAGATTTATAAGTTCATTAAACAGATAAAATCCACTAGAAAATTCAAAGTTCAGGGGAAAAATAAGTGTGAATTGTTAATCTGGTTTACAGAACAAAAAGGCAAACGAGATTGGAAAAGAATTAAAGTCCAAGATAGCAAAATGATTTCGAATAGAATTGCCAGCTTGACAATACCTCTCTCAAAAAGTTCTGCTCTCAAAATCACCGAATATCAGACAAGGTGCCAGGCAGCTGAAATGGTAGTTACTATAGCTACTTACCCTGTCCCCTGGGTGAGTATTTATTCTAAGAGCTTAAATTGATCAAAATGGCTTGAAAGCATTAAGCACTTCCAAAAGTACTTTAAATGAAGAAGCATAACTCACTAGCTGGCTTTCATCCTAATATTTTACAAAAAGTAAATAGGATTTAGCAAGGTTTTCCCCCTTTAGTTAATTACTTGGAAGTAATTACTCTGCCTTACTAGAGGCACAGCTGAGAGGACATGCTGTCAGACTTAGACAGGAACTTCACAAACTGCTACAAAACATAATGATTGTGAACCAACTTTCTGCCCATTAAGTGCCTATTTATTCCATGCTACTGAACACTGCTTGACCAATCTTTTTACTAAAATAATCTTCATGATTTAACAAGTTATTAATAAAAATTATGCTTAAAAATACATCACTCTTTCTGCTGTCAAATATCATATTTAACTTGTTTTAGAGCTCATTTATCCAGAATGATTATTTGGAATCCACACACCAAGAAAAAAAGCCCTTTGAGCAGTCACAGGAGATGGTCACTGGAAAACCCCCAAGTCGTTTCCCAGAGCTGGTATTTATCTTAGACAATATCCACGTAAGCCTAATAATCCAATTATCTTTCAGCGAATCAGAATTAGAAGTTATAAGGGGTAAAAGAGGAACTAGTGAAAGGATGATGTCAGAACAAACAAGAGACAGAGTAGATAGTGAGAGATTTTTTAAAAACCTCTAACGCTACAAATACCAGTTTCAAAATACTGGGATCTGAAGTCACTCTGAAAGTTCAGTAAATTCTACATACTCTCCGAGGATATCACCATATAGTAAGTGCCTAGAAGTCAGCTTTAAAACACAAAATGACTAACATCAAATTGTAAAATTTTTTATGAAGTATGGATACATAAAAGGATAAGCTTCTGCTAAAGAGAAAATCCATTGATATAAAGTACCTCATTATTTGATAATGGCATATATTTGGAATGTAATTTAAAAGAAGTACTTTTGGCCACCAGTATGCAGAAGTGAAGAGAGCCATAAAGTGACAAGAATAACCCCTCTTCAACAGAAACAAACAGCTGTTCCCAAAGAGGTGATCCATAGTTGGTATTATAATATGTTGCCTCCTTGGTCAAGGGTGTCCCTATTAGCATTATTTTACCACCTAAAGGAACTAGATCTTGTTTCTAGTCACAGGCCTGAAAAATCAATTTACACACAAACACACACACACACACACACACACACAAAGGCAAACAGTTCAGCACAGGTTCTAGAGTCAATCTGCTTGGCTCAAAATCCCAGCTCTGGAACCTATTACCTATCTAATCCTGGGCAATTACTGAACAATCCTGTACGTTAACTTCTTTATCTGTAATTTAGGCTAACAGCACTTCATGTACTACTATTTGGAATACATAAAGATCTCTTGCAATTCAAAAACAAGAAAACAAACCAGTTTTTTAAAAGATCAAACTATTTGAACAGGTAACTTCACCAAAGAAGAGCTACAGATGGCAATTAAGCACAGAAAAGATCTCAACATCATTACTCAATGGAGAAATGCAAATTAGAGTCACAGTACCACTACCCGCCACTAGAGTGAATTTAAAAACAAAAAACCATACCAAGGGCTGGTAAGGATATGGAGCAACTACAATTCACACATTGTTGGTGGGAATGCAAATGGTACAGCCTATTTGAAAAACAGTTTAGCAATTTCTTGTAAAGTTAAACATACACTTATACAATCCCATTCCTAGTTATTTATCCAAGAGAAATGAAGATATGTAACTATTTTTCTAAAAAACTTCTACATAAGTATTTATAGCAGTTTCATTCACTATCACCAAATACTGGAAACCCAAACGGCCATCAACTGGTGAATGGATAAACACATTGTGGCATATCCATACAATGGAATGCTATCAGCAATAAAAAGGTATGAACTTCCGCACTTCTGACAGAGGATACAACATGGATGAATCTAAAAGCATTTGGATAAGTGAAATAAGCCAAGCTCAAAATATATACTGTGCGATTCCACTTATATGACATTCTGCAAAAGACAAAACAAAAAGGACAGAAATCAAATCAGTAATTGCAAGGGACTGACAATGAGAGGAGGGGGCTGGCTACAAAGAACATGGGACCTGTTTGGGGTGATGGAAATAACCTGTGTGGTGACTGTGGTAGAGGTTACATGACCTGCACATGTTGTCAAAAGTCACAGAACTGTGTAACTAAATAGGGCAAATTGCCCTGTATATAAACGGTGTCTCGATAAACCTGACTTCAAAAAGAAATCCAGCTCATGTGTAATACAGTGATTAATACAGTACTAGGAATTTAGTAAACACTTCATAAACATTAACTGTTATTATTATGCTTCATAGTAGAAGCAACCAGTATCCAATACTTCAGGATGACAAACTTTTTATGTAAGTTATGTTATGGAAATACAGTATACCAGTACATACTGTAAGTGTGTTTGTTTCTCAAATTAGATATGCTTCCAAGTCAATATATACCTTAATATAAAGCTGTCATGGCTGTCTGGGGGAATTTCCAACATTTATATTTGAACAATTAGCTGAGAAAGATTTCAGTTGAATGAATTTATTAAATGCCAACTAAAGTTAAGACTCTTTCTTTAGAACTAATGGAAAGAATTTACTGCACTCTCTTTTTCCCTTTTATTTTTACATCATCTCCTTGAACTCAAATTCAAGACATCTAGCACATGAAAACACAGAACAGCCTTAACTTTCATACCTAGGAAACCTGGGCTAAAAAAAGGCATGGTTTGGATCTTCCTTTGGATCAAGAGCTAACATGCTTCCATCCAGAGATGGAAGACGAAAAGATCAAACCATCAACATGATAAATGACCAAAATCACTCTTCTCTACTATTTAAATATACAAATAAAATTTTTAAGACTGAGAATCAGTATTATAAATCGTTTGGTGGGACAGAATTTTGTTGATGTTAACATCTCTCAAAGCGTAATCCCAGGTTCTGAGCAATGCGTAGCATTTCCAAATGTGAGCTTACATGTAAAACACAGTTAATTCTCTATTATCTACCACTAGCTTTGTTAAACTAAGGCCTCCTTCCCACTTCTGCAGATTACTAGGACTCATCCATAAGAACTGTCCTCCTGGACAAGTGTCTGTGTGTTTTAAGAGGCATACCAAAGGCAAAAAGGGGCCATGGCTTTGTCTGGTTTTGCTCACTATTCCTCCCACCAAGATAGGGCCCAACACATAGCAGAAACTCAAACACGTGAATGAGTAACTTTTCTAAAACAGTTCTTTGAGGAGAAACTGTAGCATATCAGGATTTTATTACAAATTGAATTTTTTTCATTTTTCAGTTTTATTAGGTCGAATTGTTACAATTTGCACATATAAAATAAACTGCAAGTAAATGCATATATACAATATACTGCACATATTTTTAAAATTTACCTATATGTACTGTTCATTGTTTCTAAGAACGTTTAGAGCTTTAGCTTTTTAAACTTACATAGTTATCAAAGGAATAAAGCCAACTACAAAATAAGAATTGATTCAAAAAGATAAATACACCATGCTATTAACAGCAACATTATTTACAATTGCCAAGATATGGAAGCATCCTAAGTGCACATCAATAGATGAATGGATAAAGAAGATGCAGCATATGTATGTAATGGAATACAACTCACCCATAAGAAAGGGATATTTTGCTATTTGCGGCCCTTCATTCACTTTTTTTATTCATTTCAAAAACCAGAATTTTGTAACTGGCGTAAATATTTGTTGCATCAGAAACAACAAAATACCTAGAAATAAACTTAACCAAGGAGGTTACCTGTACTCTGAAAACTGTAAAACACTGATGAAGGAAGTTGAAGATGATACAAAGAAATGGAAAGATACCTTGTGCTCTTGGATTGGAAGAATCAACATTATCAAAATGGCCATAATACCCAAAGCAATCTACCGATCCAATGCAACCTCTGTCAAAATACTCACAACATTCTTCACAGAACTAGAACAAACAATTCCGAAATTTATATGGAACCATAAAAGACCCTAAACTGCCAAAGCAATCTTTTGTAGATCTTTTTTCCCCCTCCTTTCTTCTTTTTATTCTCTTTTCTTATGGTTTGATGACTAAAGACGTTCCTTTAACGTTTGTTGTAAAGCTATTTTGGTGGTGCTGAATTCTTTTAGCTTTTGTTTACCTGTGAAGCACAATTTCTCCATCAAATCTGAATGCGAGCCTTGCTGAATAGGGTATTCTTGGTTGTAAGTTTTCCCCTTTCATCACTTTAAATATATCATGCCACTCCTTTCTGGCCTGTAGAGTTTCTGCTGAAAAATCAGCTGATAACCTTATGGGAGTTCCCTTGAATGTTACTTGTTGCTTTTCTCTTGCTATTTTCTCCTTATCCTTAATTTTTGTCAACTTGATGACTATGTGCCTTGGTGTGTTCCTCTTTGGGTTGATCCTATGTCGAACTCTCTGCAGTTCCTGGACTTGGGTGACTGTTTCCTTTCCCAAGTTAGGGAGGCTTTTGATTATTCTCTCTCCAAAAATTTTCTCAGACCCTTTCTCTCTCTCTTCTCTTTCTGGGACTCCTATAATGTGAATATTAATGTACTTCATGTTGTTCCAGAGTTCTCTTAAGCTATTCTCATTTCTTTTCATTCTTCTTTCTGTTCTGCAGTAGTGATTTCCACTAATGTGTCTTCTAGCTCATTGATCCATTCTTCTGCCTCATTTAGTCTATTCTTGGTTCCTTCTAGTGTGTTATTCATTTTAGTGATTTTATTCTTCAACTGTTTGGGTATTCTTTATATCTTCCAACTGTTTGCTAAAAACTTCACTATGTGCATCTCTACTTCTCTTGAGTTCTCTGAACATCTTCACCATCATTACTTTAAGCTCTTTATCAGGTAAATTACCTATCTCCTCATCACTAATTTCTTCTTCTAGGATTTTATCTTGTGCCTTGGCCTGGGAGATATTCCTCTGCCACCTCAATATTGGCTATCTTTCTATTTGTATTTTTAGGTAGGTTAGTTATGTTTCTCTACCTTGGAGAGGTGGCCCCCTGTGGGAAACATCCCATGCATCCCAGCAGTACACTCCTCTCTTGTCACCCAAGGGCCAGGGTCCAGCCCGTCCCAGTGTAGAGTCTGGCCTGTGTTTATGTATTCCTTCCACAGGCTTTGGATTGTTGTTTTCTTATTTCTGGTATCTGCCCCCTGGTGGATGAGGTCGGACTAGAGGCTTATGCAGGTTTCCTGGCAGAAGCAGCTGGTGCCTGCTCCTGCCCACTGCTGGGTGAAGCTTGGTCCTGGAACTCTGGTGGGGAGGGCTATGTCTAGAGACAGATACCTGTGGCTTAGGAAGTCTGACGATGGGTAGGGCTGTGTTTCCACCCTGTACGTTGTTTGGCCTGAGGCTTCCCTAGAGGCTGTTGGGTGGGGCTAGGTCTTGGTGCTAATGATCAAATCAAGATGTCAGCCTCCAAGAAAGCTCATGTAGATGAACATTCCCAGAATGTCCGCCACCAGCTTTTATGAACCCTGGGTGAGCCAGAGCCATCCCCCTTTGTCCCCAGGAGACCTTCCAAAACCAGCAGGCAGGTCTGGCCCAGGTTTCTATGAAATCACTGCCTCTGCCCTTGGATCTGGCACACGTGAGAGTCTATGTATACTTTCTAAGTGAATGAAGTCTCTGTTTCCCCCAGTCCTGTGAGGCTCTTGGTACTAAGCTCCATTGGCCTTCAAAACCAGATGTCTTCGGGTCTCCTCCTCTTCCTCCCAATGCCGGAACCCTGGGCTGGGGAGCCAGATGTGGGGCTCAGAGCTCTCACTCCTCTGGAGGGCCTCTGAGACTTAATTATTCTTCAGCTTGTGGATTGCCCACCTGGCGGGTATGGGCCTAATTATATCACGAGCATGCCCCTTCTACTATCCCGCTCTGGTTCCCTCTTTATGTTTCCAGTTGAAGAAGATCTTTTTTGCTAGGCTCCAGTCTTTTTTTCAATGGTTGTTTAGCAGTCAGTTGTGGTTTTGTTGTCCACATTGAATTTTTTTTTAACAGACAAGATTTCACCAGTGATTTCTTTTTAAACTGAGGTATAACTGACCAATAATTTTATTATGCAATACAGCAGTAGTAATTATATCATGCCATATATCACATCCCCACCACTTAATTATTTTGTAACTGGAAGTGTATACTTTTTTAAATGGAGATATTGGAATCAAACCCAGGACCTTGTGCACGCTAAGCATGTGCTCTACCCACTAAGCTAAACTTAACCCCTGAAAGTTTGTACTTCTTGACCTCCTTCACCCATTTCACCCCAACCCCTTCCCCTCTAGCAACCACCCATCTGTTCTCTGTATCTATAACTCTGGTTTTGCTTTGTTTACTCATTTGTTTTGTTCTTTACTTTCCACATACAAGTGAAATCATATAGTATTTGTCTTTCTGTCTGACTTATTTCACTTGGCATAATACCCTAAATGTCCACCCATGTTGTCAAAATGGTATTATTTCTTTTTTTATGATTGAGTAACATTCCACTGTATATATACACATCTTCCTTATCCCTTCATCCACTGATGGACACTTAGGTTGTTTGATTTGGCCCAAGATCGGATATAGCTGAATTCATGTAAATAACTTGTTACAAAATTTTATTGCTGGTTGTTATTTTAGGTGTTAGACTTTCCCTTCATGTCAAAAATAACCAAGAATTGATTGTACAATTATATTCTTTATGATGCTCCCAGGTAACAAGGTAACTGAAATTAAAGTTTCATATAGTCATGGAATTCTCTCTCTTACAATTCAGAATTCAATATTAAAGACAGTATTATCTTTTACTTCAGTAGATTGTAACCAGGGATGCACCTCTGAATTACCTAGAGAAGCTTATTGAAGACACATGCCTACTCCCAGAAACAAGCTCAGTAGTAATGGGGTAGACCTCGATTCACCTGTTTCCAGCCCTGTCTTCCCCACTCTCTAACTATCCCCACTGTCTGTTTCTCTCTCTCTCTTGTACATACACACCCTCCAGCCTTACTGAAAACTTCTGGATTGCTCCATTCATTCCCTGGGCTTGGAAAGCACTTACCTTATTTCCTACCCTTTCCCTTATCTCTATCCACTCATTCATCCTTCATAGTCTCAGTTCAAATGCCTTCTCTGCATGAGGGCTCCGCCTAAAAACCCCACTTACAATTACTATTACAAGAACTGGCCATACAGCCGAAAGGGAACTTAGAGATCCTCTATTCAGTCCAGTGGTTTTTAAAATTTTTTGTTAAGCAGTTGAAGTCTTATAAAAAATCCTCAAGGAATCTTGATACTATATACATTTAAGTCTTCAGTGTTTTAAGAAAAACTAAAAAATCAATGCAATCAAATCTCATTTTAAAAATAGGGAAAGGAGGTCTATGGAGAGAAGCGACTTGACTGATGTCAAGTTTGTAACAGATCTGAGGGACTCCTAGGCACTCACTTATTTGGCAAATATTCACTGAGCACCAACTATGTGCTAGGCACTGTTCTAGACTCTTGTTACAAGTAAATAAGAAAATACATTCAGTAAAGAAAGATACATTGCTCATAAATGATCCCTACTCTCATGGTGCTTACATTCTAGCTAGAAAGAGAGAAATGTTATGAACTAAATATATATATATATGTTGATTATAAATAAAAGATACAAATAAAATATATGGTATGTTAGTGATAAGGACAAAGAAGAAAATATAAAATAGCACTGAGAAGAATGTGACAATTTAGACAGACTAGCTGGGGAAGATTTCCTCTTGCTAGGTCACTTTTGAATAAAGACCTCTAGCCATGAAGACATATCTAAGGAAAAACATTCCAGGTAGAAAAAGCCTTGCAAAGACTCTAACAGGGAGCTTGCCTGATATGTCCTAGGAAAGCAAGGAGGCCAGCGTGGTTCAAGTGGAGAAAACAAGGAGGAGAGTAACAGGAGGAGGAAAAGTACTAGAAACAACAGAGTCCCACCATTTAGAGATTTTAGCTGGGGAGTGCTGAGTAGCTGGGTCCTAAGATTTGACTGCTGTGTTGAAAAATGCCTACAGAAGGGTAGGGATGGAAGCAAGAAGAAGCTTATGCAATAACTCAGAAAAGATGATAACGGCTTAGACAAAGGAGGCAGCAGAAGAGGAAGATATGATTAAATTATGGGTATGTTTTTGAAGAATATCCAACAAGATTTTTTTAATGGATAGCAAATGGATTGTGGGGGAGAAGAAGGCTTCAAAACTCCATTTTTGATGACTAGAAAACTGCAGTTGCCAAAACTGCAAGAGGAAAGATTGTAGATAATAATGGTTTGGGGTAGGGGGAGTTATTGAACACGCTGAGTTTGAGATGTTTGTTTGCTATCCAAATAAAGAAGTCAAACTGAGTATATTGTCCTGGAGTTGAATACACAGTCCTTAAGTCCCATCTGGGTTAGTTATATAAATTTGGGAGTCATTAACATACATATGATATTAAAGCTACTGACATAAAAGGTAACAATGATAGGCTTTTGGGATACTCCAATATTTAGAAGTATGGAAGATGAGGCAGAAGGCTGAAAAGGAGTACCCAAAAATGCAGCAGGAAAATAAAGCAAATGTGGTACCATCCTGAAATTTGAGTAAAGGTATTTGCAGGAGGAAGGAATGTGCCAAATGATGATGACAGGTCAACAAAATGAGGTCTGAGAGGAAAATGACAGTTAACTTAGCAACATAGACATCACTGTTGATTTGAAAAAGAGTTTTCATGGTGTGGTAGGGGCAGAAAAAAAAAACAAGCTAAACATCTGATGAGAGAGAATTTATGGGAGAATGAGATGTGAGAAACTAAAGATAAAAAATAATTTTGTTGCTAAGGGATCAAGAAAAGATGAGTGAGGGGTACTACTGTTTAAGAAAAGCAGTGCCTTTTATATGACCCAGAATATCCCATTTTGTATTAAACTTAATTTTGCACAAGTCTGTGTCTACACTGATAAACCAGTTACCCACTTAAGGGCAAGAACTGTATCATGCAGCTTCTACAACCAACTGTGACTGTGAACAAGTGACTTCATACTATTAAGGGATTTCAGTTTCCTTTTTTTTTTTTTTTTTTTTTTTTTTGTACAATACTGGGAGAGTCTAGATATCTGGTAATTTTGAACACCCATTTTAGTTCTAACACTTCATTATTCTGTAGCCTCCCCAAGGCCTATGAATAGTGTTTTAGGAACTGAGAACAAAAATCACATTAAGGCTACATTTAAAAAAGAAGTCTCATCAAATTTTTATATAGTTTATTGAAAGCAGTATGTAAAAACTTCAGATATTCATAACGACTTGGAAATTTTATAAAGTCTTCCAAAAATTCAATTATACTTCTTATACTTTACTAATTAAAGGTTTAAAAAAAGAGAAAACCTATATTAATATTCTAGAAACATTTCTTTATCTTATAGCAGTAGACTATTTAAGCAAATGGACTTTTAGCACAAGTCCAAAAAAGTTAATCTTAAAATACACCAAAACTCCATGCTCTGAAAAAAAGACAAGCCTCTTATTTTAAACTAGCCTGATTTAGACTATCTATTTTATTTGATATTTATTATTTATCTATAAAACAAATTAAAGGCTCTATTTAAAAGCAGATTAATAAAGAGATTATTAGTATTATGGTTTTCTCATAAATAAATGCACTCAATGGAAATTCATCATTGCCTGTAGGTTGATGACTTACTACTTGGCTTGACTTTTTGCTGTGGGCCTGAACCACAGAATGCTTAGCCCCAAAGATTAAAACCCAGCAAAAAGGAAAACGAAAACTACTTAGCTATTATTCTTGTGCTTTAATAAAAGGAAGAACCACATATAAAGAGAAAAGCAGAGGAATTTTAGGATATGTTCCAGAAATAAGAACTTCAATTTCTCTTAATTACACTGCTGGTCAAAATAGGGAAATGAAGAAACTATCATTAGCAACTAGCTATGCAAATCCACAAAAACTGACCTAAATTGCTTATTATAGTGCCAGGACACATAATGTATTCTCAAACACCTATCAAAAAAGGGGAGGATAAACAAACATACTAATAGTACTATCTATCCTTGGCAATAAAATGAAATTACCGACGAACACAACTTGTATGACTCTTAAAAAGCATTATGGTGAGTGAAAGAAGCTATTGTCAATGGCCGTATGATCCCATTTATATGACATGTCGAAGAGACAAGACTGTAATGATGGAGAACAGGTCAGTACTTGTAGGGGTGTGGGTCGGGGGAGGGTGTGATCAACTGTAGAGACAGCATGAGGGAGTTCTGAGGGGTGATGGAATTGTTCTATATTCTGATTATGGTGATGGCTACACAAATTTGCACATCTGATTCCCCAACTCAAGAATGAAATCTTTTTTAAAGGAATTTCTCATAAATTCTACCTCTATTCCTATTAGGAAAAAAACTTCAATGGCCTACCAGTACCCACAGAACAAATTCCAATACAAGATATTTTTGCAACTTGACTTTGGTCTACCTTATTACAGCCTCACCTGTGACCATTCCAAACCTTCCAACATCCACTCCACAATCTAGCTTTGCTCAATTTATTAATCTGGAGTATGTCATGCTTTCTCACACCACATTTGCTGGCCTTCCCCATCTGGTGAATCTCCTGCAAAGCCCTCCTCTCCTCCACCATTAAAAAGAACTGGTCACTTCCTCCTTTGTGCTCCCACAGTATTTTGTGAGTGATCTAACAGATAAATGAACCACACTGTTTACCCATTCATACATATATTTATGCAGTCCTACAATATGCAACATGCTCTAGGTTTGGGAGACCCAAAAGTGAACTGATTTCCTTCATAATTCCTCCTGCCATCTCTGCTGGAATATCTGGTGAAGACAGTCTTCTTATGTTTTGTGGTTTTATCTTTTTTTTTTTTACCATTTATTTACATGTCTCATTGGTCATTTATTGCTGCCAGATAGCGTTCCTGGCCCACAATAGTTGTTTAATAAATATTTGCTGAATGAAAACATTTGGAAGTTCAACTAAATATTGACTCAATGATAAATCTGCTTTTTTCTCTTCCACGCAATCCAAGCCATTCTCAGGTCATTTCTGTAAGGCTAAATTACACAAAATGCAAGGCCCCTTTCTAACTTTCCTGAACAGTCCAATTCCTATGAATAGGCTGGTCAGGCTGTGTCTGGCAGCCCTGTTTAAGGATCAAGCACAGAGCATTTGTTAACAGAGAACAGCTTCTGGATTAGTCCCAGTGCTTACACCTGAACATCTCATCATGTTAACAGATCACAAATAAAACTAGAGACAGAGAGAGGAAAGAACAAAGAAGAAAACTCCCACTAGATTAGGACCGATTATCCAGTTGTGGCTCTTTCAACATATGGTCTCTGTCCCTTTCAGGCTTTTACTTACAAGGCTTCTTGTCTATAAACTTCTTCAATTAGAAGCAAGCCCGTAAACAGTTCAATAAAAAGGAATGTTCAAATAAGATATTTAGACTATAGGCTTTACTTATTCATGTTTCATAACACCATACAGATGAACAATTAATGACTTCTTTGAATTCCTAATTTATTATCAACACAAAAGACACATTTCAGCTACAGCCAAACTGCTCTGCTGCTCTTCTTCCTACTTGAAATCATATCACTGGTACAAGTGAAACTTTAAAATTTAAAAGTATTTTAGATCTACCATCATTTCAGAAACTATTTCTTGGACCTATATGATGCTCTAAGTATTTTAACATTCTCAAATTTCTATCTCCTAGTCTCACTTCTGTACCACAGATTCTTCTATCCAACTTGACAACTCCATTCCAATGTCTGATCATTTTCTCAGACTTAACATATCCAAACCTGAATTCCTGATCTTCCCTCCAAAACCTACTCTACCCAGTCATCTTGGTGGCTATTCAATACTTCCAGGCGCTCAGACCAAAAAACTTTGGCTCTTGTCTGACATATACATACCCAAGCTGTCAGGAAACCCTGTTGGTTTATCTTCTAAGCATATATAGACCCCTATCACCACTCAACTTCATTGTTCCCATCATGTTTCAAGCCACTGTCATCTTTTACCTGCATCATTGCGGTCATCTAAGTAGCCTTCCTGTTTCCATTCTTCTCTATCTACAGTCCACTCTCAAAGCAGCAATCAGAAGTAATCCATTTAAGAAGGGAAGTCAGACCATATCATACTCCTGCTTCAAAATCCTCCTATAGCTCCTCTTTTCACACACACAAAAAATGTCTTTGAAACTGCTTATAAGGACTGCAAGACCTTACCCAACCCCAGCGTCTTCCTACTTCCTGCTTGCTCTCCGTCTTCTAGGCACACTGACCTCTCCTTGCTATCCCAAGAACACATCAAGCATTCTTCCCTCCAGGTCTTTGCACAGCCTGTTCTCACTGCTTAGGAAGCTTTCCTGCTAGATACCCAGGTAGCTAACGCTTTACCTCCTGTGGTAAACTGCTGCAGTAACAGCTATTAATTTGTTCATACTCCTCTGTGTGACACATGGCTGACTGCCTCTTCTCCCGTTAGAAGGCGGAGTCTCCTTTTCCATCGCTTAAAACAAGAGTTGGGCAAGTGATTTGCTGTGGCCAATGGATTAATAACAAATAAAACACAAGCAGAGGCTTGAAAAGTTTAGGCACACAGGGGCTTACCCTCTCTTGCTGCTGGGATCCCTTCTGCCATCATGAGAGTATGAGAGCCACACAAAGAGGCCCCAGTTGTGTGAGTGAAGCCACCCTACAATATGTATCCAGCCCCCGCTGAGTCAGCTCTAAAGAATCACCCAGTCAACCCACAGAACCATAAAAATAATAATATATCATAATATAAGCAATATATATTATAAGTGACACATACAGTTGCTCAAAAATTATAACTTGCTCATTTAAAGCAGTGATTTGAAACCATTCTCCTTCTAGAATCCTACACCCTTTCTATAACATCTCAAACTTTTAAAACCTCATAAATACTTTGAACTTTAGAATTCTGTTTTAAGTTAAAATAAAATGTTTAAAGTAAAAAAGATTCATGAATTTAATTTGACGTAAGTTTTACCTCAAAAGAAAAAAAAAGTAAACAAATACTGAAACATGCTAAAGAATTTAGATGGAAATGTACTAACGCTTGCAATTTACTTGGCTGCAATTTACTTTTCCCTGGAAGGACAAATGTGTGCTAAAGCAAATATTGTAAAATGTTCATGGTAAAGTCTAGATGGCTGGTTTATGAGTGTTCATTGTAAAATTTCAGCTTTGCTGTATGCTTGAAAACTTTCATAATAAAATGTGGGAGGAAAGAGAAAAACTATTATTAATGGAACCAAACAGAGAAATAGAAAAATGGGCACTGGGCATGAATAGGCACTTTACAAAACATGGCCAAACATGAGAGAAGATAAGATGTTCAAAGATGTTCTTTCTCACAGCCTCTGAGCAGAAAAACAATACCGCTTTTTACCTATTAAGACAGCAAAGAGTAAAATGATTAGAGAAGGTAAAGGGGAAATAAATGGTCTCGCACTCTATTCACGAGCATAAAAGAATATTCCAGGAGGCAATTTCACAACCAAAAGGCCTTTATGTATCTTTTCAGTCCTGTAATTTATTCTAACAGAACAAATATACATGCAAAGAAAAATTCAGTACCACTGTTCAAAACAGTAAAAAGCTGAACACAAACTATTATTTAAATCAGATGTTACAGAAACCATATCTCATAATAGCCATATTATTCCGCTATTAAGAATGATTATCTATACAAAATGGTAAAGCTATGGAAAACTCTCCAGAATATATCTAACTGCAGTATGCAAGGTAGAAAACAGTATGTATCACTGCACAATGGACATCTGTATATACATGTGTGGTCCACATTTCAATATCTGAGGTATTGATCAAGTGAAAGTTTATAGTCCTTAATGCTGGTTAGTAAAATTGTTATGATATGTATTATTCGCCTGTGTTATTCGGTATTTAAGTAGCTTCTATGTGCCTGGCACTGTAGACTCAGGATCTCAGGTAAACAATTCAGACACAGTCCTTGATCACCTATGAAGGAAATCAACAAAGAGACAGAAAGGGTGACCAAGAAAACCTAGTTTAGGTAGGGAAGGCCTCCCTGAAAATGTGACAGCTGCTTTGAGACCTGAATGATAAAGGCAGCAGGCAGTTGTGAAAAAGAATACTATCAGCAGAGGAAGTTGTAGGAGCAAACAAAGGCAAGGCGGCAGGAGGAAGCGCCAGGGCTCTCTTGGTTCAGGGAGGGATGAAGTAGGAAAAGGGGCTTGAGAAGTTCTTATACTGAACATGTGTCACTTTTACAACTAGGAGAAAAGATCAAACTGGTTTCATCCTAAAAAACAAAAAACCTTTACCACTACCCCAATCATACAAAACTTTGAAAATCTTTCCTTGCTAAGTGCTTGGCATACATATCTCACTTAATCCTCATGACAGAGCTATTAAAAAGCCCTCAGAAGACTTCACAAAGTGGAACATTCTTGGGACAATGATTCTCCAAAACCAGTCCGTACGACAGATGCATGAGAATCATCTGGACATACACACACAGTGCATGTGCGCGCGTGCGCACACACACACACGCACACAACCTGAGTCCTATACCAAGGATTCAAGTTAGTAGGGCTTAAGTGGACCCAGGATTCCCTATTTTTTACTGCTCAAGTGACCAGAAATTAGCATAGCGACAATCAGACCTTTGTACCTCAACAGGCCTGACTGCACCTGTGTGTACACAGTCCCAGAATACCATATCTAGATTAAGTCAGTGGGATCATATTTGTATTCAGTAGATCCTACTTAGGGAATCAGCAAGGTGTGTAATATAGTTTTCATATATTTCATACATTTAAAGAAGATATTTTTCAAATTCAAGCTTTTCCTTAAAAAACAAAACAAAACAAAAGACAAACTCCACGATTCAATACCCAATTGTCACACCCTCCCCACTGGATCTACCATCCTTTCTCATGCCCTTCACAGCCAACCTTCCTCAAAGATTTGTCTATGCTCCAATTCCTCATTTCCCACTTCTTCTTGGACTCATTCTAATCTAGTCTAATCTAATCCTGCCTCTACTATGCCATTAAATCCGTTCTGACTAAAGTCAACTACCACTCAGGGCTAAACCAATGAACACTTTCAGAATTTATTTTGTTAGACCTAATAAATGCTCTTTCCTGGTTTTCCCCCAATTCCACACTACTTTTCTGCAGTCTTCTCTGCCCCACCTCCTCTACCTCACCACTGAATGCCAGACATCCTAAAAGTTCTGTTGAAAACCCTCTTCTCACTTGACTCTCCCTGGGCAAACTCATCCACTTCTAGGGTTTCAACTGCCAACTCAGAGTATAAAGGTGAAAATCACCTCTGCTCAATTACCTTTGATAATTTCCTTAAACTTACCTTTTAAGTACATTTTACCATATTAACAGACCACATTGGCAATCGATACATCATCTGAATAGATATAATTGAACCATTTTTCTCTCTGACTTTCAAGCACCAGATTCAGTAGGTAATTTGTATTTAAAGGCCACACTGAACAAAAAGATATATATTTTTTCAACTTACTTCCACTCCATTCCATCTCCATACTCCCTAGCTGAAAACGTGTGCTCATCCTGTTTAAGATAAAATTCAAAATCCTTAACATGACCTACAATGCCTTATATGATCTGATACTTGCCATCCTCACCTCCCAACACATTTCACTACATTACAGCCCTAGGGCCTTCTTCCATTTCCCACAGTGTACCTTTTCTTTCCTTCTTTGGAATATTTCCAAAATGCTACTCCCTCAGCCTCCCATCACTTTGCATTTTCCCCTTTCTCCTAGCCAATGCTTCCTCATCCTTACAAATCCTATTTAAATGTCACTATCTTGGGGAAACCTTTTCAATATGGCCCTTTCTACCTACTCTGCTAGGGGTCTCCCTGTTCCACATATAACACTCAAATGCACTTTTTATTTGTTCAATCAACGTCTGTCTCTCCCACTAAGACGTAAGCTTCCCAAGGACCTTACCTGCTTTTCTCATTGTTACATCCTGAGCACCTAGCACCTGAATACTGACTGAATTAGTAACTTCAGTCTCATCACAGATTCTTTTTACTCCCTTACAATCTGCATATCCACATATAAATTCAGGTTTGTCTTTGTAAAAAAAACTGTAGCAAAATATGTTAAGTTTTACCACCTTAACCACTTAAAGTGGATAGTCCAGTGGTAGTAAGTACAGTCATACTGCTGTGCAACCAATCTCCAGAATCTGTTTCCCCTTGCAAAACTGAAACACTATACCCATTAAACAACTCCCCATTCCCTCCCCTCCAGCCCCCAGCAGTCACCATTCTACTTCTGTCTCTATGATTCTGACCATCCTAGGAAGCAAATGTTAAGTAGAACCATGCAGTATTTGTCTTTTTGTAACTGGTTTATTTCACTTAGTATGATGCCCTCCAGGTTCATTCATATTGTACCAAGTGTCAAAATTTCTCTCTTTTTTAAGGCTGAAAAATATTCCACTCTATTTTGTTTCTTCATTTATCCATTGATGGACACTTGGGTTACTTTCACCTTTTCACTACTGTGAATAATGCTGCTATGAACATGGATATACAATCTCTTTGAGACTCTGCTTTTAATTCTTTGAGGTATGTAGCTAGAAATGCAATTGCTAGATCATATGGTAATGATTTCTAATTTTTTGAGGAACTGCCATACTGTTTTCCATAGTGGCTGTACCATTTTACATTCCCATGAATAGTACACAAGGGCTCCCCTGTCTCCACATTCTCACCAACACCGGTTTTTGTCTTGTTTTGTTGATAGCAGCCATTCTAATGAGTGTGAGGTGGCAGATTTGCTTTTGTTTGTAAGTGCTTTCTTTTTCCTACAAACATGTGGTTAAAAAGCCCTCTTAAAATATGGTCCATGAACTAGCAAAAGACAATTCTAGAAGGTACTGAAAATGGCAAAGAAGAAACAGTCTTTCAAAGCAGGACTTTAAGGGACAATAAAATTGTGGTTCATGTGAAATGACAAAAAAACCCAAAGCCAAAACAAAACAAAAAAAAAAACAACCCTAGAGAGAACAAATAAAGGAAAGACATTCCCACTCATATCTGAAATTTCCTGATGCCATCTGCCTGCTTAAAGTTTTGAATTCCTTAAGCCTACCTTCTGCCTTACAATCTGGATACTTCCCTTCTCCCCTACCTGCCATCATGTGCTAGGACGATTCTTTCCTTTCTACTTCAGCTCTGCAACTGGGTCAGTGCCTGCCCTGCTCAGTGGGTGACTAAATGGCAGGGCCCCATCCTTCCCAGTTAACAGGGTCATCTGGGTCCCTTGGCATAAGAGGGTATCAGTGATACACACAGATGTTAGGAAAGCAAATCCCATTACAACCTTAAAAGCTTGAATTAAATGTTTAATGAAATCTGGAAACAGATAAAAAGTTTCACAAAAAGCAATATAACACAGCCTGAATCAGAAATGCACTGTTGTCTTGGGATTTTGAATCCAAAAGAAACTTTAACTAAATTAAAAGATTAAGTTACAAAGAAAGATTTAAGACTATCTAAAGACTATTTCTGGATCTAGAAGTCACTAGCTAAGTACATTCCCAGAGACTGAAAGTAAAGCAAAAAAGAAGTTTCAAATGAAAAGTATCTATTTAACAGTGAATAGTTTGCATTCAAAAATTAAAAGATCTTTTAAAATTTGTACATACACACCCAACACATACACAAGACTTAGGAAACAGTGGTCATAGCTTTATCAAAATTCAAGTCATCTATGCTGGAATTATTTTTCAAAGAACAAAATGTTTTATATTTACAGTTGATAAAGTGAACCCATGTGTAAAAAGTAAAACGGAATGCTATCATTAACCCTAAAGCAATCACCATTCTAGAATTAAAAGGCAGATACTGTGTGATTGTTTCTTAAGTGTAGGCTAAATATTAAGCTAAAAGTTTCTTTATATAAAGTCAATGTCATTTATAGTTTTAAAACGATATGATAATGAAATCGTCAAAGAAGGTTAGAAAACACAAATGTATCTCCATCTTTATTGGCTCTTTATCTCAATACTTAAGAAAGGAGCAAACAGACCATGAAGTACTTTGAAAGTTACTTTCCTTAAATAATACTGTTTTTTATATGGCAATGTACCTAGTGGACCTAGATGAATATTTGCATTTTCACCATTCATAGTCCACTTCACTTAAAATTACACAGTATACATCAACTGTAGAATATAAGGTATACATGTAGCAAAAAAAAGTTTAGAAAAGTCAACCACAATCCCATCTATTTACCATGAAAATGTTAAATAAAACCAAACACTAGAAGTATATCATCATGTTTGTCATGCTACAGTTTTGAGAAAAACTAACTCAGAGAAATATCTGAATACTTAAAATCATGAACATCATATTTGAAAATCTCTCCATTATCAAAGTGTAAGGTCCCTGAAGTGAAGTATCAGGTAACGTGAGGGGGAAGGGGTTCAGTTGATGTGTCATCTATTCTCTTCCTCAGCCTGGATATCACATTCAGACAGAACACATGACTGCAACCTCAGAATGAGGCTTCAGCCCACTTCTGCTTTACTGCTAACACAAATTTTAAGCTACCCCACCCCTCCAGACACTTCAGGGAAAACAAGCGTGTAAGTCATTTACAACATCAGGCTCATCTGCTGGGAAAGTTTTATTTTGCAGAGTTCTAGGCAGAACCATTTCCTGAGTTGCAGAGAGCAAACAATTCTTTCATAACCACCATTTCATTTTTATTCCAGCTCGTTTACCAGTTGAATTTGTGAGCAGACTGCCCTTCTAAATAAATAACAATAAAATCCAAATTATTTACATAAATACAATTAAGGCAGTTCACCAAAGCATGGAGAATTTCTAACAATAAAATCCAACCTTACCAAAAATGGGAAGGAAAGGCCATTTTCACTTAAGGGGAAAAAAAGTGAAGAAAGAATTGTTAAGAAATACAACTCTCAAGGACAGTATCATACATACTATAAAACAGGGTTAAAAGAAGTAGAAGAAAAAAATACCATTTTACCACAGGCATACGTGCCACAATGTTTTTAAAAACACCCTCTTTGATATGCAATTTCTAGAGAAAGAAGCATGCCATCTAAAAAGCATTCATGAGTTTCTTCGCAATATTTTGAAGCATTAATTGTATTTTAGATTCCATTTATTTAAAAGCCTGAGATACAGTTCAGGAAACAAACTAATTTCAATTTTCTGTTTAATGAGCATAATCACATATACCAACGTGGAAGAACCACAATCACAATCACAATAGTAGGTTTCAAATGAATGAAGTTTTATTATAATTCTTGAGAACTTTAGTACAGTTATATTGCCCACAGGGTGGCAGTCTCATAGTCTTCACTCAGAATTCAGTGAACAATTTCAGTGTTCAAAAAGACACACAAACATAAAACAATAAAAAGAAAAGAGAAAAAAAGAACAAATTAAACATGCACATACACTCACAAGTGGGTGATAATAATTTACTGTCTGATCAACCCTAGGAGGAAAATTGTCTGTCCTCTCCAAAAAAAAAAAAAAAAAATTAAAATTAAAATTAAAATTAAATAAATAAATAAATCTATGCTTCAAAACTTCCCTAGTTCTTTGAGGGGTACTTACTTCCTAACATCTTGAACTTTTCCTTCAAGGTACCTCTTCTATCCAATCCTTTCTATTCTGCTGCTACCACCCTATTTAGGGAGCTACTAGAGGCAAGGAGAGCTGTTAGATTATTACTGTACTGCAAGAACCCCCAACCCTGGTCAAGGTGGACCCTACAAACACAGTCCTTCCATCCCCCAGTTCATCCTGCACACTAGTGACAAATTAATTTCATTAAAACACTTACCCTATTACCAGAAATTCTTCTCCTGGCTCAGTAAACTCCTTATTCCCAAATTTAAGGATCTACACAATCAGGACCTTCCAAAGTCTCCTATCTTAATGCTCTGCAGGAATCAAGGGGCTTTGCAAAATCATCTTCACTCTGAATATACCTTACAACTTCCTGTTTATCATTTATTCATTCATTCAAATATTTTCTGAATGCTCACTGTGTGCCAAGCACTGCTCCAAGTGCTGACGATACAGTGCGGGGTAAGTCGCAGTTTCTGCTCCGAAGATATCCCCCTGACTGGACAGTCTTGGGTTAAGAGCTGCTGTGGGAAGGGGGATAAGCCCCCAGGTACTTCCAGGTCTCTGCAGGGAGGGGTACAGCTCCTCCCAAGTGGGAGCCATCAGAAGCATGCTAGGGGTTGGGGGGTGGGTGGTGATAAGACACCATAGGACATCTGCCAGCACCGACACTGTCTGCTACAGACTAACCTATTTTTGCAGCCTTCTACTATACTAGTACTAGTACAATCACTACTGGCCCATCTCTAAGCTACCGGTAATCTCAGCTCAGCCAAAATGTGCCAGTAACCGTTATCGGTCCTCTGCTTCTACCTGCTTCCTTCTTACCGCCTTGCCTCCCACAACAGCATCCTCACCAGCAAAAGCCTAACCAGCCTTCCAAGTCCATCTCAAATGTTGCCTCCCAGAGGACTTTCCCCATTACTTTCACACAAATTGAGATGTGATATCTTAGAGACCTTCAAACTCGTGTAACCCTTGGCTTAGTCTCCTCCAAGCATTTACCACACTATGCACCGTATCCTAATTATCTGTATACTTTAACCTCCTTCATCAGTTATTTACTGAGTTCCTGCTACCTTCCCGGACTATCTAGGAGCCAGAGCTGCAGTGTTACATCATTCCTTTATTATTTTATATATTTAACATACAAATGACAAATGTAAAATTTAGACAAAACATTCTATACACTTTTAATTGCTTCGATCTTTTTTAAACAGGTTTTCTGAGATATAGATTACATACCATAAAGTTCACCCATACAAAGATCAGAATTTAGTGGGGTTTTTTTTTCATATTTACAGAGTTGTGCAACCGTCATCATAACCTAATTTTAGGGCATTTTAATCACCTTAAAAAGAAACTTTTGCACTTACATTAGTAGTCACTTCCCATCCCCTTGTGCTCCACTCCCTCCCAATCCTAGGCAACCATATTGATCCTCTTTCTCTATAGATGTGCATTCTGGGCACTTCATATAAATGGAATCATAAAAAATGTGGTCTTTTGAGCCTGGTTTCTTTCACTTAGCAGAATGCTGTTGAGATTCACCCATGTTGTGGTATATATCAGTACTTCGTTTCTTTTTACTGCCAAATAATATTTGATTGTACGGATACACCACATTCTATTCATTTATGCATCAGCTGATAAACATTTGGGTTGTTTCCACTTTCTGCTTATAAATAATGCTCCTATAAACATTTACGTACAAGTTTTTGTGTGAACATATGTTTTGATTTCTCTTGGGTGTATATCTAGGAGTGAAACTGCTGGGTCATAGGTAAACTCAGCATTTAACATTTTCAAGGAACTGCCAAACTGTTTTCCAAAGTGACTGCATCAGTTTACATTTCCACCAGAAATGTATGAGGAGTCCAACTTTTCCACTATTGTTTGAATCTTACAGAACAAGAATGACCTCACTATACAATACCCTTACCCTCACAGAATTTACATTCTAGTGGAATAAGACAAGAAATAAACAGGAACAAATATACATGTTAATTTCAGATACTAAGAAAAAGGAGAAAATAAAACAGCATTAAGGTGCCCAGAAAGTAATCAGAAGAAAAGGGAGTCTCTAGTTAGAGCAGTCAGAAAAGGCTCTCTGGGAAGGTAACATTGACCTGAGTGAGATGTGCCAAGCTAGAGGGGGAATACTCTAGGTGGTGGAAACAGCAAGATGTAAAACTGAGAAAAGAACAAGTTTGGCATGTTCAAGAAACAAAAAGGAAGAAGTCAGTGTGGCTAAAGCACGATGAAGAGGCAGAGGAGACAGGAGATGACACTTAGGATGTAAGCCAGTCTGGGGAAGCCAGACAATGCTGGGCCTTACAGACCATGGTAAGGTCTCTGGATTTTTAAATGGCATCATTTTTTAATCCTTATATATCTTGAAATACAAATGTTCACCCATGTAAATATTTACTGAACTGTCGTGTATCTTCTGATTGGATCTAACAGCAGCAAATATTAAAGAGACTATCTGACAGGTCCTCCTGCACCTTCACAAGGCTGCTGGGCAGGACCAGTGGGACAGGGCTCAATATTGGAAGAAAAGCCGCAGTATTTAGTGGTGGAATTTGCCACCTAGAGACTGTCTGGTCCATGCATGGGTGGGCCATAAGTGGTCTCAGAGACATGAAGGCTTTCAACCTCTTTTAAAAGGAAAAAAGAAAAAGATTCCAAATGTCATTCCGGAAAAGAGAAGTTTTTTAGAGCAATGAAAATACTTAGTATGACATCATAACGATGGTTATCTATGACATTATACTTTTGTCCAAACTAAGGTGAACTGTGGACTTTGGTGACTATGATGTGTCAAAGTACGTTCATCCTTAGTTTAGAAAAAAAAAAGTACCATTCTGGTAAATAAAAATTAAAAAACAGCATATATGCTTATATGTGGAGAGGGGGTATACGGGAAATTTCTGTACCTTCTATCAATTTTGTTGTAAACCTAAAACTGCTCCCCCAAAAAGTCTTAAAAATAAGAAAACTCAGAGTAAACATTTTGGGCAAAACTTTGGTTTCAGTTATATACATATATATGTGTGTGTTTGTTGGATTGTGATGTAAAATGTATTTTTTAGTTCAAAAAAGTTTGCAAGCCACTGTAGTTAAGTTACGCTGGCAAATAAAAATAAAAATTAACCTCAAAAAAAAAAAACCACAACTATTTGAGGGAAGTGGGTCTAGCTCAGTGGTAGAGCACATGCTTAGCATACATAAACCTCCATCAAAATAAGAGCGAGAATATTTGGGAAAATTCACACCATTTGATTTTTTTGCGGCCCAAGAGAGAACACGTAAAACATGAAAACCAATGGTGTTTTGGTAACAAGGCATAAGTATATGAATGAATCCTTACAAATTTATCACCTAGTCTTAACCAATTTAAAGTGTATGCCTCACTGACAGTAAGTAGCAGCTCTGTTTTAGAGTATTAAGGTCATTTTCAGTAAGTATTGTTGCAGGTCATTCTCATAACTTAAATCTAGATTTCATTCTTTTACATTTACTTCTAATTGATTTTCTCCGTTCTATTAATTAAAAATTAATACCCAACTGCTAAACATAAAACTTATCAGGTATAAAAAATATTCTACATGTTTCTGTACTGTTTGATTCAAAAACAAGAAAGTTTTCATATATTATACTGTATTTGTTTTTTTTCCCAAAAAGTGTTTTTAAAACTCTAGTGACATAAAACTCCCGTGACATAAAACTCCCTTGAGAAAACAACTTGTCGCCTAGTAAAAATTTATCAAGTTGAAATTCCTTTCTACGGTCCCAACTTGATCCCCATGGTCTCCTTCCAGGCAGGGTGCTCCTGCTGAACCAGACTACTTGCCAGCCTCATACTCATTCCCCCCACCTCAGCTTTATGATACACATTCTCCACTAGGAGAAATCCAACCTGATCGTCAAGGACCAGGGCAAATACTTCCCTCCTAGTTCTCTTTCCTGATTTCTCACCTCTGTGCTCCTGCAGTAATTCTGCAATTCAGATGCTGCCCTATCCAATTCCTATATAAGTCTGCTCTGTGGACAGAGATATTGTCACCAACTGGTTCTCTCAGTATATCCTCAAGGATATATAAAGCTATTGCAATTATACCAGGTGTCAGTGGAAAATCACATCCATTTGAGCACATTTGGTACAGTATACCAAGTCATTACAAAAAGCAAGGTCAGGAGAGAAGCTCTCTCTGGAGACAAAGCAGAGGGGTCTTTCCTTCCTTCCAAATTGGGGCCTAATTCTTTAGTAAATGGTTTTTGAACATGAAACATGACACAATCCCATTCTTCATTTAAATGAAGCTTTTCCACTTTTATTACCTATACAAGAATTGCTCAACAATTCTTGCAACTCTTAAGTCTGTGAGTGATATGAATTATCAAGAATTTATGGCTCTAAACCCAGAGCACAGAGGTGAAAGATCTACACAAACTCATACAGCTAATCACAGGGGCCAAAATATGGTTCCACTCAATATTCTATCCCCAACCTCCTAACCCAAAGAACGTGAACATCAGTTAACTTTCAAAAGCATCTGATAGGGCTTGGACGAGCAGAAACATTCAAATATTTGACTTAATGAAGATGACTTCATGTATTTTTAGTTGTGGAAATTTATTTACAATATGAAAGGAATTCATCCTTAATCATGCAGACCACATTAACAGATTATTTCAAAACTCACTGCGCAGTTAAAACTACCAAGTACAGTTTGGGAACGCACCTACTAACTACATCTCCTGCTCTTAGTAATGGCACTGACCAGAAACCCATTCACAAGAGCCACTTTTTCCTTCTTCATTTGTTCCCAAAGGCCCAACAGACTAAACATTACAGCCCACCCTGTTATCTAATTTCAGTTCGCATTTAAGATAACGCTTTTGTCTCATTTACAGCTCACATGCTGCTGACACAGCTGCCCCTTCTTTGTAATAAACACAGGGCTTCTATATTTAAAAATACAGTGAAACTTTGTTATAACATCCCCTCCCCAGTCTCTGGCCAGTTTTCTCGCTTCCAAGCCCCACCTCCACCCCAGGATTTTCTAACAGCGACGCTCAAAACGTTTGTTAGACCCTTAGTCAAATTTTTTCTTTAAAGACGTCTCATCACAGTGGTATTTTTCTTCTCCACAGAGTGTGTGCATGTTTGCATGTTTGCGTGCGTGCGTGCGTGCGTGTGTGTGTGTGTGTGTGTGTGTGTGTGTGTGTGTGTTGGGGGGGGGGGAGAACGGGACGGATGCCCTTCCCCAGAGGCCTTCCCAAGCAAAAGCCCTCAAATCTGTGGCTCTCTTTCAGTGAGTCTGGGGTACTTTTTGTGAACCACGGCCAGCGCCGCCGATGTCAAGTTGGGAAGACCTCGCGCCGGCCTCTGGACGGGGCGAGGGAGCCCTGGGCGGACACGCGGCCGGTCGGGGGGCCAGGAAAGCGCGCCCGCGGGCAGCGGGGATCTCGGGCCCGCCCTCGGAGCCCCCCCCACCACCACCACGCCTGGCGGGCTGCTTTGTGTCCGGCGGGGTGGGGGGGTTTCTCGTAAACGCCCGGCCGAGAGATAACGAGGGCTGCGAGCCCGGCGCCGGCTCCCGGGCGTCCAGGGCAGGGGGCAAACACGCCCCGCGTCGCTTGGGACAGTCAGAGGGGGGCGGCCGAGGAGGAGGGTGTGGGCTCGAGGGGGGCGCTGAGGGCAGATAAGGCGAGGCCGGAGTTAATCATCACCTCCCGAGCGTTTGGAAAGGGACGGCCCGGGGCCCAAGGGACGGGAGGGAGGCCCAGGGGAAAGCGAAACTCCCTTCTCCGCGGCTCAGCCCCGCCAGCCTCTTGCGGGAGCAGAGGGATCCTGAGCGCCCCCGCCCCTCCAGCCCGCCCCGCGCAGCACTCGTGGCTCCCAGAGCCGCAGGCCAGGTCACGGCATCACTAACAACTACATTGGGACTTGTTTTCCACGAAATCACCCGGCGAAAGGGGCAGGAAAAGAGCCAGAGCCTTTGCAAATAAAATAAGTTTGTTCCCCGGTGTGGATTTCGGAAAACAAATAGACGTTCCCATACCGGGAGTCGAACCCGGGCCGCCTGGGTGAAAACCAGGAATCCTAACCGCTAGACCATATGGGAAGTGCTGCTTAAGCTGCCGGGGTGACTCACCTGACAAGCGCAAACGCCGCCGCTGCCTCCGCTCCAACACTCGCTTGCCGCCGCTGCCGCCGCTGCCGCCGCCGCCGCTTCTGCACCACCCGAGCCGCCGCCGCCGCTGCCCACGCGCTCGTGAGCGAGGGAACACGCCCGGCCCGAGCGCGCGGGCGTCCCGGGGGCGGGGCGGGGTCGCTCCGCCGCCTCAGAAAAGTTCTGAGGCAAACCCAGCGACTCGCGGCCCCCAAACCAGCCGTTTCACCTCTCTCTTTTTTTTTTTAAACTCCGCCAACGGCCCCCAGCCTACAGGTCCGGGCTGCTCCGCTGGTCAAAGTGCGTGCGGACTAGTTGGCAAAGTTGAGGGCGGCGACGTCTCTGGGAACAGCTGTTTGCGTTCGGGGCGGAGGCGGCGCGCGAGCTCCTTGGCCACGAGCCAGCGAGCCTAGAAGAAGGGTGGAGGTTCTGGGTCTCAGGGAGAGAGAGACAGAGAGCAGGAGAGAGAAAGCGGGATGACGCGGGAACGTGAGGCCTGAGCTTCCCGTCTTTCAACTCAAGTCCCGTCGCGCTTTCGCCCCTTCTCGGTGACCTCAACCCCTTTATAGCGACCCCACCTCTCCGGAGCCGGGAGTACCGCCCCTGGAGGGGGAAGGGAAGGGGAGGAGATTGCGAACGCGGATTGAGTCGTCTGGGCACCCGTAGTTGGGAACCGTGGAACACTGGTCCCCGGGAAGGAGGGAGGTGTCCGTGCTCCGAGGCTCTGGTGGGCCTCGCTGCAGGCCGGGCCCTGACTCGCCTCGCGTGGGGAAGGCGACCCTGAGCCGGACGCAGGGGTGACCGGCGGAGCGGCTGGCCCAGTCATGTGAGTCGGGTCTCAGCCTCTAAACAACGAGGTGTTGTTTCGCCGGGCGGCCCCTTCCCTGCCGGGTTTCTCCCTCCGCCGCCACCCCTCTCCCCCAGCCCTCAGCCAGGGGCGTGTCGGACGCTCCCTTAACTCGCTCGGGACCGGCAGCCGACCGGCGGGGCTGGTTCTCTGGACGGGATGGAACTGCTACCCCGCAGAGCGCCCCGGGGGTTTGGAGCACGGGCTCCGGGAGGAAGGGAGGCTGGCGGCCCTTGGAGGTTGGACGGCCGCCCGCGAAGTGCTCCTTTCACCTACACGGTCGGGGGCCACGAGCACCCTTTTCGTTTTTGTAGCGCTGGAACCCTGGGGTGTTGTGAAATTTCAGGGTTGGACGGCGGCCACCGCTACCTCCTCCGCCTATTAGAAGCGGCCAGCCGTGGTTAGCATATGACTTCTCTTTTTTATTTTCTTCTTTTTGGCCTTGCCTGCTGAGAGGTCCTTTGACTTCTCCAACTCTTTCTTGCCGTGAAGCTCAGAACAAATTGTATTGACTGATAGTCTCGGCCAGAGGAGTCTTGTGCTTTGTTCTTTTGGTGGAAATGGATTTAAAGCAAAGTTTATGAGTCTCTTCATGCTTCTATTACAGTAACCTCCTAAAATGCCAGAAAGGAATGGAAAGGATAATCTTCTCCAAGATGTTCCTTATTTCTTCACGCGGATGACAGTAACAAATGAGAATTTTTTTAAGCTTATTTTATTTGAGGGAGTTTTAAGCCCGGTGCAGACTTTTTCTGTTCTACCGGCAACAATTTTCAGTTGCTTGCTTTTAATCAGCTAAATAATAAAGCAGGGAGCTGTGTATAACAACAAAAGATTCGGTAGCAGAGGCTTATATTTCAGGCTCTTTAGGATGTAAATCAGGCAATAATTTACGTTTCTGAATTCTAAAGCTTAAATTTGTTTTTCCCTTTTCCAGGGCAGACTACTGGAAGTCACAACCAAAGAAATTCTGTGATTACTGCAAGTGCTGGATAGCGGACAATAGGCCTGTATGATAATTCCTCTGTTAGAGATTCTAATAATACTGTATTCATGTGAAGTATTCCTTTTTGATCTAAACTCAGAGCTTACGAAGCACTCCCATATACACTGCTCTTGATTTTTCAAAACATGAAACAGTTTCTGTTGTCTTTTCATGCCTTGTGAGAAAGCTGTGAGCCTTCTTCCTTTTCATCATCCCAAGTTTGATTATATACTAAGCCAAATTATTTCTCTATGGCCCTTCAGTCACATTCAGTGGATTGAGTGGATAACTGCTTCATGTTTATGAAATACCTGCATTATGATAGTGCTGTTTGTAATATTGTTATATACAAAGAAAAGTAAATCAGAAAGCCCTTAATGTGTTAAAAATTATTATAGTTTTTCTCTTATGTTTTCTGCTCTAAAGATAAATATATTTGATACAGAGCTTTATATCTGTAAATGCTTAAATTTGAAATAACATCATTACCTTTGTCATGGGATATGAAAATAGCAACTTTTAAGCACATTATTACCGTATCTTTTATCCAAATTCAGCTTTTAAGACATAAAAAGCACCATTGCTTTCCCCCTCTCTCATGCATGTCATACTACTATGTATATAGTACGTTTTATATTCATGTCATTGTTATTTGGTAGAGTTGGATGCACAAAAGAATAGTAGCCCCAACTTTAATAATGTACTTCTTTGGTGGACATTTACTGACTATTGTCTGCAAGGAGTTTGAGGATATTTTTGTTTTCGGTTTTGTTTGTTATTTTGGCCTTTTGGAGTAGTTGCTAAAGTTCTTGACTATCTTGTTTGGCTTAAGCCACACTTACAAATAAATGCCACAAATTTGAAAACCTACGCAAATCACTGATAATCTCTGCCTTGAAGTGTCCAAGCAGTTCAGTGAAGTTTTTGAGTTATCTAGAGTGAGTAATTCCTTCTAGAATAGTCTTTCGTCCTCTCCTTGAATTGCTATTATACATTGATTTAACCTTTAACTGGAAACAAAATTAATTTATTTTCGAATGAGCATTTAATATTCTTTGTGTAGTATAACCAACGTTAGGAAACCAGTATGTAAAAAATAGAGGATGAATATTTGCATGATGAAGTCACACTTTAAAGAGGAATTCATAGTAGTATCTTAGAATAGCTCAGCTATTGTGTTAGATAAGAATTGATTGACAGAACTTATTTTGCAAAGTTTACCAGAAATTTCTTACTGCAAACAACACCACCTTTGTAATTTAGGGAGCATTTCTGGCTGTTTTAAATAGGTAATAACATTCACTCACCCACCTCTGCCCCAACCAGTTACCATCGTTCCTCATAGGTTACCACTTTTTTTATTTTCTTGTCTATCCTTCCATTGTTTCTATATGCTTTTGGATACAGATTTTTATTCCAGCGTACATAAAAGGTAAGCATACTGTTAACACTCTCCGGCAGTGTAGTTGTTTTTGTTCTTAATTGAACAGCGTACCCTGGAGCTCTCTCATGGTCAGTATGTAAGGGGCTTGTTTGTTCTCTATTACAGCAGCCTAATTCTGATAGATAGTGGGAGATTGCCCTGCATAGGAGTTTTACATTTTGTACCATTACCACATTGTATAAAAGCATTAGTTTACAATTTAGGAGGAATTTTTTAATGTCTACTTTTCTCTCAATTCTGAGGAGTAAGGTTCTAAGGATCATTGTTTATTCTCCGTGTCTCTTAACCTAATGTGGCAAATGGAGGAGTATAAATTCTAGAGACTCACCCATTTTGATATTTTATGCCGAGAGGTGTTTCTTGAAGTTAAGATTTTTTTTCCCACTCTTCTTTTGGTTCCATGTCTTGTTTGAGTCCTCATTACAGTCATACTCACGGGTACCTTGTATTTTTCTCCATTAATAGGGTCATCATAGTTTATTTTAAGCACCAAAGGAAACTTAGTAAGAGGGCACAATAATAAATAATGTGGTTCAGTACTTAGCATCATTTGATAAAAAGGCCAATTTGCATTAAAATTATTTTTATCTTTTCTGCCAATTGTTTCTATTTTGTTATGTTCCATTCCTATATTTACTGTTACTTTGCTGTGAACATTATGATGTATAGTTTTCCTTTGTATATTCTCTTTTTTTTTCATTTTCAAGAGTGTTGAATTTCATGAAAGAGGAAAGAATCATAAGGAAAATGTGGCAAAGAGAATCAGTGAGGTAATTTAGTTTGTTTCTTTCTTTGCCAGTTTTTCTGTGTAAGTATCCGTCTTTTATCTAGCTTTCATTTTTATATGTGTCTTACATAGATTAAACAGAAAAGCCTGGATAAGGCAAAGGAAGAAGAAAAGGCATCAAAGGAGTTCGCTGCTATGGAGGCAGCTGCCCTGAAAGCATACCAAGAGGATTTGAAAAGGCTTGGCTTGGAGTCAGGTAAGGACGCAGCCAGCATGTTTTAAAAGTAACATCAGAGGTCATGCTCAGTGAGCTTTCATTGTTTCCATCAAGAGGTTATACACTCCATATACTCTTGTGCTTTTCCTGTGTATCACAGCCCTTTTTAGACCATGGCGCTTTGCTCATGCACTTTTGTTTTACTTTTGAATCTTCATCTTTCCATACCCCCGTTCACAGCAGCCATACTACCTTGTGGTTACCTAGTCTTAGCTCTGTCTTAGATCAGTGGTTCATTTCAGAGACAGTTGAGTTCTTTAGTATTCTAATTATTTGGCTAAATGGATCTATTCATTAAAAAAATAGGCCTTGCATTATAACCACAGTTCACTTTATCCATATGGTCAAAACTATGAATCACATTTATATGGTCGAATTGTAGTGAATTAGTCTTTTGTGAACAAATTAACTGACTTCACTACTAGATGGATACCACTAGGTAGGTAAATTTTTAAATTTTTAATTGAATATATTGGATATGTACTATTGTATAAATTTAAGGTATACAGTGTGTTACCTTGATATACTTGTTACCTTTATATATTTGTAAATGATTGCCATTGTAGCAATATTTATCAATTCCACAATTACAGTACAATATCATTGTCTGTATTCATTATACTCTGCTTTAGATCTCTGGCTTATTTACTACTCATTGTATGTTTGTACCCTTAACATCAGTCTTATCCCTCCATCCCCCATCCCCTGTTAATCACCATTTTGCTTGGTTTTTCAGAGTTTGACTTTTAGATACCACATATAAGTGATATCATACAATATTTGACTTTCTCTGTCTGGCTTATTTCACTTAGCATAATGTGCTTAAGGTTCATCCATGTTGTCACAAATGGCAGGATATCCTCCTTTCTCGTGGCTGAATAATAGTCACATATATCAGGGAAGTAGTATGTCAATAAAAATATATATGCCACGTCTTTTTTATCCATTCGACTGTTGATGGGGATTTGACTATTTCTTTATCTTAACTGTGATAACTTACCTGTGAGTAATGCTGCAATAAGCATAAATCTCTTCAAAATCCAGTTTCATTTCCTTTAGGTGTATACCCAGAAGTAAAATTGCTGGTGGTATGGTAGACCTATTTTTTAAATTTTTGAAGAACCTCTAAATTGTTTTCCATTGTGGTTGATCCACTTTACATTCCCACCAGCAGTGTATAAGGGCTCCCCTTCCACCACATCCTCGCCAGCAAGAAAGTAGATAATTTGAGGGTGTGAGGAATACTCAGTTCCAGATAAAAGGCGTTATTTAAGTGGAGTGTATCTATCCTGTCATTGAATTTAGGTAACTTCCTATAAGCATTTCTTCAGGGACAAGTCATTGTCCTTAAACCAGGCCTATAACAGCTCAGTTGTTGATCTTTTGTAGTGATTGGGGTAGTCAACATGGAATGGTATTCTTTCTCTCTAACAAATACTGCTTTCAATTAACTTTTTAAGCAGAATAATAGTTAAGTTAATTGGCATTGCCCTCATCAAGTAAGAACAGTTGTGACCAGACTTTAAAAATATATCCTGATGTTGTTAAAGGAAGGAGGGGGGAGAGTATTTCCATGAAGATAAAGCTTTATGTTTGTTTTAAGAAGAGAAAGGATGTAGGCATTCCTGCAGAATTAGAGACATATTTGAAAATTCATCTCCTCAGTTATGTAGCTTGGAAGTTTCCATTATGCTGCCCTATTAGCAAATAAATCAGTATTTTATATTTAATTGGATTTTTCCTGTCAAATGTTTTTAATGCCCTTGTTTTCTAAATAGAATATATATTCCTTTAAAAGTACCATGTATACAAAGAAGAGTTTTAAAAACTAATTCTTTTTAAGATTTCTCCAGTCATCTTTAGAATTTTTTAATAAAGTTATATTATACATTTTTCAGCATATTTATTTACTTTTATTGTGGTATAGTTGGCTTACAATGTGTTAATTTCTGGTGTACAGCATAGTAATTCAGTTATACATATATATATTCCTTTTCATATTCTTATTCATTATAGGCTTTTATAAGGTATTGAATATAGTTCCCTGTGCTATACAGTAGGATCTTGTTTATCTATTTTATATATAGTAGTTAGTATCTGCAAATCCTAAACTCCCAATTTATCCCTCTACCCTGCCCCTTTCCCCCACTGGTTAATCGTAAGTTTGTTTTCTGTGTCTGTGAGTCTGTTTATATTTTGTAAATAATTTCATTTGTGTCGTCTTTTTATTTTTTTATTTTTTAATACCTTTACTGTGGTGTGGTTCCTGTAGGGTAAACTACACATATTTCAAGTGTACAATTTGATGAAGTTTGATAGATGTACACACCAAGGAAACGACTACCACAATCAAGAGAGCCGACAGTTCCATCACTCCCCAAGAGACATAGTTTTCTAATTCCCAGTTTATCCCTTCCCAGCCCTTTACCTGCACCTGGTAGCTGTAAGTTTGTTCTCTGTCTGTGAGTCTGTTTCTGTTTTGTAGATAAGTTCATTTGTGTCCTTTTTTTTTTTTAGATCCCACATATAAGCGATATCATATGGCATTTTTCTTTCTCTTTCTGGCTTACTTCACTTGGAATGACAGTCTCCAGGTCCATCCATGTTGCCTCAAATGGCATTGTTTTATTCTTACTTATGACTAAGCAGTATTCCATTGTGTGTGTGTATGTATATATATATATATGTGTGTGTGTGTGTGTGTGTGTATCTCACAATTTCTTTATCCAATTACCTGTCGATGGACATTAGGTTGCCTTCATGTCTTGGCTATTGTAAATAGTACTGCTATGAACGTTGGGGTACATGTATCTTTTTGAATTAGAGTTTTCTCCAGATATATTCCCAGGAGTGGGATTGCTGGGTCCTACGGTAAGTCTGTTTTTAGTTTTTTTAAGAAATCTCCATACTGTTTTCCATAATGGCTAAACTACATTCCCACCCTCCACGGTGTAGGAGGGTTCTCTTTTCTCTACACCCTCTCCAGCATTTATCATTCAGATTTTATTATTATCATTTCAATTTTGAATGATGGCAATTCTGATTGGTGTGAGTTGATACCTCATTGTAGTTTCAGTTTGCATTTCTGTGATAATTGGTGATACTGAGCATTTTTCACGTGCTTGCTGGCCATTTGTATGTCTTCATTGGAGAATTGCTTTTTTGGGTCTTCTGCCCATTTTTGGCTTGGGACTTTTTTTGTTACAGAGTGGTATGAGCTGTTTGTACATTCTGAAAATTAAGCCCTTGTCTGTCACATCCTTTGCAAGTATTTTCTCCTATTCCTTAGGTTGTCTTCTCATTTTGTTTATAGTTTGCTTCGCAAAACATTTTATTCTATTGTCCCTTTGGAGGTTGTTTTATTTTTCCATCAATGATATGTCAAATACATCTCTCATTTTGAATAATTAAGGATACACATCATTTTTAGTGACTACATAGTAGTTAGGGACACGGGCTTTGGAGTCAACCAGAATTGCCTCTTGCTAGTGGTACGACCTTTGATTTTTACTAAAATTAAGTAACATAATGGTATAAATTGCTTATTACAATGAGCACTAAACAAGTGTTCAATAAAGGATATGAAACGCCATAATAGAATGCCATTAAAATGCCATAATTTATGTAACTAATCTCTTATTCATTAACATTTAGGTTTCTTAAGAGTTTTTCACTGTTAGAATGAGTCAGTGAGTGTCCTTATGCATGCATGTTTTCACATTTATCTCTAGGTTCAATTTCTAGAAGTGAGATTGCAGATTCAAACTGTAAATGTATGCTACATATTGACTAATAAAACCAAACTGTCTCCAGAAATCTTGGGCGGATTTATACTTTTTCTAGTAATAAAGTTGATTTATTAACTAATGTTGGAAATAATTAGCCATTCCTTTGGAAAAAAAGCAAAGCCATAAAAACTACCCATTTCTGTTAGAATGTTGGATTTGTCAGGAACATAAACGCTATGTCATATTTGTTGTAATGATTCATCATTTCTCTCTTGTATATATGTTTGTTTTTATTTTGCTCTATGGAATATTTCAATTTTTATGTGGTCAAATTTAACATTATTTTACTTTGTATTCTTTTTCTAAGTATCTTTGATCTGGAATTTACTTTGGTGTAAAAACACGAGAGGGACCAGGGAGTGGGGAATAGCTTTACTTTTGTCCAAATAATTAACCAGTTAGTCCAACATCATTTATGGAATTATCTCTTTTTTTCCTCTAATAAGAAACACTGAAAATCTGCAGTTGTATCTGTTTCTATACTGTTATGTTTCAGTCATATGTTTGCCTACTCCTGCATCAGTTTTACACTACTGGGTTTTTAATCATAACTTTAGGATGTTGTAGTATCTTCCCCTTATCATTTCTTTCTTGTAATTCTCCTGGATATTCTAAAATTCTTGCACGTTTAGTTTTCCAAGCAGGCTTTATTATAATGTGTCAAGTTCCCAAAAGAATCTTGTCAAGCTTTTGATTGGAATAACATTATTATTGTTTTATACCAGCAAAAAAATTAAATTTACATCAGCTACTTCACCCTTCTCTCATCTTTCTCTAGAAATTCCAGAGCCAAGCATATCACCAGTAACCAGCACTGGCCCACCCACCTCTACATCAAATCGGCAGAAAGAAAAGAAGAAAAAGAAAAAAGACCCTTCAAAGGGCAGATGGGTAGAAGGCATAACCTCTGAGGGTTACCACTACTATTATGATCTTATCACAGGAGGTAAGTTATTTAGGCATAGAACTAGTAGAGAATGATAACTTACAGTTTATTTTAGATTAGAACTTTTAGTTAATATTGGAACATTTGAACAATGAAAGACTAACTTTACATTTTTGCCACAATGGTAAAAAAAAAAATTATGTGCCCTTTAAAAAGGTACCGTTCTCATAGTGGCTCAATGTCATAATTAAAGACTTAATAGTGAGTTCCTTAGAAATGAACTATAACTTTGTTTTCTCAGTAAGACCTTCTAAATATGTTAACTTTTAGGAGTTTTAAGAGCTCACAAGGGGAAAGAAGAGAACAAGAAGTAGAAAGTGTGGGTGGTACTGTTCTTAAAGGAATGGATAGAAGGAGAGCCAGAAAAAAAGTGAAGAATGGTCGGGAAGGTAGGAAATGAGATCAGAGAGTTAAGTGTGAAGAAAATCTTGGGCTACCAGTATCAGGATAATTCTTACAATCTTTAGAATCACGATCAGTTTTGGACAGCATAGATAAAGGAGTAATCTCTCAGAGTACACTGAGCGTTAAGTGCATGTTACAGTTTAGCAGTGAACCATAAATGATTGTATGCTAGGGATTGTAAGTCTTCCTCAAATTCACATAGAAATTATTCATTAATTATGTTTTTTCTTCTTTCTTGTGCTTATTACTTGCTTCACCATCCTACTTCGCATACTCTTACTCTAGCAATACATGTTTTTAATTCCTGCATACTTCATCTTATTCCTCTTCTTCTAAGTCATTCATTCCACCTCTTTCTCTCCCCTGCCCCAAGATATCAGAAGGCCTTCTCATGCCTTCAAAACTTACCAACCTTAAATTCCATGAAGTGTTGAAGAGAAGCCCCACCTGGCTCTAATAATTCATCTGGAAATACCAGTAACTCTTATCCTTCCTTGGTTACATAGCTTTCACTTGTATTCTTTTACACACTGCTACTGGGATTTAGGTTGTTCTTTTTTATTTTTCAATTATGTTTTAAACTATAGGCCTATAGTGTTTTGTACATGTTGAGTATTTTGTAAATTTGTGCCATATTAAATTTTTTGGAGAGCTTTTTTTTTCTTTTGAAGCAAAAAGATTTTACAAATGCAATATATTTTGCTTTAAGCATCTCAGTGGGAGAAGCCTGAAGGATTTCAAGGAAACTTAAAAAAGGTAACTGAAGCACATTAATAGTTTCTTTTCTTTATTCCTTAACATGATCGGCTTCTGGGATTTTTGTAGAGTTTTGTTAAGCAGATTTACTTCCAGACAAGCCTCCCAATCTCCCCCTGCCCCACTTTGTTCCTCTCTTGTATCCTTTTGTTAGAAGGCTGGATGGATATGAAAAAGAAAAGTTGTATCTACCCAAAAACTCCATGTAGGGCAAATATTATTAGTTGATTTGCAGTCAGTTGCCATTCACATTTCCCTGTCCATCTGCAAAGAACTCTTCCTGGCTTTCAGAGGTGAGACATTCCCTCACTGAAAGGTGGCTCATGATTAACACAAACCAAGCTTCCTGGCCATGATCAGTACCACCACCCCAAATTCCCAGGTGTCAAGAGGAAAGGAAAGGTTGGCTGACTGTGCCTTAGTTATCTAATACACAAGCATGTCCTTATCTTCAGTTTATGCTGGTTTTTTCCTTCCCATTAGACAGCAGTGAAGACTGTTTGGGTAGAAGGTTTAAGTGAAGATGGTTATACCTATTATTATAATACAGAAACAGGAGGTAAGTATTACCTTACCTTTGATTATCTTTTTAACTATCTACTGTACCTGGAACTACTTTTTAACCTGCTGATGAATTGTCTGAAATTGAGAATTTTAGTATAGTAATAAACATATTTCTATAACAATATATAGTATTTTTTTATCATTTACAAACATTAATGCAATGGAGAAGCAAAAAAAATTTCTGTGTCATTGTTATTCTCTGTTGATACTGCATTCACAAATATTTTTACTTTGAAAATCATTTTTACTTTCTCTACCATTATTGATTTTTATCATGGTCATTTTAGAAATATAATCATTATCTTGGAAAGTACCTTAGAGATCACCTTGTTCAACTTGCCTTTTCCTTTTTTAAAAACAAAACTGAAGCTGTTTTAGCAGTGGCTAATATTGTTTATAATTTTAACTTTTACTAATTTAATAATGTTTCAGTTATATAAATATTTACAAATCTTGCATAATTATTGTTACCTAATTATTACCTATGCTTTTCAAGATAAGATTTTATCTAAATTAATTTCTAATAAATTAATTAACTAGTCTTTCTAGTCACTGACTGTACTTGGTTTATTCTGCAGTAAAATTTACAAAATAGCTATAGTACTGGTGTAACTTTGAGAGGTTTTTTGGTTTTTTTTTTAATTCCTACAATCCAAAGATTTCTACATAGCATTACATCTTTTAGGAAGACATGGCCCTTTTAACCTCCAGGTAGGTACCCAGCCTGCCCAGTGGTGACAGTGGTTCTATCTCAATAAACTTGATGTACTGAATATTTAGAGACAAAATAACATATAATATAGCTTGAGAGTTAGATCTAAATGAGCTCAATGCACAGCTTTTTCTGTTAACAGCTGTGTGATTGTGAACAAGTCACTGGGCCTATAATTGCTCTTAAGTAGAGTAGAGATGATCCTGTACTCCATGGTGTAATGATGGTCATGTGTCTATAAAGTTCCCAAAACAGTACCTGGTATGTGTTAGATGCTTAACAAATTATTTCTTGAAAGTTCTTTTGTTACTTTTGTGAAATAGAGACAAGGAAAAGAAATGTTTCTCTTTAGAGCTGGAAAGTACCCTGTAATTAATAAGGGACTGACTATATATATTGATTTGCCCTCAAAAATTTTGATTTAGGTCTGGACTAATTAGTAATTACTAATAATTACTAATAGAATCCCTTTCACGCTTAAAACTTTCCCAGTTGAGTAATAAATTTTAGAATCCTTTTCTGTTTTATTAAACTAAAAATAGAGAAAAACTGCAGGGTAATCAGAACTGCTGTCATTTTTCTAAAAGCCCAGTAAACCACTAGATGGCAGTAGAATTCAATTTAGATTTTTTTTTTCTTACTATACAAGGACAAATTATATTCTTTCCCATCCTCACCATGTTATTTCACTTTGTGAAGATTCCAGGAAATCTCATGTATGCTCATTATCACATTTCCTGAAATTGGTATCAGTTAAATTGAGTCCTCAGAAAGTATCACACAGTTCTTAGGTCTCTTTCCACTGGGGCTATAGTTCATACATTTAATGAATCTAGATTGTTTGAAATTAGTTTCTGAAAGATAACAGCAAGAGCTTTGGGAAGTCTTATTTATTATCTTATTGATCAGGTGATGGTGTGAAACAGATACAGTGTTGTCACTTAATAATATACTGTAAGTGACAGGAAACGTTATATTGGGAATTATGCCTAAGTAGGATTGGTAACTAAATAACATGACTATTAAAATGTGTTGAATAGAATCCAGATGGGAAAAACCTGATGATTTTATTCCACACTCTGGCGATCTGCTTTCTAGTAAAGTCAATGAGAAGTCACTTGGCACCCTAGAGGAGTCCAAATCATCAGATTCACATAGTGATTCTGATGGGGAACAGGAAGCAGAAAAAAAGGAGGTCCCTACAGAAACACAAAAACTGAAAATAAAGTTTAAGGTAGGTTCTTGATTTACTCTTTACAACAGTTTATTAATTTATTATAAGATCTATAGACTTTCTTCAGTTTTCTGGTAGAAGACAGAAATAAAACCAAGACATGAATTTTGGCAGCTGGACAAATGGTTGCATCATTTATTGATATCTATTTGGTACCAAGACAACAAATTCATTTTTAGACCTCTTAAGTTTGAGATGCCCCTGTAACATTCAGAGAGCTATCTGAACATTCAAGTATGAATGTCTAGACTATAAATGTTAGTTTGAGTATCATTGACACATCCGTAGTAATTTAAGTTTCAGAATAGATGAGGTAACCTAGGAAAATGACCTTGAGGAACATTAAACATTTAAAGCATAGGAGAGAAGGAAAAGCCTGTAAGTATGCAGAACGGTTAGAAAGGTATGCAGAGAAGCAGAAGAGTTCAGTATCCCAGAAGCCAAAAGAATAGAGAGCATCAAGAATTAAAGAGGTCTGCAGAAAGAAAAAATGTCTGTTGAATTTTGCAGTAAGGAAGTCCCTGATACCTGGTAGTAGTTATACCAAAGTTTTAGGTGGGAAAACTCAGACTATAGGGGGATGAAAAGCGGTTCACAGTATATATGTGGTTTGGATATGAAATGAAAAGTAGAAATTAGATGATAAGATAATGACTGCATATTGACTTTTAATCATGAGAGATTTGTGGTGGTGATGTTTTCTCTGAGAGGGCTTCCAAAGGAAGCAGAAAGGGAATACCAACAAGGGTAGGTGGATAGGTTGGTCTTGAACAGGTAATAAACTCATTTTCTATAAGATCAGGTTTTCATTATCTATGAGAAGGTACGCCTATGAATCAGTTGGTGTCAGGGAAGCAATTGAAAAGAGTCATGCCTTTTAGCCTCAGTTTACTCATATATTAAGAAATCAAGATGGCTTGCTGAGAGTGAGGAGCTTTGGGGAGCTTGACAACATTAATGGATTAAAATAGTCACTGAGCCAGAGTGGGAGAGGAAATAACCAGGTAAGAGTATTGACACGTGGGGCTGAGTGCCCAGCTATGGCGGGAAACTAGAACAGACATTTTAATAGTATTAATAGTATTCCTAGTCCTCTTACTTTTGTGATCTTTCCAGGAACACTGAGTGCTACATATGAGGAAAGTATCTTACGACATTAGGTGGCTGAAATATAGTGAAGGCCAAAGTCATTGGCTTTGTGGCTCACAAAACGAGGCTAGAGAATTTTTCAGCTCTAGGATGATAGCAAGGATTCGAATAGCAAGAATGTGGTGCTAGATTTGCCAGAACCATCACTTAAATGGAATGGTAGCCAGAGGTCACTAGATCATGTGAGGAAAAATGGAACAGACTTGTATAGAAGGTGGCATGAGCCTCAGAGGAGGAGGTGTTTATTGTATAAGGATCAAAGTATAAAGTATAATGACTTCAGGAAAAATGTTCTATTAAAAGTCATAATCTGGAAGTAGTCAGGATTACTAAGAGAAAACTGATGCTACTCCTGTGCTGTTGGCAGCATAAGGGAATGAGTTAACATCCATTCAAAGAATTACAGAAAAACTGTCCCAGGACTGCCACCCGTGGTTGTGCAGTTTCCGAAGAGGCTGAAATCTAGTGCATGGTCCACTTGATAGACCGGGTCACAGGGCTTTTGTTATCCCAGATGAAGGGGTGCCACAAAAGCACCAGCCATCTCCAGGAGCTCCTGCGGGAGCTGCTTCTAAGAGGTGTGTCTTTTTCTAATTTTGTGTAGTTACCAATTATATAGACCAGTGAGTTTCTGGTAGTGTCCTCAACATGAAGGTGGATTTCAGTTAAGACTAAAAGGTTGAGGGAGTTCTTTAAGTAGATAATGGTGTAGAAGGGTCTAGTCATAGGTCATTAAATTGAAAAGGAGCATAGAATAGAGAGAGGTCACTGCTGGATATGTAAGTAAGGAGAAAAAGCGGTAAAGTGGACAAGAGAGGATAAGAAAGTCCATTGTATGTCTTTACTGGTAAAACATTAATAGGGTCATGTTATATTATTTTAAAAAGGAGACTTGGCCATGTGGTGTGTTAGCATTTTAGACTTAATGAAAAACCTAATCAAGCATTAAAATTCTTTTATGTACATGTGCTGTGTTATATGCAAATTTAAACAATTAAGTGAGTTAATGTATTATTATTTTATAAATCAATAACAAGACTATGTTAAAGAAGTTTTTTTTGTCCTGGCAGTTTTGCTTGAAGTGTGTGATTTCTTGACTTTGACATTTCAGGAAAAAAATAAAAATAGTGATAAAAGAACTGAACCAGAAACACAGAAAGAAAAATATGCCCAAGGGCAGAATTCATCAGGTCCAAATGAAGAAAAATCCAAATCTCATAAAAAGTCAAACCCATATGGAGAATGGCAAGAAATTAAACAAGAAGTTGAGTCCCAGTAAGTTCCTGAAGCTTAATCTCACTCTTATTACAAAATTTTACATCCCTACTTCTATAAATTGAAGTACTTAATTTCAAGAATAAGGTGCTCATTAAACATATAGCTCACTTATTTCTAGAGTGGTTTTATTTTTTCTAATTAAATACTTTTAAATATTTTAAAATGTAAGCTAATGTTTTTTTTTAAATGTAAGCTAATATTTATTTTTAAAAGTAAGCTAATGATGGCTTTAATTTCCACCAAGACATGATATTTCTATTGACCACACATTGCCACACCAACTCACATCATGTACACATGAGCATTCTCACACTCACCATTAATACTCCATCAGAGAAACAAATATCTGCATAGCCAATAAATGCTTCATGGGATGTATCTAAAGGCAAGAAAAAACTCTTGTTTTTTACTGTATTGAAAATGGCCTATGACACTTAACATGTTTTTATTTCAAAAACCAGAACAGTTCTAGCAACTAAACAAGATCATGGTGGAGATGTTATCTGGTTTACATTAAAGTGTTATTAAATGTTCAGGTTGTATTTATGTTACTTAAGGAAATATCAGGAAATATGAGTTTAATATTACATAGTGCCAGGCACCATAAATATGCTGACTGGATATGTTGAAGTTGCAGAAATAAAAGACTGCATTACTTCTGCCCTTAAGTGATTTACAGTAGGAAGGTGGTCCTACTGTACCAACATCTCCTATACTTCAAAGTTGAGATTTCTTAATATTTGACTATTTTGTTTTCCATTTGCTAAGTATTCTGTAAAGCCATTCTTGCTAAATTTTGACCTGGTCAGCCAGTTTAATATGTGATGGATTATGTCTGAATTCCTAAGTAGATTTACTGGTGAGGTTGAAATAATTTTTTTCATTTATTTATCAGTGTTTTATATTTCCTCTTCTGTGAATAGTCCGTTCATAGTAGTCGCAAATTTTTCTGCTGAGGTATCTTTCCTTACCTGTATAAGCTCCTAATGTAGTACAGAAGCTAACCATTCATTAGCAGTAGTTATGGTGGATTTTCCCCCATTTGTAGTTTGAGTTTTAATTGTGCTTATAATGATTTTAGATGTGTAGAATTTTATAATCTTGAGTCCTCTCTTTTTTCCCTTTGTAATCTGTTTTATTGATATTACCCTTTTTCATGCAAAAGTCAAATATATACTTGTATTTCCTTCTGGTTTGTGTGGTCTTACTTCTTTTTTATGTCTTTACTTAATCCATGTTTGACACCTTGTATGAGATGAAATTCCAAAATGATTTTTTATCTTACCTGGCAAACAAATTTCTCCAGTACTGTTCTTCCCCATTTTAAAATACCATTCTTCTCCATTATTAATTGACACTTCTAAAAACTCTTATGTTCAGTTCTCGAATTTACCAACTTATTTCTGGCCACCTGTTCCATTAGTCCATCTATCTTTGTGACAGAATCATAAAGGCTTAATTGTTATGATTTAACTATATCCTTTTATATGGTATGTGCTGATACCTGCTGGTATATCTCTCTTTTTTTTGTTGTTCCAAAATTTTCTTCAGTAGTTTCTTCCTTTCATTTCCAGGTTAGTTAAATAATTTGCAAGTGTTCAACAAGTATAATATTTATATAAAATTACAGATAAGTTATATTATACTTGTTGAATTTGGCAAAAAAAGGATATTTTCAATATTTTGTATTTTTATCCAGAAATTTTGTATGTGCCTCTTTTTACTCAAGTCATTTTTCATGATTCTCTATATAGCTTTTGTTGCTGCTCTGTATAAGCTTCATAATTGCTTTTTTTTTTTTGAGGCAAAATTTTTGTCTTTTTAGTTTGATTTTTTTTTTCTTTTTGAAAATTTTTTGTTGAAATATAGTAGACTTACAGTGTTGTGTTAGTTTCTGGTATACAGCAAAGCGATTCTGTTATACATACATATATTCTTAAAAACATGGAACGCTTCACAAATTTGTGTGTGATCCTTGCACAGGGGCCATGCTAATCTGCTCTGTATTCCAATTTTAATATATGTGCTGGTGAAGCAAGCACCATGTTTGCATTTCTTGAATGTAAGCTAGGTAGCCACTTAGTCTACTTGATTCACTTCTGTAACCCCAGGACTTTATAGTGACTGGCACAGGTGGCAATAGGTGCTTAGTAAGTGTTTATTAAGTACGTGAATAGTTTTACATATATTGCTTCTTTTTAATTGCAGATTTAATCCATTTTTTTCTATTTTTTAATAATAATTATGATTGTAATTGAATAATAATTATGGTATGAAAAAGCCAATGTGTCCAGTTATGTTGCTGACTTATTATTAGCAAGACTATTTTTCTGAGTCTTGGGTGTTCCATGTAGAAACTTGTCTGCAAATATTTTGTGTTTTTTTTCCTGTTGATTTTACTTCCTGTTTATTTCATGTCCTATTTATTTTAGTTACACTTTCAAACTCAGTGTTATATAATAATGAGAGTGGACATTTCTGTTTTGTTGCTGATTTCAGTGGAAATGTTTCTAAAATTTATATTGAGGATTATGTTGACTATTGGCTTAAGGTAGATAATCTTTATTATGTTAAGGAAGTGTGCTTTATATCTAGATTTTTTTAAGAATTATTGTCAGAAATAGATTTTAGTGAATTTCAATAGTCATATCTCTGATGTGGAAAACAGATTAGAAATGGTGGTCTGTAGTTTAGTTTTGTTTTTGTCTGTTAAATGTTTATCTGTATGAGATTTTTGTATCTGACTTATGCTAAATAAAATGGATTAATGTTCTAGAATAGTTAATAGTTACCCTAGGATTAAAAAGATTTTTTAAAAAATCACTAATAAAATCTTCTGGTCCTGGAGTTCTACAGGGAGGTAATTTCTGACAGCTTTTTCAGTCTCTTGGTTACTATCTGTATGATGTACAAGTTGCCTGATCTTCCTGAGCTTCAATTTCTTCATCTGTAAAATGGGATAATAATAGTTTCCACCTAATTGTTAATTTATTGTGAAGAATAAATTAGAAAAAAACAAGTTAACACAACTAGCACTATATTCATACTTGGTACATAAGCATTTGGTACACCTAAGCACTCAGTAACTGTTACATGCTGTAACTGGTGTTGCATTGCAGGGGAGGTGGGGACAGAGTAGCTTCAGCTAGTCAGTTTCAATAATTCACATTTTTCCCTAAAATCTTGTATTTCATCAAGGTCTTAAAATTTAAAACATATGATAACACATTAAACTTTCTGTATATTTAAATTTTCCAGATCTTTTAAATCCTCATTTTAAGTTTTAGAATTTTTTATTCTTTTGCAGTATTTGCTAAAGAATTTTTTCTCCAGCTGTGTTTAGATACTATAATTGATGTACAACATTGTGTAAGTTTAAAGTGTGCAATGTGTTGATTTGGTACAGTTACATGGTGCATAATGATTACCACAATAGTGCTAGCTAACACCTCCATTATGTCACACATAATTACCAAGGTTTTTTGTTTGTTTGTTTCTTTGGTTTGTTTTTTGTGTGTGTGTGGTGAGAACGGTTAAGATCTAGTCTCTGAACAACTTTAAGATATGTAATACAGTATTGTTACTATAATCCCCATGCTGTAAGTTAGAGCCCTCAAATTGTTAATCTTATAACTGGAAGTGTGTACCCTTTGCCCAATCTCTCCCATTTTCTCCACCCCACAAACACTAGTAACCACCTTTGTACTTGGTTTCTCTGAGTTTAGATTTCTTAGATTTCACATGTAAGTGTTATTATACAGTATTTGTCTTTCTCCATCTAATTTATTTCACTTAGCACAGTGCCCTGAAGGTCCATTCATGTTGTCGCAGATGGCAGATTTCCTTCTTTCTTGTGGCTAGATAATAATTCCGTTGTGCATGTATACCACATCTTTATCCATTCATCTGTTGATAGACAGTTGAGTTGTTCCATATCTTGGCTATTGTGAATAATGCTATAGTAGATGTGGGAGTACAGGTGTATCTTCAAGATCCTGTTTGCATATTTTTTGGTTATATATGCAGAGGTGGGAATCTTGAATCATATGGTAGTCCTGTTTTTAATATTTCAGGAACCTCCATACTGTTTTCTGTAGTGGATGTACCAATTTACATTCCTACCAACAGTGCTGAAGGTATCTCTTTTCTCCACATCATTACCAACATTTGTTATCTCTTGTTTTTTTAATACTAGCCATCCTAACAGGTATGAGGTGATACCTCATTGTGGTTTTTACTCACTTTTCCCTGTTGATTAGTGATGTCAATTACCTTTTCCTGTACCTTCTGACCACTTGTATGTCTTCATTAGAAAATATCTATTCAGTTTCTCTGCCCGTTTTTTAATTGGATTTTTTGTGGGGTTTTTAAATTGGGTTATATGAGTTCTTTATTTTGGATATTAACCCTTTATTAGATATATGATTTACATATATTTTCTTCCATTCTGTATGTTTCCTTTTCATTTTGCCTTTTTTTTTTTTTTTTTGCTGTCCAGAGCTTTTAGTTTGATGTAGTCCCACTTGTTGATTTTTGCTTTTGTTCACCATGCTTTTGATCTCATTTCCAAAAAATTATTGCCAAGACCAATGTCTAGGGGAGCTTTTCCTTATGTTTTCTCCCTAGCAGTTTTACAGTTTCATTTCTTACATTCAATTTTTAAAATTTAATTAATTTTTTAAGATTTTAATACATTTTTAGTTAATTTTTGTGAGTGATATAAGATAGGGGTTCAGTTTTATTCTTCAGCATGTTACTCACTCTTTCTGACACCAATTATTGAAGCGACTATACCTTCCCTGTTGAATATTCTTGGCTCCCTTGTCAACTATTAGTTGACCCTGTATGTGAGGGTTTATTTCCGGGCTCTCAGTTCTTTTCCATTGGTCTATGTTTCTGTTTTTATGAGAGTATCATACTGTTTTGATTACTGTAGTTTTGTGGTCTAGATTGAAATCAGGAAGTGTGATGCCTCTGGCTTTGGTCTTCTTTCTCATTCTCAGAATTGCTTTGATTGTTTGGGGTAATTTGTGGTACCGTACAAATTATAGGATTCTTTTTTCTATTTCTGTCAAAAATGCCATTGGAATTTTTATTGGGATTACATTGACTCTATAGATGGCTTTGAGTAGTATGGACATTAAAAAATGTTAATTCATCTGATCCATAAACACGAGATACCTTTCCATTTGTTTGTGTGTTCAGTTTCCTTTAATGTCTTACAGTTTTCATTATATAGACCTTTCACTGCCTCAGTTAAATTTATCACTAAGTATTTTATTGTTTATGATGCATTGTGAATGCAGTTGTTTTCTTTATTTTTCAAATATTTTGTTGTTAGTGTAAGCAAATGCAACTGCTTTCTGTATTTTAAATCCTGCAGCAGTACTGAATTCATTGATTACTTCTAACAGGGTTTGTTTGTTTGTTTGTTTGTTTTTGGTGGGAGGGGGTCCTTTAGAGTTTTCTGTGTATGAGATCATCTTGTCTACAAACAGATAATTTTACTTCTTCCTTTCTAATTTGGATGCCTTTTTTTTTCTTGCCTGAGTGCTCCAGATAGGACTTTCAATACTGTGTTGAATAGGAGTGTTCAGAGTGGGCACCCTTGTCTTGTTCCTGATCTTAGAGGAAAAACTTTCAGTCTTTCACCATTGAGTATGATTTTGGCTGTAAGTTTGTCATATATGAACTTTATGATGTTGAGATATGTTCCTTCTAATCCCAACTTGCTGAGCATTTTATCATGAAAGGAAGGCCTTTTCTGCATCTGTTGAGACGATCATATGATTTTTATCTTTCATTCTATTAATGTGGTGTATCACAGTTGATTTGCAAATGCTGAGCCATCCTTACATCTCAGGTAAATCCCACTTGATCGTGATGTATGATCCTTTTAACGTGCTGTTGAATTCAGTTTACTAATGTTTTGTTGAGAATTTTTGCATCTGTGTTCATTAGGGATATTGGTCTGTAGTTTATAAGACTTATAGTGTTCTTTTCTGGCTTGGTTATCAGGGTAATGCTGGCCTCCTGTAATGAGTTTGAGAGTTTTCCCTTTTTGATTTTTTGCAAGAGTTTGAGGAGGACTGACATTAATTCTTTAAATGTTTTACAGAATTCACCAGTGAAGCCATCTGGTCCTGGCCTTTTTTTGTGTTGGGAGGTTTTTAATTATTGGCTCAATATCCTTGTTTTACTAGTCTGTTCAGATTTTCTTTTTATCATGATTCATTTTTAGTAAGTTGTATGTTTCTAGGAATGTATGTATTTCTTCTAGGTTATCCAAGTTTTTTGGCCTATAATTGTTCATAGTAGTCTCTCACAATCCTTTTTATTTCTGTGGTAGCACTTTATGTCACTTCTTTTATTTCTGATTTTATTTGAGTCTTCTCTTTTTTTCTTATTTTAGGTAAAAGTTTGTTAAATTTGTTTTACTTTTCAATAAACCAGCTTTTAGGTTTCTCTTTTTTTTAAATGTATTTTTATTGAAGTACAGTTAGTTTACAATGTTGTATCAGGTTCTGGTGTACAGCACAGTACTTCAGTCTCAGGAACATACATGCATTTGTTCTCATTTTCTTCTTCACCGATAGATTACAAGATAATGAATATGGTTCCCTGTGCTGTACAGTATAAACTTGTTTAGCTTTCTTAATCGTTCCCTCCTCTTCTGATCACTTTCATTTATTTCTTCTCTGGTCTTTGGTATTTCCCTCCTTCTGCTGCCTTGGGCTTAGTTTGTTCTTTTTCTAGTTCCTTGAAGTATAAAATTAGGTTCTTTATTTGAGATCTTTCTTTTTCCTAACGTAAGTGTTTATCACTATAAACTTTCCTCTTATAACCACTTTTGCAGTGTCTTATAGGTTTTGATGTATTGTTTCCACTTTCATTTGTTTGAAGATATTTTTTGAGTTCCCTTTGATTTCATTTTTTATCCATTAAACTGTTTCAGAGTGTGTTAACTTTCATATATTTGTGAATTTTCCATCTTTCCTCCTATTACTGATTTCTATTTTTTTACCATTTGATCAGAGAAGATACCTGGTATGATTTCAGTCTTCTTAAATTTGTCAAGATCTGTTTTGTTACCTATCCTGGAGAATGTTCTGTGCTCTTGAGAAGAATGTGTATTCAAGTCCGGTATTTCCTTGTTGATTTTCTCTCTGGATGATCTATCCATTGTTGAAAGTGCTTTAACTTAAGTCTCCTACTATTGTATTGTTGTCTGTTTCTCCTTTCATACCTGTTAATATTTGCATAATATATTGAGGTGCTCCAGTGTCTTTTCCCATTCCTTAACTTTCAGCCTATGTGTGCTCTTAAATCTGAAGTGAGTTTTTGGTAGGCAGCATGTTGTTGGTTCCTGTGTTTTTGTCTATCCCACCACTCTGTATCTTTTGATTGGAGAATTAAGTCTATTTACATTTAGATTAATATACATAAGGACTTACTAATGCCATCTTATTGTTTTTTGGGCAGTTTCATAGTTCCTTTTTTCCTTTTTTTCTCTCTTGCTGCCTTGTTTTGTGGATTGATGGTTTTCCATAGTGATATGGTTTTATTTCCTTTTCTTTATTTTTTGTGAACCTGTTTTAGGCTTTTGCTTTGTAGTTACCATGCTGTTTGTGTAAAAAATATATATATGTATATATATGATCTCTTTCATAGTCTGTTTTACACTGGTAACGACTTTGGTTACATACAAAAGTACCCTTCTACTTGCCCTGTTTGTTGACTTACAGTATTGTTTTGATGTTACAGTTTACATCTTTATATACTGTGTGTACATTAACAAATTGTTTTAGCTGAAGCTATTTTTAATACCTCTGTTTTTTAACCTTTATACTAAAGTTAAGTGGCTCACACACCACCATATTACAATATTAGACTCTGTGCTACCTTTACCATTGTTTTGTATATTTTCGTGTTGGTAATTAGCAGCCTTTCATTTCAGCTTGAAAAACTCCTTTCAGCATTTCTTATAAGGCAGTTTTATTGATGATGAATACTCTGGGTTTTTTGTTTGTGGTTTTTTTTTAATTAGGGAAAGAATCTCACCTTCATTTCTGAAGGACAGTTTAGTTTGGTAAAGTATTCTTAGTTAGCAGTTTGGTAAAGTTATTCTTAGGTTTTTTGTTTTGTTTTGTTTCAGTATTTTAGCTATATAATCCCATTCTCTCCTGATTTGCAAGGTCTCCCCTGAGGTATCTGCTGACAACATTATGAAATTCCCTTCTATGAGAGAAATTCTCTTTTCTTGCTGCTTTTAAAATTTTGTCTACCTACAAGCACTACAGGAGTTCCATGGTGGCTGGAAGGGCTGTTGGGATTCTCAGCAGCACTTTCAGGTTCAGTAGCTAGAGACCAGGGCAGGCTGTGGTGGTGGTGTACTGTCTTTGACAGTTTTATTGAAATGTACCTTGGGAAATTATGGATCAAAAATTTTGAGGTAACCTACCAGCTTCAACTTGGTCCCACAGATCTCTTCCCACATTTGGCAAGTTTTCAACCATTATTTCTCTAAGTAAGCTTTCTTCCCCCTTTTACCTTCTCTTCCTCTTCTGAGACTCCAGGGGTGCATACATCATTTCTCTTGATGGTGTCCCAAAAGTCCTATAGGCTTTCTTCATGCTTTTCACTCTTTTTTCTCCTCTGATTGAATAATTTCAAATGATCTGTCTTCAAACTCACCGATTCTTTATTCTGCTTGGTCTAGTCTGTTGTTGAAGCTCTCTGCTGAATGCTTCAGTTCAGTCGTACTCTTCAGTTCCAAAATTTCTGCTTGGTTCTTTTTTGGTTTTTGTCTCTTTGTTGATTTCTAATTTTTTTCTTTTGTTTTCCTGATATCATTGTTTATCTATATTCTCTTGTAGCTCTCTGTGGGTCTGAAGAACAATTATTTTGAAGTCTTTGTCAAGTAGTTCCTGAATCTCGATTTCTTTGGGCCAGTTACTGGAGGTTTACTTTATTACTCTGGTAAACATTTTCCCCTGATTCTTGGTGATCCTAGCAGCTTTGTGTAGATGTTTACACACTTGAGAAAGGAACCACTTGTTGTAGACTATATGGACTGACTTTAGTAAGAGAAGACTTTCACCTGTGGGTGGGGGCACACTGGAGCATACTGTGACTCCAGTGCTAGTAGTACAGGGCATGTGGCGGCACTGGGTCTGGGGAAGGTATTATCTCTCTAGCTCAGGCCACTAGGGTCCAACAACTGTGTGATCCTTGGCAAGCACTACAGGAGTTCCATGGTGGCTGGAAGGGCTGTTGGGATTCTCAGCAGCACTTTCAGGTTCAGTAGCTAGAGACCAGGGCAGGCTGTGGTGGTGGTGTACGTCCTCTGGTGGCTGGGGCCAGCTACAGATGCCTGTGTAGTGGCAGGGGCCAGTTGTAGACACACACAGTGGTGGGGGCCAGGCAGACAGCAAGGGACCCTGGCTATCAGTGTGCTTTCCTGTTGCTGTACAGTCTCCCCCCTTAGGGTAGACACTGCAGTGTCAGGAGTCAGGCTGGGGGCATGCAGGTGTGCAGCTGGAGGGGCCCGCTACAGATAAGTGTGGTTGTACAGGCCAGTGAGAGAACATTGGGCCTGATTCTGGCCCACAAGCAGCTGCAGGGGCCTGGTTGTTGGCATCATCTCCTGTGCTGCATTATCTCACTCTGGGCATGCACAGTGCAGTAGAGGCTGGTGATGGGTATCAGGGCAGTGCATGCAAGTGCGCAGCTGGAGGGGCTGGCCTCAAGCGCACAGGTGGCAGTGAGGGTCAGCCATGGGTGTCTAGGCTGGCATCTTGCACAGAGGCCTTTGCTGACTGCGGTGTGATTCCCAGGCTCTGGCAGGGGTGAGGGCAGAGGGACTCAGGCAGCTGGCATTAAAGAAAGGTAAGTAACAGTGTGGCAATATACCAGGTGAAATCTGTAGGGCATCTGCAGCAGCTGTCATATCTGTTCTCTCTTGAGTGGCAAAAGCTGCTGAAGTTGTCTGTAGAGCAGGTCCCTGTGAACTGCAGTCACTCTCAGTCCCTGACTTTTTCCCTGTTCCCAGCCATCTCTTTATATATATAGCTCTAAACTTCACCAGTGTGGGTGGGATGAAGCCTAAGTAGGACCTTCATGCAGTGGTCCACAAGGCTGCATAAGCAGGTCACTCACCCCACTCTTCTCTTCCTGGTGAGGGGAACTTTTTCCAGCTGGCGAGTTTCCTCTTGTCTCTGAGCAGTGTCAGCTTGGGGGATAGGATGATGCAGGCAAAATAAAGTTGTCTTCCTTCTCTTTTTTTGAAATTACTCTCAGGGTTTTTTGTTCCACTATGTTGCTCAGATTTCTTAAATGGACTCCAGAGCTCTCCTAGAGCTGTTTTTGTTCATGAATAGCTGTCTAACTGATGATCATTTTGTGGGGATGGAGGCTGGAGTCTCCACTGAAGGTTTTTTTGTTTTGTTTTGCTCTGTTTTTTCTTAATGAATCAGTTCTTCTTTTTAATTGTCTTCTATTACATATCCATTTATTAATGGATGTTCTGTTTCTTCATTTCTACTTCTATAACTTTCTTCCCCTGACTTTTCTTTTTTTATTTTTTTACTGCAGTATAGTTCATTTACAGTGTTTCAGATGTATAGCAAAGTGATTCATATATTTATTTATGGAATATATATATAAAACTCTATTCTTTTTCAGGTTCTTTTTCATTATTGGTTATTACAAGATATTGAATATAGTTCCCTTTCCCATACAGTAGGTCCTTGTTGGTTGGTTATCTATTTTATATATGTTAATACCAGGCTCCTAATTTACCACCCCCTTTCCCTTTGGTAACCATAAGTTTGTTTTCTATGTTTGTGAGACTATTTCTGTTTTGTAAATGTTCATTTGTATCATTTTTTTTAAGATTCCACATATAAGTGATACATATTTGTCTTTCTCTGTCTGACTTCACTTAGTATGGTCATCTCTAGGTCCATCCATATTGCAGCAGATGACATTATTTCATTCTTTTTTATGGCTAAGTAATATTCCATTGTACATATAGATAACACATTTCCTTTATCCATTCATCCCTCAATGGGCATTTAGGCCTGTGTTTCCTTATTGATTTCCTATCTAGATGATTTGCCATTGATGTAAGTGGAGTATTAAAGTCCCCCATTATTATTGTGTTACTGTCAGCTTCTCCCTTTATGTTGTTAATGTTTGCCTTATATATTGAGGTGTTCCTATGTTGGATGCATGTATATTTACAATTGTTATGTCTTCTTGAATTAATCCCTTGATCATTCTGTAGTATCCTTCTTTGTCTCTTGTAGCAGTTATTTTAAAGTCTATTTTGTCTGATATAAGTATTGCTACTCCAGCCTTCTTTTGATTTCTATTTGCATGGAATACCTTTTTCCATCCCCTCACTTTCAGTCTGTATGTGTCTCTAGATCTGAAGTGGGTCTCCTGTAGACAGCATGTATATATGGGTCTTATTTTTGTACCCATTCAACCAGTCTCTGTCTTTTGGTTGGGGCATTTAATCTGTTTACATTTAAGGTAATTATCGGCACATATTTTTTATAGCTGTTTTGTTCATTATTTTGGATTTATTTTTGTGGGTCTATTTTTAGTCTCCTTTCATTCTCCTGTGATTTGGTGACTATCTTTAGTGTTATGTTTGGTTTCCTTTTTCTTTTTTGTGTGTATATCCATTATGGATTTTGGTTTACTGTTACCATGAGGTTTTTGCTATAGCAATGTATGTATATACATGGCTTTTTTAAGTTGCTAATCTCTAAATTTCATGTTAAGTACCCTGCATTTGTACTCTCCTCCCTTCACAATTACTCATTTTGGTATCATATTTTACAACTGATTGTTTTGTGTATCCCTTAACTGCTTGTTGTGAATACAGATGATTTTACTACCTTTGTTTTTTAATCTTCCTCCAAGTTTGTGTGTGGATGATTTCCTACCTTTACTGCATGTTTGCCTTTACCAGTGAGTTTTTCCATTTCATAGTTTTCCTGTTTTTAGTTGTAGTCTTGTCTTTTCCACCTAGAGAAATTCCTTTAGCATTTGTTGTAAAGCTGGATTGGTGGTACTGAATTGTTTTACCTTTGCTTGTCTGTAAAGCTTTTGATTTCTCCATCAGATTTGAACGAGAGCCTTGCTGTGTAGAGTATTCTTAGTTGTAGGTTTTTCGCTTTCATCACTTTAAATATATCGTGCCACTTCTGGTCTGCAGAGTTCCTACTGAAAAATCAGCTGATAATATGGCCTTTTGTTGCTTTTTCCTTGTTGCTTTTAGTATTCTCTCTTTATCTTTATTTTTGTCTTTTTAATTATAATGTCTAGATGTATTCCTTAGGATTAATCCTGTATAGGACTCTTACTTCCTAGACTTGGGTGACTGTGTCCTTTCCCACGTTAGGGAAGTTTTCACCTATTATCTCTTCAAATATTTTTTCAGGCCCTTTCTCTTTCTCTTCTCCTTCTGGGATGCCTATAATATGAATATTAGCATGCTTCATATTATCCCAGAGTTCTCTTAAACTGTCCTTTCTTTTCACTCTTTTTTCTGTTTTATGGTAGTGATTTCCACTACTCTGTCTTATAGCTTACTGATCCATTCTTCTGCCTCATTTAATCTACTACTGGTTCCTTCTAGTGTATTCATTTCAGTTATATTGTCTTCAACTCTGGTTATTCTTTATATTTTCTAACTCTGTTAAAAAAAATTCTAACTTCTCATTCTGTGCATCCATTCTCCTCCTGATCATCTTCATGATCATTACCGAACTCTTTCTCTGGTAGAGTACGTATCTCTTTGTCACTTACTTCTGGGATTTTATCTTGTTTCTTCTCTTAGAACATATTCCTCTGCTGCCTCATTTTGTCTAAGTGTCTATTCGTATTTTTATGTTTGTGGTAGGTTAATTACATTTCTTGACCTTGGAGAAGTGGCCCTCTGTAGAAGACACCCTGCATGTCCCGGCAGTGCACTCCCCTTACCCAGTGGCTGGGGGCCAGCTGGTCCCAGGGTAGAATCTGTCCCCCATTTGTGACTCATTCCACAGGCTATAGAATCATTGTTTTCTTGTTTCTGGTGGGTGAGTCTGGGTCCTGACCCTCTGGTGGGCAGCGTTCTGTCTAGGGCATGTCTAGAGGCAGCCGTGAGCTCAGGAAATCTTTAGACAGCCTGTCTGCTGATGGGTGGGTCTGTCTTCCCACCCAGTTAGTTGTTGGGCCTGAGGCGTCCCAGCATTGGAGCCTACAGGCTGTTGGGTGGGGCCAGCTCTTGGCCAAGCAAGATGTTAGCCTCCAGGAGAGTTGATGCAGTGGAATACTCCCTGAATGTCCACCCCCAAGCTTTTAGGTCCCCGGTGTGAGCCACAGCCACCCCTCAACCCCCCTCCCCCACCAGGAGACCCTCCAAGACCAGCAGACAGGTCTACCAAGGCCCCTCTGAAATCACTACTTCTGCCCTTGGTCCCGGTGCACATGAGATCTGTGTGTGCTCTTTAGGAGAGAAGTCTCTGTTCCCCTGCGTCCTGTGGAGCTCCTTCAGTTAAGCCCTGTTGGCCTCCAAAGACAAATGCTCTGGGGGCTCCTCATCCCAGTGGCAGACTCCCAGGCTGGGGAGCCTAATGGGCTCAGAACACTCGCTCCTGTGGGTGAACCCCTGCAGTATAACTATTCTCCAGCTCGCAGGGCCCATCTGAGGGGCATGGGACCTGATTATACCACAAGTGTGCCCCTCCTGCCGTCCTGTTGATTCCCTCCTTATGTATCCACTTGTAGAAGATCTTTTTCGGTAGGTTCCAGTCTTTTTTATTGATGGCTGTTCAGCAGTCAGGTGCGGTTTTGTTGTGTTCATGAGAGGAGGTAAGCTTAAGGTCCTCCTACTCCGCCGTCTTGACAAGATCTGGCACTTCTCCTGACTTTTCTTAAGTTTCTTTGTTTTTGTTCTCTTTTCAGATGAACACTTAAACTATTGACAGGAGGTGAGGAAGGGATCTGTTCTTATTTCTTAATGAAAATAGTTAAGGCTGCATTCTCTCTGAATATAATTCTGCCCATATATCATATAAACCTTGAGTGATGCTTCCTTGATTTCCTTGTTTATGGAACAGTTTCATATTGTGTTTTTTGCTTACTCTTCTGACTTGGTGGTTTTCCAGAAGGACTTATTTTTCAGTCTCCACACCAGTGGGAGTTTTTTTTTTTTCCACCTTTCTTACATTGTGTTTGGACATTATAACCTTTACAATTTTTGCATTTTGAATTTTGGAAATTATTATGGTTTTGAGGAAGAGCTTATGTAATTATTTTTTGTAACTGATCTAAAATTATCTGAAAAGAAGGTATATTCTCTGTAATATATTTTATTTGCAGGCTCTTAACCTTTTCTTTCAAATACAAACTTCTTTTCCTCTGATTATGTCAAAGAGTAGATCATACTTCACTGCCACTTCTGTTAGCCTCCACTTAAGAACTTCCTAGGACCACGATTTCAAAAATGGAATCTTCCTCTATTTTATCTTTCCTGTAATCCCACTTAAGAAGAAATAAGATAACTTGATCACTTTTTCAAAATACAACACAAAACACCAAGATTCAGTGAAATAAATGAGTCTCACATAGATTTTCTTGGACAGAGATTCATTTATCTAGTGACCAAACCCTAGTGCTGTTCATTACTCAGATCTTTCTCTACTTGGCTAATGGAATTTCTTCGTCTCACCTGGAAACAGTGGTCTAGGGGAAAGAACATAAGTTCCAGGTCTGCACAGGCCTGGGTTTTAATCCAAGCAATACTACTACCTTAACACTTTGGGTTTACCAAGTTTTTTAACCTCTCTCTAACCCTCAGTTTCCTCTCCTGTAAAAATAAAGTAAAAGGCCAAGAATTAATACCCCATCCACTGTAGGGGCTACTATGCTTCTTGGAAAGCACCATTGTTGGCAATCCAAGGGAAAATAGGGAAGTGGAAAAAGCAAACAAAAATGGCATTTAATATATATTTTTAATACAGTAAAGTTTGGAAGGTATCTGTTTTCAAAACAAATCAAATTTAATACCTGTTCCAGTGAGAATTCCTATTTCCTGCCTCCCTTCATTAGATTTTGAGGAAATGTTGTATAACATGATGATCTACTAAGGTAGCTTCCGCCTCAGGTTTTATATAGAATAGTTTTGTGTTTTTCATTTTTCTGGTGTTGAACTAGCCATTACTGGTTTGAAATTTTCTTTGTTCTTATATTCTTTGTAATTATATTCTCCTTTATTTTGTTTTTTTACAATCCTAGCAAATTTCCCAACTATTGTTACATTTTAAAAAATTATTACAACGATTAGAGACCTCTTTTAAACCTGTGTTTTTATCCATGTATATCTAGCATGGAACATAAAAAGATCTCTCAATATTTTTGCCAAAGACCTTTCTACATAGTCTGTGTGAGAGGGAGGCAAATTTAGTATCTTGTCCTCTTAAGATAATTGAACTGAACAGCTTATGTTAAATTTTAATTCTAAGCAAACACATAAAAATTACATTATCTTTAAACTTAAGTTATCAAGAACCATAGTTGATGAGAAATCACTATTCTTGTCTCTCTGGGTTTTTGTGAGAAGCATGTATCATCCACTCCAGTGCTCCTTTCATTTGCAAATGACAAATCCTGGCGTGTTTGGGGTCCAGAGGCCTCAAGCATGGCTGGATCTAGGGACTTGAATACAGTCATCAGAACACTCGATGTCTTTGACTTCTGTCTCAGCTTTCCTCCGACTGGACTCCCTTTCTCAGGCAGGCTCTCCCCACTTGGTAGCAAAGCTTTAGGCTTATATCATATGTACAGTTAGAGGTCCCAGCAGAAAGAGGTGCTGGTTTACCAGCTCTAAAACGGGTCCTGCTTCGCTTTCATCACATACCCAGTTCCCGTTCCAGAGCTAACCACTGTGAACTGACTGGACATGAACTGAATTAAAATTCATAGAGAAGGGAGAAGAGGTGGTTCCTAAAAGGGAAAATAAATGAAAATAAAAGGAGTTCTAGAGCTAAAAAAGACCCTCAAAGGGCCAAAATAAAAAATATTTTTACCTCACGTGCCCGGTGCATTGTCGGGCCTGTAGCGACATTCAGTACAGCTGCTGTCATTGTAACTACTGCTACTCTAGACCTGCCGTAGCCTTTCAGACCTCTCCTGGCCTCTGGGAAAGGTTTTCCTCTCTGTTTCCCAGAATCAAGATGAATGACTACATTACCTGGGTTCTTCTGAGATTGAGGAGTGTAGATCTGTACCAGTCTTCACTCTTCTCAGATGGGGTTTCTTAACTCTTACTGTCTGAGGCTTCTAACATTTAAGCCATCCGTTTACTTTTTCTTCCCTTTTCTCTCTTATCATCACTCTTCCTTTCATGCTGACCAGGTAATCTTTTGGTTTCTAGTGACAGAAACTTGAGTTACCTTAGATTTTGTTTTTTTGTTTTTGTTAAAGGGTTATTAGTTCAGAGATTCACAGGAAGGTTCTACCTACAAGCTACAAGAGGGGCAGGGAACTTAGGCGGAGCCTCAGGGGTTACTGGAACTGGGTCTGAAACACTGGCAGGATACTCCATCTCCCATCCTCCTTTTCTTTGCCAGCTGTATTCTCTTATCTCTGCAGAACTCCTTTCTCTAAATAGGAGGATATGTGGTTCCCAACAGGTTTTACATTCTTAGCCACTAGAGAGTTAAACATAATGATCTTTCTGGTCTATGTTCAAAAAGCCCGTGGTTGGGACTGATGAGCGTGATATGACTTAACCTGCTCCTTCACAGGCCAGTTGACTATGTAGAGGGTTGGGTACTGTGATAAGCTCGTATTCATCAGTTACTGGTCTCTGGGCTAATCAACTGATTATTTGTCCTAACCATGTGGATAGTTGAAGGGTTAATTCCTAGAAAAGGGGTGCTAGGCAAACAGTTGCATGGAGAGGGTAGAGGATATAGCTCAAGTGGGAGAGCACACAGTGCCTCCATTATACACACACACACACACACACACATGCTAGCCAGCCAGCGAGTCTAATTACCTCCTCCCCACAAATAATAATAATAATAATAATAATAATAATAATAATAATAATAATAATAATAATAATAATAATTTTTAAAAAAAACCAGTTGCATGGAGTCTACTAGTCCAGGACATTGAGATTCCATGGTCTTCATCTTGTGCTGTGTAAGCTCCCAGAGTCCTTGCCAGTCCATGGCAAAGTCAGTTTCCATAAGTACCTTTCACTTACCCTCTATGGAACTTATACTGCTAATCATATAGAAGCAGGGCCATTTCCTTTGATGATGATATAGAAGCAGGGCCATTTCCTTTGACGATATACCTAACAGTAACAAAAGAATAGATGGGGCTTTTCCTCATATGTCCACCTAAACAAGTTCTCAGTATCTTAAATAACAGAAAATAAGTATTTGAGGGGAGGGAGGGTGTAGCTCAGTGGTAGAGCACATGCTTAGTATGCACGAGGTCTTGGGTTCCATCCCCAGTATCTCCATTAATAAATAAATAAACAAACCTAATTACCTCCTCCCCCCACCCCCAAAAATTTAGTATTTGAAAATAGTTTCCTACTCCAAAGTGACCAGCTCCTAACTTCTATTATTATCATTAGAAAGATGAGCATGAAGCCTTGGTGTACTCACACATTATATGAAAGTTTGTCTTACTCTGTCAAATAATGGTTTTATTTTCCCTTTCTGTTCCAGTGAGGAGGTCGATTTGGAACTTCCAAGCACTGAAAATGAGTGTGTATCAACTTCAGAAGCTGATGTTGGTGGGGAACCCAAAGTGGTTTTTAAAGAAAAAACAGTCACTTCTCTTGGAGTTGTGGCAGACGGAGTGGCCCCTGTCTTCAAAAAGAGAAGAACTGAAAATGGAAAATCTAGAAATTTAAGGCAACGAGGTGATGATCAATGATTGTAAAAAAGTCTTTTGTGTGTGCTTTTTGGAGAGAATGGAGACTATACATCTTAAAAGCTCCTCTGTATTTGTTTTTAAGTACTTAAATGCTAAAAATTCTAAATATATTTTATGTGAATTTAAAATAAATCTTTTTTCATGTAAAATTGATTTTTGTTCCTAAAATGGAAGCCTACCACATTGCATTGTAATACAGTGTATTATTATGTTCAGTGTCTAAACATTGCTAATTATGTCATAATATAAGATGCTATGTATCTGTTATTTAAAACCTGGAAAAGTAAGGTTTTTATTCTATCCTTACTCATATGAACGTACCTGTACTGCACTGAAAATGCATTACTTTTGTACACTGATGTTAATAGTTATCCAAGAAAGAAGAATTAGCCCACGGAGGGGCAGATTCACAGCCCAAGATGATTCATTTCTGAGGATCCTGTCAGAAGGCTAATGTAGAAAATGATGCACATTGGCTTAACTTCACGCAGTGTGAGGTCCAGGGCCGAGAGCCGGGCCTGCAGCTCAGGTAGTGCTTAATATGGAGCGAAAATTGGACCAAAGGTAGAGAGCTTGTACTTACCTAATTCATTGCAAAGCAACAGCCATTACTTAAGCAATTTTACTTTGAGCCAGGCATCATGCTAGGAACGAGGGATGTAAAGATGAACAAGACATATCCCCGTTCTTCATGACTTCTCATTCTGATGGAGTCCTTTTTCCCCTAGTCATGCACTGTGTATAGTGGCCTTGTATGTGCTGGAGAATATTTTTTAGGGTTTATTTAAAACTGTAGGTGAAGGCGTGAACAAAAACAGTAAGGTCTCTGGCTTCTAACAGGTTTTAGTGTTCCCCTAGACAACTGGAAATGTCTCATTTTCTGGTTAAATTAAATAAAGTGGAATTTTCCTATTTAATCCATTTCAAGTAGGTACCTTCCCATTATTATTCCAAATTCTTAAAATTCTATTTTTTATAAATTGTACAGTAGTTAACATTTGGTAGTAAATACTTGTCTTTTTAAGGTTACTAGTGTACATGTAAGAAAATGATAGCTTATTAAAAACTTTATGAAAAAATTCTGGGTTTTTTTTTTCCCTTCTAATACTGATCAGAGTCAGCTTAGCATTGGTGAGACAGTATTTGGAGACTGTATGTGTTCGGTTTAGTTATTTGGGTGTTTCGTGAATGTGTAGCGTTGTGGAGAAGCATTTTACATTCTCGAAGCCCATTTGTCATCTCGCTAAGCAGTGCATTTTGGTGCTTGACTCTCCTCAGTTGGAAAAGATAATAAGACTGTAAATGGAATGCTGCTGTATTTCACCCACGTGTTTATCTCATACAAAATACACAATTGAAGACATTTTTAAAACCACACCTCATTATATAAAATGTTTCTCTTTGATACAGTCTCTAAACTGTCTCCATTACCTTTGTAAGAAGACACTATTCTCAGAAGTTTAAGATAAGTCTTAAACTGAAACTGGTTTTAAAGATCGCTCAGAAGACTCTTCACAAACACAAAAATTTTAGTAAATCAAATTGTGAAAAATAATACTTTTCTATTTGCTTTGAAACAGTAAGCAGAGAATATACCAGCTTTAACTTACCTGGATTTTTGCAGAAATTAAATATTTGATATCATTTCTGTTACCTAGTATATTATTTTGCATATTTTTATATATGTATAGGTGGGAGATTATAAAATTAATATAAAAATCCAAATAATAGAGAAATAAGTATTTTCTAAAAGTCCCAATAGTCTCTGACCCCTCCCCCATGACCACTGCAGGTTTTTTCCCCTAAGCACATTAACAATGGGTGTATGTGGATAACCCTTTTGACACCTAGATTCATCAAGTCCACTCTCTGGATGAAATCATATTCAAAAAAGCAAACAGTCAAAAGTAGTTTTGTTTTTTAATGTGGTTTTTATAAATTATGAAAACTGTGGGGCAAACAGATTTTTAAGTATTGAAAAATATTAATAATAATCAAAATAGTATGGTACTTGCTTACACATAGGCACATCATATGTAAAGTAGAGTTTGTTTCTGGTTGTCTGTTGTTGTACTGGTACCACACTGTTTCAATATTGTGTTTCATAGTGTGCTTTAACATCTGGTAAAGCGGATATCCCCATACTACTTTTCTGTTTCAGAATACTCATATCCATTCATTATTTCAAGTAACATTTTGTCAAGTTGCTACCTCTGCCTTCACCCCAAAAAAAATCTGTTAATCTGTACCATGCCTCCGGAGTTCGTAATAATTGCCATAATTGTCTTTGACATTGATTTTTCTCATCTATCAACATTGTCATTTCATGTAGTCAATTCTTTTATGTTTCTCTAAAGTTGTATAGTTGTCTCCTAATGGGCTCTATACATTTCTTGAGATGTAAGTTTCCTGAGGGCAAGGGCTTTGTTTTGTTCACACGTCAGAAATACATGGCATACTCCCCAAAGCAATTGACAGATGTAGTGCGATCCCTATTAGATTACCCAGAACATTGTTCACAGAACTAGAACAAATAATCCTAAAATGTATATGGAATCACAAAAGACGCAGAATTGCCAAAGCAATACTGAAGGAAAAGAACAAAGCTGGAGGAATAACCCTCCCAGATTTCAGACAGTACTACAGAGCTACAGTAATGAAAACCGCATGGTATTGGTACAAAAACAGACATATGGATCAATGAAACAGAATAGAGAGCCCAGAAGTAAACCTAGGCTTGTGGTCAATTAATCTTTGACAAAGGAGGCAAGAATATACAATGGAGTTAAAATAATCTCTAAAGCAAATGGTGTTGGGAAAACTGGACAGCTGCATGTAAATCAATGAAATTAGAATACTCCCTCACACACAAAAATTAACTCAAAATGGCTTAAAGACTTACAAGACAAGGCAGTATAAACCTTTTAGAAGGAAACATAGGCAAAACATTCTCTGACATAAATCTTAGCAGTGTTCTCCTCTGGCAGTGTACACAAGCAATAGAAATAAAACCAAAAATTAACAAATGTAACCTAATTAAACAAGGTTTTGCACAGCAAAGGAAACCATAAACAAAACAAAAAGACAACCTATGAAATGGGAGAAAATGTTCGCAAATGATGAGACTGACAGGGGCTTAATTTCCAGAATATATAAACAGATCATACAACTTAAAAAAAAAAAAACCCAATCCAAAAATGGGCAGAAGAACTAAACAAGAAATTCTCCAATGAAGACATAAAAATGGCTGATAGACACATGAAAAAAATGCAAATCAAAACTACAAAGAGGTATCACCTCACACTGGTCAGAATGGCAATAATTAAAAAGTCCACAAACGATAAATGCTGGAGAGGCTGTGGAGAAAAGGGAACCCTCCTACACTATTGGTGGGAATGTAAATTGGTGCAGCCATCATGGAAAACAGTATGGAGATTCCCTCAAAAAATTAAAATTAACTTACCTTATGATCCAACAATCCCATTGCTGGGCATATACCCAGAGGGGAATTTAATTCAAAAAGATACATGCACCCCAATGTTCATAGCAGCACTATATACAATAGCAAAGACAACCATTTAGGAAACAACCTAAATGTCCATTGTCAGATGACTGGATAAAGAAGTTATGGTATATTTATACAATGGAATACTACTCAGCCCTAAAGAAGAATAAAATAATGCCATTTGCAGCAACATGGATGGACCTGGAGATTGTCATTCTAAGTGAATAAGCCAGAAAGAGAAAAATACCATATGATATCACTTATATGTGGAATCTAAAGGGGAAAAAAAGACACAAACTAACTTATTTACAAAACAGAAACAGACTCACAGACATAGAAAACAAACTTATGATACAAGGAGGGGAAGGAGGTGGGAAGGGATAAATTAGGAGTTTGAGATTTGCAGATACTACTATATATAAAATAAACAACAAGTTTATACTGTATAGCACAGAGCAGTATATTCAATATCTTGTAGTAACCTACAATTAAAAAGAATATGAAAACAAAAATATATATGTATATGTATTACTGAACTATTATGCTGCACACCAGAAACTGACACAATGTGGGGAGGGTTGTGTAGAGTGAGTGCCTAACAGGTGCAAGGTCTTGAGTTCAATCCCCAGTACCTCCATTAAATAAATAAATATATACAACCTAATTATCTCTCCCACCAAAAATAGTATACAGTGCTATATGTCAGTTATATCTCAATAAAATGAAAAAAATTTTTAAAGAAATTGACACAACATTGTAAACTATACTTCAGTCAAAAAACAAAAAAAGAAATACATGGCATATTGTAAACAGTATTTTTTAGTGCATCAATGAGAACAGAAGAAAAAGTGAAAAAAAATACAGATAAAACTGACGATACCATTGTTCACCAAATTATCACTCATCAATTTGTTAATGTTGGTGAAGCTGTGGGAAAATAAGTGATCTCATACACTGTTAGTTAAACTGTATGCATTTTAAAATTTTTTCTATATTTTATGATGGTTTTAACATCCTAAAAAGTTTGCAGGCCAGCCAGAGAGACTGCCCCTCCCTGGGGTAGACCTTAGTACAGAGGGCTTGCCCAGAAACACGTCTTTCACGTACAAACCAGCCAAGCCAAAGTCTGTGACCCCAGCCACCTTCTTATCTAACTCTCACAGTCCAATCCATATTTCCTCTGCCCTAAATCATCCCAGGGCCAGATGCCAGGGAACTAGAGACTACTTCTATAATCCAGAACTGACCAGAATTATTCAGACTAGCTGGTCCTAAACTGTTTATTCTGCCCTACCTTGCCTTTCCCAAAGAAACTCCAGTAGAGGCCGTGGCCTAGACTTCCCCTGGCTCCTTGCTCCTGTATTCTGCCAAAATCTGGTGCTTCCCCTGGAGCCCTGAGTGGCAGGTGGTCACCTCCTCTCTGAGATCTATGACTATAATAAACTCCCTCCTCCCAAGTCTCATTCTCATCTCTTGTGGCCACAGCTACATTTACTATACCATATCCAGCATGGGTATTTGTAGAACAGTACAAATTGATACAACCTCTCATAGAGCAAGTTTTCAAAATATCCAAATTTAAAAGCACATATCTATTAACTGGGTAATTCAATTTCCAGAAATGTATTATCCCATAAATACTCTCACACATGTGAGCAGTGACAGGTACAAGACTAATCTAACATTTCTAAATCAGATTGGAAACAACCTTATTGTCTATCATTATAAAACTGGTTAAACTAAAAAGAGCGCTCTGCAATACTGAAGAATAAGAATGAAGCTGGAAGGATGATCCTCCAGACTTCACACAATACTACAGAGCTACAGTAATGAAAACAGCATGGTATTGCCACAAAAACAGATACACATATCAACGGAACAGAATAGAGAGCCCAGAAATAAACCCACAGACTTTTGGTCAATTAATCTTTGGCAAAGGAGGTAAGAACATAGAATGGAGTAAAGACAGTCTCTTCAGCAAATGGTGTTGGGAAAACTGGACAGCAGCATGTAAATCAATGAAGTTAGAACATACCCTCACACCATACATGAAAATAAACTCAAAATGGCTTAAAGACTTGAACATAAGACAGAAGAGAACATAGGCAAAACATTCTCTGACCTAAATCTTAGCAATGTTCTCCTCTGGCAGTGTACACAGGCAATAGAAATAGAACCAAAAATAAACAAATGGGACCCGCAAGCTTTCGCATAGCAAAGGAAACCATAAAACAAAAAGACAACCTATGTAATGGGAGAAAATATTTGCAAATGATGAGACTGACAAGGGCTTAATTTCCAGAATGTACAAATAGCTCATACAACTTAATAACAAGAACAACAACAACAAAAAACCCCAGCCCACTCCAAAAATGGGCAGAAGACCTAAACAAGCAATTCTCCAGTGAAGACATATAAATGGCCAATAGCCAAACGAAAAAATGCTCAATATTGCTAATTATCAGACATGCAAATCGAAACTACAATGAGGTGTCACATCACACCAGTTAGAATGGCCATCATTAAAAAGTCCACAAATGATAAATGTTTGAGAGGGTGCAGAGAAAAGGGAACCCTTTTACACTGTTGGTGGGAATGTAGTTTGGTGCAGCCATTATGGAAAACAGTATGGCAATTACCTAAACTAAAAATAGATTTACCATACAATCTAGCAATCTCACTCCTGGGCATATATCCAGAGGAAACTCTAATTTGAAAAGATACATGCACCCCAGTGTTCATAACAGCACTATTTACAATAGCCAAGACATGGAAACAATCTAAATGTCCATTGACAGATAACTGGATAAAGATGTGGTTATGTATATACAATGGAATACTACTCAGCCCTAAAAAAGAATAAAATAATGCCATTTGCAGCAACATGGATAGATCTGGAGATCATCAATCTAAGTGAAGTAAGCCAGAACAAGAAAGAAAAATACCATATGTTATCTCTTATATGTAGAATCTTAAAAAAAAAGACACAAATGAACTTATTTACAAAACAGAAACAAACTCACAGACACAGAAAACAAACTTATGGTTACCAGGGTGGAAAGAGTGGGAAGGGATAAATTGGGAGTTTGAGATTTGCAGATACTGACTACTATATATAAAATAAACAGTTTATACTGTATAGCACAGGGCACTGTATTCAATATCTTGTTGTAACTCACAATGAAGAAGAACATGAAAATGAATATATGTATGTATATGTATGACTGAACTATTATGCTGTACAACAGAAATTGACACAACATTGCAAACTGACTATACTTCAACTAGTATGTTTTTAAAATGTAAAATAAATAAATAAAAGAGCACTCTCCGTGCTTTTTGGATTAATCTGCAAGATATACTACTAGGTAAAAGCCGCAAAATTCAGAAAAGGAAGAAAAGTGCATAAAGACAAAAGTTCTAGTGCCAGACAGACTCATTGCCAATCCCTATTTTGTGTCTAGTAGACCTTGGTAAGACCTAGGCAAATTATTTAATCTCTTAGTACCTCCATTTTCTTATGTAAATCAGGGATTTTTTTTTTTTAGAATAGTTCACAGTAAAATTGAAAGGAAGTTAGAGAATTCCTGTATATCTCCTGTCCCCACACATACACAGCCTCTACCATTATAAATATCCTTCACCAGAGTGGTACACTGGTTACAACCAATGAATATACACTGACGCATCATAATCACCCAGAGTCCATAGCTTACGTTAGCATGTACTCTTGCTGTTGTACAGTTCTTGGATATTGTTCCAGTGTTGTGGGTTCTTGTGTTTTGCGGGTTTTTTTTTTTATCCTATTTCTTTGCATTTCACTTTGGGAAGTTTCTATAGACGTACCTTTAAGCTGACTACTAACATGACCATGTCCAGTCTACTGATGAGCCCATCAAAAGGCATTCTTCATTTTTACAGTGTTTTTTTTTTCCTAGCATTTCCTTTTAGTTCTTTGGCTTTCCATCTCTCTGCTTACATTACTCATCTGTTTCTGCATGTTGTCCACTTTTTCCATTAGAGCCATCAGCAGGTTGATCACAGTTATTTTGAAGGTTTTTTTTTAATGGATTGAACCCAAGACATTGTGCATCTTAAGCATATGCTGTACCACTGAGCTATACCCACCCCCCCTTATTTTGAATTTCTGTTCAGATCATTCCAAAACCTCTGTCATATTTTTGTCTGTGTCTGATACTTGCTTTGTCTCTCCAGACTGTATTTTTAGTATGCTTTGTATTTTTTTGTTGAAAGCCACGCATGTTATATTGGATGAAAGAAACAGGAAAACAGGCCTTTAGTGTGAGATTGTATATTCATTCACTAGGAGTTAGGCTGTGTTTCCACGTTTCCTGTAGCCGTAGGTGTCACAGGTTTCAATTCATTCAAGTGCCCTTGTTTTTGTCTCTGCTGTTGTCTTGGGTTTCTCTAGAAATTCTTTCTTAAATAGAATCTGAGCCATATATTTCTTTCAGCTGTAAACCACTGCTACTGTACTGGAGCCCCATCGATGTCATGGTTACAGTGTTGTGGAAAGGAAGCATTCTAGAATCTGATGATTGAGTCTCAGTCCTTTAGTGAGCCTGTTTCCCTGGGCTGTGACCTTCACGAATGCTTCTCAGCCACCTCTCTTTCCCAATTAGGTGACACAGGAAGACTGAAGGGTACCGGAGTTCAGTATCTCCCCTCTCCCACGTTAGATAAGGCTCTGATAAAGTAGCTTCTCTTGATAGCAGGCCTTAGCTATGAAAAATAATGCTCTTGGGGGGCGTATTTCAAAATGCTGCTTTTCCCCCTGGGCATATTTCAAAATGGCTAATTTTCCCCTCTCCCTGGGCAAACAAGAGGGAATTTTTCTCCTATCTTCACTATGAGAATTGATGATGCTCCTGGAGGTAAAAATCAAAGTCTGGGCTCCCAGAACTTTTTAACTCTAAACTAGTCTACACTCAGCCTCCGGCAATTGGTCGATTACCTGTTAAGTGTTTCTGTCAGTCCTGGCTCCGGTGCTTCTACTTTGGGTAAGCTGGTTTATGTTCTCTGTATTCACCTGTCTTTCCAGCTTGGTGGATGGTGGTTTGTCCTGTGACCTCACTTTTCTGATGGATCTACGAAAAGTTATTGATTCTTAAGTTTTTTCAACTTACTTCTTCTTGTGAGGGCTGGAAGGATGACTAAAGCTCATTATGTGTTAGAGCTGTGGCCCTACCAATTTTAAATGGCACCTGTTATGAACAGAATCGTGTTTCTCCACAATGAATACGCTGAAGCCCTAAACCCCAGGCACCTCAGAATGTGAGTGTATTTGGAAAAAGGGCCCTTAAAGACGGAATTAAGTTAAAATGAGGCTGTTAGTGTGAGCCCGAAGCCAATATGACTATTGTCCTTAAAAAAAAAAAAAAAAGGAGATTAAGATATACAAAGAGACAGGAGGTATGTACACCCACAGAGAAAAGGCCCCACACCGATAAACCAAGAAGGCAGCCACCTGCAAGCCGAGGAGAGTAGCCTGGGGGAGAAACCAACTCTGCTGGCACCTTGATCTCAGACTTCCAGCTTCCAGAGCTGTTAGAAAACAAATTTCTGCCCTTGGAGCCACTCACTCTGTGGTATTTTTTTTATGGCAGCCCTAGCAAACTAATACAGCACTGGAGATTTGAGAAATTTGAGAAGAGATTTTAAGGTGCTAATTTTTTAATTTGAGACTTCAAAAAGTATAAGTGTAATATGGGCTCTTTGGAAAAAATTCCAACAATAGTCAAGTGCATGAGGGGAAAGTTAAGGTGTTTCTCTAATTTGCTCTGTCAACTCCTCTATCCAGAAGTCTAGTATGTGTCCTTCCAGACATTTCCTTTAGACACTCACATGCGTGTGGTTTTGTTTTGATTTTTGTTTTTATAAAAATGAGAATCACTGTAAGCATATTATTCCTCAGTTTGATTTTGCTCTCAACAATGTATCATAGACATCATACCAGTCGAGGTTCTTGGTTGCAAACAACAGAAAATTCCTCTTGCTAATTGAAAAAGGGAAAACAATTTTTTTTAAAGAAATTTGTTAGAAAGCAAAGAACCAGCTCAGAAAATGTGCAGGAAAACCAAGATTCCGCAAGTGTTCAGAACTAAAGTCAAAATCGAATCAGAGCAAAATCGGTAAGCCTAATAACACAATTTGGGGAAGGATGTGGGGAAATGGCACCATTACACATCACCTGGGGAAGCAGAAATTGGCATAAACTGTCCGAGGGGTGATTTTGTAATCCCTCATTAGAATTCCAAATGCACAGGTCCTTTGAGAAATTTATCTTACAGGTATTTTGGCAGAGGTGTAAAAGATCACCAAGTACAAGCATATTCATAACAACACTGTTTGTAACAGCAAAAGATTATACGCCACCTAAATGTCCACCAATACAGACTGATTGAATTAGAATGCATTAGTAATTATGGATGCAATGTCTACTCTGTAGCTATAAAACAAAGAATGAACAGTTTTCTGACTTATGATATAGAATGTCCTCCAAGATCAAAAGCAGCTTATACAATATGCTGCCACTTTAGTTAAAAAAAAAAAAAAGGTGGGGAGAGAGAAAGATATGCATACTGTAATGTCTGTCCATAAAACAGTCCTGAAAGGATACACACAAAATTAATCACACTGAAAAAGAATAATAAGTGTTGGGTGGGGGTGGGGTATAGCTCAAGTGGTAGAGCACATGCTTAGCATGCACGAGGTCCTGGGTTCAATCCCCAGTACTTCCTCTAAAAATAAATAAATCTAATTACCTCCCCCACCCCAATAAAATAATTAAATAATACAATAATAAAGAAGTATTTAAAAAATGAAAAATAAATGTTTGGGGACAGGGATAAGAAAGACAGGAGAAGGGAGGGGGACCTTTCACTGTATATCCTTTGTGCTCTTTGAATTTTGAGCCAACTGAATATAATACCAATTTTTTTTTTGACCAAATGAGCTTATTTCACTTTCACCGGGAGCACTAAATTCTGAGAGGTGATGATTATGAACAGATTTCTTTCTTTCTTTCTAACTGAGGCAAAATTGGTATATGACATACTGGTTTCATGTATATAACACAATAATTAGATATTTGTGTACACTACCATCACAATAAGTCTAATTACCATCTGTCACCATACAATTGACCCCTGTCACCCATTTCACCCTCCCTCACAACCCTCTTCACCTCGTAACCACCAATCTGTTCTCTGTCTCTATGAGTTTGGTTTGGTTTCGTTTGTTCATTTGTTTTTCAGATTCCACGTGTAAGTGGTATTTGTCTTTCTCGGCCTGATGTATTTCACTTAATATAATACCCACAATCTCCATCTCCATGTTGTCACAAATGTGTAACACAAATTTTGAAAGTGAAAAGTCGCATCAAAGAGTCTTGTTAATATGCTGCTACTCTGCTGCCCCAGAACATAGATCTTTCCGCTATGGCTGCTACTGCTGTGAGGACCAGAATGAATTCTAAATACCCTGCTTCTTTGTGTCACTTCTCAAAACTCAAAGTCCTAGAAAAGACCATACATGCTCATAAATTTTGTGGACAAGCTTCTCTGCCAGGAGTCTGGGAGAGTATCAGCCTGCTAACTTTCTGGCTTTTGTAGAGAAGCCCTGGTCCCTAGGACACGTCACACAATATCACATTGTCCAAGCAGGAAGGGGTTTCAGATGTCACTCAGTCCAAATAACAACAAATTTATGGTAACAACATCCCATGTCAATACACACAAATCCACCTCATTCTTTTTAATGGCTGTGTAAAATACTGTAATATAAATGTTTGTTTACTGAATTTTTGTTTATATGTTTAGGATCTGATTATTTGTTAATGAACATTAATGACTTTAAAAATATGTTGCTATTATAAATAATATGGCAAAAAATATTTGTTTATATAGTTTCTATCATATTAGTATGTGCAGATGTATAATTATGTTGGAAGAACTTTTTGTGAAATCAGAAAGTGGCAAAATCATAAAATCGTATCTATAGTATGATCTATAAAATCTATGTAAGAAAACATTTTCAATAAAAGACTGGAAGGAAGTATAACAAAATGAAAATAATCTGGAACACGAAAGGAACATGCAAATCTAAATCCATAAAATTTGACTGTTCTCGTTAGATGAGGGTGAGGCAAATATCTTGGTTAAGGATCAAAACACACAGTCTGAGTCAAAAAGAAAATGATCTTCAAATCTCGCCAGCAAGCAAATGATCGAGAATAGACTAAAAATGAACGAATATTTTGCTTTGAGAGCTTAAGTTTTATTGTCTTTGAGTATCTTCTTAACACACACAAAAAGAATCCTAATTTTACCTAAAATTTCAGGTATTTTAGAACTTTACTCCAAAAACAACCTGTATATCTATTTCTAAACTTAGAAAAAAAAACAAACCTAAGACCTCTTCATACTCCCGAAATTAAATCCATCATTCCTCAAATATAGCATTAAAAACTAAATTTAAAATTATTATATAATACTAAATTTTTCTAATTTGTTTTGATACAATATTTGTTTCAATGCAAAGTTCAATACTTTTATGCTGAATTATCTCCTGTGGTCTACCAGTATTATCATGCATTTATTTATGTTTTGACTGATAAGCATTGCTTAAAATAAAGACAGAGGTGGTCTTCAGATTGAAAAGTAGTATTGGATGCAATCATGTCATGAAATCTTTGCTGACCTGATTTTTCCGATAGATGGTCTAATATCTGCACAATTGTTAGTGGATGACATTGATAGGATTCCTCACATAAAACCAATACTATAAAGGTAGATGGATTGGGGGTACGTTTAGCAGTACCCTAAATCCCAGACTTCATCTTCTTCCTCAACTTAGAAAATCTAGGGTTTTTTTCTTTTCTATTCTTTTCTTAATCCAAGCAAGGAGAAACAAATTTAAAAGAGTGAAATAATGAACTCTATCACTGGTGATATTCAAACAGAACATGAGTGATCATCTGTCAGGAATGCTGTGGAACTGAAACAAGCAGAACTGGTCAGTTGATTTTTAGGGTAATCTCTATCATTTTTGAGTGTTGACATGTAGAGGCAAACCAAAATGCGAGATAAAATACAGAGAAAAATTCAGTTTAGTTTGACCACTAACTGCAACTTAGTAATAAAATCAAAACGAGCATCACAGATAATCCCAATGTTTTTAGACTGGAATGTGGGGAAATCTTGGTATTATGTATAGAAATGAGGAAATGTACAAAAACTTGAGAAATAATAAAACACATCAGGGTTAGAGATGACTTTCCAGACCAGGTTCTGTTCCTGCCAGCCGAGTACAAGAGAAAACAGGACAAAGAAAGAATGTCTACTCTCATCAAGATTACAATCTAGTGAGGGTACAGATAAGGTGACAGGCAGGTTCTAACACACACATTGTCAGTGGAAGCCCTGGAGACCAGGAGAGTGCATCTGAGAAGCACCAGCCCAGATGTCAGGGTCAAGGAAGGCTTGCTGGGGAAAGTTTGTCTAATCGGGGAACTGAAGAGTGAGTCAGAGTTAGTGAGACCATGAGATGCTGTGGAGGGGGTGATAGGATGAGGGACATGCCTATGCAAACATTGGAGAGGAAAGGCATTTCTCAGGGTCAGAAAGTCATTTACCATGGTCAGGCCATAAAGAATGAGGATGAGTCAGAGGTACCAAGAGGGGCCAGAAGGGCAAGCAGTGACAGTGCATAAAGGAACTAACAAGCTATGTTAAGGCAATGGGACTTTCATCTGAGGACCATGGGCAGCCAATTAAAAGTTTTCACCAGTGAAAATGTGGTATATCCATATAGTGGAATATTATTCATCTACTATAAAAGGAAATGAAGTACTGATATATGTTTCAATATAGATGAAACTTTAAAATATTCTGCTAAGGGGGAATAAGGCTGTCATTGGAGACCATATATTACATGATACCTATCCAGAATAGGTAAATCCATAGAGACAGACAGTAGATTGGTAGTTACCTAGAGCTGGTGGAATTGGGATGAAATTGGAAGTGACCACTAAGAGATAGTTTCTTTTTGGGAGTGATGAAAGTGTTCTAATATTAATTGTAGTCATGGTTGCACAACTCTGTGACTACACTAAAAACCATTGAATTGTGTGAATTGTATGGTATGTGAATTGTATCTCAATAAAGTTATTTTAAAATAAAAAAATGTTTTCATCAGTGAAGGGCTGTGATTAGATTTAGGTTTTATAAAGATCACTGGCTACAACACAGTAGGGTTTTTCCCCCCCACTTTGGACATATTTGATAGTCTGGCTAACTCTACAGATCCTTTCTCAGAACAATTGTTTAAATGCCTGAGATAAAAGATGATCCTCCCCCCAAAAGAAATTAACAAAACAATTCCATTCATAATAGCATCAAAAAGAATAAAATGCTTAAGAATAAGTTCAAGAAATAAGTATAAAATATGTACTCTGAAAATTACAACTCCTTGTTGAAACTAAAGAATATCTAAATAAATGAAGGATACCCCCATATTCATAAACTGGAGAACCTAACGTTGTTAAGGTATCAGAATCTTCAGCTGATCCTAAAATTCATATAGAAATGGAAGGAATTAAGAATAGCAAAAATGGTCTTGAAATAGAATAACAAAGAGTATTCACACTTCAAAATGAGGAAACTCTAATTCGAAAAGATACATGCACCCCAATGTTCATAGCAGCACTATTTACAAGAGCCAAGATATGAAAGCAATTTAAATGTCCATTGACAGATGAATGGATAAAGAAGATGTGGTGTATATAAATACAATGGAATACTACTCAGCCCTAAAAAAGAATAAAGTAATGCCATTTGCAGCAACATGGATGGACCTGGAGCTCATTACACTAAGTGAAATAAACTTGAAAGAGAAAGAAAAATACCAGAAGATATCACTTATATGTGGAATCTTAAAAAATGAGACAAATGAACTTATTTACAAAACAGAAACAGACTTAGACATAGAAAAAAAAATTGTGATAACCAGGGGGCAAAGGGGAGCAGTGGAGGGATAAATTGGGAGTTCAGGATTTGCAGCTACTAACTACTATATACAAAATAGATAAATAACAAGAACCTATTGTATAGTAAGCACAGGGAACAATATTTGATACCTTGTAACAGCCTATAATGAAAAACAATATAAAAAGGATTATCTATATGTATAACTGAAGCATTAGCTGTACATCAGAAATTATCACAACGTTGTAAACTGACTATACTTCAATTAAAAAAAAAACATTAATTTTGGAGGGACACTATTCAGTCCATAACAGCCTACAATCTGGACCCCCAAATTCATGTCTGTCTTACATGCAAAATAGATTCACCCCCATCCCAACAGCTCAAAAGTCTTAACCCATTCTGGCATCAGCTCTAAGCCCCAAGTTTCATCTAAATACAATCTAAATCAAGTGTGGGAGAGACTCAAGGTTTGATTTATTCTGAGGCAAAAATCCCTCTTTAGCTATCAACCTATGAAACTGGACAAATTATCTGCTTCCAAAGTACAATGGTGGGACGGGGGAGGATGGACATTCCTATTTCAAAAGGGAGAAATAAGAAAAAAGAAAGGGGTCATGGGTCCCAGGAAAGCCCCGATTTAGCATGGCAGATTCCATTTAAGTCTCAAGAATAACACTCTTTGGTTTGATAGTCTCTCCTTGGGGTGGTGGCCCCATCTCCTCAGCTCCCGGAGCATCTCCACCCCTGGGGCCCTGGGCAGCCTGGCCAGCTGACACTCTGCCCCGTGGAAATGGAAGCCCTACCTCTCTGAATTGCCCTCGGGGTCATTCTTCCCTTTTCTTGAAAGATAAGGTTCACAGGGAATTGTTGTCCTTTCAGAAGAATCCCAGAAGTTCAATAGCCTTCCTTCATTTAGTCCCTGTCCTGGCCTCGGCTGAAATGGCTGATTAGATCCAAGAATCTCATCCATTATCTCTGTATCAAGAGCTTGTCCAGCTATACCTTTGATGTTCCCTCTGGAGCCTGCTTTCTCTATTCTTTGCAATAAGGGTAGGCTAATGTTTTTCCACATCTTCACTTTCTGGTTCATTTTTGCTTAACATTTTCTTCTTCAATTTCTCTCTCTCCTCTCACATTTTGCTACAAGCAACAAGGAGAAACTAAGTCACACCTTGAACCCTTTGCTTAGAAATCTCAGCTAAACCTCCAAGTTCATCACTCAAATGTTTACCTTCCACAAAACACTCAAACACGTTTCAGCTAAGTTATTTATAAGGATCCTCTTTCCTCCAATGTCCAATAACACATTCCTTATTTCCATCTGAGGTCTCACCAGAAGTATCTTTAATGTCCATATTTTTATCCATAGTTTCCTCGAGGAAACCTAGGCTTTTTCTAACATGCACTCAAAATTCTTCCAGCCTCTACCCAATACCCAGTTCTGAAGCCACTTCCACATTTTAAAGGATTTGAAATAGCAGCACCCCACTCCCAATAGCAAAATCTACATTAGTTTGTGACGCTGCCAGAACAAAATACCACTGCCAGGATGACCTAAACTTCACAAATGGATTTGCTTGCAATTCTGGAGGCTAGAGGACCAAGATCAAAATGCCAGTAAGTTTGGTTTCTTCTGAGGCCTCTCTCCTTGGCTTGCAGACGGCCACCATCACAATGTAACCTCACACAGACTTCGCTCTGTGCACACGCATCCCTGGTGTTGTATTTGTGAGTCCTAATCTTCTCTTTATACAAAGACACCAGTCAGATTGGATTGGGGTCCATCCTAGGGGGTCTCATTTTAATTTAACCACCTCCATAAAGGCCCTACCTTCAAAAACAGACACAAAATGGGGTACTGGGGGATAGGGCTTCAACATATGAATTTTGAGGAGGACAAAATTCAGCCCCATGACACATAGAATGCAATAAAATATTTGCAAATCCTATATCTGATAAGGCAACAGTATTCCGAATATATAAAGAACTCTTACAACTCAACAATAAAAAGACAACCCGACTGAAAAAACAAGCAATGGATCTGAGAAGACATTTCTCTAACCAAGATACACAGTTGGTGACGAAGCACGTAAAAAAATGCTCAGTGTCATTAGCCATTTGGTACCAGGGAAATGCACATCAAAACCACAGTGAGAATGCACTTCATACCCACTAGGATGGCTCTAATAAAAAAGACACATAAATAACAATTGTCGCTCTGGAGAAATTAGAATCTGCTGACATGGCTCGTAGGATTGCAAAATCGTGCAGCAGCTTTGGAAAACAGTTTGGCAATTTCTCAAAAAGTTAAACATATAGGCCCAAGAGAACTGAAAGTATATATCCACACAAAAACTTGTACGTGAATGTTCATGGCAGCATGAGTCATAATAGCCAAAAAGTGGGAAAAGCCCTAATGTCCGTTGAATGAGAATCAATAATAAAATATGGTACATCCATGCAATGGAATATTATTAACCCATAAAAAGGAATGAAGTACTGATACACTCCACACCATGGGGGACCCTTGAAAACATTATGCTAAGTAAAAGAAGCCAGACAAAAAGACCACATTTTGTATGACATTATATGATTCCATTTATATGAAATGTCCTTAGAGACAGAAGGTAGATTATGGGTTGCCTAAGTCTTGGATAAGGGGGTGAAGTTGAGGGAAAATGGGAAATTTACTTTCATTCTATACAAAAGCTCTACATTTTTACTCTCCTCCCCCATATTTCATCTTTTTGATGTCACAAGACACCTCTGTTTATATTGTGTATCTGTTACAAATGGCTGTAGATATAGTTATCTTGAATAATTTTAATCTTACACTAGAGTTGTGTTTACACACCACCATTACAATAGTATAGTACTCTGAATTTAACTATATATTTACCTTTACCAGTGAGTTTTGTACTTTCATGTGTTATCATGTTACTAATTAGCATCCTTTCATTTAAGCTTGAAGAACTCCCATTAGCATTTCTTGTAAGGCTGGTCTAGTGGTGATAAGAGCTCCTTTAGTTTTGTTTGTCCAGGAAAATCTTTAGCCCTCCTTCAATTCTAAAAGACAACTTTGCCAGTATTCTCACTAAAGTATTCTCAGTTAGCAGGGCCCCGCCTCCCCTCCACCCAGCCGACGCCCCTAGCACTGAACATTCCATTCCATTCTGCAAGGTTTCTGCTGAAAAATCCAGTGGTAGAATTATAGGGGTTCCCTTGATGTAACAAGTTTTTTTTCTCTCTCTTGCCACATTAAAGATTCTCTTTGTCTTTAAGTTTTGACAGTTTAATTACAATGTGTTTCAGCGTGGGTCCCTTTGGATTCTCTTAATGGTATTATATGGGCTTCCTGGATCGGAATGTGTTTCTTTCCTCAGGATTGGGGATTTTTAAGCCATTATTTCATTGAAGAAGCTTCTTGCACCTTACTCTCTCTTTTCTCCTTCTGGGAAGCCCATGATGCAAATACTGGTCCTTTGGACGGCATCTCATAAGTGCCTTAATCTACCTTAACTCTTTTTCATTCTTTTTCCTTTTTGCTCCACTGATTGAATGAATTCCACTGCCCTATCACCGAATTTGCTGGTCACTTTTTCCAGCTCATCTAGCCTGCTGTTGAACCACTCTACTGAATTTTTAAGTCCAGTTATTGTATTCTTTAGCTCTGTGATTTGATTGGTACTTTCTTACGTTTTCTATCTTTTTGTTGAAATTCTCTCTTTATTCATGCCTTGTTCTCCTGACCCTGTGAACATCTTTATGATTATTTTGAGCACTTTAACAGGTAAGTCATTTATCTCATTTCATAACCCCTTTTTTTTTCCGGAGTTTTATCTTGTTCCTTTTTCTGAAACATATTCCTCTATTTCTTCATCTTCCTTGACTCTCTTTGTTGGTTTCTGTGCATAAGATAAAACAGCTACCTCTCCCAGTCTTGAAGGAGTGGTGCTGTGTAGATGAATCTCGCCAATCAGCATAGCCTGAGCTCCTGGTTGCCTTTCAAACTTCTGTGTTTATCCAAATCACGGACTTTGTTCCTGGTGGCTTCCAGGACATTAGGGTTTGCCAAGACCCGTTATTGCTCCAAAGGCATGGGAAACGCCCACACACACGTTCAGGCTCTCAGAGGACTACTAATTGCTTGTCCCTTCAGGTCCCCAGTGTAGGCTAATTGTAAGCCTGACCTTTAGGCAACAACTGGGAAGGGCAGGATGTTAGGTACACAATCTAGCCCCTATCAAAGGGAAACAAGGAGCTGGGTGTTTAAGCCTACTCACTCTGTGTGAGCTGGAGGGATTCCCTGCTGGGAACACTTGTGCCATATAGAAATGCCTCCATGTTCTCTGTGGTCCTAGGGACTCATAAATGCTGAGCCCCATCAGCTTCCATAGGTGGGTGATTTAGGGACCAGCCCTTCAGCTTGCAGCCCCAGAAGGTGGGGGCACTAGATGTGTTAACAGACTCTTTCCACAGAGTCTCTAGAGATTTAGCTTCATGGCTGGGGTGAGCTGGGGGGGAAGGCACAGAAAGTCCCAACAGGCCCATTCAGGTCCTCAGATGATGACTAAATATATGCCTTGTCAGCTCCCAGGTGCGGGCTCATTAGAAACCCAACCCTTGGGCAGAAGCTGGAAAAGGGTGGAAACGTCTCCTAGGGAGAAACTGAAAGCCTTGCATTTTTGCTGGTTCCCTCTGTGTTGAGCCTGCTGACACCTCTGTATCAGCCTGCCCCTTAGTCTGGAGGCTCCGAGAGCTGGGTGATTTGGCAGCCAGTCCCTTGGGTGGCAGCCATGTTAGTTGGGGTGCTAGATGTGTGGACAGGCTCCCCCCAGAGAGAAGCTGGAGACTTGGTTTTGTTGCTAGAGCAAGCTTGAGGGAGAATGCAGAGGGAGCGCCCATTGGCTCCTTCAGGCTCCTGGGAGAATTCCAGTCAGCACCACACACAGGCTGATCAGAAGGTGGACCTTCAGGCAGCAGCTGGGAAAGGATGCAGTAAAGCTCCTTTCAGGGAGAAGCTAGAGGATGAGTGTTTTTGCCTGTTCCCTCTGTGCTAGGTTAGGGAGGGGACGAGCCATGGAAGTGTTTGAATGCCCATCTGAAATCACTTCTTTGTTTAATGCGGTCCTGGAGGATTTGCAAATGACAAGGCTCACTGGCTACCCAAGCTATGAGATTTGAGATCCAGGCCCTTAGGTGGCACCCTTAAAACTGGGGCACTGGATACATGGTCCAAACTCTTCATTCCCAAGGGAGAAATTGGGCATTGCAGCCCCATCCTGAAAGTAAAAACTCTATTTTCTAACTGTAAGTTAATATATCAACACTAAGGCTTTTGTCTCTTCAAGAAGTGGTGCTGGGAAAACTGGACAGCTATCTGTAAAAGACTGAAATTAGGACATTCTCTAACACCATATACAAACATAAACTCAAAATGGATTAAAGACTTAAATGTAAGGCCAGATACTATATAACTCCTAGAGGAAAACGCAGGCAGAACACTCTTTGACATAAATCACAGCACTATTTGTCTTGAACCAGCTCCTAGAGTAATGGAAATAAGAGCAAAACTAAACAAATGGGATCTAGTTAAACTTAAAAGCTTTTGCACAGCTAAGGATATCATCAACAAAATGAAACGACAACCTACAGAATGGGAGAAAATATTCACAAATGATGCAACTGACAAGGGACTAATTTCCAAAGTATACAAATAGCTCATACAGCTTAATATCAGAAAAGCAAGCATCTCAATCAGAAAATGGGCAGAAGGCCTAAATAGACATTTCTCCAAAGAAGACATCCAGATGTCCAACAAGCACATGAAAAGATGCTCAACATCACTGATTGTTAGAGAAACGCTAATCAAAACTACAATGAGATATCACCTCATATCTGTCAGAATGGCCATCATTAAAAAGTCCACAAACGATAAATGCTGGAGAGGGTATGGAGAAAAAGGAACCCTCTTACACTGTTGGTGGAATGTAAATTGGTACAGCCCCTATGGAGGACAGTATGGGGGTTCCTTAAAAAACTAAAAATAGACTTATATGATTCAGCAACACTACTCCTGGGCATGTATCCAGAGAAAAATATAATTCAAAAAGATACATGCACCCCAGTGTTCACAGCAGCACTATGTACAATAGCCAAGACATGGAAACAATGCAAATGTTCATCAACAGATGACTGGATAAAGAAGATGTAAATAAATAAATAAATATATATATAGAGAGAGAGAGAACAGAATACTACTCAGCCATAAAAAAGAATAAAGTAATGTCTTTTGCAGCAGTATAGATGGACCTGGAGACTGTCATTCTCAGTGAAGCAAGCCAAAAAGAGAAAGAAAAATGCCATATGAGATCACTTATATGTGGGATCTTAAAAAAGGACACAAATGAACTTATTTACAAAACAGAAACAGACTCACAGACATAAAGAGCAAACTTATGGCTACCAAGGACTAAAGGGGGTGGAAAGGGGTAAATTGGGAATTTGAAATTTGCACCTCTTGGGGAGTGATGGAAATATTAGCTATTTTGGTTCTGGTGGTGGTTTCATTGGTGTATATATCTGTCAAAACTTATCAAATTGTACATCTGAAATATGTATAATTTACTAAACAGGAATCCTACCACATAAAGGTGTTAAAAATAATAACAGATGGGGAAAATATTAAGGTTTTTGTATATTTGGCTCTGGATAATTTCATATGATTCAGTACCTGAATCCAACCATATCAAGGTACAGTAATTATTGAATATCCTCACTTCTGAAGAAGAGAACTAGACTTGGGAAATGGTAACTTTGTCAAGAATTGTTGCAAGGTCTTTCTGGCTGGACATCTATCTGATTCTCCCCTGGCAAAATCTTCCTTTCCATTGGGACACTTTCAGTTTTTACAATAGGCAGATATCTAGCTCTAACTGTCTCAAATTTTTGACATCTGAGCTAATGTTGTGTAGGATTCAGTGCTTATTTAAAAGAATAAAAATGCACGGAGATTTCTAGAAGACTAAAGTGAAGTTCTTTTTTGTTTGTTTGTTTTGTATTTTCTAATAAAGTTTGTAATCCAATGGACACACAAAAAAACTGCATTGAGAAAAAGTTTCATAAATTAGTAAGTGTCAGGAAGTTGAGGGAGAGGTCAGAGTCACAAGAAGAGGGGAAGCCAGTCTTTCTGTGCAGTCTTCTCGTGTGTGTGACACTTTCAAACTGTGGGGCAGGGCCCGTGCTGTAACGAAGTACACTTATACAAGTGACTGCCAATACAAAGTCTGAGTATGAAAATAAAATTCTCTCTGAAAACACATTTTGGGCACAGATTTTTAAAAATGTATGTTGGGAATTTGATTTTTTAAGTCAGAATTATATATATTTATAATTTATCCCAAATTCTGTGTATTCCGTGGAGAAAGCAAATCCTTCCGTTTGCTCTTTTTTGATTGTGAACCGTGCATCCTGGGTGACTCAAAGATGATGGCGGCAGGAGAATTAAGAAAGGTGACAACACCTGAATGAGCAAGGGGAAGGGTGGGGTGGGGACAAAACAGCCCAATGAAATGTTCCTTGACCCCAAGGTCTCAGCAGAAGTTCGTGAGAGTCTGTAATGCGTGCTCATGTACACCAAGATGGCCAGAGTGGCACCGCCTGTCTTCACTGTGCAAAAGTCCTAGTCACTAATTTAGTGCGAAGGCAGTTCTGTTTTGTCTCTTAAAAACAAAAACAAACAAAAAAGTAATTCCATCGCCCTGTTCCTTTTCTCCAGAAAGAGGAGAGAGAAACCCAGCCTTAAGGTGTCTGCTGGTCCACCGGGCGGAGGTCTGTCCTCGGTGTCATGGAAATTTACAAGGAGCAGCACCGCTGCCTGGAGGGGTCTGTCAGACCGAGCGGGGCGGGCGAGCAGGAGGGCCAGGCTGGGGGTCTGGCAGTGGAGTCTGTCCCCGACCCGGCAGCTTCTTTCTCCACTTGGCTGAGTTGTGCTGTGTTTTTGTGTGGTGTTTTTGTTTTTGTTTTTGTTTTTGTTTTTGTTTTTGTTTTTGTTTTTTGCTGCAAAGCGTCAGGAAGATACACTGACTGGTGACCATTCAGTGGTTCACAAAAGAGCAATGACAGTCATGAGGTGGGGAGGAATGCTGGAGATGCTGGTCAGGAGGTCGTGCGCAAACAAGACAGGTGACTCAGAGAACTCACAGCACGTACATCTTCCCGGCCCCTCTTCCTGCTCAAGCTGCCCCAAAGCAGCCCTTGTTTGTCCCCACAACCTCAGGCCCCAGCACCCCTCCGGGACTGGCTCTGCCACATACTGAAGCCCAGCCCGCCCCCAAACAAGGTTCCTCTCCACACTTGACTTCCCAGAGGCCTGTGGACTCTATCCAGCTTCTGAAGAAGTGCCCCATCATGTCGCAGGGCCTACTGGCCCTCAAGAACGACACAGCTGTGGTGCAGTTCCACTCTGTCTCGGGCAACAATGGCCTGGCCCATCGGTCCCTGCCCTTTTCTGAAGGAAACCCCACTGAGGATGGTGGCCTCACAGCTGGAAGGGGTTGCCTAAAGGATGATGGTGGAGATAGATTACTATCTGCTGTTGGCTCTGCCCTGTGGCCGTGACCAAGAGGACATCATGAGCCAGACCGAGTCCCTCAAAGCTGCCTTCAACACATTTCTGCAGGCCATGCAGACGGCAGGGATCATCAAGATGCCCAATCCGGGCTCCAGTCAGCCCACCTAAAGTGAAGTTCTTATTAATATGTAAATCTGAATACCCTGGGTATTCAGGTTCCAGAATCAGCAATTTTGACACTACACACGATATCATCCCTCCTTATCTTTCTCTTTGTCCTCCTGACAGTGTTCCTGTATTATTTCTTTCTAGAAGTTTTTTTAAAAAAAATTTAGCACTTTTTTGGGGGGAGGAGGAGCAAGGTAATTAGGTTTGTTTGTTTGTTTGTTTATTTATTTAGAGGAAGTACTGGGGATTGAACCCAGGACCTTGTGCATGCTAACCATGTGCTCTACCACTTGAGCTATACCACCCCCACCCCTGCATTGTATATTATGTGTTGAAGATGTCTGAATGTATTGAAGTGTTACAGCTTTTATAATGTCAAACCCCAGTAGGTGAGCTAATTGCAATATCACTTCTTTTAGATAAAGTTATGACACTGGTTACTGATGGGTATTACAACTGTATGTACGAGAAAAGGATCAGCACTGCACAGAGGAAGGGTCTAGTGATGTATTATAGGATCTGCTGGGAACTGGGTGGTGCCTGACTCTCCCTACTACGTGACCAAAACCTGAAGAGAAAATACAGAATGACATACATGTACAATCCCTTAGGGTATCCACCATTAAAAAACAGATTCTGCCTTTTAAAAGCTACACTCACGGCTTGTTGAATGGGCCAGATAAATGGGTCTGTTTTATTAACTTGATAATGATGAATTTTCTATGATGACTAATCCAGTTTAATAAAACACTTCTCAGTTCCTGCCACTAAAATGTGAGTGGAAGGAACAGGGGTAAGAAAGACCTGATTTGGGAGCTTTTCAGAGCAAATCTCTCAATTTTTACAAGACTATTATCATTTGCTAATTTAACATGAAATTGAAGAAAGAAGCAAGAAGGAAGAAAAGAGAAAGCATTTCAGCTATAACAGAGCTTTTTTAGAGTTTGTTTTGTAGCAATTAACTTTCAAAGCAATTAACTTTCAAAACTTCCTTAACAATCTTGTAATAAACTATAATGGAAAAGAACTGGTAAAAAAGAATATAAATACAGACATGTATATATGTATAACTGAATCACTTTGCTGTACACCCAAAACTAACACAATATTTTAAATTAACTATACTTAATTAAAAATAAAATTAAAAAAAAAAACTTCCTTAACAACTTGGTCAGAAAACCCAACTGAATTCACAGGTGCTTATGGAAAGGTGGAGAACTTGTAGGAAATATGAAAAGGTTGAGGGTACAGATGTGAGTCACACTGCTCCATTTCCCCTAGCCTTTGTTGGTTTGAAGAGACTTGTTTCCGTTCTAATTCTCTGCCATCTCTATAAAAGACAGAGAAATATATAGTGTCAGAAATGTGATTTATAATAGCATCATTATTCCATAATTGAAAACACTGAGTGCTTGGTTGTCTAGGAGAATATGCCCATCAGAAATAACCTGTAGCTCTGGAGGCCAGTGGGTTGCTATGACAACCAGACAAAAGAGTTTAATAATAGCTCTCCCTCATAGCTGGAAAATTGACAGAAAGAGATGAGAGCTCTGAATGCGAGTGTTTTTCATATAAATGCAAACCAGCACCAAATACATGTATGTCTTTGTTCAACAAATATTCACTGAATGCTGGTGATGTGCCTGGCACTATGTGAGGGGCTGTGGAAAAGACAGACACGGTCCTTCCACGACAAGGGCACGTTCTAGTGCGGGAGACATAAAATAAAGAGTCAACAAATCAATACAGGGAATAATCCCAGCATGTCAGAAGCCCGTTCAGGAAAGAAAGTAATGGGACTGTGACACTAAACAAGCATCCAGCACAGAATATGGAGAAGAACCCAGTCACAGCATGTAACAAAAATCATGTCTTGAAGCTTCTAGAATATGTCACAGAAGTGAAATAGAGAATGGAGGCTCGCCATCTTCATTAACGTACTAACGGAACTGCAACTACTAACTAAAGCAGTACTTACCCTTCACTTCCTAGCAGAGGTTAAGCTTCCATATGAAAATAAGGGTTGTTTGAGTGTGTTTTTAACATAAGTATGGCTATTTGTAATGAAAACTATGATGATAAAAGTTATAACATAGACTTGACAGAAGCAAGCATTCCAAATGTTCACTGGCCGCTGTTTGGAAGCTTCCGCAAACACAAAGAGTGACCCTATATGTGTGTGTATTGCACAAACTCTGATCAACCCAAGGTCGGTACAAGAATTCAGCAGGAAACAAAGTTCTGAACAGACTTTTGTGGCTGATTGGTCTGGGCTGCAACAGAGGGAGAGAGGAGTGGATTACAGTCACACAGCATGGCAAAGATGATCCAGGCATAGAAAATGCTAGAATGTTGCTAAGTAGCCTAGCTTGCTTTAAGAAATGTCCCATTTTCATCATTATTCTATAATTGAGATCTCATATTTTAAATAGAAGCCACATTTGTTGTTTAAGATAATTAATACTGCCATTGATAATACAGAGCCCTTTTCCAGCGCTCTTTCCTTTCCTTTTAGGAAGTTGGAATATTCCATGATATACTTACTGCCAATACTAGACTGGGGCTCATGACCTAGGGTACCAGCACACACTTAGTCTAGGAGGCTTTATTTAATCAAAACAAGATGAAGAGCAGCAGCAAGAGCCCAGGGCGCTGGCTTTCTGAGTGTTCCTGGGGTCGGAGGCCTAGCCCATGTTCTGTTGATTGCAGTTAACTCCTGCATGTGACAGGCTGCCACGTGACAAAATCTGGCCTGACAGATGGCGTGATAGAGACTGCTCTTTAACCTAATAGCCTTCTCACCTATTCCAGAAGAAGGAACCCCTGAAGTTTAACGAGATACATGTTGACCCAGATTAAAGGCTACCTCTCCCAGGCCCCCTTGTAGCTCGGAATGTCCATATCATTAAGACCTGGTCAATGTCCTGTGACTGAAGCAATACACCCAACTTCCCTTTACAGAGAAGGGTCATGCCCTCCCCTCCCCCTTCCTGCCCTTCTGGTGGCTGGAATGTGGACACAAGGGTGAACCAGCTTGGACCACATGGGTCAGGACAAAACCCTAAGGGTAGCAGAATAAGAAAACAGAAAAGCCTGGGCCTCCGTCAACTTTTTTTTTTTTTTAATGGAGGTACAGGGGGACTGAACCCAGGACCTCAAGCAAGCTAAGCATGTACTTTACCACCAAGCTATACCCAACCCCCTCTGTCAACTTTCTAGATGAGGGGTAACATAACAGATTGGACTTTTATATGAGAAACTTCTTTTTAAACAGTTATGTCTTCTATTAGATACAATCACATCTACATTCTAACAGATGCGCAAAGTGAGGGAAAAGTGACCCTGTGATTTCTTCTCTGTAGAATAAGAAAGCCCTGAAGGCACTGAAACTCTGGATCAGGCTGTGTCTGAAGTGAGTACCACTGCTGAACTTCTCAGTCTCAATATGCAAAACAAATTCTATTGCATTTTCTTCAGATGGTCTAAATTAAGGTAATATTGTTTACAACTGAAAGTCCTGGCTCTTCTCTTTCTTCAAGGCACAAATATATGTTTTGGAAGAAACACTTTGCCTGATATTTACATAGTCCTTTTAAACTAGATTTCACAGAATTAATGATTAGTTTGCCCCCAGAGAATATTCCTAACTGAGACATGGTAGGTCCAAGGAGCAATTTTAGCTTTAGAGGTGAGAATGAAAAATGTTGACTCTATGAAAGGCAGGTGACTCTCCACAGACCAGGTTGTTTTAAGACAAAATATGTCTCAGATCTAGATGGAATATTATTTTAATGGAGGTGCTAGGGAATTGAACCCAGGATCTCATGCATGTTAAGCACACACTCCACCACTGAGCTACCCCCTCCCCCGAGATGGAATGTTCTACAGTATCTGTTCCCTACTCTCCCTGTGCCTTGAACCCTGTTGAGTTCTCAGGGTTAAAGATGTGAGGGATGGAAGTTTGAGGACACTGATCTGAGTGATAAATGGCTCAGAGCAAAGGAGGAAGCCCTTTCCCCTCTTCTGTATGAACTTATTGCCTCCATGGTACTCTGAGGTTTGGCAACTTCTATGAACAATACCCTTTGTTTCCTATTATTTTTTTTTTAAAAACCAATTGGTTTGTATATATAAAATCCTCTTGTTGGATCTAAAAATACTATTGATTCTTTTAGGTTTCTACTAAGAGTCACATTTTCTATAAGTAGTGTTGCCTCTTAATACTCTCTGCTTTACCAAATTTGCTATGAAATATGTAACTTTAAGGTTAGTTAGAATGATGAAGAAGGTTAAAGTTTTCACAGAGGTATGGGGAGGAGAGACTGTCAGGAGTGTTCTATCTTGGGTCTGATGAGCTTCAGAAGTAGTCATACTTTCATAATTTCAGGGGTGTTATGACATCAGACTTTTTTCCTTCGGAATAGATGAAAATCTTTCCCCAGATTCTCAACAAGATCAGATACAAAAATTTCAACTTTATCATTTTTGAAACTCTAATACCTCTTATCATTTGAACTTAAAAGAACTTGCAAAGTTTTGGGTCCTTTGAGCTTTTCAGACTATAGGAACAGATACAAAAGATAATTAAGGTCAGTCTGAATCTTACAATTAACAGTAGTCTGCAAACGTTTTATCGAGCATTTGCTAAAAGATGTGCTGATTAACTGGAAAACACAGACAAGGGTGCTTCCCTGGCAAGAAGGAATTTCAACACTGCTGGTTGCTGTATACTGTGCAAGCAAGGGTTTTATACATGTAGCAGAAACAATGAATTAAAAAGTCAGAAAACCTGCGTTCTAGTATATTTTATTTGTAAGTAATCACATACAAATCACTTATCCATAAAATAATGATTAACAACTATTCTCTAAATCACAAAGATATCACGAAACCAAAATTCTTTCCAAGAAAACCTCTTTGTAAATCAAGATATTACTACTCTTTAGCTTAGGCTTTAATTCAAAGGTTGAAAATGACAACTGGAGACTCTCTTTTAACAATCAGTTGCGTACCTTATCCTGCAGGTGGATAATCTGGTTGAGATCATGACTGTCCTATTTTCAACCTGACAAAACAAAAAGCTATCAATAAGAAGTTACTGGTGAAGAAAAAGTTGGCAAAAAAACAAAACTATTGAGAAACAGCTTTGTGTTAAGTACAGTGCTTAAAACAACCCTGATGTCAAATGGAACAAAATTTAGCTTTACGCAGCTAAAAGCACGTCTGCCCTTTTGGAGGAACTATAGTATACTGTGAGGACAGGCAAAAATCTTATTTCATAAAAAAAATGTTAAACAGGAATGTTTTGTAGAATCTTCAAAGGGCCCATCAAAATGGCTAAGAGTATCTTGTTTTTTTTTCTTTCCCCCCAAGTACCTTTTATGTCTTCCTCTCTCTGTTTTCATCCTATGGCATTTCAATAAAAAAGAAAAAAAAATTCCAGTTCCCTACCAGCGAGATCACATTCCTCGGTACTCTGCCAGGGTGTGAGAAATGTTAGCATTCTGTCACTAGAGAATAAACACAGAAGAGGAATTAGCATGTCACTAAATGAGGATTCAGGGAGATAATTCTCACTGCCTATAGAAAAAGTCATCCACCATAAGTAAGCATCTGGTCACTCATCATGTATGTGTGTCATGACAGCTATAATCTAATGAACCCTCCAGAGGTAAGCACTTATGTTTTCTGGTATTTAACAATGTCAGTTCTGTGTGATTTATTCTCTATTTCTGGGCTTTCTTTCCCTTACATATGCTGATAGAAACAAAACACTGGAGCATAGAGAAACACACAACAGATAGAAATACCCTAATAAAATAGCCGTGTACACCACTGCATAGAGAAATATTTTAGACGAAATATACTTTCACTACTGGCCCCAAATGCTATCATCCACTTATGTTATTTAACTGTAAACTTTTAATAGAAAAATACCTTTAAGCTGATAGTAACATTTAGCGACTTACAAAACTGACAGAATATTTCAAGGCTACACAAAACATGTTCGATACACAACTTAAAAGTTTTAAAATTCTTTGCTGGCACTTGATTTTATAGTTGATAGACACAATAACTACTGATTTCAATAAAATACTGTTCTTAACTGATACGTACTTTCAAAACCAATATTACCCCACAAAACAGTAAAGAATAATCACATCTTGTTGACGAATCTTCTAAGATAAACACCAAAACTGTACAGCCAAAATATTTTAAGAATCACATAAACTTTTTAAGACAATGGATAAAAATTTTCACAATCATGTCCAGTGAGAAAAGGATTATTCCTCTGATTCAATGAAGCATGTATCAAGTATAGATAAAAAATATAAACCTACAAAGCAAGTACTCTGTGTGTGTGTGTGTATGTTCTTTTTTTTCTTTAAGGTTTTCAGATAACTGGTGACACTACCAGAATGGAATTTTTTTAGATGGAAACTGGTCACTATTTGCAAATACATACGGTATATTATAGATTTAAAACTGAAATTCTTTTCAAACAGTAGAATCCTGTTTTTGTTTTTACTTTCAATGAGCTTATGGCCACTTTGTACATTATTACAAATGAAATCACCATTCAGTCACACTAAACATATATTTTTTTACTTCCACAGAAGTGGAGAAAACTGAACTAAAACTTAGTAGACTGTATTTAAGTTAGAACACATTTTGTAAAAACCCACTAGTTTAAAGTTCTGGAAATCTACTACACTGTTCTGAAGGAAAATATATGCTTTCAGACCCTCTCTAGTAATTCCTATCCCATCAGTTTTCTATTATAGAAATTAAAATTCAAGTTGAAGTATTTGTGGCACAAGACATAATGTAAGATTTAATAATTGCAGACTACTGATTACGCTACTTTATAGTGTAATCAAACATAAACATACTACTAAACGATCAAATCAACACTGGACTTTTAGAACAGTAAATTATTCAGTAAAGATAGGTTGATTTCTTTTAGCGTTTAAATTCTGTATCATTAAATTACATTAGTATTTCAAACGATACCCTTTCCAAACCAAACCTGAAATTAATCAACTTTTTTTTTTTTTCCAGCAAGAGTAAAGGGTATCTCTCTAAGATACTTTCCAAAACACCTTAGTGTTTCCACTTATCTAGAGCAAACTCTGCTGATCCTGTGCTTCTCACTGAGGGGCTACCTGAACCCACAAATCATCATCAGATAAAGAACTTGAACTTCCTGACTCAGAGTCCAGCTCACTGAATCCACCTAAATCCCACTCAGTACTAGATTCACTGGGCACTTCCTCCTCCTCAGTGAGAAAACTCTGACCAGGTTCAAGACAGGAAGGATAAACACGAGCTGAGAGGCAAAAAAAGTTAGAATCAAACTGGAAGAGGCCCAATGTGGTACCTATGTTAACCCACTGGTCTCCCCTAATGTCATACTCATACACGGTCACCCGGTTCTTCTTCCACTGCGGGGTGCGCGAGGTGATCAGCAACAGTTTTTGGCCATGATTGATAATCCGGTAGTTGTTGGTCTCTGACACCAGGGGAATGTTATTAATCTGCCTCCACTCTCCTCTGACTGGATTGTAGACCTTCATGACAGGGATGTCGCAGATGCAGTAGATCTCATCGTTGAAGACACAGGCTTCCTGAAAGTCATTGCGCTTCAGAGAAACACACTTCAGCCACATGTTGTGGCTGGGATCGAAGCAGAACATGCGCTTACTGTTGAGCGCATAAAGATAGTTCTGAATTACCATCAGGTCAAAGGAGATAAAAGAATGGGGCAGTGGAGCCACCAGGGCCCACTGGTTCCTCTGAACACTGTAGCATTCGACTTCTTTCAGTTTGATGCCGGTAATAGGGTCTCGCCCACCCAAAATGTAAATGTAGCCATTGAGGTACGCCACATCCATGCCCTCACGGCAGAGCAAGCGATCCGCAAGCTGCTGCCAGCTATTCTGGGCTGGCTTATACACCCAGAGGTCTTTCCTGGGCTGGGCAGCCAGATAGATGTCATGGTCTGGAGAGACACAGACAGCTAAGGTGGTCACAGTCCTAGTGTGAGCAAGGCAGGTCAAAGGTGATGGCACTTTGTAAATGTCCCCCGAGTACGGGTCACAGCACAGAAAGGGATCTCTAGGATGCCCAAAGAAGATCACCATCTTCTTGGCACACACCCCCAGCCTCTGGGGTGTATTATCTGCTACGGACACAACAGAGCTGCTGCTGCAGCTGCTGTCGCCACTGCTGCCGTCGCCGCCGCTGCCGTCCGCACTGCCGTCCCCGCTGCCGCTGCCGCTGCCGCTCTCAGGCTTTGGCACCAGAGACTTGAACAACATGTCGCCGTATCGCAGCTGCAGGGCCCCTTCAATAAGGTCCAGACAGTACTTCTTCACAATGGTGTTGGTCAGCAGCCCTTCCACATAATTCCGATCTTCATCACTGAAGTGTGTCCAGCGGACACACTTGAAGACTTCTGCGGCACTGGGACCCCGCTCCTTGGGAGCCGCCTCCAACCACTGCACCGCCACATGACACACAGTCTGCTCTTGCTCGATGTTTAGACTATCCAGGCGCAGGACGGTCAGCAGTTGGGCCAGGGTCAGATCTGCCAGAGACTCCTCTCGAATCGAACCCATCTGGCTGAGCTGCTTGAAGTTGTGGGCTATGAAGGACTGGGCCTGCGATCGCAGCTTGCGGTGGCCGAAGGCATCAGCGAACTTGAAGATGGCCGTGCAGTTGGCCAGGTCGAGGCGGCGGGCTAGGAAGGAGGCACAGGCTTCCCGCACATACTCCAGCTGCAGCATGTCGGAGGCCGCGTAAAGGCGCTCCACGTTGGCCTCACTTAGGGACACGCGACCCGTGTAGCAGTAATCGACCAGCACCTCAAAGGATTCGGCATCCACGTCGTGCATGGTCACGTTCGTCTGGTGGCTCTCGTACATGCCGCCGGTGAACATGCTCTTGAAGTAGGGACACGCGGCAGCCAGCACGTTACGGTTGCAGGGGAAGAGGCGGCCCGTGCCAGGCCCGCTGCCAGGCGTGACCACCTCGATGGTCACATCGCAGAGCAGCCGCGCGTCGTAGAAGGACTTGAGCTGTGCCAGCAGGGCTGCAGAATGAGCCGTGTCCTTCAGCTCCTCCGGGCCAGTGAAAAAAGCCGACACCGTGGGTTTGTGAACCCTCTTGGGCCGCTTCCCCCCACGGGGACTGGCGAGGCGGCGAGAGCGCGAAGATTCCTCTCGGGACTGCATGATGGAGATGATGTTGGGGAGCTGAAGGCGAGAACGGGTGCAAGGACCGGGCTTTGGCGCCTCCTCACCCTCTTCTCACTGACGCTAAGATCGCGGTGTCTCCGGAGAGACTGCAGCACGGGTCCATTTATTTAAGTCAGCCCTACACCGCGGTGCCGCCTCCCGTTATCGCGTAGACAGCGTCCGACTCACCCGATTCCAGTTCCACGCCCTTTCTCCGCCTCAGCTCGCCCTCACAAGACCTACTGGCTGGAACCGAGAGATCCGCCACCGCCGCGCTGGCAATGCCAGTAGGCGTCCAGGAGGACTACCGCTCCCAGGGTGCCTTTCGCCCTCGAGGCATGCCGGGGCCCTCCAGACTCTGCGGCATAGGCTGCGGCACGGGTTGCGGCACGAAAGCCGCTTTGCATGTTGGGAGTAGTAGTAGTAGCTTCAATAATATCGCGAGATTTGTCGGCCCGTTCATTGTTTCAGATGACGGAGTTAGAAATTGCTAGTTCTCCGATCGGTTTTATAGTTTAGAACTTTCAGTTTGGAATTCAGATTAGGTACTCGTTCTAGTATTTATCAATTGTTTGACTTCTCTCTCAGAGCTGTCTCGTGTTTTTTAAAGTGCTAATAGCGATAGTGTTTTCATGGCGTCCTGTGACGATTATATGCGCTAAATTGCGTAGGTGGTACACGCATAAATTGCGTAGGCTGGGTATCATTGCTCTGAATAAAGATTTGTTGCCTCGTAGAATGCATAATCAAGTACTTACGCAATACCCGTATTATAAAGGTTCAATAAGTTTCAACTTTTTCTTCTCGTGTTTATGAAAAATAAAGCACCGTCTCATTTGAAATCATGAGCCTGTAGGAAAAGGTGAAAAACCCTACAGGTTTCTGCAGAGATACGTCTAAGATCTTAATTTTTTTTAATTAATAGATTTTATTTTTAAGATCAGTTTTAGATTTACTGGAAAATCCAACAGAAAGCTATAGGAAGCTCCTATATACTTCACCCCCTCAGTTTCTCGTATAAGCAACATCTTGTATGCTACTGTTACAAGTGATGAACTTACTTTGGTTTATCATTAATTAAACGGTGTAGTTTATATTAGGGTTTACTCTGTATTGTACAGGTCTGTGGGTTTTGAAAAATGTATAATGTCATGTGCCTAACATTACAGTAACACATAGAATAGTTTCAAAGGTCCTAAAAGTCCTCTGTTCTGTTTATTCCTCCTCCTTGTCCCCCAGCCCCTGGGAACCACTGATCTTATGTCTAGTAGTTGGAATGTAGTTGGAATCATACAGTGTGTAGCCTTTTAATACATCTTATTTCACTTGACAATATTCAATTAAGATTCCTCCAAGGGAGTGGGGGGGGGGGTGGGAAGGGGCAGACTGGGATTTCAAAATGGAGAATAGATAAACAAGATTATACTGTATAGCACAGGGAAATATACACAAGATCTTATGGTAGCTCACAGTGAAAAAAAATGTGACAATGAATGTGTATGTGTTCATATATAACTGAAAAATTGTGCTCTACACTGGAATTTGACACAACATTGTAAAATGACTATAACGCAATAAAAATGTTAAAAAAAAGATATCAAAAAAAAGTTCCTCCATCTCTTTTCATGGCTTGATCATTTCTTTTTTCATCATTGAGTGACATTCCATTTTATGGATATAGCAGTTTACTTGCCCATTCACCTACTGAGTGACATCTTGTTTGCTTAGAATTTTTTAAAAAATCGTTTATTTATTTATGTTACTTTTTAAATTTGGGGGGATTTTCAGGGGGGTGGGTTATTAGGTTTATTTACTTATTTATTTTTTTAAATGGAGGTACTGGGGATTGAACCCAGGGCCTCAATGCATGCTAGGTATGCACTCTACCACTGAGCTATACCCTCCCCCTGCTTTGAATTTTTGCAGTTGTGAATAAAGCTTCTGTAAACTCATGTGCTGGCTTCTGCATAGACATATGTTTTCAACTCATTTTAGTATATACCAAGGAGTGGGATTGCTGGATCATGTGGTAACACTATGTTTAGCTTTGTAAGGAACTGCCAGAAAGTTTTCCAAAGTGGTGGCTGTACTGTTTTGCACTCATACCAGAAATTAATGAGTGTTCCCATTGTTCCACATCCTCCCTAGCATTTGGTGTTGCTGGTGTTTTGAATTTTGGATTAAACCTTACAGACTTAAAACTTGCCTCTCTGGAAAAAAATTCTGAAGGATATGATCATATTTTAAACATTCAGCAATATCTGCAGGGCCATTAAATTGTGGTCTTAGAGAGCAGTATGTATGGGTCGTCTCAAGTATGCAAATCAAGAATATTAATATATGCTTTGCTGGTCTCAAGTCTGTATTTTGGGTTCCAGAAGTAGTGCTAAAGTATTTTCATTAATTCTCTAAACATGAATGTTTATAACTAGTCCAATACTGCTCCTTTCACTGCCATCCCCAAATCAACTGAAGATTTTGGAATTCTAGTTATTAAGAATTTTAAATAAGGATATTTAACAAAGAGACCTTGTCCTGTGCAGAATCCTTAGAGCTCAGCATCATACATGCCCAAACATCCCTTGAATTAGTCTGGTCAAGTCTATGTTTTCCAAGTTGTTTTTATATTTATATTTATCAACATCGTCTCACTACAAAATCCTCAGAATAAATTGTGCCCAGTCACTGAGTTTTAACTTTTTCATATATGCCTTTAACAGTGTTATTTCCTTTAGACTGCATTTCACAAAATGCAAAACATTTATGAGACACTGTGCTGAAGGTCTACAGCAGTATGTTGGATAACGTGTTCTCCGATGACAAAAATGTTCTATATCTGTGTTATTCAGTATGATAGCCATGAGCCACATGTGGCTCTTAAACACTTGAAATGTGGCTAATGCAACTGAGGAACTGAACTTTTAATTTTAGAAACACAGTTTTGGCAGCAAGAAATTCAATGGGGAAGGAAAGTCTTTTCAACAAATACTACCAAAACAACTGGATCATAATGGAAAAAAATTAACCTTGAAACTAACAGTGTTGAATTTTATCTAATCCCAGTGCCACAGGACAACAGCACTAATTAATAAATCCCTTCAACCTATTTTTTTTTCACTCCCTGTAAATCCTCCTACCCTTTTGTGATTGGAAATAGGTAACCACAACAAACCACCTTTTCCCATGTGACTTAGATAAGACTCCTGTCTATTCTTTCTCGTGACTACCATGAGGCTCAGAGATGACCCCCTTATTTACAGTGAGGTTAAACACAGACCTTTCCATTTTTGCTTGAACCTGCCAACAAGTCCAGCACAGGATCTCTAACTTCCAGTCCTTTGTCTCATGAACGATTAAGGTTAGAAGTGCACCCAAACTAGCTAGACACCAAGATACACATATCCTAATCAGCTGACTGAGACTTCTCCTAGCTATAACTGTAAACCATTCTGCCTATAACTTGTCTAAATCTTCCCTAGAACAGTCTAAGGCAAACTCATCCTGCCTTTGGATCAGAACTGTTCTCCATAATTGCGGTAGTCTGAATAAACTCAGTTTCCTTGTTTGGTGTTTGTCTTTGACAGTTTGGTGCTATTATTGGAATGAAACTAGAAGCCCATATCTGGACTTCCATCTTCACCCTGGTACTGAGGCTTTTCAAGCCCCTGTGCTGCTTCCCTGACTGGCAATTTGGGCATCTCATGATAGAGTCGAGCTCCTGACACATGTACTCCAGACAACTGTCCATGGTAGCACAGTAGGGATTTGATTTTGGTTCTCGGGGCCATCTCTTGATTTGGTTTTGTTGCTAGCTATTGTTTAACCTTGGTACAGACAGTCCCCAACTTAGAATAATTTGATTTATGATTTTTTGACTTTATGATAGTCCAAAAGCCACCTGCATTCAGTAGAAACCGTACATTGAATTTTGAATTTTGATCGTTTTCCAGGCTTGCAATGTGGTTTGATACTCTCTTGTGATGCTGGGCATCGGCAGTGAGCCACAGCTCCCCATCCACCACGTCATAAACAACTGATACACTTAAAACCACTGTTTTTCCACTTGCAGTATGGTATTCAATAAGCTACATGAGATATTCAACACTTTCTTATAAAACAGCCTTTGTGTTGGATTATTTTGCCCAACTGTAGGCTAATGTAAGTGTTCTGAGCATATTTGAGGTAAGCCAGGCTAAGCTATGATGTTCAGTATTTGTATATTTAGACTTAGGATATTTTCAACTTACTATAGGTTTATCAGGACCTAACCCCATGACAAGTCAAGGAAGACTTGTATTATGAGAAACTCTCAATGAACCCACTTCTCAATGCTTTTCAAAATTCCCACCAGTTAAATGCTTCATCACTAACTTGAAGATTCAGATCATTACCACCTAAAATGGCAGGATTTTACCAAGAACAACTTACAACTCCAGTGACCCCTTGGGAACTTGGAATCTCCCTAAGTCTGTCTGTCTACAAGGTGCCCTGGAATCTTGGGGCTGTAAGATCTCTTTAGTCAATGGTCCACTTGTTTTGCTTGGTATGAGGAATCTGAAAAATAAGTAAATGTGTCCAGTCTATCTCAAAGTGCTTAGTCTCCTAAGGACTGTCTCTTTAACCATCACATCACAATCTCATGACTCTTTCCTCACCCAGAACTCATCATATGACCAACTCAGCCCTTTCTCCTGCCCACTAGTCCTCCTTCTCCCATGGATTCTCCTTTTCTTCCTTCAGTCTCTATTCCTACTCTTTACCCCTCCCTGCCTCCATTAAACTGCTTTGCCCCCAACTCCCCATGCTAACCCTTAATATTGGTCCTTTCCTCCTGTGAAGTTATTAGGTCAGTGACCTGAGCACCCACCTGAACAAGTATTCTTTAATCCTTGATCTCACTCAGATTTACATGTCATTGTTAAAGTCCTTCCGCACCCCATGAGAATAGGAAAGAACTGATCCTCAGGGCATATTCTCCTCGGCCCCATGATTTAGATCAACTTGTGCAACTGCTAGTGGGTCCCAGAGATGACAATTTATTGTTTGAAAAGCCAAATGGGCCACTCTTCAAGAGTACCTTCAAAGAAATCAAAACAACCTCAATGTTTACATATGGGTGAAAACCAGAGAGGAGAGGACTCAGTTCATTTTCACCGTCTTCCTTCAAAATTTATTGGTCAAAGATTCAAGACTGTAGAAAACAGAGAGATGCATTTGTCTCTGACTATAAACATAGTTTAGAAAATGTTCAGATGGACTTCTCCAGTCTCACTCTGAATAACTGAACCCTTTCTACCTTGGTCCCTAGCTTCATTAAGGTTATGATCAGAAATGACAGATGTTATCCAAAACATAATGTAAATTAGTGATGTGATCTCTCTCTGAAATACATACACTATCTCAACTTCACAAGGACGCTGTTGCAGAAATGGTTAAATCTACACAATGCAAACTCATGACTTTACAGCTTTCACCATTAACTCTCAATGGGTAGGGGAAATGATCATGAACATTCGTGGACATCCCACCACCTTCCAAGTAGGCAGGGTGGTAAGGCACAACAGTTTCACCATTAATACTATCGTGAGTTGAATTGTGTTCCTCCAAAATTCATATACTAAAGTCCTAGCCTAGGACCTCAGAATGTGATCTTATTTGGAGATAAGAGTTTCTACAGAGGTAAATCGAGTTAAATTACGGTCATTAGGTGGTCTTACTAGTGTCCTTATAAAAAGGGGAAACGGGGACCCAGACAGAGACATGCATAGAGGAAAGACGTAGAGAGAAGATGGCCATCTACAAGTCAAGGAGAGAAGCCTAGAACAGATCCTTGCCTCACAGCCTCCAGAAGGAACTAACCCTGCTGACGTCTTGATCTTGGACTTCCTGCCTCCACAAGTGTGAAATGATAAATTTCTTTGTTTAAGCCACCCTATCTATGATCTATAAGAAAGTACCATGTCAGCCCTAAAAAAACTAATACCTTTAATTTCCCCACTACCCTCCCTGGAGTCCACAAACCACACCTGCAGTGGGACTAGATGATCTACCTTATGACTTGCCTTTGTCTAAGCCTCTTTCTGCCTCACTCGGACCTCTCACTATGCAGCATAACTTTCTGCTTAGCTCTACTATCCCAGTAAACTGACATAGGCCAAATCTGGGAGGCTGAATTTCCCAAAGCAGAAATAGACCCTTCCATGCCACTCCCAAGATTACCATACCATACTTCAAACCAGAAGCCCTCCAAAATTTTATATCTATAATTCAAGGCCTTATCAACACATCCTGTCAATACTCTGATCCCCTCAGTAAAGAAGCCTAATGGCAAGGAATACTGGCTAGTTCAACACCTGTAAGCAATAAAATAGTTAAACCTGGGTTTCCTCCAGGTTTTCATCCCAGTACCATTCTGGCCTTTATCCCATCCAACACCAGTCACTTCAGTCATCAATTCAGGTTCTGCTTTTTTTGTTTTTTTTCAAGCATCCCTTCACCCTAACTCACAAAATCTTTTTTTGCCATCACTTGCAGAAATCAACAATACACATGGACTGTACACATGCCTCAAGGGGTTGCTTATTTCTCTAGGACTCGACATGCAAATGTGAGAGATTTAACCTTTCCCTGCAACTCTCTCCTTATCCAGTATGTCGATGATCTTCTTTTCTGCTCACCTGATTTCGACAATTCATTTACCTCGAGCGTTTGCCCACAACAGACATAAGGTTTCTAAAAACAAAATGCAATTATTCAGCCTCCTAGAGACCAGTATCTCGGACATGCTCTCTCCCTTGAAGGGAAGACTCTGTCCCATAAATGTATTAACCCCGTGACAAAGCCTCCTTCCCTGAGACCAAAAGACAACTCTGAGGGCTTGTAGGATTAGGTGGCTAGTGCTGAGCTGGGTCCCTGGCTTTTTCACTGTTGCCTCTCCCTTCTACGCCATCACTAAGGAAACGGCCCCGATCCCCCAGCTGGGATTCTCCTCTCACATCTGTGTTTCAAAACTTGAAAAACTCTATCCTCTTCTCCCACTTTTGGACTCTTCAATTACTCATTACTGTTTTCCCTTCTTATACACAGAAAAGAAGGATATGTATATCCTTGGATTTGGGGTGGTTAGAAGTTTCTATTTTTTTAAACAAGATTTTTGGGGGGTGGTAATTAGGTTTATTTATTTATTATTATTATTATTATTATTATTTTTAAAGGAGGTACTGGGGATCGAACCCAGGGCCTCGTGCATGCTAAATATGAGCCCTACCACTTGAGCTATACCCTCCCCCTGCTTTTTCTTTTATTTCTTATTTTTATTTTTAATTTTTTTGGGGGGGTTGTTTTGTTTTGTTTTTCTCTGCAGACAGGCTGCTACCACTGCTATAGCCACAGAATTTTCCCCTCTTGGGGTTCCCTTTGTTCCTCTCTGGTGACAGAGGAACTCACTTTCAACGGTAAAGTTGTTTGGGATATTCAACAAATAATTCCACTGCTACAAAAATTTCACTATCTTTTTCACCCTCAAGCCTCTGGAAAAATAAAGCAGGCCAACAATGCTCGTAAATTCAAATTATGCCAAACTCTGAGGAATTCAACCTGCCCCAAGTCTTGCACGTAGCCCTGGTGATCCCTGAAACCTCCTCCAGGCAACATGGATTATGAAATGCTGGCAGGCCAGTGAGGATTCCTTTTACCTCTTCTGGACCTTAAAGTGACCCTAATTTGATCAAATCTAATATCTATCCTTAAATACTGCTAAAGTTTTATTAAATACACTACTTTATCATCACAGGTCAGATTTCCTTTCCCACCACAGCTGTTACACTATCTTCAAATTGGAGATTCAATCTTCTGGAAAAGACGCCACCAAAAGATCCATCCTGAATCCAAGTGGAAGGGCCCATACATTGTGTCCTAACCACTGATACTGCAACAAAGCTACAGGGGGTACAACGCATACTTTACGTTTCTCAAAAAAATGCAAAACTATTCGGCTTCTCAGGTAAGGAGCTTGGAAGTCATCACTCTGTTCTAACCACAAATAAAAAGCTGAACAGACTGCAAATCAACAACTCTTCTTGGATCCATGAGAGAAGGGAGGACACAGGGCACACGGCTCTTCGCAGGTTTGGAGAGGCCAACACAGGGAGTGATGACTTACCGGAGCAGAGACGCAGGAGCAGAAACTGCGGCAGGAACCAGTGCGGAGGTAGGAAGACCTGAAACATAGTTGACAAACTGATGGAGGCTCAGTGTGGACAACTCTAGATTGAAGAACTCCAGAGGACCCAGTTAAAGGGGGGCCTATGACTCCATGGGCTTGACAGTTTTCACAGTAAACAGGGGAGAAAAATCCTCTCATAGTTCCAAAGGAAGAGAGGAAGGAACCATTTTGAAATACACCAGAGCACGCTCTTAACAAGGCCTGCCCTCAGGAGAAACTAGTTAACCACAGCCTCATCAGCTGGGGTCTGCAAAGAGCCTAACTGACTCAGCGGAAGAGAAACACCCAACTCCACTTAGTGACAGCCTTCCAAGTGGGAGAAGGAAAGTACCCACCCCCAGCACACCTATCCCAATTCCGTCCCACCCAAGGCGAAGGAAAACAGTAAAAAAAACACTTTTAAAGTTCACGGTTCAGAGCTATAGATGGGGAGGGTGTAGCTCAACATTAGAGTGCATGCTTAGCATGTCCAGGGTCCTGGGTTCAATCCCCAGTACCTCCACTAAAAATAAATATATAAACTAAATTACTTCCTCAAAAAAAAAAAAAAAAGTGGAGTCTTAAAAAAACTTAGCGCATAGGCTCACTAAAAGACTGAAACCTAATCATAGAACACATTACTGCAGGCCCATTTACAGCAGTTCCTTTTACCCAGTGCACCACGTCCAGCTACCTGAAAAAAAATTAAAAGGTGAAACACACAACATGAAGAGACAGAGCAAGCATCAGAACCAGGGATGGCAGGAGTGTTGGAATTATCAGGCCAGGAATTGAGAACAACTACAAATAATATGCTAAGGGCTCGAAGCACAAAGTAGATACCATGTAACAACTGACAGAACATTATGAGACGGAAGGCCTAAGAAAGAACCAAAACGAATGACAGAGATTCCAGTCCAAGACGGCGACACGGGAAGGTCCTGAACTTACCTCCTCCCACAGACACACCAAATTTACAGCTATATGTGGAACGATTTCTTCTGAGAGAAGAAACCTCAAAACTGGCAGAGTAACCCTTTCACACCATGCAAACAAAGAAGAGGGAAGCCTCGTCAAAGTGGGTGCAAAAGGCTGAGACACATCTCGCCATAAACCCACCACTCCCAGCACAGGGTTCTACAATCAGGAGGGAATTCAAAGTCCGGAGCTTCTCACTGAGGGGTGAAGGGTTTGGCTCCCACACCGGGCACCCCAACCTTTGAGACTTGCACCCAAGAGCCATGTACCCAAGACATCTGGCTTCAAAGACCAGCAGGGCCCGCTGCGCCCACAAGACCCACGGGCCGTAGCAAACTGAGGGCTGGTGCACAATTCACCCACGCCAGGCCCAGCGCAGAAGCAGCCCTTTGAAAAGTGCCAGGCTTTATGCGAAAGGGCCTCACTTGCTACTTCTACAGTGTTGGTCTGATGAGCAGGGCCCCGCTGGGACACTCCCGGGGGATGGAGGCTGGTGGGCACCATCTTCCTGCCCCTGTTCTCGCTCTGCCTTTCTAAAGCCAGTGGACATCAATCTTTTTTCTAACTTTTATTTCTTTCCTTTTCTTTTCTGCTTTTCTTTTCCTTTTTTCTCTTCGGCAGAGACCATCTTTGCATTCCCCCTCTGCCTTGCTCCAGCCAGTGGGTGCATCGCCACCCTCTGGGCCCCACTCCATAGCACCAATATCTCCCAAAGGGGAGCTTCTACACATGTCTGGTGACCTGGTTTTTGTAGCCGCCACCCAGGCGATGATGCCCCTTGATCAGCTGGCTCTGGAAGCCAGAGGGGCCTGCGTTCCTGGATTCGGCAGGACTGTAATAATGAGAGAGAGGGTTCTTGGCAGGCTACCACCCCCAGGATGCTGCACCCAGAGCAGACTGAAACACATCCCAGGCTTTCTGAGAAAGAGCCCTGTTACTTTGTTCAGGAGCTTTGGCGTAAGGAGAAGGCTTCTGGTTTGGCTCACTTATAGGGACCCACGTAGGAGCTCTCAGGGAACAGACACTGGTGGATTGCAACCTTTGCATTCCCTCTCTGTCTTGCCCCAGCTCACTGGTATCTTCCAGAAAGGAGCTTATACCCTCGTCTGGGGCCCTGACTTTTGCGGCTGCTGCCAGGAGACACTTCTCCATCATCTGGCTCAGTTAGCCAGTGGGGCTTTTGCTCTAAAAATTCCGTAACTGGAACCAAGGAGAAAGAGTTCATAAACATCTACCACCCTCAGGGCAGAGCAAAAGGCAAGAGACCCAGGAGCTCAGGCCTCCTGTGGGAGAGGACTATCAGTTTATCATCAGAGCTGCAGCCTGAGAGGCCGGCCTCTAATTAAACACACATCTAAGGCTGACCTTAAACCTCCCCTGAGAGCTTGGAGGCAGAGCTATCTTCACGTTCCACCTCTGCCCTGCCCCAGCGTGCCAGCATTTTTCCAAGAGGAGCCCTTCTACTTATCTGGTGCCCCAGTTACTATGTCTGGGGTCCTGGTTTTGGAGGCTTGATCCCTTGCCTCTGGTGGCCGGGGAGGGGTGGGGGGGTAGGGCGGCTTGCATTCCTGGGTGCACCAGAAGGCAACCATCTGAGAGGCTGTTCTTGGCAGGCTACCACCCCCAGGGCACTGCACAGACAGCTGACTGCAACACACCCCCAGGCTTTCTGGGCAGGAGGCCTCCTTGCTTGGCCTGGAGATTTGGAGCAGGCTTCAGGTCTGGCAGGCAACAAGAGGGAATGGAGGCCAGGGGATGCCATCTTTATACGCTCCCTCTGCCTTGCTACAGCACACAGGGATCTCCTAGAAAGGAACTAATACACTTGTCTGGATCCCTGAGTTTTGTGACTGCTGCCCAAAGGACACCTCCAGATCCCCTGGCCCTGGTGGCTAGCCAGGCTTAAGCTTGCGGTCCCACTGGACTGTATGTATTTGCAGTCTGCAAAAGCTGCTGCCTGAGGGTCTGGCTTCCAATCCACCTGAATCTAGGTGCTGACTGAGGTCCTCTCCTTTGGCACACGGACTGGTCTTGGCACACCGTCAATGACTGGGAGCTATTAAAAGTAAAATAGAGTTTTGAGAGACCACCAAGACAAGCCAGGGCAATAAAGCTCACCTCCCACACAAGGCCAGCCCTTCAAGACTGGGACAGGTGGCTGCTTCATCTAATGCACAGAGACCAACACAAGAGAGTCAAGCAAATGAAGAAACAGGAATGTGTTCCAAACAAAAGAACAAGATAAAACCTCAAGAAAAAAAAAAAACTTAATGAAATGTAGAAAAGTAAAGAAATGATAGAGATCAAAACCACCATAACAGAAATGAAGAATGCCCTTATGGGCTTCTGAGGAAAGAATGCCCTTATGTATGTAGCTGAGGAAAGAATCTCTGAGCTTGAGGACATATCAGTCAAAATTAAAAACTAGAGGAGGGGAGGGTATAGCTCAGTGGTGAGTGGCTCAATCCCCAGTACCAACATTAAAGTTTTTTTAAATAAATAAATAAACCTAATTACCCCCATCCCACCCACACACACACAAAAGGGAAAAAAATGCTTAAAAAAAAAAAAAAACCCTGAAAACTAAAAAGCAAATAGAACAAAGAGTGGGAAAATAATGGAACAGAATTTCCAAAGACTGTGGGACAACTATGAAAAGTGTAACATACACCCAACAGGAATACCAGAAGGAGGGGAGAGAAAGAGTTAAAAAAAAAATTGAGGGGGAAGTGTATAGCTCAATCGTAGAGCGTGTGCCTAGCATGCATGAGGTCCCAGGTTCAATCCCCAGGACCTTCATTAGAAAAATAAATAAATCTAATTACTCCTTACTAAAAAAATAAAATAAAAATTTTTAAAAATTGGAGCAATAATGACCTAGAATTTCTCCAGCTTAATTTCAGACACCAAACCACAGATCAGGAAGCTCAGAGAACACCAAAAAGTGGGGATTTAAAAAGATGTTGGTCAAAGGATACAAACTGCAGTTAAAAGATGAATAAATTCTAGAGTTCTAATGCACAGCATTGTTATTATAGTTACTAATACCATATTAAACAACACACAATAATATTCCATTCTCTATAAATGCCACGTCTTCCTTATTCATCCGTTAGTGGACACTTAGGTTGTTTCTGTTTCTTGGCTGCTGTGAATAATGCTGCAGTGAACATAGGAGTGCAGCTATCCCTTCAAAATACTGATTTCATTTCCTTTGCATATGTACCCCGAAGTGGGATGTTTGGATCACACAGAAGCTCTATTTTTTAATTTTTAGAGGAACCTCCATACAATTTTCCAGATTGGCTGTACCAATTTAAACTCCAAACAACTGTGCTCAAGGGTTCGCTTTTCTCTTATCAACGCTTCTCTCTCATCTTTTCAGTAACATCCCAACGGGCGTGAGGTGATACGTAAATGTGTCTTTGATTTGCATTTCCCTGATGATTACTGATATTGAACACCTTTTCATCTACCTGTGGCCATTTCTATGTCTTCTTTAGAAAAATGTCTATTCAGGTCCTTTGTCCATTTTTAAAATTGAGTTATTTGAATTTTATCAAATATTTTTCTGCATTGATTGAGATAATCACATGATTTGAATCCTTCACTTGTAGGGAAGGACTTACTATTGCTATATTATCAGTGTTTTCTGGCTGTGATATACCGCCTTTGTTCTTTATTTCCTCTCTTGCTGTCATCCTGACATGATGACATTTTGTGGCGGTAGGCTTGCATTCTTTTTTTCTTAATCTTTTGGGTTTCGACTACAAGTTTTTCCTTTGTGTTTACTATGAGCTTGCATAAAATATCTTACAATATCCTATTTTAAGCCAATAATACCTTAATTGCATACAAATATTCTTTCCTTTACTCGTCTCCCACCCTGCTCACCCCAACCCCCATATTTAGGTTATTGATGTTATTGTATCTTTTTTAAAAAATTTTTTTTGGGGGAAGTAATTAGGTTTATTTATTCTTTTTTTTTTTTTAATGGAGGTACCTCTGTGCTAAACAATGCATTCCACCACTGAGCTATACCCTCCCTCCTACAATATATATCTTTTTAATATATGTATATCTAATATCAAATTATTATACTTATTTTTAATACATTTGTTTTTAAACTTTTATGCTAGAGTTGAAAGTGATTTATGCACCACCATTACAATATTAAAAAATTCTAACTTTGACTATATGTTTACCTTTACCATTGAGTTCTATATAGTTTTCATTTTTGTTAATTAGTGCCATTTCATTTCAGTATGAAGAACTCTCTTTAGATTTTCTTGTGAGGCAGGTCTAGTGGTAATAAATTCCCTCAGCCTTTGCTTGTTTGGGAAAGTCTTTATCTCTGTTTCTAAAGGACAGTTTTGCTGACTATAGAATATATTTTTTAGCATATTTTCAATATTTTGAATATATCATCACACACTCTCATGGCACATAAGGTGTCTTCTGAGAGATCTGCTAATAGTTATGGGGCTCCTGGTATTTCAAAAATCAATTTTCTCTTGCTGCTTTCAAAATTCTTTCTTTGCTTTGGACTTTTGAAACTTCAAGTATAATTTGTCTTGGTGACCTTTTCAGGTTCAAACTATTTGGGCACATTTGGGCCTCACAAATCCAGATGTCCATTTCTCTCCCTAAATTTGGGAAGTTTTCAGCCATTATTTTAAAATAGTTTTCTTTCCCCTTGTTTTCCTCTCTTCTCATTCTGGGATTCTCATAAATGCCAATAATGCTTCCTTTGATGGTGTTGCCTAAGACCCGTATGTTTTCTTCACCTTTCTTCTTTCTTTTTCCTTTTGATCTTCTGGTTGGAAAATTTCAAAAGACCTATCTTCAAGTTCACTGATTATTTTATCTGATTGTTAAAGTATGCTGTTGAAGTTCCCTACTGGATATTTCATTTCAGTAATTGTATTCTTGAGTTCTGGAATTTCTGGGTCTGTTTTCTAATGGTTTCTATTCCTTTGCTGAACTTCATTTTGTTCTTGAATTGTTTTCCCAATTTTGTTTAGTTATCTATGTTTTCTTCTTGTTCACTGAATTTATTTTTTTAAATTGAAGTATAGTCGATTTATAATGTGTTAATTTCTGGTGTACAGCACAGTGATTCATTTACACATATATGTATGTGTGTGTGTGTGTGTGTGTGTGTGTGTGTATATATATATATATATACACACATATATGTGTGTGTGTGTGTATGTATGTATATATATATATATATTCCTTTTCACATTCTTTTCCATTATAGGCCATTACAAGGTACTGAATATAGTTCCCCGTGCTATACAGTAGGACCTAGTTGTTTACTTATTTTATACAGTAGTATTTTATATAGTAGTTAGTATCTACAAATCCCGAACTCCCAGTTTATCCCTCCCCACCCTAGTTCACTGAATTTTTTTAAGAGATTATTCTGAATTCTTTGTTACTCAATTCATAGATCTAAATATTTGAGGGTTATTGGGGCTTAGTTTCTGTTGATGGTGTCATGTTTACCTGATTACTTGTGATTCTTGAATCCTTGCATTGGTGTCTGCATATCTGAGGAAGACGTCCCCTCTTTCAGTGTCTACAGGTTCCCTTTGGCAGAGAAAGTCACCAGTCAGCCCTGCCTATGGTTCTTGATGTGTTAGCTAAGAGCACCCACTGGCAGGCAAGGCTTGCTTTGGGGTCTTTAGCTGGGCGGGGCTGTTGCCTGCGCTCTAAAGGAGGGAGGGGCTCTGCTCTGAAGTCACACAATGTTAACATCTGGGATCCCTGGTGGGGACTCTGTCGGCTCTGCTCCACAGTTGGCACATACTGGCTGGACTTTCTGTCCAGGTGGGGCTGCAGGCTATGCTCAACAAACAGGCAGGGTCATAGGCTGAACTCCACATCCATTTGGGGCTGAAGGCTGGGCTCTGCAGTGTGACGGAGTTACTGTGGACGTTCCTTGCACAGGCAGGGCCTCTCGTTGGGTGGGGAGAGACACCATGCTTTGCATTTGGGCAGGGCTGTTAGCTTGGCTCCCTGTTCAGTTGGGGGTGGTAGAATGAGCTTTGTGGCTGGGCAGGACTGCTGGTCAGGTACCAAAACTGGACAGAGCTGCCAACCGTGCTCCCCTGCCCAGAGGGGAGCAACCAGCTCTGATGCATGGATGGATGGGGTCACTGGCTGGGTCCTCTGACTGGGGGCCACCATCAGCAGGAACACAGTGCCGCAGCGTGATCCTTGCACTGGCTGCTGGGAGCCCTCCTCCTTTGTTTCTAGCTGACTGCGTTTGGTGTAGCCCTGCTGATTCACGCAGTGCCCCTTGTGAAGCACTCTGAAGGGCTTGGCAAAGCTGGATGTCAACCTTGGGCTCTCTTTTTCTCACTGGAGAAACTGTCAGCCCAGGGACGTGCTCTGTGTGTGGCAGTGTGCCAGCCTACGGGAGGGACAAGGTGGTCAAAGTGAAAGCAGTCCTCTTACCCTCTAATGTGGCTTTTCTCAGTTTTTTTTTGTTTTGTTTTGTTCAAGGGGTGATTCATCCTCACCTCTGGGTTCTAGGATTTTCACATAGGTGTTCTTACCTGTGAATAGTTGCTTGTTGGTCTTTCTGTGAGGGGGACTAAAATCTGGGACCTCCTAATCTGCCATCTTTTTTCAAAGTGGAAATAGTGGTATTGATTCAAATAAGATTTCATTATTGCTCAACTCCGAAAAAATGAAGAAAAAATAAACGAAAGCTTATTTAAACAGCAACTAGTCAACACAGAATCAGGCAATGATTGTTAGTGGGTGCTAAAACCATGAGATGAACTGTTTTGGATCATTATTCATTATTGGAAAACAAATAACACTCAAGTTCAGCATTTCTAAAATAAGCAACATTTCTTATCCTGAAGTTTCTGCAGATCAGAAATCCAGGAAAGATTTAGGTGGGTTTTCCTGGCTCAATGTTTCTCGTGAGGTTACAACAAGCTGTTGGTCAGGAGTGCAGGCATCTCAAAACTCTACTTGCCCTGAAGAATCTGTTACAAAATTGTTATCAGTTCCTTAAATATTGTTGGAATGAGGGCCTCAGATTCTCCCCAGAGCACGGTAGCCCAGCATGAAAGAAGAGACCGAAAGAGCAGGAGATAGAGAGATGGAAGCCACGTCACATGTTTTTCCATAACCTAATCTTGAAAGAGATGCCCCAGTGCTACTGTCCTATCTGTTTGTTAGAAGGGTCAATAGGTCTAGTCCACACTCAAGGGGAAGAGTTTACACAAGCTCATGGCATGAGCAGAGATCACTGGGGTCATCTCAGAAGCGGCCTATTTTACTGAGGAACTAAACATTTATGTGATGCCGCAGATTACAAGCTAATTATGACTGGAAAAATGAACCAGTACAATGGAGAGATATGATGGTTCTCTTAGTGATCAAACTTAGCATCACTAATAGTGAGACTTTCTGAATTATGTGCTTCCCATGTGATAAAATATGTGCTTATCTTTTTTTTTTTTTAAATGGAGGTACTGGGGATTGAACCCAGGACCTCGTGCCTGCTAAGAACATGCTCTACCACTGAGCTACCCCCTCCCCCCACCAATGTGATACAATATGAACTTCACAACATTATCTATGAAAATCTTGTGAAATGTGCTTAACCTGAATTTAATTAATATTTAGCTTAATTTTAGTTTATAGGACATCAAGGGGACGAGTGAAAGTTACTGGATTAGTCAGGGTGCACCAGAGAAATAGAACCAATATAAAAAGATTTATTATAAGACATTGGCTTGTATCAATATAGAAGCTTAGAGGTCCCATGATCTGCTGTCTATAAGCTAGAGAACCAGGAAAGTGTAGTTCCAGTTTGAGTTCAAAGGCTTCAGAAAGGAACACTGATGGTACAAGTCCCAGTTAGGGAGCAGAAGATCAATGTCTCAATTCAAACAGTCAGGTAGAGACAGTGAATTCTCTCTTCCTCTGCCCTTTTATTTTATACAGGCCGTCAGTGGATTGCGCGAAGCCCACCCACACTGAGGAGGGCAATCTGCTTCACTCAGTCTAGCAACTGAAATGCTAATCTCCTCTAGAAACACCTTCACAGACACATCCAGAAAAGATGTTTAGCCCTATATCCATGCACCTGGAGATCCACTCAAGTTGACACATAAAATTAAACATCGTGGTTACCAACACCATAAGGAAGCAGCCAGAAAAATCCAGAATGTAAACTGTTCTATAAAACAAAAAAAATAATGTCTGGACTGTTCAAAAAATGAATGTCCTATGGGAAAAAGTTAGAGGGATTAATTGAGAAAATAAAAGCATGCAACCAAATGGAATGTGTGAATCCTAACTGGACCTTAGATTGGATGAAACAAACATACACACACATGTACACACACAGACATGTAAATACACAGATACATTTGTGAGAGAGAGATAGCATAGGGGAAAGAAAGAAGGCAAATGTGGCAAAATGTTAATAATCATTAAACCTACGTGTGACATATATAACGTTCATTGAAGTATTCTTTAAACTTTTCTGCGTGCTTGAAATTTCTCCAGATAAAAAATTGATGAAAATATCTTTCGTCCAAACAATTCCACTGGACTTAAAATAGTTTCAGCAAGTCTCGTCTGGCATGTATTTCCTCACTGGGAAATACCTAAAATAATAAATTTTCTCTTCCTCCCTCAAAAACATTCCTCAGAACAATTGCTACATACATCATGCCACATTGTTGTACAGTTAATTTTTTTTATAGGAACTCAGTTATAAGCTCCTGAAGGTAAGGGCTGTGTTTTATTTACCACTGCCATTTCCCTAACACTACACCGTAGACTTCTCTTATTACACCATCTGTTGATGCTTATTCAGTTAAACCAAAGAAAAACAACAATTAGAAGTGAAGCAGAGAAGGAGGGCTGGGCCAAAAGTTTAAATATTGCTTTACAGTTTATACTGAATAGAATTCATTCAACTCTTACAGAACTTTATATTCTGTATCCTGGAGTTGCTCATTGTTACCGAGTGAATCGAATCCTTCATAATTTGTAAATACTCTTTTAAAATAAACGTAGCACTCTTCTTCCTGATTTGATCTATCGATTTAATCAGTTCCAATCAATATACCGAAAAGTTATTTTGTGCCTAATGACAAACTGATTATGGGGAGTAACATCCGCATCATGGCGGTGTAAGACATCTGCTTGTTTGTCCTTTCTAACAATTAGACATCCATCCATTAACAAAAGTTCCTGTGGGGGAGGTGTGAGATCCAGCACCATACACCAAGGGACACGGAAGGAGTTGTGCTCACCTGTGCATCTGGGAATAGGCCGACAGCCCTCAGTATGGGCTGCGAGAACAGCCAGATCCTAAGAACCTGCCTCAGCTCCTCTAGGCTGCGGCTGGGAAAACCTGGGGTCTGCCGACTTGGGCAGAAACCCACAGAAAATAGAGACTTTGTAGAAGTGAGCTTTCCCAAGGGGAGATCCCACCACACTGTTGGAGCACAAAAAATATGTTTGGACGTATTGGAGGTGGTCAGAGGATCACTGCCATTGCTGCCACTCCCGCAAGGTGAGACTGCCAGCAACGACCCTCCTGTAGAGGAAAGAGAGAGTGGTGTATGAGTGCTTGGCTTGCCCAGCTGTGTGCGAGGCTGTGGGAGAAACCCATTTCTCACCAGTAGCACCCGGTGTACTGAGGTGGGAACTCCATAACTCGGGGGAGAGAGACTGGGAAAGATAAAGAAGATCAAAGGGCATTGAAAAAACACAGTTCTTGCTGACTGCACTGAGGATTTTTGCAGGCGTTCCTTCCAATCAAGACACCCTAGGATTCCTGCCCCCAGGCCCAAGGGTACCACCAGTGTCCTGTGTGCTAAGCCCGACCTCCCCCAGATCTGTGGCTGACTCCTTATGCACACTCCTGAGTGCAGCAGTGAGTAAGATCTGTCTGGCAGAATTGTCAGAAAAAGAGACCAGGGTCTCTGTGCAAAGGAGAAGCCACAAACCCGAGCTGTAGCTCCACCTTCTGGAAAACCAAGGAGAGGTTTTCAGCAACCAGTCTGATGAGTTGTAAAATGGTGAATCCTCCAGAGAGACCAAAAGAGCCTAAGAATTCTATCATGAGAGGGAGCAAGAAGTGTGGAGCAGATGTATTCATACAAGGTCAGAGAAAACCTCTGACAGGACAGGATCAACGAACGGTGCACCCACCTGAAGGCAACTAGTAAAGATTTGAAGAGCTTTCAGGCTACTTCAAATGTGCAAGCAGCAATGCAAAACTACAAGGAACATGAAGAACCAAGGGAACATGTCATGAGAAAAAAGGAACGACATTCTTCTAATGACCAAACTCGAAGGCACAGAATTTTGTGATCTAGCTGATAGAGAATTCACAATAGCTGTTTTAGGGAACTCAAGGAGCTGTAAGAAAACAGAAAAAGACAATTTAATGAAATGAGTAAAATAATACATGAATGAAATGAGATATTTAGCAGAAATAGAAATAATTTTAAAAAGAACCAAACAGAAATCTTGGAGCTGAAAAAAAAAATCAATAAATAAAGTGAGAAGTGCAATAGAGAGCATCTACAGCAGAGGAGACCAGATGGAAGACAGAGTGAGTGATACAGAGAACAGGAACTTTGGAAGTAAGCCAGATAGAGAAAGAAAAACACCATATGTTATCATTTACACGTGGAATTAAAAAAAGAAGAAGAAGAAGACAAACAAACTTATTTACAAAACAGAAACAGACTCACAGACATAGAAAACAAATTATGGTTATCAGAAGGGAGGGGGTGGGAAGGGATAAATTGGGAGTTCGAGATTTGCAGATACTAACTAATATATATAAAACAGATAAACAACAAGTTTATGCTGCATAGCACAGGGAACTATAGTCAATATCTTGTAGTAACTTATGGTGAAAAAGAATATAAAAACAAATATATGTATGTTTATGTGTGACTGAAGCATTATGCTGTACATCAGAAATTGACACAACATTGTAAATTGACTATCTTTAGATAAAATACATGTAAAAATATATGTATACACACACACACACACATATATTTATACACACACACAGAAAAAAAGAGAATAGGAACTTTGAAATAAGTCAATCTGTGGAAAGCAAAGACTAACGAAAAAAAGCAATGAAAGACTATGTGACAGATGGACTCCACCAAATGTACAAATATTAGCATAATCAGGACTCCAGGAGAGGAGTGGGGAAAGTGGTCAGGAAGTTTATTTAAAGAAATTATGGTGGGGGGGAGGGTATAGCTCAGTGGTAGAGTGCATGCTTAGCATGCAGGAGTTTCTGGATTCAAGTTCTAGATCTAGTACATCCACTAAAAAGAAAAGAAAGAAAGAAAAGAAATAATAGCTGAGTGTGTCCCAATCCTGGGGAGAGAATTGGACATCCAAGTTTATGGACATCCTATTATCTCAATGCAAAACAACCTTCTCCAAGATACATCATAATGAAACTATCAAAAATCAAAGATAATGACAGAATCCTAAAAGAAGCCAAAATAAAGAAGGATTATAACCTACAAATAAATCCTATTAGTCAGCAGATTTCTCATTAAAAACTGTACAGGCGAGGAGAGAGTAGACATACTCAAAGTGTTGATGGAAAAAAATGCCAGCCAAGAATACTCTATCTAACAAAATTATAAAGTAGAAATAAAGACTTTCCTAGATATACAAAAGCTGAAGGAGTTCATCACCACCAGACCTGCCTTGCCAGAAATACTGAAAGCAGTTCTTCAAGCTGAAAGGAGAAGATGCTCCTAAGTGAATTGAAAACATACAAAAATATCTAACACATTGGCAAAGGTAAATATACAGTCAGATTTAGAAAATTCTAATTCTATAATAGGATGGGGTGTTAATCCCTTAACTGTAGTATAAAGATTAAAGGACTAGAGCAATAAAATAATTATAGCTACTGTAATTTTTAATGAATACACAATTTCAAAGAGGCAATTTATATCATCAAAAATATAAAAACGAGGGTGCAGAGATTTTGTATGTGATTGAAATATACTGTCCACAAGAGACTCTACAGATTTAAAGACACATGGGCTCAAACTGAAGAGACAATAAATAGATATTCCATGCAAATGGAAACCAAAAGAGAGCAGGGATAACTATTATTTATACTACACAAAATAGACTTTAATCCAAAAATGGTAACAAAAGACAAGGTTATTACATAATGATAAAGGAGTCAATTCATGAAAATGATATAACAATTGTAAATATACCTAACATCAGAGCACCTAAGATATTAAACAAATACTAACAGATCTGAAGGGGAAAATGGACTACAATACATGTATAGTAGGGGGTTTCAATACTACACTTTCAGCAATGATAGATCTTCTAGACAGAAAATCAATAAGGAAACACTGAACTTACACCATACCGAAATAATCTTGAGAAAGAAAAATAAAGCTAGAGGCATCATGCTCCCTGGTGTCAAACTATAATACAAAGCTGCAGTAATCAAAACAGTATGGTACTGGCACTAAAACAGACACATAGATCAATGGAAAATGATAGTAACTAAGAAATGAAACCACATTTATATGGTCAATCAATGTACGACAAATGAGGCAACAATATACAGTGGGGAAAAGACACCCTCTACAATAAAGAGTATTGAGAAAATTGAACAGCTACATGTAAACAAATCATAGTGACTACATTTGCACACCATGTACAAAAAAAACCTTAAAATGGATTAGAAACTTAAATATGATTTGAAACCATAAAATTCCTAGGGGGAAACATAAGCAGTATACTCTTTGGCATTGGTCTTAGCAATATTTTTTTGGATATGTCTCCTCAGGCAAGGGAAACAAAAGCAAAAATAAACAAATGAGATTACATCAAATCAAAAAACTTTTGATAAGTGAAGGAAACTATCAACAGAATGAAAAGTTCACATACTGAATAGAAGAATATATTTCCAAATGATTTATCTGATAAGGGGTTAATATCCAAAATATACAAAGAACTCACATAACTCAACATCAAAAAAAAAAAAACAACCCAAAAACAAAAAACCAAAACACAAGTAATCAATTTAAAAATGGGCAGAAGACCCGAATAAACATTCTTTCAAAGAATACATACAGATGACCAACACACACATGAAAAGATGCTCAACATCACTAATTGTCAGGTAAATGCAAATCAAAACCATAATGAGGTATCGCCTCATGCCTGCAAGAATGACTATTATTAAAAAAATAACAAATAACAAGTATTGGTGAGGATGTGGAGTAAAAGGATTGCATACTGTTGATGGGAATGTCAATTGGTGCTATGAAAAACAGGATGGAGTCTCCTCAAAAAAATTAAAAAAAGAACTACCATACGAACCAGCAATTCCACTTCTGGGTATTTTTCTGAAGAAAACAAAAGCACTAATTTGAAAAGATACATGCACTCCCATGTTCACTGCAGCATTATTTACTATAGCCAAGATATGGAAGCAACCCAAGTGTCCAATGATAAATGAATGGACAAAGAAGGTGGGGCACATATGTACAATGGAATATTACTTACCCAAAAAAGAGAAAAGAATGAAACTTTGCCATTAGCAATAACATGGAATAACCTAAAGGGGATTAAGCTAAGTGAAATAAGTCAGACAGAGAAAGACAAATATCATATGATTTCACTTAAATGTATAATCTAAAAAAAAAAAATCCAAATGAACAAACATAACAAAACAGAAACAGACTCATACGTACAGAGAACAAACAAACAGCCTGTTGCCAGAAGGGAAGGGAGGTGGGGGGAGGAGTGAAACAGATGAAAGAGATTAAAAAGTACGAACTCCCAGTTATCAAGTGAACAAATAATGGGTATGAAATGTAAAGCATGGGGAATATGGTCAGTAATATCGTAATAACTTTGTATGGTGACAGATAATAACTAGGCATATCATGTTGATCATTTTGTAATGTATATAAATATTGAATCACTGCATCAGGCATCTGGAACTCACAGTGTTGTAGGTCAATTATACTTCAACTGAAAAAAAAAAGAAGAGACAGCAGTGATCTTGCTCTCACACCCTATGTTTTAGCACTCACACAGGAAGGGTGTAGTGAAGTATTTATTATAGAATCTACTGGGGAACTGGGTGGTACCTGACTATTCCTAGTACATGAGAGCAAAACCTACAGAAAATATAGCATAAAATACATGTAAAATTCCCTTAGCGTATCCACCATTAGAAAATTGACTCTGAGCAGCACTATATACAATAGCCAAGACATGGAAACAACCTAAATGTCCATCAACAGATGACTTGATAAAGAAGTTGTGGTATACACACACACACACACACACACACACACACACACACACACACACACACAATGGAATACTACTCAACCATAAAAAAGAATAAAATAATGCCATTTGCAGCAACATGGGTGGAACTAGAGATCATCATTCTAAGTGAAGTAAGCCAGAAAGGCAAAGAAAAATACCATATGATATCACTCATATGTGGAATCTAAAAAACAAAGAAAAAAAGAGGACCTTAATGAACTCATTTACAAAACAGAAGCAGTTTTGCAGACATAGTAAACAATCTTATGGTTACTGGGGGAAAGTGAGTGGGAAGAGTTAAATTTGGGAGTTTGAGATTTGCAAATGTTAGCTACTATATAAACAAATAGATTAAAAAAAAGACAAATTTCTTCTGTATAGCACAGGAAACTATATTCATTGTTTTGTAATAACCTTTAATGAAAAAGAATATGAAGATGAATGTATGTATATATATGCATATATTCTAGGACTGGGACATTGTGCTGTACACCAGAAATTTAAACATTGTAACTGACTATACTTCAAAAAAAAAAAGACAAAAGAAAAGAAAATAGACTCTGACTTTTAGAAAATACAATGATGGCTGGTTGAATGGACCAGATAAATCCTGTTTTATTGAACTGATAATAATGAGCCTTCTATGATGACTAATCCGAGTTTAATAAAATTTTTCTCAGTTCCTGTCCCTAAAATGTGAGGAGGCAAAGGGATAGAGAAATACTTTATATTGGACTTTTCAGAGCAAATCTTGATTTTTGTAAGACTATCATCATTTGCTGATTTCATATGAAATTTTAAGCAACAGGCAAAAGGGAAAAAAAGAGAAAATATTTAAGCTGTAAGAGTGCTCTTGAGGGTTTATTTTGTAGCATTTACCTTTTAAAATTTCTGTAACAACTTGGACAGAGAAAAATACACCAAATTCACAGATGCTTATGGAAAGGAAGATAACTTGGAGGAAATATGAAGGGGTTAGGAGTGGAGATGTGTGTTATACTGTTTCATTTTGTTTTTTCCTAGCATTTATCACTCTGACTAGATTTGTTTCCTTTCTAATTCTCTGCCATCTTCATAAAAGATAAAGTGAAAACCCCACATGCCCCTTTACAGTATGAGAAATGTGATTTATAACAGCGTCATTAGTTCATAATTGAAAATACTTTTGGACTTCTGGGAAAATATGTGCGTCACAATTAACTTGTAGCTCTGGAGGCCAGTGGGTTGCTATAACAACCAGAAAAAAAATGGTGCAATAATAGCTCTCCCTCACAGATAGATAACTCACTAAATGATGAGATCTAGAAATGCAGGTGTTTGTCATATAAATGCAAATAAGCACCAAACACATTCATTTATTTCTTTTTTCATGAGCACTGACTCCGTGTCTGGCAATATGCTAGGAAGTGGTGAAAAAGATAGACATGGTCTCCCTTATAATGGAGTGCACATTCTAGTGGAAGAGACAGATAATAAAGAGTAAATAAATCAATTCCCTAAATAATTCCACCATGGGAGAAGGCCATATAGGAAATGAAACAATGGGCCCAGATACTGGACAAAGCAGAGAATGGCTGCTGTAATACAGAGCACAGATACATCATAAATTTTGACTTTCGAGTATATGAGCTTTAGTAAAGTGAAGGAATGAAGCATGGAGTCTTTCAGTCTTTATGAATAAAAATAATTTAAAAAAATAACTGCTAACTGAAGTATTATGATTGTCATTGTTATTATTTTGGCTTGAATTCCCCTGAAATTGGGTGGATTGAACATGAAAATAAGAGTTGTTTGTGTATTTTAAAAATGAGTATTATTCAATATCAAGCAATCATTGTTTTATTCATAATAGCCAAAAATTGGACACAGATCTGAATGTCCTTCAGTGAGTGAATGTTTAAACAAACTGTGGTATGTGTATACTAGGAAAGACTATTCAGCAATTAATAGGAAATAAAGTATTTAAAAAAGACAGCTTTACTAAGATATAAATTCACATACTATAAAGTTCATCTTTTTAAAGTTTACATTTCACTTTACTTTTTACTATGGTCATGATATAAAAACTAGATATCTACAAAAAACGAAAACAAACAAAAACCATAGATTATCTAAATGATTTAGATAGTCATACAAGTTGTACTGTATTTCTGTTTATGGCCAAGTAATACTCTGTTGCATTGATAGTAACATTTTCTCATCCATTTATCAGTTGATGGGCATTTTTTCCTACTTTTTGTCAATTATGAATAAAGCTGTTACGAATTTTCATGTATCAGCCTTTTTGGGGGGGGGATATATGGTTTCAATTCTCTTGGGTGTATGTATACCTGGAAGTGGAATTGTTGAGTCATATGGTATCTCTACACCTAACTTTTGGAGGAACTAAAAACTGTTTTCCAAAGAAATTCTACCATTCTACATTCCCAGCAGGGTATGAGGGTTTTACTTTTTCCATGCCCTTGTCAACACTTGTTATTTTCCATTTGTGGTTGTAGCCTGTTTGTTCCATTTTTTCATTTATTTAGTGTACAAATTTCCAGTCTTTTTGTATCCATATTTGTTAGTTTTCCAGAACATCTTTCCTTCACTTTTATATCAGAACCTATTGTGCATTCAAAGACTTAGTTCAATCTTCAGGCATATAAGAAACTTCCAGGTTGACTAGCCCCAGGCCTACACAATTTTGAGCTCTGACTGCAAATTCACATGTCATTTATCTTCATCTTAACACAGCATGGACTCTAGCTGAAGGCAAGGCATCCATCTGAGATTGCTATTGTGTCTTCTGGTTGTTGGCTCTGCCATCAATATTTCTCACTGTGATGATAATTATAGTTCTGGACTCTGACTGCCTGAGTTCAACTTTTATCTCCACTGCCACCTTCTCCTTTTGTGAAATGGATAAGTTACTTAACTCATCTGTGCTTCAGTATTATCTCTCTAGGCCTCCATGCTCTTCTCTCCCCAAACTTCAGGGATGCACGCTAGACATCTATGGGAGATGGAACCACTGTGATGCCTTCTGCCATCTCCTGACCAGGATGCGACTTTGCTGGGGAGGCACAGCTAGATCCCTTCTCATGGAGATGTTATTTAAGATCCTCAAGGGGAAAAGCATGGGATTTAGAAACAGGGAAGGAGGAGTCTTTGCTTCTTTCCATTCAGTGGCACTTTAGTGAGTCCTGTTCCTCCCATGCTGGCTTGGGTAGGAGCCCTGGGCAGGGCTCCAGCCACCCACAGCCCACCCCGCTGCAACTTTCTCAGCACAAAAGCACTGAGGGCCCTGACAGGTAGTTCTTGAGCAGTCTACTTTGTTTTATTTTGGGGGGGGTTGGGGGAGTAATTAGGTTTATTTATGTTTATAGGAGGTACTGGGGATTGAACCCAGGACCTCCTGCATGCAAGCACATGCTCTACCACTTGAGCTGTACCCTTCCCCCCTATTTTGTTTTGTTTTTGATTATAGCAAACCAGGTGGGTATGAAGTAGTGTCTCATTGTGATTTTGATTTGTTTTTCCCTAATGGCTATTGATGTTGAGTATCTTTTCATGGGTTTGCTGACCATCTGTATATCTTCTTTGGAGAGATGTCTGTACAGATTCTGACTGCATTTTCAATTGGGCCATTTAACTTTTTATTATTGAATTGTATGAGTTCTTTACATATTCTAGACACAAATCCCTTATCAGATATAGAATTTGCCAATATTTTCTCCTTTGCGTGGGCTGTCTTTTCATTTTATTGATGCTATCATATGAAGCACAAAAGTTTCATTTCTGACGAACTCCAATTTATCTGTTTTCTTTTATTATGCCACTGATTTTTTTTCTTTCTTTCTGACAAATGCCCTGTATGTCAAGCTGTTTTCACCGACTGTACTCTGAAATAGGTCAAATAAAGTCGAGTCCTGATAGTAGAGCTTTTCATTGAGCTATCAGACAAGTCAACTAGTGACAGTTCTCCATGGACAGGGCTTTTAGACAGCTCCAAATCCATTCTGTCCCCTACCGTGGCTGCTAAACTACTATTTTTCACAGCTAGTGGAGTTGTGAAGTTGTTGAAATTCAGGCTCCTGTGGAGCTGGGGAGAGAGGTGTAAACAAAGAATGTTGCCAGTCATTCCAGTTCTATGAGGATCGAGGCACCAGCCACTGCAGTCACTTACCACATCACCCACCCCTCATTGTGCCATCAGGGGAATTCGGGATGGAGAAAAGTAGGAAGCAAAGATTCTGTACTTTGGATACTGGCCCCTAGATAGTTAAGATGCATATTCAAGGAATAATTTCAACAAACCCAGGTTGTTACATCTTCCCATGTGTAGAAAAGCACTAAAATCATTAACCAGAGATATCTGTTTTTTCATATTAGCAGTAATTTTTGATGTTCGACTACATGTTTTCCTCCAACAAAAAACCCTCTTATACTAATTATTTGTAACTTAGATGATTGATTTCTTGAATATGTGTAAACACATTTAACTGTCCTTTATGACTGGATTACTGCATCCTGTTGATTTCTATTTTGTGGTTGGTTTTATTCCTTTGATAACTATGTAAGTTTAAAAAGCTAAAGCTCTAAACTTTCTTAAGAAACAATGAACAGTACGTATAAATTTTAAAACCATTTTTCTCTCTCAGTGTGTTGGTCTTCCTAGAATAAACTTTGTTTATGCCCCCAAAACCACCACCAACAACAAAAACCCTCATGTACATCCTGACTCTTCCCTTACCTCTTTGGGGCGGTTCCTCAGAGATTTCTGGGAAGCTGCCTCCCAGGCTATAGTCTTCAATAAGGTCCCCGAATAAACCTTAACTCACAACTTTTAGGTTTTGTGTTTTTTATTCAATCTATAGTTTTGGTGATCATGAAGGGACGCAAAGTAGACGTCTCTCCTTTGCTTGAACTGTACGAGGATCTGGAGCCTTGGAACCAGTTGAGGCCCCTTGTCTGCCTCCTGGGTGAGTCTCTTCTGGGTCTCCCATTATTGGCTGATAAGCCTAACTTTTATTCGATGGTGGATAAACTCCTTGCTGTGAGGAATAGGTTTTCCTTGAACTTAGCTTCAAGAAGAGTGGGGGAAGTCAGTCATCACACCATGTAACAGTCCCCTAGGGAAACCCACCCATTTAATTAAAAACTTGCTTATCCCAGGACCAAAATGAGAGCTGGCTACTCAGTGTTCTGAGCACCCAGGCAGTTTTAGACTCCTGGAGGGAGAAACTGAGACTTGTAAAAGAGCTGCAATGACTCTGGGGTGACACCTAGAGGAGGTGAACTCACGAACAGCACAGTGGCCCAATCACACAGTCATTACTAGCAGTTTTATTTTGACAAACCAACCCTGGAACGGGAAACAAGCTTTCAAAACAAAAGCAAAAGGAGCAAGAGATTGCCAACCTCTAACTAACATCCTAGCCAGATTCGTGTACAATACGTACGGAATTTACACTTGCAAATACTTACTTAATTGGAGAAACTACACTAAAGGAGATCTCAACGTAAATTGGCCAAATTGAGGTTCTTTGGACATTCCAAAATTAATTTTTGTGTGTGTGTGAAGCTATAGAAAGATGGCCATAAGATCAAATAGACTGATTGAAATGCTTATTTCAATCGGCATTTAGAAGTGTCTAAAAGAGGAAATGATAAACTAACTTCTTCGCTGGAAACCAAAAAAAAAAAAAAAAAAACCAAAAACTTTTTGAAATAATAGCAGAATTTTACAAAGTTACTGAACTGCCTGATCCAGACTATCTCTTTCTCTCTTCCATCACCTCCACCATCTGCTGCTCCCTCTCCCCCAGTAGAGGAGGACCTAAAGTCAGAAGTAATTTTAGCCCCTTTTAAGGAGATACCTATTACAGGAAGAGGTGACTCATTGTCCTTAGTGCTTATGTACACACCCTGGACCTGAGTAGAACTTAGAACTTTAGCTAAGAATTTCCCAGTCCAAGTCAAGACCCACTGGGACTTGCTAAGGAATCTGAGTTAGCTATCTGAATGTATAAGTAGGTTTTCAGACTTGTATCAATTAATACAGGTCTTAGTTTCTGAAAGTAAGGCAAAGGAGTGGACAGAGAAAGCAGAATGCAAACACTCCTTAATGGATTTTGATTTATATTGTCCAGAGACTCGAGTTGAAGGCAAGGGATTAGGCCATAAATTGCTCAGATTTATCCCAGAGCTTTTCCCCAAAACTACAGACCGGACAAAGACTCAGGAATGTAAACAAAGACCAGATGAATAAATTCCAGATTATTATGAAAGGTTCAAGAAAAGTTTTAAACAATATTCTCTCACAACACCCGAATCATTCTCTCACCACCAGAATGAGCCTTTGCCTAACTCTACCTTTTCGGAAGGCATAGATGAGGAATTGGCTACTCTAATTAAAAGACATAGTTTAGGTGGGTCTGCATTCCATACAAATGCCCTTATCACACAGGCCAACCAACTTTCCAAAACCATTAAGAAGAAGGAGGGGGGAGGGTATAAACTCAGTGGAAGAGTGTGTGCTTAGCATGCATGAGGTCCTGGGTTCAATCCCCAGCACCTCCACTAAAATAAATAAATAAATAAATAAATAAATAAATAAATAAATAAATAAATAACCAACTTAATTACCTCCCCCTCCAAAAAATTCTTTTAAAAAAGGAGAGAAATACATCTTTAAAAATTATAAGCTTCCTGTTATCCCAATTATGTAATCAAAGTCAGTCAATGGTTAACAAGCCTCCATTCAATCTACAACTGATAAAGGAATACAGAATTTGCTTTTACTGTAGAAAACCTGATCATAAGAGAAGGAACTACAGAAAAATGCAAAGATTTGGGGCGGGGACGACAAGATTTCAGACCAGAATTCCAAGCTAAACAAGAATAGGGGCTCCTAAGGAACACAGAGAGTCTTTTCTCTCCTCCTCTCTGACACCTAGGAGAAGCAGAAATGAAAATACAAGGAGAAACAAAGCCCTTATAGACACAGGGGCCATCTTTTTAGTTTTAAACACTACCAGACTACATTACTGCGCTATCAAAGGCTCCCTCCCTTGGAGCAATACTTCAGTGCACATGGTAGGAGTTTCTAATGAACCTATAAAGGCTCCTAAATCATTACTTTAAGAATTTTACTTAGAACTTAAAGGAAAGCACTAGTTTTTCCTAGTAGAAAGTGCCCCTATTCACTTGATAGGTAGAGAGTTTATTAGAAACTTATGAAGCCCATATTTCTTTTACTCTGAAGAGGGGAATGTTTTTAGACCTGAAGGATCAATCAGATTTCCTTCATCAAATAATGTTTGTGACCCATGATCAGGGACATGCAGAACAAGAAAAACTGTTAGGCTTAGTACCTGAAGGATTATGGTCAATTGATCCTACTGACATTGGAAAAATACATTCCACATCACCCATTAAAATTACCATAGACCAGAATAAACCCCTGCCTAATATTCATCAATACCCACTGAGGCAAATAGCCATAGAAGGAATGAACCCTTGGCATCAGCTCACATTAAGAAAGGGCTCATTGCACCAGCCTTTTGTAACACTCTCATTTTGTCAATTAAAAAGCCTAGTGGTAAAGGTTGGAGGTTTGTACAAGATTGGAGCTCTATCAATGCTATTATTATTCTTTGACATTCTGTAGTGCCAAAGCCCCATACCTTACTGTCCTATATTCCTGAAAATAGTGACTTCTTTTCTGTGATAGATCTCTGTGATGTATTCTTTAGTATCCCTGTACATCCTTATGACCCATCTTTTTGCCTTCTCTTGGCATGGATATCAATATACATAGATTGTAATGCCGCAGGGCTATACTGAAAGCCCGACTTACTTTTCTCAGATATTAAAAGAAGACTTAGATGATCTGGCTTTTCCTCATAAGTCATTTTTGATACAATATGTAGATGATTTATTCTTTGACAAATAGTTAGCAAGACATCCTGTACTTAACTTCAAAAGCTAGCTTCAAAGAGACATACAGTGTCCAAGGAAAAATAAACAATTTTGTGAAGCTAATGTGAAATATTTAGAACAGAAGATATCTAAAGAAGGAATTTTAATGGATCTTGATAGAATGAAAGATATTTTGGCTTTCCAAAGACAGGATAAGATGGCAGTTAAGGGGCTTTCTAGGTCTTACAGGCTACTGCAGGAATTGGATCTCAAGTTTTTCCTTAGTGGCTCAACCATTATATCAGTTGCTTAAATAAGACCAACCTGAACCTCTCTGCTGAGAAATAGAACATTCTGAAGCCATGGAAGCCCTTAAAAAAAAAACCTCCTGGCAAAGGCCCCAGTCCTGGGGCATCCAAATTATGATTTATCTATTTTTCTCTTTATATGAGAAAACAAGGGTGCTGTACTAGAGTTTTAACCCAGCAACATGACAGCTACTACTCACCAATAGGATATTACAGCCAACAGCTAGCTAGGGAGCTAAGGGCCTTCCCCATTGTCTCCAGGCTGTCATAGTTGTGCTGTGTCAGACCACAGAAGAGATAGCCATGAGTCACCCCTGTCATAGTCTGTGTTCCCCACTCCATGGAAGCTTTACTAAACTCTCATCACCCACAACATTATTCAGCAAATTGATTAACCTCTCATGAAACTGACTCTCACCAGACATAACTCTCCAAAGGTATAACAAACTTAATCCAGCCACTTTTCTCCCAGAAAAATCAGACATCAACAATGAAAAAGATGATTGTCTTTGTTTTAACTGACAATCTATTATCTCCTAGAACTGATCTTTGAGAAAGTCCTATGGATAACCCCGATTTTATATTATTCACTGATGGTTCATATCTGCAAGGACCTCATGGAAAGTACCAGGCTGGCCAAGCCACTGTTTCTCCAGTGTCTACCCTTGAAAATGCTTCCTTGCCTAATGTCGCTTCCACCCAACAGTCTGAATTAATAGCACAAACAAGAGCCTGCCAGTTGGCAAAAGGAAAATTTGCTAATATTTATACAGAAGGCCACTATGTTTTTGGGGTGGCACATGGTTTTGCCATGCTTTGGAAACAAAGGGGATTTTTAACATCCTCAGGGTAGCCTATTAAAAATGGGAAACAAGTAGTAGAATTATTAGATGCAATTATTTCTGCTGCTGAGTGCACTTGTCATTATTAAGGTATCGAGTCATACAAAGGCTGACAATGCAGACACAAAAGGAAACTCTGGCTGATTGTGCTGCCAAGATAGCGGCTTTACAAGACAAAAACAACCAACTAATGGCTGTCTTTCCCTGTCAGCCTCCCAGTAACCTATTGGCATATTGTTAAAGAGAATGGCACCATTAAAAAAAAGCCCCCTGGACACAAAAAGGAGGAAGATTCAACTCCAGCAAAGAGCTATGCATAAGCCCAAAGGGGAAGCCTATCCTTCCCTTTGGAGCTAAATATCCTATTTTACAATATACTTATGAATTAACTCATTGGAACCCAGACAGGATGGTACTATGGGATAAACGTTCTTTTTGGAAGCCTTCTTTAACAATAGCTGAGGTTTTTGCAAGATGTACCATTTGTCCAAAATATAACCCAAGAAGCCGTTATATGGTTCTCCAGGAAATTTTCCATTACCTGTAGGTCCCTTTTAAATTTGGCAGATTGATTTTATACAAATGCCTCCCTCTCAAGGTTACCAGTATGTTCTTGTTATGATTTGCATGTTTTCACTTTGGATTGAGGCATTCCCATGCAGAAGGGCCACAGCACAATCAGTAGGAAAGTTGATTTTAGAAAGAGTGATTCCTATTTGGGTGAAATTCCCTCAGAATTATATAGCGATAGAGGAATTCATTTTACTGGACAAATGGCTAAAGAAATGTGTTAGATTTGTTTGATTATGCAGCATTTCCATTATGCTTCTCACTGCCAATCTTCTGTGTTAGTAGAAAGAACAAATAGAATGATTATAACCCAACTGGACTGGAAATCCACATATTGTAACTGACTATACTTCAATTTAAAAAAAAAAAAACCAACTGGCTGAGATCATGGATGCTTATTCCTTATCCTGGCCTAAGGCCCATCCATTGGTCCTCCTCAACCTCAGATCCACCCCTTTTGGCAAACATCATTTGTCTCTGCTTGATATTATCACAGGGAGACCAATGAGATTGGATGAAGGATTATATAAACCTACTTTAATGAAAGGGAATCTGTTACATTATTGCAAGGGCTTAATTGAATTATTAACAGAACATTCTAAGCTTGTTTCTGAAGCTCAAGTAATCTACCCTTAAATGAAGATCAGATGCCCCATGACCTACAACCAGGAGACTATATATACTGGAAAAGGCATCATTGAAAGGACTCTCTCCAACCTAGATGGAAAGGCCCTTGTCTGGTTCTTTTAACTAGCTCATTCACAGCAAAGCTGAACAGAATTGACACTTGGATTCCTATTTCCTACTTAAAAAGGCCCCCTGCACTGAACTGGACTATAGAGAGAACTGCTGGCCTCAAACTCTCCTTAAAATGACCCACTATCAGAAAGGAAATGACACCCATGCCAGGACAAGAAGATGACAACATCAGAAGCAGATAGCTAACCCAAGATGCCAGACCTGACCTGTTGGATTATTGAATTTTTTTTTTTAATGGAGGTACTGGGGATTGAACCCAGGACCTCATGCAATGCTAAGCATGTATTCTACCACTAAGCTATACCCACCCCCATCAACTAGAACCACCTTTGATTCTAACATTTTCTTGATTTTTTGGGCTTTTGCACATGAATCAAATTTTTTTTTCTGTCATGGGCTCGGTCCTATGCAAATTTTAGAAATCAATCCAATTGATGGCTTTCTTGTTAATTACTCATGCCCAGTACTTCTGGTTTACTTTGGTGGGTTTTTCTTCTCTGAGGCTCTGACTGAATGGCCTTTAGAAAATTTATTTTAGAAGAAAGAAGTTATAGTTATGTCTGGGCCACTACTGATATTACTAGATGGAACCCCTCACTTGGCCAATCTATCATACTTGATCTGACCTAGGCTATAAATATGAAGTTTTCTTTGAAGTTACTCAAGTTCAATCAGAACAATGAGCTATAGAAAGAAAGAAAGAAAGAAAGAAAGAAAGAAAGAAAGAAAGAAAGAAAGAAAGAAAGAAAGAAAGAAAGAAAGAAAGAAAGAAAGAAAGAAAGAAAGAAAGAAAGAAAGAAAGAAAGAAAGAAAGAAAGAAAGAAAGAAAGGAAGGAAGAAAGAAAGGAAGAAAGAAAGGAAAGAAGGAAGAAAGGAAGAAAGAAAGAAAGGAAGAAAGGAAGAAAGAAAGAAAAGAAAAGAAAAAAGGAAAGGAAAGGAAAAGAAAAGAAAAAGAAAAAGAAAAGAAAAAAAAAGAAAAAAGAGGATATTAATGAACTCATTTACAAAACAGAAACAGATTTGCAGATATAGTAAATAATCTTATGGTTACTGGGGGAAAGGGGGTGAAAAGGGATAAATTTGGGAGTTTGAGATTTGCAAATGATAATCACTATATATAAAAATAGATAAGAAACAAACTTCTTTTGTATAGCATAGTGGACTGTATTCAATATCTTACAATAACTTTTAATGAAAGAGAATATAAAATGAATGTATGTATATGTATATGTATGTATATATATATATGCATGACTGGGACCTTATGCTGTACACTAGAAATTGACATATTGTAACTGATTATACTTCAAAAAAAAAAGAATAGTATTACATATTACATATCATGTACTTAATAAATGTTCGCAAAATTGAAAAAAAAAGAACAATGAGCTAAATTTCAGTCAAAAAATATAACTTCCCTATTAGTTAGGTGGGACCCTCCCTCAGCTATGGGATGGCTTTATATGGCTAACACTAGGCTATGGTCACTTAAGTTTAAGGGTCTCCCAAATTGGGAGCAATTAAATCATATTAAAGATAATCAGCCTAATAACACTAGAAAATTAGGCTGCATGCCTTATGAAAATACTAATATATCATTTACCTTAAGGATAGAAATTGTTATGGAAAAATTGGGTCAGGTGACCAGGAATATACTGGGTAGTACATAATGGAACCTAGTGGCTTTGCAGCTCCAATTCCCCTGGCTTCTGCCAGAATGGGTAGGAAAATGTACCCCAGGATTACTTGGGCTCAAGGTCACTTGTGTGCCAATTTAGGTAAGACTCCAGTAAAGTTACCATGAATACAAGCTCGATGGACCAAGAGACCTGTATTCCACTGGTATGACCATTTAGCCACTATTTTTGTGCCTTCACTGGGATTGGAAGATGCCATCGCCCACATTGAAGCCTTAACAGAATTCACCCCAAAGGCCTCAAATGATAGTAGTCAGGCTATTAGCCTACTGAATTCTGAGGTTGCTATGATGAGAAAAGCAGTGTTACAAAATTGCATGGCTCTCAATATTCTTACAGCATCTCAAGGATGTACCTGCACTGATTCCCACTGAATGCTGCATTCTCATACAGACGAGTCCTCTAGTATAGCACATTTAATGACCCACAGGGAACATCAGATTTATGCCTTAAGTGATTCACTTCCTAGTCTTGGTGATCTTTTAGGGAGCTGGTTTGGTTCTCCAAGCTCATGGCATAAATCCCTACTTATGACGTTATTAATGCTACTAGCTGTATTACTTACATCTTATCTATTTTATAAGATTGTTGCCTCTTGCATTACTCAATGGGTAACCAGGCTTCCAACAAAATTAATGATGATTAAACGTTCTGAGGCAACTGATCACATATTTAACTATATAAAATAACTGTAATAGTGCAACTCTAGCTATGGGACAGTTGGTTGTCAAATGCCTCCCTTGGTTGAATTTACGACCAACAGGGGGCAGTGTAAAGAATGCTGACCACCATTCATTCCAGTTCTACAAGGATCAAGCCATTAGGTACTGCAGTCACTCACTGACACTGCGCCCTGAGGGAAATGCAAGCTGGAGAAAAACAGGAAGCATTCTGTGCTTTGGATACCACCCCTCCTTTCCCAGGTAGTTAAGATGCATATCCAGGGAATAATTTCAATGAACCCAGATTCTTGCATCTTCCCATACATAGAAAAGCACTAAAATCATTAACCCAGGTTATCTGTTCTTTCTGATTAGCAGTAATTTTTTTTGTGATCTATTTATTAACTTATTTTGGGTTTTTTTTTTTCTTCAGTTTAATTAGGTAGAACGATTACAGTTTGACTGCACATACACATTATATTGCATGTAAATACATATATACAGTATATTGGACATTTTTTTAGTTCACATGTATGTACTGATTATTGTTTCTAGGAACAGATTAGAGCTTTAGCTTTTTAAACTTACATTGTTATCAAAGGAATAAAGCCAACCACAAAATAAGAATCAACAGAATGCGGTAATCCAATCATAAAGGACAGTCAAATGTGCTTACATATTCAAGAAATCAATCATCTTAGTTATAAATAATAAGGAGTTCATTTGCGGCCTTATTATTATTGTTATTATTTTTTAGATTCCTCATATTGATTAGCAGTAATTTTTGATGTTCAGCTACATGTTTTTTTCCCCAGCAAAAATATCTCATATATATCCTGGCTCCTCCCTTACCTGAGTAACTCCTCAGAACTGAGAGACTGCCTCCTGGGCTGTCATTCTCAATAAAGTCCCTCAGTGAAACTTAACTCACAACTTTTAGGTTGTGAGTGTGAAATAAAATTCATATTTTATGGCGAGATAAGAAAAAAGTTAAACATAAAAAATTCTTCTCTGCTCTTTGGGCTCCTCTCCCCCGACTGTGCATTGTGTATCTGTATTATGCATGGACCAAACGTCCCCCATCAGCAAGAATACTTGTTCAACCATAAACAGCAACATTCTCCTAGCATCAACAAGACAACTCCTTAAAAGATAACCTTCCTTCTTGATCTTGTAAAGGGTCACATGACCCACCAGGATGATGCTTAGATCGGGATTATGTAAACTGTCAATAATACGTCATTTGATGTACAGTCCCCTGTCTCAAAAAACTTATAAAACTGTTCCTTGATTTCTAACAGACAGAACAGTTCTCAGAGCTTTCTGAGATGCTCTTCCCGGGTTATATTCCTCAAATTTGGCTCGAATAAAATTTTCCATTTCTTTCTCAGATCGACTCATTAATTTTTTGTCAACATGCATTTTCTTCAGTCAGCAGAGGGGTGGGTTGAGGGCATGTTGCAAGCCTTGAATTTCTGGAGTTCCAGCAAGTTTATTTTGAGAGTTTTTGCTAGTGTTTTCACTGCTTTTATGGAGGAGCAGATTTGGGGCTGAGGGGTGGCTGTTACTGCACCATTTGAAATGTTCACATACAGAAGTCAATTACTGATACACAAGGTAACTTGGATAAATCTCAAGAGAATTATGCTGAGTGAAAAAAAAAATCTCAAAACGTTGCATACTATATGATTCCAGTCATCTAACATTCTTTACGTTAAAAAAAACTGCAGAGATGATCACAAACCATGGGTGGAAAAGGTTAGGGAAGTGAGGAGGGGAAAGGTTGTGGTGATAAAGTCATGGGACAAGGGATATTTGTGATGGAACTGTTTTGTACCTTATGTACTGGGGTTCTAAGTTTATGGAATTAAATATACACATAGAAATGCATGCCTATAAAAGTAGTGTTACCCTAAAGCACTGTTTGCCTCTTGTTGGGTATTGAGCCAAAAGACATAACTAAGTCAAAGATTGGGAGAAGGAAAGATTTAGTATTACTCACAGCAAGTGAGGAGAACACGGAATCCTTCGCAAAGCAGTATCTCCTTGATGGCAAAACTGGGGAAGTTTTAAGCTAAGGGTACATGCATATTCATTAAGGGGCTTGGTCAACAGAGTCCAAGCTTTAGTTGATTGAAGTCAGAAAAGGCCAAGGTCATCATCCCCTAGGTTCGTTGATCTGGTGGTTGAGTGCTAATCTTTACCCTTGAAACAGAATTGGGAGTCGTTAGAACTGATATATTATCTTTGCTATTATTACTTCTCTTGCCTGATAGTAGTCATTTGTTTCTGCATTCTTTTGTTCCCTTAAGATCATTAATTACTGAGACTTGTTCAAGGACAAGTATTGTGGCCAGGCTTAGATCACAAAATGCCTTCTTTTATGTTAAGAAAAGCCATGCCTGGTTCTCTTTCTCTAGGGAACCCCTACCTTATCTACTCAGAGTGGTAATATATAAATGTCAATGATTTGTATCAACGTCAATTTCCTCAGTTGTGACATTGTACTATAATTAAGCAAGATGTTACCACTAGGGGACACTAGGTAGAGAGTTTATGAGATCTCTATTATTACTTACAACTGCATGTGAATGGACAATAATCTCAAAATTCAAAAAAAAAATTTTAAAGCAAAAACAAAGAATATGGTTGCTTTTAATGGAAATTATAATGATGCAAATTATATCACACTGTTGAGAGAAGCAATTGTTCAAAATGTTCTCTGGCAGCCATTTTGAGGTTTTCACAAATACACAGAATGATAACTGTATGTGTATCTTGAATATATAAGATACCTTGATTAATGTGAAGTCGGCACAAGAACTGGGCAAGCAACTAAGTTTTAAGTAGATTATTATGGCTAATGAGCTAGGCTTTTAATTAAGGGACAGATAAGTAGATTACATTCACACAGCCCTGCAATTATGATTTAGGCACAGAAAATGCTGGAATGTTGGTTTGTAGCCTAACTTTTGTGAGGTACTGCTTCCTGAAACATGAAATTTCATATGGGTGAGGTAACTGGTATTTTTAAAAAAACTGACTTACAGAATCATTGATATTTAAAAAATAAATATGAATAATACTGGGATAAGCTGAACAAGACAAAGTTTCATGAAGGTGCTTGGAAATGTGCTGGAACGTAGTTAAAACTTAATACATTTCTTATCCTTTGTATTAGTAAAAGTAAAAATTAGATATTCTAGTGTCCAAAATCTTCTCTATTCTGAAAAAAAGTTTCAAGGTACTGCTCATAAAACATTTCCCCAGCATGCTAGTCTAAAGAATTTAACATAATTTTGTCATACTTACCCTCAAGGCAAAATGGATACAACCTAAGTTGATTTTTAAAAGTGTTTTATCCACTGCAAGATTTGAGGAATATACATATGTAGAGGAATTGTTTTAGAGACATTATTAGTATGTGTTCATCCAAAAGACACCAATAGTTACTTCAGTTATAAAAGGCTTTGGGTAAGTGACATCCATAAAAGCCTAGATTCCACAGATCTTATTTAATTTAATTTATTATTAAATAACATTTCAAAATTTATTCTTATTTTATTTGAGGAGAGGAAGATGACCAGGTATAGAAAGGCCACACAGAAAATAAAGACAAATATTGGCCTTCAAGAATGCCTGCTCCCATTCCTGACCAAATTTAGTGCATTTAACCAAAAATAAAAATTTCTACAAAGAGTCTATGAAATGCTCTGTGATAGCTCTTCAAAATGGCATTATCAAATAAATGTCCATTCTGGACAAAAAAGGTAGAATGTGGAACATTAAAAATAGGATGGACTTTAGCCCATTCTGGCACCCACAGTTACTCTTGCATATATAACATAATATCACTATTTCCCCTGGTGTAGCATTTTATTATTTTTATTGAGACATAATTGACATATAACACTGGGTAAGTTTAAGGTATAAACTAGGTGATTTGATACCTCTACATAGTGCGATACGATTACCACTGCAGTGTCAGCTAACACCCCTATCACATAATTATCATTCTTTTTTGTGAAGAGAACAGATAACATTGAGTCTGTTAGCAACTATGAAGTTTAAAATACAATATTGTTGACTAGAATTACTATACTGTACATTAGATTCCCAGAATTTATTCATCTTCTAGTTGCAGCTTTGTACCCTTTGGGAACATCTCTCCAGTTCCCCCATTTTACTCTATTTCTACCAGTTCACCTTCTTGAGACTCAACATTTAAGTGATACCATATTTATCTTTCTATGTCTGGCTTATCTCACTTGAATAATGCCCTTAGGGTCATCCATGTCACAAATGGCAGATTTCCTTCTTTCTTCTTTTTTGTTTGTTTGGTTGTTTGTTTTCATGGAGATACCAAGGATGGAACCCAGGAACTTAGGCATGCTAAGCACTCACTCTACCACTGAGCTATATCCCCACCCCCACTCCCCAGATTTCCTTCTTTCTCGTGGCTAAGTAATATTCCATTGCATATATACATATATCAATGACATTCTTTCATCAGCAGACACTTGGGTTGTTTCCATATCTTGGCTATTGTCAGTAATGCTGCAATAAACATGGGATTGTAGATACACATATTCAATATCCTACTTTTCATCCCCTTTGAATATATACCTAGAAGTGAGATTGCTGGATCATATGGTAGCTCTATTTTTAATTTTTTGAGGACCCTTCATATTGCTTTCCATAGTGGCTGAATCAATTTATATTTCCACCAATAGTGTACAAGGGTTCCCTTTTTTCCATATCCTTGCCAACAATTTTTATCTTTTGTCTTTTTGATGACAGCAATTCTAACAGGTGTGAGGTGAGATCTCATTGTGGTTTTATTTTTAATTTTCCTGGTTATTAGTGATGTTGAGAATCTTTTCATATACCTGTTGACCATTTGGATGTCTTCTTTGGAAAAATGTCGATTCAGTTCCTCTGCTCATTTTTAAATCAGATCGCTTGTGTTTTGTTATTGAGTTGTATGAGTTCTCGATATATTAACCCCTTATCCAATATATAGTTTGCAAATATTTTCTCCCATTCTTTAGGTTGCTTTTTCATTTTGTTCACTGTTTCTTTTGCTGTGCAGAAGCTTTTTAGTTTAACGTAGCCCCACTTGTTGGTTTTCTCTTTTGTTGATTGTGCCTTTGGTGTCATATCCAAAAATATTATTTCTGAGACCAATCTCAAGGAGATTGCTTCCAATATTTTATTCTAGGAGTTTTATGGTATCAGGTCTTATGTTTAAGGCTTCAATCCATTTAGAGTTGATTTTTGTGAGTGATATAAGCACACTTCCTGATTTCAAACTATTCTATGTAACAGGTCAATTATACTTCAAAAACAAACAACTCATAGAAAAAGAGATCAGATTTGTGGTTAACAGAGGCAGGGGGCAGGGGAAGAGGAAACTAGATGAAGGCAGGTAAAGTACAAACTTTCAGTTATAAGATAAATAACTACTAGGGATGTAATGTACAACATGATAAATATTAATATAACAGTGTTATAATAAATATAACACCGCTGTATGTTATATATGAAAATTTTTAAGAGAATAAGTCCCAAGAGTTCTCATCACAAGGGAACATATTTTTTCTATTTCTTTAATTTTTTTAATCTATTTGAGATGATAGATGATCACAAAACTTACTGTGATAATCATTTCATGATGTATGTAAGTCAAACCATTACACTGTAAACCTTAAACTTATACAGTGCTGTACATCAATTATACCTCAATAAAACTGGAATTAAAAAATAGACATATGGGTCCATGGAACAGAATAGAGAGCCCAGAAATAAATTCCCACATGTGCGGTCAACTAATATTTGACAAGGGATCCAAGAACATTCAATTCAGGAGGATTGTCTCTTCAACAAATGGCGCTGGGAAAACTGGACAACCACATGCATAAAAATAAATAGGACTCCTATCTTACAGAGATCTTATTTTAAACACTAGATTGTGGCTTACCCTTCTCCAGAGCTACAGGAGTGACAAGCAGTATAGTTGGCTGATTCCAGTTCTCCATCCTTTCTCTTCTCTTGAACACAGCCAGCAGACACCAACCTGGGAACAAGTAAGAATCCAAGTTCCTAGTAAACCAGGAACTGACTGTATATTTATTTTTATTTTTCTTCCCTTAACAGAGGCACTGAGGATCGAACCTAGGACCTCGTGTATGCCAAGCACACACTCTGCCACTGAGCTATACCCCCCACCTCCAGGAACTGACCATATTAAGAATCCTTGACATTTCAGAGACCACAAGCATTACAGTATGTGATAATTTTAAGGCTGATTTCAACAACCAAAACTTCATGAAAATAAATGTGCATAGACCTTTGATAAATTTAGATTGCATTTTGAAATAAAATATGACATATCATATCTTTAAATTAGTACTGCAATACTATTCCAAATGATTCAAATTTAGAGACTCCTCAAATATTACTCCTCAAACATTCATTCAATTGGTATTCCATGAGTACACAAAATAGAGGTAGGTAGTACTTGAGAAAGTATACCTTATTATTACCTTGATATATCTAATACCATAACTGTGAATTTAATTATAAGAACAATTTGATATTTATTAAATTAACTCAATGCTCTGGTTGTGATTACTGTATCTGAACTGAAATGGTCGAAATACAATACTAAAAATGCAAACATTATAAATACCAAATATACTATTAAAATACAAGCATAATATAATACTAAAAATAATATGTTTTAATATATAAAAACTTCTAATTTGATCACTGGAGGCTTTCTTTTGAATTAAAACCAATTTCATTTCCTTTCTCAATTGTGCTAAGATGACTTTGCTACAAGTCTGGGTCTCTATTCAGAATTCTTGGTAAGGGGTGCAGAAATTCTAGACTCAGTGCCCTAAAGTGCATCAGAACAAGACTGAAGGACCAAATAAATCTCAAGCAGAACACTAGTGATTTTACTTTCCAAGTCCTATATTTGGATGATGTACACACTGAAAAAATGGCATACATTTTATCACAAATGTTTCTCAGGAGGCAAGAGGGTATATTAGAAAGTGCCCTGATTTAAAAGACAGGAAATATAGTTTTAATTCTGGCTTTACTAACAACTAACAGTGTGACCCTTGGTATAGTATTTAAAGTTCTCTGGTGGGGAGGGTCTAGCTCAGTGGTAGAGCACATGCCTTAGCATGCACAAGGTCCTGGGTTCAATTCCCAGTCCCTCCATTAAAAAATAATAATAATAAATATTTGGGTTTAAGTAAGAAAACTGGCCTCATAGTCTATAATTATAAATGACAAAAAAAAATCAAGAATCAACTATAGATCAAGAATAATATACCAACATTATAAACCAATGACACTTCAATAAAAAATAAAATTAAAAAAATTTAAAAAAAGAACAATATATAGAAATTTAAGCCATGTAAGTATTATTTTTTAAATGTTAGTAATATATCAAATATTTTATAATATAAATATTTTTTCAGTTCTGTTCAGGGCCCTTTGGGGTTGTGAGCAATTAAGATGAAACAGCCCCATATCAACTATACTTCAATTAAAAATAAATAAATAAAAGAATTACTAAACCTTAAAAAAAAAAAAAAGATGAAACAGCCCCATTCCTCCTGTTCTCCAGAAGCTCACCACTCAGGAAGCTCACCCTCTCCTCGCGCGCTCTTCCCCGTGCTGCTCCCTGCCTTCCAGCAGAAAGCCTTGTATCCTAATTCAAAGACAGAATTAAGGTTAGAGGTATAAGCTATCAGAAGTCTAAAGCCATACTTAGAAACTCATCTCCATTTATATCAACCGTCCCCTTCTTCCTCCAGTTTTGGAAGAAAGTTCCTGGCTCCTATTCCAGTATAATCCTGCCACCTGTGCTTTGGTCCATCTCCTCCCTTCCTCTGAGCCTTTAGACCCAGACCCTTCATTATTCTCTATAACGGCTTTTTGCATGAGCTTAGTAAAGTGTTTAACACTCATAGCAATTAACAGTACAACCCAGGTATTCTCCTCCCCATTCCCTTCCAAACAACAGCCCGTGCTCGCTGCTTCCACCTTCTTGCATCTCACCAAGTGAGGGAAGATAAACTTGCTGTTGACACTGTGTCCTGCTGGATCCTCCCACAGTCTGGATTTGGCTGATTGCGTCTTCATGGTGATTTTAACTCCTTCTCTGGCCGTTCTCTTTCCTGGAAACTGGAATTTTGTTCTAATGGCTTAATTAAATGCGGATTCAACATGTTGGGCAACATAGTTTTCATGAAAACGTGAATTTTCTTGTTGTTGCTGTGTTACAAGAAGGGCTATGAGGTTTGAGTTTGCCGGTGCCCTTTAGAGGCGTGTGGCTAACTAAAGTTTCATCTCACGCATTCTCATCCACTCTTACCAGGCTTCTGCTCCCAAGCAAATGGTCAGATTGAAACTTCTTTGCAAAATACCACCAATGACCTTCTAACTGCCAAATCAAATTTCTGTGCCGTGGTTGACCACACCCCGAAATTGACACAGGGAAGATGTGTTACTGAGTTGATTGCTGCTGTGGGACACTGGGGTTCAATCCAGCAGGGGACATCCTGAAGATCCATCTTGAACGCACTTGAGAATTGTCCCTTTCTTAAAAGCTGGGATACTGAGGCATGTATCTACCAATTTCCATCCTCCACTGCAGCGAGGACTACCCTGGGAATGTGAATGTCCCCTTGAACTCCTGTGCTGTGGCTGCAAGACCACTGCCCATAGAATTATTCTTCAGAGGAAGTCCAGAGGCAGACAAACCAAGTAAAGTGGCTTATTACCATGGTCTGGGAGTGTCTTTCACAGTTGCAGCTGGCGTCAGAGGTTGGCTATGGGACACCACCTGCATCCACTGGTGCCTCCAAATCTGATGTGGATCCCATATTCTCAAACCCACTCAGTGAAAGCACTATTCACTTAGTCAGTTGTGATAGAGACTGCAAATTGCCCTAGTTCATTCTCTTTGTCCCTTTTTAAAAATAAAAGTAGCAGAGTTGTTGGAGCATGGGATGAGTAAGAGGGCTAAACTGGTTAAGTTTCCAGAGAGGTGACTGGAAAAGAGAGGAGGTATTTAGGGACAAGATCCTGACACTCTGGAGGCTTAATTTCTGTAAGAATACCTGGACTGAGATAGGACTTAATGGCAGGGATGTGCCGAGTGTTGGTGTGTGTGTTGTGTGTGTGTGTATTAAAGGCACTCAGGGGTGCATCTGTTTGTGAAAAATCATTGTTCAGCATTATATGGAACTGAATTTTTGGCTATGAGTTCATTATGGAAGGAGAGTTAGGGAGATCTGAAATGACCACCAGAGCAATAAATCTCACCTGGCATTGTGAATTGTCTACATTTGAATACAGGAAGCATGGGCGTGTCTATATTAAAAAATATGAGTTTATTAATCTATTTAGTAAGAGAACCCTCTGAGTTTTAACTGAACACATAGCTACCCATCTAATGATAATATTTCCCAGTCAAACTTGCAGCTAGATGTGGTGATATGATTAACTTCTCCCCAGTGGAAAAATGGCAAAAGTGGTATAAAAGCCCTTTAAAAAGGAATTTTTTGCCCTCTATGTCCTCTCTTTCCCCATTCCTGCAGGTTGCAATGTAGATACAATCATGGTGAGTGTGCTTTGTCCATGAAGACAACGCACTAGGAGTTGAGGGGAAAACCGAAGGAACCTGGGCTCGTGAAGAACTTCATTGGGAAGAACCACTCTGCCAACACCTGACAGCTCACTTCTGGACTGAAGATAGATAAACCAGTTTGTGTCTTATATTTTCAGGCCACTCAGTGTAGAAGTTTGGCCTGTACCCTCACACAATACGCAAGCAGGAAACTTAGGAAATAGCCTGTAAGTCTTTCCTTTCTCATACTCCTTTCATACTTCCTTTCTCAGCTGCCCCATCTCTAAACATACGCTAGGTCCAGGTCAGTCTCTTTAACCTCTCTTATATCTGCCCCGTCCTCATCAAGCCAATTGCCCCCAACTGAGGGCTGCATCAATCTCACTCTAACTGGTCTTACCCCCTCCGTCCTGCACTGTCAATACATCCAGGAGAGGAGTCTCAACAAAACAGACTCAATCATGTCAAGTCCCTACTTAAAAATTCTCAGTGAAGTTCATTGTATGCAAAAAAAAAAAAAAAAAAAGTCAACTCCTTGGCGTGGCATACAAAGCCTTCAAGATCTGATTCATAACAACTTTGCCAGCTTCTTCTCATCCCAAGTTTCCCTTCACATCCTAGGATCAGGTCAAAATAAAATACACATTGTCACCTGAAAACTCCCACTTTTGGAACTGCAATGTCTTTGTAGAGGCTGCCACAATGGCAACTATAATCCTTCATTCAGGTAATTTATTTACTTGTCTTCCTCAACATTTCCATGCCTCCAGCCTCATCTATTACAAGTGATCTAACTTGGCTACTCAGAGTCCTAGGACCCCCAGGAATTATCTGTGAGAGATATTAGAAAATATCGCCTTTTTCCATTAGGGTTTCCAAGCTGGTAGGATGTGGGTCTGGGGAGTCCTGGTAATCATTCTGGCTGACAGATGATAAACTTTGGCCTGATGGATGGTATATTAGAGATTGCTATTTATACCACAACATCCTTCCTCAGCATTCTACAAGAAAGAACCCATTAACTTTAATAAAGACACACATTGACCCAGAATAAAGACTACCTCCCCTAAGCACACAGTCAGGTGTGGCCATACGCAAGATCTGGCCGATGGCATGTGACTGGAAGTGATGTGCACAACTCCCCTTACAGGGGTCATGACCTCCCCTTTCCTTTCCTCCCCTCCTCATGGCTGGAACATGCACAAGAGGGTGAACCAGGACAATACCCTAAGGGTAGCACAACAGGAAAACAGAAAAGCCTGGGTCTCAGGCGACTTCCTAGATCAGGGCCAACACAAGAGACTGGGCTTTTACATGAGAAACTTCTATTTTATTATAACAACTATAGGATCTCTGTATATATAACCACACCTAGATCCTAACTAATGTATAAAGTGTGAGAAAACACTGCCCCTTGGTATCTTCTCTGTACAAAGAAAGCCATAAGGGTATTGAGACTGGATAAGGCTGTGCCTTGAAGTGACAGCTATTGCTGTTTTCTAAATTATGGGATAGTCTGTCCCCCCAAAATATTCCTGATTAAGATATGATGATTCCAAGCAGCTAAAACTGCTTTGGAGGAGAATGTAAAAGATTGATTCTGTGGTAGAGAGATGAGTGCCCACAGCATAAGAAAATATGTCTCATATGCAACAATATCTGTTACCTACACCCTGTGTCTTGGACCATGTTGGGTCCACAGGGTTAAATAAGTGAGGAATAGGAGCTGATGAAACAGATCTGGGTAACAAAATGGCCCAGAATTATGGAGAGGGCACAAAATCTACTGTCTATCTGGTAGTTGAAGACCTGGCAGCATCTGTGAACACTACCTTTTTTTTTGGTTAAAAAAATTGGTTTGTATATATTTAACAATCTCTATGGTCCTAAAAATTACTTTATCAATTAATTCTCTTAGGATTACTAGTTAACCGCATTTGCTTCCTATATTTTTCGGCTTGACCGTGTTTGCTATAAACAATATTCTTTTAAATTAGTTGCAATGGTGAAAAGATACTGAAAATTTTAAGCAGGTAAGGGAGAGATCAGATGAGAGGACAGAGGCAAAGTAAAATAGCTAAGAAGCAAGCAACAGATTTTAGGACTTCAAAGACAAGAAAACTTTCTTTTCAAGTTTAGGGGACTGACGTAGAACTGCAAACTTTTTATATTTCCAATTTATGAACATTAAAACAAATTCAATTAAACAGTTTTAGTTTACAAGTCATTCATCATGTTTTATGTTTTTTGCTCATCTCGGCACAAATGGGTGAAAACGACATCAGGCAAAGTGCTGGTTTCTAGTTTCATGAGCAGTGAGTAGCAAATTTGTTATATTTTTAAATTATATTTTAAATAGATTTCTTATGGGTAGAAGCCCTTTTCCAAGCACCTGTTCATAATGAGATAAAGAACTCTTGCATCTTAGGTATCTAAATAAACAGCTGTGACATCCACAGTTTAAAACACCTGGAATCTATTTTGCTTTAAATCCTAACATATATGCAGCCTTCCTAGACAATAATCATCTCACATATAAGTATAACATTTCCAAGTTTCAAATATACACTAGCTCATTTGACCTATTTCTTTAAATCACTTACATTTACTACTTAGCTGTTCTCACGTTAATCACTATGAGGAAATTTGAACTTTAGCCTAAGTGTCAACTTTGTCTCCATTCTGAGGCACCCATTAACATTCACATCCCTTTCAGATGGTGAATGTGTAGTATTTCTTCAGCTCCATTTTAATAATGTCCCCTCCCCACCTTACAAACATTTGAGCAATACGTCTTGTGCAAAATGCTAATTCCTTTTTGTAGAAGTGTTCTTGGAACTGTCCCAAGTGTTCTCAACCTGGGTGTGTGGATGAACTTCAGAAGTGTCATAACACCTTTGAAATTATGAAAACATAAACACATATATTTTTCTGGGGAATGCATCAAAAGCTTTTTTATCAGATTCTCAATTAAGATCCAGGTTCAAAACAGAAAAAAAAAAAATCAAAAAAACACTGCTTAACTAAGGGAGATAGAAGGAAATTATAATTTAAATTTGCTAAATGAGTCTTACATTTTGTCCTTTTGAAAACACCAATGTCACTTATCATTTGAATTTTTAAAGTATTTGAAATAATTTGGGTTCTCTGGGCTTTTCAGCATGCAGGCAGACAGATCCAAAAAATCAGTAAGATCACTCTAAGTCTTACACAAACAGCAGCCCTGCAAATGACACTCTACTGTGTGTTCGCTAAAACCTGTGCCAACTGTAAAACTGAGACAAAGGTGCTTTCCTGTCAAGAAGGGATTTCAACACTACTAGTTGAGCCACTCACTATGTAAGCAAAGGTTTTATACATTTAGCAGAAACACTAAATTAAGAGGTCAGAAGGCCTGGGGTTCTAGTGCCAGCTTTATTTGTCACTAACCATGTACAAATCACTTATCTACAAAGCTTAAATCTAGTCCTTAATTCACAAATATATCATGAAACCAAAATCCTTTCTAAGAAAACCTCTTTGTAAACCAGTCATTTTACCAATTAGCTTATACCTAACTCAAAGACTGAGAATCACAAATTAGAGAATCTGTCCTTTTTCAATCGGTTGCAACATTAATTCTGTGGATAATCAGCATTGTCCTATTTCAACCTTACAAAACAAAAAGCTATCAACAAGAAGTTATTGGTGAAGAAAAGCTGGCCCCAAAATAACACTATTAAGAAATGGTTTTCCATGTTAAGAGCAGTGCTGGTTGACAGCCCTGATGTCAAATGGAATAAACAAAACTAAAGCATGTTTGCTATTTTGAAGGGACATGTGCTGCTAGGCTAAGAATCTTATTTCACTAAATAATGTTAAATCAACGAAAATGGCTGAGATGGGGGAGGGTCTAGCTCAGTGTCCAGAGTGACTGCTTAGCATGCATGAGGTCCTGGGTTCAATCCCCAGCACCTCCATTAGTAAATAAATAAACAAAACCTAATTACCCCCCCAAAAAAACCCACAAAACAAAACAAAACAAAAAATTAAAAAAAAAAAAAAGCTGAGAAAACATTATTTACATGTTTGGTTTTCTAAAATCCTTTTCTTTCTTTTTTTTTAATTCAAAATTTTGTTCTCCATCCCAGAACACACTCCTCAGTACTCTGCCAGGGTGAAAGAAATGTTAGCATTTGGTCACTGGAAAATAAACACAGAAGAGGAATTAGCATGTTACTGAACAAAGATTTAAGAAGATAATTCTAAGTGGGTATAGAAAAATTTATAGACCATAATAAGCATCTGTATATATACACCACTTATCACGTATGTGTGTTATGAGAACCATATGCATTAATAAATCTTCAAAAAGTAAGCACCTATATTTTCTTGTACTTAACAATGGCAAATTTTGTGCAGTTTAGTCTCTATTTCAGGAACTTTCCTTATTATGGTGATATAAAATGAACAAACAAAAAAACCAAAACCTGGAGCATGGTTTACAGAGAATTACAGGTCACAAAAAACCTAATAAAATAACCATGTGTACCATTGCTTAGGGAAATATTTTAGAGGAAACATTATTTTCACTCTTGGCCCCAAATGCCATCATCCACTTATGTTCTTTAACTGTCAACTTTTAATACAAAAATACCTTCAAGCTGATAATCATTTATAGTGACTTACAAAACTGACAGTAAATTTCAACACTACATAAAACAGTTCTATACACAGCTTAAAATTTTAAAGTTCTCCGCTGGCACTTGTTCTTTAGAGTTGGTAGACACCATAACTACTACTGACCTCAATAAAAAACTGTTTTTAGTTTATACGTATTTTCAAAACCAGTATCACCTCACAAAAATCACTTCCTGCTGAAGAATCCTCTAACACAAACACCAAAACTATACTGCCAAAATGTTTCAGGAAAACATATAAACTTTTTAAGACCAGGCAAGACCAATGGATAAAAATTTACATTACCCAATCATATGTCCAGTGAAAAACAGGATTGTTCCTTTGATTCAATGAAGCATGTATCAGGTACAGATGAAAAATATGGCAAGTTACCTACTGTTTTTGGTTTAGAAGGGTATCTAAATAATTGCTGATACTACTAGAATGGATGTTTTTTAGGAGAGAAAAATGGTCGCATTTAGTAAATATACATGCTATATTCCAAAATTAAAAATGAAATTTCTTTTAAAACATTGGAATCTGGACTTTTTTTTTTTTACTTTTGGTGAACATTTAAGACCATTCTGCACATTATCAAAATGAAATCACTCTTTAATAACCTTAATATATATGTCCAATTTTTTTTCTTTGCAGAAGAAAGCCAAACCAAATTTTAACAAACAATATTAACAGAATACTAAAAACTGACTTGTTCAAAATTTGGGAAATCTACTACTTTCATTATTCTGAAGAAAAATATAAATCCTCAAAATCCCACAAACAATTTCTAGTCCAATTTTCTATTATAAAAGTCCAAAAGCTAACTTCCTCACAACACTAAATAGAATTAAAAAGTTAACAGAAGTCTAAATTAGACAATCAGAATATGAACAGTGTAACTAATCAAAATAATCCACTGATGCAACAAATATTTGAACAAGGGGAAAAAAAAAAACAAGCATTCTGATCAATTATATGGTTCTTTTTTTGCATATTTTAATCTCAACTTTCAGCAAAGTAAATTATTATATAGGTTGATTTCAAGGACTGTTTAAATTTTGTAATATTACATTAGCAATTCAAACATCACCCTTTCTAAACCAAATCTGCGGTCCTAATCACCTTTTCTTTTCAGGAAAAGGAAAAGGATATTTTTTTTTAAGATACATTGAATAGCAGTAGAAACATCTTAGTATTTCAAAATATTTACAAAGAACCCTGCTGATCCTGTGCATTTCGCTGAGGTGCTACCTGCACCCAGACTTCATCATCAGAAAAAGAACTTGAACTTCCTGACTCAGAGTCCAACTCACTGAATCCATCTAAGTCCCATTCAGTACTAGACTCACTCCGTGCATCATCTTCCTCAGTGATGAAACTCTGACCAGGTTCAAGGCAGGAAGGATAAACACGAGCACAGAGGCAAATAAAGCCAGAGTCAAACTGCAAAAGTCCTAACATGGTACCTATATTAATCCACTGGTCTTCTCTAGTATCATATTCATACACAGTCACCCGGTTTTTTTTCCATTGTGGGGTAGTAGAAGTGATGAGGAGCAACTTCTGGCCATGATTGACAATCTGGTAGTTGTGGGTCTCAGAGTCCAGGGGAATATTACTAATCCGCCTCCACTCGCCCCTGGCTGGGTTATAGACCTTCATGACTGGGATGTCACAGATGCAATAGATCTCATCATTGAAGACACAGGCTTCCTGAAAGTCACTGCGTTTAAGAGAAGCACAATTCAGCCACATATTATGGCTAGGATCATAGCAGAGCATGCGCTTACTGTTCACAGCATAAAGATAGTTCTGAACCACTATTAGTTCAAAGGAATAGAAAGAATGGGGGACAGGTGCCACCAGAGCCCACTGGTTCCTCTGAACACTGTAGCATTCAACTTCCTTTAACTTAACTCCAGTAATAGGGTCTCGCCCACCCAAAATGTAAATGTAGCCATTGAGGTACGCCACATCCATGCCCTCACGGCAGAGCAAGCGATCCGCAAGCTGCTGCCAGCTGTTCTGGGCTGGCTTATACACCCAGAGGTCTTTCCTGGGCTGGGCGGCTAGATAGATGTCATGCTCTGGAGAGACACAGACAGCTGAGGAGGTGATAGTCTTAGTGTGAGCCAAGCTGGTCAAAGGTGATGGCATTGTGTAAATGTCCCCTGAGTACGGGTCATAGCATAAAAAGGGATCTCTGGGATGTCCAAAGAAGATCACCATCTCCTTGGCACACATACCCAGCCTCTGGGGTGGATTTTCTGCTATGGACACAACAGAGCTGCCGCTGCTGCTTTCGGGCTTTGGCACCAGAGACTTGTACAACATGTCACCATATCGCAGCTGCAGGGCCCCTTCAATAAGGTCCAGACAGTACTTCTTCACAAGGGGCTTGGTTAACAGCCCTTCCAGGTAATCCTGATCCTCATCAGTGAAGTGTGTCCAGCGGACACACTTGAAGACTTCTGCGGCACTGGGACCCCGCTCCTTGGGAGCCGCCTCCAACCACTGCACCGCCACGTGACACACTGTCCGCTCACTCTCGATGTCTAGACTATCCAGGCGCAGGACAGCCAGCAGCTGGGCCAAGGTTAGATCTGCCAGAGACTCCTCCCTAATCGAACCCATCCGGCTGAGCTGCTTGAAGTTGTGGGCTATGAAGGACTGGGCCTGCGATCGCAGCTTGTGATGGTCGAAGGCGTCGGCGAATTTGAGGATGGCCGTGCAGTTAGCCAGGTCGAGGCGGCGGGCTAGGAAGGAGGCACAGGCTTCCCGCACATACTCCAGCTGCAGCATGTCGGAGGCCGCGTAAAGGCGTTGCACGTTGGCCTCACTTAGAGACACGCGACCCGTGTAGCAGTAATCGACCAACACCTCAAAGGATTCGGCATCCACGTCGTGCATGGTCACGTTCGTCTGCTGACTCTCGTACATGCCGCCGGTGAACATGCTCTTGAAGTAGGGACACGCGGCAGCCAGCACGTTACGGTTGCAGGAAAAAAGGCGGCCCGTGCCAGGCCCGCTGCCAGGCGTGACCACCTCGATGGTCACATCGCAGAGCAGCCGCGCGTCGTAGAAGGACTTGAGCTGTGCCAGCAGGGCTGCAGAATGAGCCGTGTCCTTCAGCTCCTCCGGGCCGGTGAAAAAAGCTGAAACCGAGGGCTTGGAAATCCTCTTGGGCCGCCTCCCCCCGCGGGGACTGGCGAGGCGGCGAGAGCGCGGGGCTTCCTCCCGGGACTGCATGATGGAGATGGCGGCGGGGAGCTGAAGGCGAGAACGGGTGCAGGGACCGGGCTCTGGCGCCTCCTCACCCTCTTCTCGCTGACGCTAAGACCGCGGTGTCTCCGGAGAGACTGCACGCGGGCCGCGCTTACTTAACTCGGCCTTACGCCGCGGTGCCGCCTCCCTTTATCGCGTAGACAGAGCCTGACTCACCCTTTTCCGTTCCGCGCCCTTTCTCCGCCTCAGCTCGCCCTCACAGGACCTACTGGCTGGAACCGAGAGATCCGCCACCGCCGCGCTGGCAATGCCAGTAGGCGTCCAAGAGGACTACCGCTCCCAGGGTGCCTTTCGCACCTCGAGGCATGCCGGAGCGCTCCAGACTCTGCGGCATAGGCTGCGGCACCCAAGCCGCTTTGCATGCTGGGAGTAGTAGTTTGAGTAATATCGCGAGGTTTCTGGGGGTGGACTGCTTTGGCTAACAGAATTAGAAAGCGTTTATTCTCGATTTGATGCTTTAGTGCTTCGGGTTTGAAGTCCAGAGTAGAAGCCCCGTTTTAGTATTCATTAATTGTGTAACTTCTCTCTGAGAACTGTTCCTACTTTGTAAAGTGGGGATAAGAGTATTTCATAGGATTGTGTGAGGATAGAATGAGATAAATTGCATAGAACGTAGGACGCTTCAATAAATATTTGTTAGTTGGAACAATATTTAAGGGCTTACACCGTGCCTAAAATATAGATTGAATTATTGCCGACTTTTCTTTTTATAATTTATGAAAAATGAGGCACCCCCTTATTTGAAACCAGAAACAGTTTCTGCAAGGAAAACTTTAGTGTTTAATGTTGCTTCTTTTGAAAGGTTCTGAAGGGTATTACACTATTTTCAATACTAAACGATGTATAGGGTGTCTTACACAAAGGTGAGGTCCTACACAACATTTGTGGATGAACTTAAATATGCAAATCAGGCATATTAATAGACAGGTTGGATCTCATCAAACCAATACTTCGTCTCCTGAGGAACAAAGATTATTTTCATTACCTCTTAATATGAGTGTTACTCATACTGCTCCTTTCACTAGCTTCCCACAAATCAGTTGAAGATTCTGAAATTGTCTTTATTAAGGAGTTTTAGGGAGAGTTTTAAATTAAAATATTTAAACAAACATGCCTTGTATTGTACAAAAAGCACAAGATCCTCAAAGCTTGGTATTCATGCATACCCTAACATGCCTTGAAATAACACAGTGTAGTCTATGCTTTACAAAATGTTTTACATATGTACCGATCGACGTTGTTAGTTAAATAGTCAAAATCAAGTGCTTAGAGATTTTTATTTAAGTTAGAGAACTTTTATTTAAAAACCAGAGTGCTCCGGCTGCTAGTTTGTCATATGTTACCATAACCTAATGAAAGAAATCTTTAGTATTAACATAAGTAGATGGATAACACATAGCAGGAGAATAACTCTCAAATAGTTTTTCTCTCTTTTCCTATTAGCTGAAGAGGGTCTAGTGGAAATACTCCAGGATAGAGACATTAAACTAAGTGGGGCTCAGAGCTCCAATATCTCTTCTGTACCTTTGTTAGATATCCTTCAGATATACCAGAGAGAACTGTCATTAGTTAACACTGATTTCTTTCTTACCTGCACTAAACACCAGCTAGGGAAAAAGCAATTAAAAATATTTTATGTTGATGAAGTATACATAATATGTTACCATTTTAAGATTTTTTAAATTGTTCATTGCTTTGGCGTTAAGTATATTCACATTGTTTTGCCACCATCACTACCACCTATTCTCCAGAGCTCTTTTCATCCTGCAAAACTGAATCTTTGTACCCACTCATAATAACTCTCCTTCCCTCTCCCCCAAATCTCTGCTAACCACCATCCGACTTTGTGTCTCTTTGAATTTGACTACTCTAGGCACTTCGTAGAAGTTCAGTGATTAATTTTTATCTTCCTTACATCTGCCCATACTTTGTTATTTGGTTTAGATTACCTTTCACAGAATTCAAAATATTTAGTAGATACTGTGCTCTACGGCTTGGAGCAGTGCTGTCATAGAACTTTATGTAATGTTGCAAATCTATTTTTGTCTGTGCTGGCTGATCCAGTAGCCAGAAATCACCTGTAGTTCTTGAGTACTTGAAGTGCGGCTAGTGCCACCGAAGAACTGAATTTTAAATTTTAGAAACACAGCATTGTTATCCATGCACTTCAGTAGAGAAAGGAAAGTCTTCTCAACAAATGGTGTTCAAACAACATGAAAAAAGATTAACCTTGACCCCTACCTTACACCATAAATGAAAATTAAATCAAAATGGATCTTAATATTAAACCAAAAACTTAAGTAGAAAAGGGAAAACTATAGAGCTTCTAAAAGAAAACATAGAAGACTATCTCTGTGACTTTGAGATAGGCAAAGATTTCTTAGGGCACAAAAAACAGTAATCATCTTAAAAAAAATTGATAAAATGAACTTCAACAAGATCACAAGGTTTTGCCTATCGAAAGCAATGAAAACAAGATAAAAAGGCAAGCCATAGGTTGGGAAAAAATATTCGTCATACATATACCCAACAGCTAATGAATATATGAAAAGCTGCTTAATGCCATTCATCATCAAATGAATGCAAATTAGAGCCATAGTGGGAAGACACTGCACACCTGAGACAGGAGGGAAGGGGGCAGGCCACAACCATTAAAAGAATGACACAGCCATTAATACCAAGATGGTGGAAGACTGAACTGCCGGTAGACCTTGAGCTTCATTATACCCTCACTAAAATCCAATACGATGCTAAATGGTACTCTTACAGGTGCCAGGACTATTTAAGGCTGACCATAAATGGTCAAAAGGTTGGTGATGGCTGAATTCCCAGGAATCCCACCCATGTCCCCAAAGTAGTTGGAATAATCCTCCCACTTGTTAACATACAAAGTTACAGAGCCCATAAAAACTAACAACATCGTGACTCGTGCTGTGCTCCCTTCTGAATGAGATGGACTGCAGTCTGTCTATGGAGAGTTTATCTACTTTTACTTTAAACTGAGCACCTAAACCCCACACTTTGTGGCCTTTCTCTTGCCTTCTGAAACAGCCTGCACTCTATGGAGTATGTATCTCTCTGAATAAATCTACCTTTACTCAACTGTGGCTTGCTCTTGCACTCTTTCCTGCACAAAGTGAAGGACCCACACTTGGGGTGGGGCACATCCCAGAGATTTGACTGAGATCTGAGACACAGCCATCCTCTCGCTCTACATTTTTCCTGTGTCACACCCACTGGAATTACTAATGTTAAAAAGATCAACAATACTAAATGTTGGTGATGATAGGGAGCCACTGGAACCCTCATATATTAATAACACGAATATAAACTGGTATACTTACTTTAAAAAACTGGTAGTTTCTTTTAATGTTAAATGCCCGATAATTTCATTCCCAGGCATTTGCCCAAGGGAAATTAAAACATGTCTAGAAAAAGACTTGCACAAGAATGTTCATAGTAGCTTTATCCATGTATTCATACAGTATACTACTACTCAGAAATAAAAAAGAAACAACCTTTGATATATGCAGTAATGTAAATGAGTATCAAAAATGTTAATACAGGGGTAAGTAATAGCTCAGTGGTAGAGAACAGGCTTAGTATGCATAAGATCCTGGGTACAATCTCCAGTACCTCCATGAAAAAAAAATTGAACAAAAGAAGCCAGATATACAGGAGTACATACTGTTATGACCATTTATATAAAGTTCCAGGACAGTGAAAATAAGCTAGGGTGAATAAAAATCATAATAGAGGCCACCACTGTTGGTGGGAGAGCAGTGGCAGGTTGCTAGATTGACTGGAAAGGAACACGAGGAAGCTTTCAGGGGTGATGGAAACATTCTCTTCTTGGTTGGGCTGGTAGTTACACTGGTGTATGCAACTGTCAAACTCAATTGACTGTCTCAAGATCTGTGCATTTAATTTACTGTAAATTATAATCCTCTTTGGAGGATCCACTTCAGAATCGCTAGCAGTAAATAAAGTTGCAGAATTCCTTGCCAGGAAATCATGAAGATAGTTCAGTCATAAAATAAGAAAGTTCGCGTCTAACGGTGCATAGACCACGTGGTGCCAGTTCTCCGTAGATGTGATGTTGCTGTAAACACCTGAGAGAAGGGTGCCTCACGGCAATCTTTGAGGACTTCAGCAAACTGGATCTTTCAAATGTGTAGAGTCCCTAAGTACCCAATGTTACGTTCCAATATTCTTTCACTCCTGACCCAACTTCTTTAACAGCTTACACATTATTCATGTTTCCTCAAGATCCCTTGGAATTTGCATAGTCCTCTACAGGACTTAGCAGGAAGATAGAAGAGCTGTTTTTGCCTGATAATTAAGTCTCAGTCATCAAGCCAGGGTGTTAGTTCTTCAGGAATCTAACTTCAACTCCATTTGTGAACTTTTCCAGTAGCGGGATCTTTTCTTCGGAGGAGGCTGAAGCATATCAGTGGTATTGCCACCATTTCCATTTCTGGGTGACTCTGAACATTTTTCTCTTGCAGGTAAGACATCTTCTGAGTCTGTGAACTCTTCACTTTTCTTTTTCTATATCCAAAATGACTCTCACTGCCTTTACTCATTAGCGCCACTATATTTTTTTAATGGGTCCTTTCTTTTCTTTTCTTTTTAATGGAGGCACCGGGGATTGAACCCAGGACCTACACTCTACCATTAAGCTATTTCTCTCCCCTCAGTGGCTCCACTCTTGCTCAGTTGGGGCGGGCCTAGTGAGCTGTCCCAGGCATGACTTCTATCCCATATTACTTATTGTCAGCTAACTTGTTTCAAAACTGTTACATACATAAAATTCTTTTTTAAATTATTATTGAAAAACTTTGTATTGAAGTATGGCATAGAAACAGAAAAGGGAACAAATCAAAATTATAAATGCACTGAACCATCATTAGCACATTAGCAGCATCTCAGAAACCTCAGCCCCAAACACAAGGTCTTCCTAATCACTACTGCCCCCAACAACATGAAAGTCATATGCTTTTAAAAATAATTTATTTTAATTTTTAGTAGACTGTAGTAGTTTAGTGATCCGTCCCTTGACTCAATTAAAAATATCCCTATGATTTATTCTTTTTAAATTAATTTTTTTTAATGGAGATACTGGAGATTGAACCCAGGACCTCATGCATGCTAGGCATATGTTCTGCTGAGCTATATGCACACCCACCCCAGCTTTATTTTTTAAAGCTTTTTATTTTTTGATATCCTATTTTGGGGAGGGGGGAAGTAATTAGGTTTATTAATTTTTTTTTTTTAAGTGGAGATACTGGGGATTGAACCCAGGACCTTGTGCATGCTAAGCATGCCCTCTACCACTGAGCTATATCCTCCCTTCCTTATTCCTTGATATTCTAAAGGTGTTATGCATATAAGGCAATAAACTTTGGCTCTCTGGATTTTTTACAAGAACCTTAATTTATCTTTGGTGTAGTATGCACACTCCTAACACTTTTCTATTAACAGTTAAAGATGTCAAGTTTATCTTTGTAATTGGGGAGACTAATAGGTCTATCTGAATAAAGCAAGATCATGAGTTGAACTGAATCTCACTGTATGAAAATAAAGTATATAACAACTGAAAGTACTTGTTGATTAAATAACAGACGACCTAGAACCCTGCTACTCCAAGTGGTGTTTGTGGGCCAGCAGCATCCATCATCACCTGGAAGCTTGTTGGAAATACAGAATCACAGGCCCCAGACCTACTGAATCAGAATCTGCATGATGGCAAGTTTGCCAAGTGATTTGTATAAATACAGAGATTTGAGAAAAACATCAAGTTAGACTGTATTTACTTTGCCTTGTTTCACACAATATTTTAATATTTACATTTCCTTGGATGAACGTTTCTGTTACATAAAATGCCTGAAAACAAAAATCAGTTTCTGTGTTTCTAACTTGTACCCTGAAACCCCCTATTCAACATTATTTCAAATTAAATCACATCCTCCAGGGACATCACTTTTCTGGGGGGTGGGGAGAGTAGGGGGAAATGCCTACCCCTAGGGAAATAATGATATTGATTCAAATAGGATTAAATTCTCTCTCATCTCAGAGAAAGTGAGAGGAAAGACAAAGGGAAGCTTTCTTTAAAGAATGCCAGCTAATAAATTTGGAAAGAATGTAAGAATGAGGACATCACCGTTTTGTAACTCCAAATGTTAATAGCTGTTTCAGGCAAAGCAAGATCATTCATTGATGTTAAGTCAATGAGATGAAAGGTCATCGGGTGTAACAAATTACCCCCAAAATTAGCAGCTGAAACCAAGAACCCTTAATTTATTCAGTTTCTGAAGGTCAGGTCCTGGAACTAGGGGTGCGTCCAACTAAAGGGCTCTCCTGAAATCACAGTTAAGACTGTCCAGTCATTTCAGGACAGGTCTAGGGCTAAATGGTCTGCTTCTAAGCTCATTCATGGTCTAGCTGGAAGGCTGCTCAGGGCTGTTGGACAAAGGGACTCAGTTTTTCCAATTAATACAGCCACTCCATAGGGTTGCTCACAGTATCATCTTGCTGCCACCAACACGAGTGACCCAAGAGAGAGGCAGAGACAGAAAAACGGAGACAGAGCTAGAAGCAAGTTTTTTTCACAACCTAATATCAGAAGTGACAATCCCACCACTTCTGCTGTATTCTATTTGTTGGAAAAGATTCAATAAATCTGGTCTATGTTCAAGGGGAGGAGATTACACAAGTGCATGAATGCCAGGAACAGGGATCACCCTGGGGTCATTTCAGAAGCTGCCTTGCACGATGAGAAATCCCACGCTTATATGAAGCCAAAGTATTACCCCACAGACTAAACACTATTAAGAATATGTACCATTACAATGAAGAGATTTGACAGTTTCCAAACTTAGCATCATTAAAGTGGAACTTCCTGACATGATAAAATGTCACATCATCTATGAAGTAGTCTTGCCAAATGTGTTTAATCTGAACTGAATCTTTAGACATAATTTTACTTTATAGTACACTGAGGGGGACAGATGAAAGTTACCAACAGAATGAGGAAGCAGCCAGAAACATTTAGAACGTAGGCTATTCTATAAAACAGCCTCGCAGGACTCTTAAAAAGGTCAGTGTCAGGAGGGAGGGTATAGCTCAGTGGTAAAGTGCATGCCCAGCACGCATGAGGTCCTGGGTTCCATTCCCAGTACCTCCATTAAATAAATAAATAAATAAATAATCCTAATTACCTCTCCCCATTAAAAAAAAAAAAAATTAAAAAAAAAAAGATCAATGTCATGTGGAAAGAAGGTTGGGGGTTAATCCAAAAACCAAAGAGATACCACCAAATGCAATGTGTGAATCTTGGTTGGATCCTGGATTGGACAAAACAAACAAAAACAGCTAAAAAAAAAAAAAGACATTTTGGGGATAACTGAAGAAATTTTAATATGTAATAGCTATTAGATCATATTATACAATTATTAAATTATTATTAAACTAGATGTGATAATGGAGTTATAATTTTGTAGAATGTCTTCATTCTTAGCATGTGATGAAATATTTAGGAGAGTTATGAGATCTGCCACCAACTTTTAAATAGTCCAGCAATCACTGTGTGTGTGTGTGTCTGTGCATATAAGAAGAAAACCAAATGTGGCAAAATGTTAACAATAGCTGAATCTAGAGTATATAGTGTTCACTGAACTGTTTCCTAAATATTATTTAAAAAAACTTTTCTGTGTGCTTGAAAAATTTCAAAATGCAAATTGGGGAAAAACTTTCTCTCTCATCTTTACCTCCAAATGACTCGATTGGTCTTAAAACTATTTTAGCTAGTCTCCACTGGTATATAGTTCCTCTAATAACCACTCTCTTTTTTACTCAAGAAACTTCCTGAGAACAATTACTAAGCACAACATGCCACTTTGAATTAGAGTTGTTGACTTTCATTTTGGCTCCCCCTCAGCTGGGAGCTCTGTAAGGTAAGGACTAGGTTTTATATATCACTGCACAAAAGCAACCACATGAATTCCTCATATTATACCACATCTATTGATGCTTATTAAGTCAAAGAACAGTATGAAATAGAAACCAAGCAGAGTCTACTTTAAATATTGACTTGAGAGCAGAATTCATTCAGCTCTCAAAGAACTCTACAATCTGCATCCTAGAGATGCTCATGGTTATTGACTCACATTTTCCACAACTTTTATTTATCTTTTTATTTAAAAGTAGCAGCTTTAGTCCTAACTTTAACATGATTAACAGTACTTTGTCTTTAAATAGGAGTTTACAAAGAAGTTTATACATCTATACCACTAAATTTTACCATAGGGAAAGCCCTGAAGTAGAAGATGAAAAATGTGGGTAATTTATAGATGGTTAAAAAAGGCATATGAAGAGAACAAGTGACCTGTCCTAAATCACATAATCAATTCTCAATACTTTCTCTTTTCAATGATGCATATTTCACTTCGACTTGAAGAGTTAAATTGTACTTTACCAGAAACCTAAAATAAAAGGTCAAGAAATGTGACTTGATTCATTAAAAAATATATTTGTGAGTACCGTGTATTTTTAGCTGCACTTTATGAACTTCCATAAGGATTTCCACGCCTCTGTCTGCTTCTTGACATAGGTCCATTTTATTTATATAATAAATAACAAATCAGGATTTATTTTGCTGACTTAAGGTTTTCATCCAAAAATACAGTAACGGCTTCTTCATCCGCTGATTGAAGCAGTCTCTGTATTAGCTGATCCAGGCACTTCTCCCCACATAAAAATTCCTGGTAAAAGAGAGAGTTACTAGGAAAACCTGGTTACCAGAAATACAGGAGAAACACAACAAAGAAGTAAGCGTATATTTATTTTGTTTCTTTAAAGTCATTATTTAATAGCGACAAAGGATTACGAATCTACAATATAATGAACACAATTGCTAGTTTGCGAGGATCCCTGCTTAATATTGGCTTTTCTACGTAAAAAGTGAATCCAAAAGAGTAAATGGAATGATATTCTTTCTTAAATTGTTTAAATTAGCATTTTGTTTAAAAATCAATCTTCTGGGATTTGGATCTTTCTTACAGCTCTCCAGACAACAAAACAGAGATCTGAATCAACTTTTGAAATTGATATCCACCTCTCTCTCTTTAAAATTCCTTTGCTAGACTTTTCTGACATAACTCTCCTAGGTTCTCAAGCCATCTTTGGGAAGATGTGTTTGCTGGAACCTTTCTCCTCTAGTACCCTAAAAAAGATAAGGCTTTTTATTCTTGCCCTGAAAATCTCACCCTTTTCATCATGTCACGTTATTTCCCAAGGGCAAAACAGACTAGAACGCCTTAATGGCCTAGGTATCTTGCTGCCATGGTAAGATGCATGATGTTCTGGGCCATTTGCTGCCTTGCCAGATTCTCTAGTCCTGGCTCAGATAAAGCCTTCCTGAACATTCTCATGCCAACCTTCCAAACTCAACTTATTTAGTCTGTAAGTGATTTATAATAGTTCTCCTTTTTCTTAAATTAGAAATACAGTGGTTTAACATTATCTAACATACATCTCACAAATGTTCTTCTAGGGCAGTGTACCCAAGCAATAGAAATAAAAGCAAGAATAAACAAATGGGACCTAATTAAACTTACAAGCTTCTGCACAGCAAAGGAAACCATAAATAAAACAAAATGACAACCTACAGAATGGGGGAAACTTCTTGCAAATAAAACTGACAAAGGCTTGATCTCCAGAATATAAAAGCAGCTCATACAACTTAATAAGAAAAAAACAAACAACCCAATCCAAAAATGGGCAGAAGACCTAAACAAGCAATTCTCCAAGGAAGAAATACAAATGATCAAGAGGCACATGAAAAAATGCTCAATATCACTAATTATCAGAGAAATGCAAATCAAAACTACAATGAAAATCACACCAGCCAGAATGGCCATCATTCCAAGGTCGACAAATGACAAATACTGGAGAGGCTGTGGAGAAAAGGGAACCCTCCTACACTGCTGGTGGGAATGCAGTTTGGTGCAGCCACTGTGGAAAACAGTATGGAGATTTCTCAAAAGACCGGGAATAGACTAACCATATGACCCAGGAATCCCACTCCTGGGCATATATCCAGAAGGAACCCTACTTCAAAAAGACACCTGCACCCCAATGTTCATAGCAGCACTATTTACAATAGCCAAGACATGGAAAAAACCTAAATGTCCATCAACAGATGACTGGATAAAGAAGATGTGGTATATTTATACAATGGAATACTATACAGCCATAAAATGACAACATAACGCCATTTGCAGCAACATGGATGTTTCTGGAGAATGTCATTCTAAGTGAAGTAAGCCAGAAAAAGAAAGAAAACTACTATATGAGATCGCTTGTATGTGGAATCTAAAAAAAAAAAGAATACAAAACAGAAACAGACTCATAGACATAGAATATAAACTTGTGGTTGCCAAGAGGGCAGGGGGTGGGAAGGGACAGACTGGGATTTCAAAATTTGTAGATACTGACAGGTATATGCAGAATAGATAAACAAGATTATACTGAATAGCACAGGGAAATATATACAAGATCTTGTGGTAGCTCACAGCGAAAAAAAATGTGACAATGAATATATATATGTTCACGTATAACTGAAAAATTGTGCTCTACACTGGAATTTGACACAACATTGTAAAATGACTATAACTCAATTTAAAAAAATGATAAAAAAAAAAAGAAATAGAGTGGTTTTAAAATCTAGAAGTCCTGTGTAATTGAAAAATATTTATGCTGAAATATTTCAGGGACAAGTGTCCTGAGGTCTGCAATGTGCTTTCAAATGGTTCAACAGCAACACAGGTATACATATGTAGAGAAAGGGGAAGTGGAGGAGGAAGAGAAAGCAAATCTGGCAACATGTTAACAACTATTGCATTTAGGTAGAGGGTATAAATGAACTACTTTAAAAATGTGTGCTTGAAATTTCAAAATAAAAAATCAAGGAAAAAAATTCTCTCTTATATTAACCATTAAACAATTCCATCACTGGATGAAAACTGTTTCAGTTAAGCCTTCACTGCAATTCCTCTCTGAGAAATGAGTAAAATAATAACTTCGAGTACCTTTCTCTCTCTCTGTTTTTTTTTTTCTCTTTTGGCAGGAAGAAGGTAATTAGGTTTTTACTTATTTATTTATAATGGAGCTACTGGCGATTGAACCCAGGACCTTGTGCATGCTAAGTGCATGCTCTACCACTGAGCTATACCTTCCCCCATCAAGTACCTTTCTTGTGTAATAAAGGTTCCGCATAATAGAGTTGTTTGGTTTAAGTGAATTAGCAGTCTTATATTTTAGAAATGCTCACAATCCAGACGTTGGCTTAATAGAAATATTTTAATGTTGGCACCTGGAACATAGAACATTTAAAGTTTAGATATAGGCATAAACTAATCTTATATTTAGTCTTTCTTCAATGATCTTGAAGTTAAATCTTAGGTCAAGTGTACACATTTATCTCTCAGATTAAACTGTAGGGGAAGAGATATACCTATTAGCTTTGTATTCCACAAAATACCAGTATATAGTAAAATGTCAATTAACCTTTAAAATTAAACAGAAGGCAAAGCACTACGATTAAATTTTTAAATTAAGAAAACCATTTTGAACATAATGTGAAAACTGCTTATAAAATGAGTGTGCCTGGTAGGAGAGGGTATAGCTCAGTGGCAGAGCACATGCTTAGCATGCACAAGGTCCTGGGTTCAATCGCCTGCCACCTCCATTAAAATACAAAAACAAAATGAGTGTGCCTGTAGCTCAAATTATTATGATACTGCCAAGGTGATTTCATCATCTGGAAAGTATGTTGAAAGGACTGTCACTCTTATTGACTGATAATCACATCACATTTAGTAAATTCAACTGGATTAACCAGAGTGCTAGGTACAAAGATCAAAGATAAAGGAGTTGTAGGGTTTTTTTTTTTTTTGTATACATTTTTTTCATTGAACTATAGTCAGTTTACAATGTGTCAATAGGACTTGCAGTTTTTAACTTTCAGAAGTTCATGATCCAGTGGAAGAGCCAGGTAATACAGAACCATCCTAATACAATGCAAGAGATTAAAAAAGAAAGGAAGAAAAAATTTGCATTAGATCTTAAAAAGAGAATAGAATTTCTCCAAATAGAAGCAAAGAGCATTTCAGTCGAAAGAATGAGTATAAGGAAAGGTATGAAACAAAGTACATTTAAAGCCCAGGGCAGGGGTAAATTTCGGGTGTAATCGGAATAAAAGGCAGAAGATAGGCTGATGCTAAAGAATCTGCAGAAGGACTTTGAGAAACAGAATAAAAATACAAAACAATATGGTAGTCTGTACTTACTATCTGGATAAATAAAAATAAAATTACTTACAAGGGAATTCATGATAAGAATACTGGGTGACCTCAGAGAACCCAAGGACGAGAATATACAGGGTGATGCCACCACCTGGGAATGAAGCTGGGCCTTAGGAATAAATGGATCTGAGGATTCATATAAGGATTCTTTCCATCCTTTTCTCCCATTTTTGCTCCTTTTGTAATAAATAGGGAAGAACAAATCTGACTCTATATTAGGTCTATTTCTTTTATTTTAGCCTTTGGATTCTATTGCTTGTTAATCCCTAAAGGGATGTTGCCTATAAGCTTAAATTATACGTAATGGATCATCTCTGGGACCCCTGCCTCCCAGGTAATGAGCATTAGGCTAAAATACCTTTGTTTAGCTCACAGGAAACATCCTGACCAGACCCACCTGTGAAAGGCTGAAGGGAAGAATAAATGAACAGCTCTCCTCTGGAGTCTGGCTGGAACCAGGACTTTACCCCTTCCCCTTTTAGTATAAAAGAAGTCTGCATTCAAACTTGGGGAAGATGGTTCTTTGGGATGCTAGTCCCGCATCTTCTCAATCTGCTGGCTTTCTGAATAAAGTCATTATTCCTTGCCCCGACAACTCATCCATCAGTTTACTGGCCTGTTGTATGGTGAACAATATGAACTTGGACTCTGTAATACTTTAATATATCAGCTTTATTCATCTCTCACTGAAGATTGCTTTCTTCCCATGGTTGGAAATGTGGCTTCTAATCTCCCATAAGCTTTCCATATTTCAGTTTATCCACCGAGAGAGAATGATCCTCTTTGTCTTCAGTTTAAACATCCTGGGAAGAAACTCATTGATTGGGGCTTGTTTGGATTTCCTCCCCAAATAAATCAATTACTGTCTTGGGTCAAAATCATGATCATGGAGGAACATAGCAGCTCCATCAGGAACTACGAGGATGGAGCAGGGAGAGGGCCAGGCCCTTGAATAAGGGAGGAGAGCTCAGAGAGTCCCATAGGTGCCTGCTTTCTTTCCTCTCCCCTCCTTCCATTCTGTCACAGTGGTTGCCCAGCGTTAAGGCCTTTATCACTTTCCAGCCTCACCTGCAACCATTCAGTTCCTAAATTATTCACTCTGACTAGTCTCTTTGCTGTCCAGAGTATAGATTTTAATGTTTTACTGCATTTTTTTCCCATACCATTTTCAAACCTTTTCCTTTTACTAACTTGGAATGGTTTCTTTTGAATTCCAATAAGTTGGTTAGTGATTATTAGATCAAACCAATTAAGATTGCCCTTATTCTTTCTCTTTTTGTTTTGTTTTTTGGGTTTTTCTTTTGGGTGGGGTGGGAGGGCAGTAATTAGGTTTTTATTTATTTATTTCTACTGGAAGTACTGGGGATTGAACCCAGGACCTTGTGCATGCTAGGCACACACTTTACCACTGAGCTATACCCTCCCCCCATTCTTATTCTTTCTGAGTCTGGCATGCTAGTTTAGTTAGTAATAACATGTTAAGTATTTAAGCCAAAGTCTCATATTTTATAACTATAAAAGCCAGTTAATCTGCCTCTGTTTCATGACTGAATACCAAACTGAGAACCTGTGTGTCCTTCTAAAACATGTTACTGGTCACAGAATGTGTCTGTCTCATGGAAAACCATCACCACTACTAGAAAAACAACTTAAAAATTATGGTGTAATTAATAATATGGCTCAACAGGCTTGGTATTACTGCGTGTTTCTGGAGAAAAAGGAAGTTAGCAAATATCTTCTCCTTTTCAAAAAGGCTCTCATATTCCTATGCAAGACAGCCTTCAATTGCTGAGAAGACAGAGGAAGTGGCATAAGAGACAAAGAAATTTCTAAATATGTTAAAGACACAGACATTTCCTTTGTAAAATTAAGACTTTAATTTTGTGTATAGAATGAGACAGAATTAAGTGAAAGAAGCCCGAGGTATCACATGGTACCAAGGACAGGGATCAAAACCTGTCTCCTGCCTTTTCCACACAGTCCTCTCTGGGAACCAGTTCATTTTCTCCATCAGAGGAAGAAGAAGGGCAATTTGTGCTTCACCATTAATGTGTTAATGTCAGTGATCCCGGCGACCTGGATTTAGGTTAATGTTCAAGCCAAACTGACAGTCTTCCCCGCCCCAACCCAACCCAGCATAATTGTTAACACCTGACTCTAATGAAGACACACTGGGGAAGGCAGAACTCTAAGATGCCCCCTGGTGTACACACCTGGCATAACTCCCTCCCTCAAGTGCAGGCGGAAGCTGTGAATATGATGGAATATCATTTCCAGTGATTGGATGACTAGTTAGTTGACTTTGAATCAATCAAAAGGAATATTATTCAGGTGGGCCTGACCTAAACAGGTGACCCCTTAAAAAGGCCATTCTTGCAAGAGCTTCAAAGTTGGAGAGGGCACAGGGAGGGGGCCATATAGCAAGCAACTGTGGTTGGTCTTTGGGAGCTGACAGCAGCATACAGCTGATGGCCAGCAAGAAAATGGGGGCTTCACTCCTACAACTCAAAGGAATGGAATTCTGCCAACAACCACATAAGCTTGGAAGAGAACTCCAAGCTCTAGAAAGGCATGCAGCCTGGCCAGCACCTTGATTTCAGCCTTGTGAGATCAAAGCAAAGAACTCAGCTCTGTCGTGCCTGAATTTCTGTCGTGCCTACAGTAAACGTGAGATAATAAGTAGGTATTATTTTAAGCCACTAAGTTTGCAATAATTTGTTACACAGCAATAGAAACTTGGTAGACATATATTGAAAATATATTAATACATTGTGATTGCATAACAAAGAATTTGGAATTTAAAAGCAAGTTGTTTCAAATTTACATAAAGACCATATTTCTTATCTGCAAACTAATAAAAATGTTTGCAGATTTGGGGTACTAACATAAACTATCTTAATGATTTTAAATTACTTGGTAATATTTCAGAGATGATGCTCTAGAATTTGATTATACTTTCTTCGAAAATAAAAGGTACATAAAGCACACGCAGTGGTATTACCTTAATATTACGAACTTCATATGCTATCCTGTGGTCAGTGACTCTATCCTGGGTGAAATTATATGTCCGAATTCGCTCTGACTGGGCTCTTGTTCCCACCTGTGCCATCACAGAAAACAATTCAGACTTGAACTTTATAATTACCTTTAATACAATGGAGAAAGTACTTGAAAATGACTCTTCTAACAGTTTAAATATTTTCTAAAGTCATATATACAAAGTGAAAAGGAGTAAGAATGGGCAGAATTTATTAAGACTACAGGTTTGTAAAGCTTAGCTACGGGATAAGAATTCATGTTTCTTTGGTACCTCAAACTCCAAATATTTAAAATCAAATCATTTTTCTATCTCAATCGGTTCTTCCTCCTGGTTTCTACAAGTGACCCCACAATGTCCCCTATGGTCTAAGTAGGAAACTCGACATCCTGCATTTTAACAAACATTTCAGGAGTGCTTACTATTTGCCGGGCTTTACAGACACTGAAATGACCATAATCATGCCATTCTCTTAACTGCCCACTTCCAATGGTTTCAAGGGTTTTATTACATCCTGCTCTTTCCATTTCTACTATCCATCGTTCTAGGGCTCATTACTTTCACTACATTCCTGTAAAAGTCTCCTGAGTGATCCTCCACTTCTCGGCTTATGTTCCCTGCTTAGTTTTTGTAGAGCAGAGTTTTCAGATAAATTTCTTTCTTAGGCTCCTTTTTGTCTACTGAGCAGACACGACTCAACTCAGCTTTCAAGGCCACCTCATAATGTGGCCACCTTTCCCAACATTGTTTCTGAAAATCATGTGAAATTTCTATAATGTCATTTATTATACCATATCATTATTATGTGCAAGTCTGTTAACTCTGCTAAAACATCATCTCAAGGGATGCCCTTCCTCAACACTCCCCTACCATCTCTGTCTTTTCTGGTCCCAACAATTGAAATATGTCATTTTCCTTCTTTGAAACCCCATGCACTTGGATCTTCATGGCACACCAGTCTGCCTTATGCTATGATTATTTGTATTCTTTTTTTCCTTAAAAATTTTTTTTTATTGAAGTATAGTTGATTTACAGTGTTGTGTTAATTTCTGGTACACAGCATAGTGATTCAGTTACACACATATATATTCTTTTCCATATTCTTTTTCATTATCAATTACAAGATATTGAATGTAGTTCTCTGTGCTCTACATTAGGACCCTGTTCTTTATCTGATTTATATACAGTAGTTTATATCTGCTAATCCCACCCACCCCGCCCCTGGTTACTTGTGTTCTTAGTCTAGTCTGCTCATCTTCCCTCCCTCCCCCACATAAAACGCACACAGCACTCTCTCTTACTCACTTTCACCTTTTAAGATTAAAAAAAAAAAAGACACTTATATAACTTATTCTCCAAAGCAAATAATATGAAACTGAACTCCAAAGTATGGCTGAGCATCAGGAGAGTTCTTTCTCCCCTTAACAGAGGCACTGGGGATTGAACCCAGGACCCTGTGCCTGCCAAGCGTGCACTCTCATCCACCATATTGAGAATTTTTAAAAATTAGCTTCCAAAGCCCAACCTAAGATATACTGAGTCACGGGTTATATATTTTTAAACCATTCCCAGGCCATCCATTCTGTAACCAGCCTGGTTTGGAAACCACTATCCCAAAGCACCATATGAACACCTAGGATCCCATCCAGATCAATTAAATCCGAATTTCTAGGGGTGGGGCCTAGACATCTACAAAGCTTTCTAGGTGGTAAGTGAGCCAAGGTTGAGAACCTGGCATAATGCCTTCCATATAAAGGCTGCTGGGGGCATGGGGGTATAGCTCAGTGGTAGAGCGCATGCTTAGCATGCAAGAGGCCCTAAGTTCAATTCCCAGTACCTCCATTAAAAGAAAAAAAGAAAAAAGAAAAGCCATTGTATACATTAGTTGGAGAAAAACTTCTAATCATCAGAAATATCTACTAAAAAATTTCACATGATGGACAAGTTAACTGGGAGGCACAGAGGGCTCCTCTGGCCTCTCAAAGCAGACTACTGAAGAAGACACACACGCGTACAATTTGCGTAAAGCCGATCTTGAATACTTTAAAAATTACTATGTGGAACATCTGATGCCAAAATGTCAAATGGCAAGTAAATCCCAATGTCTTTTATTAAATCAAATGTGGCAGAGCTGGCAGTGCGTATGCCATCACTTAGTCGCCAAGAAGCAATGATTTGTAAATGAGCACCCCTATCTGCAAACGTACACACTGACGCAGTGCCACAAACCGGGGCTACCACGGATAAAGGAGTAATATATTATTTTTCCTGTCACTTTTACTACTGGCAGGTCAGAATGTGGGTAAGGGGAACTAGAAAAGCAAACTGTGAAAGACTAGGGCACCTAGGTGAAAAAAATAATGTTTAGCTTTATACAAGTTATCCTAAAAGACCACAAAAATCTTCCAAATTTACTGTAGCATAGCCACCTACAAATAACACAACAGCAGTTATTTCTGGGTTCCATTTTCTTTCAATCTCTCTCAAACTTTGCCTTTTTTAGAATTAAAAATCATACAACACTTTGTTTACTTAAAACAATGACATTTTCTTGTAATGAGCCATAACGGAAAAGAAACTGAAAATACATGTATGTATGTATATGTATCACTGAATTGCTTTGCTGCACACCTGAAACTAACATTGTAAATCAACTATACTTCAATAAAAATAATAAGAAAAAAAATGACATCTTGCTTACAACATCTATTTACACAGTCAAATAAATAATACTAAGAATGTATACAGTGTAAAATTCAAAAAGTACAAAACGGTACATAGCAAAAAAAAAAAAACTCCCTTCTGCTCCTTGTTCCCAGACTGTATCAGAAGCAATCACTATTAACCAGTTTTTGCAGTGCCACATATTTTTGATCTCACATAAAATTATAATGAAAGCATAGGTTTTTAAATTTAAAAAGCTTAAATGTCTCTTAATCTCCAGAGAACTATTTTTTACACTAAGTCCCTCAAAAGACAATCATTATGTAAACTGGGAAGGAAACAACTGGAAATAATTTTTAGTTCACACATATCTCCTCTACCATTTAGAAATAGGTATGTCCAAATTTAGCTATAACCCAACAGCTTTAAATATTGCTATTTACAAATAGCATGTTTTCCTATGCTCCAACGTATTTCCATTCGATCAAGAATAAATACCATGGAGGGGGGGTGACAGGTGAGTGGTAGAGCACACGCCTAGCATGCACAAGGTCCTGGGTTCAATCCCCAGTGCCTCCATTAAATAAATAAATAAACCTAATTACCCACCCCACCCAAGAAAATGAAAAAAAAAAAAAAGAATAAATACCACATAAATATACATGATGACTTTTTGTACAGTGGCATTAAGTTATTACACTAAATAAATCTTACCTGCAGTTTTCTGGCACTTTGTTGTTGACACCTGTCTTTCTCAATAATCTGCTGGTAGAGTCTAGCTCTCAACACACGCAAAGCTATTTCCTTATTTTTTATCTGTGATCGTTCTTGTTGGCATTCTACTACAAGTCCTGAAAAAACACAGGGATCAGAGGTAAACTGTAGCCTCCTTTAGCCAAATGAGAAGAGAACTGAGGTGTCAATTATATCTCAAAAAAACTGATGAAAAAGATAGAACTGAAGAACATTTTTAAAGGGGGGGGGGATGTTTAATCAGGAAAGGATTGAAAACATTTTGGATTTAGCACACTCCAGAAACCATACCTTGGTCGGGACGATAAGAGCTGTAGACGGCTCTTTAGATTCTGATCTCTAAGTGAGGTATTTCAAAAAGAGAGACTGAATGCAGTGACATATGCAGATACTCTTATTCCCAGAGCTCAGCCTCTCCGCTCCAGCTCACTCAGTACTGTCACAGCTCAACAGAGAGCAAACTTCTGCCACCCCCAATGAAGTGCTACTCCATTCTCTATCTTCCTCAAGGAGAACTCAGCTCTTTCCCCTTAAATCACAAGCACACAGACAGCTGATGTTTTTAAAATGACTTTCCATATAGAAACTGATAAAAAAAGAAACTACTCAAATTCTTTAAAAGGAAGCGTTTATAGTGAATGTTTCTCAGCTGTCTTGGTTCTGAATCCAGCTAATCGACACAACTAGCCACATGGTTAGCCGGTTGGTTTTGGTAAACCAATTTCTGGATTTGGGTGGGTGTGGCTCACTGTGTAGCCCTGTTACAAGCTCCAGTCTAGCCCTGAAATGGTGACCCCTGAGACTTCAGGCTGTGTTCCTAACTTTGCAGCTACCACTCTGAAGATGTGTGTCCAATTCTGTGTCCAAATCTCTCAAGTACAGCAGAAATGAAAGGTACTTTTTGAATCACAAAACCCAAAAACCTTCTTAGGATAGGCCAGCTGCACTGATACAGCAGTAACTAGTTTGCTGGAGATTTAAAAATTTTCCATACAATTCTACTCTCCAAACTATGTTTTCTCTCTGTCTAAATAAGCTACAATCTACACCAGCTAATACTTTAAGTAGACTTCCCCTCTACTGGTTGAAACTTATTTCTTGACTGCCTTATTACAGCCATGTGTTTGGGCTGAGGCACCAACTTGCTCACGTCTTCCAGGTACTTGCCTGGAGTTCTCTTTCTTTTAAAAATCACAACTAAAACAACAAGAACAGAAACACAAACTCCATCTGAAGTAAAATGAAATGATGTGTAAAGTCTCCCAACACAGTGTATAAAGACAGAAAGTGGATGGAAGAATGGCGAACGACTCAGCAGAGGAGGCAGGTGAAGCCTGCTTAATGACCTACCTGGCCTACAGTCGAAACTTGTTAGTGGATAAGTAGCACCCGTGCGCTCAGAGCTTTTAGAACCTCACTCTTAAATATATACATACAGCCAAGGAGGTACCTTTTCCAAACAGAAGGGAATATGAACACATTGGGGACCTCAGATCCATGACTCCAATGTCATCTTTAAAGGGTTTGTGTAAGAAACCAGACACCAACATAAGAGTATTTCTAAGTCATGAATAGTTTTATAAGATATGAAAAAAAAAAAAGGGTGAAAGTACAAAGGAAAAGGATCTGCTTACCTGTGGGGACATGGACAAGCCTGACAGCACTGTCAGTTGTATTAACATGCTGCCCTCCTGCTCCTTTGGCTCGAAATGTATCTATTCGCAAATCCTTGGGGTCCACTTTCACATCTACCTGGAGCAAAAAGTATAGCATGAGTCAATTCTACACTCAAGAAATACTTTAATATTGAAGTTATTCCCACATTTTTCAAATAAACTGTTCTGTTTCATGTTAAGTCATAGCCGTTGTGACTAAGAGGTGAAATAACTTACACCAAAGAAAGAACCATAAACTCCCTGTTCCAATGGACGTCATTTTTAACACTGATTTACAAAGCTACGAGATCACTGAGTTATGTAATCTTTCCAAAGTTTCACCATCCATCATCCCACAAAGTTACACTAGATACAAAATATATTTTAAAAAAAAAAGTATGTGTGTATATATAAAGTTGATTCTCATTATTCCCTGATTCTGTATTTGCAAGTACACCTACTAGCTTAAATGTATTTGTTCCCTCAGATCAATTATGGTAGCACTGTCAGAGCATTTGCAGACATATGCAGAGCAGCAAAAAATTCAAGTCACTCTACAAGTACATGTTCCCAGTGAGGTGGAACAAAGTGACTCTCGGCTTTCTTGTTTCAGCTCCTGCAGAGATGAGCAGAGGATGAAGACAGGAGGGACAGGGCAGCGCAGTGCAAGACGCGCCGGCTCTGGGGCCAGTGGGACATGGTTTGACTTTTCAGCTACGGCACCTGTTAGCAAGGTGGCCTCAGGCAAGTCACTTAACACTTCTGAACACCATTTTCTCTCTTGTAAAATAAAGACAAGAGAATGTACCAGTATAGGTTGTTTCTAGGATTTAAGATTATAATCTAAGTGGGATATGTATATATAGTTCCCCTAGAATAAATGGTTTGGTATTCACTACATCAGCCTTCACTGTGACTTTATAGAATATAATTATTGTGAATAATGAGAATCCTGTGTGTGTGTGTGTGCTTATTAGTGGACTGAATGAAGGCACCCAAAAAGGTACGTTCTGTTCTAACCACTACCTTATCTGGGAAAAGGGTCTTTGCAGATGTAATTGAGTTAAGATGTGATCACCTTGGATTATTCAGTTAGGCTCTAAATCCAATGACAAGTGTCCTCAAACAAGACATTCAGAGAAGAGAGAAGAGAAGACCATGGAAATTCAGAGGCAGAGATTAGAGCTGTGCAGCTTCAAGCCAAGGGACACACACAGACACCAGAAGCTGAAGAGGCAAGGGAGGATCCTCCCCCAGAACCTTTGTAGGGATCATGGCCCTACCAATACCTTGATTTTGGATTTCTGGACTCTAGAATTGTGAGAGAATAGATTTCTGTTGTTTTAAGTCTCTAAGTTTGTGATAGTTCATTATGACAGTCTTAGAAAATTTTCATATATATATATATATATATATATATATATATATATACATATATATATACACACATACACACACATACACACACACACACAAATAGACAAATATATACAAAATATGCTGTTTTTGAGAGGAGACCTAATATTTTATTCCACATTTATCATTTATTTGTATGAATGACAAACAGTAAGTTTGACTTTTCTCCTTAGAAAGTACACCAATAACAGAGTCAAGGTTAGAATCTAATAAACAACTTAGCTGATTGCTCTTCTGTTTCCTCTAAAATGAGTACCATATGATGAAGAAAAAGATTATACAGTGCAAAAATTATATAGCTTTATATAGAAATATGCTAGTATTGGCTAACTTAAAATTTCAATAAATACTACAGAGATGAAGAGTAATTTCTGGGGGAGGGTATAGCTCAGTGGTAGAGTACATGCCTAGCATGCACTAGGTTTTGGGTTCAATCCCCAGTATCTCCATTAAAAAAATAAGTAAATAAACCTAATTATCTCCCCCTTAAAAAAATTTTTTTTTAAAAAGAGTAATTTCCCATTTCTTGTGTTTGCAGTATATTAAGTAGGTAGGTAACAAATATGTCAATATTATATGTTACAGTCTCCCAAATGTTAAAGAAATTATCTAATGACTTTTGGGGAATTCTGAACATAGAAACAGTGACTTAATAATATACAAAGAATTTTAAATGTCAGTTAAGAGAACAAGACCCTATTCTTTTATGGAATGAAGCTTCACTAACTGAGTTTAATTTTCAAGAATATGAAGATAACAAGGGAATAGGTAAGATGTGTTATTTATATGTGTGTGTGTGCACATACACGCACAATGGAATATTACTAAGCCATAAAAAAGAATGAAATTTTGCCAGCCACAACAACATGGACTGACTTGGAGGATATTATGCTTAGAGAAATAAGTCAAACAGAGAAAGACAAATACTTTATGATATCACTTATATGTGGAATCTAAAAAATAAAACAAACTGGTGAATATAACAAAAAAGAAATAGACTCAGATACAGAGAACAAACCAGTGGTTACCAGTGGGGAGAGGGTAGGAGGGAGGGAAAAAATAGGGGTAGAGTGTTAAGAGGTACAAACTACTACGTATAAAATGAATGAGCCACAAGGATATATTGCACAGCACAGGGAATATAGCCAATGTTTTATAATAACTATAATAACTATAAACCAAGTATAACCTTTAAAAATTGTGAATCATTAGGTTGTACACTTAAATATAATATTGTAAGTCAATTCTACCAGAATTTAAAATTTATTTTTATTTTATTTATTTATTTATTTGGTGGGGGGAGGGAGGTAATTAGGTCTATTTATTTACTTATTTATTTATTTATTTTTAGAGGAGGTACTGTGGATTGAACCTAGGACCTTGTGCTTGCTAAGCATGCACTCTACCACTTGAGCTGTACCCTCCCCACTATACCACAATTTTTCAAAAAAGAAAGAAAATAGTGATTATAACTCACTGAATTTAACAAATAAATCCATAAGTCTATAATGAGGTCAATATATGAAATTCAATATATGAGTTTATAATGAGGTAAAGTCAAAGAGAAAGACAGCAACGAGAAAGGAGAGAAGGTAGTGGGGAGGAAAGTTCTTTACAGAAAAGAAGGCCAGTTAAGAAAGAATGACAGAATTAGAAAATCACCCTCCTGCAACCCCCAAATAAATAACTCATTCAGGCAAAGATTACTAATGGATGTTAAAACCACGGAAGAAAATTTATTGGGAACAGGATATATTACCCTAGAGATTACTTAGAAATTACGAAGGGAAAAATATACTTTCACAATGGAGATATTGCTGTGGTCACTACCTTAATTAAATGCTTAAACTAAGCCTCACTAAAAGTGGTACAATCTGATATTCTGTGACTTCTGACAAGATGCAACATGACTGTAACTATATCTGAAAACTATCCTTTGCTCCAAACGTGTAACCCGGATAGAATGGAACATTTAAATATGACTTTCAATGCAATACAGGGGATAAAGGAACAAGTTAAAACGCATTATGAGGAAACAATCAGAAGAATCCAGCACGTGGAACATTCTATAAGACAAATGGTTTAGACCCTTCAAAAAGTCAGTATCATTTGAAAAAAAAAAAAAAATAGGTTGGGAGACTGTTTCAGACTTAAAGAGATATAACAACTAACTGCAATGAGTGAAACCTGACAGGGTCCTGGTTAAAAAAAAAAAAAAAAGAAAGCCATAAAAGTATTTTTTGATCACTAAGGAAAGTATAAAATGGACTAGATATTACTTAATTGTGATACTGTGACTTATAATAAGAAACACATATTTGATCTTTGTCCAGTTCTCAGCACAGAGCTCCTAAAACCCTTGGAATTTCCTAAGTGATAAAAGCAATAAAGGTGTCTTTTGTTATTCATAACAAGCCCCTCTCAACTACACTGGAGTTTATGTTAACGAGGTGATATTTGGAAAGCCCCTAGATAACCACTGGATGGGGGCTGGTTGCCAGGGGAACCAACCACCTGACCAGAGGGTTGGAACTTTCAGCTCCACCCGACTCCTTCAACTCCACCGCTTCAGTGGAGGTTGAAGGAATCCTCAATGCCCAGTGGTTTAATCAAACGTGTCTACATATGGAAATCTCCATAAAAATCCCCAAAGCACAGGGTTCGGAGAGCTTCCAGGTTGGTGAGCACATGGAGGTGCTGGAGAGGTGGCGAGCCTGGAGAGGGTATGGAAGCTCTGCTCCTCTTCCCACATACTTTGTCCCATGAGTTTCTCCCACCTGGCTATTCCTGAGTTGTATCTTTTGTAATAAACCAGTGATTTAGTAAATGAACTGTTTCCCTGAGCTATCTGAACCACTTTAGTAAATTACTGAACCTACGGAGGGGGTCATGGGAACCTCCAGTGCGCTTCCCATGACATGGCAATGGAATGCCAGTTAGTCAGAAACACAGGAGACAACCTGCCCTTGTGACTGGTCTCAGCAGTGGGAGGGGAGGCAATCTTGCGGGACTGAGTCTAGCCTGTGAGATCTAACGCTATCTCCAGGTAGATGGTGTCAGAATTGAGTTGAACTGCAAGACAATCACGTGGTGTCCGCAGAGAATTGGGGGAAAAGAACTCCGCACATCTGGAGTGCAGAGAAGTATTCTGTGAGTACACAGAACACACAGGAGTTTTTCCTAGACAATAAATTTCCGGCTGATTTTCATAAACAACGGTACAGAGTTTTATGTCAGAGGTTACCTCATCTGGCTGTGGGAGGACAATGACGGACATCGTTCCCGTGTGAATACGCTGCATCCTTGATGACAGGCCCACCTCAGGGATTCGCTGAACTCGGTGAATCCCACCTTCATACTTCAAATGCTTATAGACACTGTCACCGGAAATTCGGGCAGCTGCATGATGTAGCCCGCCTACGAAAAAATATTCCAGGAATATTCATGAATTTTTCTTTCAAAGGGATCAGGACTGTAAGTGCCCTTATTCTAAGCCCTGAATGTGAGCACAGAGCCTGAGATGAGAACATAAAGTAGGTACAAGACTGTATCTTCCCAATGTAAATGCATGAATATATAAAAGGAAACATACTGAACTGTTATTTATGGTTATCTCTGGGGAACAGAATGACAGCATGTTTATTTTACTTTTAATATATATATATATTTTTGTTTCTAAGCTTTATATAGTAAAAAAATTTCACTTTTATAAAAATAGTATTAGGAATAAAAGAATCCTGGGGTGTTTCTGCATTGAACTATGCTATGTAATCTTGGGCTAGTTTGGTGCCTTATATAAAACAGTGCTCAATAACACAGTAATTTGATAATGATGAGTAACTCTATAGGTCAAGTTTTCAAGAATCTATTGAAATTTAGATCTTGCTTATCTGTGGAGTGGGAAGATAAGCACAAAATAATCTTGATGCCCAGGCTAGCTTCTTATTGGACATGTTTTTAAAAAAATCTTTTTATTATAAAATAATATACAGGGGAGAGGTTAGTGGCTCAGCAGTAGAGCACATGCTAGCATGCATGAGGTCCTGGGTTCAATCCCCAGTACCTCCATTTAAAAAATAATAATAATAAAAAAGAAAATTAAAAAAAATAATATACAGACATAGAAAACCACATTAATAAGATATATGGTTCAAGATCAAGAAAAAGAACTTTGTCAGTCACCCTGAAGGCCCTCCCATCTGCTCCTTCCTAGTTACAATCCCCTCTTTCTCATGAGTAACCATTACCCTTTTATTCCCTTCTTCATTATAATTTCACTAACTAATGTGCTGCCCTAGGTACTACAGTTTAATCTGGTCCATTTAAAAAAATTGATATGTCTTTCAAACCTCTCAATCTGTAAGTTCATCATCCATCTCGTTTGTTTCCTTCAATTATCTGTTGAGAAACCAGGACTGTTGACCCACAGAAATTTCCCACGGTCTGGTCTCCCTGATTGCATACTCTTGGTGCCATTCAACTTGTTCCTCTGCCCTCTGTACTGCCTGCCATTGGGCAGCTGGATCCAGAAACTGGATTGCCAGCTTGAGCTCCTTGGCAAGACTACAGAAGACACATAATGTCTGGTGGGCTCTCTTTTTTATGGTGTTGACAGTCTTTTGTTTGTTTTTTGCAGGGAGAGGTAATTAGGTTTACTTAGTTACTTTTCCTGGAGGTGCTGGGGATCGAACCCAGGACCTCACGCATGCTAGGCATGCGCTCTACCACTGAGCTATACCATTCCCGCTTTGACAGTCTTTGATGCTTAATGCACTACAGGAGTTGTAACTCAGTGATGGTCTAACTGTATAATTTCTTTCTCACTTATCAGTGTATCTAAGAGAAAGGTTTCCCAACTCTTGTTTAGGCTGCTCTGCACGCCTGGTTCAGAATCACTCTTCCTGTTATTAAATTCATCTCCTTTCATTATTGAAAGTTGAATTCAAAATACACATTGCAGAGATGACATTTCTGACTATTCTCTCATAATGCTGCTGCTTCTGTTTATATTCTTGTCTCTCTCCTCTCCTGCTTCCACAATATTATACTGGCCTCACCCTTTTTCCTGCTTATCTGACTCTTGTTTCTCTTTTGCCAACGAGTCTATCTTTCTAAATGTGGCCATTCTCCAAGGTTTAGTGTCCTGAATGTTCCCTCTCTATGAACTCTCCCTCACTTATTCTCAGTATCAGACATTATCTCTGTGCGAACAGCTATCAAGTAACTCTCAATTCTATTCTCTTGCCAAAGCTCTGGTTACATAACTTCAGCATTTACTGGCTATTTCTCAAGGGATGCTCACTCTAATAACACACATAATAATTCAAAAGCCACTAGCATTATTCTTCCCCAATGGACTCTGCCTTCCAATTTCTATTCCATCTGATGGCATGAATGACTATCGCAATCTTCCCAGCTAGAAAGACTAGATCCCTGGGGCTCATCTCCCTGGGGCTCGTAGACAGATGGGATGCAGTGTGGTTCTGAATCAGACAGCCTTAAATTTAACTCCAGGCTTGCCATTACTTACTGTGTGATCTTGGATTAACGACTTACTCTCTGAACCTAGATCTTCATCTGTAAAATGGGATTGATAATATCCAAATCCCAGGGTTGTGAGGATCTAATACCCTACACTGCACACAGGACACAGTGGGAAAGGAATAGCTCCTCTTGTCGGTTGCCAAATTTTGCTCATTTTTCCTCTGAAGGTCTCTCACCTGTCTCCCAACTCCCAATTCTAACTCTCAGTCATACCTGGATTACTCCAACAGCCTCTCTGCAGTCTGCCTTGAATCTAGCCTCTTCAATCAACCCTTCACACTGTTGTCAAAATAATCCTCTTAAAATATATATCCTCTTAAAAAATATGTTTATCAAATCATATTTTTATTAACAAATCTCCAATGGCTCCCTAACAATCAAGGCCTGTTCAGCTTTCACAGCCGTTCAACATCTACTCAAACCTATTTCCTTTTACTTCTTATCACAAATATGCTCTGGGTTCACTGGCTTCCTCACTTCTACACACACAGCAAGGTCTTTCCCACCACCAGGCTGTTGTTCAGGTTACCCCTTCCCTCTTCTCTCACTGGTATTCCCTTTCCTGACCACTGGCTGTATTTCAAATCTGTACCGAGCACAGACTTCCTTATGCTCTACACTGGTTTCCATTTCCCTTGATTGTTTAACTTACATTAATCCTCTTTCCCCACTTTGACAGTCTCTGCATTATAATTCATGACCCCTGTGTCTACTACAGTGTATCTTTATGTAACCAAGGAGACAAAAACTTCCAAATAGAGTAAAAGAATGGAACCAAAAAGAGAATTACTATCAGGTGTTCTGATTTAACACACTCGAGCACGTAAAAGTTTAAAGGCTTGCATTATTTGTAGCTGTTTATGTTGTATAAGTTTTTATCAGTCCAATTAGAGTGGGAGCTTCTTGAAAATAAAGACATGTGACTAACCTTTTCTGTATTCCCATAAACATTTAACACACCATTAATACTTTAGAGTAAAAACCTTAATACATCTTGGCTTTGAACAACAGAGCAATGATTTTCCAGGCAAGGCACATATCCATCCTCCACAGGGAAAGTTCTCCAACTCAGATACTCCTTCTAGGAGATGCTCCCCTCCCTCCCACTCTCTCCTCCCAGTTAAGAATTCTACTATAGTAAGCCACTGGGACTGATAAGCCTACGTCACAGTATTTAGTAGATACAAATCAAATGTTTTAAAAAATGGGACAATGTGGTTCTAATCAAGATCAGAGGAAAAATAATTTTCAGCATCCTCTATGGACAAAACCCTCAGATACGCCTACCATAATCAGCTGGTGTATAATTCAGAAGTTCAAATGTCCAGTGTTTATAGCTTGAATAATTCTGGTACATATCAAATATTTCCCGGGTAAACTGTTGGCAGATATCACCTAAGAGGAAAATACAAAAATATTCAATCAGCACAAATTTCTAAGAGTGTCATCCTTCAGTACAAGCCCCTTAGGAGCTGGGGACTATATCCAAAGTGAAAAACATTTAACAAATATTTAAAGTTACAGTGTCAAATCAAGGTAATGTTTAAGTATTTTTAAACAAACATCATTTACAAAAAATTATTTTATTGACCTCCAGTAGTTCTTCCAGATGTCACCTCTAAAATAACATCATTTTTGTCACATTTCTCCTTTGGCACTAGACTCTGGAAAAGCTGGAAAAGGGGGAAAAAAACAGTATTAGTGTGCATATTTTCCATGGTATACTGTTATTACTTGAACTTAGATAAAAGACCCCCAAATATTAAAAAAAATACCAGTAATTAACAAAATCACATAGCATCCCAAAGAGGTCTAGTCCTAAAATGCTTTAATAAGTAGACCTAATTAGGCCTAAAATAAGTAAGCAATTCACGTTTACAATGAATTCACTTGTTGGGGGATACGTTCTACAATGTTATCATATTATCTTAATTTTCTAAAATGCAGACATTTAGATCAAAGTCCAGTGTTTCATTCAATTTTCTTTGGGTTTTGCTTCTTATTAGTCCTGAACAGTAGCTTCCTTCATCCAATGAAAGAAGTAAGCTTTGGTTGTCTTCATTTGGAGAAAATGAGGATTTTTTACATATGATCATACATTCTCTCCTGTAGATGACAGGGCACCAGGCCCATGCCCTGTCTTCTTAGTGGAGCTGCTGTTTAGAGAGTATATTGGGGGGGGCGAGGGTATAGCTCAGTGGTAGACCACGTGCTTGGCATGCATGAGATCCTCGGTTCAATCCCCAGTACCTCCATTAAATAAGCAAACAAACCTAATTACTTCCCCTCTCCAAATAAATAAATAAAGAGTATATTGAGGACTCCCAAGATAAGGCTTGAATAGTTTCTCAATGTGACAAGAGAAAAAAAGAGCATTCTAATAAAGAAAGTAACCAACTTTCCTCTTAGGAAAAAAAGGGAAGCAACTTTATCTTCATCATTACTAAAAGGTCTTTCAAATCAAACTGAAAGTACCGACGTGTCACGACTCTCCCTACTGACAATTTCTGAAACAGTCCACCTCTGCTAGAAATGCTACAGCCTGTGGGAGAGACTGTTAGACTAAGGGTCAGACATCTTACATATGCTTTTGACTAGCTGTCTAAATTGGTGAAGAAAATATCTGATATCTCCACCTCATCCTCCTCAGCCCCTCAAAAAACTCCTCTTTTTGAATCCATAGCCCCTCTGGATTCTGAGTAGGAAAGACTGAAAGTAGGAAGATGGCAGATATGACAAAGGGGAACATGGTACATAGCACTGTATTTTTATTATCTTTTAGACAAATCATCCTTTGAGCTATGAAGACTTGTATTAACCCAGTCTCTATACCCTTGGATTCATTCCATTCTATCCAGAATGCAAATTTTCAACCCTTAACCCAATCATCATGAACCACTCCCTGTTTCTAAGACTTAACTGCTCCCCGCCAACCCTTTCCCCATGTTGAACTAGATTTCCTCACTAGCATGTATTCCCTTGCCTGGGAAGTTAATAGATTCAGCTTTGGAATATTTTCGTATAGGGGTGTGGGTGGTGTTTTCTTCTTTGACATCACAATCTCTTCAATATCATTCTGTACTAAATTATAGCACTAAACTCAACATTATCAATTATCACAGGAGAATAAATAAACTGATGTTTGGAGAGTACTCCAAGCAGTTAGTCTAGTGAGAATAGTATTCCTTCATATCAACACTATTGAGATCAGTTTACCTCTTAAAACATACCTCACTGTATAACACGTTGATTTTCTGAGCAATGGTTTGCCTCTCTTCTAATGCAAGTTCTTTTAACTGCTTTTCATCTTGCTTATATAAACCTACAAAACCATCAACAGAAATAATGGTAAACGTATTTAAATAGCTGCCTAATTTCTACCTACTAGGTTTTATTTCAGTTTAAAGGCAAGGGATTATACAAAAGAACAGAATAGTTAGAGAACATCAATTAACAAGTATTTGCTAAGTATGTCTCAAAAACTCATCATGAAAAGAAGTACAACCTTGCCCCAAAGAGCTTGTGATTTGAATGTCTATAAGTAATCACAGAAATCAGTGATTAATCAAACAGGTTTTAAAAGGGACTGACTAATTAAATACAAACCCAAATAAGCTACATTTTAAAGTGGAGTGACCATTTTTTGTCTAAAGGTGGCAGCCATTACTCAGCACACTGTGAGTAGACCAGCATGGCTAGAACCTCCATTTTTTTCAAGAGAAGTTGGAAATAAGAACTCTTGAAATTTTGAAATCTTTTGAAATGTTCATACCTAGTAAATATTTTTTAAAAACACCATGTGGGTCAAAAAAACCCCCACATCTTTGTAAACTCTGCTTTATGGAAACAATGGTCCTTTTCACATCATTTCAAAGCAAGAAGTTAAATCATGGAACTCACACACCAAGCTATCAATGAGAGAGTGGCCAAGCATGGTAGATCCCAAAACCTTTGACTCCACTGCTTTAGCTGCCTAGAGACTCCATTGGTCAGTGGTGATACCTGCTAAATGAGGTAGAAATTTTTGATGCTTAATAATAAAGAAGAAAATAGAAATGAAGAGTAATTCTAAAGGAGAGAAGGCTCTTCAACATTCTTCTCCAGTCGTGGAAGTCATCGGGGTCCAGTGGGATTCTATGACTCATTCCTGCTTTCAACATGTAACACTTGCTATGTGCTAAATACTCTGCTAGTTGCTGGGGACAGAAGGATGGATAAAACATGGTTCAGGTCTTAAGTGGCTCAGTCTGGTGGGAAAGACAGACAGACACACACACACGATTACAGTATGTGGTGAGGGCAGTGCCACAAAGGCACAAAGAGTGGTCTAAGCCAGACTTCAACCTTTAAGAAAGGTTCCTAAACAAGGTGCCATCTGAACTACATTCTAATTATGAATCATCTGTTGCAGAATTATAACGACCTACTGGCCTCACCTTGTGCATATAAGCCTCAAATGGGAACCAGGCTGACATCAATCAATGTAGATATCTGCTGGGTCAAAGGTATTGGAAAAACCTTGATTTGCCATCATACAAAATTATTTTTGTGGCCTCTTATTATTTCCTTAACTGTAAAATCCAGCCTAATTTAATTTCATTGTATCAACAGATTCAAGTGTCTATTATATCCTACGTTTGGTGCTGCAGGAGATAAACAAGTAAGAGACAGACCCTGTACTTAATGAACAGACAACTTGGGGGAAGGGACCAAAGTTAAAACAGTTATATAACGGATCAGAATATGAAACAGAGAAAGGTAATCAGACTTGTTTTACAGAGGGGAGTGAAGCCAATTCAAAATATGATATCCAAGCCATACTTTGTAAGCAGACTGACCTTTAAGAAGGTGAAACTGATGGGTTAACATGATTAAAGACACAGACGTGGGATGGCCTGAGTATATTCAGGGAATGGCAAGTTGCCTATTTGGGTTGAAAGGTAGAATATACAAAGGGAATTAATATACTACACAGAGAGAAGGGGGCTCGCTCTGCAGAGGCTCTAAAATGCCAAACCAAGTAATCTATATTTATAGGCAATGGGAGCTAGGGGAAGTTTTGAGCAGGGGAGTAATATAATTAAAGTCATACTTGGACTAGGAAAGCCTGGAAGCGAGACCACAAGTTAGGACTTTATTGTAATCATCTATGACTGAGATATAATGAAGATGTAAGCTAGTGGAAAGAACAGAAGGACTTCGGAACACTGTGCAGTGGATAAGAGCAGGGGCTGTGGAATCTCACTGATTGGGTTCAAATCCTTGCTCCTCTAATGATTGGCAAAGCAGCTTTTGGCATTTTAACCTCTTAGTTTCTTCAGCTATAAAATGGGGATTATTAATAATCACGCCTACCTCACAAGGTTATTGTGAAGATTCAAATGAGATATTTGTAAAATACGTAGTGCCTGGTGCATACTAAGACTAAGTAAATACAGCCATTATCATCATTATATGGAACGACAGAATTGTAGCTAAAGCTTTAGAAACAATCTAATCCAACCTACTAATAATACACATGATACAACCATACCTGAAAGAGGTTATGTCAATTTAATTGAGAAAGCATCTAGTAAGCTCCTATAATGTGCAAGCAACTTTCCCAAAACTAATTAACTCCAAATTTGAGTGGCATTAATCAGGAGAGAAAAAATAATCCTCATTAATGTGGGTGAAAGCCTCATGGGGCCACTAACAGAAGGCGGGAAAAGGTAAGGCTTTGGACATCCAGGACTTTACAGGCATAACTGTGACTGGCCTCTATGCTGCTTAACATCTGTAAGGCCAATAGCAGAATCTGGAGAAACAATGAACCCCAAGTTAGTCCACTATACTTTTTTCTCAATTTCTGTATATCTTAGAGATTTTTCATAAAAGAAAAAAATCTGTTAAGGCAATTATGCAAAATTAACTCAAATACATCAAAGATCTAAATGTAAAGGCTAAAAATATAACTCCTGGAAGGAAAAACAGATGTTAACATTTGTGGCCTGTAGATTATACAATAGTTTCTTAGACATGACACCAAAACACAAGTAACAAGAGAAAAAAAGATAAATTTAACTTCATCAAAATTAAAAACTGTGGTGCTTCAAAGGACAACCCACAGAATGGGAGAACATTTTGGCAAATCATACATCTGATAAGGAACTTGTATCTATAATATAAAGAACTCTTATAACTAATAAAAAGACAGCTCATTAAAAAAAAAAGAACAAAATAAAATGAAAAGACAGCTCAACTGAAAAATGGGCAAAGGATCTAAACAATCATTTATCCAAAGATGATATAAAACGGCCAATGGGCAGGTGAAAAGACATTCAGGGAAATGCAAATCAAAACCACCTCATACCCACTAGGATTGCTAAAATCAAAAGGGCAGATAATAAGAGTTGGTGAGGATGTGGAAAAACTCGAACCCTCATATGCTGGTGATAGAATGTAAAATGATACAGACACTTTAGAAAATCAGTCTGCAGTTCCACAAAAGGTTAAACATAGAGCTACCATACAACTCAGCAATCTATGTCCACACAAAAACTTGTACACAAATGTTCAAAACAGCATTGTTCATAATAACCAAAGAAGTGGAAACAATATCTAACAACTGATGGATGGATAAATAAAATGTGGTATATCTATGCAATGGGACATAATTCAGCAATAAAAAGAGATGAAGTACAGAAACATGCTATGACATAGGTGAACTTTAAAAATATTATGCTAAGTGAAAGAAGGTCAGTCACAAAGGGTATATATGATTCCACCTATGTAAAATGCCTGAAATAAGTAACGCTACAGAGACAGAAGGTAAATTGGTGGTTGTCTAGGGCTGGTAGGGATGAGGGAATTGGGATGAGATGGCTAAAGCAGGGTTTCTTTTTGGGGTGGAAAAAATAATATCCAGACCATATTAGCCTTTTGATGGGGGTACGAACTGTATTTTTGTGTCCTCGGTCTGCAGCACTTAGGACAATACTTGATAAAGATCTATTCAGTGCTAATTAAAGCTTCTGAAAAGGTGCATATTCAAGTTTCCCAGACCCTTAGAGCTTCTTGGCAAGTACCATGAAGAGCTCAGTCTCTTAGCAGTTGCTCTTTAGTAGCTGAAATACTTCAAACACCCAGAGTACAGAGTTCTGTCCTTTTCAAGTGTGGGGCTTATAACTTGTAGGTTTGTTAAAAGACTGAGTTCAATAAAGCTTTAACTTAGAAAATCAATCCTGTACTTGTACACACACATATCTTTTACCTACTTTTACACATTGATTCTAATTCTTCAATGGCTTGTTCAGCCTCCTGGATTTCTTTGTAAATGGCCGCAAGTGGTGCCAGCTCAGCATGCCGTCGATTCAAGGACCTTCGATCCCCTTCACTTGCAGAGATAAGCTGCAGACAATGATCAAGTGTTTGGTACTCCTTACTCAGGTCCTCCATGTATTTCTGTAGTGCTTTATGCTTCCAAAGCAACCTAGTATCTTGACGACAGTATCTCCTGGACCAATTCTTATTTAACAGATGATGGACAGTGTGACTCCTGTTTCGTCTGAAAACCCACAGCCTTGTATCAAGATGTATCTGTGTAAACTGATGAGAATGGGGAGGGACGTGGCATTGGCGGTGACCATTAAGAGGTGGATGTCTAAAAAGCCAAACATACAGGTGACGATTCATCTCAGCATCTGAAACAAAAGAAACACAATCTGAAAAAAATCAACTCCACGGATATAAAAGCTGGAGAAGCCTCAAGAAATCTTGCTCAGCTCACTGTCTCAGCCAGCTCCAAATAGTTCAAAATTCAATAACCCACAAAAAGAAAACAATTCTCCAAGCCTCTAAGTATATTAAAATAAACAAAGATAGCATTTTTTCCCACCCACTCAGCATATATAATTAACTAGGACAAATGAGTAGGAGTGTAATTGATAAATATGTCAATAGACTGGGTTAAATTAGTTATTTCCTAGAAAGCATCAAGAACCTAGAATTGAATGTGTAAACAGGCACCTGTAAAGTAAGAAATAATCATGTAAACTTTAGGTGGCTCATATATTAATAGATTTCTAAAATTTGAAGGAAATATTAACTATTTTCTTGTCTAATTCTTTAACATTAGGCATCTGGATGTCCAAGGAAGTCAAGTAACTTAATCACGATTATTCATTGGGTCGGATAGAGACTAGGGTTTTTCATTCCCAATTATGCAATCACTCTTCACAGGTGCATCCCTTTTAGCTGAGATTCTAAAGAAATAAAACTTTATTAATGACTAAGTATAAAATCCAATGAAAAGGAAAAAAATCATAATATTAAATGAAAAAAGCAGGAGTGAAAACAACATAATCTCAATTAGGTTTTCAAATTTTTCTACAGTATATGGAATACATAGGTTTATGAAGACGTAATCCCATCATAAATTCTATTGGAAGATCCTTATTTTTTAAAAAAGAAACACACCAAAATGTTAATAAAATGATCTCTAGTTGTGGGATTATGGAGACTTTTGCTTGCTTTCTTTTTTTCCCCCTACTTTTTCATTTTCCAAGTTTTCTATGCATACAGCACATATTACTTTTACAATCAGGAAAAAATTACTTTAAGAAATTACAAGTTAGGTGAAATTGGCTGTGTACAATAATTATCTGTTCTCCGTCCCTCTAACAGAGATAATCAAAAGATACAACACACATACACAATGGTTTTGAGTAAGAAAGTGAAAAGATAAAGCGTTCTAAGAAAAATACTTTGCCCCTAAAATCCTGAGGTTCAAAGTTGAAATAAGGGTCAGAATTGATCAGAATCAACCTTTATTGTCTCCAGTGTTCCTACTATGGTAGGTGCATTCATTTATTAGCTCATGTGGTCATTATAAGTCTGCTAACTTGGATATCATTATCTCCTAGGAAATAAAATATTCAAAATGGACTCTTCAAATATTCAAAGTTTGCAGAGTTCTACTAATGAAATTTAACATAATGAATCACATTCGGACGAGGACTGCAGAAGAGTGCACCAATGCCCAGTAGCCACAAATGTTACAGACCTCCAGCAGGAGTTTCCGTGTGTCTTTCACATCTAGTCTCAAACCCATCACAAGAGGAGTGTCCATTTGAAAAATGTCAGAACAACAAAAAAATGCCTAAAAGATTTTTGTTAGAACACTTTTAACTAAATTTCCATTTTAGGGACAGTTAGTAGAATGAGTAACTCTCAAGGTCACGAACCTCAATGTTAAATAAAACCGAAGACATTTACTTTCTAGGGTTATCTATACCTGAGAACAGCAAGTCTTCCCCATCACACAGCACAGTAACTGGATTACTCTGATACTCTAGGAACGACTCTCAGCGTCGGCAAGTCAGAAGTGGCACTGACCCCGCACCAGAGCAGCACGTGTAAGCCTCACTGTGTAAATCGGCATAAGGAGCGATCCCATAGCGAGGCACCATGGGGGGAAAGAGCTGGAGAAAGAAAAAAGACTTTTAAAAGATAAGAAGAGAGAAATGAATTGTGAGTACCTTAAAGAAAAAAAAAAAAAAAAAGACGAAGAAGAACAGGAAGAAAAAAAGGACGTTAGGTTTCCTTACTGAGGTCGGAACCCTCTGTGATCCACTACATTTCAGCCCGACAACCACCGGACCACTTTCACTTCCGGGTTCACTCCTTCCGGGTTGACACTTGATCCCGCCTTCTCCTCCGTCTGGACTCTTCTCCCGAGTTGGAGTCCTTGAGTGTGCGTAACAAAAAGAGAAAAATGACAACGCGAGAAAAGTGCCCACGAGGCGCCGACGCAGTGTACTTACCCAGAGTCCGAGCCCAGGATGTGGTTGCAACGCGGGCCGGGGAGTTGCGGGGGTGCCGGTGCCCGAGTGTAGAATGAACCACAACTCCCAGGAACGCCCACCAAGGAATCCTGGGAGTTGTAGTTTACCTCGTACAGGCGCCCCGCCCCCAACCCCCTAAGCCAAAGGTGGAGCTTTGGTTTTCACAGTTTCAGGCAAGACCAGAAGGGAGAATCTCTACAATTCTGATTAAGAGATCAAGATACAGGAGAATTTCCTCATATAAGGAGACACTAGAGCAGGGATTCCTGATTCTTTTTTACATAAGGATCGCTTTTCATCATTCAAAAATTTAGAGGGTTTTGTGTTTTGCATGTTAATAGCTATACTTTCAGCTGCCATTGCCTAAGAAAGTACCTTATGATTAATTGGGACTATAAATTCGTGTTTTTAAAAATCATAATGGGGATTCAAAAGATGGGTTACTAGATATATCCATAGGTTAGTGATTTTATAGCTGTTGAATGCATATACACAATTTTGGGGTTCAACTTAGATTCATAGTATATAAACCACTGTAAAGAATTAAAAAACCTAAATAATGTGGATACTAACTAATATATATATAGAATAGATAAACAAGTTCATACTGTACAGCACAGGGAACTACATTCAATATCTTGTAGTAACTTATGGTGAAAAAGAATATGAAAAGGAATATATGTATGTTCATGTATGACTGAATCACTATGCTGTACACCAGAAATTGACACAACATTGTAAACTGACTATACTTCAATTATATATATACATATACACATACAAAAAAACCCTAAATAATAAAAAAAATTCCAGGAAAATGCAAACATATTGCCTTAGTTTGAGTATTCCAGTGGGATATAGCCCTTGGCAATCACATGTACAGGTCATTTGACCTTTAAGAGTTTCTTCCTGGGGGCGGGAGGTGGGAAGGGACAGACTGGGAATTCAAAATGTAGAATAGATAAACAAGATTATACTGTATAGCACGGAGAAATATATACAAGATCTCGTGGTAGCTCACAGTGAAAAAAAATGTGACAATGAATATATGCATGTTCATGTATAACTGAAAAATTGTGCTGTACACTGGAATTTGACACAACATTGTAAAATGACTACTACTCAATAAAAAAATGTTAAAAAAAAGAAAAGAGTTTCTTCCTGAAAAGCAAAGGCAAAAAGAATTCCATTTTCCTGACTTCACAGGATATTTTCTTAGGTAATGATCACATATATTAAAAGGAGAATTGGCCATAAATGTAAATATCTAACAGTTATTACCTATTTCAAGGTATCTACTGCTGCCTATAACATATTCTAAATGGTTTAAGCATATTAATTTAATCCTTACAACAACCCTAAATTACACATTTTGCAGAAGAGAAAACTAAGGCACAGACAGTTTAAGTAACTTGTCCAAGAAAAGAACTAGTAAGTGATAGAGTTGAGATTCAATCAAGGCAATCTGTCCTAATGATCTATGGCTCCTAAGCTTTGTTACCGCCTTCCTCCTCCAGAGAAAAGGAAAGAAAACATTGTCATTCATTCAGTAAACATTGAGCACCAGTTATATACTACTTACTGTTCTAGACATGAGAATTTAGCAATGAATAGAAAAAGCAAAACTCTTTGTCCTCATGGAGCTTATGTTCTGGTAGAGAACAAATTCCAAAGAACCCACATAAGTCATTCTCCTAAATTATCCAACAAAATCTTTTAATTCTTTAATTTGATATATCCATGCAGATTTATAAATTAAGTAGTATATATAAAGCTTTCTTCTCCTTAAAAAATAAGACTTAGTGCTATGGGCTAAATTGTATCTCTCCCAAATTCAGTACATTGAAGCTAACTTCTACTGGGACCCTACTTGAGATAGGGCCTTTAAGGCGATTAAGGTTAAATGAGGTCATGAAGTTGGAACCCTAATCTAATAGGATTAGTGCCCTTCTAAGAAGAGACCAGAAAGCTTGTGAGATCTCTTTCAGCACCCTGTCTCACCCTATAAGCACAAAGAGGTCATGTGTGTACACAGCAAGACGGAAGCCACCTATAAGCCAAGAGAAGAGGCCTCAGAATGAAATCTACCTTGCCATAACCTGGATCTTGGACTTTCCAACCTCCAAAACTGTGAGAAATAAATCTCTGTGGTTTAAGCCACTCGGTGTGATCTTTTTGTTATTAGTTATGGCAGCCCAAGCAGACAATGGTATTTACATATGTAAAACATTATTGAGATATACACTAAACTTTATACACTTTATGAATGTTATTCCTCAATTAAAAAAAAAATCCCTGAAGCCATTTATGCTTGGTACTAAAAATATTACTTCCTCCTTCATTTTCTAAGAAAGTAATGTGGTTATAATTATATTATATGCACACAAAGATGTTCACAATATATTATGAAGTGAAAGAGGATGTTAAAAAACTCAGCAAACTATTCCATCTAAAAAACATGCGATGCACATATATTTAAAAGTCCAGTGGAATTATAGGTAATGTTTTCCTTTTTATAGTATTATGAATTTCCTGAAGTTGCACGGTGGGTATTATAAACAAGAAAGCTATAAAAGAAAAAAAAGACATTCTTTCATGTTTGATTGAAAAGCCTTATGGAAGTTATTATTATTGAATCATTCTATGGTTAAATAACTTCTGTTTCCAAAAAGTCTGCGATATTACGGGATAAAAGTTTCCAGATACAGTAATAAAAGAGATGGATTCAGTGGGGGCGGGGGGGGAATAGAATTTTGATTAAATTAGAAACAAGAGCTACCATGTCTGAAATCTTCCTTGCAATAAAGTCAACTATGAATAGTTTCTTTGTTGGATGAATTGGTAATGGGCACTGGGAATTTGGTATCTCTTTGTCAGAAACTAAATGACCTGTGTACCCCTCCTCCAACTTGGAGCATGCTAAAACAACAAAATACATGGGGCTATTTTTTCAGCTCCATTTAGAGCAAAATCAGCCCCAAACCCAAAGGGGTAGGGAATGAGGATTTTCACTGAGCTTCTTCTCAGTGACCTCCAGATTGTTTTAAAGGTTCTGAGGACACTCTTGTGTCTGGAGTACTAACAGAAGGTTGATTTGGGTTCTGTAGGGATTTCACATCAATAAAATGGCCACTCAGGGCTTTCCTTGAGAGAAGAAAAGCACCAGGGTTTCTTCAACCTGGATGGAGCTAGACCAGAGTGGGTGTAGAGGCTGTGGCAGGTTAAGTTGTAACCTTTGGTCCCATCTGGGAAATTTTCAGTGGCACTGAAAGCAACATAAAATCCCAGCACGCAAGCCATATAACACGCTGTGTACACACACTGTGTTTTGCAGCACACTATGAAGATGCACCTGGCTTTCTGGTTCCCCGGAGTTTAGGCTCTTAATCACATCTTGAGACACCTCACAATGTGAAGACTGGCAATGGCTTTGGATTTCATTTTTTAATTTTTCTAATGGAGGTGCTGGGGTTTGAACGCAGGACCCCCGTGCATGCTAAGCCTGTGCTCTACCACTGAGCTACACCCATTCTCCTGGTTTGGGATTTTAATTAGATATATTTTGCTACAGAAAAAGTGAAATCAGGAATTGTTTAGCAATTTAATACACAATTCAAGCTCTCACTAAGGCAGGAAAGAAAGAAAAAAAAACAAAGATTATTCTATTTGTATTCTTATAAACAATTTTTCCTGAGAGAAGCAGAATACAAACAATGAAAAGGCAGCATTTCTTATTTTCATATATTCATACTGGTTCCCAAGTTTTTCATAGTTTTAAAAAAATAGAGCTAAGAAACACGCCACCTGCTGGCGTTATTGAAACTAGATCACAAATAATTTTCAGTCAAACGATGTTTAGTAAGCAAGACTTGAAATGTCAGCTTACACTGTATTCCTTTTACTCTAAAAACCTTTAAAAGAAAAAAGAAAAAAAAAAACCAAAGGGTAGATCCTGGAAATTCCTTTTTCTTCCCTTAAACTTGTATTAGCCTAGGTTGAAGTCAACTTTGTTAACAAGCTCGTTTAGTGTTGTCTCCTATAACTTCTTGGTAATTTCATCTCTTCCATTTTTCATCCTCAATTTCAGGCTAAATATTTTTCTTTCAGGCTAAACATTATTACACTTCAGTTTTGAATTATACATTTCAAACCTTCATTTCAATACATTTAATTTGTTCAGCTTTTTCTACTAACAGTAGTCTTCATATGTCTTTATAAGCATTACTTTCCAACTTAGATCCAAATCCTCCACTGTAATCTATACTCTGTGCATGTGTGTCTAGATATGTCTTTTTATTTTTTCCCTGTTTATTAAGAAATGTTTTGAACATGTTAAAAAATTGAGAATAGTAAAATGATCCCCTGTGCACCCATCATGAATTCTCAATATTATCAGCTCAGAGTTTCACTTGCCCTCCTCCCTCCCTCTTTCACCCTCAGTGGATTAATTTGAAGCAAATACAAAACACCGTAACTTTTCATCTGTAAATAATCTTGTATGTAGCTCCAGAAGATAAAGACTTTCAAAACATAGTCACCCCTAAAAAATTAAAAAATAACTTCTTAATATTATCAAATATCTAGTCAGTGTTCAAATTTCCCTGAGTCAGATTTTTTTTTCTTTCTTTTTTTTTTTTTTTTTGGCAGTTTGTTCATATCAAGATTCAAGTAAGGTCTGGACATTGCAATTTGTTGCTATGTAATATATTTGGTTTGTTTTAATCTATATGTTCCTCCTTCTTTTTTGTTTACTTGCAATGTATTTGTTGAAACCAGAATTTTGGCCTTGAAGAGTTTCCCACAGTCCAGATTTTTCTACACTTGTGTTGTGGTGTTATCATCTTCCTTTGTTTTTTGTATTTCCTATAAACTGGTCTAGAAGCTTGACCAGACTCAGATTTACTGTTTTTTGGGTATTTTTTTTGTTTGTTTGTTTTTGGCAAAACTACTTCATAGGTGGGTTAGATACTTACAAAGGAATATGCAAAATATTTAGATGTGTCTTTTAAAAATACTAGAAGCTCTTGATTTCGTAGATCCCATTATTTCATTAGAGTTGCAAAATAGTGCTATTTTATCATTCTGTCTTCATTTTTTAGCTGGAACCTCTACAAAGAGAAACCTCTCCTCATCAACTATTTGTTGACCTTGCTTTGAAATTTTTAAAAGAAAAAATGAAAACTTTGCCAAAGTGGAAAAGCGAGCAAATTCATTCTAAGAGAAGTAAGCCAGAAAGAGAAAGAAAAATACCATATGATATCACCTATATGTGGAATCTTAAAAAAAAAAAAAAAAAAGACCCAAATGAACTTATTTACAAAACAGAAACAGACTCACAGACATAGAAAACAAACTTATGGTAACAAGGGGAAAATAAGATGGGAAGGGATAAACTGGGAGGTAGATTTGCAGATACAAACTATTGTATATAAAATAGAAAAGTTTCTTCTGTATAGCACAAGAAACTACATTCAATATCTTGTAGTAACCTATAATGAAAAAGAATATGAAAATGAATATATGTATGACTCAAACATTATGCTTTACACCAGAAATTGACACAACATTGTAAACTGACTATACTCCAATTAAAAAAAAAAATATATATATATATAAAAATAACAAAGCAAAAAAAAAAGCTTTGTTTCTGAGCAGTTTCCAGGATTTCCAAATTCTATTTCAATCTTATCTTTTTAGTAATACAGCAATTCTCTGCAATTTTCAAATCCCCAAAGTTCTGAAAAAGCTTATTTTCAATTCAAAAATCAAAAATCTCTGAAAACTAGAGGGAAGGATATAGCTCAGTGGTGGAGCATGTGCTTAGCACTCATGAGGTCCTGGGTTCAATCCCCAGCACCTCCATTAAAAAACAAACAAATAAATAAATAAATTTAATTATCTACCTACCGCCCTCCCCCAAATCTCTGGAAACAGAAGGATTTTTTTTTTTTGTAACTCATTTGATGGGCAAACCTGCCCTAACAAGTTTGGCAGGTAAGCCAACTGAGTCTGAAGTGAGGCCATTTATATCTGAATTTATTTCACTAGGAATGAATATTCATATATTTTACTGAAGAAATATTTATGTGTTGGATTACAGAGAGCTACCCCAGATTCTGCTGAGAGTGCTATGTAACGTAAATGTGTGTTTACCATTATAAATCCAAAATAACCTGAAGTTTGAAAACATTTGGTCCAAGCATTTCAGGTAAAGAACTGTGAGCTGTGACAATATAGTAGTTAACATTCACCAAGTATTTGTTCTTTACCAGGTAGTGTTCTAAATGTCTCACATTTAACTAATGCACTCAGTCTTCTCAACAACCCTATGAATTGCAGAGGCACAGCACGGCTAGACGACTTGCTCAAGATTGTGCCCAAGGGACAGTCTAATGGCCAAAGGGATTTGAACCAAGAAGGCTGGGCTGCACTATGACCTTGATTCTGCCTCCTATACTTTCTCTCTTAGTAACTGGCATATCATTCTCCCAGCTCTCCATGATCTGACTCCAATCTCCAGACTCCTTCTTCTGTTGTGACATCCTCCAAGAATCTCATATTGCAGCTCAGCCAGATAACTCCTTATTTCCCCCAAAACGTACTTTCAAAATTGTCTTTTTTGTTCATATTGCCAAAGGATATTTTTTTAAAGGTAAGATTATGACTTTTGTACAAGTAGGAAATGTACAACTGTCAAACGTACAACAAAATTTTTAATTAATTAACCGTTCATTAATGAGGGATGTTATAATTTGCTAAACAAAAATCCCAAGATAAAACATAAATACACCATAAAGAATGCTGAAACAAATTTATTTAAAAGAAGAAAAACTGCAGAGAACTATATTCAGTATCTTAGAGTAACCTATAATGAAAAAGAATATGAAAATGAATATATGTACGTATACATAAGACTGAACTGATGCTGTACCCCAGAAATTTACACAACATTGTAAGCTGACTATACTTCAATAAAAAAAATAATAAAAATAAAATTTTAAAAAGATGAAAAATTGGTCAATATATATACAAGACAATAATCATTTGCATCTGTTATACAAATTTGCATTTCTAGGGACAAGAATCATTTGCATTGTTAGCAGTTGTCTACAATCTTAAAGTGTTGTGAAATAGCTCAAAAGCAATGAAAAACAGTTAACTTAGCAGGAGTTTCTATAATCTTTTTTGCCATCATTTCAATATCTCACAATTTTTCTTGACAATACTGATTCCTCTGCCTGGAGTGCAATTCATTGAAATTATCTTTGCCAAACCAGTACTTATTGAATACCTACTATGCGCCAAGCACTCTGCATCTTTTATAGACCAGTTTATCCTCCTCAGCACAGTTCTTCCTTTAAACTCCCATATAATCTCAATCACATCTCTTATAATATTGTTGAATCTTTCCTTGTATTATATCAATTCATTATTCACACTTTGTTTTACAGTTCTGGGGTGCAAGATACAAGTTCCAAATTTGAAATCTCTTTGGCAGAAGATGATAAGTTACTTTCCTTGAGGAGGTGAAAACAACTGCCGTTCAATTTAACAAATGTGTTTTTGATGCTATGCTGCCCATAAGGTACTATGCTATGTCCTACTGGAAGATGATTAATCCAACAAAGATTTTTTATTTTTTGAGAACCAACCATAAAACACAGGGAATACACAGTGTGCCAGGACTCAGACATCAGCAGTTTTTTAAGCTCCTTAGGTTATACAAAAGTGCAGCCCAGGTTGAGAACCACTGTCTTCAAACAATTGACAATTTATAAAACATAAAACAGAGTAAGACAAAGGCATTAAAAAAGGACAAAGTGCTATGTAAATTAACAGAAGAGATCAGATCTACTGGATCAGATCTACTGAACAGGCTTGGAAAGATCTTATGAAAGATAATGCCTTTGAGATGAAGGACTGGAAAAGATAAAAATTAGGCTGATAGGAGAACAAGCTCATAAAACTATCAGGTTTAGCAAAAGTATGGAGTTCAGAAAATACTGGACCTGCTGTACCCACTGTTTCCACTGCTCTAGGAGAGAAAAATCTGAGAAGAGACTGAGTTCTATACAGTCAGGGGCCATTGAAAGTTTTGATACACTAAGTGACCCGTTTAAAAATTCGGATAGAAAAGACAAATCTAGAACAACGTGCAAAATGAAATGGAGAGGTCCGAGGAGGGTATAGCTCAGTGGTAGAATGCATACTTGCCATGCACGAGGTTCTGGGTTCAATCTCCAGCACCTCCATTAAAAAAAGAAAGAAACAAAGAAGTGGAGAGGAGAGAGCCTGAAAGTAGAGTTAAGAGGTGATTAGTTTCTGCAATATTTAATTTTAAGGTAGAGTTGGAATAGAAAGCAGGGGAGAAAAGGGAGAAATGTGATGGATCTAGAATCTAAAGGACTAGGCAACTTGGATGTGGGAAATAATAAAGAGGAGTCAAAGTTGATCAGAAAATTGTAACTACAAGAGTGGTGTCATTAACAAAAATAGAGGAGTCAGGACTTGGACTGGTTTGATGGGAAGATGTTATATTTTATTTTTACTATTCAAGTAGAAAATGCTAATAAGACATCTAGATGGAGATGTTTAACAAAGAAGTGGACATGCAGGTGAAGAGACCAAAGAGGGCTTGAAACTGGAGACAGATTTGTAATCTGCTGTTACTAATGGAGGCTATGGAAGCAGGAGATTTCATTCCATTTTGCTGATGAGTAGCAGGTGCTCAATGAACATGTTTCATTGTGGTTGTTGAAGAAGAAAAGCTGAACTGTCTGGACAATCAACATTTAGAAGGAAGAGGAGATGATGGAGGACCCAGAGAAGGACTAAGAGGAGGGACAAGAAGAAATCCAAGATTCTGCTGGGTCTTGGTGACCTAAGGCAGAAAAAGTCAAGGACGGGGTGGCCCACTGTGTGAAATAAGGAGGTTAAGGAAACTGTGGACTGAAAACAATCTTTGGATTTGGCCACAGATATTTTTGTTAGTTACAGTGTAACGGATATTCTTGTAACAAAGTACAGAACAAATGAATTGGGTGATATTTCAGAGACCATTTTCAAAAAGGGCAGAAGCCAAATCTTAAAGAGGATTAGATTAGGACTGCCACTTTCCAAGAAGAAACCCCATTTTCTCTTTCAGAGTGACCTTTTAAAAAAATAAATCAGATCACGTTACTTTCCTGCTTAAAATGCTTCAATAGATTCCCATTGAATTTAGAAGACTAAATCAAACCACATTGCCTGAGATGTCAAGCCCTGGACAAACTGGCCCTACGGTTTCGACTGAACTGTGCACAACTTCCCTCTCCCCGTGACCCTCCGCGCACCTCCTTGACCCTGCAGTTCTTACCTGACCATGCCCATCATGTTACTGTATTAGGGCGTGTCCCCTACTCTGAAATGTGCTGTCCCAGCTTCTTACCTGGATGGTTCCCTTCTCATCCTTTCCATCTCTGTTCACAGCATCACCTCTCCAGAGGCTGTTCTAGATCATTCCTGAGCACCTGGTTTAAAGTATGTAGTTCTCAGTGGGGAGGGTATAGCTCAAGTGGTAGAAACAGTAAAGTATATAGTTCAGTCCTCAACCCCCGTTGCCCTCACTTGACCTTATTTTATTTCCTCCCCAGGACTTACCACAGTCTGGAAGGAATTTCTTGTTTCTTTCTGTGTTTGTCTGCCTCTTCCCAGAGAATATAAACACCAGGAGAGAGAAAATGCAAACAGTGGGGAGGAGTAACCAATGAGTAAAAGTTTAGGAAAAGCCAAAGGAGGTGGAATCCAGCACTCCCAGGGAGGAATGAAGTGCCCTTGCTTCTGAAACAAGAGCACAGAAGGGAGAAGAGAGAGAAATGTTTCGCAATCTGATGAGTTCTTTTCCATCAGCCTTTAATTACGTGGTTCAGTTGGTGGTGACAATAGCAGCAAATGACTTGATTTTACCCTGTCAGCTGGCTTTGTAAGATATGCTATGTAGGTGGGGTGGGGAACATCCTTTTCTAGATTCTTTTCTCCCTGGCTCTACCAGGCTTTGCGGGAGAACCAATGGCGCATATCCTGTATGTAAAAAGTGCTTTGGGACTGTTCAGGTCTTTACAGGTGCCGCTACCATGATTTTACTGAGTGCAGGATTCCAAAGGAGGTGCACCCTGCCTGAAGCACCAGGAGAGAACATCTGGGTGGTGGCCCCCCGGGGCTTCAGCATTCTTCCCGAGGGACAGCGAAGTTCATATTTACAATGCGTTTGTTTTTTCCTATGGGCTTAGAAATGACTAAGCACTACATTCACATAACCCCGCTGTGAAAGATTACAATAATGTTATCATAACCCCATTTTCTGTTGAAAGGTGGAAATAAGATTTGCTCCAGACTAAACAGGAAGTCAGTAATAAAAGTATAGCCACAGCTAATCCTGCCTCTCTGACTGTGCTTGCATGGTATCTTTTAGACACTCCAAGGTTCAGGGTGACAACTACCAGCAGCTATTGACATTCCTTTCAATTCCCCCTACCTCTCCCCTCACCCCCATCCTAGTGTAGACAACCGAGGTATTCCTGCATCACTTATCGCAGTGTGTGAAAGACAGATGAGGGAAATACTAAATACCAGTATTTATAGCTACCCACTTCTCAGTGTCTGCGATCGCAGATTTCCTTTGCCTTCCTGGGAGATGCTGGGGAGACTGTGGTTGGGGGATATTTAGCAGTGGGTGGGAAGCTGCAGACTGCAAATGAAGAACCAGCAGCACCTGCCCGATTTAGGGGCAGGAGAGAGCCACGGTGGAGATCTAGCAGCCACCAGAGAGAGTGGGGACAGGTAATGATCTGTCATAAATTAGGCTCGACTATGCCTACGGGAAACTTTCATAAAAGATAAACATAACTTGTCTCATTTACATTTGGTACTATGCTAGGTTCCCCTCTTCTATTTTTTTTTTTCAATTTGTCATTTTGAAATTGGTCTAGAGGTGAGGCTGAGTGGCTTGAGCTGGTTGAGGTACGTTCCAGAAAAGTCCAGGTCCTCCAGCTTGGGGAGAATCAATGGATAACCTGACTGCAGCACTGGAACTTCAGCTCTTCCCAAGCATGTAGATTAATTGGGAGCCGAAGAATTTTCAGGAATCCGAAATGCCACGGTGAACAGTGGGTAGGACTATGGGAGTGGTTGGGTCTGAGGATGCTGTGAGCCCATTCCTCTGCCCTTCCCTGCTAGGTGTCAAGGAGACTAAGACCTCAGGTGCCACTCAGCCAAGTTTCCCACCTAGCCTTCCTTGTCTACTTCCTAAAGGCTTGGGGAGCCTAGTTTCTGTCCAGAACACATAAGCGGTTCTGGACCTTCCCTTTTTTTTTTTTTTTTGGTGGGGGTATGGGGTTGGTAATTAAATTTATTTATTTAATGGTACTGGGGATGAACCCAGGACCTTGTGCATGCTAAGCAGGCATTCTACCACTGAACTATATACCTCCCCTCCCCCCGACCTCCCCATCTCCTTTAATAACGTTCCTTCCCTATTTAAAAGACTCTGAGATACTTTCTCCCATCACCAATCAACTCAGGCTATAGGGAAGAAAAAAATAAAGTGAGCCCAACCTGGCTCTGACTACAGCCCATTAAATGCAACTATACACCAATTACCCTGCAGTCTCACAAATATGCATAAATGAAGATCCACGACATGTATCAATAAGTTTATGTACCTAATATTTACATATTCCTTAATACTAAACTTACACGGTATGTATAGCTATTCTTGTCAACTATATTTGTCTTTCTAGACTCACATATTTTTGTCAATATGCTGCTTTTTATATACGGCAAAGAGTGCCCCAGAGTTGGAAGAGCCTGGGTTTGAATCCTGTTTCTATCATCAAATGGCTTTTATAAAGTGGAGCCGTTTAAGGAGAAAGAGTAGGTAGGCTGAGAGAATCAGCAGCCCCATAAAACCACCATAATTCTCAATTACAATGCTAGGTGTTCTAAACTGATGAGAATACTTTTTTTCTGACACTTCAAACGTGCTTTCACATTGCCCGGTTTCAAGTCCTGCCCAAGTCCGGTGAATACGTCTTTGGTCTGCCATGAAAGAAAAGGCTTCTCTCGAAATCTAAGTCGAAGGGGTAAAGTAGGAAAACAAGTTCGTTCTACATCAAGAAATGTACTTTTGAGTCGAGCACTGTTCAAATTCCTGAGCGGAGAGAAATCAAGAAAGTCAGACTCTGATATAACTAACAGTATCTTGTACCACAAGCCCAACAAGCAGAGCCCAATACAAGGCAGCGACTTATGAGGGGGTACGGTGCACGAGACTCACTCGGGGCCGACGTGCTGGTGACAGAAGCGACCGCCCGACACACGCCCCCGCGCTCCTCGCGGCCGGGCGCCCCGCGCATGCGCAAGCCGCGTCGGTCGAGGGGGGCGGGCCCTGGCTGCCATCTTGTCGCGCGCGGTAGCCACCGCCGCTGCCCCCAAAGCCAGGCTGCAGCTCCGGGGATCCTGCCCAAACAGCTTTCTTTTTCCATGACAACCCTGCCCGCCAGCCCTGCCCAGGCTGCCCAGCCCCAGCTCCAGGCCAATGAACTGATCCGTCGCCCGCAGCCCAACTCTTAGCTGCAGCTTGTCCCAGTGCCCATCCCACGGAACGGAGCGCGCGGGCGCCCAGCCTCCCCGCCGGCCGCGATGCCGAACGTGCAGCTGCCACCCAAGGAGAGCAACCTCTTCAAGCGCGTCTTGGTGAGTGGCCGGCGGCCGCGCCGCAGACCTCCTGCAGCCCCGGGCCTGGCGCGGCGAGCCGTCCGGCGGCGACGGCGCCTGCGCGGCGGGGCTCGGCCGCGCCGGGTTCTTTGTTTATGTGCGAGCCGGCACGACCCGACCGCCGCCTCCGCCCGGCCGCCGCCCGGCTCTCCTCCCTCCGCGGCCGCACCTTCCAGAGACTTCCCGCCGCAGTCACCCCGGGCGAGGGCGCGCCAGCCACGGCCGGCCTCGCCTCCTCCCCCAGTGCGCCCCAGCCTCCCTGCGTCCAGGTGTTGGTTCACGGCTTTGTGTTGAATCTGCTGCGCCTCGACACCTGCGAAAGCGGGAGCGATCCTGGGGTGGGTGGGGTACGATTTATACCCGTTACGGGGAAATAAAACCCTCACAGGCCAAGCCTCTGTTTGGGAGAGTGTGCCCCTTTCTGGTGTGCCGTTCTGACCCTCTTTGTGACTCGAGCTAAGTTGCACAGTCGAACACAGCTCAGGTTGCTTCTAACTGGTGCAGGCCCTGTCGTGACTAAGTGATTAAAGCCGCGCGGACGGGCTGGTGTTGCACTTAAGCGGAGCATTTGCTTCGTTTCCGAGCGGAAACCTGAGTAATGACCCCGTAATGATGACCACGGCCGGCCGAGAGGGGAGTTTGCTGTAGGTTGTGTGTCAGCGTCCTGGTGTCTTCACGGTTTTCCAGGTTCCATTCTTGCAGGCAGGAGAGCCAGCCTGCCTTCGCGCTGCTCAGCATACACTGGCTACCGTAGATTTGAAACTTACATGGTCAATAGATAGCCGTCTGTCAGTCATATAAAGACAAGCGTTTAGGTTTTAACGGTGTATTTGTTAATTAATCCCCGGTTGTGTTGATTATGTGACTATTAGCTGTTGCTTACCTTTATTGTAACTAAAATACTAAGTTTAGCATGGTTTTAAAAGTATTATCAACTGGGGGGGAGGGCAGAGCTCAGTGGTAGAGAGCATGTTTAGCATGTACAAGGTCCTGGGTTCAATCCCCAGTACCTCCATTAAAAAAAAAAATCTACCCCCCAAAATAAAAAAATAAAAGAATCAAGAAAAGTAGTATCAACTGCAGATGAAAAATCTTAGAAATCAAGCTAATAGAAACTTTACACTTAGTCTTCAGAATGTTTTAAAAAAAGATGCATAGGAGATGGGATGAATTGTTAAGTCTTAATTTTATACGATGGTTAGTGTTGAGCAAATAATGAGAAACAGGTGTATAAACCAAAAAATCTGGTTAAAGCATTGTGGCAGATTGCTTTACTTGACTTTGTATATATATTTTTTCTTTATTTTGCTTTCATTTTTCTAATACCCTTATATTTTACACAATATGGAATTGGAGAAGTGAGCTTTTTTGCCCCTTTCTGCTGGGGTGTTTGTTTAGTTCAAATCATGTTATCAGTATTAAAAAAAAGCGCTATATGATTTATTATACGCTAGTTATAAAAAAAAACTAAAACGGTTGCTGAGTTAACTTTATCCCTAAATAAATTGGGAAGTGCTGAACATTTTTGTCTGCATATGTAATGTTTATTATAAGGTTAGGTGACTTTAGGAGTATGCTACAGAAATGAATGACTTTATCATCTCACAGTTGCAATACATGTGAGTGAAATTTTGCTCTATCAAATTCCATAGCAAACAGAAGGCTCTATAATAAAATTATTCTTTAAAGTTTGGTTGGCCAAAGTGCTTTGCCAGCAACAGTAATTTTTTTTTTGAATTAATTATCATTGTACTCAAACACAGCCATACTAACTCACTAGCTTGCTTATCACATGTTCTACATGGCTTATATCTGCCTATCTCGGTCTCCAAACTGGCTGTTAGCACTATGTTCTGTTGAGTTTTGGTAATGCTCCGTTCCCTCTTTCACAGATGAGACAGTCAAACCCAGGAATGGTAGATGACTAAGTGTCTAATGTTCTCTGTCTGATTGGTAGCAAAGTTGAAACTAGAATCTATTTTCTCTACTAAGTATATATTCCTTACTGAATTTAAGACTTTTCTTTAACCTGAAAGACTTGGATACTTGGAGATGACTACCTGGATTTGAATTATGGCTCTGACACTTCCTAGCTGTGTAAACTCAATAACTGTACCTCAGTCTCTGCATCTAAAATGGAGCTAACGTGTATCTCGTAGACTTTCCTGGGGTTTAAATAAGGGTTAAATGAGAACAGTGCCTGACACATAGTAAATGCTTTCAATAAGTGTTAACTATTATTACTACTGTTACTGCTGGTATGATTTTACTTCCAGATGATTTGATAAGGCAGAAAAAAAAATTTCTCTTTTCTTCTCCTCCCTAGTAATTTTTTTCTTCTTGTCATTGTCAGCTGACCTCCTGTAGTCAAACTCAGATTTTTTTTTTTATTTTTATTTTAAATATTTTTTGGAATAGGTAATATATTCACATGGTTCAAAATTTAGGTTTCTCGCCTGTCTTTCTCTCCCAACCAAGTTCTCTTCCACAAGGGCAATTAAGAAGCCTCAATTTAAAGATTTTTTTTCTATGAACGCTCTTCTAATTTTCCCCTCCACATCTCACCCCTGTTGAAAGAATTAACCACTTCCTCCTCCTTTGCTGGTGCTGTTTTACTTTGAACTTAGAAGGCTGTATATATTGACTTGATATTAAACAGTACTTAATTGTCTAGAACCTGAGGATGCAGCCATGTTTTAAATAGGCAAGATCTCTGTTCTCATGGAGCTCACAGTATGGTGGGGAAGATAGACACTAAGTAAGTACAAAAATAAGTGAGAATGTGAGGAAGTGATAGGGCTGTGTAGAAAATAGAGTAATACGACAGAGTGTGTGTGTTGGGGGCGGGTGGCGGAGAGGCTGGCAGTGTTAGAGTGAGTGGTCAGGTAGATGATGTGTGAAACTCGGATGATGAGGAATCAGCTGTGGGAAGATCTGGGGAAGAACATTTCAGGTAGAAGGAACACAAGTGTAGAGGCCCGGAGGTGGGATAAGCTTGGCCTGTTGATTCCTAGAAAGAACACCCGTTACCACATATGTGAGAGTGAGAGGTGTTCTCCTGGTTAATGACTGGAGGACAGGCCCTGATTACTGAGCCTGGCTGGTGGCATTTAGCAATAAAGACATTGCTTACACTTGTGTTAGACTAGTGATGGAAAGACGGTGGTCTTTGGAGTCAGACCAAAGTTTGCAACTGACCTGAGTCACTGGAACAAATTTTATGACCTTTTAAATTTTATGAAGTTTCAGTTTATACACCTGTAAGGTAGAGGTAATAACACCTACCTTAAGCAGTTGTTATGAGTTATAATGAGGTTTGTACAGACATACAAGTTGCTCAATAAATGGCAGTGTTTTTTGGTGTATATGCCTAGGTTCCATTGTCGAAGTAGCAAAGGCTTTTAATGCGGTTTCTAGTATTTTTCTGGGTTGTTATCACATAGGTTTTTGTTTTTGGATTTTGAATAAAAGAAAGCTTCAGCAGTGTGTTGGTTGACAATTAAAGTGTTTTTTTTCTTTATTTTCTGTAAAAGTGAAAATACTCAGATACCAGAACAGTTTGGCAAGGAGTAGGTAACAGAAGTACACTTCATGTTATAAGTGATATAAATTGATATAAAACCTTTCCGTCTCATGTTTTAGGCCTAATTTTGGATCTTCAATTTAGAATTTATATAATGCGGTGAAAAGTTGCTCCAGGTATATTCATTGTATATAATAATTTTTGTTTGTATTTCTTTACAGAAATGCTATGAACAGAAGCAGTACAAAAATGGCCTCAAGTTTTGCAAGATGATTCTTTCAAATCCAAAATTTGCTGAACATGGAGGTATTTTCTCATTTGTGAGAGATTACTTTGGGGAAATCGAATTCCAAACTCAGATGGAAAGGGTTCCTAACAGTGAAAGAAGAACACTTCCCAGATTCCATGGCTTGGTAGCTCTTTATTAGAGTGTAAACATGTTTAACATTTTTAGTTATGCCTTATATCAGTCTTATTCTAGGTTACTTTACTTCTATTCTGCTTAGGTATGTGTGAAATCTTTACTTTTAGATGAGAAATGGTTGGTTGATCTATTGATGAATTATTGAAGTATATACTTGTAATTCTTATAGACTTGATTTCATTTATTCCTTTGACTAGAACTTATAATTTCTATAATTTCCTTTAATTTCTTATGTATAAAATTAGTACAATATTTGCAACACCAAAGTGGTGTGAATATACAGTTAAATGTTTATGTTTTGGGAGATGTCTTTTTTATATATCTTCTGACCTTCATAGATAAATATGATACTACTGATTTACCATTGGATATCAGGTTGTTTTTCTAGCACAACCCTAGATGTTAATATTAAGTCTTTATTTGCTTGTCTCATCCTTTTTCACTTGTGATCTGTGTTTGGTAAAAGGATGGATCAGGTTAGACATGTAAATTATGGTCCTGTAGCAGAGCAAAGCTAATTGAGTCTTTGAATGTTGAGTTGAGCAATTCTTGAGACCGGCATATTTGGAAAATAGGCTGACCCTGCTCAGCTTTTTAATAATGTTTAAAACATTCTTTGACGGAAATGGAAAGAAGTCTTCATTTCATAGAATTTTAGAAATTAAAGCTTGTTTTCAGGCTATTTAGCAATGGAACTCTTTTCCAAATGGGAGCTTGTGGGGAAATCCATTATGTAGAAACAGATAAAATAAGATATTTGGTCAGAGGGGCCTGGACTGCTGGCTCATCATGATCTGAAAAACAGAGTCCCACAGAGATCAGTTTGAAAACCATTGTTCTTACCTGATTTCCTTCTTGTGGATTATACTGATAATTATTTCATTCTAAACCATTTTCATTAACTACCTTAAACATATCCTTGGGTTGCCACTCCCATAGTCCAGTGTTGTGCTTTTCAAATGCAAATTGATGTTAAGTTGACTACCTGAAATTCATTGGAATAAACTTGCAGCCAAAAATGAAATCTTTTCCAATATTGAGTAAGGTGCGATGGAATACATCTCTGTAAGGTAGATTGAGTGATTTGCAGGGTATAAATCAGATGATTTGATTCTTAATCAGATAAAGGCTGTGGTCCCCTGCAGTAGATTTAACTCAGCAGGACTCAGAACCCTGCTGTGTTGCTTTTTTCAGCAGAATAATATTAACCTCCTTTATAGAGTCTTCAAATAGACAGCTTTTTACCAACTCAGTCCTAGCCAAAGAATTTCAGAAAAGGACTCAGGCTAAGCTTTAAATAAATACAGAAATATACTTTTACTTTTTTGTATTTGGAAAGAAGTTCTTCTAACTATAGGATTAAAAGAATAAATAATATAAGCATTGATATTGTTAAACTAGTGTTAAGAGAATAATTTGAATCTTTCATGTGTAAATAGAGGCTAAAATATTTTTCAGAGACTTTGGCTATGAAAGGATTAACATTGAACTGTTTAGGAAAAAAAGAAGAAGCATATGAATTTGTTCGTAAAGGACTTCGTAATGATGTCAAGAGTCATGTCTGTATCCTTTTGCAGTACTTGAATATTTAATTTCATGTATGTATTTTCTGTTTACTAGTTTTTTCTAGCTCAAATTAAAGAAAAACTTTACTATGAAAAAAGTTAAACCTATATGGAAGAGAGAATTTAATGAACTTGGTATGCCCATTATTCAGTTTCAATAATTATCAATATTTTTAATATTCGTTTCATTTGTTACCTACCCCTTGTTTTTTGTTTATTGGAGTATTTTAAAGAGTATCCCTATGCACTATATATCAGTTGTGCTTAGTGTAAGAGAAAAGGAGCTTTGATAATTATATGTGACTTGAAACCCATTATTTTTTTCCTATACATCCATAAATTGAGTGGTACTTTCCCCATTCCAAGTAATGACTTACCTGTATAGTAAAATTTGTGTTCCTTAAAAGTTCCTTAAATTTCCTTTTAGAAATTTTAGAAGAGAAATTTAGAAGAAACTTGTTTTAACACAGATTTTATTTAATATTAAATATTATATTTTTGGTTCTTCAGCTTGATTTCTGTTGCCAGGAACTTAGCTCTTACTTCATTGGATACCTATAATTGTATTTTTCTTTGGTTAGTATCCCAGTTTGTAAAAAAAAATAAAAATACGTTTTAGGGAGGGATCATTGAAATTATTTTAATGTCTGTTTTGCCTGTTTACTTACTTATTCACAAACTTTTCACATATCGCCCTTGTATCTTAATTTTTTATGTTTAATTCATCCAGCTATTGGCCAGTATTGATCATCAGTTGTCTTAGTGGTGTTTTCACGTATTTAGCCTAGAGTTCTCTCAAAATACTAAATACTTATTTCTTTATCCCAGTGCTTACCCCAGAATGAAGAGAAAGGGAATGTAAGTATGATAGTTTTTTTGGCTCCAGATATCCTAAGACTTTAATATACGTTAAAGAAAGCCTTAATTTTTGTGGTCTTTAATACCACTAGTGAATTAACTGATCATTACATGTTGTTTTATAATTGATTGAGTATATATACTTGTTTTAAAAGATAGTTGCAATTTTATATATATTCTGTTTCCATACACAGTGTTGAATAATTGAATGTTGAGGTGCTGGTATAGGAAAAGTGAGGGGTAGAGGCTAGAAGAATTTTAGCGTGAAGAATTTTCACCAATAATTTTCTACGGTTACTTAAATACATATTGTAGAAAATTTCAAACATGTACAAAAATAGGAAAATGAACCCTCATGTGCCCATCACCTAGCTTCAATAATTTAACAGTTGTCAGTCAAGGGTGATCTGGTTTCATCTTTTATCACCTGCTTACCATCCCCCTCCCTCCGATCCCAGATCTTCCTGCAGTAAATCCTAGACAGAATACCCTTTCGTTAAGGTAAGCTTTATATTAGATGTGTAGCATAGTATATTCTAGTATCTGTGAATGTCTTGTTTCCTTAACTTAATAGGCTGGCATGTGTATGGACTCTTGCAGCGTTCTGATAAGAAATATGATGAAGCTATTAAGTGTTACCGAAATGCCCTCAAATTAGATAAAGATAATCTGCAAATTTTGAGGGATCTCTCTCTGTTACAGATCCAAATGAGAGACCTCGAAGGTTACCGAGTAAGTACTTTAGTCTTGAATGTACATGTTTCTACAATAGATGTAGCTTAAAACCATGTGAATTCAGAATGAGGTGACTCTAAGACAAGATCGTGTAGATTTGGTTGTTCATTACAGTGTATAGTAGAAGGGGAAAGTCACTTGGGATCTTCCCCCCCCAGTAATAGTTGTGGAACTGCATACTGGAGCATCAAAAAAGGATAACTGTTAATTCATTTAGTGCTTTTTAAAAAACTAGAATATCTCCTATGTGCTGATGCTGTGCTAGATTTTTTTGTGGGCTTGATATTTACAAATTTGGTAAAGACAGCTTTTAGATTTGAAGTCTAAATGTCAGGATTAATTAGCTTTATTATGGGTTAGAAAAATCAAAATATGTGAGAAAGCTTGTTGTAAATGTAGTCTAGATCTCTTCAAACTGCTGTCTTCAGCCCTTCTGGGCATCTCCATGTGCTTACTCTGCTTGGTATCAGTATCTCCAAAATGGAATTCTCTCACTTTCTTAGGTGAAGGAGGCCACTGATGCTTACCAGTTCTCTCTAGATGAGTCTTCTTTAATTTACTTTTTTTTTTTTTTTTGATGGAGGTGACCTCATGCATGCTAAGCGTGTGTTTCAGCACTGTGCTATGCCCTCCCTCCTCATTTAGAGTGTTGGCAGCATGGGAGTCGTAGCCAGAGAGTGAGAGATCTGAATTTATGATTTCTAGGTGGCAGTAAGGTCTGGGGTGTGTTGTTGGAGTGGGTCCCTGAAGCGGGATGGAGATCACTAAAGACGAGGAAATCTTGGATCTAAGAAGAGAGGTTATTGGATGCGTGATCCACAGTGTTGCGTTTGGCAGGATTTGGCAGAGAGAGGAAAACTGACTCAGACTTTAAAGAAGGATGGGAGTGACAGAAGCAGCAGTGAGAATAAGGGATGAGAGTGATAGAGCTTACTGCCATACGCATGAAAGGGACAGACACACATGAACACAGAAGAGTGATACTGTCTGAGTTGTTTTGCTGCAGGTATCATTTTTTAAAAATCCGATCATGTTACTCCTTGTGGCATATAGTGTTGATGGACTTGTTTGTCACCCATTCCAACAACAGCGATGGAAGCTAAACACTCCCATTTTCAAAACTCATTGCAGCTAGTGTTCCTCATGTGACCCTGTTCCTCCAAGCAGGTGCACTTGCCCAAGACTTGGGGGCAGGTTAGAGCTATGAGGAAGTGGGGGCTGTGTAGGGAGGTTGGCTTTTCTTCTGATCTGACAGTATCTTGATTCTTCTGGGGAAGCCATGGTAGAATTTCTGGTGTTTAAATGTCATAGATATTAAGCTGTCTTCGAGAGGCAGCAGTGGTGTTTCTGCTAGGAAAGTACAGTCACATGTTTGAGTGTTTTCTCGGACTGTGTCCATCCTATCCCTGAGGCCTATAATAATGTGAGTATGGTCTAATTTCATATAATAATTTTATAAACAGCAAATTCTAGTTTAATAAAAAGCTGTATTCATCTCTCTTCTAAGATGCTTAGTTGTCAAATGAAATTCTCATTATACAAAGATAATTTTATCAGGCAGCCCAAAAGCATGGGCCCCAAGGACAGCTTTTCTAAGACAACCTTAGAGTGAGCTTTACAGAGTACTCTAGAACTTAAATTTAGATAAGGAGCATAAAAATATTTCTATTCTGGGAATCAATATTGTTTGTTCATTGAATTAGAAAGGAATTAAAGATATGTTTTCTTAGAACTCTGGTAAGTTATATTTTAGAAAAACTTAAAAAAGTTTTTCTAAATTTTTTTTTTTTTCTTTTTTTAAGGAGACAAGATACCAGCTTCTTCAGTTGCGCCCAACACAGCGTACTTCCTGGATTGGATATGCTATTGCATACCATTTACTGAAAGATTATGATATGGCACTAAAACTACTGGAAGAATTTAGACAAACTCAGCAAGTAAGAACCTCATGTTAACATTTTCTCCTACCTTCACAAACTGAAATACTTAACTTCTGTATTGCCTCCACCCCCAAACATAAATCAGTCTTTCAGACCTATGGAAAATTTGCACAAATTTTTGAAATAATTGAGAAAAGTTAAAGCATAGAATTCTTAATATAAAATAAGTTATATAAAATTGTTTATATACTATAATTTCAACAATATTCAAGTGAATAAGGAAAGAAAATACGTAAAAATGAAAATAGTTTTGTTACTGTGGGACTTGTTTCTCAAGTGTATATCGCTTTATATTTTATATAAATATATGTTAATAAATACATTTTAATATATATGTAAAATAGAAAATACAAAAAATATACAGTGTCAAGAGAAATTAGAAAGATGTTAACATTTTGCCATGATTGCTCCAGATTTAATTATTTTTTAAAGAAATAAAATGTTACAGAAACAGCTGAAGTCCTCTCATGTCCCTTCTTAGAGGTAAACACTGTTTTGAAGTTGGTACAGAGGAAAAGTTTACAATTTTGATAAAGTCCAATTTATCAATTTTTTTTTATGCAAAGGATCATGAAGATTTTCTTCTATTCTTCTAAGAATTTCTTTTATAGTTTTAGTGCTCACAGTTATTTAGGTCTGTGATCCAGTTTAAGTTAGTTTTTGTATATGGTATGGAGTGTGTGTCTAAGGTTATTTTTTGCATGTGGATATTTAAGTGTCCCACCATCATTGGCTGAAAAGACTGCCCTTACCTTATTGAACTGTCTTGGCACCTTTGTTGAAAGTCAGTTGACCAGAATATAAGGGCTTATTTCTAGATCTTGTATTCTGTTCCACTGATCTATACAGCTATCCTGTTGTCAGTACTAACACACTATCTGGATTACTGTAACTTTTTAGTAAGTTTGAAATTTGAAGTGCCTGTCTTTCTACTTTGTTCTTCTTTTTAAGATTCTTTTATCTATGCAAGGTTCCTTTTATTTCCATTTGAATTTTAGAAGCAGCTTGTCCGTTTCTGTCGGAAGGCTTGCTGAGAGTATGATGGGGGTTGCACTTAAATTTTTAGATCAATTTGGGAAGAATTTCCATCAAAGCAATATTGAGCATTCTGGTCCATGAACATGGGATGAAATGTCTGTCCATTTATTTAGGCCTTTAATTTCTCTCAGCATGTTTTATGGTCTTTGGTATATGGGTCTTGTTCCTTAAATTTATTCCTAAATATTTTGTTCTTTTTGATGCTGTTGTGAATGAATTTTATTTTATTTTTATTTATATTTTAATTTTCATTTTCGGGTTGTTCTTTGCTTGTATATAGAAATATAATTGATTTTCATATATTGATCTTGTATTCTGTCACCCTGCTAAACTCCTTTATTAGTTCTAGTAGGTTTTTGGTAGCTTCTTTATGATTTTAACCACTTTTTATTTTTGTATTTTTTTTTTGGTACTGGGATTTGCTGACCTCTTGAGTCTACCATAGGCAGAAGTTCCCACCTCTTTATTTGTTTTAAAGAATATATTAATCTTATTTGCTGTTAATCACTGTTCTGTTTGTAACTGCTCTTGGATTGCTTTTTTAAGTCTGTGTGAATGACTTTCCTGAGAAAGCAATTAAAGATCTGTAACTGCTTTATCTAATTATATAAGATAATTTGTTTTTTTTTTTCAGGTTCCTCCCAACAAAATAGACTATGAATATAGTGAACTGATACTGTACCAGAATCAAGTGATGAGAGAGGCAGATCTATTTCAGGAATCTTTGGAACATGTAGAAACATATGAGAAACAAATATGTGATAAACTTCTGGTGGAAGAAATTAAAGGTAAGTTGAACTGCTGTTTTTTAATGGCCTCAAAGAAAAGAATAAAAGCTATATACTTGATTCTGTCCTAACATTTAAATGAGACTTACTGTATCTCAAGCAATGTTCTAAGCACTTTTATTGTTAATCCATTATTAATGAATGTAATCCTCATAACAACCCTGTGATGCACATGTTATATCCATTTTAGAGATGGGGGACTGAGGAACAGGGAGGTTAAGTGACTTGCTCCAAGTCACACAGCTGAGTAAGGTGCGTACTGCTGGATTTGAGTGCAGAGGTTTTGACTCCAGATTCCATTTTTTTTTAAAAATAGATTTTATTCTTTTAGAGCAGTTTCAGGTTCACAACAGAATTGAGCAGAAAATAGAGTTTGCATGTAGCCCTCCCCACCCACACACGTATACTCCCCTACCCTCAACATCCCGCATCAGTGTGGCATATTTGGTACAATTGATGAACAGTTTCTATATTCTTTTTTTTTTACTTCGTAGTTCATTTTTTTTTAACATTTTTTTATTGAGTAATAGTCATTTTACAATGTTGTGTCAAATTCTAGTGTAGAGTACAAATTTTCAGTTATATATGAACATATATATATTCATTGTCACATTTTTTTTTCCCGCTATGAGCTACCACAAGATCTTGTTTATATTTCCCTGTGCTATACAGTATAATCTTGTTATCTGTTCTGCATTTTAAAATCCTAGTCTGTCCCTTCCCACCCCCCGCCCCCTTGGCAACCACAAGTTTGTATTCTATGTCTATGAGTCTGTTTCTGTTTTGTATTTATGTTTTGTTTTGTTCTGTTTTTAGATTCCTCATATGAGCGATCTCATGTGGTATTTTTCTTTCTCTTTCTGGCTTACTTCACTTAGAATGACATTCTCCAGGAATACCTATGTTGCTGCAAATGGCGTTATGTTGTCGGTTTTTATGGCTGAATAGTATTCCATCATATAAATATGCCACATCTTCTTTACTCAGTCATCTGTTGATGGATATTTAAGCTGTTTCCATGTCTTGGCTATTGTAAATAGTGCTGCTATGAACACTGGGGTGCAGGTGTCATTCTGAAGTAGGGTTCCTTCTGGATTTATGCCCAGGAGTGGGATTCCTGGGTCATATGGTAAGTCTATGCCTAGTCTTTTGAGGAATCTCCATACTGTTTTCCACAGTGGCTTTCCTTGCTTCCCTCTCCCACTCTTAATGATTTAAATATCTTCTTTAACAATTTTGTGTTTATTCTTTTTGTAATTCATGGCAGTTGTCTTCTTTCCAGTAATGAGTTTCTCATTTTTGTAGCATCTTGCTTTTCTATTTAGAGTAGACCTGTCAATATTTCTTTTAGCATGGGTTTAGTGTTGCTAAACTCTTAGTTTTTGCTTGTCTGTGAAGTTCTTTATCTCTCCTTCTATTCTAAAGGATAGCCTTGCTGGATAGGGTATCCTAGGCTGCATCTTTTTTTCATGAAGGACTTTGAGTATATCTTGCCACTCCCTTCTGGCCTGTAGTGTTTGTGTAGAGAAATCAGCTGAGAGCCTTATAGGGGTTCCCTTGTAACTCACTCTTTGTTTTTCTCTTGCTGCCTTTAGGATCATTTCTTTATCCTTGACTCTGGCCATCTTGATTATAATATGTCTTGGTGTGGGTCTGTTTGGGTCCTTCCTGTTTGGGACCCTCTGAGCCTCCTGTACTTGGATATTTGATTCCTTTAGGTTTGGGAAGTTTTCAGTCATGATTTCTTCAAAGACCTTTTCAATTCCCTTTGTTCTTTCTTCTCCTTCTGGAACCCCTATTATGCGTAGATTGGCACACTTTATATTACCCTATAGGTCTCTTATATTGTTTTCATTGTTTTTTATTTGTTCTTCTCTCAGCTGTTCTGATTGGGTGCTTTCTGTTGTCCTGTCTTCTAGGTCACTTATTCGTTCCTCTGCATTATCTAGCCTGCTTTGTACAGCCTTTAGGTCAGCTCTCATCTCAGCAAATGAGTTGACTAATTCTACTTGGTTCTTCTTTATAGCTTCTATTTCATTTTTGTCATATTTTATATCTCTAAACACTATTTCTTTTAGTTCCTTCAGTACTTTGATCACTCCTCTTTTGAAATCTTGATCTAGTAGGCCATCGATGTCTATTTCCTTGATCATGCTTTCAGGGGATTTCTCTTGATCTTTTCATTGGGAGTGGTTCCTCTGCTTCTTCATATTTCTCATATCTCTCTGGCACTGTGGCTTAAGGAGTATCAGTTATCTAGTTCTCCTGGAGATGGTGTGCTCTTAATGATTTTACTGCGAGGTCTTTGTATCTTCGCCCTGTTTCGCGAACTCAGCTTGCTGTTTCCAGAGGCCTTCTGTTGGCGCCCTCGTCTGTGCTGCTCCCAGTGGCTGTTGGCTAGCAGATCACGCCCCCTCTCAACACTGGGTCAGGTGCTGAGCTCTTACCCGGTGGGCGGGTGGGTCACTCCCCCTCCTGATGCTGCAGTCAGATGCTGTGCTCGGAGGAGGCAGGTGGGCGGATCGCGCCCCCTCCCAGCACTGTGGTCAGGTGCTGCGTTCCTGCCAGGACAGTGGGTTGCTGCCCGCCCTTTCCCAGCTCCGGTCGCTCCACTGCTCTGTGCCACTGCCCGCTCCACCTTGGGTTGGCACACGGAGTCCCCCCCCCCCCCGCAGATTCAGGTCTGGCCCCACCCGCGCCTGGACGCTGTGCATAGGAGGAGGTGGCAGCTGTGGCTGCACCCGGCCTCTCTTCTCCCGAGAAGTACCAGTAATGGCAGCGCAGGTCTGAGGAGACAGAGGCTATTGTGCCTCTCCCCCCAGGGCACACCAGCTGTGTTGCTTTGCTTTTTTCGCAATTTATGGGGGACCGAGGTTGTTCTGCTCTGTATCCCCTCCCAGCCATGATGCGCAGCACCCTGCAGTCTCCCGGGGCTGCCTCAGTGCAGCCACCCCAGTCTTCCACCTGGCTCTGGCCTCCTGCCTCGGTCCCAGCTGCTGGCTCACGTCTCGGGCTGGGTGTCGCGGGGACCCTTTGTGCCCGTTTAACTCAGTTCTGTCAGTCGAGGGGTGCTCGGGGCAGATCTGTGCCTCAGAGGCTCCCCCTCTGTCCCACTGGCCTCTCCGTTGGAGAGGGCAGACCCAGCGAACAAGCACCAGTCCTCCTTTGCCGCTCCTTCCCCGTGGGATCATCCTGCACTGTTTTGCTTTTTCTTCTTTCTTTTTTCCTTTTTTCCTACCAGATTTTTGACATCTTTGTCTTTTGAAGAGGGCGATGTTCCATTGGAGTTCGGTAGGTGCTCTGGTTGGCTGAGTGGGTCCGTAGATGTGAGTTTTGGTGTATTTGTGGGAGAGGGTGAGCTACAAGCATCCTACTACTCTGCCATCTTGCTTCTCCTCTTCCAGTTTCTATATTCTTAAGCAGCATGTTATGCTGCCTTTGTATTCATCCTCCTCCCCCAGTGTTTATCTTCATATATAGTAAAAGGAGAATTGTAAATCATGACACTGGAATCATCCTGAAAGCAAGATTCATTTGTTTTCATTATGTGCTAATTATGAAGACAACATCTTGAGAAGTACTTTGCTAAAAATGTTCCTCAACACAGAGTGAGAAAGATTTTTTTACCCTTAGCTTTGCTCATCAATTACCCATTTCCTAAGCAAAACTGTATTAAATAGAATGTCCATCTAAATTAATTAATAATTAGTTTAAAACTAAAGTCTCATGTAACTGCCAGACTTCTAAAGGTTAATAAAAATGCTAGGTAACATTTATTTACTCCTCTGTGGTAATTGGTTAAACCGCTTTTTCTCACTTGATTTTTTTAGCACTTGTAACACGGGTGTTGTTTATTACCCCATTTTGAAGTTGAGGAAACTAAGGAGCTTAGAGAGGTTAAGGACTTACCTAAAGTCACTCAGCCTTTTAGGAGGTAGCATTAATTTCTAAACACAATCTTTCTGACTTTGGAGTGTTTACTTTTTTTCTTTTTTTAAATTTAAATAGACTTTATTTTTTAGAGCAGTTCTGCACTCACAGCAAAACTGAGTGGAAGGTACAGCGATCTCCCATATACCCTCAGACCCCATACATGCACAGCCCACCTCCCCTCTGCCCCTCACCAAAGTCTGTAGTTTATATTTGGGTTCACTCTTGGTGTTGTGTACCCTCTAGGTTTTAAACAATGTATTATGACATGTTATTTACCATTAGAGTATCATACAGAGCAGTTTCACTGCCCTAAAAATCCTTTGTTCTGCCTGTTTGTTACTCCTTGCCCCCAACCCTGGCAACCAGAGATCCTTTTACTGTCTTCATATTGTGCCTTTTACAGAATGTCACAGGGTTGGAATCATACTGGCTTCTTTCACTTAACAATGTGCATTTAAGTTTCTTTCATGTCTTTTCGTGAGTCCTTATGACTGCTGTCCTCTACTCTTATGGAAGAATGGGGCATGTTCATAGTTTTTTTTCTTTTATTATTTTTTTAATTGAAGTATAGTATTGACATACTGTTTACAGTTTTAGGTAGCAAACGTTTATGTGTACTCACTTTGTACCAAGTACTGTGTTGACCATTTTAAGTACATTAGTTCAGCTGATCATAAAAGCAGACTGATGCAGTTGATATTTTCCAGGTAAGGGGATGGAAATGCAAGTTTTGTAAGCTACTCAAGGTCACAAAGTTATAAAGTGGTAAAACTGGTAATTATACTTAGTCTTACTGTAGAACTTGAGTAATATATAACATATATAAATAATAAAATAGTATATATAATAACTACAATAGTATGCTGCCTCCTCCAAGGTGCTGAAAGCTAAAATAGTGTATATGATGAAAGACATTTCAAAGGGTAATTTGTTTGAAACAAGATTCTTAAGGAATGGGAAATCTTGGGGATGGGAAGTTGAGATATTTTCTTTTTGGAGATTCTCCCTTTTATCTTGATTAGGTGTGCTTTCCATCATATGTGAGAAGTTTATATTCTCATTTCCCACACGCACTTTAATTTGTCTGGCTTAGTGAAAGGAATTACGTCTTAGAGGTGATCCACATGTAAACGTGGTTTATGTAGTTTTTTGCTGTGAAGTAGTATTTAGTGTTAATGTTTTGTGAGCTAAACTTCTCTGATTTTAGTGACCTGGAAAGGACACCAAGGGAATTGAATGGAGAATTGTTTAACCTATGAATTGATTAGGAAAAGTAGATTCAAATCATGCAGTAGAAAGGCGGGGATATTTCACTAGAATTATTTACCAATCTGTACATAGGGTATCTTTAGATACCTTAAAGTGTGTGTAAAAGTGTGCATAATGCAAGGATACTTATTAACAAATTAATATCCATCATATATATATAGGTGTCAGAGGGGCCAGAAGTGAATGTTAAGAATGTGTAAATGGAGGTTCATTTCTGAGGGCAAGCTGTGAATTAATCTATGTTGTTTAAACTGTAACAAGCCCCGAAGGGAAACACATACAGTTCTGTCTTTCATTAACATCTATTATACTAATAATGCTTAGTGAAATCTCTGGCATCAGAAAGGTATTCTATGTTTAAGTAAAATGAATGTGACATTTAAACTTAATTTTAGGGGAAATGCTGTTGAAATTGGGAAGATTAAAAGAAGCCAGTGAAGTATTCAAAAACTTGATTGATCGGAATGCAGAAAATTGGTGTTACTATGAAGGCCTGGAAAAAGCTCTACAACTTAGTATGTAATAATATTTCTCGTCTACTTTCTCTTAACTAGTATTTGAAGTATAATAAAATACCAAGTTGTGATAATATTTGAGCATGCATATTTCTGATATTAGCATTCATTTTTCCATTTAGGAAAATTATAGGTTAAACATGGGAGTGAAAATGAATTCAAATATTTATACTTAAGTGACAAATAGAGATAATTTTAGGTTTTTTGATCCATTAAAATGTTAATAATTTGGACTAACTAGAGTGGGAAGAAAATGGGCATTCCCTTTCTGAGTAATGTCACAATTATTTAATATTTTTAAAGAATTAGAGATCTGTTACTCTCAAGTTCTAAACACAAGAATTGGGCCACAGAAATTTTTCTGAGAGTATGTTTTATATAGCATCAGCACAAAGAGTATTCTTTTAATTTCAAACTAGGCTAATTTGTGTAAAATAAAATGTCTTGCATCATCTTTTTGAAAGTAAATAACCTTGACTCTTTTCAGAAATCTAGAATATTACTCCAAAATTTCCCTAATATTTTCATAATTAAATGTCTGTGGGGCAGTTATGTTGCTAAAATGCGGCCTAAATAATTATGAAACTGATATGAAATAACTATGAAGTTTGAGAGTATTGGAAGCAGCAGAATTTTTAGATTTAGAAAGTTTGGTAAATAGGTGGCCACTCATTCATTTACAATAGGATGAGCTATGTTTATATTTAAAATTTAATATCATGAGTTATTAAAAACTTTCTTCCTTAAATAATTGTTCTTAAGAAAATGATGAAAATCAAAATATTGATTAGATCAATACTTTTTTCTTAAAAAACAAGGAAAAAAGTCATAGGTGTGAAGGTTGGAAATGTGAGATAACTATAATTTTTCTTTAAATTACCAGTTGCTGATATGTTTATAATACAGATATTTAAATGTCATAATATGTTCCATATGTCTGGATCCATGCTTACTATAAAATACATTGATTACAAAACTAATTACATTACTTTACTTTTTTAGGTTCCTTGGGACCTTTTCTCCCCCATGGTAAATTTTGGAGCTCCAACTTCTGACTTCAAGTAGGGCATTGAGATGGTTAGGTTTGTCATGATGTTAATTTAACAACATTTCTAAGACTTGTTTTATCTAGGGTAGTGGAGAAATTTTTTTATACTTATGGCTTGTCATTCTCTAAGATTAGGCATAAATATAAGAACTGCTTTTAAAAAATACACAATAGCCTTCATATACATTTTAGTGTAGAAGTCTTTAATAGTTCCTGAGATCTCCAAATTGTTAACAGAATGTGAAAATTATTTCTCACATATCCCAGTTTTTAAAATTCAACTACATTGGAGCTCCAAACATTTTATTGGGGGAAGGAAGGAGTCTAAACAAAATTGGACTTCACTTTTTAAAGTGCCATGTTTATAATCTTTAATACTGAACACTATGCTTACTGTGAATATACCTTGATTGCTAGCACCAAGGGTTATTCTTAACAGTAATTATATTTCTCTGGTCTGAATTAAAATCCACTTAAAAGCTTATAGTTTAAAAATAGTTTTATTGCTTTTTCTTAAAATTCTGCTATTGTCTCATGGCTTATATGAAATAATGCATGTAGTCTCTCTTAGTAAATTATGCAGGATATTATTTTAAAATAATAAATCAGACCCAGATTCTACTCTGCAAATTGCTCTTGTAGCTTATATGTAGATCTTCTATTTAGTACTATAAAATTAGGTTAGTCTTGAGGGCGAAGATAGAATATTCTTTTAGAAATATATTTTGTATCATTATGTTTGGGAGAAATAATTGTCACTTCAAACAATCTGTACTGATGGGATTCTTTGTAATGGAGTTTCACTGAAGATTTTAAGTGTCAAAGCTACCTTACAAATTTAGTCCATCTTTTAAAATATCTCAGTCATGACCCTAAAGCTGTTGCTTCTGTAAGCCTCATCAGTAGGCATTATAGACTTTTGTGGGAGTCTATGTTAAGCTTTATTGATTCAGAGGATTTCTGTAAGATATGTTACAAAGGAACATTGATCACGAGTTGTGCATGCAGGGGCTATAGGAGAAGTGCAGTGTATCCTGAGTCTGTCTGTCTGGTGTGTATATGATTTGAGTTGCATGTAGTAGAATCTGTTGTAATGAAGTTTAGATTTCTCTGAAGATTGGATCTAAAGTGGTAATTTACTGATTATATTATTTCACTGCCACAGCGATTTTAATGTCATTCTTACAAAAATTGAGAGCAGCTTTAATATGGATAATGCAATTTTTATTTATAACATAATTATTTAAGTTTATTAGCATTTTGTCATAGATAAAAGTTTTGATACTTTGAATCTCACACATATTTACTGATAATAGGCACTTTAGAAGAGAGGCTTCAAATTTATGAAGAAATTAGTAAGCAGTACCCCAGAGCAATTTCACCTAGAAGATTACCTTTGAATCTTGTCCCAGGTAATACTAGGATATCTTTTGTAACACTAATAATTATTTGTTGAGATTACGCAACATCATTCACATTTTAAAACCTTGTTTCTGGAATAGAGTTTACATCTACACCAGTCTTGTGGGTGGGAGTGATCAGTTATTAACTTGTTATGCATTTGTTGTTAAGATTATCTGTGTTGGTTTAGCTTTATGTTGGTTTTAAGTATCAGAAGCTACCTATATAAAATTGTTTTTTTTATGTGACTTTAAAAAGTAAACACTATATTTAGAAGGTAAATTGAATTCCCTAGAATTGATGACAAATCACATGTAAGGTATTGAGTTAAGTGGTAGAAGTTTTGAAATTGTAACATCTTTTTTTTAGAGCACAAATTCAAAGAGTTGTGAGCCCCTCGTGCCCACCAGTGTTTAAGATAAGAATAGCCCCAATCCCAAAGAAGACCCTCTTTTCTCAGAGTTGACCGTGTTCCTGAGATTTGTGTCTTATCATGCCATTGTTTTTGTAGAGCTCCATGTATTTTGTATCTGTAGAAACAAAACCAAAAACCCTGCTTTTGTACTTTATGTAAATGGGGCGCTGTGCTATATATTCTGTGATTGGCTTTTATTGAACGGCAGTATACTCATGACGATCTAAATTGTAGCATGTAGCTGAACTCATTTACTTCTGAGCTTATAGGGGGTAAAGAGTATATTATTCAGATAGTTTATGACTTTGTTAATGACTTCATGGAAAATTGTGTCTTTTTCTTAAAGTCATCTTTTATTTGAAAGTGCTATGGACTATGCGTTATTTGTTGGAATTGGCATGTCCTTGAATGCCAGTCAGACCCTAGAAAGCTAATGTGACTTAAAAATCTCTATTCTAGGCTTGGAGTGAGGACGGGGAGCATATTTTCTATTGAATTCTCATTAATAATGGAAATATTTGTTTGAATAATTGTGTTATTTTCTTTTTATCAAGAGATTCATAAAAATTGAAAGCTTTTTAGTTCACTGACTTTAAAAATATATGACATACCTCTTATAAATGTATTGGATTAGATAGTAGATACAAATTTATTTAAAAATAAATAAATAGTGCTTTTCAATTCTGTAGATGATGAATAATATTCTTCTGATCGTCTCTTTTTTGTTTTGGCCTTTGTGAAATAGAGCAGGTTTTCTAATATTTTCCAGGGAACATAAGTCCGAGTGGATGTTAATAGGCTTGGTGGGGAGGGTGCTGGTATACTGAGATGTTCTCAGTCAAGTGACTTTGGGAAGCTTCTGCTTAAACACAGCAATCAGGTTTCTGTAGAACTTTTAGTATATGCGTTGTAAGTTTCCAAGATGAGATACACTGTGCAGGAAGGGGCGTTTCCCTAGTAAAGTATCTTCTGGAAGATGCTTGGACTCGCATTTCTATATCTCCTTTTAAAAATAAAACAAAATAAAACCCAGCTTTTTGAAATAGAACTCACCATAAAATTCACTTTAAAAAAGTGTGCAGCTCAGCATTTTAGCATATTCATGGAGCTGTGCAGCCGTCATCACTGTCTGGTCTCAGAAAATTTCCATCACTCCAGAAAGAACACTCATACCCGTTAACAGACCCTGCCCCGCGACTGGGCAGCCACTGGTCTCACTTTCTGTACCTATGGATTTGCCTATTCTGGACATTTTGTATAATTGAAATCATACTATAGGTGGTCTTTTCTGTCTGGCTGCTGCTGCTGCTTTTTTTTTTTTAATGTCTCAAGTTATGTTTTGCGTTTCATAGTGCCAGTTGGGATATTAGTTCGGGGCTTCCAAATGCATTCACATGCCTCTTAGGAAAAGAAAGAAAACTCATTTAACTTCAGGCTTGCAAATAAGACTTCTTTAGTTCCATCATGCCTTTATGGAACATGGGGCTTTAGGTTTACACTGCTTAGATTTGTTTCCATAGTCAACAAAGTTTGCTGAAAACTCCCAGTGATGATAAGAGACACATTTTTACTAACGTATAGCCTGGAGCCAGTTGTTGATTTTAAAGTGTGATTTAGGTTGAAGTGGAATCATCCTGGACCCTCCAGGACATCCTATCTTTGAAATGCTAAGAGGATCTCTTGACAAGGGAGGTCTCAGCTGAGGGCTTCAAGGACAGCACCACTGTGAGGTTCTAACATGCATGTATTTACAAAGCTCTTGGTGACCATATATAGAATTATGCAACTGCTTAATTGAATCTCTACAACAGCTGAATACTTCATTAAGTTTTATTTGCCTGTTTAGAAATATTTTTATATATAATAAGAAAAGCATCTCAGTATTATCAAAGGCAATAAGATCTTTTTCAAGAAATGTGATGAAACTTTAGAAAGCAAGTTTTGAAAAAGATTCTTCAGTATTTAGATTAAAAGGTTTATTACCTACAGATTAGTAAATAAAGTAGAAGTTCCGGGGAGATTCTCCAACAGTCTAAAGTATTAGGTGCTGTAAATACAATACTCCTGTTTTTTTTTTTAGAGGGGGGAGGTAATTAGGTTTATTTATTTGTTAATTTACTTAATGAAGGTACTGGGGATTGAACCCAGGACCTTATGCATGCTAAGCATGTGCTCTACCAATTGAGCTATACCCTGTCTTTTCAAAATAACTACTTTAATTTATCGTGATCTATTAGTCTCCACTGGCCAAGGAGAGAGAGGGAAGGAGATAGTTCAGAGTATTCAGCGTAGAATGCTAATCAAGTTTTGTTCCTATTTATCTTATTTTTGTTTCATTGGATTATTTCTGTTTATTTTTTTACTGAGATGTAATTGACATATAACCTTTTAAGTTTAAGGTGTATAGTCTATTCTTTTGATACATATATATATTTCAGTATTATTACTGCTGTAGTGTTAACTGACATCTCCATGAGGTCACATAATTATAATTTCTTTTTTGCTCTGAGAACATGTACCATTATATAAAATAAATTCCCCGTTTATCAGATCTTGTTGTTTATGTTCATTATTTTACCAGTGGTTTTGGGGACATCAGTTTTTATGTGAATCTGTGCTACATCTAGTGGTGAATTAGCTTGGCATCTTTGTAGTCATTCAGCCTGTTTTATAAGCTGCACTGCTAAACAGGCACATAACGATTGATGGCTTTTTTTTTCCCCCTAAAGGAAAGATTATGAGGGTACTAAAGAATTGTTTAAAAATGACTAGGAAGAAGGGAGATAATATTTTTTGTGAAGTGGTTTTTCTTATACGTAAAGAAAATAATTATGAGATGGGTAAATAGTAAGTAATTTGGGATTTAGTATGTGACGAGCAGTTGAGTGGCTGTGTAGACTTCTGGTTTAGACAACACGTTTATGCAAGTTCTAAATGAAACGGTGTCTTTTTGGTATTTCTGTCCCCTGGCCACCAAGTTTGCTTCCCTAGACACAGCCATTGTTACCAGTAGATAGTGTATTCTTACAGAAATACCTTGTGCATATATAAGCAAATATACACGTGTGTGGGGTTTATGGGTAGTTCTCCTTTTATCTTCCCCCTTTGCCTGGCACCTGGTTTTCCTTTTCACTTAACTCTGTGTCTAGAGTTCAGTCCTGTATCAGTATGTACAATTTCCCTCATTCTTTCTCTCAGCTACCTGCACAGTCTCACTAATAGTTTAGTCGGAGAGGAGGCTTTCAATATTGTGGATGCTTGAGAGCTGGGTATCGCCTTTTAAATCAGATCTGTAGTATGATCTAAATAGATTGAGAAAGTTGACCAAGAAGAGGAGTTCAAAGTAGCCTCTGACATGAAGACAAAACTAGGTTTCTCAGTGGATAATAGCAAATATGGAAAACATTCTTAACTATAGAAACACAGTGGCTGTCAGATATCAAGGCATACAGTGATAGACATTTATTGAGTGGTTATGGTGTGCGAGACACTCCGCTACCACTGTATACTTGTCATCCTGTGTGAGCCACACAAGTGTGTACCCTTGAGGCTGGTGTCATCCTCATCTTCCAATGGCTAAGTGAGGTTTTCAGTTGACAACGTCATACACAAAGCAAGCAACATCTCTTACTGCCTACTACAATATTGTTAACTTCTGCTTTATTCTCAGAGGGAGTGCTGGAAAGATTTGATCTCTGAAACTACTTCTTTGTTGTCTTGGTATATACTTTGTTATATAACTTGTTGAAAATCACATATTATGAAGACAACACAGAATTTCACTCTGGACTGAGTATACATGATTACTTCCCTAACACTTAGTAGTAGTTTCAGAGATCAGATCTTTCCAGCACTTCCTCTGATAAAAAGATTAAAGATCATCTGAAAATAGTCTTTATAGTAAATTGAGGTGATGAATGTTGAATCTATTTTTTATACTTGATAAATTTTTTTCTCCAAATTTTTATGACATCTATAATATATTGAGTATGCATGTTTTGCTTAGTGGTGTCAGTCACAACAAGTAAAAATAATCACTTGGGTTGTTATTTCGGTAAAATATTGTGATTCATACGGAAGCCTTAAGAAAGGTCATTTCAGTAGTTAACTTTAGGTTAAACCATTCATGACATATATGTATCTTTTTAGAGTGGACAGATCCATGCCCTTACATGTTAACCCTTATTGTCGGAAGGTTAGAGCCTTTGTATTTAAAACGAAATTTTTTTCTCAGTTTCTTTCTGCTTTTAAAAAGTGACACCGATGTTTTTTGGTAAGAATTTAGCAATAATAGAATTATTTCCTTGATGTTACAAATAGGGTGTTTATTTAATTCTGATGTTAGAATGCCCCAGGGCTCAGTCTAATGTCTTATGTATGTTACTTTGCATATTGCCCATCTCACCCACTAGAATGTTAATAAGTTCCATGAGGGCAGAATTTAAAAATTTTTTTGTTTGTTTTAATTACATCTGTATCCCTGACCTGGAGCAATGCCTGGCACAAAGTAGATGCTAAGTAAGATGATTGTGGAATGAATGAATGATCACTAGTTGGTTCAGAAAACATATGTAAATACTGTTTGGTGATATGATGTTTTGGCTGCTACTTAAACATAGCGCTGGTTACAGTAGAATCCCTTTCGTAGTTTGCAGCGTGTCCTCAGTGAGATGTCTGCAGATGGCAGGATTGAGTCTCTGCTGGTCAGTGAGATTAGGAAAGGTATTTCCGATGGGGCCTATATTCAGAATGGATAGTAGGTTACTTTTGCTCAAAGATGCAGAGTCCTTTTGTTTACCTGTCCTTTGAACTGTTCCTTGAAGATACTTTGCATCTAGATCTAGGGAAAGTATACTTGCCAACCGAGATAGTTGGTTTTACAATTTTTGGTGGTAACAAACAAGAAGTAATGCTAACTGACTTTTTGTGTTTAATCAGTGGATAGGGGAATAATTGTTTCGGAAGCTGTTTTATTTTTATTTACAAGATAATTTTGAGAACTGTTTACATCATCAAAATATAACAAAGTACGCTTTTGTTTCTAGGTGAAAAATTTAGAGAACTAATGGATAAGTTCCTGAGGGTTAACTTCAGTAAAGGCTGCCCACCCTTGTTTACCACTTTGAAATCCTTATATTACAATACGGAAAAGGTAAAATTTGCTCTTTATTCAGTTTTGCTATAGTCTTTTTACTAACTTAATTATATAAAGATTTCCGTGTGAATAATACGCTGTGATTCAATAATTTTCTCTATTCTATTAGTGGTGTACACCTTAGTTTAATAATAGATAAACTGAAGTTACGTGCATGTGCTTTAAGTAGTATCAGAGGAAGTGCCTATGAAATTTATTGAGTAAAGGCTTTATAAAAGCACCAACATGAGGGTTGTTGTTTTTAATGGATATGCTTTTCTAGTGGGGTTTTAAATTTGACATATTGTCACTAAAGGTCTATATTTAACTCTCTCATGATTATTATTTTACAGTATGATTGTGGATTTTTAAATTTGTTATGTTTGCTTTTAAAGTTAGAGCATGGATAATTGTTAGTGCAACAGTCAAATGTCACTTGGTACCATTAGTTTTAACTAATAGGCTGCATTTTAATAAAGACAGTTTTATCTAGTTTTCTAATAAAGAGACTATTTTTCTCCTTTTTAAAATTAGAAAATGGACTTGGTCTTAAATTAGAAAGATAATTAGAAAATTGAATTAATCGAAAATAAGCTCTACTTCTGTTTCCAAGCATTGCTTCTTATTTATTAAGGTCTAAAATCATGTGTTCTTTTGTGTAATCAGTTTTTGAGAGTTACTAGTGGATAAGGAAAAGATTTTGTAGAAATGCCGAAGTATTTTTAGTTAAACCTCTATCACTTTATTTAGCTTTGACCCATAATTAATTGTAAATTAGCAATAATTATGAATAACAAAATATTGAGAAAAGGTCAATGGGAGGTATAACTGGAACTTTCTTCCTTTGGCAGCAGGTTTTATAAACTAAAAGGGACAATTGATAATATCTAGAGGAGAGTGGCTTGAGGGTGGCTAACAGAACTTGAGAGCTCTGCTCCCATCGTGGCGCACTCAGTCTCCTCATTAATGGGACAGATTCCCACTTCTAGAAAGATACCCATCGCACTTGATTAGTGAAAAGTGCCGTTTACATTAGTTCTTTAATGTCTGTAGTGTGCTTTACTTGACTGCAGTGGTGTTGCTACTGATTTTTTTTTCTGCTATTGATTTTTTGATAGATAGTGATTGATTCTTATGAAAAGATGTAGCAGCCCCTACTGACAGTTTCTGTAGGTCATTTAAATTAGCATTTGCCAGAAGTCTTCTCTTTTTTTTTGGCAAGGGTGACAGAAGAGAAAGATGAGGTGAAATGTCAGAAATTAGAAAGAACTTCTGTATGTGAATTAAAGTAGAGTCCTGCTTTTGTAACACGCCTACAGCAGCTACTGAATACAGTGGTCACTAAAGAATTTGTTCTTAAGCTGTCATTGAGCTTGACTTTCTCAGTTTTCATAAGGGGCATAGACTTAAAAAAAAACCCTCCAATATTGATTCCAAATTACGATTGTAAAGGTGTTAAGCATTTGTTGGTGTTTTATAAAGGCTGGAAATTGCATTTTTAGACAAGGCATTGAGACTGCATTAATTTAAATAGGAATCTTTGACATCTCTTTAGTGTTAATTTTTAAGTACACAACAGGAACACATACCATGTGCTTTTGAGAACTGAATTAAACTGCAGAAAATGAAGTTGTCAGAACTTAGTTTAGTGAGGAAAAAAACTACAAATATGGGAAATGCTTCTCAAATCATTTTGGCGACATATATATGTGATTACTCATAAGGGCATTAAAAAATTTGCATATTTCTACCTAGCAGTGTTTTTAGCTAAGGCTGCATTTTTAACTCCTGAATGATTTCAGAGGTTAAGGCTGATAAAAAATTACGGTTTTGTAACCTTCCAACTCTTAAAGAATAATCCACATCAGGATTCCTTTCTATGTTAGCTTAGGATACAGTACAATTGTAAAAAGTTATTTAAAAAATGTCTCCGGCATTTTAAATTGTGAATATAGAATTTAAAAGCATTAAGAGCACTTTCCATGTAATTCCTTTCAAGATTTTTTTCTCCCATGAGTTTGTTTGTGGTATATATATGTAGCTGTAGTAATTTTGACAGTAAAAGTTTGTTTTTCCTATCCCCTCTAGTGGTTTCACAGGCATTTAATGTGTTATTATGTAGTCTTCAATGTCTTCTTTTTAATGACAGCATAGTCTTTTATCAGTATCATACCTCCAATTATTGAATTATGGTTTTCAAAGTTTTTGCTGTTAAAAAAATACATGTTTGTACACATGCGTGTACATGTTTTCATTTCTTTTGGGGTATATGTACCCAGGAGTGGAATTGCTAGGTCAAATGGTAACTTGATGTTTAAACTTTTTAAAAGCTGCCGGACCCTTTTCCAAAGTGCCTCTGCCATTTTACATTCCCACAAGCAGTGTAGAAGGATTCTGATTTCTACACATCCTCACCAACAATCCACTTGTTATCATATAATACTTGATAATAGCCATCCTAGTGGGTGTGAAGTGCTATCTCCTTGTGGTTTTGGTTTGCATTTTCCTGATGACTGCTGATTTGAGCAGGTTTTTGAGTTGTTCTTGGCTATTTGTGTATCTTCTCTGGAGAAATGTCAGTACAGATTCTTTGCCCAGTTTTTAATTGGGTTATTTATCTTTTAATTATTGAGTTGTAAGTTTTAAGTATATTCTAGATACAGGTTTCTTAGATTTATAATTTGAAAATATTTTCTACCATTCTGTGGATTATCTTTTCACTTTCTTGAAAGTGTCTTGATGCATAAATTTTTAAAATTTTGATGAAGCCCATTTTATCTTTTATTGCTTGTGTTTCTGTGTCATATATAAGAAACCACTTCCAAACTCAGGAAAATACTGATACAGGGAAAAGAGCGTTGCTTTGGAGTCAGGCCTGGTTTTGTATCCTGACTCCACCACTTACTTGCTTGAGCAACTACCCAAATCTGTTTCTGAATGATAAAGTTGGGGAAAATAATACTTAAAGAGTTAGTGTGTGCTTTAATTAAATGGTAAGTTCTGTAAAGTGCTTAGTTCAGAGAATATTTTTAAGAACTGGTCATTCTCACCACCCTCACCCCCATCACACCTCATCTTTGCAAGAAATTTCTTATTTTCATTTTAGTGTCAGAGTTCTTGGACAACTTATCTATCTGACTAGTTCCTTTGAAATGAAAATTGTCACTGTACATTTATTGGAGATTAATCCAACAGTTTTGGTCCTTGTTGGTAAACTATTGTGCTTAGTTTTGGGTAGGGAAAAAAACAAAGACAATTCTGGTGACCTTTGTGTCATAGTAACATTTTAAACACGTGATTTATATTTGTATTGTGAAAAATTATGTATCAGATACCATTTGTAGGACTTTCTCTTTAAGGTTAATAAAGAATTCTTTTAACTCATACATAAGAGCTGGTCAAGGGCAATAATTTAGGAAATATCTGCAGTAGTCACATTTGTTAGCAAAAATAAAGCTTTTTCATTTCTGATCACATAGAGCTGTTAGAAGATACTTAAATCAAGAGAAGGTTGTTGAACTTGGAAATTTTTTCTGTTCATAAAAAATGTTGGCTGTATGATTTAAGCTCTCCATTTTGAGGCTTAAAGTTTTATTGTGATCTTAGATACCTAACTTAAGGGATTGGCTTTCTTGATTTTAAACGACAGTGGCAAATACTATTTTCAAGAAGAATGTAATTTTATATTAAGTTTTATAAGAAAGGAGTTGAATATATAACAATATAGAATTACATTGTGTAGTTGAAAATAGTTATACAGTATGCAATTATATAATTGAACATACAATTATACAATATAATTGAAATATAAATGGCAAGTAAACTTGAAGTAAAATAGGCCCTTTATTCCTCAATATAACTCCTTAGACTAATTTTCATAGACAAATTTGGAGAAATGAATTGTTCATTTAATTACTGAGTTAGTGACTATAATACACATTTTTTAGATTCATTAAATATGCCTAATGAACCAGGAAGGACTGTGTTCTTTGCAGTTTTTTAATTTAGGACACTTCACGTGAACTTTCCATTACCTTGATTTATTTCCTCAATTAAATCTTGTTTTGAAGTTCTGAAGCTGGAGATCCATTATTTAGCAGTATTTGTACTCCTTTATGAAGAACTATTTGTAGCTTCAGTATATGTTTTGTTGTGCTTTTAAAAATTATTAAAACTGATTAAAAATTTTTTTCATTCTAAAGTTTTATGTATATATATATTTTATTGAAGTATAGTCAGTTTAAAATGTTTTGTCAGTTTCTGGTGTACAGCACAGTTCTTCAGTCATATAAGAACATACATATGTTTGTTTTCATATTTTTCACCGTAAGTTACAAGAAGATAGTGAATATAGTTCCCTGTGCTGTACAGTATAAACTTGTCTATTTTAGTGTCTGCAAATCATGAACTCCCAATTTACCCTCCCCCAGTAATCATAAGTTTGTTTTCTATGTCTGTGAGTCTGTTTAAAACTGATTTTAAAAATAAGTTTCACCCTAGAAATGCAAAGATACACCCTTATTTAAAATCTGCTTTAGCTGCAGTTTTAGCAACTGCCAGTAGATGGCAATGTAAGTTCATGAAAAACAATTTGCCTCCATAAATTGAACAGCTTGAGCACTGAATTTCTAAGCCTGAAAAGTTTTTAAAGTTACAGATATTCTAAGTGAGGTTGATGGGGTGTTATTGGTCATGGTGGGTTAAAAATACTGATTACTTTTTATTTTACTTTATAAAAGTAGTCTTATTGCAACATTTTTCAATCAGTTCTCAAACTCTAGGGTATATCAGAATTAACTAGAGGGCTTGCTAAAAAACAGATTGCTGGACCCAGAGTTTCTGATTCTGTAAATTTGGGGTTTGGTCAAAAATTTGCCTCTCTAACATCACCAGAAAATATTACTGCTAACATTGATGATATTAATGGTCTGAGGATTGCAATTTTCAAACCACTATTGTGGTTTTTTTGTTGTTGTTGTGACAAAATACAGTTACCACAAAATTTACTGACTTAACCATTTCTTTTTTTTAATCTTTAAAAGAAGCTTTATTTTATATATATATTTGGGGGGATAATTAGGTTTACTTATTTATTTTTTAGAGGAGGCGCTGGGGATTGAACCCAGGACCTCATGCATGCTAGGCATGTGGTTACCACTTGAGCTATACCCTCCCCCTGACTTAACCATTTCTAAGTGTACAGTTTTAGTGGTATTAAATACTTCCGCATTATTGTGCTACCATCACCGCCATCCGTCCCTGTAACTCTTACCATCTTGTAGTAGTGAAAGTCTATACCCATTATAGAATAACTTTCTATTTTTCCCTCTTTCTAGCCATTGACAGCAACCATTATATATTCTGACTTTATGATTTTGGCTACTCCAAGTACTTAATACAATGGAATCACACAGCATTTGTCTTTTTGTGACTGGGTTATTTCCCTTAGTGTAATGTCCTCAAGGTTCATCCATGTTGTAGAACGTTGCAGAATCTTCTTTCATCATTGAATGATATCCCGTTGTATGTCTGTATTACATTTACTCATCCGTTTTTCTGTCTCTGGACCCTTCGTTGCTCCACATTTTGGCTACTGTGAATAATGCTGCTCTGAACATAGGTGTACAGATAATTTCTTCAAGATCTGCTTTCAGTTCTTTTGATATATACCCAGAAGTGGAATTGCTGGATCATTTGGTAGTTCTGTTTTTAATTTTTTGAGTAACTACCACGCTGTTTTCCGCAGACACTGTACCATTTTGTATTCCCACAAACAGTGCATGAGGGTTCCAGTTTTTTTTCATATTGGCATCAATAGTTGTTATTTTTTGTTATTTTTTTTTATTATTATTATAGTAGTCATCCTTCTGGGCATAAGGTTGTATCTGATTGTAGTTTTGATTTGCATTTCCTTATTGGTTAGTGATGTTACACACCTTTTCGTGTGCTTATTGGCCATTCATATATCTTATTTGCAGAAAAATACTCAGATATTTTATTAAACATTTTTGAATTGGGTTTTTTTTGGTTTTTAAGTTTTAGTTCTCTATATATTCTGGATATTAATCTCTTAGCAGCTACATGATTTGCACATATTTTTCTCCCATTCTGTGGGTTCCCTTCTTATGCTATGGATGGTGTCTTTTGATGTACAAATTTTAAAGTTTTCATGATTTTCAGTATGTCCATTTTTTTCTTTTGTTACTTGTGCCTTTGGTGTCATATCCAAGAAATTATTGCCAAATCCAATATTGTGAAGCTTTTGTCCTATGTTTTCTTTTAATAGTTTCATTGTTTTAGGTCTTACACTTAGGTCCTTAATCCATTTTTGAGTTAATTTTTGTATATAGTAATAGCAAAGGTTCACCTTCATTCTTTTGCATGTGGATATCCAGTTTTCCCAATACCATTTGTTGTAAAGACTGTTATTTCTCCATTGAATGATCTTGACACCCTTGTCAAAAATAATTTGTATATGTGAAGGTTTGTTTCTGGACTTTGTTTTGTTTCTTTAGACTCTGTGCCTGCCTTTATGCCAATACCACACTGTTTTGATTACTGTAGCTCTGTAGTAAGTTTTGAAATCAGGAGCAAGTCCTCTGGTTTCGTTCTTTTTAAAGATTGTATTGGCTATTTGGAGTCCCTTGAGATTCCTTGTGAATTTTAGGATGGTTTTCTATTTATGCAAAAAAAAAAAAAGCCATTGAGATTTTGATGGAGATGGCATTGAATTTGTAGATCTCTTTGTATAGTATTGATATTTTAATAATATTAAGTTTTTCAGTTCATCAGTATGGAATGTGTTTCCACTTATTTGTCATCTTGAATTTTTTTCAGTAGTGTTTTGTAGTTTTCATTATACAAGACTTCCGCTTCCTTGGTTAAGTTAATTTCTAAGTATTTTATTCTTTTTGATGCTATTGTGAATGATATTTCTTTAGTAATTTTCTGTTCAGATTGTTCATTGTTCTTGTGCAGCATGCAACATGTGATGTACACAACATTTTTGTGTGTTGACTTTTTGTGTCTTGCTAGTTTGCTGAACTCCTTTATTCTAACACATTTTTGGTGGAATCATTAGGGTTTTCTACAAGTAAGATCATATTATCTGCGGAGATAATTTTACTTCTTTCTTTCTAAGTTGAATGCCCTTTGTTTCTTCTTCTTGCCTTCCAGCAGCAGAACTTCCAGTACTGTGTTGAATGGACATGATGAAAACAGACGTCCTTGCCTTGTTCTTGATCTTAGTGGAGATGCTTTCAAGCTTTCACCATTGAGTGTGATGTTCATTGTGGGTTTTTTATATGTGGCATTCATTATATTGAGATAGTTTCCTCTTATTCATAGTTTGTTGAGTATTTTATAGTGACAGGATATTGAATTTTGTCATGTACTTTTTCTGCATCAATTGAGATGATCCATGTGGGTTTTTTTTCCTTTGGTTGATGTGGTGTATTATATTTTGATCAATTTTTATGTTAAATCATCCTTTCATTCCAGGAATAAATTCCTTTTGGTCATGGTATATAATACTTTTAATATGCTACTGAAATCTGTTTGCTAGTATTTTGTTGAGGATTTTTGCATCCACATTCATCAAGGATATTGGTCAGTAATTTTGTTTTCTTGTGGTTTTTTTAATCTGGCTTTGGTATGAGAGTAATGCTAGCCTCATAGAATGAGTTTGGAAATGTTCCCTTCTCTTCAATTTTGGGGAAAGTTTGTACTAGTTTTGTAAGTGTTTTTTAGAATTCACTAGTGAAGCCGTTGGGTCCAGGGCTTTTGATGGTAGATTTTTGATTATTGATTCAATCTCCTTACTAGTTACAGAGCTATTCAGATTTTAACAACCATTCTTTTGAAACAGTCTTTGTTTTAAAAGTCTTATTAAAACAATACAGCATTATTGTTGTGTTTAAAAAGAGAGCACCCATATTCTGCTGCCCTAATCCATTTGGTCCTATTTTCACTGACTATATATCTGTGCATGTATGTTTTAGTGAAGTCATAATGTGTGTAAATTCTTCCACATTCTGTTTTTCATATGTTTGCATGTCTCCCCCACTGTTAATGTATAGTCCCACCTATTTCCTTACGGCTTTTCTAAGAGAATTATGCCATATAATGCACCATCTTATCAGATAGCATATAGGTCTGAGAAGTGTTTTAATTTGGTCTTTCTTGTCTTTTGACTATTGTCAGTGGGCTGATTAATGGCTTCATGGCCATTATACTATGACTTTGTGGGGTTGGGCTCTGATTTGGATTTATATGATTACATCATACCCACTTGTACTACGTGGAAAGTTTGAAGAATTTATTTTGCAGCCATATGTCCCAAACTCTGTTTAGGACTCTGTGACATGTGGTCTGCTCTTCAGTGGCAGTGGAACTATAGTGAATTTAGTTTGCAAAGAAGCCTAGGGGAAAAAAAGAAGTGTAATTGTTTTTTTGAAAATAAAAATGTGTAAAATTTTTGCAAAATAGTGAGCCATGTCTAAAACCTTATTTTAGTAGGGAATATATAAGTGAATTTGGGTAGGAAAACTTACAGTTGTCTTAAGTATAGATTCTCACCTTCTATAAGCAAGTCAGAGTCATTTAAAATTTCACTTAAATTGTACTTTTCCAGCCTTTTTTGATAGACATGCTAATAATGATTCATAAATGGAATAAATCCCTTTTGTTAATTTTATATTGGCTTATTTTTAGATTGTTATAATGTTTAACAACTTGAAAAAGGAGATCTCAGTTTATTTATGATGCAGTTAATTTATGGCATGTGATGTTAGAGATGATAATGCACGCAGAGCTCTGAGACACGTTGGTCGTTAGGACTTCTAAGCTGCTCGGCTGGCTGGTTTCTTCCTCTGCAACACACTCTTTGTCCTCACCCCAAAATCCAACAAAACAAAGCAGAACTTCTTTAAATTTCAAGAACTCTAAGATTCTTTGGGAACTCAGTCTGGAAATCTGTATTTATAAAAGCATTACTTAATGTCACATCAGGGTGTAATTAGCGTGTCTCTCCTAAGCCACCTCTTACTTTTTTTCCTCTCTTGCGTACTGTCCCCCCATTTTGTGTGTGTGTATGTGTTATTTTAAAAGCTTACCCCTCCCCGATTTTGATGTGCTTAGCATATTTTCATACGCAGTCTGGTTGATTCAACGTGCACCGCTTGGTGTTTTGTGCAGTGAAACTGATTGGGGAAAGGTTCCTGTCCTGCTGTGTTAGTCTCCAGTCTTAATGTTCTCCTGGGAGCCCAGAAGAACTGCCCTTAGTGATAAGTGTGCCAGTGTCCCGTATACCAGTGACCAGTACAGCAGAGTGGTTAAAAGCTAAACTGGAGCCGTGTTGCTTGCGTTAAATTGTGGCTCCACCATTGTAGAATTTCAGCTTTTTAAAATTTTCCTTTGCCTGTAAAATAATAGTGCACACACTTCATAGGGTAGTTTTGAGGCTGGGTTGATATAAATGAAGTACTTAAAACAGTACTTAGCACGTAGTAAGTGCCGTGCAGGGTCACCGGTTACAATCATTCCGTTAGTGTACGTAAAGCAGCTGTGACAGTTACTGGCCTGTTTCGTTGTTGTTTCCCTGTCTGGTATGTTCCTTTTGTCTGGTAATATTAGTCGCATCCCACTTTTTAAAACTAGAAAACTTTCAAAATTACCATTACTAAAATAATACCGTATTGGTCATAATACTATTACGAGTTTTAATGGTTTTCCTTCACTGTTGACCTTTGCTTTTCTGAAGTTCACAAATGAGATGGTTATATTTTCTAACTCATTCTGAACAGTTGATATAAGTAGGCATTTAAAACAAGCCATACACATAAACTGCTTTTTTCCTGTGCCACTCCTGATTCATGTCACTCTTCCTTTGCACTTTAAGGACATAGCACGTTCACAGTGTAGTGTGTACTGTTCCAGTCCTGTCTGAGCGTAGCATTGGAATGCGCATCTGTTTATCAAATAATCACTAAAAACAAAGGTAGTTAGGAGTTTACTTTACCTCTTCTTCCACCAATTTACTGTATCATTGAGATTATTTCACTTGACTTTTTTGTAATGAGTGACATTTTAGAAAATGTGAATATGTGATGGCTTGCGACTTCACCCTGTAACAGCGGGGAGCAAAAAAGCAGATAAACTGTTAATAATAAATGATACAGGTGTGTTTATTGACCCAAAAAGGGGGGGCGTTATAGTAATTAGTGATAATTTATCCATCAGAACCTGAAACTACTTATTGAGATGAGAAATTAATAAGCCTGTTTTACTATTAATAGAGAGAATAGTACATTTTTTGTGTTTTTTTTTTTTTCCCTTATTTCCCCTCAACACAGGGAGGGGGAGGAAAGCAGGCACCTTCACTTGTAGTTAACTCATAGTTCTAAAATAAGCTGTATATTGCTTCCAAATCTAATTTAATCCATAGTAAATAAAAATATCTTCATAAAATAGTTTTAAATTTTCCAATTATGTTTCTTTAACAGATTTCTATAATCCAGGAGCTTGTTACTAATTATGAAGCCTCTCTTAAAACGTGTGACTTTTTTAGCCCTTATGGTAAGTTTAAATTAGACTTAGTTGGAATTCGGTTACTCATTTCCCCATTTTTAATCACTTACAGTAAAACTATCTTACGTTTATTACGTATGTGCTTCATGATAGCGGTTCACTAAATCACTTTTGAATTAGTGGACAAAATGAGAAGAACACTTAGAGTCAGAGGTGATTAAACATTTCCATAATCTCGTGAGGTGGGAGTTAACCCGGTTTTGACCTGAGTAAACAGAACTGAGCAGTCCAGTGGGTTGACCAAGATCAGGCAGTTAGTTTATGTTGAAATGTACTTTTCCTGAATTCCTGCTTCTCTGTTCTTTCTACTCTTTTTATCACTTTCAGTCCTGTGTAGTTTGGTTCTTTGTTTGTCTGTAGGAGGATATGTACATCAAGGCCACTTAATTTAGAAGGCACTCTAGAATATTCTAGTTTCAGTCACACAGAGGGTAACTTTAGTTTCTTTATGTGTCTTTTACATGTCATTGCCTTTTTGTTTCTGTTAGTTTGAAGCGAATTTCATAATAAAACAACAGACACAGAAGTAGATAATGACCCCTTGTGTCCCCATCACTCAGCTCCTTTTATCAGTGTTTTGCTAGTATTGTTTGAAGTATCTTCTGTCTCTTTTTCTTTTCCTGGAGTATTTTTAAAGCAGACATACTGTTTCCCCTGTCAGTACCTTAGTATGCATCTCTAACTGTTTTAAAACACTTAAATAGAAGATGTGGTCACAGTCCTGTCTGACACAGAATGGAACTCCATACTACAATATCTAATACCCAGTCCACAGGCAAATTTTCCTGATTATCTACAAAAATGTCTTTGTATAATTGGTTTACTTGAATCTAGATCCAACTAAGGTCCACACTTTACCTTTAATGGTTACGTCTCTGATACTCTTAATCTTGGGCAGTACCGTCCCCTCCCTCTTTTAAATTTTGTTTGTTGAAAGGTCACATGTCTTGTGGAAAGTCCTGTATTTTGAACTTGGCTGGTTGCTTTCTCATGGGATCATCTGATATGTTTTGTTATTATCCATGTTTCTTATAAACTTAGATTTAGGCTTGATTAGATTCAGGTTCCACGTGAATACTTCGCATGTGATGCTTTATACGTCTTACATCACATCTGAAGACAGAAGATGTTCTGATTGTCCCTCTTCTGATACTGAGAATGATCAGGGTTCAGGTGTTTGTCAGCCTGATCTGCCCATTAAAAAGTTCCTCACTGGCCTCTCACCTAATGATCTTTGCAGCCACTGAGGATCATTACCTCGATCCCTTATTTCATTGTAATGCTCATTCCTTTCGCATTTATTAGCTAGAATTCTTCTTACAAATAACTTTCCCTCATCAAATATTTGGTTCCCCTGAAATGTAGTTTATACGAGAGGAGCAAGGTAAATGCTTGGCTCTTTGCCTTTATTTGTTACTTCTGTTTTAATTTATGCTAATTTGTGTGTTGCATTGTTGTCATTTCATTTGGTCGGCCAGTCTAGGAGCCCTTCTGTGTTTTATGTAGTAGTTTCCTTTCCACTCTCTGTACCTCGTTTTATACCTGTATGTTTTCCCTTCTGAAACCCATTTTGAGAGCTTGGTGTTTCTTTATCTGCTCCTGTAGCTTGAGGGTACAGGATGGGGAACTGGGTAGAACTTAGCTGATTGGATGTGATCACCTTGTCAGGAGTGTATCCTCTTCATACCCTTCAACTTTGGGTTTCCCTGGTTTAGGGTCAAGGCCTAGACAATGCTGAGTAAGCTCTAGCAGTCCTTACCTTTGTGGAAATCTTGCAGTGGTAGTTAGGGACATCCTTTCTCCAGGCTGTTTGCCTTGACTTTTCCTGGACCTGCTGCCTTATGCTCTCAGCCTGAGCATTCGTGGAGTTAGACTGATTGACTTCTTTTCCCGAACACTGATTCTTTGGAGTGAAGTAAGGATTAGAACCTTGTTTCTTGTTTCTCTGCTTTGCTGCCACTTTTTAAACTTCCTGGCATGAAATCATACCTCTTTCTGTTGAAATTGGTCATTTTTGCTGGGCTTTTACAGCTTACTATTGTGATAATTATTAATTTCACTATGCATTGGGGAAAATAAAGTATGTGATTTGCTTTACTTTGCCTTATTCCCTATAATAATTTTATATTTGTTTGATTACAGAGAAAGGGGAGAAAGAACCCCCAACAACACTGCTCTGGGTTCAGTATTTCCTGGCACAGCACTTTGATAAACTTGGGCAGTATTCTTTGGCTTTGGATTATATTAATGCTGCAATTGCTAGCACTCCAACTCTAATAGAATTATTCTATATGAAAGCAAAAATTTACAAGGTAAAATCTTCGTCCTATGTTTTTTGAATGGTTGAAGAATCTGGCCATTTTAAGAACCCTTGGAGTTCTTTCTTTGTAGAAATAACTTTTAGGTACCCTGATAATCTCTTCCTAATACTACAATTAATTCTAAGGAGACTTATGTTTAGCTGTATAATCAATATTAATCATTTCATCCAGCTTTTAGTAAACATGAATTGTAATTTATCTAAAGATTTCTGGATAAATTTGACAGAAATGATAACAGCTTTCTAATTTGTCTTTAGAACTTTTTCATTATATTGTACCCATGTTCTCTTAATCATAAACTGATTTTTTTAAAAATACTGTCATCTCTTAAAGCATATAGGTAATCTCAGAGAAGCTGCCAAGTGGATGGATGAAGCACAGTCTTTGGACACAGCTGATAGATTCATCAACTCCAAATGTGCAAAATATATGCTTCGAGCAAATATGGTAAAGGAAGCAGAGGAAATGTGCTCCAAGTTCACAAGGGTAGGAAATAGCATGTAATTGTCTAAGTTAGTAGAATTAAGCTTAAGTTCTGTGATGAGCTGGGAAGTTTGCTGCTAAAGTTCCCGAGGATTCATTTTTGTTACTATTTTTTAAAATTCCATTTAGCTCATATCCTGAGTATGGTTTCTTACTGTGGTTGAGTGTGTATGCGTGTGCTTCTGGTGGGGGATGGTTAAAAAGCAATCGCAGAAGCAAAATACCTTTGTACAAATTAAATTCAACATTCATTTATGATAAAACTCTCCAGAAAGTGAGCATAGAGGGAGCTTACCTCAACATAATAAAGGCCACATAAGACAAACCCATAGCTAACATTCATACTCAATGGTGAAATGCTGAAAGCATTTTCTCTAAGATCAGAAACAAGACAGGGATGGCCACTTCCACCACTTTTATTCAATATAGTATTGGAAGTCTTAGCCATAGCAGTCAGACAAGAAAAAGAAATAAAAAAATCCAACTTAGGAAGAAGTGAAACTGTCACCATTTGCAGATAACATGACACGATATATAGAAAATCCTAAAGATGCCACAAGAAAACTAATGGAATTCAACAGTGAATTCAGTAAAGTTGCAGTTGCATACAAAATTAATACACAAAAGTCAGTTGCATTTCTATACACTAACAGTGAACTGTCAGGAAGAGAAGTTAAGGAAACAGTCCCAATTCCCAGCATCAAAAAGAATAAAATACCTAAGAGTAAAGCTACCTGAGGAGGCAAAAGACCTATGTTGCAAAAACTGTAAGACACTGATGAAAGAAATTGAAGACTACACAAACAGATGGAAAGATAATGCTGTGTTCATGGATTGGAAAACTTGATATTGCTAGAATGGCCATACTACCCAAGGCAATGTACAGACTCAGTGCAATTCCTATCAAAATACCAAGGGCATTTTCTCGTAGAACTAGAGCAGAAATTTTTGAAGTTTGTATGGAAACACAAAATACCCCGAATAGCCAAAACAATCTTGAGAAAGAAGAACAAAGCCGGAGGAATCGCACTCCCTAACTTTAGGCTATACTATAAAGCTACAGGAATCAAAACAGTATGGTACTGGCACAAAACCAGACATCTGGATCAATGGAACAGGCTAGAAGGCCCAGAAATAAACCTGTAGACTTATGGTCAACTAATCTGCAACAAAGGAGGCAAGAATATGCAAAGGAGAAAAGACAGTCTCCAATAAGTGGTGCTGGGAAAACTGGCCAGCTACATATAAAAGAATGAAATTAGAACGTTCTCTATGATACAGAAAAGTAAACTCAGAATAGATTAAAGACCTAAATGTTAGACTGGAAATCATAAAACTCCCAGGGGAAAACATAGGCATAAATCATAGCAATATTTTTTTTTGGATCTGTGTCCTAAAGCAAAGGAAATAGAAGCAGAAGTAAACAAATGGTACCTAATTAGAGTTAAAAGCTTTTGCACACAAAGGAAACCATCAACAGGATGGAAGGACAACCTGCTGAATGGGAGAAAATATTTGGAAATGATATGACCAATAAAGGGTTAATAACCAAAACATATAAAGAGCTTATAAAACTCTACATAAAAAACAAACAACCTGATTAAAATTGAGCAGAAAGCGTGAATAGTCATTTTCCAAAGAAGATATGCAGGTGGCCAACATGCACGTGAAAAGATGCTCAACATTGTTAATCATCAAAGAAATGCAGAATTTTCACTGTTTAGAATATTTGTGGAGCTGCTGATGCAAATTGGACATTTCTAGTTCGTAGAGTTTTTGAAATGAAAAATAATGTAGATTTCTTATAAATGTATATAGTTATCAAAAAAGGCAAATATATGCAACCATAAAGAAGAAATAAAATACAGCCATAATTTCATTTACCCAGTGATAACCGGTTTTTGTACTTTTAATGAGAATTCTGAAAATTGAACTGATGGCTCAAAGTGGGTGTGGAATAGGAAGTGAAGGCTGAGCTCATTTATTTATGTAAATGTGCCTTTGTTATCTTTCCTGGGGTCACATAAAATATATTTTATTTCACTTTATTTTTGTGGGAGGAGGCAAGCATAAAATATATTTTAAATAACTCTTCTAAATTGTGACAAAACTCCAGTGCCCCTGTGCTGAAACTAGTTACTTTATGTCTTAATACTCATCTCAGAATTCACAGTGAGCCCGAAATAACAGATTCCATTATTTGGTTTTGTCAACGCACTGCAGAGTTGGCATGGAACAGGACATACTGTTAGAAGCAGACACATGGGCACAAAGAAAGTGACAACTGATAACCTAATGTGGAGGGAAGAGACTTGGGAAACTGAAAAGCAGGCTTGGAACTATTATTAAGAGATTTGGAAATGATGCTGTACGTAACAGTGATCCTAAGTGTGCAAGGAAAATTTGAGTTGCTTTTGCTTCATAAGCAAAAGATAGGCAGTGCTTCATAGGATTACTGTCTTAAATAGATTAAATAAAAGCTTTGGTGTTTAAAAACTTAGCTTTAGTAATTTGGAATCTTTTCTATGTAGGATGCTGAATACCTCAACAGAGCTGGATAAATAAGACATAATTTTAAGTTGGTAGGAGCCTTTTGGAAACACATTGATACATTTGTTATATAATTTCTTAATTCTGTTTATTGTCATAATAATCCTTGTAGACAGAGTTGTAGAAAGAGAAAATGAGATTTTTAGGGTCTCTTTTAACTGTTTGCTTCCTATATTTATGATTGCTTCTGTTTCAGGAAGGAGTGTCTGCCATGGAAAATCTAAATGAAATGCAGTGTATGTGGTTTCAAACAGAATGCATTTCAGCTTACCAGCGTTTGGGAAGATATGGGGATGCCTTGAAAAAATGCCATGAAGTAGAAAGGGTGAGTTGATAGAATTTTGGCTTCATTTTTCTCCTGTAAGGTGACGAAAAAAGCAGGTAGACTTCTACATGGGATCATCTGCCTCTTCCAGCTACTTTGGGAACTTCATTGTGAAAAAATTCTTGATTCAGAAGTTGTGAATAAATGCTTGCTTTCTTTTAATCCTCAAATGGTTACGATTTTGACATGTCTGCATATTTTTTTCTGAAGGAAGAAGGACAAGATTAGTAAGTTATTATTGCTACTATTAACATATATTCAAAATTTCTATTCCCTAATCGGGCCATTATTTGATTTTCATCACTAGCCTAGAAGGATGCACAAGCTGATGGCCACCTCTTTCCTCTTTACGTCAGGATCTGCTCCATAGTCAGCCTCTCTCCAGTTTGTCTTCCCAGCGTATCTGTTCTCGCGTTCAGCACTTTGTACAGCAACCTGGGGCTGCTTTGCCAGCTTATTTTATTACTTGCTAGGGGTGTGTGTGTGATTTGCCTTAGTGAGGGGACCTTTCTTTTCCTTTGTGTGAATTTTTGTTTTCCTGTTCTTTGTCATCTCTGAAGCACTCTCCTTCCAAATGGACCACAGGAGGAAGAGAGCCACAAATGCACCCCTGAGGCAGGCCTCAGCATCCCTCAGCTGTGGGTCGCTCGGCACCACTGCCCCAAGCTGACGCAATCTAGAGCCACAGGCGGCGTAGTCAGGTGAGCCTGATGTCTGCGCTCTGGCAGGCACTTTGGCCTTTTTCCCACATGAAACTTCTGAGGTTGCCCAAGAGGAAGGCTAAATTTTAGGGGGTGGCTTTGGATGGGAACTGGAACTAGGGTGATACCCAAGCCCTTTTAGGAATAATAACCTAGTGTTTGCTTTGTTTTGTTCTGTTTTATTTTTTTTCCCTTTTAAGCCTGGACTTGATGCTGGGGAATATCCTTCCCATCTTCTTGGAAAATATAAAGCCCTTGGATGACATGTGAAATATTCAGACGGTATCCAAGCATCCTAAGTTTAAATCAGGCTCTTACTTCTGTGACAAAACGGTAGACACTTATTTCAACACTCCTAGGTGATGATCACTTTAAAAGCATCTGCTTGTTACTAAGGAAAGATACATTTTTACTAACCAGGACATTCTCAGGGAACAGTCCATTGCTCCCTGAATGAGGAGGCTGCTAGGCACTTACTGATCAGCAATTCCAGCAGGACCATAACTAGAAATTTATCAGATTTTCTGTGGAAGTCAAATCTGAGCACCTTAGGATCATTATAAACTTCTTCACCTTCCAGTCCCTTTCCTCCTAACATTCATACCTCAGCTTTATTCTTTTCAATAGTTTTTGAGGATTGTTAGAATATGATTACTGGCTGTTCAGTTACCACATTTCAGTTAGATTGCACTTTCTCAGGTTTTTAGCGATTTTGATCACCTGTGGCTTGACCCTTTAACGTTGTGGGGGTTTAGAGGCACTGACCCTCTGCACAGTTGAAAATCCCCTTGTGACTGACTTCTAGTCAGGCCTTTGTAGTGCGATTCTTAAAGCAACCATGGATGGTGAAGTTCTGAAGTATTTATTTACTATTGAAAAACTTCATGTGTAGGTAGACCCACATAGTATTGTTCAAGGTCAGCTGCACTTCCAGTTCAAGAAATACGTTTTGACTGGTAGAAGGCATTTTTGAAGGAAAAAAAATTTACAGGAATCATTGGAGATTATTGGAGATTAAAACATGACAGAAGATCACATCACCCTCTGGTCGTGTTACATAATTATCATTGCTCAAAACTTTACAAAATGTCTTCAGGGTTTGCTGTTGGTACTTGAAAATATAACCAAAAGCAGATAAACAAGAAAAGATCCTATTCATATTCCACTTGTAAGCTAGTCTTTGTAGTGAATAATTCAAATTAAAAGTAAATAAGACTTAACTCTCCTAGTGGTTTAATACAAAAATGTTAGTGTAGTACAAATTGCTGATTGATGCTTCTGAAATTAATTTCTAAGAAAAATTAATGTAATCTAAAAGAAAATTCTTGGTGATATAGCTGTAAGGATTTAAGGGAAATCACAGAATTGAAAGACAAAATAGATATCTGCTTGAGTTACTTTTGTGCCTAGGTTTTAAATATTTTAGTACAGGAATGAGCACTTTTCAGAATTCAAACTTTGCAGTTGACCTTCCAAATAGAAGATCAATGAATAGAGAAATAAGTTCCAAGAAAGACTGAGTGGTTCTTCTCCCTTTAAGAATTCATTCAAGGATTCTTTCGCTGGAAGCAGTTTCAGTTTAGGACATACTGCTGTGAGCTCTTACCCTCACAGTGGGATTTCAAGTGTTAGGATTCTGGAACGGCCCATTGTAGTGCTTTTTCTGCCTTCATCTTGCCCCGCTTACAGGATTTTAGGATTATATATAAAGGTTATGTAGTCCAACCCAGTCTTTTGTTTACAACTTGAGTTTTATTAAAAACAAAACAAAATGACCATCCTCAGAGTATTAGCTATAAAACTTTTGTTCAGAATAATTTGTTTTTTAAAATGGAGGTACTCGAGATTGAACCCAGGACCTCGTGCATGCTAAGCACGTGCCCTGCCACTGAGCTATACCCCTCTCCCCAGAATAATATTTTTAATTATTTTATCTTTCAAGAATTGATTTTCTTTCTTTTCCCTTTTTTTTCAGGTGGTTAGTTTCTCATTGTTTTAATATGCTGGTTTATATCTGAGACAGAGCAACAATACATATTTCTAAAATTTTTGATAAGATCTAGAATTTGTGATAGATCAAAACCATAGGAAGTTCATAACTTTATCTTCTGGTGGTGTGTATCTTAATCTCTATCAAATTGACACATGCTTTATAATGACAGATTTTCCTATAAGGAAATAGAGTTGCTTATTGCCCTCATTTGTCTAGTTATTATTATTTAAGTCCAGAGATTTTTGTTGCCTTTCTGTGTATAAACTCTCATTAGTCTTCTCCCAGCATCTCTGAGGAGTAACATGTGAGAAATCTGGGTCAGAAGAGGTGGCCTGTTAGGGAATTCCTAAAGAAAACCGCGCTCTTAAGCTGTGAATGGCATTTCTTAATTCTTTGCTGACTTGTCTTACTTTAATTCAAGCCTAATTTTGACAGTTTAAGCAATTCCTGCCAGCATTCCCCCTAAACTGTCCCCCACCCCCAAAAGAGAGAATTAGCATTGATACTGAGGGGAAAAGTGAGTTAAGGGCATGAGCTATATGTGAACATTTGGGTACCTGTTTTCTTCCAGGAGCTAAGTGACCTCCTCATGCTCATGTTTGGATAAAGTGCAGGGAAAAATAACTTTACCTATTTGCTTGTTTATGTTATCTAGTGTATTTTTACGTTTTATAAATTTGGAGACTTAAAACACCCCAAGGTAGTACTAGGGAGACCTCTGTGGTAATGTAATAGTTCTGTATCTTGATTGTGGTAGTCGTTATGCAAATCTACTTGTGATGCAATCACACGGAACTGTGCACACACATCATACCACTGTCAGATTTGGTTTTGCTATTGTTACTATCTGTATGTAAGATGTAACCTTTTGGGGGCAACAGAGGGAAGAGTGTAGAAGGACATCTCTGTACTACTCTTTGCGAGTTCCTTTGTATATAATTATTCCAAAATAAAAGTTAAAGAGGAAAATCACCCTAAGATTATTTAGTTGTTTTTGAGTAGGGATCTGCCATTCCTGACTAGGTTTCTGAGAGAGAGGGCTTTCCATGGAAAAACTGAGAAAGCCTCAGACAAACTGGGATAAGCTGGTTATCCTCTTTATGGAAGACATTAACTGGAGAGAGGCAACCTGTGAGCTGTTACTGACAAAGAGGCGGCTTAAATGTTTGTGGTTCCATATGGCTCCCTCCGAGCCTTGACTTAAATCTGTGTCTACTAATGCTGCTAGGAGTACGTCTTTCAACTTGTGTCTGCCTTTTTACACATAAATGTATCTCAGCCTAGAAAAAGTCCTGTAAGTTCTTAGAAGTTTTCATCTCCATACGTGTTCCATGATTTTGGGCACTGCCATTATTCGTCAGTCAGCTGTATTGAATTTTAAGATACTATGTTGCTAGATATAACTTCATTTACGTTAACTATGTACAGCTATGTAATCCCTTGATCGAAACAAAGTTTATGTTATTATTTGATTTGTCTTATTGACAACTTTCAAATATAACATCATTAAAGCATGATTCTTGAAATATTAAATATAAACTACTACTAATATAAAAACTGAAATGTTCATTTTTTTACATTTCTTTCCTGTCACTGTACTTTTATCCTTTTTAAAAAAATTTTTTATATATATTTTTACTGAAGTATAGTCAGTTTACAATGTTGTGTCAATTTCTGGTGTACAGCACAATGCTTCAGTCATACATGAACATACATATATTTGTTTTTATATTCTTTTTCACCGTAAGTTACTACAAGATACTGAATATAGTTCCCTGTGCTATACAGTGTAAACTTGTTTATCTTTTATCCTGTTTATCTTAGTATTCTTCCCTTAAAGTCTCAGGTATTTAATGTAATTCCATGTATAGTGTACTTCTGATTACCACGACGACTAAAATTATCAAGTGATGTGAATAATTAGTAATGTGTCCTCTGCACACGTAGTTGCTAGGCCTCCAGGACAGAGGGAAAATGAAGTAGTGGAAGAGTTTGGTCTGTATTTGTGTAATGAATCATTCACTTTCCTGTATATTTTTGGAGGAGCTAAAATAGGGGAAAGGGAAGGAGACAGAGGTAGAGATGCATGTAGGGGAGAAGATAAAAGTATAAGTTGTTTCGTCTGGGGATTAGTCAGCTTCCCATGTAAGGGATTAGTTCTTAGCCCTTTTGGTGCAGTGGACCCTCAGAGGATTGGATGAAAGCCTCGAGCTCTCTCCTTAGGAAAATGCTATTCTTGTTTATATGTAGACTCCAGATTAAGAACCTTTGCTAAAATAGAATGGAGATAGATTAAAGAGAGTGAAGTGAGTGAGAGAAAACAGTAATGCTCTGCATTTGTTACAGCAGTTTACTGTTTAGGGTGAACTTTAAAATACTTTTTTGATCCTTTAACAACCTTATGAAATTGGCTGTGTATATTTCTTTATTCCTAACATAGATAGATAATTGAGGCTCTAGGAAATTAAGCGGTCACATGTCTGATAAGCAGCTTCTCCCCTGAGTTGGCAAATACTGTGCTTAATGAATGTCTGCTGTGCTAGGCCCTGTGCCAGGCAGTGGGGATGGAGATGACAGGCTGCCCTCGAAAAGCTCATGGCCAAGTAGAGCAGTCTGATTTGTAAACATTCACTGTGAACCTATATGTATGTAGTCGCCATTCAGAGCTCTGTTTAACTCTGCCTTGCTGATTTTGGGGAAGTACTGAGCAGGATTTCATGAAACTATAATATCAGTATGTTGTTTTTCTAGGTTTAGCAAATAACCTGATCATCTGACTCATTACACAGAAATTGAGCATCATCATCACAAAACACGATCTATAGGGAATGGGCATGGATTGTAGGAAGAGAAACTTAAGTTGAAAGCAAAGAACAACTTGCTGTCCTTTATATATTAAACACTTTTTATTATTTTCTTTTAAAAGCAGACATCGACATCAGTGTAAAAGATAATTTTGTGGTTTTGTTTTTAAGCATTTTTTTGAGATAACTGATGATCAATTTGACTTCCATACTTACTGCATGAGAAAGATGACCCTTCGTGCCTACGTTGACCTTTTGAGATTAGAAGACATACTCAGGAGACATGCCTTCTATTTCAAGGCTGCTAGATCAGCAATTGAAATATACTTGAAATTGTATGATAATCCCTTAACCAATGAAAGCAAGCAACAAGAAATAAATTCAGGTAACTAAAAGGGAACTTGTTTAAAGAGATTTGAAAAGAACACAAAATTTCAGAATGTCATTAACGTAACAACAGATAGAAAAATATATGTCAAGTGGATGTGAAGACAGCATTAGATAACTAATATACCAAAAAAAAAAAAAAAAAGTTGGGCTAAGACTTAAAAAAAAGTTGACAGGATGTCCTGTAACTGATGCTTCCAGATTACCCTAATGGAATGATTTGTCTAGTTTTTATCTTTGGTAGGACCAATTCAGGAAAAATAGAAATGTCTGTGGGCTGGGCTTTTTATTTTCTAATTGTCATTGAAAATAGGTTTGAGCTCCTTAGGGAAAAATATATATTCATACAGCTTCTCACATCTATTTGACTGAAAATAATAATGCCAATATGACTATCTATGTTCACCCTTTTATTCACTAAAATGTTAATATCTAAGAATATTTGTGAAATAGTCACATGGCAGCAGGTTTATGATCAGATGATGTGTTTAAGCGCATTGTCTCACTTATCCTTGATGTGTTCCAAGAGGATTGCTGGTGTTATCAGCTCCACTTTTTACAGTTTGAGGCTTGAGACTGGGAGAGATGAAACAGGTTTACCTAAACCCACGTATCGTGGAGGAGGCAGAGCTGGGTCAGAACTGGTTAACTTCAGTTGATGCAGCATTTGCCGTTTGTGTGCCAGGGCTGAGCTAGTCCTTAGGAATACACTAAGAACTTTCATATAGTTGCCCCTCAAAAACTAGACTAATGGTATATATGAATAAGAGTATGAGGAAAATGGAAACACTGACTCAGAATTTTCATTCATTTGGATATTTATAGAAAACCTGTCAGCCAAAGAATTGAAGAAAATGCTTAGCAAGCAGAGAAGAGCTCAAAAAAAGGCTAAACTTGAAGAAGAGAGAAAGCATGCGGAAAGGGAACGTCAACAAAAAAATCAAAAGAAAAAAAGGGAAGAAGAGGAAGAAGAAACCAGTGGTCTCAAAGAAGAACTTATACCAGAGAAATTAGAAAGGGTGAGATGACTATCTTTATTTGTTTTGACCATAAACATGATATATTTAAATCTATAAATCAGAAGCCATTTTATAGTATTTGTAGTATTAGCCAAGGTCCTTATGATGGTTATTATTTTTGAGTGATGATATGTAAATTTTGGCTAATGCAGATTATAGATAGAATTGTAGTTATGGTAAGCAAACTAATGGTCCTCCAGATGTGTCCACATCCTAGTCCCTGGAACCTGTGAATATGTTATGTTACACGGCAAAAAGAATTAAGGCAGCAGATGGAATTTCTGGTTGTACTTAGCTGGCTTTAAAATAGAGTAGCCTGGATTATCCAGGTGAGCCCAATGTAATTAATCACAAGGGGCCTTAAACGTGGGAAGTCTGAGTGGTATGAGAAAGACTTAGTCCTTTCTTGCTGGCTTTGGAGAGGGAGGGAAGGAGCCACAGGCCAGAGGATGTGGACAGTCTTGAGAAGCTGAGTCTTATTGACACCTTGATTTTAAGCCCGGTGAAACCCATGTTGGACTTTTAAACTACAGAACTGCAAGGCAAAAAGTCTTTGTTGTTTAATGTAGTAAATTTTATCATTCATACAGAAAGTCAATAAGGAAACACAGGCCTTAAATGCCATTTTAGACCAGATGGACGTAATTGATATTTACAGAGCATTGCACCTGAAAACAGCAGAATACACATTCTTTTCAAGTGCACGTGGAATTCTCCAGGAGAGACCATGTGCTGGGCCACAAAGCAAGCCTTGGTATATTTTAAAAAACTGAAATCATATCAAGCATTTTTCCTGACCACAACTTAAGAGGCTAGAAATCAACTTCAAGAAGAAAACTGGAAAAACACGTGGAGGCTAAACAATATGCTACTGAACACCCAGTGGATCACTGAGGAAATCATAGAGGAAATCAAGAAATGCCTGGAGACAAATGAAAATGAAAACACAGTAATCCAGAACCCATAGGATGCAGCAAAAGCAGTTCTAAGAGGAGGTTTATAGCGATACAAGCTTACCTCAGGAAACAGAAATCCTAGATAAACAACCTTACATCTAAAGAAATTAGAAAAAGGAGAACAAACAAAATCCAAAGTTAGTAGAAAGAAAGAAACCATAAAGATCAGAGCAGAAATAAATGAAATAGAGACAAAAAAAAAAAATCAGTGAAACTAGCTGGTTCTTTTAAAAGATAAACAAAATTGATAAATGTTTAGCCAGACTCAAGGAAAACAGAGAGAGGGCCCAAATCAATGAAATCAGAAATGAAAAAGGAGAAGTTACAGTCGGCACCACAGAAATACAAAGGATCATAAGAGACTTCTATGAACAGCTATATGCTAATAAAATGGACAACCTAGAATTAATGGACAAATTCTTAGAAAGGTACAATCTCCCAAGATTGAACCAAGAAGTAGAAAATAAGAACAGACTAGTTACCAGTATTGAACTTGAGTCAGTAATTTTTAAACTTCCAACAGACAAAAAAGTCCAAGACCAGATGACTTCACAGGTGAATTCTACCAAACATTTAGAGAAGAGTTAACACCAATCCTTCTGAAACCATTCCAAAACATTGCTGAGGAGGGAACACTTCCAAATTCATTCTGTGAGGCCGGCATCACCCTGATAACCAAAACCGGACAAAGATATCACAAAGAAAATTATAGGCCAGCGTCACTGGTGAATATAGATGCAAAAATCCTCAACAAACTATCAACAAACCAACTCCAACAAAACATTAAAAGGATAGGATCATACATCATGAGTGGGATTTATTCCAGGGATGCGTGGATTTTTTTGATGTCTGCAAGTCAACCAGTGTGATACATCACATTAACAAACTGAAGAATAAAAACCATATGATCATCTCAGTAGATGGAGAAAAGGCTTGTTACTTATTTGGTCATTTTTAGAATGACCATACTTCCCAAGGCATTCCACAGATACAGTGCAATCCCTATCAAATTACCAATGACATTTTTCTCAGAACTAGAAAAATTTTTTTTTTTTACTTTGTATGGAAACACAGAATACCCCGAATAACCAAAACAATCTTGAGGAAGAAAAGCAGAGGTGGAGGAATCACATGCCCTGACTTCAGACTATACTACAAAGCTATGATAATCAAAACGGCATGACACTGGCACAAAAACAGACATCTAGATCAATGGAACAGAATGGAAAACCTAGAAATAAACCCACACACTTACGGTCAATTAATCTACAACAAAGGAGGCAAGAATATACAGTGGAGAAAAGACAGTCTCTTCAATAAGTGGTGTTAGGAAAACTGGACAGCTACATATAAAAGAATGAAATTAGAACATTCTCTAACACAATATACAAAAAGAAACTCAAAATTAAAGACCTAAACGTAAGATCAGATACTATAAATCTCCTAGATGAAAACATAGAACACTCTTTAACATAAATTGCAACAATATTTTTTTGGATCCTAGAGTAATGGAAATAAAAATAAACAAATGGGACCTAATATAAATAAATGGGACCTAATTTAAAAAGCTTTTGCACAGCAAAGGAAATCATAAAACAAAAAAGCAACCTACAGAATGGGAGAAAATATTTGCAAATTATGCTACCAGCAAGAGGTTAATTTCCAAAATATACAAACAGCTCATACAATTTAATATTAAAAAAGTTTAAAAATACAATCAAAAAATGGGTAGAGGGCCTAAATAGACATTTCTTCAAAGAAGACATCCAGATGGCCAATAGGCACATGAAAAGATGCTCAATATCACTAATTATTAGCGAAATGCAAATCAAAACTACAAGGTATCACTTCACACCAGCCAGAGTGGCCATCATTAAAAAGTCTACTAATAATAAATGCTGGAGAGGGTGTGGAGGAAGAGGAACCCTCCTACACTGTTGGTGGGAATGTAAATTGGTGCAGCCACTATGGAGGACAGTATGAAGGTTCCTTAAAAAACAAAAAATAGAGTTACCACATGATCCTACAATCCAACTCTTGGGCCTGCTTCATTGCAGCACAATTTACAATAGCCCAGACACGGAAACAACTGTAATGTCCATTGATGGATGACTGGATAAAGAAGATGTGGTACACACACACACACACGCACGCACAATGTGTATATATACATATACACACACAATAGAATACTACTCAGCCATAAAAAAGAATGAAATAATGCCATTTGCAGCAACATGGATGGACCTGGAGATTGTCATACTAAGTTAAATCAGACAGAAAGACAAATATAAGATATCACTGATACGTAGAATCTAAAAAAATGATACAGATGAACTTATTAACAAAACAGAAGGAGTCTCACAGACATAGAAAACAAACTTATAGTAAATACAGTAAATCTTTAGTAATTTGTTAGAGCAGCAATATAATTGTGTATTAAATATGGAAGCATTTTATGTATCTCGCTAGATAATGTTTTAGCTACAAAGAGATATCTCCATGATTTCTCACAGTGTTAATAGTTATTTAGGAACCAGATTTAGAGAGATACTCAGCTTTCTGGTTTATTCACTTGAATCTGGTATAAGTAATTTAAATTTGTCATTACCTTTTTTCAGTTATGTAATGCGGTTATATTTGTTTCCGTACCTTAAATGTTCGTAGTTTAAGGGCCTTGGTGGGATAATGATACTTGTAAGTATAATGGTACTTGGTGTACCATTGCCTTAAGTCTGTGGAGTAATCTCCCGCATTTTCTTGGTTTTTATAAAATTATCTTGATTTTATAATCAGAAAATAGAGCTATTTCCATTTTGAAAATCATTGACTACTTTGTTTATAGTTGATAGTTTTAAAATGTTTTATTGCTTATTTAGTTACATTGTCTAAATTATTGTATGCATTAATTTTGTATGCATTAATATAAAATTTGGGGGAAATTTGATGTGTATAACTGATTTATAAGTATAATAATTTTTCTTTCTGTTTCAAAATAGACAGAAAATCCATTAGAAGAAGCTATCAAGTTTCTTATACCTCTTAAGAACCTTGTTGCTGATAACATTGACACCCATCTATTAGCATTTGAAATATATTTTAGAAAAGGTAATAAATAATTTGAATTCAGATTTTAATCCTTGGTTTTATTGGTGACCATATTAAGTTTAATCTTTGTGAGTTAAATCTGTTTTTGTTTCTTAGAGTATCATTCCAGCCTTCCACAAAAGCTATTAATCCCTTTTTTCTTTGCTGCTCAAACCTTTACTGAGTAATAAATTACATTAGTATGATCAAATGAATAATTTGAAATCATACAGATTGTTTGCCTGAAGCAATTCCTCATAATTTTTCAAGCATTCCTTTAGAAAATAAAAGTTGTTTTTGGTAACCAAAGTCAGCTTTCAGTTTTGCTTATGAGTGTTTTAGGAAAGGTAACATTTTGTTCCTGGATTTTAAGTGAGTCTAAAATAAAGTGAAAAGAACATGCATAAATATTGATCCTGTTACTGTTATATTTTTTTCTGACATAGGAAAGTTTCTGTTAATGCTGCAGTCTGTCAAACGAGCTTTTGCCATCAACAGTAATAACCCATGGTTACATGAATGTTTAATTAAGTTTTCTAAATCTGGTAAGTATAAGAAAGGAATTATTTATGTAAAAGTAAATATAACAGTTCAACTGTCTTCCTTTTAAGCTGGACATTAAAGAGATTTGCAACAGTGTAAAGCAAAAATAGATATAATATTTATAGTATTTATAAAGATGTGTCTATAAAATGAACATGCTGGCAAAGATACGTTAGAAATTAGTGAATTTTTTGTTTGCTTGTTTGAACACTTTTTTTTAAACATTTTTTATTGAGTTATAGTCATTTTACAATGTGTCAAAATTCCAGCGTAGAGCTCAATTTTTCAGTTCTACATGAACATACATATATTCATTGTCACATTTTTTCGCTGTGAGCTATCACGAGATCTTGTATATATTTCCCTGTGCTATACAGTATAATCTTGTTTATCTATTCTGCATATGCCTGTCAGTATCTACAAATTTTGAAATCCCAGTCTGTCCCTTCCTCCCCCCACCCCCTTGAGAAATCAGTGAATTTTAAGCTAGAGTGTTTTTATATTCCAAAGGAGCAATAACATTTTTGACGTGTAAAATATATCAAGCTTAATAATAAATGACTATATATCAAATGATTTTGTTTCAGCGGACAAAAATTTTTTAATTCCAAATGTTCTGTTTTTATAGTGTCTAACCACAGTAATCTTCCAGACATTGTGAGTAAAGTTCTATCTCAAGAAATGCAGAAAATATTTGTCAACAGGGACCTGGAAAGTTTTAATGAGGATTTTCTCAAGCATAATGCTACCTCTCTTCAGCATCTACTTTCAGGTTGGTATTTAGCTCCTGGGTTAAAACGTTTATGGAAAAAAGTTAGAATGTGATATTAAAGGAAAAAAAAGTTTGGAAAGATGATCAACCTCACTAATTATGAGAGAGAAAAAAATGAACGCAAAACCATGTTGATCTTTCAAATTAGGAAATTTGTTTTTTGGTTTTTTTTTTGAAGAAGGAGATTGAAGGAGATGGGAAAGATGTGGTGTAAAAGCCCTCTTGTATTTTGTTGCTGTAGGTGTGAATTGGTCCGGCCATTTAGGAAAGCAGTTTGTCATTCTTACTAAGACCATCACATTACCTGTGCCTTTTGCTGCAGTCATACATACCTGTGTAAATAATTTTAAAGATTTAATCTAAAGCAAAGAAAGGATTTTAAGGACAAGGATGTTAACTGAAATGCTGTGTATAAGGATGGGGAAGAGAATGAAGCAAATTTAATTCATGTCCAATGATATGGGAAACAGTAGCAGGTTCATAGGATGGGAATACCAGGTAGTCATATAAAGTGCTGTTTATTCAGAAGTTTGAAATAACAGGACTAACATACAATACCTTCTCAACTATGTAAATATATACATGGCATAAAGGTTGGAAAGAAGTGTATTCTAAAGCTTTAAAGGTTGCCTTTGGGTGTCGTGGTTATGAGTAACTTATATTTTCCTGTGTTTTTATTACTTTACTTATTTTGCGTTTTGAGGACTTATATATCCTGCTTTGTTACAGGAAGGATTTTAGGTGGTTTATACCAATTTATAGAATAAAAAGATACAAACTAAATGCAAACTTGAAAAAGATTGTGGAAAAAATTCGGGACAAAATGAAGTACATAATATAATTCACCATGCTCCTACTTTAAGCCACATATTTAAATATTTGAACCTAAGCTTTCTTGTCGTAAAGGGAAACTTCTTGGTTCTATCATTTATGGAAAAAAGTTAATACCTCTGAAAAATCAACAACACTTCTCAGTACTAAGGGCTAGATAAGAATTTCTCTTCAAGCACACAGGATAATAGAAGAAGACATTTCTATATTATAATAATGAGAAATGTCTTTCTAAACATTATGTGAAATTCTAAGGAGAAGATAATTTTTGCCACATTAAAGATAATTTTTGCCACATTAAAAGAAAACCACACCATAAAGACAGTCACAAGGCCAAGTAGGAAAAATATTCACAGATATGTAACTGATTAAAAGCTAATAGTATACATATTACTGTTATAAATTCACAATAAAAATGTAAATAAACAAAAGCCCAATTAAAAACGAGCGTAGAATATGGACCACGTAGTTGACAGCAGAAATTATTTAAAAGCAACTTTAAAAATGACATACTTTCTTTGTGAATATGCAGACATTTTCCTGTTGTCCATCTCGCACACTGCTCTTTGGCAATAATTTGTTCCTTAGATGTTTTATTTTAGGGTATCATCTTTTAAAAATAATTTTAGTTGAAATACTGATTGATGCCACAAGGTAACCCATATTTACATTTATTGTTACATCATTTCTTAGGGATGAGGCTGTTAAATCTGGTCTCCTGGTAGATGTTTAAAAACCATCTCTTTGTGACAGAAAAAGCCCTGATGTGTAGTATTCTGCCATAGTGTGAATACTCCCAGTGCGACCCAAAGCTGTCAGTGGGATGTCCCAGGCTAGGGAGCTGGGAAGAGACGGCACCGCTGGCTCCCGAGAGTGGGTAGGTGCGGCCCCAGCCCCCGCTGACTGGGCACCTGCAGTCACTGGGCAGTGCGAATCATTTTGAAATGTCTTGGTATTTCAGGTGCTAAAATGATGTATTTTCTGGACAAGTCAAGGCAAGAGAAAGCAATTGCTATTGCCACTAGACTGGATGAAACGATAAAAGATAAAAATGTAAAGGTAAGATTTTTCACAGACTGATTTCTGCAGATTATGGATACTGAGTGACGTAACGCAACATGTCTTTACAACATAATTCTTGAGGGAGCCTTCACAGTTATGTCTGGATTTGAATCTCAGCTGCACCCATTAGGAACTGTGTCACATTAGGCAAGGTACCTCTCTTAGCTTCCTTTTCCTCACTTATAAGATAAGAATGAAAATACTGTCCATCTCAGAGTTGGTTTAAGGATCAACTGAAGTAGTGAACTGTGGTGCTTGGCACACAGTAAGCACTCAGTAAATGGGAATTGTTGTTATTAATCAAGGACACTTCCATTTTAGTGGTCACAGTTTTCAGAGATTCACCTTTTCAAATATTAGAATTTTACTACTTTTTTTAAGGCTTTGCACTGTTGATTAAAAAATTTTTTTTAATTTATTATTATTTTATTTTGCAGAGGGAGGTAATTGGGTTTGTCTTTATATGCTTATTTTTAATGGAGGTACTAGGGATTGAACACAGGACCTCGTGCGTGCTAGGACCGTGCTCTACCACTGAGCTAGACCCACCCCTTCAGAGCTGATTTTTCAAGTGTTCCTTTTTTGAGGGGATTACTTACTATAGATAGCAAGAAGTTAGTTTAAAATGAGGCCTTGTTAAATTTTCTCTAGCTTAATTAAATTGCATCTTTTGATTAAAGTAATCAAATTTCTTTTTTTAAAAAAATAATTTTTATTTTCCCCTGTTTAAATAGACTTTAATAAAGGTTTCTGAGGCACTGCTTGATGGCAGCTTTGGGAACTGTCATTCCCAGTATGAAGAATACAGGGTGGCCTGTCATAACCTGCTTCCTTTTACTTCTGCTTTCCTGCCTGGGGTGAACGAAGTCAACGGTCAGAACACAGCGCGCAGCCAAACAGCTAACTATGATGTCTTGGCAAATGAAACTTGAAATCCCTTAGAAAGTTGATGCCTGTAAGACGCAAAGCTGAATCCAGATCAGGGTTTCCTTTCTAACTTGTATTTTAATATAGATATGAAATGAAACACAGTTGATCCTTGAACAGCATGGGTTTGGATCGCAGGGGGTCCCCTTACATGTGGATTTTTTTGAGTAGTAAATATGACAGTATGGCGTGATCTGCAGTTGGTTGAATCCATGAATGTGGAACCCCAGATAGGGAGTGACCGCATATGCAGAGGGCTGACGGTAAGTTCTAGGCGGATTTTTGACTGCACTGGGGTAACTCTTGCTTTTGTTCATGGGTCAGCTGTAATTGGATAGAATTTTGAAAGGAGTTCTGTAAGCTTATTTTACTCTTCATCTGATTCAGCCAGTTTACATAAATGTCTGTTAAAATTACCTGTTTATCCTTGCATAGTTTTCTTAAACTTCTGCATTATCAGCATTGTGATGGGTTCTGTCACTTCATAACTATGATAATTTCTTAATTAACCTGACTACAGCTCCACTATATTATTTTCCTTAGCTCCTGGTTTCATTTCTAAATCTGTGTTTTGATCCCTTATTGATTTGTTTTGTTACTGTTTACTTGCTTTTTAGTTAAAGTACATCAATTTTAAAGTGTTAATAACGATATGTTAAAAACAATAAGGAACTCCTTTTGGCAGATATTTATTTAGAACTTACTTCAGTTTGACCTTTTGTCTAGCTTAATTTTTGTGTGTGTGTGATTTATCATTTCCTTTTCAATATTCATGAAAATGATATTTTCTGCTGAATAAGGATACTCCAGTTTTATGTTGATGATTCAGTGTACAGGGATTTGTTTGCCACTTAATCATGGAAATTCACTGATAAATTTGTTGCATATCTCTCGATCAGTCTTAAAGGCCCACAGATGAGAATTATGCTTTCTTCACTAAATTGCTTTGCGTGTTACCAAGTAGTTTATAGGTGAGTGGTGTGCCACTGGGAAACATAATGGGGCAGATTACAAATTATAATGAAACACGCATACTCTTACAGCCATGTGTTGACTATTAAATATGTCTTTATATCAGCAAAATGAGAATTTAAACTATCAACTAGTTTAACTCTTAAAACATAGTATTATTGAGCAATATATTTTTGGGAGGATGACTTTTTGTTTTTTCTTGTACAGAAAACAGTAATAGAACCATTTAATGTGTTTCTTTCAGAACCGTGTAAATATGTTGGTAATACCAGTACTTTCTTTTAAGGCAACTATAAATTCAAAAGGGGAGATTTTATTTAGAGAAATAATTAAAATAGTTTTCCATCACTCTAAGCTGATACTTAGATTCATAATTGTTGAGAAAAAACTAACTATAAAATAATGTCAACCTATATATGCTATAATAAATTATTTTGTACACAGTTGCCTATTTGTGTTTATTATTGCTTCCCACTATCAAAGTATTTTTGCAAAATGTTTTTTCTTTGAGGGAGTGAAAACTTCATTTTTATACGTTTATTTAAAAAAAAAAACCACCTACCGATGTATTCTGGTGCCTCAGCAGCTTGGCTTCTTTTTGGTGTTTTAATAATTTTAGAAGTAGACAGTTTTTGTCACTAAATATCCTGGGGAACATGTAATTCGTTGTGTTGCATCTTTTTGCAATTTGTCCATCCAGAGCCATCCACTCAGCTCTTCTCTCTGGACATTTTATTTATTTAGCTTCATTATAAATGCCCTGATGTCTCCAGCCTGGTCTGTCTTGAGTGGGAATCACAGAGCCCGGCACCAAGAAATCCTGATGACGAATGCTTGCAGTCACTAAGTACTCGGAGTACTGTCACTAATCTCACTTGACCCTCCTAGTTGCCCAGTGGGAGAGGCATCGACTACCCTCGTTTTACATGACACTAAGCTAAGAGGGGTGGAAGCTTTTCCCAAGGCCACACGGATTTTCCGTAGCAGAGCAGGATCCACACCTGCTGCTTCCAACTTTGCATCGCGTTCCTTCCTCTCTGTCATCACGCTCAGTAGTCCTGTACTGTCTTACCCATTGGTCTGGCCTTGTATGTGTTTAAAATCTTGTCTCAGTAAGAGAGTTGGTTTCCTGAGAGCAGGACCCAGGCTAAGCCCATAGCAGGCATTCAGATCCACTCCCTGACTTATGCTTATTTCCCAGTTAGCAGGTTTGCATGAGGTTCAGAGCAGTAATTGGCTTTCTGAAACTTCGAAGTGAGTTCATTGTTTCCCCACTGGAGGGCAAGCTTTCCAACTGAGTTTTTACTTTTCTGATTTCTTAAGAATTAAAAGAACAACTGTACATGGGCCTGAGTTGTTTTCTGGGTTTTAACTATTTCAGGGAAATCAGATTGTTTCCATATGTTGGAAGTTGTGTAATATATACATTTCTGATTCATTGAGTCCTGAGAGTTGTCTTTTGTAGAGATTAAAAATCCCTAATGCAGCTTTTGTTAAGTGTAAAGGCACTGCCCAGTGGAGTTTTGTGTGGCAGTGGGCTTTGATCTGAGAGGGGAAGAATGGGCACTGGTTTTAGGTCACACCCTCCCACGACCCCCTTCTCCTTGTTTCTAGAGTAGGAGGGTTAGCCAGGTGACCAGTATCCCATGATTACTGTGTTCTCAATCTAGAAGGCCCTTAGAGTCAAGGATTGTGTAGACCCATCTTGGTTACCCCACAGGTACCTTCCCTGGCACAGAATATGGCCCCGGGAACGCGGGGCAGTTCTGCTTCTGCAGCCTTCTGCTAATTAAAGTGGTGGAAGCAGCCTGGGTCTGTGCCCCAGTGAGTCACCTCAGCCCTCTTCCTGGGCTCAAAAGTCTACACAATGGGAGTCTTAAGTAGGGGACAAAAGAAAACCAAGCCTTTGAATGCACTAATCCAACTTGTTCCACATATAAAAATAATATGGCAGCTCTCTACACATACAAATCTAGCTGCCTGTTCTTGTGCACATGAGGATTCAGGTTCCCTTCCTGCGCCACGGGTCTGTTTCTGAGCTTCACTGCAAGACCTCCGTTTGCAGACCCTGAGGAATGTGTCACAGCACAACTGCATGTCTTCTCCCATGGTCACCAGGGGATCCGAGAGTTGTGTGCACCTAATACAACCTCTTCCAAATGTGATATCCATCAGCCACTTCTGCCAGGGGGACGAGTAACTTGTATTCAGTGGGTTCTTAGATGCTCTTGTCTCATCTTCATCTGTCTTTGCTGGTAGGGGAGAGCTTTAATCGACAGCACTACATCAGTGGACGTTCTCACTTAAAGTCAAGAGAGTAGGACCTGGAGTGAGATGATATTTTGAGAGCATCAGAGGAGTCTGATCTATTTAGTTCTACACTTACAAAGGGAATCTTTTTTATTAGCAGAAATGGTAACTGTCTTATCTCTGTAATGTGAAACAGTGACCACTGACAACCAACAAACAAGTTGGGGAACTGAGGATTGACTGTGACTTTCATCAATATTCATTTGTTGCATTTTTTTGTTTGTTTGTTTGTTTCTTCTGATTTATGAGCAGGCATCAAAGCTTCAGGAAAATTTGTAATAGAAGAACTTGAAGTGGTAAAATGCTATTAGTTGCTTAATTTTCCCACCAATGGAATAAGGCTGCCATTATTCCATGTTAGTGGCCAAACATACCTAGCTGAAGACACAGCCAGACCTCCTAGGACCAGAGTTCAAGGACCACTGCCCTAACCCTTCAAGGCTCTGCTCTACTGTCACCACCTTCCTGAATGCTTCCCTGACTCCTCTGATGCAGTTTGTCTACTACCCCAAATACACATCAAGCCACCTTACAGCAATGATCGCACTGCATTTGTCACACCTACCTTGCTGGGGTGTTATGTGGTTCCGTGTCTCATCCCCACTACTGGACTGTAAGCTTCTTGAGCCCAGGGATGTGCGTCACTGCCTGGGTTTGAATCCCTACTCTGCCACTGGCAGCAGTGTGATCTTTGGCAAGTGATTAATCTCTCTGCCTCCGTTTTTTCATCTATAGAATGGAGCAATCGTACCTCCTTCATAGAGCTGCAGTGAGGATTAACAAGTTCCACGCAAAGCACCTAGAATGGTGCCCGAACAGTTGGTGCCACATCCGTGTTTGTAGTCGTGGCTGTTACTCCTCTGTCTCTCCCACGCCACCTTGCTAGGCCTTCCTACCAGGAGGTGGGCTCCTGATGGATCCTGCAGAGTAAGATGGCTTTCCGCTGTGCCTTGAGTTCTTATTCAGTAGGAGCTTTGTGGCCAGCCCCCCTCTCGGGATCTATGAGGCCTCCTGTGCTCTCTCTCTCCTACAGTAGATGCCAGCCCACCAGGCCATGCCCTGTCTTCTTAGTGGAGCTGCTGTTTAAAGACTTCTGAGAGGGGAGAGGGTATAGCTCAGTGGTTATCACGTGCTTACTGTGCACAAGGTCCTGGGTTCAGTCCCCAGTACCTCCATGTATGTAGATGGATGGATGGGTGGGTGGGTGGGTGGGTGGATGGATGGATGGATGGATAGATAGATATAAAATTATCCCCTCCAAAGGAATAGTACATTTGTATGATAGAATTTTATGCTCTTATTAAAATTCCAATTATGAAGGCTGTATAGCATCACCAGAATACATTTAGCCTAATGCTCAGAAGGCATGGATGGTGACTGCCGCTGTGTAAGTTCTGTCTGCATGTGGACAAAATCTGGGAGATGTCTGCGGAAAGCAGTGGTATGTTGTGGGTGACTTTTGTTTTTCCTTTTAAAAACAGTTAATGTTGCTGTAACATTTTTCCACTTAAAATATCTATTTATTCTTGCAAACTTACAAAACCCAAAACAGTTCAGCCTGGCTTCCACGTTCTCCCTAATGCATTTCTAGCCTACCTCACCCCTCCATGTTTCCACTTTGTGGTTCTCTGCTCCAAGAGGTTACAGTCAAAATGAAATCTCTCAACTCATCGCTTTCAACAGAGAATTTACCAGAGTAATCAATATATTAATTTTTTCCTTGGCTAATAAGCAGGGAAGATGAAGATAAAATTTTAAGGATCTTCTGTTGAACAAAGTCATTTAAACTTGAAATAATTTAAGAGTAACAAATACCTTTTAATACAACTAGGTACATCTGGCTACATGATAATCAATTAGGCAATTTAGAAATTCTTTATTATGGAATTTTCAAATGCACCAAAATGTAGAAAGAATAGGACAACTACCCCCACCCCCCGACCATGTAGCTATCACCCAGCTTCAACTGCATGAAATGAATTGGGGAAAGGTTAAGAAATGGAGTCCACCCACCCCTTTTCTTTCAAAACAGTATAAGGAGAACGCTAGTCATCCTGTCCTTTCACCAGCTTTTCTTCCTTCAAATAACCACCATAGCATTACTACCCTGAATGAAATGTTTTGAAATTAAAACTTACACAGCACAGGAAAGAATGAAATAATTCCATTTGCAACAGCGTGGATGGACCTAGAGATTATCATACTAAGTCAGTCAGACAAAGACAAATACATATCACTTATATGTGGAATCTAAAATATGATACAAAGGAACTTATTTACAAAACAGAAACAGACTCAGAAAACAATCTTACGGTTACCAAAGGACAGGTTGAGGGGGTAGTAAAGAGTTTGGGATTAACAGGTATGTACTACTATATATAAAATAGATAAACAACAAAGACTTGTATAGCACAGGGAACTATATTTAATATCTTGTAACCTATAATGGAAAAGAATCTGAAAAATAATATATATACATATATATATAATAATATATATACATATATATAAAAAACTGAATCACTTTGCTGTCCATCTGAAACTAACACAACATTGTAAATCAACTCTACTTCAATAAAAATTTTAAAAAAAAATTTTTTAAAGCTTATACAACGCAGGAGAGAACAGTAAACTTTAGAAGGCCACATGCTTCCAAGGGGGTTTGTCACAGGTAATCTTGTAAGGATAGTGTCATGAAGAGAAACTACAACAGGATGGTTAATTACAAATGTACACTTTCCAGGCAAGTCTGCAGAAAGACAAGCAGGTAAGAGTTCCTTCTGAATGACTTCAGCCTCCATGGGTTGGATCTGAGCAGTTTTCAACAGCTCTGGTGAGAATTTCATCTACTACTTGAACTTCCATCAACAGCTCTTGTCTGTCATTGGCTTTCTTAGTTAACACCTGCCAACTAGGAGAGCATGTAAGCTCAAGGATACAGTCAGGACTTCATCTGCTGACCTGAATCAGAAATAAAACACATAATAGGGTTGGGGAGGAAGGGAGAATAAATTGTTTCAAAGTTACCAAGTTCCTAGTATTCTGCTTCCATGCTGCCTTCTCCCTCTCATGCCCACCCTCCACCCCACTGTGCATCTTAGCTCTCCAGACTCTCCACCCATTCCTCTTTTGGAACATATGCTTTTCTTCTCCATTAATGCACCAGCCACAGTTTCTCGATCCTTCCTCTAAACTCAGACTAGATGTCACACCTTGGGACCCCTCTTGTGTAGAACCTGTGTGGTTCATCTCGCCTCCAGGGGTGGTTTTGTTTCCTTAGTATTTATATTTATGTTCTCTTTTCATGGCAAATCACACTTGTTTAACATTCATAGTAGTGCTATAATGTTTTATTTTAAGCTAATTTGTTTGCATGAAATAAATGAATTGGTTTCAGGAAAAATTAGGTAAATAAAAGTAAAAATTCAAGTGAGGGTCAGCTGGATAGCCACATGCAAAAGAATGAAGTTAGACCCCTTCCTCACACCACACACACAAAATAACTCAAAGTTAGACACATCTGTATGAACTACAATTACAAAACGCTTAGAAGAAAGCATAGATTACATCTTGGGACCTTAGGTTAGGCAATTTTTAAAGATACGGAACCAAAAGCATTAGCAACAAAGGAAAAAAATGAGACTTCATCAAGAGTACAAAGTTCTGTGCTACAAATGATACCATCAAGAAAATGAAAGAAAACCTACAAGATGGGAGAAAATATTTGCAAACTATATATCAAATATGGGACCTGTATTCCAAATACATAGAACTTATTACTTAGTAAGAAGAGAAATAACCCAATTAACAAATGGTCAAAGGATCTGAATAGATATTTCCCTAAGGAATATATCCAAAAGACCAATCAACAAGCATGTGAAGAGAGGTTTGGTATCCTCAGTCACCAGGAAAATGGAAATGAGATACTACCTCACATCTACTAGGAGGGTTACAATGAAAAAGACAGATAATTATAAATATTAGCAAAGTTATGGAGAAACCAGAACCCTAATACATCGCTGGTGAGACTAAAATGGGGCAGCTGCTTTGCACAACGTTTTGGCAGCTCCTTAAAAATGTTAAACATAGAGTTTCCATTTAGTTTGGTAATTTCACTCCTAGAGAAATTAAAACATGTGTCCACACAAAAATTTGTATATGAATGTGCACAGCAGCAGCATCATAACTAAAAATGGAATCACAAATGTCCGTCACCTGATGCATGGATAAATAAAACGTGGTTGTGACGGTTGAGTTGCTGTGCTAACATGGCTGGACCATGGTGCCCGGATATTTAGTCAAAGATTATTCCGGATATTTCTGTGTAGGTATTTTGAGGATGACACTGACATTAAATTTATTGAGTAAAGCAGATTATGCTGCATAATGTGGGTGGGCCTCATCCAATCAACTGAATGCTCCAATAGGACAAAAGACTGACCTCCCCTGGGCAAGAAGTAATTCTGCCAGCTTGAACTGCAACTCTTCCCTGGGTCGCCAGCCTGCTAGCCTACTCCATGAGGTTTTGGACTTATCAAGCCTCCACAGTGACATGAGCTGACTGCATAAAAAGAAGAAGAAAAATATGCATATATCACACATCCTGTTGGTTCTGCTTCTCTGGAGAACCCTGGCTAATATAGAGACATATCTATATAATGGAATATTATTTGGCAATAGTACAGTACTAATTCATGCTACAACATGGATAAACCTTGAAAACATTGTATAAGTGAAAACAACCAGTCACAAATTTTGTGATTCCATTTATACGAAATGCCCAGAATAGGCAAAATCATAGAGATACAAAGTAGAAGCCTGGTTTCTTAGGGCTGGGGAGTGGGAGTGCAGGGGGAATGGGGAGTGGTGCTAATGAGTATGGACTTTTTTCTGCAGGGGATGAAAATGTTCTAAAATTAGATTATGGTGATGCTGGCCCAACTCTGTGGACATACTAAAAAAAACACTGAATTGTACACTCTAAATAGGTGAGTTATAGCTCAATACAGCTGTTTAAAAAAAAGTCTAAGGGGTAAGTGATACAGGGAAATTCACGAAAAGAGAGCAGAAACATCCAACATGTTGTGAAACACTGAATTGGAGCCTGCTGTCCCTCAGAGAATCTCGGGTGCCTCTCTGGAGACACACTGTCTGTACATGTTTCCTTTTTGTTCCCTGTTGCGTTATTCATAGTCACAAGCAAATCAACCCACCTTTGCTCTAGACTGGTCACTGCATTACTCAACCTGATTAAAAATATAAGAGCAAAATATGGGTTGGCTTACGAAATAAAGTTGGCTGACGGATGCTAAAGAAGGAATCTAAAATACACATTGGACCCTTGCCTGGAAGGAGGAATGAAATTTATGTCATGAGGGAGGTGTATGTGATATTTCATGTTCTGAGTGTTTCCATCCATGAACAAAGAGCCTGATCTGCTTCTCATCCTACAAGGAGACAGGCAGAGCTGGAGGGCCCGCCTGCTTCTCCTGCGTCCTCAGTTTTCTCTGAAAATCAATGTGCCTCAGGGATTTTTTGGAGACTTGATGCCAATATATTTCTGGCCAGAGTCTATTCCCTCAAAACATACATATTTTTAAAAAATGGATTCTTCATAAAAATCAGTTTCTGCAGTTCACTCGCCTATTAAATAAAAACCTGTATTAAGTAGTCAGGTTTTTCTGGGTGCCACCATATTCTCTGAGAACCATTAAGCACGTGCTCCCCAACCCCTCACGGCCCCTACTGAGTGGACCGCAAGTCTTGTGACCGCACCTCATTGGCCACAACCGATTCCACCAGGGGTAGTGATCTGACCCACACTGGGCCAATCAGGTCCTCTTTTCTGGGAATGTGCGACTCAGATTTAAAAATTAGTTAATATGCTTCCTAAAAGAAGTTTCGAGTGACTTCTAAAATTTTTCACATGGAAAATCAAGCATATGGAATTGCAAAGGATGTTATTTCCTGGGTTCCATAAATACTTACATTTTAAAATAAAAGAATTATGTCACTCCTTTACCTATATCCAGTGGAATCTAAATTCATCCATTAAAAATAAAAAAGAACAAGCACTATATTACCAGCAGGACATTTTACATCATTCTTTTTCTCTTTAAACCTACGTTTCCATTCCAAATTCTTTTATTTTTTTTCAATTGATCACAGCATCCTAATTCTCCAGAACAAAAATACCTATGTAAATTGAAATTAGAAACATTAAAGTCTGCAGTGACCATAAGGTTTTATTAAGTGTGTTAAAAACAAATTAAAGATGCTATATATTTTCATAAGTATGCAACATAAAGTAAAATTTTATTGGCCCTTAAAACTCTTAATTCATGTGTCCAGTGATAAATATTATATATTGATGAATATCACATATTCCTACTTATCCCCATTTTTTATCATATATATGCTATCTGTAATCAATATATATGGTGATTAACTTTGTTTAAATAAAAGTACAGAGGAGTCTGGAAGTAATTTGTGTACTAAAGTCACTCAATGGTTTGAAGTTCTCAGTTTTAGGCCAAAAAAAAATCACTTAGTGATCTTCCATCAAATTTTATTTAGCTGACAACTCTAGTAGCTCCTTCTTTGGTTTTGATATAAGCAAGGACATAAAAACTACCTGCCTTGCCTAGTAGCAGATGCTCTCAGTGCCTCACACGCATCCCTGAGGCTCTAAGCATTTCAGTGTGTGCAGATGGTATCTTGCTTCCGATACGTATATTTTGAGCTGATCCCTCAAAAGCTTTCACTTTGCTTGAATGTCAGGGAGACAAGTGTCAGGGAGTTAATACCCCTGCGAGCAGACTTCAGTCAATGACAAATGAGATTCTGAGCATAAATGTTCCAGCTTCCTTGCCTCAGAATTCTGAAGTATGTTCTATGCCATCTCCCCAGGGTTCTCTAGAAAGTGAACCCCAGTTTCTCACAGGGGTAACTCATCAAGGCACTCTATATTGGCTTCCTTCTCTTCCCTGTCAGTCATTTTCCACTCTCCTGCTGATGCTTCCTGGGGTCACAGCTCTAATATAACATTTGCACTCAAGTCTTGATCTTGGCAACGCTTCTAGGGTAACCCAGCTGCAGTGGGTTGAACTGTGCCCCCACCCTACCCCGAAAAGATATATCCAAGTCCTAACTCCTGTAACCTGTGAATGTGGTCTCATTTGGAAAAAGAGTTTGCAGGTGTAATTAAGAGTCTCAAGATGAGATCATGCCGGATTACTGCAGAGGAGGGGCCCTGTAGGAGAAAGAAGAGGAAACACAAGGAACACGTGAAGATGGAGGCAGAGACAGAGAGATGCAGCCACAAACCAAGGAATGCGTGGAGCCACCAAAAGCTGGAAGAGGCAAGGAAAGATTTCTTTCCTAGAGCCTTAGGAGGGAGCTGGTCCAGATCAAGCCTCCAAAAAAGGCCCTACTTGGGTCACAGGTTGTGCCTCCTTGTGGGTAGGGAAGGCGGGGCCATGTAATTGACAGCCTTAGAAGATGGAGAAAGGAGTTCCTGAGAAGAAAATATCCTGGACAGAACAAAAGTAACAGTCATCTGCTGCAGACGTGTATACCAATGATTGCAAGTCAGATGACGTAACTATAAAGCACATCAAGGTCCAGCGGGGTCAGATAGGGGGCTGCCAATTCCACTAGGTGTGTTTCAGGTAAAGGCAAGTAAAGCTTCATAAAACATATCATGCATGATACAGTTGTAAATAAAAATATTTTATTTTACTAAACATTGTTTATCAATAGCTCCATGGCTCTTGTCTTTCTTGTTCATTGTTTTTTTCCCTAGATCCAAGCATAGTACCCACATATTTTAGGAACTCAGCAAATATTTGTTGAATTGAGGTCTTAGGACAACAGTAGGATAACCTCCTTTTAAACTAAGAGTTAAAGGAGTTGAAGCACAAAAAGATCATGCTGATAAATTTACATCCCATTTTGGGGGTGGTTTTTGGTTAGCACTTATCTACAGAGACTCAGCTTTGAAATAACACCAGCACTCAGTTTCATTTGTATTATTGTTATTATTTCTTGTCATTGACATCTGATAGCCTTGATTTTGTAAGTCCTCAGGCTCTTTGTCTCATTATCAAATGAAGCGCATATATGGGAACACTAAGCAAATATAAAATTCTATTTAAAAGGGGAGATATAGCTCAGTGGTAGAGCACATGCTTAGCATGCACAAGGTCCTGGGTTCAATCCTTAGTACTTCCATTAGAAAAAAAATTCTAAAAAAATGTAAGCTGTTTTTATTACTAGATGTTTGGAAATGTCCTAGTCTTTAACTCATTCTTGTGACATAATGGGAGTCTTTGAAAAGTCCAGAGGTGTTCTTAAGTTGCTTCTCTTTCAATCCAGCTCCTTCCTAGAGAATTTATTTACTTCTTTTTCATAGACTTGAAAGGACATGGAATTTAGGCAGGCTGCATATTTATTAACTAACACCTGATCCAGATCTACTAAAAGAAATGACTAAGATGAGTTTTGATTTATTAATACCTAACCATTACTTGTACCAGATAGATTTTTGATCTTTGATTTTAAGTATCATCACTTTATGCCTTAAGCCAGCTCATTTCTCAAAGAGTCTGTGCTGTCTGTCTCCCCCAGTTTTATTTTCAGTGGACCTCTGGTGTATTCATCATCTTTGGTTCACCTCCCACTCTCATCATTGGTCCATTCTTGGCCGCCTTTTACTTTAGCTACTTGTGTGTTTATTTGTTAATAAGATAACGAACACCCATGAACCCACTATCCAATTAGAGAACTAACACATTGACAATAACTTCTACCTTCTGTGTGTTCCCACCCTAGCCCATTTCCCTCTGCCTCCTCTCACTTTTGTAGCCACAATTCTGAATCCTGTATTTTTATTCATTCTTAATATATGCACCCCTATGTTCACAGCAGCATTAGTTACAATTGCCAAGAGATGGAAGCAACTTAAGTCCATCAACAGATGAAAGGATGCAGATGTGGTTTATATACATATGCAATGGAATACTACTCAGCCATAAAGAAGAATGACATTTTGCCATTTGCAACAACATGAATGGACTTGGAGGGCATTATGCTAAGTGAATTAAGTCAGATAGAGAAAGACTAATGCTGTACAATATCACTTGTATGTAGAGTCTTAAAAAACACAACAAACTAGAGAATATAACAAAAAAGAAACAGACTCACAGATACAGAGAACAAATTAGTGGTTACCAGTGGGAGAGGGAAGGAGGGAGGGGCAATATAGGGGAAGGGGACTAAGAGGCACAAACTATTGGGTATAAAATAAGCTACAAGAAGGGGGAGGGTGTAACTCAAGTGGTAGAGCAATACTTAGCATGCATGAGGTCCTGGGTTCAATCCCCAGTACCTCCTCTAAGAATAAATAAATAAACCTAATTACCTCCCCCCACCAAAAAAAAAAAACTATAAAATAAGCTATAAGAATATACTGTACAACACAGGGAATACAGCTAATATTTTATAATAACTATAAAGGGAGTATAGCCTTTAAAAATTGTGGATCGCTATACTGTATACCTGTAATGTATACTATTGTACATCAACTATACTTCAATAAAATTTTTTTGTCACACATCTATACATGCAACAAAATAATGATTAATTTCAAGTGTTTTTAACTTTTATAAAAAGGATATTATGCTGTATATAGTCTTCAGGGATTTTTTTCCCATTTAGTTTCTAGCTGCTGTAATTCATTCATCTCCATTGCTGTATCGTATTTCATTGTGTGAATATGCCCACATTTATGTATCTGGCCTCTTGGACACTGAGTTTAGGCTCTCAAATTTCTTGCTGTAATGGACATTCTCGTATGTGGTTTTCTCTCCCAGCGCACACCTGCTGGAGTTGCCCTCAGTTTATACGTAGCAATATACTGTGAGTCAGTTGTAGCATGTGTGAATGTTCAGCTCTGCAGTATAAAGCCAGACTGTTTTTCCAAAGCAAGTGTAACAATTTATTCTCAATTATTTCTCACCATCCTATTGATCTATCCTCTTCAGCACTTGGTATTGCCAGACTTCACAATTTTTTCCCCATTAAAAAAAAATGAAGTATAGTTGATTTACAATGTTGTATTAGTTTCTGGTGTACAATACAGTGATTCAGTTATACATGCACACACACACACACACACACACACACACACACACACACACACATATATATATATATATATATATATATATATTCTTTTTCATTACAAGCTACTATAAGCCACTGAATATAGTTCCCTGTGCTACACAGTAGGACCTGTTTATCTATTCTGTATACAGTAGTTAGTATCTGCAAATCCCAAACTCCCAATTTATTCCTCCCACCCCACTTCCCTCCCTGGCAACCATCAGTTTGTTTTCAATGTCTGAGTCTATTTCTGTTTTGTTTTTGTCATTATTTTTAAGAGTCCACATATAAGTGATATCATAGATATTTGTCTTTCTCTGATTGACTTACTTCACTTAGTATGATCATCTCTAGGTCCATCCATGCTGTTGCCAATGACATTATTTCATTCCTTTTTATGGCTGAGTAGTATTCCATTTTCTTTATCCATTCATCTGTTAATAGAAATTTAGGTTGCTTCCATGTCTCGGCTATTGTAAAAAGTGCTGCTATGAACATTGGGGTGCATGTATCTTTTCAAATTAGTTTGACCAATAGTAGGATTGCTGGATCATACAGTATTTTTAGTTTTTTAAGGAACCCCCATACTGTTTTCCATAGTGGCTGCACTAATTTGCATTCCCATCAACAGTGTAGGAGGGTTCCTTTTTCTCCACACCCTCTCCAGAATTTACTATTTCTAGACTTTCTGATGATGGCCATTCTGACTGGTGTGAGGTGATACCTCATTGTAGTTTTGATTTGCATTTCTTGAATAATTAGTGATGTTGAACATCTTTTCATGTGCCTGTTGGCCATCTGTATCAGACCTCAATTTTTGCCAATTAAATGGATGTAAATTAGAGTCTCTTTATGGTCTTGATTTGCCTTTCTTGGATTATTTATGAGGAATTCAATAAATGGAACAGGAAAAAAATGATTATCCATATGAAAAATAAATCAGATTCCTATCTCACATCAGACATGCAAATCAACTCCAGATGGATTAAGGATTCAAATATCAAAAGCAAAACTTTAAAACTTTTAGAAAAAATATGAGTGACTATCTTTAGATCTGAAGGATAGGGAAGGATTTCATAAACAATGGACATATAAAAGCCCACTATAAAGTAAAAGTGTGATGAGTTTGACTATATTGAAATTAAAAACTTGCATTAATCAAGAGACATGTTGAAGGTGAAAAGACAAACTACAAATAAAGAAGCCGTATCATATATAACAGACAAAAGATCTGGATCAAGACTATTTTAAGAACAACCTAGCATGCACAAGGTCCTGGGTACAATCCCCAGTACCTCCATCAAAAAATAAAATTAATTAATTAACTAACAAACTTAATTACCTCCCCCCAAAACAAAACAAAAAAGAATATTTTAAGAACTACAAATCAATAAGGAAAGGAGAATAACCTAATAGAAAAATAGGCAAAAGACATAAATGGATATTTCACAGAAGAGGAAACACATAAACCCAATACTCATATGGCAAGACACGCTATCTCCTCAATTTAGAAAACATCTTTTGAGGAAAAACAGGATACTTTAAAAACATAGCTACTCTGGTCTTCTTCTAGGCTAAGAAAAAATAAACACCTAGAAAAACAAAAGCAAACTGAAGCACTGAAGCTTCATCCAATATTTCAGGAAAAGCAACTAAAATTAAAGGATATTTACTAACATATTTTAAGCTTATTTTCCAATTTTGATCGTTTCTGCCGCTTTACACATTGTTGGCACTCAAGAATGGTTAATTGATCGATTCCCTGTGCCTGATTTTCTGCAAGCCTAACTTTGATTTCTTTCAGACTCGGAACAGATGGGCACATAGTTTTAAGACATTAATAAACATTATAGAACATGATCTTCTTTCTCTGAACCCCGCGCCCTGTTGGCTATGAGAATAAAGCATCCACTTGAAGGAAGAAATCAGATTTAATCTAAAAGGCATGGTATAGCTATGCAGCGCCCAGACCCTGTGGTTGAAAACAAAGTGCTTAGTCGGCATTTCTAGGGGGAATCAGAGCACAAAAGAGATGGGAATGCCCCCAGGCCCCTCACTTACTGATCCTGAAATCAAACGAATGTGCTTTTATAACACAGGCACTAAATTGTAAGGTGCCCTCAGAGAGCACTGGTTTCATAACGATGACATTCCGGAGAGTAGTTACTTCTTTTGTATCAGATTGTTAAATTGTGAGCTCATAGTATTTTATTTATAATTTTTATTCATGAAAACTACTCAAAATATTAACCTTCTGAGGTTGGTCTGTAGGAGATTATCTGGAGAAAATTGATTGATGTGATGGTACTGCTTTGGGTTTTCTGCAGAAAGATATAACCTTATGGGTATAATCTTTATCTGGATAATGTGAAAATACATACTAAAAGGCCTAGAATTTTATATTTTCTTTGACCCAACAATTTAACATCTATGAATTTATTCTGAGGAAGAAATCATGGATGAGCCTAAAGATACAGCTACTAGAATATTCATCAAAGTACTGTCCGTAAAAGTGAAAAAGTGAAAACAATCTAAATGTTAAAAATTAGGAATTGATCAAATTGCAATTTACCAGCACATCTATTAAAATAATGCCAAAGCATATTTGAAGACATGGAAATTGATCATATGGTTAAAGGTTACAAACAGAATATAAGGTATGATCTTATTTAAAAACACACACAAACACACACACACACACACACACACACACACACACAACAACCCTAGGGGAATAATGGATTGAAGGAATGAAAAATGGAAGCTTGAATCAACTCTCAAAAAAGAAAAGTAGTGATGATTATGTCTAGAGTATGAAAAAATATCAGGCCAAAGTGGTAAAACTGTTACACTAAAATTGAAAGGCTTGGATGCTCTGAAGCGTATGTGCAGTGAGAGTAAACAACATCAGAAAAATATGTGTTAGATCTAGGGCTCAACATTTCTGAGCGCCTACAATGTGCCAGGAGCGATAGACGTACCTGTTTTAATCCTTTCCAGAGACTCAGGATAAGTAACAATCAGGAAGATGAGGTGGTCTGCTTGAGGTTGCACGGCTACGACAAGGTGGAGCAGGGATTCTGAGCCGGGGCTGGGTACTGCTAGTGCACCATGGCGAGAAAGGAATGATTGGTAACAATGATTTTTAATGATTTTGAACTTAAGCTCCAACAATGGAGGAAAAAGGCTGGCAAACTATGGAATATTATAGGTGCCTTATCAGGATCTCAAAAGCAACAACATTGTGAGCTATTTCTTTCTTGGGTTTTTTTTTTTTTTTTTTTGAAGGGGAGGGTAATTAGGTATATTTATTCATTTAGTATTTTTTTTTTTCTTAACAGAGGTACTGGGGCTTGAACCCAGGACCTTGTACATGCTAAGCATGTGCTCTACCACTGAGCTACACCCTTCCTGCCTGTTAGAGATTTTCTTTTCTAGGAGATGAGGGACCAAGTTAATTCTCTTCTTTGGACCATTTGACTAGTTTATCATCTTTAACACAAGGATTTTTATTAGTTCTTGTGCTGTACTGGTGCTGATTAAGGACTGGACCCTTTTTTATCATGTTATTAAGTTTTTCCTGCTTTTGGTACAGTTCCTACTTTTCCTGGAGTTGTTTCATTAACTTGTGCTTTTCAACTCATTGCTTACACAGATTTTAAAGGAACTATGCCTTATAAACCAACGTGTTCTTAAAAGGAAGAGACAAACATCCACGTCTATTAATAAATGTAGTTTTTTTTTACAGCTCCCCTTCCATACATTTCGTATTGATTTTTTTTCTTTTGTCATAATGGACTCATAAATGCTCACAGAACTGCCCAGTTCAACTAAGATCATGTATATCAATGGTTCTCAAAATGTGGTCTCTAGACCGGTAGCAGCTTCACCTGGAAACGCATTAAAAATGCCCTGTTCCAGACCTGTTCCAGATCTGCTGGGGGGTGGGCCCAGCAATGTGGGTTTTCACATCTCCATGTGGTTCTGATGTGCTCTCAGCTTTGAGAACCACTGATTTACACTGTACGTGAAGATGGTGATACTTAAATTATTACATGGCCATGGGGAGCTCACTCTGAGTTATCTGACTGCTGATGTTTTAAAAAAACATCTTTGCTGTCTAGAAACACCAAGATATTCCAGATTCAAAGTGATTTTTTTCCCTTTCCTAAGATATTCAATAAGCTTCTCTCCAAGGAGTTCTTTTTCCACTTAGTGAAATTAGAGAACAAAATCCTGGTGTTAGTGATGCTCACATGTGTTGTGGGTGATCCAAAGAACAGCCGCTGACACTGGGACACATTCAATGAGAGAGCTTAAAGGTTCTGTACTCACACTGATCTTTTTTTCCCCATTGAACATATAAAGTTACTGGATTCTGTCTATTGTATGCGGTTTTATTGAACAGTAAAATTTTCTACTATGTTGACAACATAAGCTGACTTTCATCGTTTTTTTTCCATGCAAAGTTACCCAACTCTTAATTATTAAAAAGTTATTAAATTAAACTACACTTCCTTCTCAAAGGGTCATCCTTTTGAAGAATATTTCAAGAGGATGAAAGTATCATCCAGGGAGAGAGGAGGATAGATTTCTAGCAAGTTCCTTTCCATAGGGCGGGGTCGCAAGAAATGTTTTCATAGTCCTGGGAAACCCTATAGCTGGTCTGTTTTGTTATTAATTATTATTATTATTATTAAAAATGTATCATTGCCTTATTTGTATTTCATTGCAATTAGTGTGGTCATCTTGAAGTTTTTTCTACCAAGAGTTTCTGATGTTCTTCAGAAGGGAATTTTGCATTCTTCTCTCTGCTTCTCTCCACATATATGATGCTGGTGGTATGTCATCTAGGTTTGAGTGTTTCTTCATTTATTCATTTCTACTCATGTATCTGTGTTAGGACACAAAAAAGAGTGAAGTGATCCCACTGGAACGCACAAGACAGTGTCATGGAATGTTGAAGATGGAGAATCTTCTGTGTAGCCCTCAGAAGGTTATGATTTACCACCTCGCATCATCAGTCATATCCCCTGACTTCAGCCCAAGTCAGATATTCATCCACAGTAAACTCTGGGTAGTAGGGGAAACGGGCAATGTGCCAGTGGAGGCAGAGGAGGGTGAATAAAGGTCAAATGAAGATTTGGTCCATTCTGAAGAATTTTAGATCTCTGTATGTCTTTAAAAAAAAAAACAACTTTATTATGGTATAATTTCTTTACAGTAAACCACATATTTCAGATGTACAACTGGATGAATTTTGATAGATGTATATACACTACGAAACCACCACCACAATCAAGATAGCTAACATTTCCATCACTCCTCAAGAGGTGCAAATTTCAAACTCCCAATGTATCCTTTTTTCCCCCCTTAACAATGGTGGAAATAGTCTCTTGCATTAGTAGACTGTTAGTTTTATTGTATTTTAAAAATATTGGACTACGGTGGGCGAGGGTATAGCTCAATGGTAGAGTGCCTGCTTAGCACGCACATGGTCCCAGGTTCAATCCCCAGTACCTCCATTAAATAAATAAATAAATAATAAAGCCTAATTACCCCCCCCCCCCCAAATTGGACTACATGTTTGAAGTAGGTGGTATTTATCTGAGAAGATTAACACCACTTAGAAAATAACCAGGTTAATTATTCTGTATGGTACAAGAGAGAAATTGGCATTTGCTTTCAGGTAGACTGATTGAGCCGAACTCCATCATGAGGAGTGCCAGAGACTTACAGCAACACAGAGAAACACTGATGGAAACACAGAGAGAGAGAGGAAATGAATTTGTCCTCAGAAAGGAGTGCCAGTTCCGAGTCTGCCCAAAAATGACTCCCCGTGTAATCTTTGGAAAGTCAACTAAACTGTGGCTCAGTTGCTTGGTTTCCTAGGCTTGGCAAAAATTTGTTTTTCCTTAACTCACTAACAATGTAGAGCTAAATGTATGAGACAGATGTGAGTTTTTGGAAGACGATGTTAAAAAAAAAAGTCCTATTGGATAATTGTTTTTATTTGCTAATACATTTGTAAATAAATTTGTAAATGCAGACATTTTATAAAGGATTTTTTTTGTGTGTCATCTTATTTAAATGCCCCCAAAGCTAAAGAAGTCAAGTTGTTTTCATGTCTTATATTTAAGGAAATTGAGGCTCAGAATGTCCTCCCCGTGACACACAGGTTTAACAGCAAGACAAGCACCAGAGTCCAGATCTTCTGAGCCCTACTTCACTAAATGCTCTTGCCCTTAACCAACTGTACTTTGTGTGGCTAATTAGAGGACTGTGTGCAGTATTTATTCATTCATTCATTCAAATACACAATAAATGCATACCATGTGCCAGCACGAAGAGGAAAAAACACCTCTGCTGTATTTCACGATTTGCCAAGCTGGTTTGGGTTGCAAAAAAAGGTGCTAGCTCATTTCTAGCCATTGAACTTCTTTTTTCCTCTATGACATTTAGATGTTACAAAAGACTGGAAAGTAAGTTTAAGCCCATGGTCTTCTTCCTTTCCACTGAGTTATGTTTGTAGCTTGACCCACTTGAATTCCTCACCTGTAGTCAAGTTAGGCCTATGGCTTATAAATGGGCCGTAGGCTGTGGGTGTGGAGGCGTAGGGGCAACACTGCAGAGAGCGGGGAAAGCAGGACAGATCCTGGTCCTGGGAGGGGACTTCTGAGGACAGCGCTCTCCTCTTTTTGCTCCCATATGGTGGCAGCAGAAAGTCATAGATCCAGGCACTAGGGGAACTTGTTTTGAGATGGCCTGAGGCTTGCTGTGGGTTGTTTTGGTTTGACATCACACAAAAGTGCTTTTCTTTCTTTAGGAGTTAAAAGTTAAACGCACACCTACCATATAATCTAGTCTTTTTACTCTTAGGTATTTATCCAGAGAGAAACAAAACCATCTGCTCATACTTGTATACCAGCCTTATTTGTAATAGTCAAAACTGGAAACAACCCAAATGTCCGTCAACAGGTGAAGAGAGAGACTGTGGTATATCCATACAATGGAATATTGTTTAGCAATAAAAATGAGTGAGTTGTTGTAAACACAACAACATGGTTACATCTTAAAATAATTAAAGAAGGAGTGTACATGCTGTATGATTATATTTATTTAAAATTCTAGAAAATGCAAACTAACCTATAGTGACAAAAAGCAGGTTAGTGGTTGCCTGGGAATGGGGCTGGGTGAGATTACAAGGGGGCAAGAGGAAACCTTTGGGGGTGATGGCTATGTTCACTATCTTGCGAACAAATGTCAAAATTTACCAAATTGTATGCTCAAAATTTGTGCAGTTTATTGTGTGTTGATTATATTGAGATAAACCTGTAAAAAAAAAAATCCATGGAGGTATTTGGTATTTTTCTTTCTCTGAAATTTCCCTTGTTTTCTCTGCCTTGACTTCATTTACTGTTTTTTTTTTTTAATAGACTATTTTTTAGAGCAGTTTTAGATTCACAGCAAAACTGTGTGGAAAGTACAGAGACTTTCCATCTACCTCCTGCCCCCACACAAGCATAGCCTCCCCCATTATCAACATTCCCTACCAGAATGGTCCATTTGTTACAATTGATGAATCTGTACAGACACATCAGTATTACCCAAAGTCCACAGTTGACATTAGAGTTCACTCTTGGTGTTGTATGTTCTATGGGTTTGGACAAATAAATAATGATAGGTATCCACCATTATAGAATCAAACAGACGAGTTTCGCTGCCCTTAAAGTCCTCTGTGATCTGCCTACTTATCTCTCTCTACTCCTAACCCCCGGCAGCCACTGACATTTCTACAGTCTGCATAGCTGGGCTTTTTCTAGAATGTGGTATAGTTGGAATCATGCAGTACGTAGCTTTCTTAGATTGGCTTCTTTCACTTAGTAATATATATATTTTTTAAATTTGTTTTATTTTAAATTATTTTTTAATGGAGGTACTGGGGATTGAATCCAGGACCTTGTGCATGCTAAACATGTGCTCTACCACTGAGCTATATCCACCCCCTACTTAGTAATATGTATTTAATGTTCCTCCAGATCTTTTCATGGCTTGAGAGATCATTCCTTTTTTGGTGCTGAGTAGTATTCCATCGTCTGAATGGACCACAGTTTACTTTTCCACTTACCTACTGAAGGACATCTTGGTTGCTTCCAGGTTTTGGCAATTATGAAAAAAAAGTTGCTTTTTTAAAAAGAGTCTCAGCTAGGTCTTCTTCAAGGTAGGCCCTTAACTGTGGAATATTCTGTTTACATTCATTGCCTCATTTACTATAAATCACTAATGATTCCTGCCAGGAAGCAGGTGCAGTGCCAGGGGCTATGGAGGGAGAGTGGAAGGGAAGTAACTTGGGGTCATGCAAAGGGGGTCAAGTGGGGATGTCAGACAGACGTGGAGTCTCCCATTAGCTGGGTCACATCTGGCAGATTCTTTGCTTTTTGAATTTCAGTTTCCTCTTTTGTAAAATGAGATCCCAATACCGGCCCCATGAGTTTGTCAAGAGGACAGAATGATAGGAAGGTAAAGGGGCTGACACATGTCACATGCTGGACTTGCTTCCCTTCCCTCCCACGGACTGTCGCAGGGAGATCTGTTTGCCAGAGAAACTTTACATTTTCTTGGCTTTTCAGGATGATTAAAGCCAAAAGCCCAGTGGCATCTGGGCTTGAAGATGGTGATTTTGTAGGTCTGGAAGTGACGAAGGGTGTGTGCTTGGTCTTGAAAAGAGAAATAGAATAGAGCTAATGAATAAGAGCGCTTGATAATCAGGGAAGGCAAAATGCATACCTGATCCCACTTTATATCCCCCCCCCCCCCACCTTGAGGTACATTTTGTAGAAAGTGAATCAAAGTGTATAGTTCTATGAATTTTGACAAAAGTATACACACATGTAACCATCACCCATGTCCTGAACATATCCTGAAAGTTCATCTGTGACCCTTTTCACTAGGGTGGGTCCCTCCCCAGAGGCAACTATCGATCTGACTTAATTAGAAGCCCCAAAAGGGGTCTCAGTGGACAAAGTCAAGGTGTTGGCAGAGCTGGGTTGTTTTCTGGAGTCTCTAGGGAGAATCTGTTTCCTTGCATTTTTCAGCTTTTAAAGACCACTCATATTCCTTAGCTCGTGGCCCCTTCCTCCATCTTTGAAGCCAACCACGTTGCATCTCTGACCATTCTTCCGTAATCACCTCTCCCTCTGACTACAGCCAGGAAAGTTCTCTGATTTTAAGGACTCGTGTGATTAGACTGGGCCCACCTGCCTGGGTAATCCTGAATGATCCCCTCTCTCAAGGTCCTTAAGCTTCACGACGTCCCTTCTGCCAGGTTGCCGTGGGGATTAGAGCTGGACATCTTTGAGGGGCTGTTATTCCACCGACTGCAGCATCTTTGGGCAAGTGTCATATTCCTAAGATTCATCCATGTTGTTGTGTATGTCACTAAGTTTGTTGTTTCTTTGCTGAGCCGTATTCTGGTGTATGACTGTATCATAGTTGTGTGTCTGTTCTTCCATTGATGCATTTGGGTTGTTACCAGTGTTTGGGTGTTATGAATAAATTTTATTCTTACATTGTTTTTTATTTCATTTGGGTAAAACCGTAGGAGAATTGCTAGATCACAGGGTAATTGCATGTTTGACTTTTCATGTGTTTCTTGGTCATTCCCATATCTTCTTTTGTGAGGTGAGGTGTGTTTCCAAGTGTTTTGCCCATGTTTTGTTTTTCCTAGGTTGTTTGTCTTTTTATTATTTGTTTGTAGATGATCTTTCTATGTTCTGAAAATCCTGGGTCAGATAAATGGATTTCAATATTTTCTTTCTGTCTGTGGCTTGCCTTTTCCTTTTTGTAATGGTATCTTTGATGAATGAAAGTTTTAAATTGTGATGAAATCTGATTTCTCAATTTTAAAAAAGTAATTAGTGCCTTTTATATACTGTCTAAAAAAAAGCTTTCCCTGCATCTGAGTCTTGAGGATATTCTCCAATGTTTTCTTCTGGAAACTTTGTAGTTTTAGCTCTTATATTTAGGTCTATGATCCATCTCAAGTTAATTTTGATATGTGGCGTGTAGTAGGTGTTACAGTAAAATTTTTTTCTGTACAGATATCTAGTTATTCCAGCACCATGTTTTGAAAAGACTTATATTTCCTCACTGAACTGCATTCATATCTTTCTCATAAATCAATTAACCAAATACATACTTATTTCTGAACTTGATTCTGTTCCATTGGTCTGTTTGCCAATCCTTGGCCAATATCAGTTTTAATAATTTAACTTTATAGGAAATCTTGAAATCAGATAGTGTAACTTAATTCTCTTCAATATGATTTTGGCTACTATGGGTCATTTTTTGGCTTACATCACTGTTGTGGATTGAACTGCGACCCTCCTCTCCCCCAAAAAGAGATATGGTACCTGTGAATGTGGCCATATTTGGAAATAGAGTGTTTGCATCTGTAACCAAGTTAAGATGAGGTCATACAGAATCAGGGTGGACTCTAATCTAATATGACTGGTGCCCTTATAAGAAGATGAGAAGAGACACAAAGACACACAGGGGAAAGGTCATGTGAAGATGGAGGAACAGATCAGGGTGAAGCATCTCCAAGACAAAGAAGGCCAGCTATTGCCAGCAAGCCACCAGAAGCGAGGAGAGAGGCCTGGAACAGATTCTCCCTCACAGTGTTAGAAAGAAGCAACCCTGTCCACACCTTGACTTTGGACTTCCAGCCTCTAGAACTCCGAGACCACACATTTTTTTTGTTTTAACCACTCAGCTTGTGGTACTTTGTTACGGCAGCCCTGGAAAGCTAATACAGTTAATGAAACAACTCAAACTTGCTTAAGCAATAAGGAAATGACTGTTTCTTAAACTGACACATCTGAGTTGAGGGGGTTCCTGATGAAATTTATGTGAAATATTAGGTGTGAAGATGCGGTTCAATTGTAAAGGTCAGAAATCCCCACAATACTGGCTCACTCAAGGTGAGTATTGTCTTTTCTTTTTTTTTCATGTAGGTGTTGGTATTCCAGGATACTCAAACCAATTTGGTTATCCCACTTCCAAATATATACATATCCTAGAAACTCTTACTTTTTTTTTTTTTGGAGGGGGTAATTAGGTTTATTTATTTATTTACTTATTTTAAGGGAGGTACTGGGGATTGAACTCAGGACTTCGTGCCTGCTAAGCCCATACTCTCCCACTGAGCTATACCCTCCCTCCTGAGACTCTCACTCTGGTATACGGGATGACAGATGCAAGACTACTCACATGAGTCCTTAAAAGCAGAGAACTTTCCTGGCTGTAGTCAGAGGGAGAGGTGACTACGGAAGAATGGTCAGAGATGCAACGTGGTTGGCTTCAAAGATGGAGGAAGGGGCCACTGCATTACAGTAGCAACAATGACAAAAACAACGTAACAGCTCAAATAGCCACCAGCGGGAGGATGGATTCACACCGCAGCAACGTGGATGAATAATTATCATGGACATTATGTTAAACAAAAGTAGCCAGATATAAAAGAATATACACAGCATGATTTTAAGGAGTTGGGAAAAGTAATCCCTGGTGACAGTATTCAGAATAGGAGTTACCATAGGGATTATTTCTGGAGTGCAGTTACTTACTGGAAAGTGGCATAGAGATCCTTTTGGGAGTGATAACAAAATACTACATCTTGAGCTGGTTGGTAATTACACAGGTGTATATATGCAGAAATTTACCAAACTGTGCACTCAAGATTTGTGTACTTTATTGTATATAAGTTATATCTCAAAAACATCCTAAGCAAAAATGACAAAATGTTAACATCTGTTAATTCTCAGTGATAGGTACTCAGAGTGCTATTACTGACTTCTCTGTATTTTTCTGTACATTAAAATTGTATTATAATTTTAGGAAAGAGAGGGAGAAGTAATTCTCCATGACTGAAGTGACACCCATTCTAGAAGAGGTGACATTTTGAGTTGAGGTCCCTGCCCATAGGACTCCCCAGTGCTTGGGTGAAGGAGTTCCCTCACAATGGAATGCAGATGACACCAACCAACCAGCCTCTCCCGGTGGAGGTAGGGTGATCTGCATTGTTACTCTCTCAGTAAACTGGCATGACTCGTAAAAAGTGGGGCTGTTCTGGAGACTCTTTTGAAGATCAGCTTGACTGATTCTTTAGCTGAGAGGGACCTAGAGCCACCATGCAAGAGCTGGGCTGGGGTGTCCACTACCTTGCACCCCAACCTAGCTAAGGAGGGAGAGCTGCATTTGAAAGGCAGCTCCCTGGCCTCAGCTCCCAGATAGGTTGCTGCTCTGTTAGCCCAGGGCATCCTCAGTGGGTGCTACAGCAAGTCAAAGAATGTGAGGGAGGGAAAGAGAGAAAAGGAAATTTAATAAGGGAGGTAGGGAAAAAAAAAAAAGAGGTGAAATGAAAGACGCACATGCCTTCAAGGACCTGGGTTATCTGCTCCTTTATCTGGAGGCTCTTTCTCCACCTTAAGCTGGAGAAAGGGAGTCTGTGGTGAAGCCCAAAGTGGCTCCAAGCCAGACAGACCTGCCTTTCCATTATTAGGTGACCAGACTGCTGCTTAACCACTCTGTGCCTCAGTTTCCTTACCTGTAAAACAGAAGCAGGAATTCTACCTCTCAGGGTTGCTTTGGGCCTGGAAATGGTGCATGCCGAGACTTGAGGGAGGAGGTCCTTGATAACCGGGGTTAGACGCCTCGCTTCCCTCTCCGGCCAGTTTGTTGCTCAGAGACCAGGGCAGCGCTGTCCAAAAGGATTTTCAGCGATGATGGCTGTTGAGAACTTGATACGCGACTAGTGCAACTGAGGGACTGAATTTTTCATTTTACTCGATTTCCATTGCTTTATATTTAAGAAGCCACCCGTGGCAAGTGACTACCGCATTCAGCAGCGCAACGTGTAGGGCCTTCGCAGAGACTGGAGTTATTCCTGGCCACGACTGGTCCCCCGCCAGGCGGCTGGGCGGGGTGGCTCAGTGTGGACACTGAGAGGCGCCCGGTTCGCGCTGCGTCTACACAGTAATTTCTTCCCTAACAAACTCCTCCCGAGCAATTCACCAGGGCTGGTGTGAATTCCCAGGGCTGTAGTCAGGCCACGGGCTCCAGGATGGGAGCAATTCAAGTTAGTAAACGCGTGGACTCCACTGACTTCTGTCCCTCTGGCTCCCTACCCTCTCTACTCCATCCGCGCACCATCCTCAAGTCCCTTGGGGCAGTGGGGAGGCGATGCACAGGAGACCCCTCTGCGTCTCCCACATCGGTCTAGGTCTGCCACGGCTCTCGGCTACTTTTTTCTTCGCAACAAGCCCGAAAGGCTCAGCATTTCCATTTCACAGAGGAGTGAACTGAGGCTCCAGGAGTGTAAGGCCATAGCGCGGGAAGCAGCCGAGCATCAGCCATAAACTCTTTGGGGCTCTGGTGACGCCGAAGTCACTTTCGTGGGGCGCGTTGTCAGGGCGCGCGGGGAAAGCGGAGGGTAAATATTTGGGGCTGTAACCCAGACTCCGGCGACTCCGCGTCACTGCGGTTTCGCGGCGGGCGCGTGGCGAGGGAGGTGCCTGGGGGACCGGGGCGTCCCGGCGCGGCGGCGGGGACTGACCTGCCAGCCCGGCTCCCGCGGCCCCGCCCCGCTCCGCCCCCGCCCGCGGCTATAAGACCTCGGGCGGGCGGGTGGCGGCCGCCGGGGAAAGAGCGGGCGTGCGGACCGTACAGGCAGAGAGCGCGGCCCGGCAAGGGGACAGGCAGAGCCATAGCGCCGCCGGAAGATTGGAAAGGCGGCCTCAGCGCGAGCATCTGCACGGTCCCTGCGCCCAGACTTAGCAGGAGCCCTCAACGCGCGCCGGGCAGAGCTCGCCCATGAAGCCGCCCGCCACGCAGGGCAGCCCCGCGGCTGCCGCGGCCGCAGGTGAGTGGGGGTCCCCTTAAAGCTCGGGCTTTGCAGGTGGGGGGCGGAAGACGAGGACCTCGCGTCGTTCCTTTACACCCCTCCCCCAACCTCACCGGCGGGACTCTGGCCCTGGGGCGGGTCCAGCCTCCCTCCCCATGCGGGGCTGGGGATCCGAGCCCGACACGTCACGGGCGCATCCTGACGCAGTGATCCCACCGCCACCGGGTTCACACGCGCCCCCAGGGGAGCGAGCGCTGGGACAGGTCCCCGACCGCGCGTGGGAGAGTTCTGTTGTATCTATTAGCTGCGTGATCTTTGGGCTGCAACTTCCCCCGGCTGAGGCTCAGTTTCTTCGTCTCTAAAATGGGCTCGATAGTAGAGCGCACTTCAGGGGGTGGTGGAAAGTATTAAGAGATGACAGCAAGGGGAGTGTCGGCGTGGCTGTCCCTGGGCAAGCGTGCAGTGAATGTTAATTAGCGCCCGTCGGGAACGGCGGCCGCCCCTGCAGGGCGGGGGATGGGACTGCCTCCCCGCCCCGCCCTCACCCGGCCCGCCGTCCCCTGCCCCTAGCCCCAGCCTTGGATTCGGCGGCCGCCGGGGACCTGACCGACGCGCTGTGCGAGTTTGATGCGGTGCTGGCCGACTTCGCGTCGCCCTTCCACGAGCGCCACTTCCACTACGAGGAGCATCTGGAGCGCATGAAGCGGCGCAGCAGCGCCAGCGTTAGCGACAGCAGCGGCTTCAGCGACTCCGAGAGTAAGTGGGGCCCCGCGGGGGAAGGTGCGGAAGCCATGGGGATCCCCGTACCCGGCCCACCGTGGAGCACCCTGGGCTCGGGGCTCAGTTTGCTTGCTGGAAACCGAGGGCTCGGGCCCGGCCGAGTTAGCTCTAAAGCGCAGCACCTCTCTAGGACCCCGGAGAGCAGTATCCAGGGCTGCAGGCCCCGCGGGGACGAGACCCCTGAGGGTGGTCACAGGAAGGCTCTTGGAAGGCCGGCCGATCTGCCTGCCGCCTGCAGGTGTCAGGAGGCAGGAGGGTCTAAGAAACTTGCCGAACTGAGCCACGCAGGACCCCTGGGACCCCAGCCAGGCCTTCCCAGGGCATCCTCTCCTCCTCCTCCCCTTTCCCCTTCTTGCCCCTCTCAGCTGTAACTTCAGAGGAGGTGGAGCAATCGCCCCAGGAATGGGGTCAGGGGAGACATGGGAAGGCACAAGATAGAAATATTTGTGAAACCAGGAAAGCTTTCACAAGCTGCCGTTTTGGGGATTTTTGAAACGACTTCTTGCACCTTCTTAACGGCGCTGTGCTCCCAAACTTGTTGCTGCACTGCCTGCAGTTTTGAAAGAATCTCTGGCACTGCTGAGTTCAAGTATTTAGGAAGTGTCCCTCATCCTTCAGGCGGGTCCATCATGTGGACTGCTGGACCATGGCGGCTGGGCCAGAGTGCAGATGGGCCCAGAGCTGCGTCTTGGTGACTTCTCCTAGAGGAAACTCCGCCAGGGTCTCTCTGTCCTAAATAACCTCATTAAGAATAGAGAACACATTTTCCAGGAGCTCAAATGTCCTGTAAGGATTATGGATACCTGTTTAGGTGACAAACAGCAAATGCGGTGACTTTTCAATGTTATGTGACAGCTGGTTTTCTAAACCTAGATTATTTATTTTTTTTTCAAAGTGAATTTTAAACCCTTCTGGATTGTTCTTTGATACTTCACTCCCTAAATGAGTTACAAGCATGAATGTCACTCTCTTTTGCTGCCTTGACTCTGGGGAGTGAAAGCAATGACCTTTCCTTTTGATTCTCTTCTTTTGAAATCTGAAGCTCCCTCTTGTTACAGGGCAAAGATACAGCCCTAGACTTACACATGAGCTGTCCTCCTGAAAAGGATTTAAAGGTCACTTACCACCCAGTTCAGGGTTTGAGTTGGAAACTTGGGTTTCAGCTTGACTTTTCGTGGCAGCCCTGCCCAAGGGTTAGACCTAATTGCAGCTTTTGAGGTGAAAGGGAATGGGATTGTAGCCTGTTAATTTTCTGTTTTGTAGTTTTGGACTTTGTTGCTAATGACCAGACTGCTCATTTCCAATTTCAAAGAGAAGTCTAAAAATTTTGAAATTTGTCTCCCTTTCTGTTGCCAAACTTAAATATGTCTCCTTCTACTTGGGCGTGAGGCAAGCTATTCATCAAGCACAAATTCTCTCCCCCGTGGGAAAGAAGGCTGGCACGGACTGTCCAGCATGGCTCTCTTGCAAAGAACAGCTCCTTTCTAAACCACAGCTGCATTTGGCTGGACTACGGGCTGAGCTCGCCCATTCATGGGTGATTGCAACTCCCTCTGGATAGGATTTCAGCTCTGGGATCTGTTTTCAGAGGCCTCAAAGAGAAGGCACTCGAAACACATTTTAAACAGTTTTGCGGGGGAGATATTTGGAACAGTCTGTAGTTTTTCTTCAGGTATGTGGGTGGACTTTGCTTTCTGCTTTGGTTGTTAACTGTTAAACTACCCCTTAGTTTGGTGGTTTAGAGGAGTAATCGGGAGGGTATAAAGAAGACTCAGATGACATTAGACTTGGCTATAAATGTGTAGTTTGTCCCCCACCAGACTGGCTAGAAATAATCTTGGCAGAAGCAGTGTGCGTCTAAACAGTAATTTCTTAAGGACGCATAATATGTGTATCTTAATTGCTGCCAAGAACGGATCGCAGACATTTGTTATACTCATTTGTCTGTTTAATGCTCTTCTGGAAGAGAAACATTTGAGAGAGGTAGACCCTCCTGAAATTCAGCCCAGTGAGAGGGAGACGCAGCAGGATGATGATGTCAAGAGAAGCCCTCTGTTGCCAAGTCCCCACTGTGGTTACTCTTAGTATATATTCACTTTTACTCTTAGTGATTTCTTTGCTGTGCGTTAAATGTGTTACCTCAGATGATCTCCATTGCATTCCAGTAAGGTGGGCACCACTGTCTACATTTTTCTGATGAAGTGGTGGAACCACTTGGGCTCTCTCTCTCCAAGGCCTTGCTCTGTCACTGTGGATGGTTGGCTGGTAAGAGAACCAGGTCCTCTAGGACAGACCTGAAGCCCCAGTGGACTGGGATCACGTGGCTCTTTATCCCTGCTGGTTGTGTTTGAAAGTGTCTCATCAAGGCAGTGGTCACGTGGCTGGGTCAGTGGCGCCCAGGTTGAGCTCTGTCAGGGCCCTGCATGAGGAGTGGGCTTCAGTTTCTGTAGCTGTAACATCAAAAGGATGCTATTTCGTGATGCTGTCTGAAACATCCGTAAGCTCATGATGAGGAAGAAAATATTTGCTGTTTGATGCTTGTAAGAAAACAATAAAATGCACATACGATGCTATGTCACACAGATCGGACGCATTTGAGTCCGTGTCTTGCATGAAGATGTTATGTATGGAGCTCTAAACCTTTGGTACCTTGGTAAAATAGGCATTCCTTCTTCCCCCAGAGCAGGAAGTTACTTAGGACAGAAGGACAGATATTTAATAAGGAAATACTCCTTCTTGTTCCCACTTGAAGAGAGTCTTCCTGAGACATGAAAAGAACCAAAGTAACAGTGGCAAGATAACTACACGTTATGATGAAAATAGTTCCTTTTGTTCCTTTCTCTACTCTTGAGTTCCAACAGGTAACACCAGGCACTTTAGTGAGAACAGTTTCAACTTCAGCAGTAAAAGGGCAGTGTAGTTAGGAGCTGGGCCACTGAGGGTCCCTCCTTGGAGCTCCTTCAGGAATTGTGAACCTCTTTGGATTGAACTGATTTTGAAAAACATGTTGTTTTATCTAAAACTAAATTTTATCATATACTAAATTTTAACCAGTGTGTTAATTTATCTTTCCACTGCTTGAATTTATAACAAGTTTTTGGTATTAACTGGAACTTTAAAAGGTGATGTGAGCTTCTATCTTTGATGGATTGGAGCCTCACATTCCTTTTTCCTTTGAAGGGGGAAGTGTTTTGCTACTTTACAGAAAAGGTCTGATGTCTGATCTGTTTGCTGGGGCTATTATGATATTGTAGGGCCATTGCTGGGAATGAGGACTTGGCTTCTTGAGTGTGTGCAAGACCTAGAAGGTCTAGGGGGAGAATATAACTCAGTGGCAGAGCACATGCTTAGCATGCATGAGGTCCTGGGTTCAATCCCCAGTATCTCCATTAAAAAAAAAGTTGGAGGACCTAGAACATGTGTATATCTTTGTCTTGACTATTCTAGCTTGGCCCTGGGAGAGGGGACCTTACAGATCCTGGGGGGGCAAGCATGACAGGTAGCATGTTGGCTGTTCTAGCAGAAGCCACTGAGACCAGAACCTGAGCTTGTTCAAGCTATGAGAGCAGGAGGAGTCAGGAGCCCTCAGGTTGTCCCGGGATGGTGTTAGGAATTCCAGGCAGGTGACGGGTGTCACTGGTGAACACCTGGAGTGGTATCTAGAGGCCCTGAGCAATCCCAGAAGGGAATGCGGGGCAATAGTTGTAAAACTGAGAAATGTTTGCTTATTGCTTATTTGAGAAGATTCAGCCCTTACCCTGACCCCATCCCTGTACCATTCCCTGTGGCAAAAGAGAAACAGGTCCAAGGCTGCTTCTTAGTTAATTACTATGGTTTGCTGGCCCGAAACGTGTGGGATTGTTCTATATTTACAGGAGCCCTGGCCAAGGGTTACTGTCTGTGGTTTTACTTCCCTCTGGAGTAGCACGTGCTGGTGCTGACCCCAAATTACCTTTCTCCCCGCCCCCAAACGAAAAAAGCATGTCTACCTTTTAAACAAGCCTCTGTCTTTTTGCAGCTGAGTTTCCCAAGCTCTGTGGGTGCTTCTACAGTTAGATGTTTGCATATTTAATAGGCTTATGGTTCTTTGACGGTGTTTTAGAAAACTTGGTCCCTGAATTTGAGGTTCCTGGCTTCAGTGCACTCAGCTGACTTACCAATGATGTTTCTTTCTAATGGGGCTTTAGAGCGGGTAGGAGTAGCCGTTGTAAGGCCCTAAAATATCTAGTCCTGCCACCTGCTAAGGTTCCCCCAAATCAGCACTGTTTTGTGTCCCTTGAGCTCCTATTAATAGCAGCACCTGATACTGGGCGGGGCAGTGATGCATTAACATGCTATCAGCCAGTGACACATTGCTGTCACTTATCAGACTAACTGGCTGTTATTTTGCAAGAAATAGAGTTCCAGGGGAGTGAAAAGAACAAGGAGTAGCCGGCTCTGCTTGCCCTTTTAATTTACACCTAGCGGGGAAGCTTGTTTGTTGTTAAGTCCATGGCATGAAATTTTATTGGATAAAAGGTGAAGAGTGATCTGGACCCGAGGGACTTCTGTGCTGGAGGTTCCTTCTAGGGCACCTCTGAAGATAAATTTCCTCTTCAGAATTTTGATGCTATCTGAAGAAGAGGAGAAAGCCTGGGTCTAGAATCTTGTCCTGTTATTCTAAGCGGTGGCCTTTCTTCTCCTGAGCATGTCATCCTCCATTTTGTTGGGAAAAAAGAATAATATCATAAAAACCACAGGTATCACATGGAGCGCCCGGGAGACTTGTTCCCCTTTTGCAAAAGCAGAAACCAAGGCTCAGAGATGAAGTGACTTGCACAGGGTCACACAGCTGTCACATGGCTTCAGTGCCACATGTCTCTATGGTGGCAGCTTCTGTGGGGCTCTTGAGGTTGTCCTGGTCATACTGTGTGTGTGGGTGTGTTTCACCCACGCCAAGGGATGAGTACATATGTACATAAAATTGCTGGAGAGTTGGAGCAGAACAGAGATGAAATCCGAAGCCAGGGCGAGGGCCTGTGGTGGGACAGGTGGGGCGGAGTGAAGTGTGGCGGTGAAACTGGCTCTCAGGATGGATTGCTTCTGGGAGATAGAGACCAGGGGCGTGGCCGGTGGGATGTGGGCCAGCGAGTCCCGGGTTCAGCACTCTGGGCCACGGACGGGGGTAATGCTCTCGGGTGTCCTTCGGAGCCAGAGATAACGTTCCAGAGGTCTCGGCTCCTTCCTTATGGCTCACGAGTCTGGGCGCACGGCCTGCCTCCCCAGGGCCCTCTGTGGTTTCCCTGCCCCTCAGTCTTACCTCGTTTTCCACCCACAAGTCTCTCAGGTTCTGTTTATGGGGGTTCTCCTGCCTCGTGGGCACTGTGTATGCAAGGAAAGGCCTTGCCTTGAGAAAACCCAGGCCGCTCTAGAGGGAGCTCAGCTGACAAGCAAGCAGATGGGCTTCCCAAGTTGACTTCCACTGAGGTCAAGTGTCCTGAGAAATATTAACAGAGGTGCCACCAAAAGAGTGTCCCATGGCCAAGTAAACCAGGGAAGTGGGGCAAAGCTGGTTTCTCTATTACAAGACGTCTCAGGCATGTTAAGGTGGGGTTACGTCAGAGGACTCTCCAGCGACCCCTGGTGTTTCTCAGAGTTTGTCGATCGCACAGTTCTTCTCAAAGGATCAGGATTCTGGGAAGTATATTTTTTAGGGAGGTGTTTCAGATCTCAGTGGGCGTTCATCGTCATTGTCCTGAGAAATGATTGTGGTCCTTCTAGGTGACCTGGGCTGGACCTCTGCAGGAAGAGTAGATTTTGACAGTTGGGCATGGTTGTAAAACTGGATGAGATGGTGTGTCAGCCAGGATGGCACTGGGACCAGCTGGTCAGGAGGGGCTGGGAGGAAAGGTGAGGAGCCGGAGAATGCGGGGGTGTCTTTAGGGATGAAGATGAATTCTCTTGGGACCAGAAACCTCCACTTCTGAAAGCCCTTTTATTCTGGGCATGTTGTTTGTAACTTAGTCCTGTTCATTTTGCATTAAGGGGACCAAAGAAAGATGATTTTGCCTCCTTCTGAGATGGAGGTGAGTGGATAAAACTGAGAATATTAAGGAAGATGGGGAGGCTGGCCAGGCCCTGAAGATTCAGCTGCCCTCGCTCACCTGAACTGCCTTTCCAGAGCTCACCTCTGCTACAACCGTGGCTGGCTTTGTGTTTTGTTTTCACCAGGAAGGCTGCTCCTTTGTGACCTCAGAGGCCACATCCTGCTTCCGCCGCCTGCTCTGCCTTTGAGCCTTTTGAGTTGGTGCAGCTCAGCCAGCAGCTCCTTTCTGTGTCACAGCCACACAGCTGGGTTGGCCATGGTTGGGTTTCCTCCCCCGTGGCAGGCCTTAGAACAATAGGACCTGAGAACTTCAGAGCTGGAAGGGACTTTGAGGATGATTTAGTTCACCTTCCCATTTTATGGATGGGTAAGCTGAGGCCAAGAGCTACTATCTTGCTCACCAGCACTTGAATGAATACTTAGTAGCTGAACTGTTTTCCCTGACTCCCAGCTCAGCCCTGCTTCTAGGACCTTGCCTGGCTGTTGCTCTGATTTTGGGGGGTTTGACAATGGAGCCACCAAATCACTCAAAGTAACTGTAATAGACAACTTCCGGGAGAAGAAATCTTTATCTCTGACTCTGTAGCTTACCCCCAGAATGCAGGCTTTCAGGAAAACCATGACAAAGACTCACGAACAAGCAGGGAGATTATTAAGTCATGGGATCTAACCTTGTCTTTGTATTTTAAGGGATTCAGAGGCAGAAGGGACATTTTTCAGGAAAGATGGTTCCTTACACCCCAAACCCCATGCCAACCCCTCCCCCACTCCGACCCCTATCCACCAGGCTCTGGCTTAGCTGTCAGACACCTGGGCAGTGGGCACTGGTGTGTCACCAGGGAAGCTGGTCTGGTCGTGATGATTCTCTCGCTCCCTTCTTTTTTAGGGAAGCAAGGGCCTTTGGGGTGCCTGATTGGAGACACACGCTCACATACATACACAGGCACGCTCTCCTGCCTCAAATCATGTTGGGGCATAAATATAAAATCTGGAAATCAACCCGTTTTCTTTATCACTTTGCTCCATTTGGAGATAAACCGTTGGTTATCAATAGACTGTAAGACCGAACACCATTTCTAGTGAGTTCTGTTTTCTTTCTTAAAAGGTGCTGATTCGCTTTATAGGAACAGCTTCAGCTTCAGTGATGAAAAACTGAACTCTCCAACAGACAGCACTCCCTCTCTGCTCTCTCCCACCGTCCCTCCCCGGAAAGGTGAGTTCATTACTTGGAATGTGACTTCTTCTGCTTCCTTACTCCCTCCCTCTCCTCAGTCTCTTCCCTCTTCCCCTTCCTCTTTAAACAATCTTTCCCAAAGGGTAAAAACAAACAGAGAAGACTAGTTTCTTAGTACAGTCCGGAGTGGAGTGGATTTTTGTTATTTCTCAGGTTTTTGATCAGTGCGAAAGTGAAATCTGATCGCTGGGGGCCAGGAAACCAAATTCACAGGGAGGAAGACAATGTGCAGACTCCGGACCCTGCTTTCTCTCCTGTGCTGTCATCAAGGCTGTGCCAAATGACAGTGCCCTCCCAGACTCATTGGTTCTAGAATGTAAAACTCAGCAGTTAGCCTTTGCAGAAAGTTGGGTTCTTTTTGTTGCATTAACTCTTTAACTAATGCTTTCTGATGACCAATATGGCAATGAAATGGAGTCATCATTGTGAAACAAGAGATGATCTAACATCATTGAAAATAGCAGCTCCGGCCTGCCTTTACTGTGATATTAATAGACCTCAAGAGTTTTTAAAGATGCATGAGCAAGTTCTTATATTTTGGAACTAGGGAAGTGTCTCCAGCCAGAGAGCTGAATGTTCTGTTATACTGGACAAGCGCCCTTTTAAAAACAAAAGGAGTTTTTTTTTTTTTTTTTTTTCCCCTTAGGAAACTTTATACTTGCTGAAAATAGTTGCAGAAAGCAATAAAAGTGGAACCCAGTTCAAAAGAAATATGAAGATTCCATCATTTTCTCACTCTGGCATTAGGGCAGAATCCTCCCCCTTTTTTCAAAAGAGACATTTAAAAATTTTCCTCTCAATATAGCAGTGTTAGCAGTCACTGAGGACTTTGCCATGGTCCAGCCCTCCATCTGTAATGGGGCTATTGAATTGAGAGAGACAAAACAGTCTAGAAAGTGGCTTAAAATGTGCCCAGATTTGCTACCTGATCCTCAAGAGGTAGGAATTAAAGAGAAGGGAAAAAAAGCTTTAGTGGCAAACTGACTTTAAAATCTAAGAACAGTGAGCTATTTGTAGCCAGCCAAGGTTAATTAACAAAAATAATCAGTAATGCATTCTGAGAGGGCATGTGTGACAAACTCTAGAGAAAAAAAGTGAAGATATACAGAAAGAAGTACACATCTCAAGATACAGAGCGAACAAAATCACGATGATTTACTACCCTGTGCTGGCATCTGGGTGGGATGAGGCCGTCCTGACCCAGAAACCTCCTGTCGTCTTCTGCGTGCCATCTTGATGAGGAACAGTGATGCTTAGTTCATTCCATACTGGAGGGATCACGAAGGTGGAGTATTTATTGCCCTAGAGTGACAGCTGAAACAAGATTGTATCAGAGGGGAAGTTTCGCGGGATTTACAGAATCTGGGTGTCCATACGGTGCGGTGCTTGCTGAAGACATTTGACTGATAACTCTGATCCAACATGACCAAAAAATTAAAACTTTTAATCTTCCTTCCATGAAGGGAGAGACTTCTTCCAGGTTGCTGGGGTAGCCGTGGGGTGTGGGGCGTGATGAGCTGCAAACACCAGAAAGAAACATTTATGCTAAGCTTCAGTGTAAGTTTCTGAGTTGACTATAAGTAGACCTTGGAGTGGCCACTTAGGGTTGGTACAGGGCACTCTTTCTTAAAGTCTCTGAAGACAGAGAGATGCAAACTGGGGCCACATAATCCTGGAAAAGTCAGAATCTTCAGCTGTCTCTGATATGGAAACTGAACCCCAACCCTTGTTTTTTTCAGCCAAACTGGGAGACACGAAGGAGCTCGAAGACTTTATTGCTGATCTTGACAGAACATTAGCAAGTGAGTACATGCCTGGGATTTAAAAAAAAAAAAAAAAATTAAACAGAAAAACAACTGGCCGCTCTGATAAAGTCCTGTAATGTTTACCAGCTTGCCTGGGGCAGGAACTTACATCATGAGGCTTCTTTAGGGTCAGAAACAGGGCCCTAGTGGCTCAGAAAGAAATTCTGGGGATCGGCTTGCGTTGAAGGAGACTGCGTGCCTTGCCAATCATGAGAACTGGCCACCAGCAAACAATGGCATGTTGTTTGAGAAATGGAGAGAAAAGTAGTAGTTAGAGCAAGACTGGAGCCTTACCAGCCTGGTGGCCTGCCAGGCTTTTTTAGAGAAGAACTCATCAGCTTCTTGACCACCAAGCATTATGCTGACAAGTCAGAGGTTCCATCCCAGGGGCCAGGGAAAATTTCACAGGTTAGATCCGGTGGTTTGGTGAGGTCTGACTTGTAGAGGGTTGGGTCCCCAAGGAGAGAATTGGCTTGGGGAGATGCTGTAACTAAAGACCCACACCAGTTACTGAAAGACTTGGATTAAGTTCACAGTGCCTTGTTTCTTGTTTGGCAATTACACTAACGCCCCCCGCCATGTTCTGTGACCCAAAAATTGGGGAACTGAAGTGATTAGATCATAACTGCCATGGCGGTGCCTAAAAGAAGGGACCCTGAGAATCAATCCACACACTCTGTTTCTGAAGGACGGGATTGCGAAAGCCACAAGGACCCGGTAGAGCTTCCAGGATAAAAGTTTCAGCAACTCTACCCTTGGGGGAGCCTTGTTTAGTTACAGAGCAGCCTTGGAGAATTTCATTCCAGCCCCGTAATTTTTCAATGAAAGCGTTGGTTTTCTGTAAGAAGTATTTTATGCTATACTCTGTTAAACAGCTGGGTAGAATCTGAAAAAAAAAAGAAAAAAAAAAGATCCAAAACTGGTTATTTAGAAAGAACTCTGTTCTTAAACACTGTTTCAGGCAGACCTAACTATTAAGTGGAAAGTTCTTGCATATTCTCTGTTTACTTGAAGATTTTATTACCCATTTTCTTATGTGCTGTACGGTCCTACATCAGAAGACCAAGGCCTGTTTTGACAGAGATGGTTGTAATTGCAACACAACTTGTGTCAGACCCATGTGACGTGCCCGTCTACTTCATGGAAATTGCAGCTGGCTGCCCAGTCATACCAGTTAATCAGACGTGTATTACGTGGGAAGCCTGCCATTAAGTTTGGTGCTTTGATGCCTGTCTGAGAGGTGTGATCTGGGTAAGCACAGGAATTGTAAACTTTTGTGAGTAGATCACCTTTTCTGTCTCTCATTACAGGTATGTGAAATAAGATGTTCTGGGTCCTTTCATCATAAGGGAGAAGCTTCAGAGATCTCTGAGGACCTGATACAATCAGCTACAGAATTTGCTGCTGGAGGGGACAGAGATGCGGCTCACCTACCCCCAGGCCATTCTCAGGCTTAAACACCTTTGGGCTCATCTCTGGGCAAGTTAGAAACTGCCTTTGTTTACCTGCTTGCAGCGTATTAGAACAGACGATTCCTGCTAATATTGTATTTTCTCTTAAAACAGCTTTTCTGTAATTTAAAATGCTTTTATGAAAATATTTGTAATTAATTATATATAGTTGGAAACAGTGATATGCTTTTCCCATTTTAATATATTTTTGTATGCAAATAAAGTTTGAACTGGAGTCTGTCTTTTGTGAGTTTTCCTTTTTCCTCTTTGTTTCTTTCAATATATTTTCCATTCAAATAGTATTCAAGTGGAAATAACATGCTTCTTGACCTCTTATAAGGACCTTGAGTGCTGCTGCATCGCACCAGGCAAAAGGATGGTAAATGTTAAGTGTTACTTTGAAGCTCATTTAGGGCCTTAAAGGGAAATGCTGGCGTATGACTGATGGGAAATTCTGGTTTGAGGATTGTGGTTTTGATGGAAGTTGAGTTCCTCTTCTATCTCTGTTCTCTTAGCATCTTTTTTAGGTATCATGGGGTCTTTGCTTCAATTAAGGGAAATACTTAGGTGACTCAGAATCCAGGGAAAGTTGGGGCAGCTGGAGGACTTAAACATGATGGTGCTAAGATCTGTGTGCTGAGGAAGGTTTGATGGCACTGGCCGGGATGCTAGTGTTCTGGTGGCTTCAGTGGAGCCAGAAGGTCCAGAGGCAAGGTCTCCCATAGGTGGGCTTCACTTGTAGAAGCCAATGACCCCACCCCCTACCTCCACCATCTACCTTTTGTGGAGGATGTGGAGAGGCATAGAAACAGGAAAGTCCATAATTTTCTTTTCTTTTTTAAAATTTCTTTCTATTCTTTTTTTTTTTTAACTTTCATTTAAAAAATTTTATTACTTTGTTGGTGTTGTTTGTGGTTTTTTGGAGGTGGGGGTAATTAGGTTTGTTTGTTAGTTTATTATTTTTTAATGGAGGTACTGGGGACTGAACCCATGACCTCATGCATGCTAAGCACTGAGCCCTACCACTGAACTGTCCCCTCTCCTCTTCTTTGTAATTTTCTTATCTATACTTTTCTATCCTTGAAACCTCTGAAATAGCCAGGCACTACTTTGATAGTCAGAATCAAGTCATACAAAAACTCTAATCCTTGTGTTTCTGTAGAACACAAAGTTAAAACATATCTACTCAGGATTTTAAGTATATCTTGAAAAGCTACCAACTAATTTGATCTGTTTTTTAGGGTGTTGGGAAACTAAACTGGCTTTTTTAAAAAAAAAAAGTGTTTTTCTTTTCCCCAAGTTTCTGGGAAAGCTTTTGGGTTGAACCCAAATATTTTCCTTATTTCTTTATTGAGATGTAATTCACATACCCAAACATTCATCCTTCTAAAGTGTACAATTCAGTGGGGTCTGTAGTATGTATATTTCAAAGAGTTGTATGACCATCACTAATTCTCCGACTATGGATTTGTCTATTTTGGATATTTCATGTAAATGGAATCATACCATGTGTGGTCTTTTATGTCTGGCTTCTTTTTTTCAAGGTTCATCCATGTAGGGTTTTTTTTTTTTCATTGGGACACTGGTGGCTGTTCATTGTCACTATAATTTTTATTACTAGTCTCTTCAGGAATTGGGGTTCTGCCTGCATCTGGCAGCTCTTTCTTTATGGTCTCCTGGAACCTGGACTCCCAAAGTCAGATGTGCAGGGTATGTAGCTTTGTGGCCTGATGTGAGGATAAGGTCAGTGGTTTGGGGACAAGAAGTAGATTCTTTGAGAAAAATATTGAGGGGAGGGTAGTTTGTGCTCTAACCTCTGTTGGATGAGTAACCAGGGACCAGCAGGCTGTGGGCTGAGTCACAGCTTGGGGTTCAGGGAACTTTGAAAACAGTGTTTTCGGCGTTTCCCAAGATGCATTTCAAGGACCACATTCCTGAGATGTTTTGAGGAAAAGGAATTAAGGTTGTATGTACTTTAAAAGTGATGCATGTACCTCAGAGATTTATTACACACCTTAGTACATAAATTACTTAGGGTTCAGTCTAAGTTGATGGATCAGAGAACCCCAAATATAGTGGTTTAAACAAGATGGAAATTTCTTTCTTGCTAACAGCCCAGAGGTGAACAGTACAGGGCTGAGTGAATGGCTCTCTGGTCCAAAGTGGCTGCTCCTGCTCTTGTCATCGCATTTACATTCCAGCCAGCACAAAGGAGAAAAGGCAAGTTAAGCACAGGCTTCTTTCTCTCAATGATAGGAGAAGAGGGGCCACAAATCACTTCTGCTCATGTTCTCTTGTCCAGATCTTAGTCTGTTGGCCATTCTCAGCTGCAAGGGAGGCTGGGGAAAAAAGCCTCTTGCTGGGCAGATAAGTGCTCAGCTAAAAATTGAGAGTTCTATTACTAATGAAAGACAAAGAAAATTAGAATTGGAGGACAGCTAGTCATCTCTGCCACAGAATGTTGAAGGCTTTGAGAAATCCTGCAGCCAAAAAATCTGTTTTGTCTTTTTCTTGAAAAGCTATCAATAATCCACAACATATTAGTGTTCCTTGGAATGCACCTTAACAAATGCCATTGTAGGTAATCTCGCTCCAGCGAGGTCCATTGATTTCCACCTCCTGCAAGACCTGACTGCCCACAGCACAACTTTGCAAACTGCTTGATTGTCCCGTGTAGCATGTCAGACAGTGGGCTTTTCTGGGACAGAACAAGACCAGATTTCTGAGCATGTGGAGCTGGTCAGATGTGACTAGCATGTTGTTGAGTCTGAGAATTTTCTGTTCTAACTTCGGGGAGGGATAGCTAAAATAAAACAAAACAAAAAAATATGAGACACACCCAAAGGGAGAGGACTAAGTGTCTGCTCAAATATTCACACACCAGCCAGCCTCTGGGATGGGACAGAGACACCGATGGCACGTCTTCTTGGGGAATTAGAGCTGAGGCCAGCTGTATAGCACTTCTGCCCCACGTGTGAGAAGGCACATCTGAGCTGAGAGGCAGCAGGTGGTGATGGGTGGTCTACTGACAGCCTCCAGAACCAGTTGATGTTGGGGCCCCCCAGGAGGTTCCTCCACAGAATTATCCCCCTGGGGTGGGAGGGGTGGGGAAAGGGGCTTTCAAACTCGACCAGGTTAAAATTCCACCTTCACTCTGTATCTGGATGATTTCAGGCACAGATGTTCTGTTTCCTCATTTAAAAAACGGATACATGAGTCCTTATCTCCTGGGGTCGTTGTGAGGACCAGATGTAAAAGTTGTAAAGCCTTGAGCACTCTTCCTCCCCCTCCTCTTCCTCACAAGACAAGGACGTGGGGCTCCTGTACCCAAGTCAAACTTAAGCATGGGGGGAGGGGATAGCTCAGTGGTAGAGTGCATGCTTAGCATGCATAAGGTCCTGGGTTCAATCCCCAGTACCTCCTGCAAAAATAAAAAATAAGTCAATAAACCTAATTACTCCCCCCAAAAAAACAAAAACAAAAAAACCCCAAAATGTATATATAAAAATTAAAACATCACCTACAGTGGTCACAGAGGCAGCTCCAACCCCATTGTTCCTCGTCTGATAGAAGAAAGCCAGCAAATCTGGTCTGAAGGGCCCAGGGGGAGCGAGGCAGGGACAGAACCCAGGACAAAGGGTCAGGGGATGGGCTTCAAGCCTCAGCCCCGCCAGTGACGGATCCTGGCCCCTCCCTGGGGCTCAGCTTCCTCCAGGTTAAACACAGGCGGGATGAAACGTCTGCAAGTCTCTGGCTCCTACAGCTGAGTGGGCTTGGGTCCCTCCCTCAGACTTACAGCTCTTCTCTGAAGCAGATGGGATATTTTTGGCTTTTTCAGTATGCGTTTCTTCCACACCCTAATCCCAAATGTTTTCCTGTGCTAATTTATTTGGCTAAGAAGGTCTGTGGTGAGAGACACCAAACAGGAAATGGCTGTCAGAGCTGCTGTCTGCAACTTGTTTTTTTTTAAGGCTTTCTCCTGCCCAGTTCACCTTCCCTGAGTCGCTCGGTATTGACTTAAGGGCCAGGGTAAGTGGAAGGGGAAAGGGAAAGGGAAATATATTTTTAGAAGGGAACATTTTCTTTCAAGTTCAAAGTTCACTGAAGGGCAAGGATTATGCACAATGGCAGGATTAGGTGGCCCCTTGCCACCACAGGGCCTTTGCACACACAGTTCCCTCGGCCTGGAAAGTCCAGTCTTCTCTATTTTTCTAGGTAATTCGGCTTCCTTAGCATCAAACAACTGAAAAATTGATCAAGGGCCACGATTGGTGCTGGGGGCTCATAACAGTGCTTTCCCCAGCTGCTTGTAGTTCATTGGGAGAGATAGGGTCTCTGAAGACTGAGAGACCTTTGAAGACAAAAGGAATGAATCTCGAATGATGGAACTTCAGTCACCATGACTGGCAGTAGGGGAAAGAGGAAGACTTCCCAGTCCCTCCAGGGAGACAGCTGATGCGAGGCTGACCCTGATCCTGACACGATATTTACCTTTTCTGAGAACTCAAGGGTTCTAAAGTCAGTGACATTTTCTGAGACCGACTGTGCATAAAGCATGGCGTCAGCGCACCGTGTGTTTGAGTGTGTGTATGCGTGCCTGTGTGTGCGTATATATGTGTGTCATGAATCAGTCAGAAGGAGGGAGACAAAGACATGGCCCTGGCTTAGAAGACCCGTAGGAGATGGCAGGGCCCTCAGAGGGTCTGGGGTTGAGCGGCCCACCAGCTTAGCCTGCTGGTAAGAGCTTGGTCTGACTCCCCGGGCTGGACTGGCCCTTCCTCCACTGGACTTGTCCTTGCTTGTCAACATTTCAAAACAAGATTACCTTTGTAATTGAATTTTCATGCATCACAACGGAAGGGCCCAACCCCATGTGCTGCCAGGAGGCGTGTGACCCATGGTCCTAGGCTCAGGGACAAAGCCTGTCCTGAACCAGAAGAGTCAGGGTTTGGATGTGGATCTTAAGCCAAAGGAAGCCCTCGCCCAGCCAAGAACAGGTCTGGGAGGGGCAGGACCACGTCGTGACCTCTCCCTTGTCAAGGGGACTAGAGGGTAAGCCTGGAGCTGCAGGAAGGAGCCCTGAGAGGGGGGTGGGGAGCAGCAAAGTCACCCTGCCTTCTGGAAGGAATTCTGAGTGAGGGGCCTGGCTGCTTAGGGAAATGGGAGTGTGGCATCTGTTCCTGAGATAACTGGGGTAGCCACAGAGGAACTGGGGAACCGGGACGAATCCTGCAGTGAAGTTTTTGGTGGGTGAGCAGACTCAAAGGAGAGGAAACTTACAAGTAAGTTCAGGGTCATTCCGGAAGGAGGGTTGGCAGTATGTCTTCCAAACAGAAGGCGGGCTGGTGTCAGATGCCCTGTCCCATCCCTGCCCGGGACAGGCTGTGTTTCCTTTGGGCTGATACACAAAAAGCTCATCTAGTCAAATTGCCTCATTTTAGACACAAGAAAGCTGATGCTGGAGTTAAGTGACCAAACATTGTGTCCTTGACAAAGAAGTTTTAGGAAGGTGAAATCAGAGACTTGAATGTAACCAGGGGGAAAATGAGCTCCCCAAAGCCAAAGTATAATTAACTAATATAATCTCAAGTGATAGAGGACTGATGGAGAGATTAGCTGCATCCAAAAAGACATTCACTTATCAACTGCTCGTGTGCAGATACGAGAAGTAGCATAAAGCCGGCAGGCAAGGGAGCCGCAGAGAACACAGACCGAAGAAAACACTTGGGAGAGAGGTCACTGTGATCTGAGGCAGCCCGCTGCACTTGGAGCTGGTCCCCAGAGAGGTCATGGAACCGGCTAGGGCCCTGACTCCGTGGGTCCCAGGACACAGGACAAAACAAAATCTGGATCCTTTTCTAATTTCTTAATCTCATTTGAGAAAGTGAAGAGATTGCTTCTCCTTGGCAGGCTGCTGAATGCAGTGTTTCAGACTGCACACACCTGTTTTTAATCCGTGATCTGAGATAGCAAAGTAACATGTTTTCCGTTGTGCGAATTCTGCCTTTTCAATCCAGCCACATCCTGAGGTCCAGAATTCTTTTCACGTCGTATTAAATCCTGTTTTTTAAAGGCAAAACTGTTCCCCTTGCCCCACCCAGGAAGAAAAAGAGACAGCTGCACTAACATTATCTGAAAGGTCAGATTAGCATTTTCCCCTGATCATGAAGGCTCTGCGCTAGACAACCACTGCTTTGTCTCTTAAGATGATGGGCATCCGGCCCGTGTTCCTTTGCTTGGAGCTGAGATGTTTGTTTTCTGAGGCTGCATGATCTAAGAGAGATGTAGGGAACATGGAAACGGTCTGAGGGGAGATAGAGGGGTTGGAAAATACAAGGGCTGGGGTCCCATGATCCTGCTTCCCTTAAAGACTGAAAGGCAACTGGATGCTGTCACCTCTTTCCATATCACCAGGGATGGACAGGGGATGCTGGGCTAAGTTAGACACACCAAACTGGTAGTGAGTGTGCAGGATGGCTGGGGTTGGGGGTCACCTGAGGCTCTTCCATTTTTAAAGGATAGATTGTCATTCATCAGAAAGGGTGTAGGGAGGACCCCTTGTGAAGGAGGAAGGTGGGTCCTTGACCTTGTAAGGCTTTTCCCGACTGTGGCTGGTCCTCCCATTTCTCCAGTCCTCCCTGCAGGCCTCCAGAGCAGTTCTACTTTAGGAAACTGAATTCCACTTGCCCGGCTGGGCTGTACACAGAGTTTGGAGGGCAAGAAGAAAGTGAGGACCAGGTCCAGGCACCGCCTGATGTCACCATTTCAGCTGCATCTCATCTGTGCTGTGGAATGAGGGGACTGTCACAGGAACTGCACACTTTCCAGTGCACAGTGGCCTCCGAGGTCACTCTGGGGTTTCCAAAGGCAAAGACATCCTGTCCTGAGATTTAAATAGACAAGTCTAGCATTTAAGGGGTGTAAAGTAATCTTCAAAGAGGGCTTCATAAAGTAGGATGTTTATGTGAATGAAATACTTATTGAATCCTGGCCAGAGCTTAAGGACATGCTCTGAAAGGTGTCCTCGTGGCAGGAATTCAATGCCAGTTGTTACAGCACCGTGTGCAAGGCATTTGATGCAGGTACTCTCATCACATTTTCAGGGCAGCCCCACAAGACAGGCATCATCATCCCTGGTCTGCGGACGAGGGACTGAGGCTTCGGTCCTGGCAGCATTGAGCAGTGGAGCTGGACCTCATCTAGGCTCACCTTGGTTGAGCTCATGCTCTTCCTGTCACACCAGCTGTCCCCCCAGGAAAGATCTGGGTGAGTTGGCCTCCTGCCCCTCAAAGCTCAGAGGTTGGGCTCCTTGGGACTTTGCTCAGGCAGAGATTTCAGACCCAGTGTGCGCACTGACCTTCCAGCTGATGCCTGACAATCTCAGAACCAGTGTCAGTGTTGCCATGGTTACCATGTGACTTCCAGAGAAGGGGCGGACGAGCAAAGCTCCAGGGCTCCCCTTGCTTCCCAGGCCAGGCCCAGGGAATATGTGGGAAAGAGAAGACACAGGAATTACCCGGAGAAGTATGTAGAACCAGCTTTTTCAGGAGCCAGCAATGCAGACAGCCAGTCTGGCAGCCACCCATCTTAGTCCCCGGGACAGCCAGTTTTACTGGGGATGAAATTAATGCCAACTGAAAACCATGGCAGCCTCACTTGCCTTCCCATGGCCTTTTGTATCTCTAGCACAGCACCTGTTTCACACTCGGCTTCGGCCATCACCAGGTGTGCACAACCCGTCTCCTCCACTAGCCCACGAGCTGTGTGAAGGTGTGGGTGGTGTCCCCCAGCCAGGTCCCCAGGTGCTGATCTGTGCCTGGTATGTGGTTGACCAAGGCTTGGATGAATTGAGTCGGAAGGAGCTCATGGCAGAAGCAGCTAAGAGATACTTCTTGGTCCTTCTTGGTGTGACCTGCAGTTAGAACATGGCATTAATAGCTCCCAATTTTTAAACTAGTTTAGGATAGCAGGAATACAGCTGAATTATGCAAGCTGGGAGAACTGATTCAAAGCCTGCCTTTGCTGCCACGTGGATGAACTTTGGGCAAGTTATTTAATCCATTTGGGTTTCTGGCGTAAAACGTGTGTCCTAAATAAGCGGAGGCTTGTGAAGAGAAAGAAGTGAGGTCACACAGGTGAAAACATTTGTAAATGGAAACTACAAGGCAAATCATTTTTTGTGCTATTGAAAAAATATAATGAATAAGTCCAGTTATTGTAGCAGGCCTAGGGGTTGTTTTGTTTTGTTTTGTTTTGTTTTGTTTTTTGGTTGGTGTGATCTTTTTTTTCCTTCTAACTTTATTTTTCAATTTTTTTTTATTCTTATTTTTAATTGATGTGTAGTCAGTTTACAATGTTAGTTTCAGGTATACAGCAAAGCAATTCAGTTATACATATACATATATATATATATATATGTATTTTTTTTTCAGATTCTTTTCCATTATAGGTTGGTGTAATCTTAAACACACACACACATACACACACTATTCTGCAATCAGCATTCAAATCAAAGTATGGAACATTTTTAGCAGCCCAGGAGTCTCTCTTGGGGCCCTTCATACCAACAAATTTCCAAAGTTTTTTTTTTTTTAAAGCTGTTAGGGGTCCTTTTTATTTTTATTTTTTCTTTCATTCTCTGTCTCTCTCTCTCTTTTTTTTTTTTTTTTTCCCATTGACAGAGGTACTGGGGATTGAACCCAGGCCCTTGTGCATGCCAAGCTTGCTCTCTACCACTGAGCTATACCCACCCCCCTGATCCAAAGGTTTTGATTGAACTTTCCCGTTCTCTAGTCTAGGGTTTTTTTTCTCTGAAAAGGCTTCTTGTTTGGTCCATCTCTGTAATCCCCGTTCCTTTTCCCTTGCCTTCTTCATTCTGCTTGCGCACTGAGTTTTCCCACCCAGGGAAAGTTACCCCATGACCTGGTGGATGCAAGGCCAGCCTGGGGGCCCACAGACGGTGGAGTCCACCCAGACCAGAAGCTGTCCCTCTTGGAAGCTTCCTGTGACGTCTCCTCACCCTCCAGGCTGGTGCACACACATCCCTCCATCAGCGCAGGTCCATGAACTCACGCCCATCTGCCTCAGTCATTCTCTTGCCAGCCTATGAACATAGACTACTTTCCTATCCATTCTGTATCCCTTGGTCCCTGGCACACTGTAGGTATTTGTGAAACCCAGAGTCATAGAGTTTGGTGTAGGGCAGGGCCACAAATTTGGCTGGTGTTGAATTTGTTGCCTGCATCACTTACTAATTCTCCAAACATCACTTCAATGGGAGACATTCCAAGGATATGCAAATATCCTATGCATATCTCCAATATGGGCATTTATTTATTAAGACTTTAAAAGAAAAATGACCAGATTGTCAACCAGAAAGCCAGCAGCCAGCGTTGCCCATACCAGGTTGGCAGAGGTGAGAACCTCAGGAACTTGCTGCATGGTTTGGTACTGAAAAGACCAACTCCCTGGAGGTGAATTTCGGTGCCAGCAGCATGAGCGGCACGAGCTACCCTCGTGTATGGAGTGGGATGAAGCAGGCTCGGTACTTCCTGGCTCTGTGCATGTTTTGCTGGCGCAGCTTAGGAGACAAGGTTTTACCGGGAGAGCTGTAGTTTCTGCACTTTCTCCATTTTTTCCTGTCCTTTGACTCAGTGTTAACGCACCTGGCGGGTGTTAACTCCAGGGCCTTAGTTCAGCTCCTTGTTAGGATTCCCTGGGATTGCCAGTCTCCATGCTCTGTTCTCCATCCTCTTCAATCCATGGTCAACATAACCATCAGCGTCCCATCTGACCACATCACCACCACCTGCTTAAAACCCTTCCGTGCTTTCTTAAGGATAAATTTTTAAAATAATAGCTTTATTGAGATATAATTCACATACTACAGAGGTCACCATTTTAAAGCACGCAATTCTGTCGTCTTTAGTGTAGTCACAGATTATGCAACCAGCACCACTGGTTGCCAGACAATTGCCATCTCCCCCCAAAAAATCCTGTACCCATTAGTACTCTCTCCCCGTTGCCCGTTCTTTCCAATCCCTGGAAACCACTAGTGTACTTATGTCTCCTTGGATTTGTCTCTTCTGCACATTTCATATAAATGGAATCATACAGTGCATCATCTTTTGCGTCTGGCTTCTTTCATTTAGCGTGTTTTCAAGATTCATCCAAATTGTAGGCTGAATCAGTACCTCATTCTTTCTATGGCTGAATACTCTTTCATTGTATCGATTTACCACATTTTGTTTGCCCATTCATTTATTGATGGACATTTTGGTTTTCTCTACTCCCTAGCTATTACGAATATTTTATGTGGACATAATTGTTTTGGTGTGTGTGGTATACCTAAGAGTGTAATTTCTGAGTTGTGTGGTATTTAAGGATGTATTTCTACTCCTTAGCCTGAGGCCAGTGCCCTGCCCATTCTGGACCCTGTCCCCAGGCTCATGCCGTGCCCTGGCCCAGACCCCACTCGTCTGTCTTGCCAGAGTAGGCAAATGCAGCTCTCCGAACACACCACGCCCTGACACGTCCTGCCTTTTCACGCCCCATCCCTGCCTCAGCATGGCCTTTCTCTGACCTCTGCACCTGGATAACTCTTCTGAGGTTCAGTGCCAGCATCACTACCACTGGGGATTCTACAATGAACTCAGCAAATTCCTGCTCTTACAGAGCTCAGGTCAGAATGAGGGAAACCGGCAAAAAGAAAGATAACGATGTATGAACATGCATACATGTATGTAGCTAGCTATTTACCAAAAATTTATGCTTTTAGGAAATGCTGCTGTCCCAATAGGAATGAGGATTACATTTGCCTGCTTCCCTGGTACCCAGGAGTAGCCATGTGGTTAACTCTTGCAGTGGAATGGGAATAGGATGAGGTGGGTTGCTTCTGAGAGGGAGCTTTGAAGAAGTGGGTGGGTTTTCTCCATCGTCTCTTCCCTCTGCAGTCAGGGTGCAGGGGACTTTGGGGCCATAAGGGATGACAGGTCTGTAAGAAGGAAGGAGCCACTGAAATGGTCTCATTTTTCTTACATGAAGCATTAGTAGTTCCCATTTTACCCTCTTACTCCTAGTCCCACAAATGGTCTTTCTCTGAATCCACCCTTAAACAAAGTAGAGTAGAGAGTGAGGTTTATAAATAACCATAAGATAGTTTGATCATAGCAAGAACTCAAAAAATGCCTCCTTCCTTCCTTCCTTTCCTTCCTTCTTTCTCTCTCTCTCTCTCTGCTCCTCTCCCTCCGTCCCTCCCTCCCTTTCTTCTTTCTTTTTTTCTTTCTGCCTTTTAAATACCCATGATCTCTGCCACAGGGTAAACATGCCACACTTCTTTATTGAGCTGGATCAAGGGCACTAAGAAATATACTGAATTTACCAAAAGAAGGTACAATTTATTTTGAAAGTGGAGCTGTGATGACAAGTAGTATCTTAACCTGTCGCATGAGAAAGTTGGTCGATCCACCCAACGATGCAGAAGGAAAGAGCTGGTTTGTGCCACGTGGTGACGGCTAAGAGACACCAACAGGTGTTTCTGGCTGCTTGCTGGGTGATCATTGTTTCATGTTTAAGATCGCTGGCCACAGACACCTGCGTTTTTGCATGTGCTGCTCAGACCACAGAAATCCCCGTTATAATGTTTGTACCCAGGAATGGTTAACTCCGAATTGGCCCAAATGCTTTCCTTTTACCTCTGAGGTGGGAACCAGCCTTTCAAGCGTTTCAAATACTGTAGACCTGAGATTCTACGATGCAGGATTCCTGCTCCTCTGAGTTCAGCAGGATCGGGTATCTTCCCACTGAAAGTTTACATCTTCCACATTAAGTTATTATAGTGCACTTTATTGAGCATGGACTGTATGGCGGGTACTGGACTAAGCGTGCTCATATTTTATCTTGCCGTACCCACAGTAGTCCTAGGAAGCAGTTACTGTCATTGTCCGCATTTTACTCATGAGGAAAGTGAGGGGTTAAGTACTGTGCCTAAGGTCACATGGTAGGTAAGAGGAGAAGACAGCTGTCCGCTCAGGGCTATGTGACCCTAAAGTCAAGTGCTCTTAACAGCCACGTTTCAGAGCAGAGGCTAGAACTGCTGACTTTTGTGAGCAACGCAAGTATGATACTGGAATGCAAATTACTACTGTGGTGCATCTCTGAGCCCCAAGCTGTGTGGCTGGACAGTTTCAGGGCTTTTACTGAAGGTTCAGGTCAGCTTTGGAAGTGGGCTTGGAAAGAGGAAGGAGAAAAAGGGGGAGAAAGAGAGGGAGAGGGAAGGGGGAAGGACGGGGAGGGGAGGTGGGAAAAAAGGAGGAGAAAATTTCAGGCTGCATTAAGCATATTCTTTTTTTTTTTTTTAATTGAAGTATAGTCAGTTACAATGTGTCAATTTCTGGTGTACAGCACAATGTTTCAGTCATACATACACGTACAGATATTCATTTCATATTCCCTGTGACTTTTAAAAATGCATTTTACCTTGACCATTTTAGTGCCGTAACTTTATATCTTAAAGATTTTCTCATGTTGTTAAAGACTCTTGGTAAGCATCCGTTTCAGTGAAGGCTACTGCCTCATAGATGGTTATCCTGTTATTTTTGTTACCCATCCCCTGATGTTAGTAATTTAACTATTTCTAATTTTTCACAAGTGTAAACAATACAAAACATTTTTGTGCACATTTTCCTTAGCTTTTTATTGTCTTCTTACAATAGACTCCTAGAAGTGCAAAATGCATGTTTTTAAGACTCAGGGAATAATTTCTGAGGTGAATTGTACCAGTTTACACTCTTACCAGATGTGTGTGCGAGTCTCTACTTCACTTTTCCCTGAAACACTTTGAGGATAATTTTAAACACCTTTGTGGTTGAAGAGAATTTTTTAAAAAATGGTATTTTATCTTAATTTGTGTTTCTTTGAAGTTGGTGTCCCTACTCCATGCCTGCTCTGGGGTTGCTGAAGTGGCTGGAGAAACACATACCCCCTGGCTGGCTGGTTTCAGTTACCTCCATAACTCAAGCTGGCCCTTGGTTTGCCTGGTAATCTGACTCCATATTCCTCTCGCCTAAACTGCTATTTCACACCTTCTCCTCTTTCCTCCAATCACTTTCCCTTTCCTCCCTCTCTGCTGATGACTTTGCTCTGTACTCCACTGAGAAAATGAATAACATGCCCACATGCTTCCTCCACCATCCTGCTCGTATGGGTGTCCATTTACTCTGCCCTCCTTCCTGTAATTAGACCATTATCTGGCACCAGCCCCTCTGATGTTCAGTAGATCTAATCTTTTCTTGTCCACCTAAAGCACTTCACTAGGGGCGTTCTCTCCCCTCTCTCTGGCATTGTTCCGATTAACATACACAAACATGCTCTAAGGTCTCCTACCTTAAAAGCAAACACAACTGCCAGGAGAGGGTTTAGCTCAGTGGTAGAGTGTGTGCTTAGCATGCACAAGGTCCTGGGTTCAATCCCTAGTACCTCTGTTAAGATAAATAAGTAACTAAACAAACCTAATTACCTCCCCTCCAAACCAAAAACAAGCAAAAAACCCCAAAACAATAAATAAATAAATAAAATAGTTAAAACACAAACACAACCAAACCCCAAACCTTCATTGACTCTACATCTCCCTCCAGCCACTGCCTCTTTTCTCTGATTTAGAACAAAAGTCCTCAAAAGATTTGTCCCACTCACTGTCTCCACTTCTCCTCCTCCCATTCTCTTTTGGTCACAATTAAATCAGTCTTCACTCCTCTGCCAAAATAGCCATTGTCAAGGTCACCAACGACCCCCCTATTGCAATGGTCAATGCATCTTCTTGACCTCAGCGACATTTGACACAGCTGGTCATTCCTGAAGGCTTACCTCATCCTGGCTTCTGGAATGCTGCCGGTTCTCCCCCTGAGGGTTGCTCTTCCAGCATCTCTGCTGTTCTCTGTATCTCCTTGTCTGAAGGTTGGAGGCCCCATGGCTTAGCCCTTGGACTTCTCTTTATCCACTTTAATTTCCATTTGATCAACTCAGTCGCATGACTTTAAATGGCATTAATATGCAGATGACTCTAAGATTTCTATCTCTAGCCTGACCCTCTCCCTGAACTCCAGGCTCATACCCTTAACTGCCTGCTGGACTTCGCCAAGTGGCCATCTAATGTTATCTTAACATTAATCTGTCCAAACAAACTCCTGATTCCATCTTTATCTCAAATATGCATTCTTCCTAAGGCAAACTCCCTCCTCCTTGTTAAGGCCAAGAACTATGGAGTCAGCTTTGATTCTATGCTCTCTTTTACATTCCTGATCCAACCTTTCATGGGTTATGTTGATTCTATCTTCAAAATATACCGCATTCACCTCTCACTACCTCCATCACTTCCGCTCTGGTCCAAGCCAACATCTTTTCTCACCTGGATTATTGCAAAGCCTCCTAGTTCATCTCCAAACTTTCAGCCTTTCCCACTTTCCCTGTCTCCCAAATCTATTCTCCACCCAGAGTCCGAGTGATGCTTTTAAAGCCAAAGTCAGATCATGTCGCTCCTCTTGTCAACACCCATGGCTTCGCATCCTCTCCACATAAAGTCCAGGTCTTGGCTTGTGAGACCCACATGCTCCAGGCCCTGTTGTTCCCTGCCCTCATCTCCTCCCCCTGCACCCCGTGCTCCAGCCAATGGGCTTCCTTCTGTTCCTCAGATGTGCACAGCATGCTCCCACTTCGTTCCTTGGTCTCTAGTGTTCTTCCACATCTAGACCAACTGGGTGCACATGTTCTTATCAAGGGGACTGCAGGAGAGTCCTGCTGATTGGGGATATTTAGTAAGAACCCAGGGCTGCCCCGTGAGACAAAGACAGCTTTCAACACCTTCTCATTCCAGAGGGAGCAAAGTGAGTTTATGACAGGACCTGACAAGGAGGAACTTCTAATGTCCACTTCTCTTCCCTCCTCCCGTCTCCCCACCCATTGACCCAGGAGTGGTCAGAAACAATGGCTAGAAAGATGGTGAAGGATGAGTAGGAGGGGCAAAATTGGAAAAAAGATGAGGAAAAAAGATAAAGTAATCATATCTTCCTTCTATGCTCTAGGCTTTCTGCCTACAACAAGTCTGAGCTGGTGGGGAAATGTAGTCACTGGGCCTTTAGGTGAAGTTGGCCTTTTGACTACTATAAGATACTGGGCATTCTGATTTCCCATTGGAGGGCCAGAAAAATCCTGAGACCTGCCTGAGTTTTCATCCAGGGTAGCAGAAAAGCTAGCTTGACAGGATGGTGATAAAGGGAAGTTGGTGTATGATTTCGTTCCATGAGGATTGCTCACTCCATGTACAGATGTAAAACATTGGGCAAATGGTATTCCAGCCACAAACGTTATTTATCTTTCTTGTCTCTGCGAGAGGCTGATTTTTCAACCTGAGCCAAAATAAGCAGCTAAAGTGCTAGCATATTAAAAATAAAAACGTCAGCCATCCAGTTCGAGGTGAGTTTTAATTTTCTTTGCCTTTTGTTTTGGCTTGTAAGGTGGAGTCCGAAGCTGTCTAGTAACTCTGAGCTGGGGTTGAGTGCACCCAGGGACCTCTCTGAGGACTAGGCAGGAGAGAAGGAAGAACCAGGAAAAAAAGCAGAGGAGAGACCAACAAGGAGCAGATGGGAGCACGGGGAATAAAAGCTGAAAAACCAAACGCAGAAGGTGGAATTGTAACATGCGCTAGTATTGCCTCAGAAGGCGCCAATTAAAGTGTATACTTTACCTAGATTTATTCTGTGTGTGCATCATCTGGTTATTTATTTATTTACTTGAGATTTATATTCCTGTGGAAAAATACAGAGGGCGTTAGGCTAAGGTTTGGGTAGAGTGATTAGTCCTCTTAACAACTATGACTCAGGGAAAGGTCCTTTTGCTTGGAATTTGAGTGGGATTTTGCAAAGGAAGGAAAAGGAACCATCAGGAGGTTTTAGAACCTTCAGAGAAGGCAATTTCACAACAGTCTTCAGATGTGCCCATGTGAACACAAGATGACATCTTGTTCTTGGAAAGTAGGGGGGACGTGACTTTCAATGTCTGCAATATCTGTTTCCCCCCAACTTTCTCGACTTGGAACTGAATTAGAAAATCGAGCTTCCAGAGGAGATTGGCCTCCTTATATTTACTCTCAAAATGTAGTAGTCAATTAAAAAAACTCACTTGAACTTCTAATCAAGATGGAGTAACAGGGAGAGGAATACTCTCTTGTGGGCCTGAAGTAACAGAAAACGGATGAAATACATGAAATAATGGTTCTTAAGACGTTGGCAATCAGATCAGGCAAGGAAGGACGATGATCCCTGATATGTGGCAAATAGACAAGGTGAGCCCTCCGATTGCTCCTGTTTATTGTCTTAAGAGTTTCCAGGCTGCAGCTTGTTCAGTCAGGGAAGGCTTCCTGGAAGAAGCAGACCTGCACAGAGATGTGAAGACAGACTGAGTGGTCGCAGGCAGGAGAAAGACAGGAGGGAGAGTGTTCCCCCCGAAGGGGATCAGATCATGCCACCCTAAATCTGCCATTCTGGCATATCGATGACGTTGTGCTGAAGACACTTGAGAAGTGGCAGATGTTGGGGAGGGCTCCGCAACCTCTTCCTGTCTGCCTAAAAGCAGGCCATAAAATTTCCCTGGAGAAAGGTGCCCTCCCCGTACCAGGAAGAGAACATCCTCAGCACAGGAGTCTGAGAGCTGAGGCCAGAAGGGATCTGTGCAAACCAACCCACTGAAACAACTCATCCATTAGTTTTTCCCCTTCTATTTCCTAGTCATTGCCCCAGTTTCCCGCCCCTAACCCAGGCTCTTTTGTCTCCTTGCAACCCCACAATTCATCATTCTTTGTGTCAAAAAGTATACAAGCTTTGGGGCCTAACGGCTTCTTTGGGTCTTTACTTGCCTCTTGAAGACTCCCTGGCAATAGGATGGAGACCGCGTGGAGAAATGGATCCCTGGAGCTGGGGGCTCATTCTGGAGCGTGGTGCACGGCCCTGGCAGTGGCGTCCACTGAGGGGGCGGTGCAAGGCTCTCAGAAGCTGGGGGGGAGCTCAAGGACACCAGGCAACTCCATCAAACGGGGCTGAAAATGAGAAGAGACCGGGCCAGCGATGGTGGGGAGTGAGGATGGAGTTTGGAGACAATTTTGCCTGGGCCTGGCCCTGACTCAATGATTATTACGAGTGCTTATTCTGTATTCATATGCTGTAATCCATCCTAAGTGCTTCACCTATTTAACTCAATAGATGGGAAGAGAGAGAGTCCATTATTACACTCCCAGGCACAGATAGGTTCAATAACTTGCCTACCACGCAGCTAGTTGGCAGCACAGCTGGAGTTTGAACCCAAGCCCTCTAGCACTACCGGCCTCTCAAGGAGGACAGAAGCTGATGACAATGGCACTGACCTGCACGATGTGTATTGGTTCCTACTCACGCCAGGAGATGTGCTAGATTCTGGAGAGTCGGCAGTGAGCAAAGAGCCACAAAGTTCCTGCTCTCATGGGGCTCACATTCCAGTGGGGACACAGACCCCCACATGAACAAATGGATAAAAATTGATTTCAAAGACAGACACGTGCTCTGAAAAAAATTAAAACAGGGGAATGAGACAGAGTGGAGTTCAGGAAACACTCCCTGAGTGGATGACGGATGAATGAGCGCTCACGGGGTGTGGAGATGGGTAACAGATTCCCTGCCTCCCTTCCTCCCATCACTCCAACCTCTGCTGCCCTTGTCACGTCTCCTGCTGTGTGCACTCTGGCCCTCCCGCTTCCCTCCCAGAAGGACCCTTGTGACTGCACTGGACTCGCCCAGATAATCCAGGATCATTTCTCCATCTCCAGATCCCTAACTGCATCATGTCTGCAATGTCCCTTTTGCCACGTAAGATCACATGTTCACAGGTGCTAGGGATTATTCAGTCTGACATCTTCCCTCCCTCAAAGTGATCCTTATGTCCCCCTCCTGGCTCCACGGAGGCTGGCGCTACCTGTGGTGGCCCTTCCAGGGCATGTCTTGCATGGACCCCAGATGACACGGCTCACCTGGCCTTTCCCACCACCCGACTGTGGAGGTTCTACCAGGCCTATTGTGTGATCCTTGTGGGAGAGGAGCGCCTGGGGGTCAGAGAGAGACAGGGATGGGGATGCAGAATGAACTTCAGCCACTTCAAAGTGGAGACAAAGAGGGACCTTGTGTTCCCTCAGTAGCTGGGAAGCTGAACAAGATGTTGTTGTCTGAGGCCCACCAGATGGCTGAACTGAGGCTCAGCCTCTCCTTAGAAACTCACTACTTAAAAACATTTTAATTTAATTTAATTTCATTATTATTATTTTTTATTAAAGTCTAGTCAGTTACAATGTGTCAATTTCTGATGTACAGCATAACGTCCCAGTCACACATATATATACTTATATTCATTTTCATATTCTTTTTCGCTATAGGTTACTACAAAATATTGAACATAGTTCTCTGTGCTATACAGAAGAAATTAGTTTTTTTATTTACTTTATATATAGTAGTTAGTATCTGCTAATCTCGAACTCCCAATTTATCCCTTCCCACCCCCTTCCCGCCTGGTAACCATCAGTTTGTTTTCCATGTCTGTGAATCACTACTTCTGAGGACTCTCGTCAACATCAGAGCCCCAGAAACTGAGGAGCTGAGGTGCTGGGGTGTCTCTTAGAGAGTGTGAACATCAGAGTTGGACCCCAAAACTGAGAGGCCACGGCTCTGTTTCTCGTCCGTTCTGGGCACTTGGCTACGTTTGTGGTGGGGAGACTTCAGAAGAATTGCCGGGCCAGCTTTTGGGAGCTTTCCAGCTATTTTTCTCCTATAAGCCACATGCTGGGCTTCTGGCTGAGCCAAAGAGCCTCCATATGAATCCCAAGCATGCTCTCCACGTTGCTCCCCAGAACATGCATCTGCGTGACCTTCTTTCTGCCTATCTTTGCAACAGGTCTGAAGCAAGGTCACCCCGACCGTACAACGAGGTGTTGAGAACAGTCTCAGAGCCCTACAGCTTTGAAATGCCACGGCTTGTGGTTGGGAAAGAGATACGGAAGAGAGACTTTTGGAGTCAGACACAGTGAAGCCAGAGCATTCCAGGTCCTCTCACCCTTCCCCCAAGTCCCGGGAATGGCGCACATGGAGGATGGGGTGCCCGTTTCCCACAACTTGTCCTGGGTTGTGCTTTTCTGGCCTCAAGGGTGACTCCACCTGACTCCCACTCCCTCTGTCTAGCCTCCCTGAAGGCAGCCCCCTGGGTGGGGAGATGTCCCAGCTTTGGAGTAGATCAGTTTCACCGAGGGAAGCAGATCAGTGGCCCAGGAGATGATTGAACAGAGCGACACAAATCTTGTTTGAAGAATAAGCCTCTGTCTTAGGGGACAAAGCTACAGCATCCTTTTGTTGGTCTAGATTTTGCTAATCAGAACAATGAGCTGCTTCCAAAGAATGCTTCATTTAATGGCTTAAAGAAGAAGAAAGGGAGGAAACGGGAGGCTTTAGTCAGCCAAAGGGCGGGCACAGTGGACGGGGCTGTTAACTGCAAACGTGGACAGACCACCAGAACGGGCACCAGGAGCCCCGAGATGGCCTGGCTCTGCCACATTGAAAGTCCCCTCTGCTCTCTCTATGCCTCACTTTTTCAAACTGGATTATGAAATCGATGCCCTTCCCTACCTCGAGGGGAGCTGTGGTACATCAGTGGGATGAGGCACATGACAAGAGTTCTTTGGGAAAGATGAGAATGTTGACCTGGGAATCTTATGCCCACGGGAGCAAGGCCAGCACAGAGTCCCCTGCCGTCTTGTGCTGCCTGCCTCCAAGCTCCCCAGTCAGCGAGAGTCTCCCTCAGAGACCACACATGTAATTAGTGTGGGGAGGCTTCTGGGAAGGGATCAGGCTGCTCAGACACAGTCATATAAGAAGGAAAAGACCCACAATCTGGAGACTCAGTGGACTGAGGAGGTGGCGCTCATTCATGGGTTTGGCATTTGTCAGTGTCATGGTTAGAAATTCATCCTGGCTGGTCTGTTCGGTTGCGTTGGGTTCTGTGCCAAGTGTGGCTGGGGAGACCACTGAGGATTCCCCACATCCACAGGGTCTCATTCATCCTGCTTCAGCCTGGGGTGATGACAGACATGATCTGATTTCAGGCAGACAATGGCAAAACTGTGTTAGTAAGAGACAAACCTACTGGATGCTTCCAGAAGCATTTCAACTATGTGCTCTTCCCTTATCTGCTTTCCCACACTCAACAGCAAAGTAGCAAGAAAGCTACAGGCTCCAAGTTGTCCCTAGAGAAGGGGTGGTGGTGGTGAGCTGGTATTTTAGAAAGCCAAGATAAAGTCGGAGGCAGGGACACACATCCACACGGGGCATTTGGCTCCAGGGGTAGTGAGGTGGCCACTGTCATGAGACATTGGAGGTCTTAGGTATCAGTTATTTGGTATTGGAGGTTTTAGGGATATCCTTGGATTGGGACCACTCAGGACGTACTGTCCACAGTGGCTGTTGGCCAAGGACACTGGATACTTGATACACCCTCAAGAGGCAGAATTTGGGCAAGACGGCATAAAGGAATCTCCTCTTTGGCCAAGAAAATGCAAGATCCTATTTCAGTTAGGGTTCACAGTTGCAAGCTGAAGCAACTGACCCCGAATGATTACACAGAGAGAGAATTTATTAACGAGACGTCGGGCAGCTCACAGCATCTCCAAGAACACTGGGGCACCCGGTTTGGAAGCTGCATAGCCGGGAAGAGCACCGCCACTCCTGCCATAGGACCTCTGCTCTGCTGGAGGGCCCACTGCCAGCACCCCAACACTGGGCTCTGGGTGTGGGCTGGAAACAGGGCCCCTGTTGCCCATAGGAACCGGGAGATCCTACCACTGCCTATTGCCAGGATACATTCTGAGCTCTCCCAGCTGCTTCTTGTAAGTGATGGAGCCCAGGTCACTTACCTGGCCCACCTGCCAGGGAGCTGGAGTAGCCAGTGGCTGGCACTTTTGGTTTCTATCGTGAGAGATGGGCTCTGCCCCACAAGGTGGGTCAGGGGCACAAGCATAGAAGATACAGATCCTTCGTGACCAAACTGAGGACAATGGTGCCTGATAAGGTGGGAAGTGACAATAGGAACTGACCTCAAAGGCTTCTGACGCTGTTCTGCTTCTTTGCCTTGTATTGACTCTGGAAATCACTATAATCTGGCTTCATTCACCAGGATTTCATTCAAACTGTTCTTGTGAACGTCTCCCATGATCTCCATCTTGCTAAATCCAGTGGTCCTGTCTCTGTTTACTTTTAGGCAATCTCTTAGCAACAATTGTCACAGTTAGCCACTCCTTCTTGAAATAATGTCTTTTCTTGGTTTCCGTGACACCCCACCCCTCTGGTTACCTTCCACCCACTTCCTCCTCTACTTCTTGGCTGGCTCTTCTTTGTCTGTCTGATCCCTGAATATCAACGTTCCCTGCATGTGGTCCTGGCCCTTCTCTTCATCTTTGACGTTCTCCTCCAGTAGCTCTCCTCTGTTCTCATGGCTTTAGACACCACCTATGTCCTGATGGCTTCTGTATTTGTCTCTAGTCCTGCTCTCGCCTTGGAACTCCAGACTTGTATAATCAATTGTGATTAAAAACACTTCCTATTTTCAGATAGTTTCAAATTTATAGAAATATTGCAAAAATGAAAACAACATAAAAACACCTGTATTCCCTTTACCCAGAGTCACTAATGTGAACCGTTTACATCATTTGTACATATGTATCTGTGTGTGGGTGTGACGCAGAAACATACACACGCATTTTTTTCTGAATCATCTGATGGAAAGCTGCATACATCTGTGGCTCTTCCAATGATTTTTGGGGTGAAGTGGATTCTTACACAAAACCATAGCACAGTTATCAGTCTCAGTAAATTTAATGTAGTTAACAACACTACCATTCACATTTCAACTTTGTCAGTTCATTAAAAAATGTCCTTTATGGCTTTTTTTCACCTTCAGTACAGGATCTAGTCTAGGGTCAGATATTGCTTGTGATTGTTATGTCTCTTTGTCCTCCTTTAATCTGACAACATTTCTGTGGCTTTTCTTTGTGTTTTATGACATGGACATTTTTGAAAAATACAGTCCCTCCCCCTTCTTTAAAAAAAAAAAATAGAACACTTCTCATTCGGGGTTTGTGTGATGTTTTCTCATGATTAGATGCACGCATGGGCTATTTAGCCTCTGCTGGAATACAGCCTCAGTTAGGCTGTGTCCTTCTTAGAGGACCACATCTGGAAACACACAATGTCCCTCTCTGATGGTGCTAGTTTTGATACTTTGTCAAGGTTGCTGTCTGATTTCTCTGCTGTAGAATTACTGTTTTCTTTTCCTTTCCTTTTTTTTTTTTTTTTTTTTTTTTTTTGCCTTGTAACTAGCACATGGTCTGTGGGGAGACACATTAAGATCATGCACATATCCTGTTCCTTATCAAAATTTAGTTCAGCACCCATTAGTGATTCTCTCCTGATCCAGCCTTTAACTAGGATGGTTGGAAAGCGATGTTTTTCCAACTCCAGCACCCTGACACGTTGACCTGCTGACCCTTGACGCTTGGCTGGAAGTGAGAGCCTCCTTCCCTATCCATCCTTTCCTGTCTTCCTTCCTTCCCTCCCTTTCCAATTTATTATCAGTACCAACGCATGGATTTTTCAATGGTTTGCAATTCATTACTGTACTTAATTCTTTAGGCGCTCAGATTGCATTTTTGACAACTTCCCTTGACTGTCTCACAGACAATTCAAACTTACCAGGTTCAACGTGGAACTGTTACTATCCTACCACAAACCCATCCCCCACCTCATCTAAGTCTTTCCCATCCTGGGAAATGACACCATCATCCATCCAGTTTCTCAAGCCAGAAGCCTAGGTGTCAACCTTGATTCCTCCCTGTCCCTCAGCCTCTACACCTAATTCATCAGAGGGTTCTGTTAGGTCTACCCCTGAAACGCATCGTGAGTCTTCCCTGCTCTCTCCATTTCTACCATGATGGCCTGCATCCCAGCCGCCCTCATCTCTCAGCTGGATCATGGCTGTATCTTCCTCCTTGTTCCACCTGCTCCCTCTGGTGCCCTCCCTCCAATTCCTTTATACACAGCAGCTAGTATGATTTTAAAAATATATAGCATTGGATTATACATCTTCCCTACTTAAAACCCTCAATGACTTCCCATTACACTTGAAATAAATTAAACAAACTCCTCAGCATAGCCTCCAGGACTCCGTAAGACCTGGCCCCACCTGCCTCTCTAACTGCACCTCCACTGCTCTCCCAGGCTGTTTTGCTCCAGTCACATCTCCTGAGGCTACAGAACTTAATTCCCTTAAATGCCAAGCCCTCGCCAGCCTCACAACACTTGTTCTGCCTCCTCCTGCTTCCTGAAATGTTCTCACCCTTCTCTCTCCTCTCCACCCTCTCCCCGCCCTCGCTGCCTTCACGTGCTGGTGACTTCCTGGTCTCTAGGTAGAAGTTCTCATGTTCCCTCTTCAAGGGGCCTTCTCTGGTCACTCCCCACCGAGTTCCAGAGATGGTCATGACCTTCTTGGGAGGGGCTCCAGTGTTGGGACTCTAAAGGGCAGCAGAGAATGGGATGATTTTAGATTTATTTCCACAGGGGGAAAAAAGAGAGTAACTGTTCCATGGGAGGCCGAGTAGAAGTTTTCTTTGGTGAGGGAGATAATTCGGTGTATTTATTTATTTAATGGAAGGACTGGGGATTGAGCTCAGGACCTTGCAATTGCTAAGCACACACTCTGCCACTTGAGCTATGCCCTCCCTCCCCCCAGTAGAAGTTCTGACAGACGAGCCTCCCACTCTGGGCCCTGGGGCTGCAGAAGCACAGCACTGCCCTGGCTCTCAGCAGCTGGAGGAGGGAGATCTTCCAGACCCAGAGGCCAGGCTGCCTGCTCTCCTGTCTCACTCACATCTCACCCCCAGCTGCACAATTTTAAGAGGCAAGTGCTGTCACCAGACCCTGTACAAGGCGTCTCTTTTCTCCACACCCTCACCAACACAGCTCTTGTCTTTTTGATGACAGCCAAGGAGAATAGGTTTCTCCTTGTGCCTTTGATTTGCATTTCCCTGATGAAAGGTGATGCTCGCCATTTTTCCATTACCTGTTGGCCATCTGTATGTCTTTGGGAAAATGTCTGTTCAGATTTTCTGCTCTAAATTGGATTGTTTGTTCTTTTGCTATTGAGTTGTACGAGTTCTTTATATGTTCGGATTTTATCCCCTTATGAGATATATGATTCGCAAATCTTTTCTCCCATTCAGTGAGTTGCTTTTCATTTTATTGATGAAGAATTCTTATTGGCAAAGTTCCGAAGACAAAGTTCAATGCCATCTGCTGTTTTTTTCTGGCCATTGTTATTCAGTTCGTTACCATAATGAAAGTCATTTCATCATATAGGGGGATCTCTGCTCCGAAGTCCAGAAGGACAGGTTTGCACCTGCAGACACGCTTCTCAGCTTTCCCCATGGGGCGCCGTCACTCTCATGGTAAAAGGGCAGGTGGCAGGTGTGGCTGTGAACATGGCCCAGAGATGACCAGTAAGACCAGCTGGTTTCTCATCATGCAGCCTTCCATCCAACACAGCTCGGTTCTCCCGCGGTCATCCCGGGCGATGGCTCAGAATCGTCTTGATTTGTCTACCTGGTCATGGGGAGAACTCAGTGAAGCAGTGAGAGCCCTCTGGATATGGCCGTGCCTGCTGTTTGCATTTAGCTCCAGAGTCGTCATCGGATTGTGGCTGTTGGGCTGGGTGGGGCTGGCTCCCCTCCCACGGTCCTGAGGCCAGATGCATTGGTGTGACCTCTCCACTCTGATGGGCTGGGACAGGGCTTCTTCCAAACTTCTTTCAACCTCTCAGAAGCCTGAGATGCAGCAACCCTTGGGCCATGTGGTACTGATGTCTTGGCCACGCTCTTTGAGAAGAGCAACAATCCTGAAATGATATATATATGTTTTTTTATTGAAGCATAGTCAGTTTACAGTGTTGTGTCAATTTCTGTGTACAGCATAATGTTGCAGTCATACATATGCATATGCGTACATGTATTCATTTTCATATTCTGTTTCAAGACAGGTTACTGCAAGATATTGAATACAGTTCCCTGTGCTGTACAGTATGAACTTGTTTATTTTTTATATAGTCTTAGTATCTACAAATCTCGAACTCCCGATTCATTCCTTCCCTTCCCACCTCCCTCCCCGCTCTGGTAACCATAAGTTTGCTTTCTATGTCTGTGAGTCTATTTCTGTTTTGTAAATATGTTCACTTGTGTCTAAAATAATATTTCTGGAGTAACTGAACCATTCCCATAACAGCCCCAACACCAGGACACGAGGCTCGGGTGGAGGGAAGGCGTTGGCTCGGGTGCCTTAGTTCAGTGTGGGTTCAGTTTTGGGTTCCACCAGTGATTTCTGATGGGTCAGCCCAAGGTCATCACCCCTGCCAAAGCTTCATGATCCCTGGAGGAGCCTCAGGGGTCACCCACTTCCAGAAAGAGCGCATTCTTTTTTGGAGCTAATCTCAAAGACTCCCAGAGTCACGGGGATTATGTTGTGTGTGTGAGAACCTGCTGACACGATTCAGAGTGACTGGTCCTCAGCTGTTCCTTCTGCCTGCCTGGCCCTCCCCGTGGAAACTCCCATAAAGGCCATAACCTATGCTCTCCCTTCCCTCCTGTTTCCTGCCTCCTGACTGGCACTGCCACTCCCTGTGGCCCCACATGGTGCGCAGTGACCCTCTCTCCGGGGCTGTGGATATAGTAAACTTCGTTTTCTTGAGCCTCTTTTGTGACCTTTTGTGACTGCACTGGACTGAGTATCACCTAAAAGAACAAGGAACAAAGAGGCTGAGGTCCATACCTGTTCTCCTGGGGTGTCCCTTCCTCTCCCTCTCCAACCCCAAGGGGCTGGGTGACCCACTCCTGCCTAGTGGCCTCCTCTGGGCTACCTGTCCCCCCCATCCTGGGAGGGGGACAGTGGTCATGTTGTCAACATGGAGACCATATCGGGGAGGCCAACACATTCTCTCTCCCAGATGTGACTCTTTCTTGGCACAACTTTTTTTTAAATTGAAGTATAATCAATTTATAATGTGTTAATTTCTGGTAATTCATTGATACATACATACATATATATATTCCTTTACGTATTCTTTTTTGTTATAGGTTTCTTGGCACAACTTTGATGTAATATCATTTTAAGACTCCCCTTTCCTCACCAAAGGTGAGACCGTAGAAGAAAAACTTGAGTAAGGACAGAAAATCTGTCCCGCTACGGTGTAGTTTTTGCCTGTTGCGTGAAGACTTGTTTATCTCTTGGCTCTTAGCTGAGTTTCTGTGTGTGTGTGTGTGTGTGTGTGTGTGTGTGTGTGAGGGAGCAAAAGAAGTTGACACACATGACTCTCCCCACACATATGGAATTGCCATTAGAGTCGGGCAACCAGGACCGGGCTCGGGCTTCTCTTCTAGAGAAAGCTGCTTTGGTTTTCCTCCAACTGCACCCTGACCCATGGGAGGAGAAATTGGAGGCCAAGGAGCCTTGCTCGTTGGAAATCACGCCTGCCTTTCTAGGCCTCCAGGTACTGGGGCCCTGAGCTTCCTTGCCCAGTGGGCCTGAGCCTGCTCCTGCAGCTTGTCTTGGCCCCCTTCCGGGGCTCCAATCTTCCTGGGTCAGTCTCCCGGGAGGCCTCCTCCTTATGTGCCCGCTTTGCAGCCAAGGGGTGACGGAGAGCAGCTGCTCTGGGGAACAAGGAGGGGGTGCGAGGACAGAACCCAGGTGCGGGATGGAGAGGGCTGATGGCTGGGAGCTCCCCCAGGTGCAGCCTCCCCGGGCTCTGAGGCTGGAGGAGGGGGACCTGCATGCTTGCGTCCAGCCCAGGACCGGGAGCAACGCGCCCCTGCCTGCCTCTCCAGAGTAGCTGGCCTGCTTAACTGGAGCCTGGATGCTGGGGATATTTTCCACTGGATTTTCTCATTATTGAGCAATTCCTCCTGCCCACGGGGCCATCCTTCCAGCACTTGGATGCTAAGGCGCTTTGTGGGGATGACTCACATGGGGCTTCACGATCCAGAAGGCCATGGTTTATGGTTTGGTTTTGTCTGTCAAGCAAAGCGAGAGATGATGAGAAACAGAAAAAAGTTCTCACCAATGTCTCCAAAGCACCAAGGCCCACCTCGCTGAGCCTCATCTCGAAGTGGAGGAGGGGCGGGGCCACACGCTAGAGGTTCACGGGGCGCCTCCTGGCTTCTCCGCAGGGACAGGCGCAGGGTCTGGGGACTGGTGACACTGGCAGCGCTCCCATCCCTTTCCCGATGCCTCCATTGTTTCTGACAGCTGTTACCTTGGTGAATATGTTGCCCTTTGATTTTTGGTTCTGCCCCAGATTGTTGGACTTCTGCTCCATTGGGTGGCTGTCTTCTGATCTTACTTGTCCGACAAGAAAACCAAACGATGCCCTTCTCCTTTTGGCTTCAAATGGGGCTTCTGTTCAACACTCACTCCATCTTTGTACCCCTGAGTCATGCTCATCTCATAGGCGGGGGAGATGTTCCCACCGGGAGAGCCTCACCTCCATCTGACCTGCACTTTCCCCGACTCAGGCTCCCCGCCCCTGGTCCCTGGTCCTGCTCACAGCATACACGCTCCTGGCTGGAAGATGGAGCTGGAACTCCCTGAAGCTGACTTTGGTTCCCCCCAACCTCCAACATTTGATCAGTGACAGTAAGTGTCTTAATCAACTTTTGCAGCTGGCAAGAGGGATCCAGGGTCAGGCTGTTTGACCCCCCCATCCAAGCTCTTTTCCCCTTTCCTCTAAAACCAGGACCTTAGGCACAGTGCTGTCTAAGTTGCTTTTGGAAGCGCCAGACTGGGACTGGTCTTTCCTGGCAACTGGACCCTGACTTTCTAGATCCTTGGGACCCTGCCCAGTGGGATGGGCTTAGAGGACCCCTGTGTGTCTAGGGCAGAGGGAGGGTGGAAACCAAGTCAGTGGTGTTTGCCTCTCCCTACAGCCTGGCTTAAAATCCTGAAAGGACCAGCCTTTGATCCTGCAGAACAGGCCACGGCTCTGCAAACAGCCAGACCCCCAGAGGGGGGCTCCTGGGTCTCCCCCATGGGCTTCTGCCCCACAGCTCCTGACTGCCAGCCCCAGCTGAGTGGCTCCCTGGGCCTCTGAAAGCTGAAGGCTGCCTCCAGGGGAGCAGGCTTTGGGCATTTCTGATGCTGTTACCTCAGCTCGACCACCTCCCATGGTGTGGCCTTGGCCAAGTTACTTAGTCCTCTCTGTAAAATTAAGATTCGGGAGGATTAAGCGAGTTTATATAAGCCCAGCACATCATGCGTCCTTCATAATTAATGGTTATGATTGTTGCTAGCACTTACCCATCCCTTTGGAAATTATTTGTTTACTTCCTATCTTCTCCAGGAGATCCTCAGCCCCCATGTGTCCCATCCTCCTCTCTGACCCCAGAGCCTGACCATCCATATGATCTGTTGGATGGATGAATGAATGAATGCAGGATTGAATGAATGTCACGAAGATGAAACTGCAATGCCATGCAGAGAGATGCTTCATTTGGGAGGGGAAGTGACAGTTGTCACCAGCTCAGGCTGGGCAGGTCCCAGGGTAGATGGAGGCCCCAGTTTGAACATAGGGGCCAGCGGGAGAGCCCAGGAGCTGCTGTGGCAAAGATCACCTGTTGCTTCCAGAACCAAGCGGGACCGCCTCGGTGGGCAGCTCACTCCTGACCTCTGGGTGCAGTTTCTGCCACCGCTTTGCCTGGGCCTCCCAGGTCTCCTCCTCCTCCGGGGAGGACAGGGTCCACCACACCGTCTGGTGGTGGACTGGCACCTTGGACCCTCTGAGGGGAGCTGCCCGCCTGCTCTGAGCAGCGCCCGATGGTCTGCAGAGAAAATGCCATCTATTTTCTGTCAGCGTGAACTCTCACATTTACAGTTTTGCCAAGGGGAACATCACAATGATGTGAAGTCCCCTCAATAGCCCTGTCCCCTCAGGAAGGGAGAGGGGCAGAAAGCCCAACCCAGCCCAGGGACAAAGTCCCCTCTGTTGGCAGACATGGGCTTCTGTTCAAGTCCCCAGGCCCCCGCAGGTGGCAATGGAATGGGCTGGGCCCAGCAAGCGGGCTTACTGGACAGTCCAGGGCAGCACCCCTGAGGCTGGCCTTGTTTCCCACTGTGGGAGGGGGCAGCTAGTGGCCCGGCTGGGGCCCCCATCCAGGTGCTGTGGGATCCCAGAGTCCTGCACACCTCCCCTGCGCCAGAGGTTCTGGGGATCCCCCCCACCGCCCCACCCTGTGAGCCCTGGTCAAGGGCACATCACGTCCCGAAGCCCAGTGTGCGCCCGGAGTTTCCATCCCTCAAACAGTCTTCCTTTTCACAGCCCTGCTCGGGAAGCAGAAAGGTTAAACTTCCCATCTTCTGTCTGAAGGAGATTCCTGCTGTGACTCAGTCTCTGCCATGAGTCTTTTCTCCCCCGTCCTGGGCGGGGTTAGAGCTGGAGACTCGGAGCAGAGAGGCTGACAGACTGGGGACAGTTGGACAGTTGGGAGGTGCTGCTGCTGGAGGAGGCCGTTCTGCCACCTCCACCCAGTGTGGCCATGGGGACAGGCAGCCCTGGGCCTGGGGATTGAGAGAGGCTTGATTCCAGGCACAGATGTGAGAGGCAGGTTAACCCGAGGCCAACCGGTAACCCTGTCCTTGCCTCCCTGCCTCCACCTCACGTGGGGCTCTTCCCTGCCTCCTGGCAGGGGCCGAAGACACTCACCGTCCCTCATTCTATTTCTCCATCAGCCTGGCCTGTTCTCAGTCAATTATCTCATGGTCCTGCTCTCTGCTTTCGAAAGTCATGGCTCATTTTATGAAGAAACCCTTGCACTGGAGCTGGGCACATGTGGGGATGCAATGCCCCGACCCTAGAAAGCTCTGTGGCCTCCGCGGCATTGAGGAGGCCCCGGGCTTCCCACTCACTCTGGCTTCCTTGGGAAACAAAGACTTTCCCCGCCGCAGGGCCCTCAGGTCAGATTTTCCTTCCTTTAATTTTTCAAATTAAGAGGCTTCTCACAGGGCCTCTGTGGCACCCAGGGCTTTGTCTGGACAGGGTCCCAGGGTTCTGGAATAGCAGTTTGCAAGTGGGTGCAGACCCCAGAATGGCAGAGCAGTTCCTCACAGGCACGAGGCCCTCGAGGCTGGGACCCAATGGCAGGGCGCCCTGGCCACAGGGTGAGCGTTTCCATAGCGACTCAGGCCAGCCTGCCTGTGGCCTGACGTTATTAACCAGGGGCCTCCTCTGGGCACCTGTGGCTGTGGGCTCTAATAAAACATTTCAGTTTTCTGATGGTACAGTGGAGTGAAATCGTAATCAGCTGAAATCATCAGTGCAAGAGAGACCCAGGCAAGCCTGTGAGCTCCAGGAAATGCTGAATTTCCAGTCTGATGTAAATCATGCCATAGCTATTATAATTTTTGCTACACTGTGGACATCCTGAAGGGTGTTTTGCCTCATTTAGGAATGCAAAAAAAAAAAAAAAAAAAAAAAATGGAATAAGGAGGTGACTGGAATCTCCAGTCAAGGCCTGTAAAACAGACCTCTGTTCTCAAAGAGTCCACGGGAAAAACGTCCCGATGTGTAGATTCATTCCTGTCCTCAGCCCAGAGACAGTCTCTTGGTTTTTTTTTTTTTTTAACTATAAATACAAAAATTTGAAAAACAGAAAAAAGAATTTACACAGAAGCCAGTCACTCAACATACCACAATTATTTGCTTTGGTGGCTAAGTCTTTATTTACTTGAGTGGCTTCTGGTTTAAATAATTCACATATTTGAAGCCTTAACAACAATTATGATTGCAAAACTGCTGGTAAGCTTGATCAAAAACCCTTACAGCAGACAAACTGGAGGCTCATAAAGAAAATTTCCCCCACCGTGCACTACTTTCTGATTTCTCTAACACGGTAAGTCAACATCTCTGTTGGAAGGGATTTAAGACAAATTCGAGGAATAAATAAAGAAAGATACAAATAATCAAACTGAGTACTCCTGAGCTAGGCATTCTGGGTAGGTAGTGGTGCTGGGCGGGGGGTAAGGCTGAGGCCACTGGGGTGTGACCCTCACTATGGGTGGCTATTCACTGCATTACTCTCGGGGTGACAGTGGACGACTAGACCTGTTTTTGCCTCCAGGGTGTCCACAGCTCTGAGGCCATTCAAGGATGCCAGGGCCTCACGGGCAGCTCTGCCGGAGGAAGGTGTTAAGGGAGGAGTCGCTGTTTCCAAGCCCAGTCAGCCCTGGGAGCTCCTTCCTGTCTGTCTGTGGTTCTCTCCATCCTCTGGCTCCCGGTCAGGTCCCATCCAGCGCCCAGAAGTGAGAGGAACTAACACATGGGGCCTGCCCAGCCCTTCTTCTCTCCGCCTCGTTCCACAGATGGGCCTTACCTGGCAGTCCTGGACCCGGCCTGGCCCAGATGAGATTTCTCAAAACCTCTGAACTATTGTGTTTGGAAAGGACAGTCCTTGCTTCTAGAGTTAGGTGCTGACATAGTTCAAGATGAAATGATCTCTGGGATTTGCTTCAGAGGAATCTGGAAGATGGACGTTGGGTGATAGGAAACAAGATTGGCTGTGAGCCCTGGTGATGGTCCTTGGGGGTTTATTGTATGTGTCTCTCTGCTTTTGTTTATGTTTGGAATTTTTCATAAAATATCTATCAGCCACACTCGGCCCTCACAGCGGAGCGGGGCACGTGGCAGGTACTAAGTTGAGTGAAGGGGGCGCCAAGTTCCCTTTTGGAGAGCGAGCTTTGATTTTCTGAGTGCAGGCCCAGGTGCAGAATGACAGTTCTTAACATCCTCCTGTTTATCTCAAAGACGGGGGCCTCTGTGAGGTGGGTGGGTGGCTGGGGATGGCGGGCAGGAGAGGATGGAGGACGGCTGTCAGGCTGCTCTGGGGAGGGGGAGGCTGAGTCCGCCCCTTACAGCTGCCCTGAAGCAGGAGGCTCTGGAGGAAGCCCAGCAGGCCGAGTGCGTGATCAGGGCTGCGGGGAGCCTGCCCTGACCTGGAGGGGCTCCCGGGAGGGAGGGAACACTGTCCACGGTGAAGGAGCGTTAGCAGGAGGACAGACAGTGATTCTGAGGATTTGAGCTGGAGGAGGACCCAGGTGAGTCGGGGAGGGCACGAGGGAGGGACGAGCTTCGCTAGTGGTCTCAGCCTCTCTGCAAAGACCAGGACCAGGATCGGGCACATGCGATCTCACAACAGGTGCAGTCGGATCCCGGTGGCCTCTGCACCTACACACTGCGTGGCATGGAGCATGTCTGAGGTGAGCTGAAGAAGCGTGTGTATACCCAAGGGGCTCTGTGGTGAGGCCCTTCAGGGGACCCCGATGGGGGAAGCGAGGGTGTGGGGGATCTTTGACTGTAGGGCCTATCTCTTAGTTGGGGCAGCAGAAGGTAACCTGAGAACAGGAGGGGGACTTCTGCAGTCATCTACTGATGTGTAACCAACCCCCTCCTTCCCCCCGGGACGTGATGGCTTAAAACAGAGAGCACTTCATTGCTGCCCGTGGGTCTGTGGGTTGCCCGGGCTCAGTCAGGTAGCTCTTGTGCTGGTCTCACCTGGGGTCTCTCGTGTGGTTGCAGTCAGATGATGTTAGGTCGGAGTCTCTCGGGGCCTGAGGACCAGTGGCCTCTCCGTGGGACTTCCCATATGGCCACCCCCACAAGGTCTCCATGTGGGCTTCCTGGCAGAGGAGCCAGGCTTTTCTACCTGAAGGCTCAAGGCTCCCCAAAGTGCCACAGCAGAAGCCTTCCCAGGGCTTAGCCAGGGACCAGCCCAGCATCACTTCTACCACATTCTGACGGCTAAGCGGTCATGGAGCAGCTCAGGTTCACAGGAGGGAAACCAACTCCGCATCCTGATGACAGAACAGCAAAGAACTGTGCCCATTTAAAAAAAATCGAATATAATTGATTCACAATGTTGTGTTAGTTTCTGGTGTACAGCATAGTGATTCAGTTATACACATATATATTCTTTTTCATTACAGGCTATTACAAAATGTTGAATGTAGTTCCCTGTGCTCCACAGTAGGACCTTGTTGTTTATCTATTTTATGTATAGTAGTTTGTATCTGCTAATCCCAGACTCCTAATTTATCCTCCCCTTTTGTTTCTCCTTTGGTAACCGTAAGTTTGTTTTCTGTGTCTGTGAGTCTTTCTGTTTTGTAAATAAGTTCATTTGTGTCATTTTTTTTAGATTCCATATATATGTGATATCATATGGTGTTTGTCTTTCTTTCTCTGGCTGACTTCCTTCACTTAGTATGATAATCTCCATGTCCATCCATGTTGCTGCAAATGGCATTATTTCATTCTTTTTATGGCTGAGTAGTATTCCATTGTATGCATATACACACCATGTCTTCTTTATCTAGTTATCTGTCGGTGAACATTTAGTTTGCTTCCATGTCTTCGATATTATAAATAGGGCTGCTATGAACACTGAGGTGCATGTATCTTTTTAAATTAGAGCTTCCTCTGGATATATGCCCAAGAGTGGGATTGCTGGATCATCTAATAAGTCTATTTTTAGTTTTTTGAGGAATCTCCATAATGTTTTCCATAGTGGCTGCCCCAAATTACATTCCCACCAACAGTGTAGGAGGATTCCCTTTTCTGAATTGTGGGCATTTTTAATTCACTAAAGGGACCCAATCTGAAGTCTGCTTGGAAGGAGGCGGGAGCCGCAGTCATATCAAGTGATGCTGCCTTGTAGATGTGCGAGATCCCAGAACTGCTGTCCCTTGCTCCTTCCCCCTCTTGTCACTGACTTGGACAGGCAAGGGGGTGACTGCAACAGCTTTAAATGCTTCTCCAGACCTCACATCATCATCCATGGAATGGCGACACAGTGATCTTTCTGGGACCAGTGCTGGTCAACCAGTCAACCAATTTGCTGTGCATTCATTGGACCTGACTCTGAAGCCACACCTGTCCCCATGTGTCCTCTGCAAAGTCAGGCTTTGGCTCCATCCTGGCCTATATTAGTCTGCTTGGGCTCCTATAACGAAGATACCATGGAAGTGGCTTAGACAAAACCTGTCTATTTCCCCCAGTTCTAGAGCCTGGGGAGTCCAAGGTCAAGGTGCCAGGAGATTCAATGTCTAGTAAGAGCCCTCTTCCTGGTTCATTGATGGCCATCCTCTTGTGGCATCTTTATCTGACAAAGGGGGTGAGAGAGCCCTCTGGGGTCTCTTTTATAAAGGCATTAATCACCTCATCACTGCCCAAAGGCCCCACCTCTGAATACCATCACACTGGGGGTAAGATTTCAACATGTGAATTTTGGGGAAACACAAACATTCAGACTCTCATGTGGTCCTTTCACTCTCCTCCTCCTGAATCCACAGAAAGGAAGTCTTCCAGGTGTGGGGAGGACAACCTGACTCAGCTGTGAGTGAGTCTGTCAAATACTGGGTCCCCGGGCAAGCGAGGGGCACCGGAGGAGACAACGTGACACCTTCCTGTGTCAGCCTCCACTCACATCATCCACTTGATCCTCTTGGACGAGCCTGAGGACACATTCAGCAGGCACTTCAGGGGCACACAGGCTGTCAGGGCAGGTTCGGGGTTTGTGTCCAGGTGGGCTGGTAACGACACCCTCTCCCTGCCATCCCTGCATCCCAGTCTCTGGCTCCTGCGGGCTGGCGGGGAGGTGGGTGTGGAGGGAGCAGCTGCGCCCCGACCCCCCGGCTCCTTGGGGATCCCTTTCCTTAGTGACAAAGGGCCTTCGCTCTGGTGAGCTGGCCAGGCCAGATGTTCGCAATTTCCAAGTCACAAACGTTTCTCATTTCATCTCACCTTCATCAAGTTCTTTGCATTCCGTCCACAAAAATGTCTGGGAGCTGGATGCCCGGGGAGGGGTCCCAGCTGCGCGCAGGGATGAATGGCTCCTCTGTCTGTCGCCTGTGGAACGGCTGACCGGGGCATCACAGGCGAGCCGGTCCTCTGGCTCCCGGGTCTGCAGTTGAAACCTGGCCTGTTTCCAAGTCACTGTGCCTCGGGGATCCTCATGCTCTCACCCTCCTCAGGTTCCCGGCCACCACCCACTTCTGTCCCAGTGTCCAGAGGGGAGACACCCCAACACCCGGCTCAGCCCTGAGCTTGCTTCCTTCTTGGCCACGTTCAACACAGAGGAGGGCTCGGCTGGGTGGCATTAAAGAAAACTTCTGAATGAGGCTCACCTTCAAAGCAGGTCTGGAGGTGGCAACGTGAGTGAGGCTATGTGACCCTCAGTGCTTTCCTGGGGAGACAGAGTCGGTTTCAGTCCTGAGCAGAAGGGTGCTCTGCAGCCTCTGCCTGGTTCCCCTGATTTTGTAAGGACAGGGCATTTTTGTCCCCCCAGAGAGCCACCCCTCTTGCTAAGCACAACTGGATCTGCAAATACCAGGAGGCCCTGGAGGGGAAGCACTTGTTGACCCCACATGGTGGTTCTCAACCTTGTCGGGGAAACTGAGAATCGTAGATGCTGGGCTCCTCCCCGGCCCCTGCAGACAGTCTGATGAATTGGCCAGGGTGCCCCTAGGGGATGCCCATAGCCGTCAAGACAGAGAACTGCCGCTCTGACGCCCTGTCCTCGTCCTCTGCTGGCCCTGCGTGAGCTGTCGAAGCCTCAGCTCTGGGTCTGCACATGTGGGTGTCCAGGGCGTTGCATTTTTCAGCCACTGGGACCTGGACAAACTCTGCTGGTTCCCAGAGTATTCAGACAATGTGACCTGAGGAAAGAGGATCTTGGTTGGAGATGCCCAAAGTGCCTCCGGTCCACAGCCATGGAGAGTCAAAGGCTAAAACCTGCAGGTGTCTGTAGACAGCTCAGGAAAACTCTGCAGAAAGGATGTCAGGCCACAGCTGAGGCCTTGTGCCATGAGGGAGGAGCACGGCCTTGGAGACAGGAAGTGTGGGCTCCAGCCTCATCCATTCTACTTCATCTGCTTGGCTTCCTCATCTTGCTAAGTGGCAACTTGCTGCTTTCAGGTTTGCAGGCCCAAAGCCTTGGCATCATCTTAGACTCCCAGCCGCCTCTCACATTCCAAGTCTAATCTACCAGCAGATCCTATTGGCTCCAGCTTCAGAAGATGTCCAGATTCTGACCACTTCTCTCCACCTCTGCTGTTTACCCAGGGCCCTGCTACTATCTTGCCATGTGTAAATTATTGCCACCACCTCCTAACTGGTCTCTCTGATTCCACCCTTGGTCCTCTACTGTCTCTTCTCAATATGGCAGTCTGAGTGATCCTTTCACAATGTAATTCAAAGGTGGGGAGGGTCTAGTTGAGTGGTGGAGTGTGTGCTTAGCATACATAAGGTCCTAGGTTCAATCCCCAGTACCTCCATTAAGATAAATAAATAAATAAGAATAAACCTAATTATCTCCCCCACTGGCAAATAATAATAGATGATGATAATAAAAATTAAAAAAAAAATCCAAAATGTAATTCAGAGTATGTCATTCTTTTGTTCAGAACCCTCCACTGGCTTCCAGACTTATGCAAAATCCAAAGATCTTACCGTGCTGTATAAGGCCCCACATAGTCTGGGATCTACTCTCTCTCTGGTTTCGTCATCTGACATGCTCCCCCTTGCTAACTCCAGTCTAGCCACACTGGCCTACTTTGCTGTTCTTTAAGCTTGTGAAACGCACTTCCACCCCAGGGCCTTTGCATTTGCTGTTCCCTCTGGCTAGAACGCTCTTCTCTTGGATATTTGCTCTGCCCGGGACCTTACTTCCTTCAGATTTCTGCTCAATTGTTTTCTTATCAGAGAGGCTTCCCTGGGCACTTAATTAAAAATAGTACCCTCCAACCCAACCCTCACCTTCTTTTATTTTTATTCCTAGAGCTTATCACTACCTACATATTTTCTGTTTATTTTTTGGCTCTTGCCACTTGAATGTATGTTCCGTGAGAGCAAGTTCACTGCTGGATCCCTCACCCTGGTCAGTGCTGGAAACATAGCAGATGCTCAGGAAATATAGGTGGAATGGGCGAATAAACCTATGAAGCAGAGAACTAGCAAGAAAGCTCTCTGGAAAGTCTCTCAAGTCAAAGGAGTGAAGCTTTGAAGGACTAGGGGGCAAATAGACGGGGGGGTGGCGTGTCCAGCAAATGGGGCAGCAGACGTGAGGTCAGTCAGGAACTCTGGTGGCCTAGAGTGTGTGGTGTGGGTGGAACATTAGGAGACGGGGCTGCAGGAACACCCCGTCCTCTGGGGGCCTGACACCCTGCTAACTAACTGACCCCCAGGGCGGCTGTGAGGCTGAGGTGGCTGACCTGCATGGAGGGCTGGCAGGGGGCATTGAGGTTTCTCGCGATCACTCAGTTGCTCTCTCTGGTTGATACCACAGAACATACAACCTTCGGGTATAGGCTTTTTAGCATCACTCATAAACCTGGTTAGGAAGTCCCCCTGGCCATGCCAGGCGTGAGGTAAAGGTGGATGGAGCTGGTGTGGTTTGAGAGGAACAGGTTTTTTGCCTTTTTCTGCCCCTCCCAGGCCGGCCACGGCCGGAGATGGCTGTGGCTGTGAACCTCACTCAGACCTGTGAGCAGAGCTGGATTCGTCTGAGTTCGCCTAGGGTACCTGGAAAGGCGGCTTATTAGACGTGAGCACATTGCCCCCCCCAGCAGAGATCAGACACCCAGGTGGGCAGAGCTTGGGGAAGGCAGGGAGACAGGAAAGAAAGGGAAGTTTTGGTGTGTGGGGAGTTGAGAGTAAGCCCAGGCTGGGTCTAGCAGGGGGGCTGTTGGGCATCAGCGTGGTTGTCTGAGGATTGCACCGCTGTGAGATGAGGAACAGGGTGAGACGGCCACTACATCTTCACGGACACTTCCTTCCTCTTTTTCTAGCGATAGGAGCCTTCCTGCGTACGCACTCGTGCCAGGTGGTGTCATGTGCTTCACCACATTATCTTACTCATCATCTCCAAAAACTGTGGGATGATAACAAAACATTTTACAGCTGAGGCAATGGAGGTATAAAAAACTTCCGTAAGAAGGGTGATGTCAGTAAATTGGTGGAGTAAGGACCTCCGAAAATTCTCTCCTCCATAAAAGCACTGAGAACACTGGCAAAAATGGTCAGAATCAACCTTTTCAAAACAATGGAAATTAACCAAACACTTGCAAGAATTGGAAGTATTTACTTAGGAAAAATGGCTGAATCTTAATAAGAACAATGAGCCTTGTGGCGTTTTAACTTATATCAGAACTAGTAAACAGGTTCAGCAAGGTTACTAAATACAAGATCATTGTACAAAACTCAACTGTATTTCTGTACATGAGTGATGAATAATCTAAAAATAAGAAAAAATAATTTCACATACAATAGCGTCAAAAAGAATAAGATCCTTTAGGAATAAAAATGAAATGCAAGTCTTATACATATTTACATTGAAAACTACAAAGCACTGCTGAAAGACATGGAAGTCCTCAAAAAGTAGAAACACATCTTGTGTTCATGAAGCCCTAAGATTGTTGGATGGCAACACTCCCCAGAGTGACCTACAGATTTAATGCAATCCTCCCAGGTGGCTTTTTCTTTTTTTTTCTTCTAGCAATGACAACAAGTGGATCTGAAAATTCATATGGAAATATAAGGGATCTGGAAATAGCAAAAATAACATAAAAAGAAGAACAAAGTTAGAGGACTCATATTCAAAACTATGTGCATGAGAATAGTCATCTAGATCACTAGAATAGAATTGAGAGTCCAGAAATAAACCCGTATATTTATGGTCATTTAATTTTTGACATGGATGCCAAGACAATTCAATTGGGAAAGAATCGTCTTTTCAACGAGTAGTGCTAAGAACACTGAATATCCACCTGTAAAAGAGTGAAGTTGTGCCCTCACTTCACACCATACACAAAAATTAACTCAAGATGGATCAAAGGTCTAAATGTAAGAGCTAAAACTAACTCTTAGAAGGCAACATAAGCGTCGGTCTCCATAACATTAGATAAGGCAATGGTTTCTTAGATACACAACCAAAGCAAAAACAGATAAATTGGACTTCCTCAAGATTAAAAAACTTCAGAAGGGGTTATATAGCTCAAGTGGTACAGTGCATGCTTGGCGTGCATGAGGTCCTGGGATCAAGCCCCAGTACCTCCATTTAAAAAATACTTAAATAAATAAGCCAATTACTCCCTCACCCCTGAAATTTAAAAACAAAAAGAAGAAAAAATTTAAAACCTTTTTTGATTTAAAGAACACAATCAATAAAGTGCAGACAACCCACAGTATGAGGGAAATCACTGCAAATCATATATTTGATAATGGTCCAGTACCCAGAAAATTTAAAGAACTCTTATCACTCAGCAATAGGCAAATAGGCAGCTTAAAAAAGGAGGGGAGCAAAGGACTTGAGTAGACATTTCTCCAAAGAAGATATGCAAATGGTCAATAAGCACATGAGAAGATTGTCAATATCATTAGTCACTAGGAAAACACAAATCAAAACCACAATGAGATACCACTTCACATCCAGTAGGGTGGCTATAGGCAAAGAGACAGAAAATAACAAGTGTTGGAAAGACTGCAGAGAAATTGGAGCCCTCATCTTGCTGGTAAGAGTATAAAACGGTCCAGCTGCCTTGGAAAAAATTTGGACAATTTCTCAAAAGTTAAACACAGAGTTATTATATGACCTGGCAAGTCCACTCCAAGAGAACTGAAAACATATGTCCACACAAAAGCTTGTACAGGGGTGCTCATAGCAATATCATTCACCTTGGCTGAAAAGTGGAACCAGCCAACATGCCCATCAACTGGTGAATGGACAGACAAAACGTGGTATATTTGTACAACTGAATATTATCTGGCCATAAAAAGAATGAAGTAGTGATCTATGATATGACATGAATGAATCTTAAAAACATTATGGTAAATGACAGAAAGAAAGAAACAAAAAAGGTCCTATATTGTATGAATCCACTTACATGAAATGTCCAGAATAGAGAATCCACTGAGACAGAAAGCATAGATTAGTGGTGACAGGGACCAGGGGAGGAACGATGGGGAATGACAGCTAATGAGTGTGGGATTTCCTTTTGGGGTGATGAGAATATTCTGGAATTAGGTAGTGATGATGTTTGCACAACTGTCTGCATGTATGCCAAAGCACAGAATCGCATGCTTTAAAATGGTGAATTTTATGGTATTTGAATTCTATTTCAATAGAAATACATTTTTTTAAAAAACCTGCCCTAGGACAGAAAACTAGTTAGTACAGGAGTCATGATTTGAATCTAATGCCCACAAGCTTAAGCACTTTTTTGCCAAGGCTTCTGTGCCTTGCTAAGTGGCATGTGGAGCTGTCTCATGTACCTATGAAGAATGGTTTCTGCTGGGCATCACTGTGTCTTCTGGGATATCTCCTTGGCACCAGGGGCTGATCTGGACACAAATTCATGTTCACCAGCACACTGCATCCCTGCCCCTGCCACTACTAAGATTTTGTTATAGGATCAAGCTTGTGTGTCTGATTTGCTCTTCTGCTGGGATGAAATCCTTTCCACGAGGTCCCTCGTCTTTCATGTAAGTGGATTAGGAGTGGTCCTAGGCTGCCGCGCTAGCGGGTGTGGCAAAATTCCTGCTCAGACTAAAGGGGAGGCTCTACCTCTGCTACGTTGTTATTGCTGTGGGTATTAATGAGAGCCCTGAGACTCTCCTTTCCCTGAGGTCCTTTAAATAAGGTAGACTTTCTCCAGTTCAACCCATCCACCCACCTATCAACCCACTGAGCCATCCACCTATTAACTCAACCATTCATCCATCCTATTAACTAGTCCATGCTGTGCCAGGTTCTTTGCAAAATGACCTACTGATGCATGGTTTTGCCGGGGTTTGGGAACATGGGCCAGCTGATCTTTTCTAAGCCTTCTAGAGACTTCTGAGTCTGGGGGTCTTACTGGCTTGTGTGTAGGGTTGAAATGTGTGGCAGCCATAACGATCAGCGGGAGATCCCAGGCAGCCGCACAAAGGCTGAGATGATTCAATACTTTTGCTAATTTCCCTATTTTTCTTGCTAATTTCCTTTTTTTTTTTTTAAGCCACAGAGCAAGCCATTTTCAACAAAAGGGCTTGCAGATGTGAACGCTCTCCCTGAGGGTTCCTTCTGCATGGCACAGACCTTTCATCACCAACCCAACTTGTAATCTTGGGTAAAAGAAGGTTCTCGGCTGATTTTCATGGAGGAAAAAAAAAATGTAGAGCAAAACAAAACAGCCACATCATGAAGTCCCTTCACATAAGGAGGCTTGTTCTGTGGAGCTGTCATTACTCTGGGCTCCAGGATGGCTGGGGCTGCCCACTGGCCTCCCTGGCCAGTCGGGGCCGGAGTTAGCCCCTCAGCAGCCCAAAAGGCTGCCCTGGAGGCTCTGAGGAGAAGGCTGCTTCTTGGGGCTGGGCCTCGCTTAGAAATTCTTGGCTGGACAGTGGCAGCCAAGCACGGGGAGCAGTCCTGCCAAGCCTGCCACCTCCGCTGCCCCTCGGAAGTTCCAGCTTCAGGCTTTGGTGAGGACCCCTCTTACCCTTGTCTCCCCCTGGGGCCTCCTTAACTGCCCACCCTTGAGAGACAGCCCACGACCTGCCTCCCGAGACCACCAGGCACCCCCACAGCCCACAGCTCTGCATTCAAGTTTACTGACCACTATTTCAGGGCCAGGCTGAGGGCAAATGAGACTGGACTCCTGCTCTTCCCCACAACAGGGAAGGTAGATGTGGGCACAATGATGCCCCGGTGTGCTCGGGTCCCAGGTCTATCCTCACTGACATCAGGGTGCCGTGTGCCCTCTCTTCCCCTCAGTGGGGCACGTTGGCTTTCTCTTTTCTTTTGTTTAGGGTAGACTGCTTGTCTTTGCTTTTTAAATAAAATAGAAATAAGAGTAGCTGTCTCATGAAGTTGAGGATTTAATGAGTTTATCTACGTACAGTGCTTAGGAAGTGCCTGGCATATGGGAAGTACTAGATAAGAGCCACCTATTATTATCTTGTGTAATAGTAATAATAATAATAACAACAATTTTTATTACTCTCCCAGTAGATGCCAGAACATGGGACTCCAGAATTAGCTTCTTAACACTCCTCAGTCACCCCCAAAAGGGACCGACTAAAGAAACCAAATCTTTCGAGGGATATCTGAGTGCCTCTGGGTCAGGGCTTCTCCCCTGGGCTCAAGGACATCCCAGATGGACTCTATTATAGTCTTTATTTTTAAAACAGCTCCTATGCTAACTGCTCGCAACAGGGAGCCTGTGGTTGCCATGGGAACGACTGGGAGGCATGCCTGAGAAAAGTCATTTTACCTTCCCGCACCCAGAGACAGAAACAAAGCTCTGACCAGGAAACACTTTCATGATCACAACCACGTCTGCAGCCAGACAGGGAGCCCAGGCTCTGTGCTGTCCTGGAGGGACACGAAGTCCTGCAGCTGAGTGGCCTCCCATGGTCTGCTCTGCACCCCCTGCCGCCCTGCCTCTCATTTACCTTTATTTGGTCCCCACTTCATTCATCCTGAGGGGGGGGGGCTGCTCTGGGCTCTGTGTCCTTTCTGCCGCCTAAGGATGTCCTGGTCCCCAGACAAGACTGGTCAAAGAGACCCTCCATTTCCAAGGGGCCACGTCCCTCTGTGAGCCTAACACCAAATGAATGCCTGTTGAACTGGGCATCATTCTGTTTATAAGGTGCTTTCCTGACCTTATTCCGATCCTCACAGGAGCCCTGAGATATGGGATTATTATCCTTATCTCAGAGGTGGGAAAAGCAATGCTCAGAGAGAACAGGAAACTTGCCCAAAGTCACAGGGCCGGCAGGGGCAGATCCAGGAATCCATGCCACCCCCTCGACTCTGAGCCCGCACCACACAGAGCTGAGTGTGGGTTCCTTGGGAGCTCCGGCGAGGCAGGGGTGGGTCTGACCACAGAAGGCAGGGTGAATGTTCCCATCGTGAGATCAGTTTCTCCCTGCCTTCTGCTCATCCCTTGGCACATCTGACTTGTGTGATATTTCCAGGGTGACAGCCACATGACCTCTTTCCTGGAGCCCTGGGTGGGACTGTCTGATTTAGTGATGTCCAAATGACAGGACAAGTTAGATCATCATAGGGAGGAGCTGAAGTGGTTTTAAGAGGAAACCGATGTCATGGTCTTTATTTATAAGCACTTTGGGGATGGCAGTGATGGCGGGGAAGGAGGTCGTTGGCAGAGCAAGGCTCAGGAAATGCAAGACTGGTTCTCCTTATACGGGTGGTGGCAGATGTTAACTAGACATATGGTGATCACTTCACAATATATATGTATCTTGAATCATTATGCTGTTACACATGAAACTAAAATAATGATATATGTCAATTACATCTCAAACAAAAAAACAAAACAACCCAGCCCTGGTTTTCCTTAGAAGAGGAAAAAGAATTTTTTTAACACCTTTATTGTGGTGAGGCTCGTGTACACTAAGCTACACATATTTCAGATGTAGACTTCAATGAATTTTGATAGATGCAGACACCTATTAAACCACCACAATCAAGATAGCTAACATTTCCATCACTTCCCAAGAGGTGCGATTTTCGAATTCCCAATTTATCCCTTCCCACCCGCTTTAATCTCTGGTAACCATAAATTTGTTCTCTATGTCTGTGAGTCTGTTTCTGCTTTGTAGATAAGTTCATCTGTGTCTTTTTTTTGGATTCCACATAGAGGCCACACTCATTTCGCAGAGGCCCTTGATTATTTTAGTGCTAAGGCAGTAATACTTAAGGGCTTTTAGAAACTGTTACATAACACCTTCTTCCTAAAGGCTGAATTACAGACACTTCAGGAAACTTCCCTGTAGAAGTGTGCCCAGCACTCTTATTCCACGAGAGGAATGTTCTGGGTTTAAGAGGCTAGCTCCGGTCTCGTTTCAGTCGTCACCAGGACGGGGCTCGGGAATTCCAAAGCTCTTGTACTAGAACTCACATCTTGGCTTGCTGGGCTGTCCAGGGTGCCCAGACCAGCGCTGTCTCTCCAGTAAGTGTTGCGGCCTCTCAGTGTTGTGAGTTCTCTTTTGACAAGGCCCACAGCACAGGGCAAGAGCTCTCTTTGCAAACTGAAAAGGGTGTGAAAAATAATCTGATTTGCTCACTTCACCAGAGACATGGCTCAGGGACCGTGGAGGCGTGGATTTCCAAAGTTGAAAGGCGTTGCCCTCAGGCAGAAAGCCTAGGGAATCACCTCCCGGATGTGTCTGCTCTGCCTGATTCTGTAACCTGGGAGGCAGAATGGTAGAGCTCCCGTAAGACGAGGGCAAAACACAGGTGGAAGTCTGAGGCCTCTGAAAAACCCAGAAGCAAACCAAGCCACCACCCAGGCACACCTTGGGGCCTTCAGTGAGCTCTCAGGAGGCCAGAGAGGCCAAATATACAGCCCAAGGCGATTATGCCCAGCCCCCAAGTCCATATACCCATGTTTCGTGCTCTTGTGCTGTGTTCCAGGCTCAGTCCTCTGCTTGGATGATGCTCCAAGTAGCAGATGTCCCCCCACCCCCTTCACCTGCCTCCCCCATCACAATCCTGTCTGAGGACCTGCATCTCAGCTGGGCTGCGAAGAAAGCCTGTGAATGCAGGGATTCAAACCAAGATGTGCATGATGGATGGCCTCCCAGGGCTATTCGTATTTTAAAAGAGGAGCCCCTCTCTCGGAGAAACCCCTCTCTAAAGACAGGCTTCAGATGTAAGGAGGCAAGAAGCCAGGCCAGCTGTGCGGAGCTGTAGTCCAGCCAAATGACTGAATGTCTGCTTTCAGGAGCTTTTGTGGAGCGGCGGCAACTTTCCACCTCTGTGGGGAGCACTCCCGTTTCTCCCAGTCTCCATCAAAGGTCAGAGAGAGAGAAAAAGGGACTCTTTAGTTCAGGCACCACATACTGAATATCAACTCTATGAGCCTGCCATGGACAGACATGCGTATTCTATCTGCTGGGAAAAGAGCTGTTCGAAAGCTCTAAAGGACACTTCTCGGATAAAGACCATTTCTTTGTTAACTGCAAACCAAACAGCTATATTTCCCAACCCAAGTGTCCATTAAAGAAGCCTTAGGCCTTCTCAGGTACCCAGTGTCATCTGCCCTTTTTATCTTGTGTGCATACACCCTGGAATCTGGGCATTCTGGCTCGCTGCAGGGACCCTCAGATTCCTCACCAGCCCTAGGATGGATGGGAACTGTCCCCAGGAGGCAAGGCCACCACTGGACCACAGGCTGCTTCCCCCAAGTTGCCATTTATTTCCAGTGGGCCCAGGGCTCCTTTCTGGGCCAGTGTTTTCAGGGCTAAATTTCCAGAAAAAAAAATTTTTTTTTTAATGGAGGTACTGGGGATTGAACTCAGGACCTCGTGCCTGCTAAGCATGCGCTCTGCAACTGAGCTATTCCCCATCCCCCATCCCGCAGAAAATCTTCTGTGAAAGGAGATGGACCACCTAGCTTTGTGGAGACTCACTCTATTCCTGGAGCCAGACGACGGAGGACCTCTTAATGATTAGTTCCGGAATGAAGAAATGGTCAGTCTCATTAAATCGGCATCAGTATTTAATATAAATATATTGCATTTGAAAATCCAGCTTAATGTCCTGAGTATATACACTTACTTTTCTTCAAGTTTCAATGAGGAAGGCTTCAAGCATGACATCATGAGACCCAATTAAACAAAGGACTCTTGACAGGCTCATTACTTTCTCGCCACAGAACAAACTTGCTTTGGGATGTTCAAGCACCGTGTCTTTCCGTCTCCAGGTCAAGCTCCAGTTACCTTTACTAATGCTTCAGAGCTGCATGCAATTCAATAAATCCGAATATTCTGAGACTCCTCTAGGATCATTCCTACCATCTTTGGAGTGAGAGTTTATTGACAAATACTCTGGTTGTTCCTACGGGGGAAGAGCTGGCAGCTCCAAAGCCCTTTCACTGAAGCCTGTGAGAAGAGGGGAGAGTCAAGGTGCCTTTGGCACCTGCTGGGGACGCAGGCTGTGGGGGTGGGGAAGGGTGAGGACCACACATGGTAGCTGATGCTCTTTAGTGCTGACAGGTCCCTTGATGAAATTTCTGAGAGCAGAACATGACGTTCTTGCCACCTTCTGGACCCAAACCACCTTAAAAGAGTGTTATACTTTGCTCTGAGTGGCCAAATTCCACAAGTGCCACTCAGTTTTAAAATTATGTAACCCTGGAGTTCCAAATGCACGGCTGTGCTGGAACAGATGCGGTCTCTGTTTGAAGGGGAAAGCCCCAGACAGTGCTTAGTCTCAAATAAGGAGTGTCAAATCACTCTCATCTTGAGAGTTTGCTTGGCAAGCACTTTTTTTCTCCTCTGGAGGAGATTTTTGTTTACAGGATTTAACAATTAAGAAAAAAAAAAAAACACGTACACAATTGTGCATTGTTCAGCCGCGACCCAAAGGTCAGCTCCTGGCACGCAGTAGTTTTCCAATTCCTGATCCTTTTTGATCCCACCGTGCAGATTAGCAGATATGAAATTTGATTTCATGGCAGCAAAATGCAAAGCAAGAGACAGAAGTGGGCAGAAATCTTGTGAATCTAGATCCAACAGACATATCTGTCCAGCTAAAGCCCTTCTTGTCCAATTCTAATGACACTTAAGTAACTTTTAAGAATGCTTATTCAGTAACATTTTTTAGCTAGGGCAGCTGACACAGGGGCCAAAATCCTCTGTACCATCAGGGCAAAAATGTGTGTGGGGCTGAGATAAAAATACACTGGATTGATGTGTCCTTTGTAAGACATACGAGGGACAGAGTCAGTTCACTGGATGAGATGAAGGCACGTGGGACTTCAGCCCTAAAGATCATTCTGTCCAACCCTTTTAATTCACAGATGAAGCCATCGAGACCCACAAGTGACAAGCCCAAGTTTACCCAGGGAGTTAATGGCTGGACAGTGTCTAGAACGTCCCTCCTACTGACTAATTTCTACCTAGAGTCTGGAGTTCCTCCCACTGTAACAAGATGGAACACTGGAATTACTTCCCATTACCTGGAGCACTTTTGCCACAGCAAGCCTTAGAAAAAAGGTAAAGGAAAGGCAACTGAGAACATTATGATATAATTCTGGCCAGAAATGGGTAGCCAATTAGATTCTTCATATAAGTATTTTGAAAAGCCATATAGGTTAATTGGTTGGAATAATTTTTTTTTTATTCAGGTATAGTCAGTTTCCAATGTTGCATCAATTTCTGGTGTACAGTATAATGTTTCAGTCGTACATATACATACATATATTCCTTTTCACATTCTTTTTCAGGTTACTATGAGATACTGAAAGGAGTTCCCTGTGCTGTACAGTAGAAACTTGAATATCTGTTTTATATATAGTAGTTTGTATCTGCAAATCTTGAACTCCTCATGGAATAATTTTTTTAAAGTGGACATTTTATTTCTTAATAAGATGAAGAAACTATGTACAATTTACTAAGTACAAGTGGACATTTGACTATTCCTGAGATGCAATTCCAGAAAAACTTTGTAGGCACATGAGATACCAGCTTAGACTTGTGAAATATCTCTTATAATTGTGATTGTTGGAAACAAAGACAGAGAAATGCAATGAATAAGCAGCTATTCCTCCTGCTCCCCTGGTCCCTGCTCTGTTCCCTGAGGAATTTCATTTGGGCTGATCTGACAGGCACAGGAAGGAGCCAGGTGGACGGAGCGTTTGGAGCGTCCGGAGCTGCCTTTCAGGAACACTGACAATGCTGTTCATGGAAAACAATACTTCTAAACGCCTTTCAAAGCCCTAGAGTTTGTTTGGAGAGAACCTCGCTGGCATTGATGGATGTCTCCGCCTGACAGCTCACAGGGAAGGGTGTAATGGACAGAATTACAGGATTCATTCCAAATGGGTACTGGGCTCGAGTGCTCCTGCTCCGAACCACTTCTTGTGGTTGCGTTCGGGCTGCCCCCGTGTAGGATGAGGTCACTTTGCTGGAGCACACAAAGGATTCCAGGGAGAAAACACATCATCTACAGTGACGATTTGGGGCATTCATTCCTCCTGGCTGCTCAGGATAACAATGAACCTTCTCAGCATTACGCGGGCTCACTGCAGAGACCAGGATGGGTTTAGACGCCTTCAGTGGAATCCCCCGAGGCACACAATGCGTTTATTATAATGTCCTGGCCCTGAGAAGGGTCTGGGAACAGCTTGGAGTGGCCTATAATTAAGTACCTTGAATAATAAAAGCACAGCTCCTTAGGTATTGCAAGAAGTGAAAATAACCCTGCATCTTCTCGCTCTCTACGCCCCTCCCCCACTACCCTTCTCTTTTACAAATCAGAAAAGCCAGGAGCTATATGTTTTTTAAAAATAACTTTTGCAAAGGATGTCTGGCCAGTGGGGAAAGGGAAATTAAATTACTTGAGAACATTCTTTCCATGTTAAAAAAAAAAAGTCTTCTGCTTACTCAGGCAGCTACCCGTGGGGAGGATTTGTGAAAAGGCTGTTCCGTCAATCACTCTTGGATTCAGCTTCCAAAGGCTTTTCAGGGGCTGTGACCTTCCAGCAAAGGGGGGTCCCTAGGGGTTAAGCTGCCACTTGGACGGGCACTTCCTTAATTCGCTGCTGTGCCCTGGAGGGAGTGGATAGACGGGTCCCTCCGGCAGTGTCCTGTGTCCTTGGTTCCCACACCCTCCTGTGAGCGCTCACGTCGTGCAGAGGGTGTTGGGGGACCAGGAAGAGACGAGAGCTCTAAGAACTGTGGTCAGTTTGCAGAAGGAGGAAGGAAAAAAAAAAGCACCAACAGCTCGATGTCTAGGTTTGCAAGAATAAAGAAGCAAGAGAAGGGACAGCCCAGGCCAGCTCTGCCCCTGCCTGGCTGTGAGTGCAGCTGATTCCCTCACACTTCTGTGAGCCTCAGCTTCCTCACTGGTAAAATGAGAATGTTACCAGTACAGTGGGTAGTTAGTCAATAGTCTCATATTGGGGATCTTGAGAAAGTGACTTAAGTTCTCTGAGTCTCACTTTCCTTATCTGTAAAATGAGATTAAAAACATTTACATGCATTGTTTTAGGACTGGAATGATGTATGAAATCACTGAGCACACCTGTACACAGTCATCAGTAAATGCTAGTCAGTCACTGTCTCATTGTTACTATTAGTAGTACTTTTTGTTATTCATGCAATTACATTTCTGAAGGTTCTGGTTGGATTGAAGTTGTTTGCATCATTAGACGATTCAGTACACAGAGCAAGTGTCTGTCTAGAGAAACGAGACAAGCCACGCAAATTCACTGGGTAATCCTGCACTGGAAATCTGATTGCTGTTATTTTTTTGACAGTTGGCAGGGAGATGGGGCGGTGAGACAAATGAGTGTCATCTTTTCTTCTTTGATATAATTCATGAAAATGAAATGAATCCGTACAGTTCCACTATGGATGGGTGACTCAGGTAATGTTATTAACAAGACTAGTTTTTCCAAGTCGTCACTAGAAAGCACACACACACTGGTGCCCCTGGCATTTCGGACTTGGACATGAATGATGAAGAGAAACTTATTATATGGTTGGAGAGAGACTGACTTCCGCTGAGCATTTGAAAAAAAATGACTTGAGCCTATTGATAAGTAAAGGTCAGCCCAAGAGAGGTGGAGGGAGATAAGGTACACTTTGAAAAAAAAAAACAAGTCTTAAATATATATATATACACACACACCATATATACATACATATATACACACATATATGGTGTGTATACACATATATGGTGTGTGTGTGTGTGTGTATACATATATTTACAGCTAAAGAAATCTCCAGTTATCATTTAGTTCAAACATACTGCCTTGTTTTCACTTTGCTTTAAGTAAAAACATAAACATTTGTTATTTTGAGCATGACGTTTTGGACACCAAAATGGAGTAGTATGAAAACTTTGAGAAGCACTGAAGAATGAGAAGAAACAGGAAATTCGAGGCAAGACATCCTTTACCCTTTCCACTCCTAGCAGCATGCAGAATAAGACATTTGCTCTTTATTATTTGAAAAGCCTTTTAAAAGTCACGTAGGAAAGGATGCGCTCCAAGGATCTTCTGATTCCTTTTGGTTTTGGCTAAGAAAATGACATCACTGAGAAAACCTAGTCTTTTATAAAATATTGCTGTTGACAGGACTTCTCAGTGGGTTAAATACTATAGAATCATTGTTTGTTGGGCAATACAGAGTCAGGGAGAAAATAAAAATAATTACTGAACAGAAGCTGGTTGGGTGGGTCTGCCCAGATCTGGATTTCAGGGTCAGAATGTGGCTTCGAAGGCTCATTTTGATGGTGTCACTTTAATTATCGTAGGTGACCAGGTGATGTGTTAAGGTAAAATCAAGGTACTCTCTTTCCCTCAGATTTTTGGAAACAGACCACGCCCCATAGTTCTCAAACCATCTTCGTTTAACCCTGAACTTTCGTAAAACGCAGGGCAACTCGCTTTCTCTAACGACTGGTAAACCCGTCAGTGGTTGTAGATTTCTGTGCACAGGCCTCCCTCTGGCCGCTTCTCTGAAAGCCGATTACTGAGCAAGTACAGGAGGCCCGAGAATGCCAGCATCAGCCCCGCCATCTCATGGGTGCACTTTAGAGACGTTTTCTTCAGAATACTCTTTCTTTGGATCTGATTTCAAATCCCAGGGTCATCAGGGTGGTCGAGGGCACTTCTTAAACACTGGACAACATGGTGGAGGTGAAAATCTGCTGTAAGATCTGAGGGATGTCCTTGGTATCCATGGCAACGAAAGACCGGCCAGCTGGTAAAGTTCTCTGAAGCCTGTGAGGATGGACAGGGGAAGAAAATTACCATTGCAAATCCGGGCTCCCCTTCCACCTCCTGCCTCTGCAAACCACAGCATCCTAACGGTTCCTTCAGAAAGGAAGTTTTTACTTTTTAATACCTTGCCTGCAGCTGAATCGGCGGTCACCAGGCAACGGGAGGCTCAGAAAAGGAACAGGGAGAGCCATGCTGAAAGCGGCGGGCCGAAATAAAGGTCTTTTCAGTGGGAAAATCAGCAAATTTGCAAAGAAAAAAATTTCCCCGTTACTCCTGTCATTTCCTGGTATTTTATATTCCCGTGACAGCACAGAGCCCTAGGGACCAAGCTGGGTCAGCTCACCTGCATCCAGGGGAAGTGTCTGCCTCACACTGTCCCTCGAACTGCTTTTCCTGCCTTAGATATAACAGGCCTCGAAAAATGTCGCCCAGCCAAACCCCAAGTGGTTCTCTCTCTCTCTCTCTCTTTTCCCTCCCACATAATACAATGTGAAATGTAATCTGACTTATGCAACTGCTGCTTCGATGACACTGAGGTTGTCCAGGCTTATGACAAATTTTTTTAAAGGCCAATTTCTCACTTGGAACAAAGGGCCATTTTTGGAGACAAGAAAAGTACAAGACACAGTGCTATCCAAAAGAACGCCTCCTTTCACTGTGCCAGCAAAGTTTGGTTTTGGAATGACATTTAATAAAAGTCAACCATCCTGTGTAGTATCATACACTTGGCATGCCCGGTAGACCAGCTAATTCCGCAACATATCTTTTGCCAGTGGATGTTGGATCATTTCCCTAGGAAACCACAAGGGTATTATTGTGCTTTCTTAAGTATTCAAACAGGATCTGTTCACTAGAAAGACAAAATAGCTATTTCAGCTCAACTGGGATTTGTTGAGTTGCTCCCCCCGATGAATACTGGGCTGGACCTGAAGAAAATCTGAGGGGAAAAGGCATGGTTTGTGTTCGAGGACATGGAAGTTCTCAAAGAGGCTAATGCACGGAACTGAGAAAAATGCAAAGTCAGCTGTAATAAAGTGACTGTAATTACATGATAGTAGGTCTCTTCTTAACCACACTCTGCAGTCCTGCAGCAAGGCGAAGGGGGCAGAAAGAGAAAAAGGTGCCAGCACTTTGGACACTAAGCCACTTCCTGGTCTGTACAGGACTCTCTCCCCCAGGGCGTGACAGGGAAAAGAGGTGGAGTGACAAGAGGGACGTGGCCTTTAGTGTTTTGGGCAGGATTTCTTCTTTCCTTTGACAGACACACTTTCACTTGTGTTTTCTGCTTCTTACAAGTACTTTAAGCAGAGAAAAAACATGAGCTCTTTCTGTTTGTAATTCAGAAAGATCAGTGTCAGGGTGTTTCAGAAAAGAAAGTGTTTCCAAGGCTCTCCTTTCAGATGAGCCACAATGGTATTTTTTATCTGATCATAAATTTCTCTACTGAATATTCAGTGTATTTAGTGTAGCATCTTAACTATATATACATGGAGGGAGAAATACAAGAAGGAAGATCATCTGTCTGTGTCTACATGTATGTGTCTGTGTATATGTAGACACACAGATTACATATCATTTACATATATGTGTGTATTTGCCTACATACAATACATAGACACACACCCCCAATCTCTGACGTGGGGAAAATAGTAAAATGTGCGCTGCTTTGAATATGATTTGAACGTGAACTGAATAGAACTGAGCTTGACGCCTTGATGTGAAAGGGCGAAATGTATAAAATACTGTTTCATTTATTGGTGGACAAATCAGTTTGCTATATGCTTTATTGTTGGTTAGTTTCAAGGTAAACCGAAGACTAAAAACTTAAAAGTGTTATTGCTCATCAAAGCATTAGCTAGACCATGACATCCCTCACCTAGACTGTCAGCTGCCTGAGGGCAGCAACCCTAGTTTCTGTCTTCCCTCCACCTCCCCCAGTGCCCCTCACCACAGGAAGCCCATGAAATGACAGGTGTCAGGTACTCAAGCATCCCCGTATCTGCCCTTTGCTGTATCCTGAGATGACACTCACCTGGTTGCTTGATCACCTAAAGATCCAATAAAAATGGCAAAAGCATTTACTTGAGGGTTGCTTGTCAGG